>NC_133450.1:47061124-48526124 GCF_048565385.1 Saimiri boliviensis | reverse complement strand
TAAATAAACTTTAAGCCTCTAACTGTATCCATGGACAGCTTTCTGCAAATTGCATGACTGCCCCAATGAGACTACTACACAGGAAGCAATTGTGTCTAGGCACAGAAAGAGAGAGCATATGTGAACCGTTGTCTAGGGTCTCAATTTTCCCTAAAAGAAAACGATGTGCAATTTGATAATGTCTATTGGCAATAGTCATTAAACAAACTTGTAGGCATCTACCATGAGCACAGCCTAAATCTGGAACTCAAATCTTAGAAGGATACAAAAGTAAATGGCTCTGTTTTCAAGTAATTTACAATAAAATGGAGACGATCCAATAAATAAAAAGTAGAGAAAAGTAAGTACCACTAAACAGGAAAAAAAAAAATGCCTCAGAAGTTCAGAGAAAGGAGCAATTAATTCCTACTAAGGGTCTTGAAAAAGCTTCTAATACTGGCTACTTTTTGAGTTGGGAGGAGGATATATAAATGAAGCATATATAGTATTTGGAAGGAAAGACATTTTGAGCAAAGAGTAATGTATAAGTCAAGGTATAGAGTTGATAAATTACAAAATGTGTACAGGAAGAACTAATCCAGTTTTATGAAAGCACTGGGTATATGAGAGACTACTGTCTAATTCTCCCATCCTTTTTCAGGGCTCTAGTCTTGGGTAGCAATCAAAAGCAGTTCCTGGAGCCAGATGCTTGCCTTCAAATCTGTTCTCTGTGACATCTTTCTTACATAATTAGAGGCAAGTAAATGATTTTTTTTGCCTTCATTGCCTACCTGAAAAGTAAGGATTATACAGGTACATATTTCATAGTGTTGTCACAATTACTAGAGCTTTTAGAAAAGAGAATGGCACATGATGAGCACTCAGTGAATATTCATTATTACCCTTATCTCAGAGAGTCTGCAAACATGGAAGATCATAAGAAAAATATTCTTATCTTTTCTCCTAATTGCATCAGTATAGTTTCTATATCTCATACATAGAAAGCTTGGGCCATTGGGGTGGAGAAAAAGCAGATAATTTTTAAAAAGACTATTAAATAACCTGATAGTCTTGCACACCTGCTCTTCATTCTTGCCATTAATTATCTCTATGAACTTGAGCCAGTCACATAAATTATCTGTCCTATGGTTTGAATATGTCTCCTCCAAAATTTAGGTGTTGTCAATGTGATAATACTAAGAAGCCAGGCCTCAAGGGCTCTTTCCTCATCAATCAGATTAGGCCTTTATTTTAAAAGACTTCATATAGCATTTTGTCTCTTGCTCTTCCACCTTTCACCATATGAGAGCAGAGCATTTCCTCCCTCTAGAAGATGAAGCTCTCACCAGACAACTGACTTATTCGTGACTTCCCAGCCTTTCATATTTTTATGAGAAAATAAATTTCTGTTCTTCATAAATTACCCAGTCTCAGATATTTTGTTAGAGTGACACAAACAGACTAAAACACTCTGCATATAAGATTATGTAAAATAAGTGAGGATCTCCTGTTAAAAATCAAAGGTGAACAGACTTCAAAATGATAGTAAAAGTTTTTAAAACCACTCACAAAACCAGGGGATGGGAGAAAAGACAACAGAAGATAAGAGACTGTAGAAGATGAATAGCAGATAGATGATGGTAACTGCAGAGGCACACAACTGCGACCAAATTGTCAGCACAGGAGGAAGTCAGTAAGAAGCAACCCACTGTGGTAGAATAAGTAATAGCCTCCAAAATATCCACATTCCAATTCCTGACACTGTAAATATGTTATCTTACACAGCAGATGAGATTCAGTAAGATCTTGAGATGGAGATATTGTCCTGAATTATCTAGATGGGTCCAAAATAATCATAAGGTTCCTGAAAAGAGAAAGAAGGAGATATGTGAATCAAAGATAGAGAAGAAGAAGATGTGATGATGGAAACAGAGACTGGAGTGATATGAGGTCTGAGCCATGGCATGAAGCAGTCTTGGCAAGCTAGAAAAGGCAAGAAGACATCCCACTCTATGGGTAGATGGGAAGATTGTGGATTGGTGACAGGGCTAACATGCAGCTTCCACATGGACAGACAAAAGAGCATGTGAAGATTCACACTGTAATCTTTTGTTCCAAGAACGACCCTATGGAATGTACCAGGAAAACCAAAAGAATTCACAGATCCTTTGAAAAAGGCAGTAGTCCCATGCAAATTCCATGAAACAGATGAAAAACTGTGAGTTCCCAAAGTGTGGTGGGGAAAAACCAGTCTCCAAAATACACATCCTCACTGGGGAATCTGAAAATCCAGATAACGGGAAAAGGATTTAACCTTATCTAGAAATGAAATGAATTTAGGGAATCATGAAAAATAGAAAAGTAGAAAAAGCAGTGGGAAGTGCCTTGCAGGTACTCCCAGTCTCCAGCTCAAGCCTAGGGAAGCTATTCCTGACTATATATCGTAAGGGCCTTTGGAAAGGCAGCCAGTGGAATTTGGAAAGGCAGCCAAAAGACACTCCCATCTAAAATTGGTAATGGTTTCAACTAGGCACAAATTTTTTTGTGCAAAGTTTGGGGGATGAGTAGGAGCTGCTGCAGATATGAGTACAGGAGCGGAAAACAGAGTGGGCAGGTGTGGAGGGGTGAGTTATAAAAGCCATAACTGCTTTCTCAATGGGGTAGCACAAGGTCTGAGCAAGGCACTGTAGGAGTGAGACTAGCCCTCATCAACTCCATGGGAGCTTGGCGAGACCTCTCACTATAAGCTTTCCCATGCTTCCCTGGTGAACTATATGACACAGCAGAGGAAGCCCTCTGGAACTAACCACCTCTAGAATATAACCCCATTGGCCTAAGAACCACAAACCCTGCATCCCCACAGTGGCCACAGCAAGCCCCACCAAAGAAGAATCTGAGCCAAGAACCTCCTACCTCTGCCCCCACCTGATGGTATTTCCCTACCCACCCTGGTAGCTGAACATAAAATATATAAACTCTTGGGAGCTTTACAGCCATGCCCTTTGCCTGAGAAACCAAAATGCTTATCTTGTCCATCTTAGGGCTATCTTAGAGCCTGCTACTACTACCATTGCTGGTGCTTTCTTGAAAGCACCACCTCCTGGGTGAAGGGCAACCAACTCAGGCCATTACAGCAACTCATAACAAAATGATCCTGATCCCAGGAAGGAGATAACACCTAATTCCCCTGCTTGTAACATCCTAGCTAATCAGAGGTTCTGAGTATGTCCATGCGACAACTTCACTGCTAGCATGATTAGCATTCAAGAAATCCAGCACACTAAACATATATACAACCAAGGAAGCTCACAGAGTCTACTTCACTTTCCTGCTACATCTGCCAGAGCAGGTACTAGTATCCACAGCTAGATCATATCACAGGACTCTTTGCAGACATCCGTTAGCACCAGCCTGGAGCCTGATAATTCTGCTGGGTGATTAGACCCAGAAAAGCAATAACAATCACTGCAGTCTAGCTCTCAGGAAGTCCCATCTTAGAGGAAGGGATAAAGTACCACATCAAGGATTGCACCATTAAAAAAAATAATCTGAACAGCAGACCTTGAGTTTCAGACCTTTCTGCTGAAATAATCTACCCAAAAGATAAGAAACCAGAAAAGTAATTCTGGAAATATGACAAAACAAGATTCTATAACACCCCAAAAGATTACACCAGCTGCCTTAGAAATGGATCCAAATCGAGAATAAATTTCTGAATTGCCAGATAAAGAATTCAGAATGTTGACCATTAAACTATTCAAGGAGATACCAGAGAAAGGTGAAAAACTCAGAATTTTTTTTAAAAAAATACGGGATATGAATTTTAAAATATTCAGGGAAATAGATATCAAAAAGAAAATGCAATCACAATCTCTGGAAATAAAAGACACACTTAGAGAAGTACAAAATACACTGGAAAGTTTCAAAAATACTAGAACAAGTTAGAAGAAAGAACTTCAGAGCTCAAAGAGAAGGCTTTCTAATTAACCCAACAAGACAAAGAGAATGAAAAATGAATTTTAAAAAATGAACAAAGCCTCCAAGAAATTTGGGATTATGTTAAACAGCCAAATCTAATACTAATTGGTGTTGCTGAGGTAAAAGAGAAACCTAAAGGTTTGGAAAATTTATCTGAGGGAATAATTGAGAAAAACTTCACTGGCCTTGCTAGACATCTAGACATCCAAATACAAGAAGCTCAAAGAACACTTGGGAAATTCACCACAAAAAGATTATCATTTAGGCATATAGTCATCAGGTTATCTAAAGTCAAGACAAAGAAAAGAATCTTAAGAGCTGTATAAGACAAAAATCATCAGATAACCCAAAAAGGAAAACTTATCAGATTGACAGCAGAGTTCTCAGCAGAAACACTGTAGGCCATAAAGGATTAGGGTCCCATGATTTTTTTTATCCAGTGAAACTAAGCCTCATAAATAAAGGAGAGATAAAGTATTTTTCAGACAAAACACACAGAGACAATTTGTCACTGCTAAGTCGAAATACAAGAAATGTGGAAAGGAATTCTAAATCTTGAAATAAAACCTCAAAATATACCAAAATAGAACCTCCTTACAACGTAAATCTTACAGAGCCTATAAACCAACAACACAATGGGGAAAAAAGGGTATTAAGGCAACAACTAACATAATGAGTGGCGCAATACCTCATATCTCAATGCTAACAATGAATGTAAGTGTTTTAAATGTTTTACTTAAATATACAGAATGGTAGAATAGATAAGATTTCATGAACCAAGTTTCTGCTGTCTTCAAGACATTTACCTAACACAAAAGATTCACATAAACTTAAGGTAAAAGGGTGGAAAAAGATAGTTCATGTAAATGGAGGCCAAAAGTGAGGAGTAGCTGTTCTTAGACAAAACAAACTTTAAAGCAACAACAGTTAAAAATGACAATGAGGGATATTATATAATGATAAAAGGACTAGTTCCACAGGAAAATATCACAAACCTAAAGATAAATGCAGCTAACATTGGCAATCCCACATTTATAAAACAATTACTACTAGACCAAAGAAATGGGATAGATGGTAATGCAGTAATAGTGAGGGAATTCAATGCTCCACTGATAGCACTAAACAGGTCACCAAGACAGAAAGTCAACAAATAAATGATGGACTTAAACCATAACCTAGAATAAATGGACTTAACAGATATTTACAGAACATTCTACACAACAGCTGCAGAATATACATCCTTTTTTTCAGTACATGGAACATTCTCCAAGATAGATCATATGATAGGTTACAAAACAAGTCTCGGTAAATTTAAGAAAATAGAAATTGTATCAGATATTTTCTCAGACCACAGTAGAATAAAACTGGAAATTAACTCCAAAAGCAACCCCCAAAACTATACAAATACATTGAAATTAAATAATCTGCTCCTGAATGATCTGTGAGCCAATAATGAAATCAAATGGAAATTTTAAAAAGTCTTTGAGCTGAACAATAATAGTGGCACCACTTATAAAAACCTCTGGGATTCAGCAAAAGCAGTGCTAAAGGGAAAGTTTATAACATTAAATGCCTACATCGAAACTCCAAAATAGCACAAGTAGATAATCTAAGCTCACACCTTGAGGACCTAGAGCAGGCATCCCCAAACTATGGTCCGTGGGCCGCATGCGGCCCCCCACCGCACTTCAGGAAGGGGCACCTCTTTCACTGGTGGTCAGTGAGAGGAGCACAGTATGTGGCAGTCCTCCAATGGTCTGAGGGACAGTGAACTGGCCCCCTGTGTAAAAAGTTTGGAGATGCCTGATCTAGAGAAATAAGAACAAATCAAACCCAAACCCAACAGAAGAAATAAATAATAAAAATCAGAACAAAACTAAATGAAAAATACAAAAGATAAATGGGACAGAAAGCTAGTTATTTTAAAAGATAAACAAAATCAATAGACCATTAGCAAGATTAACCAAGAAAAGACCCCAATAAGCTCAATTAGAAATGAAATGGGAGATATTACAACCTAGACCACGGAAATACAAAAGATCATTTGAGTTTACTATGAACACCTTTATGCACACAAAATAGAAAATCTAGAGGAGGTGAATAAATTCCCGGAAATATACAACTCTCCCAGATTAATTCAGGAAGAAATAGAAACTCTGAACAGATGACTAACAAGTAGCAAGATTGAAATGGTAATTTTAAAATTGCCACACACACACACAAAAAAAAGTCCTGCTAGATAGATTCACAGCTGAATTCTATCAGACATTCAAAGAAGAATTGGTACCAATCTTAACGAAACTATTCTAAAACATAAAGAAAGAGGGAATCTCCCCAAAATCACTCTAAGAAGCCAATATTATCCATATTCTAAAACCAAGAAAGGACATAACAAAAAAAGGAAACTACGGAACAATAACCTTGATGAACACAGATGCAAAAATCCTTAATAAAATGCTAGCTAATTGAATACAACAGCACACCATCAAAAATATAATACACCATGATCAAGTGGGTTTCATACCCATGGTACAGGATGGTTTAACATATGCAACATATTAACAAAATGTGACACACCACATAAGCATAATTAAAAACAAAAATCATATGGTCATCTCAATAGATGCAGAAAAATTATTAACAAAATCTGGCATCATTTTATGATTAAAACCCTCAGTAAAATCCGCATAGGAGGCATATACCTCAAGGTAATAAAAGCCATCTATGACAAACCCACAGCCAAGATTATACTGAATGGGGAAAAGTTGAAAGCATTCCCCCTGAGAACTGGAACAAAATGAGGATGTCCACTTTCACCATTTCTATTCAACATAGTACTGCAAGTTCCAGCCAGAGCATCAAACAGAAGAAAGAAATAAAGGGTACCCAAGTTGGTAAAGAGGAAGTCAAACTATCACTGTTCACAGATGATATTATTGTATGCCTAGAAAACTCTATAGACTTGTCCAAAAATCTCCTAGAACTGATAAATTCAGCGAAGTTTCAGAATACAAAATCAATGTACACAAATCAGTAACACTGCTCAACACCAACAACAACCTAGGTGAGACAAAAATCAAGAACTCAATCCTTTTCACAAAAGCTGAAAAAAAAAAAAAAAACTTAGAAATATACCTAACTAGTTTTCCTAAAACCATTTATCAAATGGATTCCCTTTCCCCATTGCTTGTTTTTGTCAGGTTTGTCAAAGATCCGATGGTTGTAGATGTGTGGTGTTTCCTCTGAGGCCTCTGTTATGTTCCATTGGTCTATATCTGTGTTTTGGTACCAGTACCATGCTGTTTTGATTACTGTAGTCTTGTAGTATAGCTTGAAGTCAGGTAGCTTGATGCCTCCAAGCTTTTTTTTTTTTTTTTTTTTTTTTTTTTTTTTTTTTTTGTCTTGGCTATGTGGGCTCTTTTTGGTTGCATATGAAATTTAAAATGGTTTTTCCAGTTATGTGAAGAAGGTCAATTGTAGCTTGATGGGGATAGCATTGGATCTATTTGTTACTTTCAACAGTATGGCCATTTTCATGATATTGATTCTTCCTAACCATGAGCATGGAACGTTTTTCCATCTATTTTTGTACTCTCTTACTTCCTTGAGCAGTGGTTTGTTGTTCTCCTTGAAGAGGCCCTTCCCATCCCTTTTTAGTTGTATTCCTGGTATTTTATTCTCTTTGTAGCAATTGTTAATGGGAGTTCACTCATGATTTGGCTCTCTGTTATTGGTATATAGGAATGTTTGTGATTTTTGCACATTGATTTTGTATCCTGAGACTTTGCTGAAGTTGCTTATCAGTTTAAGGAGTTTTTGGTCTGAGATGATAGGGTCTTCCAAATATACAGTCATGTCATCTGCAAATAGAGAAAATTTGACTTTCTCTTTTCCTAATTGAATATCCTTTATTTCTTTCTCTTACCTAATTGCTCTGGTCAGAACTTCCAATACTTCTCACACCAATAGGAGTGGTGTGAGAGGGCACTCTTGTCTTATGCCAGTTTTCAAAGAGAATGCTTCCAGTTTTTGCCCATTCAGTATAATATTGGATGTGGGTTTGTCATAAATAGCTTTTATGATTTTGAGATATGTTCCCTCAATACCTAGTTTATTGAGAGTTTTAGTATAAAGGACTGTTGAATTTTGTCAAAGGCTGTCTCTGCATCTATTGAGATAATCATGTGGTTTTTGTCTTAGGAGAAATATCTAAAATAGAATGATGGGGGGATGGATGCAGCAAACCACCATGGCATGTTTATACCTATGTAACAATCCTACAAAATCTTTACATGTACCCCAGAACTTAAAGTATAATAATAAAAAAAGAAAAGAAATATACCTAACCAAGGTGGTGACACATCTCTGTAACAAAGACTACAAAACACTGCTGAAAAAAAATCATCAATGACACTAACAAATGGAAATACATCCCATGCTCATGGACAGGTAGACTCAATACTGTGAAAATGACCATACTGCCAAAAACAATCTACAAACTCAATGCAATGCCCATCAAAATATCACCATTGTTCTCGACAGAACCAGAAAAGAAATTCTAAAATTTATATTAAACCTAAAAAGACCCAGCATAGCCAAAACAAGACTAAGCAAAAGGAATAAATTTGGAGGCATCCTGTTACCTGACTTTAAACTACAATACACGACTATAGTCACCAAAACAGCATGGTAATTATTTAACAATAGGTACATAGAACAATGGAACAGAATAGAGAACTCAAATATAAAGCCAAATACTTACAACCAACTGATCTTAGACAAAGCAAACAAAAACATTAAATGGGGGATGGACACCTTATTCAACAAATGGTGCTGGGAAAATTGGCAAGCCATGTGTAGGAGAATGAAACTAGATCTTCATCTCTCACCTTATACAAGATCAACTCAAGATGTATCAAAGACTTAAATCTAAGTACTGAGGCCGGGCGCGGTGGCTCAAGCCTGTAATCCCAGCACTTTGGGAGGCCGAGGCGGGTGGATCACGAGGTCAAGAGATCGAGACCATCCTGGTCAACATGGTGAAACCCCGTCTCTATTAAAAATACAAAAAAGTAGCTGGGCATGGTGGCACGTGCCTGTAATCCGAGCTACTCAGGAGGCTGAGGCAGGAGAATTGCCTGAACCCAGGAGGCAGAGGTTGCGGTGAGCCAAGATCGCGCCATTGCACTCCAGCCTGGGTAACAAGAGTGAAACTCTGTCTCAAAAAAAAAAAAAAAAAAAAAAAAAATCTAAGTACTGAAACCATAAAAATTCTAGAATGTTACATCAGAAAACCGTTCTAGAAATTGGCTTAGGCAAAGAGTTCATGACCAAAAACCCAAAAGCAATTGCAACAAAAACAAAAATAAATAGATGGGACCTAATTAAACTAAAAAGCTTCTGCACAGCAAAAGAAATAATCAGCAGAGTAAACAGACAATTTGCAGAAAGGGACGAAATATTTTCAAACTGTACATACAACAAAGGACTAGTATCCAGAATCCACAAGGACTTCAAACAAATCTGCAAGAAAGAAACAAATAATCCCATCAAGAGGTGGGCTAAGAACACAAATAGACAAGTCTCAAAAGAAGATACAAAATGGCCATCAAACAGATGAAAAAAATGCTTTACATCACTAATTATTTGGGAAATGCAAATTAAAAACAGGAGATGCCGCCTTACTTCTGCAAGAATTGCCATAATTTAAAAATGGATGTTGGCATGGATATGATGAGAATGGAACACTTTTACATTGCTGGTAGGAATGCAAACTAGTGCAAGCAATATGGAATACACTGCAGACTCCTTAAAAAACTAAAAGTAGTACTACATTTGATCCAGCAATCCCACTACTGGGTATCTACACAGAGGGAAAAATAGTTATTATATGAAAAATATACTTGAACACACATGTATATAGCAGAACAATTTACAATGGCAAAAATATGGAATCATCCTAAATGTCCATCAACCAAGGAGTGGATAGCTGGGCATGGTGGCTCATGCCTGTCATCCCAGCACTTTGGGAGACCAAGGTGAGCAGATCAGCTGAGGTCAAGAGTTCAAGAAAAGCCTGGCCAACATGATGAAACCACTTCTCTACTAAAAATACGAAAAAGTTAGATTGGTGTGGTGGCAGGCTCCCATAATTCCAACTACTTGTGAGGCTGAGGCAGTAGAATCCCCTGAACCCGGGAGGCAGAGATTGCAGTGAGCTAGACAGCACCTTTGCACTCCAGCCTGGGCAGTAAGAGTAAAATTCTATCTAAGAAAAAAAAAAAAAAAAAAAAAAAAAAAAAAAAAAAAAAAACAGGAGTGGATAGAGAAGACGTGGTGTGGGCAGCGGCACAGGCCAAATCCTGGGGCCAAGAGAGCCCAGGTGCCACTTGTGGGAGGCTGTGAGCAGCACAGGCCAAATCCTGGGGCCAAGAGAGCCCAGGTGCCACTTGTGGAAGGCTCAAGTCCTGATGATTCAGGTCCAGCCCGTGGACGGCACGAGGCAGCACGAGGCACACCAGGCTGGAATTTCCCAACTGCAAGCTTCCTTTGCCCCGCCCTCCTGCCTGGCCTATTTAAGCTGTGAGCTCAGCAACAATAAACGAGACTTGATCAGACTCCTGTCTTGTCTCCATTTCTCACGTCTCCTGCCCATCCATCCCCACTCCCTCCCTTCGGGCCCCTGTTGTCGTCCTGCAGGTCGGGACAGTTTGGCGCCCGAACAGGGACTCGAAGTACGAGGGACACAGTGAGGGACGTCGTCGAAGCCGGCCGGATTGAAGGAAGAAATCCAGAGGAGGAGTCACCGCAGGAACCTGCTGCAGCCTTGCTCTCTGGTAAGAGGACGACAATATTATGGGTCAGGAAATTAGTAAGCATGAGTTGTTTGTAGAAGAATTAAGCATAGCATTAAAGGCGCGAGGAGTAAAGGTGAAAGTAAACCGGTTAATTAAATATTTTGATTATATTAAGGACGTTTGTCCCTGGTTCCCTCAGGAAGGAACCATAGATCAAAAATGTTGGAAAAGAGTAGGGGAAGTCCTAAAAAATTATTATGATGCTTTTGGGCTTCAAAAGGTCCCTGTAGTTGCTTTTTCATACTGGAATCTGATAAATGAGGTCATTACCCGAAAACATGACGATCCAGTCATTGCTAATCTCATAACCCAGGGGGAAACTTGCCTGAGAGACTCATGTAAAAATTTGTCCGATAAAAGTCCCCCCTTTAAAGAAAATTCGTTAGTTTTGGAAAAACCAGAACCCAAAGAGGGCAAGGAGAAAAAGTCAGGGGAAGCTGACTTAATGTCATTTAATAGCAACTCTGGTAAAGAGGAACAGAAATCCGCGGAGAGCGGTGGGTCTGTGTGCTCCTTAGAGAAATTTGCTGAACGTGTAGCCGCAGGCCTTAAACAAAAATTAGCTAACCCAAAATATCGAAAGAGGAAGTGGTCTTGTCTTGTTTCAAAGGTCTACAAACTGCCCTTACTGCTAGTGGATTAGTCATAGCCCCAGAGAAGGTGCAACTTACTGATCCCTACACTTACCTAGGATTTCAGTTAAGTGGAACTCGCCTATCGACTCAAAAGGTGCAACTCAGGCTAGACTGTTTAAAAACCCTCAATGATTTTCAAAAATTATTAGGAGACATAAACTGGCTGTTACCTTATCTAAAATTATGCAAAGCTGATCTCAAGCCCCTATACGATATATTGGTAGGGGATCCCAGTCCTACTTCTTTAAGACAACTCACCCCTGAAGCAAAATCAGCTATCAATTTAGTTAACCAAGCTATCAATAACCAAACCATCACCTTTTTCAATATTGACAAACCACTCCAATTTATTATATGTCATACCTCATTATCTCCCACAGCTGTGTTCTGGCAAACTGCTCCACTTATGTGGATCCATCTTCCTAATATGCCCACTAAAGTCATTGAACCTTACTACCTTATGGTAGCCAGTCTAATTACCAAAGGAAGAACCCTAGGAAAGGAATATTTTGGACAGGAACCTAACAACATTGTCCAACCTCATACCAAACGGCAGATCCATTGGCTCATGCAAAATACTGAAGCATGGCCCATTGCACTTGCCTCTTATACTGGCAACCTCGATAATCATTATCCTCCCAATAAGCTTCTAGATTTTGTTAACAGACATGATTTCATTTTTCCTAAAAATACCAGACTTCATCCTCTTCCAAATGGAATTACCATTTTCACTGACGGGTCATCCACAGGGCTTGCAGCCTTTGTTACCCCAAACCAAACTATCAGCTTTCAATCCCAATCTTCGTCTGCCCAATTAGCAGAGCTACATGCAGTTATAGCTGCATTTTCCATGTTTCCCAATGATCCTCTCAATATCTATACAGACAGCGCATACATTGCTACCTCTGTCCCAAAGTTAGAAACAGCCCCATTCATAAAACACACCTCAACTGCTGCAAAACTATTTTCTCAACTACAAAAGCTATTAATTTCCAGAACACAACCTTTCTACATTGGACATTTACGTGCTCATTCAGGCTTACCTGGTCCATTGGCCTCTGGAAATGCCAAGGCAGACCTAGTCACCCGTGTTTTGTTAGTTCAACTTCCTAACACCCCTCTAGCTCAAGCACAATATTCGCACAACTTGCATCATCTTAAAGCTCAATCCTTAAGACTATTCCATCACATAACTAGAGAACAAGCCCGACAAATAGTAAAGTCCTGCACACAATGTGCACCTCACTTACCGGTCCCACATCTTGGAGTTAACCCTCGAGGCCTCCTACCTAATGCCCTTTGGCAAATGAATGTCACCCACATCCCAGAATTTGGAAATCTTAAATACGTTCATGTCTGCATTGATACTTGTAGTGGATATATCTTTGCCACTTTACAAACCGGAGAAGCCACAAAACATGTTATTGCTCATCTTTTAACTGCCTTTGCATCCCTTGGGTGTCCACGTAAAATCAAAACTGACAACAGGTCTGGTTATGTCAGTACAGCCTTCACTCAATTCTGTACTCAGCTAAACATTCAACATGTTACAGGCATCCCGTACAACCCCCAGGGACAAGGCATAGTAGAAAGAGCTTATCTCACCATAAAAACCACTCTAAATAAAATAAAAAAGGGGGAATGGTACCCCCATAAGGGATCACCAAAAAACCTTTTATCACACTCATTTTAAATTTTTTAACACTGGATCAAGAAGGACACTCCGCTGCTGATCGACACTGGCATTTTGAATCCAAAAGCCATTATGCATCGGTAATATGGAAAGATCCCATGACGGGCGCATGGCATGGCCTGGACCCGGTCCTGATTTGAGGTCGAGGATCGGTGTGCATTTATGCCAAGGAAGCCGATTCGGCCAGGTGGCTTCCCGAGAGACTTGTAAAGCAAGTAAGTATCAAAAAAATCCGAAAAACCAACTCCACCCAGGGACGACATCAAGCCCTGAGGGTCTTTTATCTTTTCCCTTTTTAGGAGTCAACAACATGGTATCATTTATCCTGATTGCTTTCCCTCCTTGTCTTATTGTCTAATCGGTCCTGTTATACTCAGCAAACTCAGGAGCTTCTCAAGATCACAAATTGAGGCCATGAAGATGCAGCCCATTCAGGTCCATTACCACAAGCAGGAGATGGTAGACCTAGAGATGGAACTTGATACCTTTCCTCTCAGGTCACCCGGCGAGCTGAACCGGTTAGCCAATGACGGGCAACTGAGGAGCATGAGTAAGGACACTCCGCCTAAAATAAGGAGGAAAACGTTTTTTCCCCTCCCCATGATGAATAAGGAGTCAATGTTCTCTCATGTGGGGTCCTCTGACCTAAGACAGGCACGGTTCCCGCGGGCATAACTACCACTCAGCCTAATTTCTAAATAAAATAAAAAAGGGGGACCTGTGGGCAGCGGCACAGGCCAAATCCTGGGGCCAAGAGAGCCCAGGTGCTGCTTGTGGGAGGCTGTGAGCAGCACAGGCCAAATCCTGGGGCCAAGAGAGCCCAGGTGCCACTTGTGGAAGGCTCAAGTCCTGATGATTCAGGTCCAGCCCGTGGACGGCACGAGGCGGCACGAGGCTGGTAGCGGCACGAGGCACACCAGGCCGGAATTTCCCAACTGCAAGCTTCCTTTGCCCCGCCCTCCTGCCTGGCCTATTTAAGCTGTGAGCTCAGCAACAATAAACGAGACTTGATCAGACTCCTGTCTTGTCTCCATTTCTCGCGTCTCCTGCCCATCCATCCCCACTCCCTCCCTTCGGGCCCCTGTTGTCGTCCTGCAGGTTGGGACAACGTGGTAAATATACACAATCAAATATTAGCCATACAAAGGAACAAAAGAATAAAAGAATATCTTTTGAAGCAACTTGGATGGAGTTGGAGATTATTATTCTATGAAAAGTAACCCCAGAATGGAAAACCAAATATTGTATGTTCTTACCTATAAGTGGCAGCTAAGCTATAAAGACACAAAGGCATAATGGACTTTGGGGACTTGGGTGGAAGAGAGTCCGGGGGAAGAATGAAACACTACACATGTGGTACAATGTATACTGCTCAGGTGATGGATGCGCCAAAATCTCAAAAATTCTCACTAAAAAACTTATTTATGTAACTGAAACCCACCTGTTCCTCCACAAACTATTGAAGAATTTTTTTAATTAAAAAATAAACATTCCATCCTGAAGCCACCAGAATGAACATAACCCTGCCAAAACCTTGATTTTAGCTCCATTAAAACTCATTTTGGACTTCAGAACTCTAAGATAATAAATTTGTCTTGTTTTAAGGCACAAAATCAATAGTAATTTGTTACTATAGTAGCAACAGGAAGCTAACACATAAATTCATACCACAGAACTGGATTGACTCAGGAAGTGGAAGCCACAAACACCTCTGAAGGTGGCGTCAGAAATGGGCAGAAAAGCAGGTCAATAGGAAATCTAAAAAGGGAGGACTTTGACCACCAGTTCTCCTCTCTTACCTTATGTAGCCAGGTAACAACTACTCTCCCATCATCATGGGAGCTGAGTATTTTATGTTCTAGAGAAATGGAAACAGGGAGGCTCCAAATTTGAAAATATCTGGCACAGTGGAGCGAAGGGCTGAGGCACTAGGCGGAAAACCGTCTACTTGCTCAATGATGAAGATGCCAACCCCTTCCCTAGACTCACAGTCTCTCAGCACAGGGAAACAGAGGGGTCCAGAGGCAGCATGTCAGGGTCCTTCAGCAATCACCTGGTTCCTGCTTTGATCCCTACAGAGAAATCTGGCAGCTGAGAAGCCCCAGCTATGCACAGAGTTTCCATATATTTTAGAGCTTCACTCTAAAATATGGATGGGTAGACAAGACACAAAATGTTTGAGACAGACAGCCCAGGTTCACATCCTCACTTCAACACTTACTAAGTGTGTGAGCACTGACAATCTAATTTACCTTTCTTTATCTCAATGTTCATATCTGTAAAATAGAATAAGATTTTTATATCATAAGTTTATTATAAAGATTAAATGAGATTTTAGATAAAAAGCTTTACTGAGTAGAGTAAGAAAAGACAAAGTCTAATATAAAAATACTCAGGTGAAAAAGAGATAGTGTAGGGATCCAAAGAAAATTTTATAAATAAAAATGTCCTCAAATATCTTCATATGAAGTGAGAAGAATATGCTGTAATAAATTAGAGAAGGGCTCTTGAAAATCAAAAATATGAAATCAGTAATGAATATGTCCATAGTCTCTCAGAAAGTAGAATACGATGCAGACATGGACGATATATAAGAAAAAAGGTAAGAAATTTAAAGGGAGTCCCCATTGTTGCTTCACCCTCAGATTATGCAGGTACATACCTGGCATATCCACGGATATTTTCAATTTTCCACTGCTATTTTCCAGTCTTAGTAGACAAAGCATATTTACCAAGTAGTAGTATTTGTGGGAATAAAATTTGGCATTTTGAACCACAACTGCCTAGTCTGTAAATAATCTGTATAAGAATACCAGAGGCAAAATATATTGTTTTCAATCTTCTCCCTGGTTCTCATTTTCTTTAAACCTTATCAAGAAATACTTAGGAACTATTTTTTGTCTTATCTTTGCAATCTAATTTATTTGGGCAAATAGCCTCCAACCAATTTTCATTCCTATTTAATTTCCATCATAAATGTGAAAGAGAAGGTAAAGCAAGAAAAATGATAAAATCATAAATCACAGTTTCAAGAAGCTGCCTAAGAGGAGTTGTTTTCAAATTATTTTAGTTTATGAATTCTTCATTTTTATGTTATATGGTCTGTGTATTCCTAAATCCCTTTTGTCTTACCTGTTTCTACCATCTAGACTTTTTTTTCTTTTGAGACAGGGTCTTGCTCAATGGAGTGTGTAATCACAGCTCACTGCAGTTTCAACATCCTGGTCTCAAGTGATCCTCCTGCCTCAGTCTTTTGAGTAGCCGAGACTAGGGGCATGTACCACCACACCCAGTTGAGAGAGAGACAGAGAGAGAGAGAGTGTGTGTGTGTAAAGATGGGGTCTCACTATGTTACCCAGACTGACCTCAAACTCCTAAATTCCAGAAATCTTCCCACCTTCTTGGCCTCCCAAAGTACTGAATTTACAGGTGTGAACCACCACATCCAACCACTTGAACTCTTACAACCTGTTTTCCAGTCCTCTTAGCAAATATGTTTCTCATTAGCTGAATTAGCCCATTCTCCCCTAAAAGGTGTGATAAGAGGGAAAAAAAATGAAAGAAAAAGGAAAATAAAATATTATTGAAATTCAGAGAACTTCATTGTTCTACATTAAGTACATTATTATCAGCTTCTATAAAATTAAGCCTGAAATCCTCAGTCCAGTTATGCATGGCTTAAACCCTTTCAATGACCTAGTGTAGGTTTATGTAAAATTGCCATTAGTTACATTTATTTAAATCAGTATTTAGACACACGAAAACTGGTAAAAATAAAAATCAAGAGCTGCCTTTTGAAAAGTAATTTTTTAATAAGAAGAAAATGTTTTTAATTATTTTTGTTAAAAAGATAGTATTTGTAAAAATAGTTAGGAGTTGGGTTCCCAACCCTGAGGTGTTTATCTAAAGGATGTAAGCTTCAGGTCACATTTAGAACCAGCTAGTAGCATTGTTTTTATTGACTTCACTTTCTTTATTTTTCAATTATTGTGCAATTTAAGAAACTGGCTTCCTTAGCAGAAATAGATAAACTGTCAAGGAAGAAAACACCAGACTTAACAAATGAGATTTTAGGATTGTGGGTGGATTTATATCAGCTTTTTCTTCCTCATTCATTATTTCCATGACTAATCAAAAGCTCTCTTCATACATTTAATAGGGTTCTCACTAAGTAAAATACATCATTTAAATCAGCTAGATCCCTTGAACTTCAAAGCAAAATCCCAAAGCAGCTGAAACAAACACCATCTGAAAAAGTGCCACCAAAACTCATTCTACAACTGAGAATGGACAGACCAAATATACCAAATAAAAGTGTGCCAAACTTATATAAGCACCATACATGGAAAGTTGATAGATGATGTTCCTCAACCCTTACAAATCTGGAAACAATACCCTCTCCCTCAAACCTAAACCACAATCAAGCTGACCTTGGTCAATGGCATCATCTGGTGGTTGCCGCAAAAGACTGCCCAAGCCACGTTCCTCCTCAGGAGATCAAGTGCATACAGTAGTGTCCCCAACCCCATTCGTGGTTTCACTTTCTGCAGTTTCAGTTACCTACAGCCAACCATGGTCCAAAAATATCTGGAAAATTCCAGAAATAAACAATTCATAAGTTTTAAATTATATGCCATTCTGTGTAGTGCAATGAAATCTTCCTGCTCTTTCCAGCTTGGGATCTGAGTTTTCCTTTGCCCAGCATATCGATGCTGTTTATGCCTAATAGCTTAGTAGCTGTTTTGGTTATCAGATCTGCTATTGCATATCACACTGTGCTCAAGTAACTCCTATTTTACTTAGTAATGGCCCCAGAGCACAAGAGTAGTGATGCTGGCAATTCAGATATGCCAAAGAGAATCTGTCTAGTGCTTTTATGAAGTGGAGCATGTTCTACTTACGAAAGAAAAAGATCTTATGCTGAAATTGCTAAGATCTACAGCAAGAATGAATCTTTCATCTATGAAATTGTAAAGAAGACAAAAGAAATTTGTGCTAGTTTTGTTGTCTTGCCTCGAACTGCAAAAGTTACAGCCAGAGTGCATGATAAATGCTTAGTTAAGATAGAAAATACATTAAATTTGTGAGTAACATATGAATAGAAATGTTTTCTGATTTATGGCAGCAGGGTCCAGCACTATCCAACATTCCTGGCATCCACGAAGGGGGGGTGTTAAAACATATGCCCTGCAGATAAGGGGATGCTACTGAATAGTGATTCCACTCTTTCATTACATATAACTGCTTATTTCACCTCAAGTAACTTCTATTTCTGGGGGCAAGAAAATGTTTAGAATTTTCAAAATAATTCATGAGTTTGTATGTTGTATTTTGCTTTGTTTTGTTTTTACCAAAGTAAAATATTATCAAGTGTAGTAAATTCAGAATATATAGAATTTGCAAATTAAAATAAAATCACAAAAAGATAAAAATTTTAAAGTATTTTAAAATGTAAAAAAAAAAAAAAATCACATTTAAACCCACTATCTAAACTAACAGGCATGGTGGTGTACACCTGAACTCCCAGCTACTCAGTAGGCTGAGATGGGAGGATCACTTTAGCTGAGGAGGTCAAGGCTGCAATGAACCATGATTGCATCACTACCCTCCAGCCTGAGTGACAAAGGATAACACTAATGAGCTGCCCCCATTAAGGTGATTTAATCATTAAAAGGCATATTTTATTTCTCCATCCAATACCATTAAACTACATAAAGGCATTTTTTAAAGAAATAAATCTACAAAGATGGGAAGTCCTGGAGAAACAGCAACAAAATTTTGGAAGATGGAAAGTAGATCATGAGAGGGAACTGACTTACAGACCCGAGGCAAAAATGTCTAAAGCCAACAGTCAGGAAAGCTGACAAATTACATGATTTACACTGTAAATTCCAGCTACCAGTAGAACTAGGAGTAAGTAATGAAGTCGGAGTGGTTAATATAGGAATATTTAATCATAGTTGTGTATGTAGCAATTAGATCCTTTTCCCCACAATATCCCGAAAGATGACCATCTTTCCCAACACCAGCAGAAACCTAGAGTTTTGTCTTCAGAAGGGTAAAACAGGGTTTCTGAACCAGGAAATAACTCAGGCATAATTGTGGAATTGGGTACCATACATAAAAGGGAAATTAGGATACCAAATGCTTATTAAGCACTTTAAGTGCTGAGACCTTTAGCCACCTGGCCCTAACTTCTCACAATTCTGGGAGCCAGGCATCACCCAGCTAGAAAGAACTGAAAACTTCACCTGAATCACCTCAGAGAATAAGATAAGGAAAGAATACCAAATCACCCTAAGTGAAACTCAAATCGCCCCACATTGCGTGAGCACTTTAGGCGCTCACTTTTAATACAAGCAGACAACCAGGGGTCAAGAAACATTTGAAGAAATCAGTTAATAAAACAGATAAAGACAAACATGAACAAACTGGAAAATAATAATTTAGAGAAAAGAGAGATTATGCCAGTAGAAAAAAAAAAAAAAACTTAATCTGTACTCATCCTTAGAGTAATAAGAGGAGAAACTACTTCCATGAAGTATGACGCTATATTTTTTAAAAGTTCTTGGAAATTAAAAATATGGCAACAGAAAACCTTTTAAAATCAATAGAATGATAGAAGATAAATTTGAGAAAATCTCCCAGAAAGTAGAGTAAAAAGATAAACAAATAGAAAAAAGAAAAAAGAAAGAAATTGAAGAAGGAAGCAAAAAGTATAATGTCCAAACATGGGGGTAATCTGAATAAGAGTTTCAGAAGGCAAAAAAACAGAGGGGAGGATATCATAAATAAAATAATTTAAAAAAATTCCCAGGACTCATAGACCTGATTTTCCAAGCTGAAAGGAGCCACTGATTACTCAACGCAATAGATGGAAACAGACCTACATCTAGAAACATCATCATAATTTTTCAGAACATTGAGTACACAGAGAAGATACTGAAAGGTCCTGGGATTTTTTTTACAAAACAGATAATATACTCCAAAAGAAAAATGAAACATCACAATGGCTTCTGACTTATCAGCAACCCTAGAAACTGAAGGATGGTGAAGCAACACTCGCAAAATTCTGAAAGGAAATTACTTCCAATATAGAATGCTATACATGTCAAATTATCAATCAGGTGGACAAGTGAACTAAAGATATTTACTGATGTATGACATCTCAAATTTATTTGTCACATATCCTTTCTCAAGACATAACTGGTAGTTGTGTTCCACCAAGATAAGAAAGTAAACCAAGAAAGAAGAATATGTAAAATGTAAGAAATAACGCCATCAACCAAAAAGAACGGTGAAGAGAATGTCCAGGGTAAAAGGGAAGGAAGAATCCAGGTTAAACACTGAATTCCAAGATAGAGAAAAAGTGATTTAGATTAGGGCATATTAGAAAATTTGTGCCCAAGGACAGCACAAGGCACCATATCTATACCCATCCAGATGGAACAGGTAGACATGGATAAGGTCAACAAAACCATCATTTATTGATGTTATCCACACACTAAAGATAGTATATGGGTGTGCCTGAGAGATGAGACTATAAAGAAATGTGCTTCGGCCAGGAGCAGTGGCTCACACCTGTAATCCAAGCAGTTTGGGAGGCCAAGGCAGGTGGATCTCTTGAGGTCAGGACTTCAAGACCAGCCTCGCCAACATGATGAAACTGCATCTCTACTAAAAATACAAAAATTAGCCAGGCGTGGTGGTAGGCACCTGTAATCCCAGCTACTTGGGAGGCTGAGGCAGAAGAGTTACTTGAACATGGGAGGCAGAAGTTGCAGTGAGCTAGGATTGTGCTACTGCACTCTAACCTGGGCAACAGAGTGAAACTCCATCTCAAAAAAAAGACAAGAAATACTTTCTAGTAAGGATTTTAGTAAAGTCTGACATCACTGCCTTACTGAACTTCTTGACAAGAGCTTTCTGGTCCTCATCAACTTTAATGCCAATTAAACATAAACCTATCTAAATAATTTCAATTTTTAGATATGTATGTGTGTGTTAATGCATGCACACATAAAAATGCTTGCCTATTCATAAAATATCTCTGGAACAGTAAAATCTCAGATTTCGTCACTGTACAATTCATCCATATAACCAAAAACCACTTGTACCCCAAAAGCTACTGAAATAAAGACAAATAAATAAATAGTATCCTCTGGAGAGATACACAACAAATCCACAATGTATACTTTTCTCCTAGGAAAAGCAACTGGGTCAGCAGGATTAAAGACGTATGAGGAAGACTCACTTTTTTCAGTAGTTATCCTTTAGTCTCTTTTGATTTCTCAAATACAGGTTTATTAAACAAATAAGACAAAATTATTTTACCCACCAAATAATAATAATAGCATTAAGTTGCATTATCTGCTATTTTCATCTCCCCATCAAGCTGTTCATTCTGCTTACCCACACAAACACATTTATTTTTAACACTTTTCTTCATTCAGCTCACTATTTCATTTTTTGCCCAATTATCTTGTAGGAAGGATAGGGAAATCTATCTTTTCATTTCACTTGTGAGGCAAAAAATTATCCTAATTATGGCTGATCTGCCTAAGAGTAGCATTAATATTTTCATATCAAGGAACAGTAAATTCACAAGTTCTAGAGGGAAATTAACCATAATAAAAGTCATTGCCACCAGTTTCTAAAGACCTTGCCTCAAAGGCTCAGAAAACTCAGATTTTTAAAGAAAATTTTCATGCATCTCCTCTTTTATTTTAATTAAAACTACTTTATGCATCAGATTTAAATATTTAGAAACTCTTACTCCATTTGTTTTCAGTTTTATTTAATTTCCATACTGCAACATCATTGCTTCCATGTTTTTTAATCGTTTCCTGATGGGGCTGCATCATGTCTGCAGTAGAGTGAAATAACTGTTACGCTTGATGCTCAGGCAAGCCCATCCTAGAAGAGTCAAGAGCTAGAGACCTACCTACCAGGACAATGCGGACAATTGACAAAGCACCCAAAAACAATCTTCAGGAAGAAACTGCAATAAGCAGATGTATGTCTTCGGCCTCGATAGAAGGAATAAGAAGATGCCCAGTTAGGTGTTGATAACAAAAAGGCTTCACAAAGAGCAGCAAACAAGTGGCCCTATGGGACATCAAGAACAAGCATCCAGGAGTCTGGCAGTGGCAGCAAAGAGAGAAGTAAAGCAGGATATAAAGTAAATGAGACCCAGATAGAGATTACATCAGTAACCGGGATGCAAGAGAAGAACCAGGTCACTGGGGATAAGATAAAAGCCACTAACATGTTCTGATCAAGCAAAACTCTGATCTGAAATCAATATACTCTTGAAATATGGCTCCTTAAACTCTCCTTGATCAAAAAGATTTTAAGAAGAGCCCATTTTAGGAAGAGGGAAAGAGATTTAAAGATTGGAATTAAATTGTCTTAGTCTATGAACTTGAAGTAGGGATTGTGGATGGGGTCATGGAAGCCAGGCAGGGTGTCACCAGCCTGGAGACATAGTCACCATTTATATTCTATATTATATATAGAAACGTGTGTTCAACATTTCAACTTAACAAAGTCATCTTTGAAAACAAACTGTTCAAGTTAGAAATTATTTACATCTAGGTAATAGTTACTCTTTTACCATTTGCAATGAGTTATACCTTAAGAGTTGCTAAATGGTTGTATTGGGATGCTTTTGGTGGTTGCAGTAACTGGGGTGTGCTCCTGGTACACAGTGTGGGATCCAGTGACTCTAAAAGTCCCTCAATAAGCTACATACAAAATGTCCCCCCGCACACCCCACAAGATACCAAGAGCATCCACACTGAGATATATCCATTGTTCCACTTTACTGGTGTGTTTCCCATGTGTGAATGCAGCCCTGTGAGATTTCAAAGCTTCCACCAGAGAAATTAAAAGTTCTATTCTCAGGGAAGGTAGTGGAAAACACAAAAACAAACAATAACAACAACAAAAGTATTCTCTGGTCGAGCATGGTGGCTCATGCCTGTAATCCCAGCACTTTGGGAGGCCAAGACAGGCAGATCACCTGAGGTCAGGAGTTCGAGACCAGGCTGGCCAACATGGAGAAACTTTGTCTCTACTAAAAATACAAAAATTAGCTGGGCATGGTGGCAGGCACCTGTAATTCCAGGTACTCGGGAGGCTAAGGCAGGAGAATCATTTGAACCCAGGAGGCAGAGGTTGCAATAAGCTGAGATCATGCCACTGCACTCTAGCCTGGGTGACAGAGCGAGACTGTCAAAAAATATATATATATTCTTTACCTGAATTCACTGTTGAGTGTTTTTTAAATATGGAGGGAACATCAGGTTTTATTTGTAGACATGTCTTTCATAAACATTTCACCTAATTACAATACACATGTTAGAATTAGTCCAGAATTATCATGTAAAAGACTACAGAAGAGAGACCACTTGCTAATGTTTATTCTGAATAGCAAAGGAAACATATGGGTGAGAGAATCTAAGCCATTCTCAAAGTAATGAACATTCTCAAAAATCAATTAAAGCAAATGTGCCATTGGTCTTAAATTTGACAAATCACCTCTCAGATTTGCAACAGGTGGCTGTTGTAGGTTCATATTCAATCAATACACTGTAGAAAATGTCTTCAAAATAACTTCCTATGTCATTATCCTCAAGAGAGACTTGTTTATCAGAAGGTCACCTTCAGTTTTTAAAACAAGAGAAGGACATATGTTCTGTGATTCCACGGAGTGCTTGAGCTTCAGGCAACAGGAGATTAGAATGAACTTTTCACCTAGTTCAGCTCATTAAATTCAGTGGAGGTGCCGTCTGCACAATGAAATAATGATACCCATAAATCTGCAGTCAGCTGTTGATTTACTACAACACATTCACACGCGAGGCTTCTCCACACATTTACCTTAGTGTAAAGCACATCATCAAGGCCAGTCATGTTGTGCCTAAGCACCGTTCAGACAAAGGCAAATGCCTTTAGAGCACACCTACTTCAATAATGTGACACACATATGGAATGCATGGACTGTTAAATCAAATTTGTCTTGCAGATTGAACTTTCACACTCTGGGGTGATGTAAATTACTTTCTGATGGGAAAATGTGATTCAAATTTTACAGAATTTGGTCAGCCAAATTTATATTGAATTTTTTTATGTCATCCTTGACAGACTAAAAGATAGACAATCTGTCCTCTCCACAACATGCTCCATACCTACCCCCCACCACTTGCCAGCTGCCCTACACACACCACCCATATAAGTTCTATCCACCTTCCTGCTACATGTCAAATTCAATTTCTGTCTCCTTTTCTGGATCCTGTGGGTTCTCGTTTTCTCTAGGACACATTTGGCATATGCTATTCCTTGTTAAAACAACTTTCATGTTTTCATTGGTCATACATATGCCATGTACAAATTGTACATAGCATAACCCTGTGCAGTGTAAGCACACAGGTACTTATTAATAGGGGTATATTGTTATCAACTTAAAATCTAAAAGGCAATTTTCTTGAATTCATTTTATTAGCAACTATCTCAGTGATTATTTTAAATGGGTTGATCAGATAGCTGCCTAGGCAGGAGACATGAAAGTGACCAAAAATCCTGGTCTGGATCAAAATATCTCCCTTAGGTTACTTGTTTTCTTCTTCCAGTCTGAAATTTCCCATTAATGGGTTAAAATACCAAAATGAGGATATAATTTCTAAAATTCTAAATAATATCAAGAAACTGTATTATTATCTTACATAAAAACAAGGAATGCATATAATCATTTATCATTCAGTAGAAGTACAAATATGCTACAAAGAGGAGGATATTTTTATTGAGAAGAGGTATGTTGAAAGAATCAGCCAGAGCTTAGAAGTTCGGGGGAGTAGAACGATGTTGCCTTTTAGTTTGTCCAAGACAGTCCTAATATACTCCAGTTGTTCTGGAATAATTAATCATGAAGCTCCCTTTCACTCTCAGAAGTGTCTCAGTCTGGGTAATAAATCACAGTCATTTGATGCTTGAAGATCTTATGCTAAGACTTAGGCCCAGTTTGGGGCACATTCGCTTCTGGAAGATAGTGGAGAGAAATTGTTATCAGAGCTGCAACTGGAACTTGCTTCTCCTGACTCCCTATCAGTACTTCATTTTTCTAGACAGGCTTTCATATAACAACACTGTTCCTGTCCCTGACTCCTCTAGGCTCCCTTTGTCTTCTCAAAAAGATTTGAAGAACTTTGATGACTGATGCCATCTCTGGTCATTCTCTCACCTCAAGAATCATGCTAAACAAAAAATAGTAGCTCAAGATATGTTTACTCATTGATTACCTTCTTAGATAATAAAGGGAATGACATGCTTCAGTTTTGTGTTCTGAAGTTCTTGACATTTGTCAGGCAGAAAACTAGAAACTTTCACAACGTGCAAAACTGATTTTTATGTTTTGTTTCTCTAATTTATTATCTTCTTTTCCATCACTATACCTGCTTCAGATTTCATTGTAGAATTACTTTTATAATATCTTTGTATTATCTACAAAGATATTATATTATATATAACAAATCAATTGAGATGTAGTTGCTGGGTGGCAAGCATGGCATATTCACCAGACAAAAGAGTCTAGCATACCATCCTAAAAACCCATGACTCCAGCGTGTCCCCCAACACATTGATAAAATGTGAATGACATGAGCTTTGGAGAGGTAGCATTGTGTTGTGAAAATCTACGTTGCCACTCATGTTATGTATTCAAAAACAGCAGTTCTGCTCTGGCTTTCCATTAGTCAAAATGACAAATTTAAATTTGTGAATTTTAAGTGTCCATTAGATGTTAAAAATGCAAGTTATAATAGACAAAATTGTAAGTGTTTTTTCTAGTTCAGTGTTGGTTCTGTCTGCATTCAAAGTTAAAAGACTTTCCTTCTCCCCACAAATTCATTTTTTTAATTATCAAAAATCAAGCGACATTCAAGCTTCAATATTAAGTTTACGATAGAAAAAGAAAAGAAAATCATCTGGGATAGACGCCAGGTCTCCTGATCTAATTTTGTCACCTACCGAAGGACAGACAGATTTTGATAGATCTGTTTACACACATCTAGTCATATAACATAACAATCACATTATACTAACCTGGCACCTCTGCACTCTTACTACTGTGAACTGGCATAGTATTCCTTGGTATTTATCACAGCCAGGTTTCTAATAAAAGGATTAAAATGGAAATACATTTTATTTGAACCAATTTTAGTTTTTGATTAAAATTAATTTTTTTATTCAGAATTTTGCTTTTTATGATTGTTTAAAATGACCAAAAAATGTTTAAACATATATTTAGGTTAAATATAAAAATGAATCAAAAAATGCAGCTGGCATAACTCACCAAAGATCCAATGATTCACATGAGATATATCTCTCAATGGAGGTGAAACAGGTAGTTAATGCATGACAGCTTGGTGATTGTTGATACCTCCTGGTATATGACAAGCCTTTTTTTTTTTTTCTTAATTTGCTACATTAAACTCTCTTCACAGAATTTCACAGAGAAAAAAGATATACCCAGCTGTTTAAAAATGCAAAATAACTTAACTGACAGCATGATTATCAGTGGAAGCCATGGAATATTTAGTTGTCAGGGGTTCTCAGGGGCAGATTTTGTAGCTTTGTGAAATCCTTACTCATTAAGTGCTTGGTTCAAAAATAGGGCTTTTATCTTTAGAGTTGGAACTTCATCTCATGAGTGCTTGACATCCCATGGGCGATTACAAAAGTATTTACTGAAAGTTGCTAATAGAAAAATAATTACAAAAAATGATGAGCTACCACTTAATCCCCTCAAGAAAGAGAGCTAGATTTATTGGCTGTGCCAAGTGGCATCTTGAAGTGATTAGATAATTCTGTACCAAAAATGCCCTAAATGAGGAAAAAGGTAGACTTCAGGTTTTTATGGTATAAATAAGCTCTCTAAATCTCATCTGAGCACTTTCTTCTGCCTGAGTAGACATCACTTCTCTATTCACATACTTCTACTTTTATAGACCATGTCTCCTTAAGTATTTCCTAATTAAGACTTAACAGGCAAGATTCTGCCCAAATTAACCAAAGTTGTCTACATGAGTTGCTTTGTTTGTTTGTTTTAAATTGGACATTGTTTTAAAATGTATTTCCATTTTATTATTTGAAATAATTTTAGATTTATAAGAAAGTTCCAAAGATAGTACAGAGCATTCCCATATACACTTCCCCCAGCTTCCTGTGATGTTAGTACTTAGAAAACCATGGAACACTTTTGAAAATTAAGAAAATAATATTAGCACAATACTGTTAACTAAACTACAGATTTTATTCATATTTCACCACTTTTCCCAGTCACACTGTTTGCTATTCTAGGATCCAATCCAGGATATCCTAGAGCATTTAGTCACCAGGTCTCTCTGTTCTTCTCTGATCTATGACAGTTTAGTCTTGTCTGATTTGGGGGGATATTGACACTTTTAAAGACTATTGAGCATTTTGTAGGATGCTCCTCAATTTGGATCATCTTATATTGCCTCATTAGACTGAAATTATAAATTTCTAAGAAAAATACTAAAGAGGTGAAGTACCCTTCTCATAACACCCCTGAGCTGTTTTTTTAATTTGTTCTTAATTTTTTTGGCATATGTGAAGGAAACCTCTGAGCTGTTTTTGAGCAAGAAGTAAGACGGCAAAAAGTTATATGTAACCTCTTGTACAAAGATGCAATAGCTTATAAGTCAATAACTTAAGAAGTTGCTTAAATATGAAAAATAGTTTTTAGCATCAAGTTCCAGGTTCTAAACCTGCGTCTGATTGCTTTAGAAAGAGATCTCAACCAAAGCATCCCACCTAACACATTTTGAATTACAATTAGTTACCACCCATTCAAAGAAATTTGGTATTAATGATAAAGTACTAAAGCCTACATCTTGTTAGTTTTATTTATAAGTTTGAGTAAATGTATGAACATCCCCATAGTAGCAGTTCTCTTTGATTTGTATCAATATGTTGCATGCAGTGGGAGAAAACAGGGAAGAGGTATAGCTAATATGCTCACAAGAACAGCACATATGCGGCACACACTTTGCCACATATACAAATATTAGTATATTATGGGCTTACTTTTTTAAAAAAATACATTGACAATGGATGCTTTATACTAGTAGTCTCCAAAATATTTGTCTTATACCCTTTCATAAAGATGTTTTAGTATACATCTTGCATAGCCTGGTTTCTTCCTCAAAAAACAAGAGTCTAAGACATTGGCTTTCATACAGGGAGTTTATCGGCAGGAATAATCCTTCCAAGGAGAACAGGAGAGCAGGGGCTAGAAAAGGAAAAACAAAGAAGGGCAGAGGCTGATTCATAAGGGACATAATTGGGTTGTTTACTATTAAGGGCCAATAAGGGCCAGTGAGGTCCCTCTGAAGAGCCACGTAGAATGCACTTCAGAATTGTTCATGCAGGACTTGGGAAAGGTAATTATTTATCCATTGGCTGTCAGCTCTTATCAAGTTTCTCACACTTCCATATCTGTGCATGCTTGAGTATGGCTGGACAGAGGTAGAAGAAGAAGAATAGGTGATAGAGATATGGAGGAGCTGAAGCATGAGGCTGACAGATCACACCTGTGCACAACTAGATGCCACACAATAGAGTAGGAAGGAGGATCAAGAGTATGTGAGCCAAGGTTTAATACCTGCGGGCAATGTATGTGAATTTATATATAAATGTATGTGCTACATGTTAACCCATATTAAATTTTATTAGAATTCATTTCATTCTTTTTCTTGGGTAAAAATAAATTGTAAATAGAAACAGTAATATTTTCTTCCTACAGCCCAATCAATGGTCTTGCATGCTTGATTCATACCCAAAGTGTACGCAGTCTACTTTGGAGACCTCTGATTTAGACTCTTTCTATTATCTTAAGGAAATTTATTCTAGCTGGTCCAAGTAAGAAAGCTAACAATGGAAAAAATGGAAGATGGCTTCACAGGCCTCAACACCAGCACAAAGTGGAGGCTCCAGCATCGGGCAGGTACAAGAGTTTCCAGGGGGTGGAAAACCTCTGTTGATCTCTCCCTTGCCTTTTACAAAAATTAGATTTTTAAAAATCTGTCAAATGTCTTATGGAGTGCTAGGTAAATGTTCTGAGTTTTAGAGTATAAAAATATTTCAGATTGCCCAGTCTTTTGGCAATATCTCCAGCTCTACATTTTATTTAAAATATGTATATTAATCTTAAAATTACTTTTTCCATGTTGATTTGCTCATCTACAAGTTTATGCTGCTGAAGTAGTAGTTTAAATGTAAATTTTAATGAATGCTATGAATCAGTGCCTAATTTGCACATTTTATTAATTACCTGTGGTTTGGGATAATCCATCCAAGATGTTCTCTATTACCCTGGGTAATTAAGAGTTGACCTATTTTCAAATTTTTGCAACTCAAATAGGATGAATTCCAGTCAATTTTCTTTTCCAATAGAAAAATCATCATTTATTTAAATAGTCCATCAGACATAATTGGAATGTGGAATCTTGGGATGAAAATTGACTTTCAAAGGTCATAGAGTCCATCCTCCTACCTCTGGGTAGACTGTCAAACCAGTCAGCAAATACATTCCATCTTTTACAGTTTATTTGTAAAATGTAGCCAAGAATGTGCACCAGCCTGAGAAGCAACCTGTTTCTCCCTCCTAACCATCTGAGTCCTTGCCCTAAAGAAAGGTCAGTCAGACAGTTACCAATATTTGCCAAAATAAAGGTGTATACAAATACACTCAGACACTGTATCCACCCACCCTTACACAGAGGCTTGACAATGAAGTTTCACACAGCATGAGTGCACTCCCCCTCAACATTCTCTTCCTTGGGTATGAATCATGCTGTTTTTATGCCTACAGGAGGATCAGACATTCCCTTAAGAGATTTTTTCCACCCACCCACACACACACACACACACACACACACACACACAAAGCAGCAGCAGCAGCTGACTTTAAATTGTGGGTCATATTCCACATTTACGAGATCCAGGGATAGCTTTGCTATAGACACTTCCCTGTGTCAAAATGGGAATTTTTTTTTCCCAACCTTGTCTCTTTTTGTTAAGGACCCTAGATGCATAATGGACCAATGGTTATTTGAGGGCTTCTCCCAGGTCTTCCTCTAGGCTGTTATGTCAATTTCTGAATCACTGTACCTGTTGAGTTTCTTTACAAACCTCTTGCAACCCTTCATCCTGGAACTTCTGTGGCATTATTTACCTCACCCTGTCCCTGCCAGTCAAACCATACAGCAAGTTGACTTCCTAGAATGTAGAGGCCTTCTCTTGCCCATCTTCCATTAGAGCCAACGATACCTACTTATCCTCCTCTGCTTGCTTGGACTTCCCACTCTCAAAGACCAGTGTTGGCCTCAGACAGCCTCTGACTTAATATGAAACTGTATACTGAGTGCTGGTGCAGAGAACCTGCCCCCAGTTCCCCTGACTGAATCCTGCTCTTCTCACTTAATCTACCTACAGTCTTTCCCACCTCAGTTGATTAAAAACCCCTACTTGCCAGTTGCTTAAGCCAGAAATCTCAGAGTCATCCTTGATTCCTCTCTCTTTCTCACATCACATATCCAACGTATACTCTCAAAATACTGAATACTTTTTGTCTGGGTGTGATGATTCACACTTTGGGATTACAAAGTGTAATCCCAGCACTTTAGGAGGCTGAGGCAGGAGGATCCTTCGGGCCCAGGAGTTCAAGACCACCCTGGGCAATATAAAAAGATCCCTTATTTAAAATTAAAAAAAAAAAAAAAAAAAACTGAAAAGTTAGCTGGGTGTGGTGGTGCACGCCAATAGTCCCAGCTACTTGGGAGCGTGAGGCAGCAAGATGAATTGGGCCCTGGTGTTCGAGGCTACAGTGAGCTATTGTGCCTGGGTGACATTGTAAGACCCTGTCTCTAACAACAACAAAAAAAGATACTAAATACTTTTTTGGTGGGTTAAAACTTGGATACAAAAATGTCCTCTTACCCCAGGATACAGGTTCCTTTACAATGTAACTTTGCTATTCCTCCCATCAAGACATGGAGTCCTTTTCCCCACAAGTTATGTCTAAACTCTCCTTGTGACTTAGTTTAAAAAAGAAGAATGTGGCAGAAATAATATTATGAGACTTTGAGGTAGGTATCTTGTAGCATCCACACACCCTCTTTTAGAATACTCCCTGAGGCCACCAAATAAGGAGGCTGGCCTAGCACTAGGGGATGAAAGGCTAGAGGCTAGAAGGAGAACCAAGGTCCCCTGGCCACGTGAGAGAGCCAGCCTTGCAGCAGGTGCAGCCACATGAGTGAGTCCAGAAGAAACCATCAGAAGAACCACATGGCCAGCCTACAGAATGAGCATAACTAATAAATTATTTTAAGCCACTAGATTTTAGGGCAGTGTTACCCAGCAATGATGATTATCACTTCTCACTACCTGCATTGCCACTTACAATGTAGCCATTTTGATTGGAGAAACAGCCAGAATCACTTCAGTAGCTTCTGCCTGGCCTCCCTCCTCCTGTCCTTGGCCCCTACAGCCTCTTCTTAACACCACCCCTTGGTGATTGCTTCAAAATACAAGCCAGATCATGTCACTCTGCTCCAAGTCTACGCGACTGAAGGCTCTTATTTTCATTCTGAGTTAGTGCCCCAGTACTATCATGGCCAGTTTGGTTCAACATGGCTTAGCACCCATCATCTCTGACCTCACCTGTTGCTCTGCTCTCTCTCTTCACTCTGCTTCAACCACACTAGCTTCCCATGTTGCTGAACATGCCAGACATGCACCCCTCTTTGGGCCCTTGCACTGACTGTTTTCTCTGCCTACAGTGTTCCTCTTCAAATCTCTACTCAAACATCACCTTCTCCATGAAGCCTACTCTGATCACCTTATTTAAAATTGCACTTTTCATCCTGCCCAGGACCCCTAGTCATTCATATCATTTCTACACCTCTTATCACTTTCTATTAGGCTACAGAATTACCTTACTATGTTTATTGCCTGTCTTCCCCCATGAAGGCAGAGATTTGTCTATTTGTTCAATTATGTATTTCAAACATCTAGAACAGTGTTTGGCATATAAGAATACTGAATATTTATTAATATTTATTGAATTGATATTAATTATTTACAGAGAAGTTCATTGGACTCTTTGGTAATTCATTTCAAAGTTTAACAAATCTTACTGGTTTTCAGGAATTCTATGAATATTTTACTTGAATTTTGTTTTTAAATGTGCCTTACCCATTTTGGTAAATGATATGGAAAACTCCTAGATATGGTATTGACCAAATTTTATGTTATTCAAAATGGCCTCATTATTGTCATGGATTGAAGCATAGCATCTGTTTCTTCCCATTTTCCCCTCCTCATTTTCTGTCCTAAAGCCCCTCTGCTCATTTGAGTCTTCTCAAATGAGGCTCCCACAGACCTACCTTGATGCTCCACACTTCACTGTGAGCTCAGATGCCCACAGGAAATGGCTACAGTTGTTTGTCATGGAAACATGAAAAGAAGTCAAGAAGAAAAAAATGAAGAGACCAGAAATAGCCCTGGACATCAGAAAAAGGCAACTGGAATTCCCAGAATGATGGCAAAGGGAGTCCCAGAAGTGCCCAGCTGGAATGCAATCTACACATCTCCAGAAAAGGAAAAAACAAAATGGATCTGATTAACTGATAGATTTGACAGTGTGAAAAATCAAGAGACATTTTACAAAACTATTTACAAAGCTGTTAGAGGGTGTGAGAGGACCCAGTCTCAAGCTGAAAGAAAGTAGGCCATAGAAAAAAAAAATGAAACTATGAGTAATAATTAACAACTAAAATAGACATAAAAATCACTCCTTATCTATAAAAATCCTTATAGCAAACATTATACTTAATGATATTAAAATAATTCTCCCTGAATTTTAATAATTTAATAAGTATTAAATATTTTAGTAATTTAATAATATTTTAATAATTAAGTATTAAAATAATTCTCCCTGAAATCAAGAATGAGACAGTGATTTTTGCTTATACCTCATCTATTTGATTTTAAACTGAATATCTTAGCTAGTATAGTAACACAAAGTAAATAAATAACCAGTATAAAAAGTGTAAGGGGAAAACTATTACTACCGTTATTTGCACACAACATAGTTTTGTACTTGGAATATCCAGCAGTCTACAGGTGAAATATTAGAACTAGTAAGTTGTTTTTTAAAAGTCTCTAGATATAAAATCAATATACAAAAGTCAAATGGATTTCTACATGGTACCAACAAACAACTGTGATTTTTGTTTACTTCTACCCTTTATAACAGCTTCAAAAATATCAAATACTAGAAATAAATCTAATGCAACTTATACAAGACTTCCATCTGGAAAGCATTTATAAGAGAAATTAAAGCTACTCATATAAATGGCAAAATGCACCATGTCTGCATACTGGAAAACTCAATATTGTAAAGCTTCAGATCTCCTCGAACTGCTCCATAGATTAAATGCAATTTTAATTAAAATCCCAAGAGGCTTTTATGTTTGGTTGGTTGGGTGGGTGGGCGCGTGGTTTTTGGCTTTGGTTGTTGGTGTTCTTTTATTGTTGATATTGACAAGGTGATACTGAACTAAAACTTGTATGGACACAAAAACCTCTAAAAATGTCCAAAACAAACTTAAAAAAAATAAAGTTAGAGGATTTTTAGATTGCAAGGGTCACTAATTAAGTTACTAAGCTGGAATGAGTGAAAGTATACACAAATATAAGGATGACACAAATTAAAATGCAGAAACAGACTCACAAATATACAGCTGGCTAATATACAATGGAAGTGGTAGCGCCTTCCACTATCGTACAGGGGGAAAGGAAGTACTTTTCGGTGAACAATACTGACTCAAAATTAATTTTTTTTAACTTTTGGTTTAAGTTTATGGGTACATGTATAACTTTGTTACACAGGTAAACTTGTGTCATGGGAGTTTGTTGTACAGATTATTTCATCACCCAGGTATTAAGCCTAGCACCCACTAGTTATTTTTTCTGATCCTCACTCCTCACACTCCTCCCCCTCCAATAGGCCCCAGCACCTGTTATTCCCCTCTGTGCCCATGGGGTCTCATTGGTTAGCTCCCACTTATAAGTGAGAACATGGGGTATTTGGTTTTCTGTTCTGCATTAGCTTGCTAAGAGTAAAGTCCTCCAGCTCCATCCCTGTCTCTGCAAAAGACATAATCTCATTTTTATGGCTGCATAGAATCATATTAACAAAATTTTAAGAAAGAATTTCACAGGATAAACAGAACAAATTGATAATAAAACATAGACCAAAAAAAAATGGTTTTTGTGTTTGGGATCTACTACAAACAACTGCTTTCCTCATCTGCAGATGAGATGTGGTTTTTATTCCTAAGAAAGGAACACATTGCATCTGCTTTGTTTCTAGACCCATCTTCGACTTTTACAGGAAAAGGACTGGCAGGCATGTAAAACATTCTTAGTTAAAGAGGGCTCTGAAGGCATTTGAATGGAATCCTGGAGAACCCCAAGAACCAAGCGCCTCCAGGTCTCTACACAAAGACCCAGGACCCAGCCAAAGCCCCCAACACCCCTGACATTCTCGAGATCGAGTTCAAAAAAGGGGTCCCCGTGAAGGTGACCAACGTCAAGGATGGCACCACCCACCAGACCTCCTTGGAGCTCTTCATGTACCTGAATGAAGTCGCGGCCAAGCACGGCGTGGGCCGAATTGACATCGTGGAGAACCGCTTCATCGGAATGAAGTCCCGAGGTATCTACAAGACCCCAGCAGGCACCATCCTTTACCACGCTCGTTTAGACATCGAGGCTTTCACCATGGACCGGGAAGTGCGCAAAATCAAACAAGGCCTGGGCTTGAAATTTGCTGAGCTGGTCTATACCGGTTTCTGGCACAGCCCCGAGTGTGAATTTGTCTGCCACTGCATCGCCAAGTCGCAGGAGCGAGTGGAAGGGAAAGTGCAGGTGTCCATCTTGAAGGGCCAGGTGTACAACCTTAGCCGGGAGTCCCCCCCGTCTCTCTACAACGAGGAGCTGGTGAGCATGAACGTTCAGGGTGACTATGAGCCAATTGATGCCACCGGCTTCATCAACATCAATTCCCTCAGGCTGAAGGAATATCATCGTCTCCAGAGCAAGGTCACTGCCAAATAGACCCCTGTACAATGAGGAGCCGGGGCCGCCTCAATTTGCAGATCCCCCAAGTATAGGCACTAATTGTTGTGATAATTTGTAATTGTGACTTGTTCTCCCCAGCTGGCAGCCTAGTGGGGCTGGGCTTTGTTCCCTGGTCCCCCTGAAGCCTGCAAACCTTGTCATTGAAGGGAAGGGAGGGGGGCAGCTGCAGTGGGAAGCTTAAAATGACAATTAATATATATATATTATATATATATATATCTTTGGCTAGATTTTGGTAGGTCTTGTGAAAAATTCCAGCAGTTCAAAAACTATCTCTACTCTCTTTCCAAATTTTTCCTGGTTCCTGGTAATAGCCAGAAGAAATACTATTTGTTTTATTATTTTTTAGAAGGACACTTAAAGGGTAAATACATTCCAAATCTGAAATATTAAAGTCCATGTATAGCAGGAGTCTTTATTTTGTGGTGTCTTTCTGAAAGCAACACTATCATTCACTAATTTTAGTTAAATGTTTTAAACTTGTTTTTTCTAACGTTTAAGCCATTTCTAGAGGTAGTAATAAAAATTTCCTTATTCCAAATTTAAGAATCAAGAAAGAATGCTTTTTGGGCTCCTCATCACATTCCAAGGGAGCTCCCAATCAGATTAAACACCATTTTGAAAACCTGTCAAAGGAAATATAGACTTCAAAAAGAATATAGTTTAAATGATTCTGACTTTCTCTACCTATATTTATAAAATTAACTTTGAAACCCCCTTGAATGTCTGCCTAGTTTGAATTCTAGTAACCACTACAGTGCCATGCTCCCTGCAGACATTCAATAAATGTTAATTGAATTGAATTGAATTGAATTGAATTGAAATTTAATTTGAAGCCTTTGAGGGAACTAAATCTTCCACTTTTTTGTAGCTTTTTGCTTTACACCAAGGAGTCTTTTCCCTGAATGTATTGTAAATTAATTATAGAATTTAACGTTTAAATGAAGGCAAAGCAACTCAATACACAGCTTGAAAAAGCTGAAAATAAAAACTCTCCCTGTGATAATCAAACTGCTTTGGTACCTTTGCAATAATTCTCCTCAGCAGAAAATCAAATGGATAATAGGTTGTGTGCTTAGCATAGTCTTACCATCACATTAATAGCTCTTTTGAAATGGGTTCTAAAGGGAAATGCTATTGAGTATTACATCGATTCACACTGATGATTTGTGAGAGAACATTCATGGAGCTGTGTACCATGAAGTGCATTTATGAAGGCCAATGCCTACCCAAATTATCTCTGACCAAATCTGAAATAGGAATGACGGACCTTCAGTCCTTCCCACAATGATAAAGAAGCAATCTCCTTTACCTTTGTTTTTACTTGATTCTATTTTTGATGAGCAGTTAATTCTTCAGGACTAATCATTTTCCCCGTGAAACAGAAGATGACCTGAACTGAAAAGAGAAGTTCCGACTTCCCAGAAGACTGCTGATTAGGACATTTTCTCCCGAAGTCTTCCTATTTCTCATTCTTGATCCTCATGGCTCTGGTTTCTCCTTGTCAAGGTATCAGGAAAGGAGAGGTAGGAGGAAAGTATTTTTGCATGGAAGGAGAGAGTTTTAGGTGGCCCTCTGAGGATGTGAATGTGGCAAAAAAATGGACTAGGTGGAATCTCCCACACTAGTTTTCTGGTCTCAAATATAGAAGAATGGTATTCACTTCATCCTGAGGTATACATTGCCTAGGAAAAGGAAGATAATTAGATGTTCTCACTTTAATTGCAGGTGACAAAATGAGAGTAATCTGTCACTTGCAAGAAAAATAGAAAAGAAAACCTTAGTTAGATATTCCTATTACTTTTATAGTTGTTTTTATAAAATTATTCAGAAATTCTCTGCTTCATTTGGGAAAAATGTCAAAATATGTAGGTAACTCATATGTGTCCAAAACTGTAGATGGCCTCTCCTCTTTTCTCAAGTCTACTTAAAGCAGGCCTCAGGAGCAAATCCAACTCCACAAAACATTAATGAATGTGTTAGAATTACTGAAAATTGGGTGGTGAGGAGGCTAAGAAATAGTTAATGGCACATTACATGTAAAAGTAACTTTCAAATTTCTAGTAAATAACTCTGTGGCCCCATTCTGCGATGGCTAGCCTCTAGGATGGACCCCACTGATCCATGTTTACTGATTTTTATGCCCTTGTGTAATCCCCTCCTATATTGAACCAGTGTTGGCTCTGAGTGATGAACAGTATACAGTGGAAGCATGGCTTCCAACTTGATCTCCTGAATTGCTTGCTTTGAGGAAAGCCTTATTGTGTTAAGTGGACACTCAAGCAGCTCCATGCAGTGGCCCACATGAAGAATTGAGACCTCCAGTCAACAGCCAGCACTAACTTACCAGCTATGCTAATGGGTTTTCCAGCACCCTCATCAAATATTCAGTTGTCTACAGCCCCAACCAGCATATGACTGCAACTGCATGAGAGACTGGCCCACTAAATCTAAGAATTCCTAACTCACAAAATCTGTGAACATAGTAAATTTTCATTTTATGTTACTAAATTTGCGGGTAATTCATATGCAACACTGAATAAATGGAACACCTCCCCTCTCCAACACTCCTCGTTAGCTACCACCTACTTCTTCACACTTTCTCTATACAGCTTAGAGGTACCTTTCCTACCTCCTGAATCTTCAGAGGTAATGTCACTCCTCTCTCCCCCCTCCTCTCATCTCTTGGTCTTTTTATGCAGAAAAATTTAGCATTCTCATATTCTCTCATTCCTTTCAGTAGATACAGATACTCTTTCTCTTAATAGTGCCCTTCTTTTTAGAATAATATCAAATAATTCCCCAGAAAATATTTTTCTTTTACCTACATAAGCCTTGATCTTACTTTCTTAAATTAAGAATAAGATCTGGTGTCATTAGCACTTGTAGGTCTCAAGTTTACTTAGATGGAACAGAACTGTTTTGAAAACCTCATTAAACCAAATTTAAAGGTAAGTAAGCAAGTCAGTCTATCTCACTGATACTAAAATATTAACAAACACGTAGATTTTTCTTCATCATATACATTTTTGTGTGTGTCCCCAGTATCCAGCATTATACTCAATTAAGTATAATGTGATTATACTGAGAACTGTGTTTTCAATTACCTTCATTCATCTTAGCATTTTGTGACTTATTGCTCAATATTTGCCAAGCCTTAGAAAAAAATAATTTGCCCAAAAGATAAATCTCTATCTCAAGAGTTGAAATTATGTGTTGGAATTTTGGTAGGTAATGTGGGCTTTTTGAAAATACAGATATCTTTAATTATTTTTGAAAATGTATCATGTTTTCTTTCTGTTCTATTGCTCTAAATTCAAGTGTCTCTTCCTTTAAAAGTATTTCTCTTTTTTTAATTGAATTTTTTATTGCATTTAGGTTTTGGGGTACATGTGAAGAAAATGCAATATTGTTGCATAGGTACACACATGGCAGTGTGATTTGCTGCCTTCCTCCCCATCACCTATATCTGGCATTTCTCCCCATGCTATCTCTCCCCAACTCCCCACTCCCCGCTGTCCCTCCCCTATTTCCCCCCTACAGACCCCAGTGTGTGAAGTTCCCCTCCCTGTGTCCATGTTCTCATTGTTCAACACCTGCCTGTGAGTGAGAACATGCAGTGTTTGATTTTCTGTTCTTGTGTCAAATGGGACCTAATCAAACTCCACAGCTTCTGAACAGCAAAAGGAACAGTCATTAGAGTGAATCGGCAACCAACAGCATGGTAAAAAATTTTTGCAGTCTACCCATCTGACAGAGAGCTGATATTCAAAATCTACAAAGAACTAAAACAGATTTACAAGAAAAACACAAACAAGCCCATTCGAAAGTGGGCAAAGGATATGATCAGACACTTTACAAAAGAAGATATACATGAGGCCAACAAACACATGAAAAAATGCTCATCATCACTGGTCATTAGAGAAATGCAAATCAAAACTACATTGAGATACCATCTCACACCAGTTAGAACGGTGATCATTAAAAAATTTGGAAACAACAGATGCTGGAGAGGATGTGGAGAAATAGGAACACTTTTACACTGTTGGTGGGAGTGTAAATTGGTTCAATCATTGTGGAAGACAGTGTGGTGATTCCTCAAGGACCTAGAAATAGACATTCCATTTGACCCAGCAATCCCATTACTGGGTATATATCCAAAGGATTATAAATTGTTCTACTATAAGGACACATGCACACTAATGTTCATTGCAGTACAATTTACAATAGCAAAGACCTGGAACCAACCCAAATGCCCATCAATGATAGACTGGACAGGGAAAATGTGGCACATATACACCATGGAATATTACGCAGCCATTAAAAACAATGAGTTCGTATCCTTTGTAGGGGCATGGATGAACCTGGAAACCATCATTCTCAGCTTTAAAAGTATTTCTAAAGAGGAAAGAAAGATTTTCTATTTAAACTTTGCATAAACAACTTATTTTCATTCTAGCCTTAAATTTAAAAAATACTGGTTTCTACACTTAATTCCGTTTCAAAAAATACTCACCACTTGCAGCTTCTCTAATTCTTCCCATCACCTCATGAATCTTCCTCAGCCTTTGGTGGTATATGACAGCCTTCAAATTCTCACAGCAAATATCACCATCCTGCCGAATTGTATGATCCTTCTAATTTCAGTTCTTTACCATTGTTTGATGCTGTTGTTTTTATACTCTACTCCAGAGCACAAAATATTGACTATCTTGGTTGATAATACATATTCAAAAGTTAAAATCTTAAGTTTTTCCGTTTTTTCTAAATCTTTTTATTACTGTTTAGAAAAAAAAATTGTGTTCTTCATTTTGTAGGAAATAGCAGTCTCTAACAGATAACATTTAATTAAAATCAAATAATGATCCCATAGACTTATATTATGCCTACATTAATAAACTCAAAGATATGTTTTAGGATTGTTCTAATTCATTCTCAGTGCTCTAATTTATTTCTATAATTTCACCTCAATTGTACATCTGTGTGACAGGAAAAATAGGAATTATTTCACTAGTATTTCAGGGAGAGAAAAATGGGGTCGCTATGAAATGTTCTTTCTAATTACATAGGTATTTGTGGCCACTTCCTTTCTCTTTTACCCAAACCCCATCGAGCGTGTGTTTATGAGGATTCATATGCCTGTAAGGGTATATTCAAGTTAGCAATCACCCTGATGTTGGTCTCAAGATTGTTTTAAAAAACAAAAAACATATAAAGTTAGCAGATACATGCAAAGATGCCTAAAACTTCTGATGAGTGAAGGGTCTAAGACAGCACTGTCCAAAGAACTTTCTGCAAGGTTGTGAGTATTCATCATTTGAAAGGTGGCTAGTCTGGCTGAGGAACTGAGTTTTTAATTTTATTTAAATTTAAATAATCACATGTGCTTAGGGGCTGTTATTTTGGCCAGTACAGGTCGAGAAGATAAAAGGGACCTTTTCTTTCAGTGCCTCCTGGGGGCGCTAGGAGAGAACAAAAGCTCTAACTTGGAGAAGCTGAACAGTGAAGCAGAGAGAGCACAAGATGAAAAACATCAAAGAACAGGCATCCTGGGCCCTGATTGCTCCATGAGCTTGAGCAAGTCATTTGGTCCTTTGTTTCCCATCTTTGAGTTGGGAGCATAACTATGTCTGGCTCATTTCACAAATTTTCTGTAATACTCCAAATGAGACTACAAAGAATAAAATCTGAAAGTTGTAGTCCAGACTCATTCAGATGTACTATCTTGTGCTATTGTTCATTGACTGAGGGTAAGTCTTAAAAGGGAAAATAGGAGGAAAACATTTGACTTTATGCATAACCAGTTCTCTTAATCAGATTCCCCACAAGTAAGCATGAGAGAGAGATTTCAGTGCTAGTGATGTATTAAGGAAGTGCACCCAGAGAAACCAGGAAAAGAATGAGAAAGCAGGACAGCAAAGTGTAGGAGGACAAGCCAAGTCCCAGCCTTTGCCAGATTCTCGGAGCAGCTCTGGGGTATAAAGTTTGTCTCAGCTCAAGGTACCCCTCATCACATAAGTCCCCATGACGGGAACTTACTGAGGAACATAAAACTCCAAGCACTTTCGGCTTGTGTGTGTGTGTGTGTGTGTGTGTGTGTAGTGTGTACCCTCATGCACATACACATGCATAGATGCTACAGGCAGCATGAAGCACTTCCAGTACCCCAAATACAAGGAACTTCGAAAGTGTTCTGGAAAGATAGAATTAAGAGATAAAAATTAAAACCATAAACTTTATTTCTCAAAGTAAAGTCCATCAAGTTTAAGATACTTTTATAAGCAATGATATCAGCCATGTAGTCTATCCCTAAAGAACTGAAGGTCCTGGGAATCTAACCATGTCAATGAAGACCCTCTTACATTATAAACTGAAGAAAAATTGGTACCCTTTAAAGATTTTGAAGATTAGAAAACAAAGTAAGTCAGAAAGAGTCTAATAAAAGCTGTAAGGTGGATACTTAATGATTTTCCATAAAAATTCAAAATTGCCTTTGTTTGATGAGAGGAAGGAGCAGGAGTATTGTCATGGTGGAGAAAGACTCTCTAGTGAAGCTTTCCTGGGTGTTTTTCTGCTAAAGCTTTGGCTCAGTTTTTCAAAACACTCTCATAATAAGGAGAAAGTATCATTTGCTGGCCCTCTAGAACAGGCGTCCCCAAACTTTACACAGGGGGCCAGTTCACTGTCCCTCAGACCGTTGGAGGGCCGCCACATACTGTGCTCCTCTCACTGACCACCAATGAAAGAGGTGCCCGTTCCTAAAGTGTGGTGGGGGGCCGGATAAATGGCCTCGGGGGGCCGCATGTAGCCCGCGGGCTGTAGTTTGGGGACACCTGCTCTAGAAGGTCAACAAGCAAAATGCCTTGAGTGTCTCAAATAAATGTTGTCATGACCTTTGCTCTTGACGGATCTGCTCTGACTTTTATTGGACCAGCCTCCAACGCTTGGTAGTCATTGCTCTGGTTGTGCTTTATCTTCAGGATTGTATTGGTAAAGCCATGTTTTATCTCCTGTTACAATTCTTGGAAGCAATGCTTTAGGAAATTGATCCCACTTATTTAAAAGTTCCATTGAAATCTCTGCTCTTGTCTGCAGCTGGTCTGAGTGAAACAATTCCATACCATCAAGTGGAAAGTTTATTCAACTTTTTCAGTCAGAACCATGTTAGTTACACCAATTGGGTGTCTTGTATTGGCTATTTTTTCTGCTGTTAATCATTAATCCTCTTTAATTAGGACACAAACAAGATTAATTTTTTCCTCACAAATTGATGTGGATGGTCTGACATTGTGAGCACCATATTCAACATCATCTCATCACTTTTTAAAATGAGTTATACATTTGTAAACTACTGATTTCCTTGGGGTACTACGCCCATAAACTTTTCATAAAGCATCAATGATTTTACCATTCTTCCTTCCACCCACGCTTCACCATAAGACTGATGTTTGTTCTTGCTTCAATTTTAGAAAAATTCATGTTGTTCTGATAGGAGCTCTTTTCAAACTCATATCTTATATTTCTTAGTACCTCAAACTAGATCCTGTTCAGATGTGTTATAGTAAGTTAGCACAAGTTAATTTTGGCACAATTTTTTAAAATTTATCCATAGTTTATTTTTTCAACTTTTTAGATATAGATGGTACGTGTACAGGTTTGTTACATGGGTATATTGACCTCAGGTAGTGAGTATAGCACCCAATAGATAGTCTTTCAAACAATTTCCCCCTTCTTCCTCCACTCTCCAGTAGTCCACAGTGTCTGTTGTTCCCATGTTTATGTTCATGAGTGCTGAATGTTTAGCTCCCTCTTGTAAGTGCCAACATGTGGTATTTGCTTTTCTGCTCCTGTGTTAATTTACTTAGGATTATTGCCTCCAGCTCCATCTGTGTTGCTACAAATAATATGATTTCATTCTTTTTATAGGTATATAGTATTCCACATATGTGTGTATGTATCATATTTTCTTTATCCGATCCATCATTGATGGGCACTTAGGTTGATTCTATGTCTTTGCTATTGTGACTAGCGTGACAATCAATTTACAAATATGTGTCTTTTTGGTGTAATGATATGCATTCCTTTGGGCATATACCCAGTAATGGGATTGCTGGGTCAAACAGTAGCTCTGTTTTAAGTTCTTTGAGAAATCTCCAAACTGCTTCCCACAGTGGCTAACCTAAATTACATTCCCATCAAGACTGTATAAGCATTCCATTTTCTTCACAGCCTTACTGGCATCTGTTACCTTTAGACTTTTTAACAATAGCCATTCTGACAGATGTGAGATGGTATTTTATCGTGGTTTTGATGTGCATTTCTCTGATGATCAGTAATGTGCATTTCTCTGATGAGCATCTTTTTTCATGTGTTTCTTGGCCACTTGTATGTCTTGTTTTGAGAAGTGTCTCTTCATGCCAACAAGCAAAAAGCAACCTCATTTTAAAATGGGCAAAGAACATCATTTTTTAATAATATGCATTTTCTGTGAACTTTTTGAAGACCTCACAGGCAAGAGAGTCATTGAAAGTGTTGACCATCGAAAACAAAGGCCCATAGAGACCAGGTATCCAAAGGGTTGAGAAGGTCTGGAGTTCTAGACAAAAAAATGATCTTGGCTACTAAAGAATGACAGGAGAAACTAGACAGAGAAATTCTAGAAGTGAAAATAATCTCTAAATAAAACTACTTATAGCATGAATAGAGAGAGCACTTAGCAGTCCAGACGCAGTGGGTCACACCTGTAATCCTAGCACTTTGGTAGGCTAAGGCAAGTGGATAATCTGAAGTCAGGAGTTGGAGACAAGCCTGACCAATATGGTGAAAACCTGTGTCTACTAAAAATACAAAAATTAGCCAGGTGTGGTTACGTGAGCCTGTAATCCCAGCTACTCAGGATGTGGAGACCAGAGAATTACAGACAGATAGTTAGATAGATAGATAGATAGATAGATAGATAGATAGATAGATAGATAGATAGATGAAAAAAAGAAAGATCGCTTAGCTATAGTAATTAATCAGAGTCGTACTCTAGGGCTTTTTCTCAGTTTTGCATCCTTTTGCTTTTTACTTTCCATAACCCAGAAAAGAAATAAAATATTTTGGCTTTCAGAAAAACAATCATTTTGTTTTTCTAGCTCATAAAACAAAGGAATATCTAACTGATTTGGGAAAGAATATGCAGTTAAAAGTCAAGTTTACTGCAGACAACTCACACTTGAGAGGCCTGTATACCAAGCGGGGTCATGTTTATTTAGTTCTATCAACTTCCACTTTCAATGCAAAACAACTATGCTTCCACAGCTTTGTGTTTTCTTTTCATGCTTCTTTTGATTCAAAAGGATTGTTGCCAGGAAATAATGTCATCTACTCTGATTTATTGTCTTGAACCAATGCTGATTGTTTTACCTACCTATATGTTCTTATATATTACTACTTCATTCTTCTGTTTGCTTTTTCCTACAACACCCTCAGTAAATATTTAAGACTGTGTCAGTTTTTTGATGTGCCAGTACATTACTTTAAGAACTATTGATTGTAAAGGGGCTCTCTTTATGTTTACACATAGGCTTCACAGATTTATACTTTAAGGCAGCTAACAAAAAGGAGGGCAGTCAAGATTTTGAAACAATTGGCATGGTATCTAACACTCTTTCAGTTACTTTTATGATACAGAAAAGAATAAAACATACATATGCATTGAAATTATGTAGGCAATACTTAAATTTTTATTGCTTGAAAAGAAGATTTTAATATCTATGTCATAGCTATGCACTAAACATCAGAGAATATCTACAATACACTTAATTCCAACAGGTATTTGGCCTGAAAAAGTATTCTAAATATTATAAATCATATTTAAACAAATATATAAGATTATTCAATATAAAGACTATATCACTACACATGTTAAGTTTCCCCAGCAAGTTAAATAAAATTCTAGTATATAATTTCTATTTTTCTATTTCCATACAATTTTTATATTTCTGCTTACTTCATAAAATCAAATACATGCCCTAAGAGAGGAAAAAAATGGGTTCCCGGATATTTAAGAATGCACACTGAGCTACTACTCTTACAAAGAAAATATCAACATTGCTAGACTAATGTTAAAAATAGTAACAGATCTCAAATGAATAACAAGGATATTTTAAAATTTTCTTATTTTACTATGTCACAAACTTAAAGTGAAAATGTGATGCAGCATCATAAACTGTGTAGATATAATTATTTACATGCATTAAATTTTCAGCAAATTGCATTTCAACCAGCTACAAACTTCCTTAAAGCTACTTAATTTCCTTCATTATTTTTCTGTCCATTAGCTTCACTATACCTGATGCTTACTACACCAAATGACTTCTTGTCAATTTTTTACATCATCCATATACATAAAAGAAATCTACCCATTTACCAAACTATGGGATAGATAAATACAGTATAGTCCTTTCATTACATAGTCACAGTCTGGTGGGGAAAGATAGAACCCAAGTCCTATCCATAATAAATCCTATCCAGAGATATACATCTATTAGAAAAAGCCAACCACATTTTTAAATGGGAAGGCTTTTGAAAGACAGATTAACCTTGCCTTCATACACACAGACACACACACACACACACACACACACACACACACACACACACACAGAATGGGTGAGAGAGATACAAGACCAACTAGTATATGGAAAAAGATATTCAACCTAACTCAGAATTAAAGAAAACATTCAGTTTGTGCCAATTTGAAAGTTTAAAAATTATAAAATTAGACATAATTTTTAACTTTCAAATTGGCATGAACTGAAATGTTACAATATGTAATTTTAGCAACAATGAAGCAAAATAGGCACTTTTATGGGCAGTTTCTTTTCAGGATGCCAATATGGCAGTTTCACATTTTTAAACACAAATATTCCTCGTCTCAGAAATACTTCTGTCAGGACCCTGCTTTACAGATACACTCACAACATTACATTATGGTGCATTGTAGATACATTTATCTTTTTCTTTGTATAATAGTTTAAAAAAATAAAATCTACACACAGACTATCAGTACTTTCCCATTAATCAAATTGGTAAACACACAAAATAGAGCACCATGAAACCGTTAAATAAGAATTGGGTATATTTGTTTGTGCTGTAAAAATCTCCTAAATGTGACATTAAATAATATCTGATGAGAAATGCTTGTGAGGTTTTATAATTGTGGATAATAACTTTAAAAATGCATCTGGAAAGAACTTTGGTTAGAGATACTAATTCTAATTGTTTATCTTTCTGTTCCATTTAAATATTCAGCAAAGGCTAGGCACAATAGCTCATGCCCATAATCCCAACACTTTGGGAGGTCAAGATGGGCACATCACCTGAGGTCAGGAGTTTGAGGCCAGATTAGCCAACATGGCAAAACTCCATCTCTACTAAAGTAATAATAATAATAATTAGCCAGGTGTGATAGTACACACCTGTATTCCCAGCTACTACTCAGGAGGCTAAGGTGGGAGAATCGCTTGAACCCTAGAGGCAGAGGCTGCACCAAGCCGAGATCAGGCCAATGCACTCCAGTCTAAGGGACAGAGCAAGAGTCTGTCTCAAAAAATAAATAAATAAGCAAATAAATAAATATTTAGCACATAAGTATAACTTTTATTTAAAAATGAAAACTCAGAAGTAATTCTGGAAGTGGTAATTGAACACTAGGATGATGATGGAGCCACTCACTCATATATTCTGGTATAAGAATCCTGTAATTATTAATGCGCAAGATATCCAATCTCTCTTCAGTAATAGAGGCTTCCTCAATGTATCCTGGGACATGAAGTTGTCTGGCAATTAACTAATGTCCAATAATGCTCTATAAATTAGTAGATTCATCACATGTGCAGCTTCTGCTGCCAAACTAATGGTTTGTTTAACAAATGGTTGATGTCTCCATTAGAGGTTCTTTTGTTTCTAAATGGCATTTGCTGAGTTTGGCAAGTGCCCCAGCATGGCTGTTTGCTAGCTGGCTTCATGCCTATAATAGCAAAAATGGTGCTCTGCAGCAGAGCAACTGTGATGGAAGGCCCCGAGATTCTGAAAGTTCAGTGGGGGATCCACTGTAGACCTGGGCTATTGCTTAATAGCTTTTGTTGGCTGCCTCTGCAGCTCATTCACCCACTATGTGCAGACAATGATCTAGGTGCTAGCCATGACAAAAAGCAATGAAAATCCTGCCTCATAGACTTCACATCCTAGTAAAATGATGCATCATACAGGGAATTTTTAAACAGCTCATTCAGACTGTGTTTGATTACAAATGTGCAAAGAAAATAAAGCAGAAGCTAGACACAGTGGCTCATGCCTATAATCTCAGCATTTTGGGAGGTACAAACTTGATTTATACTCAAAATATAAAAATTAGCTGGGCATGGTGGCACACACCTGTAATTCCAGTTACTTAGGAGGCTGGGGCACAAGAATTGCTTGAACCCAGGAAGCAGAGGTTGAAGTGAGCCAAGATGGTGAAACTGCACTCCAGCCTGGGTAACAGAGCAAGACTCTATCTAAAAGAAAAAAAAAATAGCCAAGAGTGGCACAATATAATTCTAGCTACTCAGGAGTATAGTTTAAGCCCAGGACTTTGAAGCTGTAGTGAGCCTTGATTGAGCCACTATACTCTAGTCTGGAGTATCCTGTCTCCAAAGGAAAAAAAAAAGAAAAGAAAAACAATGGCACCATTTTTCATTATATGACACTACTTATCCAGCATTTGATTCTCATATCACATCCCCAGTGCAGCTCACCAGCTTCACTTCTAAATTTTTTGATCCATATATCTTCTACCCCAGACATGCTGACTTTGCTATCTTCTGCATGGAATTCATTTTATTCCCTCCCTGAAATTTCCTCTCCCTTTGTACCTCTAAGACAGAAGCTCATTATAAAAATCTGGCTTTATCGATGTCCATCTTTCTAAGAAGCCTTCCATGATTAAGCCTAACTCTGTTCACACCTCTACTAGGAAGTTGGCTAGATGACTGCTTGGTGGGCTGCTTTGAAAATTATTGTTCTCTTGATTTCTCTGTATATGCCAAAACTATTCTGTAAGTTTAAGGGGGAAAAAATTATATCTTCTGTTCCCTTTGCAGCTTTCTTCCCTGAGTTCTGTGCTGTGCTTTCCATACAGAAAAAAAATAAATTAAATGCTTTGATTTGCAGACTGATAAAAGAAACCCTAGCATATATTTATTCACATAAGAACATTTTGTATGATGCAAAAAATTTTAAAGACACACAATTATCCATATAAATTACTTCTAAAAATGTGCCTGCATAAGGCTCACTTTCCCTATTAAAAGTGAATTTCTCATCAAAAGAAATAAAATAAAAATGCAATGCCAAGAGAATTAGAAATGCATTTAATCAGTGGAATGTCCAATACAGGATATAGAGAATATTGGTGGAAGAGGGTATTTCATAATAAACGCATAGACATTGTATTAACTCTCAGTTTGTCCTCCTTTTATAGCCATGCTTCAACAGTGACATTATCAACAAATTGTCACCCTACTGTCATATCCTAGCCTTCTAGTTGGTCTCCCTGCTTCTCCATGTTCCTCTCAAGTCTATTGTTAGCACAGCAGCCAGAGAAATAAACAGAATTCAGATCATGTTCCTTCTGCAAAACCTTTTTATTATCTCATAATGGCTTATGAGAAGGACTGTGGGCACAAATCAACAAAGGTAAAATGCCAGTCAGCTTGCTGTAGTCTTTTCCAGTGAACATTCTTGATGGTTTCAGTAGGCCCAATGACAGCAGACATCAAGACTTAGCAGTATAGCCCCAAGACATATTCAGCAAATCTCCTCAAGAGGTAACACTTAGCCTCACACATGTAGATGATCCTGACAATAATGTGGCCTCGTGGCTGACCTCCTCCCCTCCAGTTAACTTCTCCTCCTACTTCAGCCTCTCCCTCATACAGCCATGTTTCGACAGTGGCATTATCAACAAATTGTCACATTACTGTCATATCCTAGCCTCCTAGTCTTCCTGCTTCTCCATGTTCCTCTCAAGTCTATTCTGAGCACAGCATTCAGAGAAATAAATAGAATTCAGATCATGTTCCTCCTGCAAAACCTTCCAATGGCTTCCGTATCACTCCTAAAGGAAGACAAAGTCCATAAAGACATGGACTTTGACATGACTTTATGGATTTTGTATTGCTTTTGGAGTAAGATGGTGAACAGGATCTAGACTCCTTTTCTTTCTCTCATCTTATCTCCTACTACTCCCCTTCACTCACTTTTCTCCGACAACCCTGATCTTGGTGTTCTCCCAACATGCCAGCACGCCAAGCCTCAGAGCCTCTGTAATTGCTCTTTCTACTTGCAATGCTTTTTCCCCAAAATAATTCCATGGCTCACTTCAGCTTTACATGCTCACTCTATGTAAAAAAGTTATACCTCTTACAATATTCCTTTTCCTCTGTCCCTGTTTTATTTTTCTCTATAGCATGTACCAGTATCTGACATGCAACATAATATACTTATTATTTTTATTATTTACTGTCTTTCTCTCTCCACTAAAATATAAGCTCCATAGGGTAGGGATTTTTCTTCACTCCTATGCCCTCACCATCTAGAACAATGTCAGGTAGGTTACTTGTAGTCCCCAGACCTATGCTCATGCTTGTGTCTTTGTGCTCACACTAATGTGCATGCACACACATACATACGCAGGTGTACATGCATGTACATACACGTATATGTGCTTATGTACACATCCACATACATACCCACATGTAAATGTAGATTACAGCAGCATTGCTGCAAAGTAAGAGACTCAGAAAACTTTTCTTGTTCCTCTAGTTCTTGGCTTTGTGTTAAATTTGCTCCTAAATTCAAAAGCTATGGAGATTGTGCTGGCATAAAGGACAAAATCACCAAGTCAACACTCTGTGTTGATTCATTTCTTCAGGCAGACACTACTCCTGAAAGCCGCTAGTTTTCTACACACTCACACCTCCTCTAACTTTGCAAAGGCTGAAGTTTCAAAACTTTGCTACCTTAGATCCAAATAGCATCCCATCTACTTGATAAAAAGAAATAACTGGCTTTATCTGTGATAGGATATGGAATTGACTTTTATGCATTAGTCATTCAACCTTGAATTGAATTTTGACAGGCTCTGCTGTGTATTAAATTGCTCCTGCAAGGATGAGAAGTGTATATAACTCAATAATGCCTGTCATTTTCCACTGCAGAGATGCACTTGAATTAAAGCAGAATTAATTCTGCTAACTTAAGCAAAGGTTTAATATCAAGTTTATTTCAGTTAAGGTATAAGACAAATAAGTCAAATTCCTATGCAAAGTTCTGCAGTAGTTCAAACATTAATCTCTAATTCAAAATGATAGCTAGAAATATGTCAAAATCAAGAATTTTATGAATTTTTTACAGCCTACAGAGATGCTTAGATGAATGGCATGTGTTAAAAAGAAATGAACTATATATTTAGAAAGGACATGTTGCAGAAATTAGTCTGTCATTAAGATACTCTGCATATATTCATAAACAAAGTGAACAAATGAGGTATATGTGGAGCAAGCAGTCAAACATTTTCTGAGTACCTACTAAGTGTCAGGTACTGTCCTAGGCAGTTTATATTCATTATCTCACTTAATCCTTATAGAAAAAAATTAAGTAGACATTTTATTCCATTTTAAAAGTGATCAAATAGACTCAAAGAGGTTTAGTTAATTGTAGCTGGTAGATGACAGAGCCAATGTTTGAACCCAGGGCTGGGCCCAAAGCTGCATCATCTTCTAGTTGTCTCAGTAATCCCACACCTAATGGAAGGTCTCAGAACAAAGATGCATCTGATAGCAATGGTGGAAGATTAGCAACTGGAGAGCCGGCTGGAAAGAGCGCTGAATTAGAAATTAGGGAGTAGTTTGCTAAATAATTCTGGACATCTTCTTACTTTAGTTTCCCATCTGTAAAACTGAGAAAGCGATTTCTTTACTGCATACTATGAAGTGTTATAAAATAACATAAAGGCAATACCCTTGTAATAGATTTGCTATGGATGGGCTCCCTGCCTTAGTAAAAGCTTGGATCAGATTTTCCCTATGGTCCTGCCAATTCTAAGCAATAGTCCCCTAAGAATGCACAGTTAATGCAGAAATGAACTCTTTTCTAACATAACGAATCACCTCCGATCTGTATGTTTATATATATGAATGTATACTTTTGTGTATTCAGTTTTCCTAAAACAGCATACATCTGTATTTGATGCAGAAAGAATAACAGCAATGATGTGGGTTCAACGCTGAACAAGTACAATGATTTCATGCAAACCCTTTGCTGCTACAAATACTTTATGTAACTTCATAGCCCCATATCCTGAATCTATAAATACTGAACACCTCCTCAATCTTATATCAATTTCTCCTCAGTCACTCATTACAATTCCTTAAGGCATACCTCACTACATCCTTTTAATATGCATATCCCCTTATGTGTCCCTTGTTTTTCTCTGTCTAACCACGTCTTCCCTGTACCTAAGAATCTACACCTCTGACTCTGACAACACCACTACCTGAACCGTTCTCCTGTTATTGTTTAGTGCCTCTCACCCTAGTGTATACCACTGCCTTCCAATTTGTGGATTTCAGTCTAATTTTACTTATTTATATATTTGTTTTGAACTACAACACACACACACACACACACACACACACACAAAATACACAGAGTCATGACTCTTCCTTCCTTCCAATACAAACCTTACTTAACCTACTGATTTACTGTTGTACAGAACAGTCGTGGACAACATTTTATGGTAACTGAAGTTTGCCCTCTACCAAAGCCCTGCATTCCTTTATTGGAATTCCTCCATTCCCTCAGAGTAACAATAGCCTTCACAATTTCCCAGATGTTCAGTACCACTCTCCACTTTTAACCTGGGTTTGCAGTCTGTGGAGATATCCGTCTAAGTACCTAATTCTTCTGTCCTCTCCTACCCTAACAAAGCAAATCTGTTCTGTGTCTTATTCTCTCTGTGCCTCAGTAGAAAACATGCCAACCTCAAATCATTAAGACTTTTTACCCAAGCAAAATATCTATATTTCAGAGGCAATAACCCAAAGGGTAAATAAAATCTAGGAGAGAGACAAAGCATGTGGCAGGGAACAGGGAGGTTTGAAGATACTGAATCAGACAACAAGCCAATCAAAGAGCCATTTTGGAGCAGATGATCCTTTCCTCAGTCATTGAACCTCATCTTTAGATGACTGCCTACTTACGGGGCCAGCCTCTAAACACTTTCATTAGTCTTCCCTGTTAGTATTATTTGAAGGCATTTCACTCTCCATGGGTCAGCTCTAGGTCCCTAAAGTTCGCCCTATGTCCCTGTTATCTAATTCAACAAATCAGAGCTGCAGAAGCATGTGTAGTAGATACTTGATGGTGGGTGAACATTGCCACTAAATTTATTCTAACTTTAAACAGGACTGCTACTTAGTTCTGATAAGTAGGGATTAGATTCCTGAGCTCATATTTTCTCCCTAACTGTACTTCAGGGCCCCTGAGATCACCTTGTCCCTGCTTCTCCATTTCTGGGCTTTGACTAACTATTTGGATCTCTACTTCATGTTTCTGGGACCCTAATGTAATTGCTTGTCTGACTGACTTTATTCCTTGGATACTAAATTTAACATGGGCCTTCTTCTAGCCCTTACAGGATAATTTTCTTATCCAAACCATTCTAGAACTTGCCCTTCCCTTAATAGGTAAGTCTAGTTGTTGCTCTTAACCCCTTTAAATCTATTCTAACCGCTGTAATTAAGAAGCCTCTACATCCTGCTAATTCCCAGACAGAACAGTTTTGTCTTCCCTGTTAGAGTTCCATTACCATCTATTCAAAAATTGTGACATTTGACTGTATATAGCACTTTCTTCTCATCTGTTCATCTCATTTTTCCTTAATGTCTCCCTAGTATCTACTATGAAGTACTTCATTGAGAATATAAATCAGTCCTTTACTTCTGAAGTCAAATAGGTGTCTGAAGGTCATTTTAGTGGCCTGAGCAATTTACCACAATGATGTTCGTCCTTCTGTACAATTAATACATAATTTAGCCAGACTCAGTTAAGGATAGAAGTTCGCTAATAAATTATAAAGATGACAAAAACTATAGGAGTTTGTAAGTATTTTTAAAGTGAGCTTAAAAAACATTTAAGAAGAAAGTATAGAGGTAGGTGAGCATAGGTAAATTATACACCCTTCCAAAGCAAAAGCATGAATCATGCTGACATGGTCTGAATCTGTGTTTCTGCCCAAATCTCATACAGAATTTTAATCCCCAATACTGGGGGCAGGGCCTGGAAGGAGGTAACTGTATCATGGTTGTGGATTTCCTCCTTGCTGTTCTTGTGAAAGTGAGTGAATTCTCATGAGATCTGGTTGTTTAAAAGTATGTAGCACCTCCCCCTCACTCTCTTACTCCTGTTCTGGCCTTGCAAGATGTGCCTGATTCCCCTTCACCTTCCACCTTCCTGAGGCCTCCTAAGCCATGCTTTCTGTAGAGCCTGTGGAACTGTGAGCCAATTAGGCCTCTTTTCTTTATAAATTATCAAGTCTCAGGTACTGACAGAGTCTCACTCTGTCACCCAGGCTGGAGTTCGGTGGCACGATATTGGCTCACCGCAACCTCTGCCTCTGGGTTCAGGCAATTCTCCTGACTCAGCCTCCCAAGTACCTAGAATTACAGGTGTACACCACAACACTCAAGTGTGATTTTTGTATTTTTAGTAGAGACAGTGTTTCACCATGTTGGCCAGGCTGGTCTCAAACTGCTGATTTCAAGGGCCCTTACAGGATAATTTTCTTATCTCAACCATTCTAAAACTTGCCCTTCCTTTAATAAGTAAGTCTAGTTTGGCCTCCCAAAGTGCTGGGATTACACCCATAAGCCACTGTGCCTGACCAGGTTATTTCTTTATAGCAGTGCAAGAATGGACCAATACACATGCATACTTTCCATTCTATGTATCTTCATACTCTTCAAGGTGCTTTTACTTAAAACTCTAGTAAAATTTTTATCCCCACTCATTGATCTAGAATATATCCATAATCTGAACCTGAGGAAAAATACCATGAACTAAGAACCCTTCCTGACAAATTCCATCACATGGAGATGAACCCCATATGGATGTTTTCTCCTCCACATTTGCTGCTTCACAGTAAGTGTGGGTGATCACAAGCTATTCATCTTTATTTCCAAAGCACTCTGGGAAATCAGAAGAGATGAGAATTGATTAATGCATTCTATGAAAAGTTCAATAACTGTTTAGTCACAGTTTGAAAATAAAACAATGCTTCTGATCTTTTACAAATTAATTTAACGTTGCATTAAAAATAAAATAGGCTGTAAATTGTGCTGTGCAGGGATAATCAATGGCTCATTATCTTTGCTTCTAGCAAAATGCACTGATTCTTTTAAAGCCATTAATGAGCAATACTGGGCAGTACACAGCTGCAAATGTGTTCAAGTATTATTGATTCTACATCTATAAAACTAATCTCATCAGGGCAGAATTTACGAGCAGTAATAATGCAAACTGTTCCATGGTCCATACAAAAGAAATAAAATAAAAAAGAAAATTCATGGGCATAGGCAAGATTATAAGATCAGTGGAGAGGAACAATTTCTGAGCCCTTATTCTATTCTGTTGCCAGCACATTGTGGTACTTAATCACTGTTAAATATAAATCTAATAAAAAGAGATCATCAGTGGTGACCAATGAAATGTTAACAGTCTTTTCACGTAACAAAACCATTTGATAATTCTGTAATTTGGATTAATGTTACCACTTTCCTTAGACATTATTAGGACATTATGTACAAATTATATATCAGGTTACTTCTATATTATTTCATATTTTATTATATAATGTTTACAAACATTTTGCTACTGGAACAGAAACACTGAGTTGATAGATTGTTTTCACTGTCCAATTTTGTAAAACAAATGTGTTGTCCATGTGTTCAACTGCCTGTTAGATCTCTCCCCACTTGGATGTCCATTAAGCCCTTCAATCTAACATGTCCAAAAATCTTTTTTTTTTCCTTTTTTTTTTTTTTTTTTTTTTTTTTGAGAAGGAGTTTCACTCTTGTTACCCAGGCTGGAGTGCAATGGTGCGATCTCGGCTCACCGCAACCTCCGCCTCCTGGCTTCAAGCAATTGTCCTGCCTCAGCCTCCTGAGTAGCTGGGATTACAGGCACGAGCCACCATGCCCAGCTAATTTTTTTGCATTTTTAGTAGAGACGGGGTTTCACCATGTTGACCAGGGTGGTCTCGATCTCTTGACCTCATGATCCACCTGCCTTGGCCTCCCAAAGTGCTGGGATTACAGGCTTGAGCCACCATGCCCAGCCCCCATGTCCAAAAATCTTGAGCTGGCTCCTAGACAGTTGGGGTAGCTGCTGAATCTTGGGATCCAGTTTATCCTCAATGCCAGTGGGTGAAAAAGGAAGAAAGGGATCTTGAAGCTTCTTTAGGAGGAGAATGGTGGGAAAATGGAGAATTTTCCACAAATATAAAAAGAGGCTGGAAATGAAAATCTAACAAGTCTAACACATATAAAGCCAGACTTTTACCTTCTATGTTACTTTAATTGCTACAAAGTAGAAGTAAAGCTTAATTATGTTCAGGTAACACCAAGGACTGCTTTACAGAGAAACTGTCATCACTAAAAAGCATCATAACAAAGAGATGGCATTTTGCTGAAAACTGACAGACTAGTACCCACTTGTTACAAAATTTCACCAAGCTTGTTGAGCTGAGCTCTGAAATCCAGAGACATAACATTCCTACTTTTATGCCAGATATTTATTATCAGGAATAAGAAATAACAATCCACATAAAATAAATGTGTAGAAATTGCCACAATTTATTAAATCTTTTTGAAAAATCTTTCCTAGAAATTTCAAACTAAAAATACCGCATTTTCAGGAGTTTAGGATTGCTGCTATTAACAATGGCAGCCTACTGACCTGCAAGTTCATGGAGAGAGAGCAGAACTTGATGTCTCTTCTCAGCATCCTAAGGCCCAACACGAAGGTAAGTGACACAGTCTAATCTAGCAATGGTAAGGAGGGCCATAAGTGACATCTTTCCACCCAGTTTTCTTACACAGTACTTAATTTTAAAGAAATTTTCTTGCCTATTTATAAGAACATGTAACTTGTAATAAAGACACAGAAAAACTATTGCCCAGCATTTCCTCAAAAAGATTGTCCAACTTTTTGTTTTGCAGACTCTCAAACAGTATTTCAGAGACAGCTTATACCAACACTCAGTTACATTTGGAGAGTGTAAATTTGGAAACACCTACATTTCTCAGAATTGAACAAAAGAGAATGTAAATTCAAAAGGTGAGTGAAGTCAAAAGCAGAAGTTGGACCTGGATAAAGCAGTAAGTCTAAACTAGGGGATGCTGAGCTGTTTACGAAGGCTGAGCCACCCTGTAATTAGTCCATGAGAGGGTACAGTGATGGTCACGTCTCTAGTGGTAACAAGGGTCACACCCAGGACATCAAACAAGGATGGTTTCTCTTGCCCACTCACTAGTTCCCGAGACAAAGAGGGCTTTGCCACTTACTGCTCTCAGAGGTTGGATGTCACAGACACAAGCAAGAAAATAAGCTGGTGTGAAGTTTCTGAGGTCACATCACATACTCCTAAAGAATGATTGGCCTATTGATAAATTATCTTTAGTATAGGTATTTTATACTGATGATACTATAGCACAGGTCACTTTAATTTGGACAACTAAAGTCCCAGATCAAGGGTTTAAGCTGGGTAACAACTTTGAATTATGATACATCTGCAACACGAGTTCTCAAACTTTGGAATGAATAAAAATTACTTATGAACTTTATTTTAAAACATAAGCATACAAGAAAAAGTGCACACATCATGAGTCATTTGAGAAATGTAAATCAAACATACAATAAGGTACCACTTTACACCCACTAAGAAGGCTAAAAAAAATTTTAAAGCAGACAATAACAAGTGTTGGCAAGGATGTGATGGAATTGGATTGTAAAATGGTGCAATTTTTTGGAAAGCAGTATGGCAATTCCTCAAAATGTTAAATATACAGTTACCATATGACCCAGAAATTCCATTTCTAGCTGTATACCTATATTCATTTGCTAGGGCTGTCAAAACAAAATACTATAGACTGGGTGGCTTAAACAACAGAAATTTATTTTCTCATAGTTCTGAAAGCTGGAAGACTAAGATCACAGTGCCAGCCAGGGCTGGTTTCTCCTGGGGCCTCTCTGCTTGCCTTGCACCTGGCTGCCCTCTTGCCACCTCTTCACATGTTCACCCCTCTGTGTGTGTGTACCCTCAGTGTCTCTCTGTAATCTCTTCTTATAAGAACACCAGTCAGATTGGGTTCAGGCCCATCCTAATGACCTCATTTTAACATAATCGCCTCTTTGAAACCCTCATCTCCAAATGCAATCACATTCTGAGATATTGGGGTTAGGAATTCAACATGAATTTGTGGGAAGGGCATAATTTAGGCCATAACAAGATCTAAAAGAATTGAAAACATGTCCACACAAAACTTAGACATGAATGTTCATAGCATTCCTAATGGCTAAAAGTTGAAGCAAACCAAATGTCCATCATCTGAGGAATGGATAAACAAAATATATTATATCCATACAATAGATTATTATTGGTCAATAAAAAGGAATGAAGTACTGATTTATGCTTTAACACTGATGAACTTTGAAATTATTATGCTAAGTGAAAGAAGCCAGTCAAAAAAGGCCACACATACTGCATTATTCCATTTCTATAAAATAACTGGAATAGGTAATCATAGAAACAGACGGTAGATTCGTGGTTGCCGGGAGCTAGGGAGAGGAAATGTGGAAAGTGGTTGTTAATGAGTTCAAGGTTTCCTTAGGGGGTGATGAAAAATGTTCTGAAATTAATTACTGGTGATGGTTACAGACCTTTGTGAATATACTGAAAACCACTGAATTGTATACTTTAAGAAGGCAAATTCTTCATATGAAATTTCATTTCAATCAATGTATTATTTAAATTAAAAACCACCATCCTTGGCAACAGGCAAAACCATGTCTCTATAGAAAGACAAAAATTAGCCAGGAGTGGTGACGTGCTCCTGTAATCTCAGAGAAAAAGGAGGCTGAGGTTGCAGGACTGCTTGAGCCTGGGAGGTTGAGGCTGCAGTGAGCTATGATCATGTCATTACATTTCAACCTGGGTGACACTGAGAGACCCTTTCTCAAAAAACAGAAAATATGTCACAGATATAGTATGAGTCTCCCTATCCACCAGTTACAGAGATTCTAATTTGGAATATCTGGAGAAGGCCTAGAAATACACACTTTTAACAAGTGTTTTCCCACCCTCCAAGATTCTGTTGAACTTTGACAAATACAAAGTTAAATATTCTCGATATGGGATTCTGGATTACTTTGATTGAGAGGCCAGAGAGCTTTATAAAAAGCTGGCACTAGAACACGTAGAGTGAGTTATCTATGCTGGTGAGGGATAATGGTCACCTTAGGGTGGGGAAGGGACTCTTCTGAGTAAAGAAGAGCTAAGGTATAAAAACTAACACTTGAGATGGGATGGGAGATGTTACAACATCTACCACAGTGACACAGTTGGTCTTTTGAATCTTGGAAGTCCTGAGAAGATGGAGCTGTCATTTAAAGAGAATCAACTCGTGTTCATTCACTGGGCACTTGTGTACAAAAGCAAATGTACATGGTCTAAATAGAAGACTGCATTGTACTGGGGAAGAACATTTAATTTCACTTTGCCAGCTTCAACTCTGAGACAATTTGAGGGAAAACAAAAATTGCTGCCGTCGAAAAGTAACAGAAAAGATGCTTCAGAATAGAAAGATGGCCCTATATTTGATCATACATTATTGAATTTTTTAAACCACTATTGAGGCAATTTGTAGGCATATGATGCTTAGGTTTGGGGTTAGGGTTAGAGTTAAAATAAGATATAGAATACAGAATTCCATATCTCTTTCTATAAAGAGTGTTTAGAATATAAAGCCTAAATAGTCCCTACAAAGTAATAACCAAGGTTCTTTCCAGCACATGTGCTTGATACTATGCTAATTAGAGAATGATCAAATTAGACAACCTTTAAATATTATCATGGAAGAAGCAGGCAAAAGGTGCCCAAAAAGTTGATACATGGAAGACATTTTTCCCATTCTCAACCGAGAAAAAAGTATTAAAATTGTGGAAAGCGTGATAGCCAACTTTCAGAAAGGTTCACAGATAGTCTTCTAATATTCATACCTCTATATAGTCCCTTGAAACCTCTGTGAATACTGTCAAATCAGCCTGATTACAGTATAGGGGTCTGCTCTGCCAGTCCTTTACAATCTTGTTCTTGCATCCAGTTGAGGTGATGCCTGGCTGAGCAGATGGACTGTTAATAAGCTTTAGTGCTTTTGTGCCATTTGAATCTTCATCATCCCTGTAGCATTAGATGTGTCACGAGGTGAGTCAAGGAGCTGGTGAGGCAGATGGCACCTGTCTCTCACTCTGGTTGCATTAGGCAATGTTCTATGCGTGCATATGGAAGAGCAGACAGACAGTGCAGGTGGGTGGGAGGAAACCAACTACCCAGAGAATTTCCACTAGGAATCTTCTCACAGCAGAAAACTGGAAGGTTGATCACCTTATATTTCTTCCTTCATTACAATGAGGATCTCCAGAGTTTACACCCTAAGAAACATGTTTTAAGAGGCAACTCCTCCAAGAATATTTGTCAAAGATATTTTTGTTGGCTCTCTTAGACTGGTTCAGGTGCAACTTTACTATGACTTTCTAAACTTCTGCTGAATTCTGCTCTTTTCTTCTCTGTACAGGAATGGGCAGACCCTGTTGACTATGGGATTGGTATGAAACTTTCTTAAAAGTTACCCAAAGGTGGTATCTGTCTTTCAGAATGCGGAATATAATATTACTTAAATTTGGCCATCTCTGAAGATGAAAATAAGGAAGAGAGTTGGTATTACAAGGAAGTATTTTTAGTATTATTTTTTTCTACCACTTGCATATGATTAATGGACAATTATAGGCATTCCAAGTTAGTAATAGGATCCAGTTATTCTCAGAAAACTCACTTGCACCTTCTCTCAAATCTTTGCTCAACTACCACTTTCTCACTCTCCCTTTCCCAGACCACCCTATTTAAATTATAGGCCTCCAGTCTTTGAACACCCTGTAATTCCTCATTCCTTTATTTTACTCCTTAATACTTACCACCATAGAATTTATCATCTGATTTACCAATATGTTTGCTAAATGTTTTTCTCATTCCAGTAAAATTTAAAGTCCATGAGAATTGAGAATGTATCTCCAATGTCTAAGACATGGATACATGATGGGTACTTAAGAAATATTTGCTGAATGACTACTGTTTTGCTCCCTAATCTTCATGTAAAAACACATTGTATTAAAGCTTTGTCTCTCTCCTTACTGATCCCACTGTCCTCCCCTACATATAGTAGACCTGTCCCATTGCTAAACTCACAGTAAAAGTGCAACAAATATTTAGAATATTGACCAATTAATTAACCATTGACTCCACTAGACATCTGAGAGAGCAGAGGGAAGAAGAAAAGCCTATTATCTGGATTGAAAATATCAAAATATTGCTATTCATATGTTCACTGGACAAATATTTATTAACAGGCTTCCATGCTATCCTTGCTTTCACAAATAGCTTTGCCACATAAGAGATCAAAGAGTGCAAACATTAATATCTACATTCAATGTAGTCACTTTGGTATGCTGCTTGAATTTGTGATTTTGCTTTTACACAGTTTTCTTGAAGCAATAAAATATAAGCTTACATATATAATGAGCTGTCTAAGGACCTGGTGCAATTATATATCCAATTCTCTTAAATCAACTGCTAACAAATGGCAGATAACCCTTCTGATTTACAAAAGGATTTTTTAAGGCTCTATTTGAAATGCAGAAATAATTTAAAAGCTTGATATCGAGAAATGGGCTGGTAGCTTATATGAGGAAAAGAGAGATAAGGGAGAAATAGAGCTTCACATTAAAATTAGACCCAGAAGGCAGTTTAGGGGTGAGATGATAAGGGTTAGTGGATGCAATATCAATGGGTCTTAGATTCTTCATGAACCACACCAGAAATATTGCCTTTTTGATGTCTTTTGATATTCCATCAAAAGTAATGGCAAAAAACACAATTACTTTTGCACCAACCTAATACATTTCTTTGCTAGTGTATTAAGTGGTCTATCACTAACTTGTAACAACTGGCCCAGATCTCAGAAGGTCTCTAACTTGTCTAGGGAGCAGTGCCTTAAGCACTGGACAAATCTGGTTCACAGTGTAAGAAGAGACTCTTAAGTGCCCAATGATCAAGAATATGTAACATATATGTTCTTTGGAGTTAAAATTTTCTGAAGCTACAAGAGTTATTTCATACATTTATTTAAAAAACATTAAATAAACATCTAATCCACTAATCTCCAAAGTTATAGTGGTAATAAATCAGATAGTTATGAATCAGATAATGTGCCTAATTTCAGAGAGCTGACATTTGAGATACAGAAGCAGTCAGAAACAAAAATTAAAATATTAAATTACATTTTTAAAAAAGAAATGATATATTGAGTTAATTTGTGTATATGGCAAAAGGTACAGGTATAGTTTCTTTCTTCTGTGTATGGCTAGCCAGTTATCCCAGCACCATTTATTAAATAGGGAGTTCTTTCCCCATTGCTTGTTTTTGTCAATCTTGTTAAAGATCAGATTGTTGTAGGTTTATACCTTTACTTCTGAGTTTTCTACTCTGTTCTATTGGTCTGTGTGTCTATTTTTGTACCCATACCATGTTGTTTTGATTACTGTAGCCTTATAATATAATTTCAAGTTGGGTAATATGATTCCTCCTACACAGTGGAATACTATGCAGCCATAAAAAAAGAAAGAAATCATGTCTTCTGCAGCAACATGGACACAGCTGAAGGCCATAATCTTAAGTGAATTAACAGAAAAACAGAAACTCAAATACCATATTTTCTCACTTACATAAGTGGGAGCTAAACATTCAGCACACATATACATAAACATGAGAAAAATGGATGCTGTCAACTACTAGAGTGAGACAGGAGGGAGTGGGTACCATGCTCACTACCTGGGTCCAATATACCCATGTAATAATCCTACACATGTACTCCCTGTATCTAAAATAAAAGCTGAATATTTTTAAGAAGTATAAAAAGAAATTACAAATTAAGATATAGACTGTGATAAGTGCTGTGAAAGAAATATAGAGAGTGATGAGAAGAAATTAACTGGAGGAGGTCACACTAAGGAGAACACTGACACTGAAATATGACTTGAAGCACTGACATTGAAGTATGACTTGAAGGGTAAACTAGTATGCAAAGAACTGCAGAAAAAAAGATTCCAAGCAGTGATAGAAAATACAAGGCCTGGAGTTCGGAAAGAGCTTGTTGTACTCTGTAACAGAGAAGAGGCCAGTGCTACTTGAATGAGGCAGGGAGTTGTATGAGGTGAGTTCAAGGGGTACACAGGAGCCAGTTCTACAGAATAATGTGGGTGAGATTTTATTTTAAATGAATTGGAAAATAACCTTTTTTCTTAGACTTCTACTTAAGGTCATATTTCAAGTAGGATCACTTGAAAACTTCCATCTATAAACACCTAGAAATGCTAGATAAAATGGCAAAAAAAAAAAAAAAGTTTAACTGAGTGCAGATCTGAGCTTATGATTTTAAAAAAGGAGAGAGTTCCAAGTGCTAGAGGGGAAAGGGTGGATGCTGACTGAGAAGTGACATAAGAAAACATTCTGGATACTAGCAATGTTTCTAAACCTTGATCTGAGTGGTAAAGTAAGTGTGTATTTATATCAAAATTAACAGAGTTGTATACTTACGATTTGTGTACTTCCTATGTGGATTTTATACATCAATAAATTTTTTTAAATAAATAAGAGCAGCCAGAGAGGAAAAACAAATTAGAAAAACAATAGATTTCTCAACTGCAGGAACAGGGGCTAGCATCCAAAAATAGTATTTCATTGTGCTGGAGGAAAATATCTCAGTCTAGAGCTCTATATCCCATTAAATCATCATTCAAAAAATGTGGGCAAAATAAAGACATTTTTAGACAAACACTAACAAAATTACCACTCCCACAGATTTTCACTTTAGATAGACTTAAACAAATAGCAAGTTGAACTTAGCAGAAAGGTGTGGGAATCAAGAAATGACCAGTGAAAAGTGTGTTGCAGACACCACTGATCTAGTCAGTGGGATCACAAAATTAGAAAACCCCTTTAAACTGGGGATCACCGGTGTGTGTGGCTAAGGTTTCTTTGTCTGGATTTCTAGACACAAATTCTCTGTGCCTTTGCCTTCTTACCTATAAAATTGTGTGTGAGTATGTGTGTGTGTGAGTGTGCGTGTGTGTGTGTCCTTGAAGCAGTGTCTAGTAGTGACGGGCTATTACTATTACACATTATATATCTGAAGCCTTGACAGGAAGTCTTGCTCTACGGACCATAAAGAAAATTCTTTCAGAAGTATCAGACCCTTTTCCCTTATATATCACAAACAGGATATTTTCTTTTTACAGTCTTCTAAATGTTCATTAATCTATCTTTTTAAACAGAATGATGAAAATCCACTCAAAAGTTTGAAGCAAAATAGTGAAAGAATTTGATTTATATTTTAAATGGTCTCAATGTGGCTACTATACAGGAAAAAAGTTGGAGGAGAGCAAAAGGGGAAAAGAAAACCAGTTATAATGTATTTTCATAGGACAAGGATGAACTGATAGGGTACTAAACTGAACATAAATGATTTTAGAAAAAAGTTTAGAAAAAATAAAAAACAGAAAGTGTACTTTTAAAATACAAAATCTAGTACTAAAAATCTATTGGGAATATTAGAGCAAAAAGTTATTAAATTATATCTAGATTCTCAAAATAAGAAAATGCAATTCTGAAAACTCTTATTGTGCTCTGGTATCATCTTTTATTTATGCAATACCTTTGGTAACCCCAGATTTCCATCCAAATTTATCTCCAATTTCAGATTAATCAATTCTCACTCCTTTGATCATACAATTGCATCTGCACTAACTGTTCCTATCTTCCTCTTCTGCATAAAGTCTTATGCATGCTTCAAAGACTTGGTCAGATTTCATCTTCTCCACCTCAGATTTTCTACTGTTGGAATCAACATTTCTATCCCTTATTTTCCAAATACGCTATCTATTATATTAATGAACCTTTCCTTATGACAATCTGCCTTGCAGTTACCTGCATTACAAGATGAATTACAAAACTAAAAATTAATCGTTTTTCTAGTCCTATATTACAAAATTCTAAAAGTTAAGAAATATGTCATACTTACTACAAAGAATTTAAATCAGCAGGAAAAAAAACAAATAATCATATTTAAAAAGTAGGCTACGGACATGAATGGACATTCTTAAAAGATATACAAATGGCCAAGAAGCATATGGAAAGACACTCAACTTCACTAATTTTCAGGGAAATGCAAATAAAAACCACAACTCAATACCACCTCACTCCTGCAAGAATGGCTATAATCAAGAAATTTAAAAAAAAAAAAATAGATGTTGGCACAGATGTGGTGAAAAGGAAACACTTTTACACTGCTGGTGGGATGTAAACTAGTACAACCAGTATAGTAAATAATGTGGAGATTCCTTAAAGGACTAGAATTATATTCACAATTTGACCCAGCAATCTCATTACTAGGTACCTACCCAGAGGAAAAAAGCCATTATACAAAAAAAGATACTTGCACACACATGTATATAGCAGCACAATTTGTAGTTGCAAAATTGGAATAAGCCCATTAACTATTAAATAGATAAACTACCATACATATATATATATACACACACACACACACACACACACACACACACACACACCATGGAATACTGTGCAGCCACAGAAAGGAATAAAATAATGGCATTTACAGCCACCTGAATGGAACTGGAGACCATTATTCTAAGTGAAGTAACTCAAGAATGGAAAACCAAAAAATGCATATTCTTACTCATATGTGGAAGCTAAGCTATGAGGATGCAAAGGCCTAAGAATGATACATTGAACTTTGGGGACTCAGGAGAACTTGTGGAGAATGGTGGAGGATAAAAGACTGTACATTGGGTACAGTGTACACTTCTTGGGTGACGGAGGCACCAAAATCTCACAACTCACCACTAAAGAACTTATTCATGTAACCAAACACCACCTGTTGCTCAAAAACCTACTGAAAATTTTTAAAATTAAAGAAATGTTATATTCAGTCTGCATCCTCTACATCTTCTAGCAAGAGTATCTTTAAGAAATATTAAAGGAATTGAAGATGAGGTGAAAAGGGAGTTATGGTCATTTGAACTATTTGAATCATGAGACCACTGAAAAAAAGAATGAGGCCAACCATCATGACTGATGGACTTCAATACCCGGAAGACACATGAGGTGCCTATGATTGCATTCTTCTGAAAAGTTTGCCTCTTTGTGCTTTAGTCTTGATTTCCAATATATTACTTCACCACAGAAACACATTCCTACTTCCAAGTACCAGAGAAGTGGAACAAAAAATTGTTGGAAGCAGTAAATTTTTATTTGCCATCACCGCTTTGGGCACCTCAATTTAGAGATGTTATTCTTATTTAACAGGAGAATATTTTTTGTTCTTTAGCAATTGGCTAGTTTGGCACCTATTCATAAATTTTTGTGGTTGTCAAAGTTTTGCCCTGTAAAGCCCTTCATGGAGAGTAACACTATGAATTGGAAAGCATCCATGGAGCAAATGTAAAAGGTCTAGTTCAAAGACAAAACAAAATAAAATGGAAATGGAAATTAAGACAGACTTTCTTCTTTCTTTCATAGTGAAGCAGCTTTATGTACCCTTGGAATTACTGCAATTTCAGGAGAGTTTTCAAAGTTCACCTGAGGGCAAGAGAGACTGTAGCATGTTGGACTGAATGTGGTGATCCTGGCTGCCAGTGTTCATGTTATTGCACAGTGGCTGCTTTATAGACTGATTTATAAAAACTGTGTTATAGATGTCCTCTCCCAAATAGTCTGAGACCTAATTAAAAGTTCATTAGCTGCTAAATCATGAAGTTAAAGGTAAATAGGCAATTTCCAAACAGCACAAACATAATTTTGCAAATTTCCGAATTGTTAAGTTAGGAAGACCCTCCCCTCACCTACAGAAGTTTTCTAATTTACAAAAACACATTTAGAACCCTAACCCCTATTCAGCTACCCACACTTCATGCCAGTCTTTAGCCTCTGGGCATGGAAAGTTTAATCTTACCATGTATAGAAAGTCTAAAATAAGCAACAACAAATGGACAGAACCAAAGCAGTTTCCTTTTCTTGAGGCCGAAAAATAGCAAACGTCCCTGCGTAGGATGGTTCTCTATGGATGCTGCATGTCTCGATGGCAGGAGCACATGCTGTGAAACCAGGACATCCTGAGCTCTTCCACTTGTAAGTAAGAGAGTTACTTACTTCAACTAAGGTAGTAAGTAAGGTAGTTACCTACCTTACCTCTGATCCTCACTTTCTATGTCACTTTCTACCTCTGATCCTCACTTTTCACCTCTAATCCTCGTTTTCCTCACCTATAAAATGGGAATAATATTTATTTATTTTACTTTAAGTTTTGGGGTACATGTGCAGATCTTGCAGGATGGTTACATAGGTATACACCTGCCATGGTGGTTTGCTGCTTCCATCCCCCCATCACCTACATTAGGTATTTCTCCTAGTGTTATCCCTCCCTAATCTCCTCATCCCCTGCTATGCCTCCCCAAGCCTCTCACTGCCCAACAGACCCCAGTGTGTGGCATTCCCCTCTCTGTGCCCATGTGTTCTCATTGTTCAACACTCACTTATATGTGAGAACATACAGTGGTTGGTTTTCTGTTCTTGTGTCAGTTTGCTGAGAATAATGGGTTTCAGATTCATCCATGTCCCTGCAAAGGACATTAAATCATCCTTTTTTATGGCTGCATAGTATTCCGTGGCATATATGAGCCACATTTTCTTTATCCAGTCTATCACTGCTGGGCATTTTGTTGGTTCCAAGTCTTTGCTATTGCAAGAAGTGCTGCAATGAACATACATGTGCATGTGGCTTTATAACAGAACTATTTATAATCCTTTGAGTATATACCCAATAATGGGATTGCTGGGTCAAATGGTATTTCTATTTCTAGATCCTTAAGGCATCACCACACTGTCTTTCACAATGGTTGAACTAATTTACACTCCCACCAACAGTGTAAAAGCATTCCTATTTCTCCACATCCTCTCCAGCATCTGTTGTCTTCAGATTTTTTAATGATCACCATTCTAACTGGCGTGAGATGGTATCTCAATGTGGTTTTGATTTGCATTTCTCTAATGACCAGTGATTATAAGATTTTTTTTGTAATAAGTTTGTTGGCCACATAAATGTCTTTCAAGAAGCATCTGTTCATACCTTTTGCCTACTTTTTGATGGGGTTGTTTTTTTCTTGTAAATTTGTTTAAGTTATTTGTAGATTCTAGATATTAGCCCTTTGTCAGATGGGTAGATTACTAATATTTTTTCCCATTCTTTTGGTTGCTGGTTCACTCTAATGATTGTTTCTTTTGCAGTGCAGAAGCTTTCAAGTTTAATTAGATCCTATTTGTCTAGGTGGCTTTTGTTGCCATTGCTTTTGGTGTTTTAGTCATAAAGTCCTTGTCTATGCCTATGTCCTGAATGGTATTGCCTAGGTTTTCTTCTAGGGTTTTTATTTAACTCACACTGTAATTGTTCATGAAATGTTGACTGAAGAGATCATAGTGTCAACTGTGTGGGAAGGTGTTTGCAAAATGTGTGTTCCTTTTGATGCCCCTCAATCCCACAGCCTACATCCCTGCAACAGCCACACTCTTTTCTTCATCAGAAGGAAGTGTTGTTGTAGTAGAGCCAGATTAAAAAGCAGACTGTCAGCTGCACAAAGTGATGAACTCTAAGGGCTAAAACATCCCTAGGAAAAAAAAAATGAACATAATTCCATATTCAGTTGGTAAATTGTAAAAGACTCACTCAGTGCATGTATTTTTATTTGAATATCAACAGCTAAATATTATTTGTTGTATATAATCTCTTGGGTCCTTCACAGAAGGATTAATTTTAATAACAGGTAGATTTTTTTTCCTTCAAATAATTAAAATTTTAATCCTTCTTTTAATGATTATGGAGTACTTGAAGACAATATAAGTAGTGGGTAGTAGAAAAGCTTGCAGATAGAAGCCAAAAAGAAAAAAAAAAGGCTCTGAATAAAAGAATGACAAGGCTGTATAATTGAGAAGAGAGATGGGGGAGAAGTCAGATACCCAAAGGAAATTTCTAAAATGCTATGTATCCCAAACATCCTCCTTACTCTCTCCTACTGAATTTTTATGAAAGGCCACATTCACTCACTAACACACTTTGGCAGGTACATATGTCACAAAAGGAAGGAGTTTCAAAAAGGCAAAGTTACAATCAATGTTAAATACTGAAGTGAGGAATAATGAGATCAGAAGAAATATTTGTTTGGTGGCAGAAAGCCATCTCAGTGAAGAAAGGAAACCTTGACTGATATCACAGATTAACCAAGAAACCAACTTAAAAAGATGAGTTTAAGACAGTTGGAGAAGGGATTCATCTGAGGCTCTCTTCTCTCACCTTGCATGTTCTCCTGAGATGAGTTCATCTATTTCTTTGATATCCATTATATTCTACCCCCAAGAAAACCACTCTAAATCCCCTCCCTCCCTCCCTCTTTCTCTTTCTCCCCTTCTCTGTGTGTGTATGTCTCTCTCTCTGTATCTCTTTGTCTTCCCTCTTTCTCTTTTCCTTCCCTCCCTCCTTTTTCCCCCACGAAGCTTCAAGCCAACAGCCAGACATTTCCACTTACATGTCCTATGAAAATTCCCATTTCATCACATCCAAAATAGAACTCATCATCTTTCTCTCAAACTGTTCTACTTTTTAATTTTCTCTTTCTTGGTGAACAGTATCCATATTAACACCTAAGAATAGCCTGGATTCCTCCCTTTTCCTTACTTTCTGCATAAGCCACTAACCAAATGCTAGTGTTACTTGTAACCCTTTGATACCTTTTTAATCCGTCTTCCACCCTCTATCCCCTATTCAGCTAGTTTTATTTTCAGTCAGGTCCTCATTTCCCACCTATGTTATTGCACCAGTTTCCTAACTGGTCCCCCATCCAACCTGGCATTGCTCTAAAACACTACAACACTGATCTTCCTGAAGCACAAATGTAACCATGCAAACATTTTAGATTCAAATTTTTCTTTTAACATCAGTAACTAAAATGGATGCAAAATATAAGAAAAATCACTTCACCTCTGTGCTTTAATTTTTCTTCTGTACAAAGAGGAACATGCTTAATTTCTTTACCTACAGCAAAAGGATTTCTATGATGATTAATTCAACACTGCATTCTAAAAACTAAATTTTAAGGATTATAAATGTCACAGAAATGAGCTGATAATATAAAGCTAAGTTTTAAAGTTTTAACTATCAGAACACTAAATTATATTTTACAGTATGATACCATCAATGTAAAAATGCATAGTAAAATCCAAAAAGAAAATAATCTAAAAATTTTAATGATTATTCTCTCTTAATGATAGGATTATAGACAACTATTATCTGCTTCATAATATATTTTTTTACATTTTCCACAATGGGCATATACTTCTTTTATAACAGAGAAGAAATATTCATCTTTTTAAAATCCGAGCTATCTGAAAGAGGCACTCCTACAAAAGAGAAATCCCATCATTTAAAACTGCTGCAGTTCTGGAGAGGATCATGGGTCTTGATTACTTACTGAAGTGTTACAAGGAATTGGTCCTTTCTTCATGCTTCTCCCAAAGTTAATGTACAGGAGACATTACCAAGGATAACCCTGGACCATCTCCACACTACCTGGCTGGGGGAGTTGAAAGCAATACAGAAGCTGACAGCTAATTAAAGAGGTTGCCACATGACTAACAGGTCTAGACTGTGGTAGGTGACAACTGTAGCTCCTATGGAGCCTCAGGATAAAATTTCTTATACTAAATCAGGCACTAAATAAAGTGGAATTTATATTTGGACTTCAGCAAAATTGCTAAGTTACATTTCAGTCAGTAATATTCTCTACCAGTTTTATGCATACCATCCAGAGGAACTGAAGAAAAACCCAGAAAGGAATCATTTATAGATTTTTTCTTGGCAGCTGGATTTTCATTAAAAAACTATTTTCTGCCTTTCTGTATTTTCAGCTTCTTGGCTTGTCTCTTTCACAGAGAAAGTTCCTTTTAAGTATTTCTACCATGCAGGAGAGTAGACCCACACTAATGACTGGGGTAAAAGTAGATTCCTACAGTTTAGTTCTTCTCATTTCACACAGGACAATCTGCATAACAACTTTTTTAAATATAATAGACTTAGTAAATGTCATTATTAGGAAAACTTGGTAGCTTTAAACCAGTGGTTCTCAACCAGGGGTGATTTTTGTCTCCAAACAACATTTAGCAATGTCTGGAGACATTCTTCATTACACAGTTATATAACTGAAGGATCCTGCTGGCATCTAATGAGCAGAGGCCACGAATGCTGCTAAGCATTGGGCAATGCACAGGACAGCCCCCACAGAAAAGAATTAACCAGCTCAAAAGTCAACCATGGCAGGTTGAGAAATCCTTGAACAATCAAAACAAAGAAAATTCTAGATCTACTTCAGAGTCACCAGCTTTCAAGAGTGAGAGGACAAATTTATATGTTTTTTGTTGTTGTTTTTGTTAGACTCAAAGTCAATTACATTCCTCCTTAGTGCTTGCCCAGTAAAATGTGGGATTCTCTACAGTAACTGGAAGAAAGGGTCAATTGTCTAGTCTTTGCCAATCTCTCCCCCATAACACAAGCAGCAAGCCTTTTCTTATAAATAGAAAACAGAAACTATTCCTTCTAAATTTCATACATACCTGCGCATCACATTAACTATTATTTTATCACATTAATTATCATTTTATATTTGGCAGACACTATTTAACAACCTGAGAGCAGAGAACAAAAATTAAATACAAATTAGGCTCAGGGGTTGCGTAGAGCCTTGGGGAGAAGAAAAAGGATAGGTAAAGGTGAAGATAATCAAGACAAAATCCAATGTCCTCAAATTCTGTCTAAATTTGTCGTAATAAACAAAATATACAGACTTTAAAATAAGCTAAGCAGAGTTTGAATTCCAACCCTAGCATTTAGTTGCTGTACAATATAAGATAACTACCTTTTATGTGCCTAGTTTTTTTCTATCTTAAGTGGAAATAATAATGACATATACCTTCCAGGGCTCTTTTTTATCCCCAAAACAGAAAGTGATAAATAAACACTAGCTTTCTTGTCCCCCCTACATTCAATGTTCTAATGTAATGTGAGAAGGTCATATTTATTTTCAAACACTTTTCCTCAATGGAAAATTATTTAGTATCTCAGAGCTTTGATTTTCACATAGTAAAGGATATGTACATCTCACATATATAAAGGGAATATCAAACAATATATTAGCATCCAGTATTATGCCTGGTACTCAGACAGTGCTTTAAGATGTTAGGTGTTGTTACTCCCCAGAAAGGTCCCATGAGTGCTCACCTTCCTGAAAAAGCCACTTTGGCCCACTGTTACCTTTTCTGGGTATTGCTCCCTTAGAACACCTGAGCACACCATTCACTCACTCCTCGGGAATGACTTAGGTCCTGGTGAGAAGAAACTCTAACACCTCCCAAATGTATTTCCATCTTTTCCCTTATTCAGGGGCTTACAAGAATGAAAAATTTTACATTTCAAACATCAGGGTTTGTGTTCAGTATTGTACCTAGACCTTGGTGTACAGATAAATAAATCAGTAACAACCCAGGAATAGGAATCTTGTATCTGGAGCTTTGAAAGGGATAAAAGAGGTGTCCTTAGATGTGTATTTTCACCAACCTTATATTAAATAATGTCTAAAATGTTGCCTACTTCTCTACTTTGAAAGCCAGCCTAACTTTTTTCTATTACAACTTTTGTAGCATATTTGAGAGATTGTATCTAACTCTAGCCTGGCTGCGTCTTCTTATAGCTTTTGACCCAGAGCAATCAAAGTCAGCCTCTCAAAACTGTTCCATGTGCTGTGCTGTATGGTCAACCCTACAAAGAACTTCATTTCTCCTCTAGGGTTGTCCTGCTTCTACCCTTCACAGAAACACTAAATTGATTTGGCAAAAATCCATAAATGCAAAAAATATTTTGTCCCAGAATTCCATCATATATCATGCCTTTCTATCACAGCAGATCTTTCCCTCAACAACTAGGACAATACAGCAGGAAAGGAAGTTTACAGTTAAGTTTACCGTTTTCATGTCTTCTTCCATGAACTAATTTCCAGATAGTACCTCAAATCCCTGCTCTATCCTCTGTCCCAGTACACTAAGGAGCTCACCCTTCTTTACTCCATTCTTTTTTGTATACAGCTTGATGTGCATTTATCCTCCAGTCTTGTACCTATTTACCTATCTTCCCAAAAAGATGCCAAGCAGATTCTAAGCAGGACTGGTACGTTTATTCCTGTAAACTCACACAGCACAGGTCATAGTCCCTTAAAGGTAAGCACTAAATGTTAGTTGAAAGAGTTGCACCTAAAATATATGTCTCTTTGCATACACAGTGTAAGACAGGGAGACCCTATATACCATCTAAAAAGCCATACACAGAGATGTTTCGTAAATCTATGTTATTGCACTAACTCAGGTATAAAATGAACTGCTACCTGAACTGAGACAGACTGAGAAAGGTCATCTTGGCCTTTGAGTAATGGAAAATAATAGTGCCAACCAGCAAATTCAATCACAATAAAGAATTCTAACACCTGTGGGAACTGGTATCAGAGTATCTTACTTTTTCTTTCAAGCAGGCCAGTTCATATTAACACCAGCTCTTACCTGAGGGTGTGAGCCTTCAGCTTAATTTCCAAGGAACCATGTTTCCTGGCTCATCCCTCAGAGGAATCACTTCTTCTTTGAGGAGCTTGGGCAGTGACACATGCGAAGCACACTTACCATTGAGTAGCTCTTAGAATGGCTCCAGATCATGAGAAGTGTGTACAGCAAGCAAAAGCAAACATCTTCTCAAATTGCTACAAGTGATGAGAACTTCAATAAGAACAAGAAAAGAGGGCAAGAGAAATGCTTTCTAGCTTTACTATAACACAATCCTGCCTACAGTACTGTAGTAAGTGTTGGAGAAGAATGTATCTGACAAAAAGCAGCTCCTAGGTCATTTTCAAGAACAGGACTGTTCTGAATAATCAATAATTCCATTAGCAAAGAGATAATGGTTGATGTTTAGTCAGTTTTAGGTACTTTTATTGTATGTAATGGCTCAAACTTGAAAACACTCCTAATTTCTTTTAGAAACAGAAATTGGTGAGCTTAAAAAAAAGCCTTAAGAGTTTATGTGTTTCAAATCTCATTGTAAAGATGAAGAACCAAAGCCTAGTAGATTACAAAAAATTTCTTCCAACTTACCCAAGATTTCCATTTATTTATTTGTGCTCCAACTTCTTCCAGAAAAAATTAATGGCAACCACCAAAAAGGCATTCAGTTTGATAAGAGGAAATAAATAATTGAATGAGGTTAAAGAGGGATGGGTAGGAAGGAGTAAGGTCAGTGCACCAGAAAACCCTCTATATTAGTTAGAAGTGGGCAACAAATTTGCTTCCAAGCTTTCTAAAAACCAATCATATAAAGAAAGAATTGCAACCTGCTTCATGGCTTCACGTCTATAAGTTAAGAACATGCCAGTTGCTCAGGAAGTTATTAATCCTGTGCCAAGATCACAGAATAATTTCTCCCATATGTCCTCATAGAGAAAACTCTGAGCATCACAGAAAATGCAGCAGTAACTGTCAGATGATTCTGATAACATCCCCCCGATAATATGATAGCATCAAACTGGTAGCTTCAACTGCTGTTAAATAAAAGTGATTCTTGAAAGGACTAAGATGTTTCAGGCACATAGTTCAATTAAGGGGCAGAATCTAGGGAATAAAGAGAAGTAGGAAGACTGCATAATCTGAGGCAAGGCTCAATAAATAACATTTTTCTCTAACATAATTTTGATAGATGTTGAGTGGCAGTGATTTGTCAATACTTAACCAGCCCCATCCTCACTGTGTTCTCTCAAGCTGGCCTCCCACTCACTGTTCAAGCAAGACCCAAGAGCATTCCTTGATGTCTCCCATTCTTTTCCCACCCATCGGTCAATACATTTATTAACTTTGCCTCTCAGAACAAACCATTTTCCTCTATCCTAAACTTCTACACCAACTTGTCATGATTTTACCTAAAACAAAATTCCCTGAATCTAATCTTGTGCTCGTCCAGTCATGGTTCACACGGAGACTCTGTGACTCTTTCTGAACACAACTCTAGTGATATCACTTCTCTGCTTAAAATATTGCAGAATTTCCCCAGTGCCCTCAGAATAAAATTCCACATTCTTCACAGCAGGCCTGGCTTTGCACTGTCTGCTTCCTGACTGTATCCAGCCTTATTCAGGGTTCCTCTCCTCGTTATTCTTTACCCCAAGCATATGGGTCTTTCGGTAATTAGAGAAGGAGCTTAACCCCTTTCCTTCATCAGAACCTTTATGTCTCCAATTAGTTGACTTTGGTTGAAACTTATTTGCATGTGTCATATTGTAATAAGTTGGTATTTGTGTAATTATGTTGTTAAAGTCTCTCTACACTATGGTATGTAAGCTTCACAAGGTAAGGAACTGCATCTTTCTGGCTCACTGTTGCATTTCTAACCTAGTGCAGTACAATGTAAGCACTGAGATACGGGAATGAATAAAGAAATAATGGAATGATTAAATAGATGAATAAAAAATGAATATGTAGAGTCTAGCTAATTCTTTTCTCTAGGCATAAATACACAATAGATACACTGATAGATGATAGAAAATCGTATATAATATGATGATATGTAAAGCCATGTGTTGGCAGACATACCCCACAGTTCTCTTGTGTTTCTCCTATCTTCCAAGAAAAAGGTATTGATACCTTTGCTCTGGACTATCTTTGCAAAGATGTTTATACAGCCTTGGAAGACAAAAGTAGTGTCTCCCTCTACAGAAACATGTGGAGGGCATATTTGCTTTCTCACCAGGGTAATAAATGTAATATCTTCCTCTGGAGAAAACGTTGGGCAAGTTAGGTTGGGCAAGTTTGCCAGCAGCCCTCTTATACAATTGAGGGTTTTCTAAATTCAGTGGTTCTCAGCTGCAACAAAAGTCTACTGTCAGCACAGCATCTATTTGGGCTGCTTTTTCCTGCATTTGTGGGGTACAGTGGACAAGAAGAACCAATCTGAACATGAAGTTCACAATACTTGCTGTGCTATGAGAAATAAAGTCCTTTGTCTCTGATACAAGAGTTTTCTATCTCCTGCCAGTATCTTGTTAGCTTTCAGTTAGGGTAGAATCACAGATCCTTAACAATGTTTGACATTAGGTGCTTTAACAATTGGCAGAATTGGGAGGCAAATGGTGGAGGCTGTTATTTTCCTGTGAAAAAACAGGTAATCTGGAAAAGACAATATCCCAATAGGTTGTATATTGGAAATCCTTCTTGAAAGGTAATTTTGGGATTACCCCAAAAAAAAATAAAAATCTTGGTTCCAGAGCTGTATATCATAAAATAGAGTCAATAAATCTGTGATTCTTGGAGTACTTGCAAAAGAAATGCCTGTGTTTAAAATGAAGACCCCTATGCCCAATGCCAAGTCTATTAAATCAAAACTATACTTATGGATTATTTTTCTAGTTGACAAATCAACTTTTCACTATTTTTTTAAATTTTTTCCCCAGGTATTCTTAAAACCATGGCCATGCATCTTCCCCAAGACCAAAAAAATTGTTAAAAATTTAACTATTGTATAACTGTCACTGCATTAGGGTTTGGCCAAAATAGGAAGCATATAGAACCTGTTCAATACCAAGATCAGAAACCCTGAACTTCTAAAAACATTCTAGCCATGCCCCTATCTTGCTCTCATTTCATTCTCAGTATTTGCAGTTATCCCATTCATTGTCTCCAATTCTATATATTACTATTACATAAAGGATGTAGATAGATGATGGGCAGATGGATAGATGAAAGCTCACTAGCTAATGAGAGAGAAAGAGAGAGGGAGAGACAGAGAGACAGAGACAGAGACAGAGAGAGAGAGAGAGAGAGAGAGAGAGAGAGAGAGAGGGAGGGAGGGAGGGAGGGAGGGAGGGAGGGAGGGAAGGAGGGAAGGAGGATGGGAGGGAGAATCCAAAAGCAAGATAAACAAAATATACTAAAATCTCCATTTGGAACAGGAAAAGTATATAATTTATCCATTTAAGAATTTTAAAGTTTTACATTAGCAGAAAATGAATTGTTGGAGTAGTCTTAAATTCATTGGTAGAAAATTAAATGACATTCCCAGCAAATAAAAAGCTCGGTATCTAATAGTCTTCACTGCCACAGTACAGTCTGCATTTTCTGCTTTCTTTACTTCACAAATAGGCTGCAAACCTTGCAATGTCCTAGTATGACAAGCATTGCTTGTTCAATGCCAGGATGAAATACCTAATTATTCATGGAAACTCACCTGTGAGCACAACCCAGCAAAAGCCACTAGTAGGACTCATTTAGAGACTCCTAATGGTTTTGATTCAAAGAACTCCCAGAAAACTGAAATGATTACATCAAAATTTCAGGCTGCAATGGTCAAAGTAATATCCACAGGATATGACAAGAATTATGATAAATATTGAAAGCGCTGTAAGTTGAAGAGTAAAATCACTTTTCTACCTGAGAGTTCTGTTCTATATAAAATGAAGAATATATCAACAGTGAAAAGCTAATCTTTTCACAGTGGAAGTAATGAAGATATACAACATACAACTTGGCTAAAAAAAAAAAAAAAGAAAAAGAATCCCTTCTGCATGAAGATTTTCTCTTCAATTTAGTTGGAAATGTGAATATGATACTAAATAATTCATAGAATTATGAAATGTCTACAAGATTAACTTGGAAAAAATTGGCCTTCACGATATATGTAAATCTTTTGTTGAAAACTTTCTCCTTTCAAATCAATGTCTTCCAGATACCAGATAAGTCTTTGAAAGTGACCTGAGGTTTGGTGCTATGACGAAAATAAGAAAAGTCTGAGAAACTGTCATAGCTACGAGGAGCCTAATGAGACACGATAATTAGATGTAATGTGATATCCCAGATGGGATCCTGGAACAGAAAAACAACATTAGGTTAAAAACTAAGAAAATATGGGGCAATGCTGGGAAGATGGCCACCTAAGAACAGCTCAGGACTTCAGCTCCCAGTGAAAGTGCAGAGGGTGAGTGGACGCTGCATTTCCAGACGAATTTTTATTGCCCACAGACCAGGAGATACCCAGGCAGAGGGGTCACCAGCGCCGTAGTCCCGGCTGGTGCGGCTGTTTTGGCCCCCACGGAGCTGATTTGGCCTGCGAGGCTGCTTTGACCACGCCCTGTTGCGGCAGCTCTCCCTACAAAAGCCTCTGGTCTGGGAGCCCTCTTAGCTGGCAATCGGAGCCCTGAGATGGCAGAGTTGCCCATTCATTTGAAACAGCGAGCCAGGCCAGGAGATTCCTAGGCAAAAAATCCGCTAGGAGCCGGCTCCACTGTTTGAGCCTACTCAGTGAGTCGCAGCACGGAAGATCCTGGCGCCTTTTCAACAAGCGACTGGAACGTGGGGTCATTCAACTTAAAAAATAAAATAAAAGACTCTGAGTGAGGGAGCCAGGTGATCAGGCTTGGTTGGCCCCACCCCCCCACCTCCAACAACAATGAAAACAAAAACAGTAATTGAAAACCCTCTGGGTTGAGTGTTTCAAAGCAAGGACAGCTGAACCCGGGACAATCCGGCTTGGTGTGGGAGGGGCTTCCACCATTACTGAGATTCTCCACCACTAAGGAGGCAGGCCGCTGTCACCGAGGCAACCCACCATTGCTGAGGCAATCTGCCACAACAGAGAGAGTCTGCCATAACAGAGGCACGGCCACCGTTGCCAAGACAGTTCTAACTATGCCCATATAAACAGGACTGCAGGAAAGAGTGCAGCGCAGCTGGGCAGAGCCCACACCAGCTCAGCAAAGCCCCTGCGGGCAGGCAGTGGCTAGGCGTGCTGCCAGCTGGGCAGGGCAGACCTGAAAGTAAAATCAAAAAAGGCAGTGGCGCAACGGAAACTCATAAAGCCCCAACTCCCCGGGACAGAGCACCTGGGAACAAAAAGTGCTTTATGAGTTCAGCTGCAGCATACCTAAATGTACCTGCCCAGCAGCTCTGAACAAACGGAGCTCACAGCTCAGGACTTAAGCCCCAATAAAAGATAGATTGTCTCCTCAAGTAGCTCCCTGGCCCCCATAGATCCAAAGAATCACCTCATAAAGGAGAGAACGGACTGACAGTTGGCGAGCATCCTTCGCCAAAGATGGGACAAAGATAGGCGAAGAGGAAACTGGTAGCAACCCTTACTGTTCTGCAGCTGCTGCAGGTGATCACCAGTCAAGCAGGGCCTGGAGAGGACCTCAGCAGTCTTACAGCAGAGGGGCCAGACTGTTAGAAGGAAAGCTTAAAAATAATAATAATAATAATAAAGAAGTAACTTCAGCATCCACGAACTAGAAGCTCATGCAGAGACCCAATCTGAAAGACAGTAACTACAAAGACAACAAGTGGATAAACCCACAAAAATGGGAAGAAACCAGCGCAAAAAGGATGAAAACTCCCGAAACCAGAACACCTCTCCTCCTAAAAGGGATCACAACTCCTCACCAGCAAGGGAACCAGACTGGATGGAGAAGGAGGGTGATGAAATGACAGAATCAGACTTCAGAAGGCGGGTAGTAAGAAACTACAGTGAGCTAAAAGAACATGTTCTAATCCAACGCAAAGAAACTAGGAACCTTGAAAAAAGATTGGACGAAATGCTGACGAGAATGGACAGCATAGAGAGGAATATAAGTGAATTGATGGAGCTGAAAAACACAACACGAGAACTTCATGAAGCATGCACAAGCTTCAACAGCCGAATTGGCCAAGCAGAAGAAAGGATATCAGAGGTCGAAGATCATCTCAATGAAATAAAAAGAGAAGGCAAGAACAGAGAAAAAAGCACAAAAAGGAATGAACAAAATCTTCAACAAATGTGAGACTATGTGAAAAGACCTAATCTACGTTTGATAGGTGTACCTGCATGTGACGAACAGAATGAATCCGAGCTGGAAAATACTCTTCAGGATATTATCCAGGAAAACTTCCCCAACCTAGCAAGGCAGACAAATATTCAAATCCAGGAAATACAGAGAACACCACAAAGATATTCCTCAAGAAGAGCAACCCCAAGGCACATAATCATCAGATTAACCAGGGTTGAAATGAAAGAAAATGCTAAGGGCAGCCAGAGAGAAAGGTCGGGTTACCCACAAAGGGAAGCCCATTAGACTCACAGCAGATCTCTCAGCAGAAATCCTACAAGCCAGAAGAGATTGGGGGCCAATATTCAACATCCTTAAAGAAAAGAACTTTCAACCCAGAATCTCCTATCCAGCCAAACTAAGCTTCATAAGTTAAGGAAAAATAAAATCCTTTGCGAACAAGCAAGTACTCAGAGATTTCATCACCTCCAAACCTGCTCTACAAGAACTCCTGAAAGAGGCTCTACACATATAAAGGGACAACCAGTACCAGCCACTCCAAAAACACACCAAATGGTAAAAGAGCATCAACACAATCAAGAATCTGCATCAACTAGCCAACAAAACAGCCAGGTAGCATCAAAATGACAGCATCAAATTCACACATAACAATACTATCCCTAAATGTCAATGGACTAAATGCCCCAATCAAAAGACACAGACTGGCAAATTGGATAAAAAGCCAAAACCCATCAGTGTGCTGTATCCAGGAAACCCATCTTACATGCAAGGATACACAAAGGCTCAAAATAAAGGGATGGAGGAAGATCTACCAAGCAAATGGAGAGCAAAAAAAGGCAGGAGTTGCAATTCTCATCTCTGATAAAATAGACTCTAAAGCAACAAAGATCAAAAGAGACAAAGAAGGCCACTGCATAATGGTAAAAGGATCACTGCAACAAGAAGAGCTAACAATCCTAAATATATACGCACCCAATACAGGAGCACCCAGATACATAAGGCAAGTTCTTAATGACTTACAAAGAGACTTAGACTCCCACACAATAATAGTGGGAGACTTTAACACCCCATTGTCAATATTAGACAGATCAACCAGACAGAAAACCAACAAGGATATCCAGGACCTGAACTCGGACCTGGAACAAGCAAACCTAATAGACATTTACAGAACTCTCCACCCCAAATCCACAGAATATACATTCTTCTCAGCACCACATCACACCTACTCTAAAATCGACCACATAATTGGCAATAAATCACACCTCAGCAAATGCAAAAGAATGGAAATCATAACAAACAGTCTCTCAGACCACAGTGCAATCGAGTTAGAACTCAGAATGCAGAAACTAACTCAGAACTGCACAACTTCATGGAAACTGAACAACTTGTTCTTGAATGTTGACTGGATAAACGATGAAATGAAGGCAGAAATAAAGATGTTCTTCGAAACCAATGAGAACGAAGACACAACATACCAGAATCTCTGGGACACATTTAAAGCAGTCTCTAGAGGAAAATACATAGCAATGAGTGCCCACATGAGAAGAAAGGAGAGATCGAAAATTGACACCCTATCATCAAAATTGAAAGAGCTAGAGGAGCAAGATCAAAAAAACTCAAAACCTGGCAGAAGACAGGAAATAACTAAGATCAGAGAGAACTGAAGGAAATAGAGACACAAAAAACTCTTCAAAAAAATCAATAAATCCAGGAGCTAGTTTTTCGAAAAGATCAACAAAATAGACAGACCACTAGCCAGATTAATAAAAAAGAAAAGAGAGAATAACCAAATTGATGCAATAAAAAACGATAAAGGGGATATCACCACAGATTCCACAGAAATACAAACCATCATCAGAGATTATTACAAACAACTCTATGCACATAAACTAGTAAACCTGGAAGACATGGACAAATTCCTGGACACCTGCATCCTCCCAAGCCTAAACCCGGAAGAAGCTGAAACCCTGAATAGACCAGTAAGAAGGTCTGAAGTTGAGGCAGCAATAAAGAGCCTACCACCCAAAAAAAAAAGCCCAGGTCCAGATGGGTTCACAGCCGAATTCTACCAGACATACAAAGAGGAGCTGATACCATTCCTTCTGAAACTATTCCAGACAATCCAAAAAGAGGGAATCCTTCCCAAATCATTTTACGAGACAAACATCATCCTGATACCAAAACCCGGCAGAGACTCAACAAGAAAAGAAAATTTCAGGCCAATATCCATGATGAACATAGATGCAAAAATCTTCAATAAAATACTAGCAAACCGATTGCAGCAGCATATCAAAAAGATCATCCACCATGAACAAGTAGGATTCATCCCGGGGATGCAAGGCTGGTTCAACATACACAAGTCCATAAACGTAATTCACCACATAAACAGAACCAAAGACAAAAACCACATGATTATCTCAATTGATGCAGAGAAGGCCTTTGACAAAATTCAACAGCCCTTTATGCTAAAAACCCTCAATAAACTAGGTATTGACGGAAAGTATCTCAAAACAATAAAAGCTATTTACGACAAACCAACAGCCAATATCATACTGAATGAGCAAAAACTGGAAGCATTCCCTTTGAAATCTGGCACTAGACAAGGATGCCCTCTCTCACCACTCCTATTCAATATAGTACTGGAAGTTCTAGCCAGAGCAATCAGGCAAGAAATAAAGGATATTCAAATTGGAAAGGAGGAAATCAAATTGTCTCTATTTGCAGATGACATGATTGTATATCTAGAAGACCCCATCATCTCAGCCCAAAATCTCCTGAAACTGATAAACAACTTCAGCAAAGTCTCAGGATACAAAATCAACGTGCAAAAATCACAAACATTCCTATACACCAGTAACAGACTTAAAGAGAGCCAAATCAAGAACGAACTGCCATTCACAATTGCTATAAAGAGAATAAAATACCTAGGAATACAACTAACAAGGAACGTAAAGGATCTCTTCAAGGAGAACTACAAGCCACTGCTCAACAAAATAAGAGAGGACACAAACAGATGGAGAAACATTCCATGTTCATGGTTAGGAAGAATCAACATCGTGAAAATGGCCATACTGCCCAAAGTAATTTACAAATTCAATGCTATTCCCATCAAGCTACCAATCACCTTCTTCACAGAACTGGAAAAAAAAAAACACCTTAAACTTCATATAGAACCAAAAGAGAGCCCGCATAGCCAAGTCAATTCTAAGCAGAAAGAACAAAGCAGGAGGCATCACACTACCGGACTTCAAACTATACTACAAGGCTACAGTAATCAAAACAGCATGGTACTGGTACCAAAACAGAGATATAGACCAATGGAACAGAACAGAGGCCTCAGAGGAAATACAACATTCCCACAACCATCTGATCTTCGACAAACCTGACAAAAACAAGCAATGGGGAAAGGACTCCCTGTTTAATAAATGGTGTTGGGAAAACTGGCTAGCCATGTGCAGAAAGCAGAAACAGGACCCCTTCCTGACACCGTACACCAAAATTAACTCCAGATGGATTAAAGACTTAAACATCAGACCTAACACCATAAAAACCCTAGAAGAAAACCTAGGCAAAACCATTTAGGACATAGGCGTAGGCAAGGACTTCATGACCAAAACGCCAAAAGCAATGGCAACGAAAGCCAAAATAGACAAATGGGAACTAATCAAACTCCACAGCTTCTGCACGGCAAAAGAAACAGTCAGTAGAATGAATCGGCAACCAACAGAATGGAAAAAAATTTTTGCAGTCTACCCATCCGACAAGGGGTTGATATCCAGAATTTACAAAGAACTAAAACTGATCTACAAGAAAAAAACAAACAAGCCCATTCAAAAATGGACGAAGGATATGAACAGATACTTTACAAAAGAAGACATACAGGAGGCCAAGAAACATATGAAAAAATGCTCATCATCACTGGTCATCAGAGAAATGCAAATCAAAACCACATCGAGATACCATCTCATACAAGTTAGAATGGCGATCATTAAAAAATCTGGAAACAACAGACGTTGGAGAGGATGTGGAGAAATAGGAACACTTTTACACTGTTGGCGGGAATGCAAATTAATTCAACCATTGTGGAAGACAGTGTGGCGATTCCTCAATGACCTAAAAATAGAAATCCCATTTGACCCAGCAATCCCATTACTGGGTATATATCCAAAGGATTATAAATCATTCTACTACAAGGAAACATGCACAAGAATGTTCATTGCAGTACTGTTTACAATAGCAAAGACCTGGAACCAACCCAAATGCCCAACGATGATAGACTGGATAGGGAAAATGTGGTACATATACACCATGGAATATTATGCAGCCATCAAAAACGATGAGTTCATGTCCTTTGTAGGGACATGGATGAACCTGGAAACCATCATTCTCAGCAAACTGACACAAGAGCAGAAAATCAAACACCGCATGTTCTCACACATAGGCGGGTGTCGAACAATGAGAACACATGGACACAGGGAGGGGAGCACTACACCCTGGGGTCCGTTGGGGGCAATGGGGGAGTGACGGGGGGGTGGGGAGGTGGGAAGAGATAGCATGGGGAGAAATGACAGATACAGGCAAGGGGACGGAAGGCAGAAAACCACACTGCCATGTGTGTACCTATGCAACAATCTTGCATTTTCTTCACATGTACCCCAAAACCTAAAATGCAATAAAAAAAGAAAAATAAAAATAAATTTTAAAAAAAACTAAGAAAATATGAATAAAGCATGGACTTTAGTTAATAAAAATTGATTAATATTGGTTTATTAATAGTGACAAATGTACCATACTATGTTAACAGGAGAAACTGGAAGTAGAGTATACTGGAACTCTCTGTGCTGTTTTTGCAATTTTCATGTAAATCTAAATTGATGATGAAATATAAAGTTCATTTTTGAAATTTTTTAAATGAGCTAATAAACTATTTTCTGAGAAACAAATTAAAGCTACAAATATCTGAAGCAGACTTGATGGCAAGCCAGTAGTGATTATCTGATTATATCCATGTAGGCTAATTATAAAGCAGCTATATTTCAACAGAACTAGACAAAATCTAAAAGCAAGCCAGAATGTTATCTATCACGGATCAGCCAAAGAACAGCAGCACACCCAAGATTAGAAAATCTGCCATGCCTAAGTGACTAGCATCTTCCTAAATGTCCACTTTTCTAGGAAAGTTTTTCAAAATGGAAACCACATTTTACTCTTTCTGGGAAATATAAGCAGGAAACTAACCTTAGAGGGCAGTAAGAATAAAGTATGCAGAAATAATAAGGCATGAACTTAGGATTAAAAGTTCCCTTCTCTTTTAAAACTTTCTTCTATACATGGTACCAGAAAATTATTTTCTAGGGTATAAAGTATCTCACTATTACAGAGACTTAATCACAAATTCTTCTGACCCAGGATAAATTAAATTTCAACTCAAATCTAATGACTGATAAGGAGTATTCTGCTTCCACAGCTGGATAATGACCTTTCATGAAAACATGGATTGAAATGAGAAAGTGAGAGACAGAAATACGAGGAGAATATGGTCATATTCATACTATAATTCAGAAGCTCAGCTGTAGGCTAAATAAAGGCTCAAGAGATATACTGGGAACCAAAATACCAATTACAACATAATTTTAGCATAAAAATACGTTCTGATTTTCAAACACTGAACTATAAACAACTGACTTTGGAACCCAGACCTTGTGTAAAATGCTATCTGCTGATATATATTCATATTGTTAGAGAGTAGGTAAAGAGCCAGAAATGAGCAGGCAAGGGAGACCCCTTAGGAAAAGAAATCCTGGAGATGCTGCCCAGTGATGACAGCAAAAAGGATGATGGCTACATTGGCTACATCTGGCCTCGTGGTTGGGATCCTTGGGCCATGAAGGGGACTTATTGTGCCTTAGCCAGAGACAGCTATGCTAGGAGTTATCCCCAATGACAAGCACGCCCACTCTAAAAACTCACTTTAATCTTTTGCTCATTATAATAGTAAAAAGCACACCTCTGCCTAAATGCTAATAAAACATGCAATGTGTTTGCTAGCATGTACAACCACAGAGCCTGTGTACCCAAAAAGACCTCCCAAAACATACTTGTAACACCCCCTCATGCCCCTTCATAAATAATCATGTAAGATTCTCCTAAAAAGAGTCCCTCAGCATTAGCTGCTGGCTCATTCTTTGGTGCAGTCTGCTCTGTTTTGACTTTCAGAATGTACTGTCTATTTAAATAATGATGGTACTGCTACTACTATTTTTCCAGCTGCACCAGCCTAGAGCTATTTTCCACTCCTCTCTAGAAATGTACCTTATAGACCTTCGGTAAACTCTACTACAATGTGTCTCTTGGCTAAATTCTTTCTTCCAATTTAGACAAGAACCAAGGCTGCTCAAACTTCCTGGTAACAATACCAGGAATTTTACATGTTGCTGTAGTCCCCAGCCGGGACTACAGCCTCAGGCATGACCAGTTACATAAATGATGACTCTATCAGGTATGCACATTTTTGTAATACTATGCCTGCACTGCTTAACAAAATACCCATTTTCCCCTTTTATCTATTCTTTATTTTATTAGAGGAGTACTGGTGAGTTCTGATTTTAGAAATTTAGTTTTCAGAGATGACTGCACCATAAATAGGTATCCAGAATTAATGAAGGCGGCTACATATCACCTGGATAAATATCCTTGGATAATACAGTTGCTTTTTGCCTCCACTTTGAGGGAAAGAAAGAAAATGGGTTTTTTTCTATATAAATGACTGCCTTCTGGTAGATGGAAATATTAAGTTGTCGTGTGGGCATTAAGCATGGGTAGAAGAATGAAAACGGAGGCCAAGCAACAAAAGGATAGACTATAAACAGCCATTCTCCTCTTTGCTTTTAAATCCATTTATTCTCTTCTCTACCCTCCTGTGTATCACAGCCAACTACATTTCCCTGATGCAAAGTATATAACAAGCAGAAGGCCAAAGGATAGGAAAAGTGGGGATACTTACTATGTTTTCCTTCTCTTCCTGCTGCAGGTGCCCTTCTATCAGCAAATGTACCTTCTCTGTGCTCCAGCTTCCACTGGACATCACCATTATCCCAGCTCTACTTTGCAGCCCCCTCTGTGGATCTGACTGTCACTGGATGACCCTGGAATCTATGTTATGTTAACTCCACTTCTTCTCTTTATTCCTTAAGGTCCATGAAAGTAGTTAAGAAGCATTTTCCTACTTGATAATTTCTGGGTTACCTCATCATTCTGTTTGGTTTCTCAACTCAAATCAGCTGAGTAGTACATTTCCTTTATTTTGCACTTCTATTTACAATATTGCTGTGGTTTGACTGTCCCCACCAAAACTCGTGTTGAAATTTAACTGTCATTGGAATTGTGTTGAGAGGTGGAACCTTTAAAAGTAGATTAGATCACAAGGGCTCTGAACTCATGAATGGATTAATGACATTATCATGAGAGTGTATAAGTATCAGGAGAGTAGTCTCCTGATAAAATAATGAGTTCAGTCTATTTTTTTTTCCTCTCTGTGTCTTGTGTACACATTTTCTTGCCATGTGATTCCTTCAAGCAATAATGCAGCAAGAAAATTCTCACCAGATGCTACTGCCATGTTCTTGGACTTCCCAGGCTCCAGAACCATGAGTCAAATGAACTTCTGCTCTTTATAAATTACCCAGTCTGTGGTATTCTGGGTAATTTCTATAGCATTAGAAAATGGACAAATATAAACAAGTACAGTGGTGTCTATTTGCTCCTAATACCATTCTTAAGTATGCAATATAGAATACCACATAGTATATACAAGATTATCTCACTTTATTAAAGAAAATACATGTACATATACATAAAATGTTTTGGAAAGATATACTTGTATACTGTTAACAGTGGTCAGGGAACTCAGGTATATTCAAATATCCAATTTTTTTTTTTTAAACAGGGTCTCACTCTGTTGACCAGGCTGGAGCACAATGGAATGACCATGGCTAACAGCAGCCTCCCTGGGTTCAGGTGGTACTCCCACCTCTTTTTCTATGAGTTTTACTATTTTAGATACTTTGTAAAAGTGGAATCATGCAGTATTTGTCCTCTGTAACTGCCTTACTTCACTTAGCAAAACATCCTACTGATTCATCCATATTGTCACAAATGGCAGGATTTCCTTCTTTTAAAAGGCTGAATAATATTCTACTGTGTAAGAAAAAAAATGCCACATTTCTTTTCTCCACTCATCTATCTGTTGATACTGAGGGGTAGTGTTTTAGTTGGACTTATTAATGCTAGTTGTTCTGACAAACAACCCTTAAAACTTAGTGGTTTAACACAATGAAGTTTAATTGCTGGCTCACAACACAGTCCAATCAGATGTTTGGCAGATCAGTAGTGGTTTAATTTCTTGCTTCTTATGTCTGTGGTTCTAGTATCTGTACTTTGGTATTTCTCTGGAGTCATCTGTTGGATCCTCTGCATTCAACCAGCTGACAAGTGAATTTGGAAGGTATAAAAGATGGCATAAAATACTAATACTTAAGGGCCAGGTCTCTCCCAAGTGCTTGATTCATCCACAAGTGTTCTAAGTCAGTCCAGTATATCTTTCAGGTTTATTTTGTCTACACATAACAGAAATTCAAGTATACTAGCACTAACAAATCAAGGTTAATTTTTCCACAAACAGCAACAAAAATAAGCAAAAATGAGAAGTCCACCACTAACACAATTATGCCACATTGCCACCAGGAATCCAAGATTCTCTATCTTTTTACTTTACCATCTTTAGCATGTATCTTTCTTCTTCATGCATCCAAAATGGTGCTATAATTCTAAAGATTAGTTATTAGATCAAGTTCCAGACAGGAAGGGAGAAGAGAAGGGGTTAATGGCATGTGCCACCTGTCCATCTGTTTCTATTCATGAAAAAAATAGCTTTCCCAGAAACCACACCTAGAATGCTTTCTCTAATTTTCATTGGCAAGGCTACATGTGCAGGGAAATTAATGCAAAGAATATTTCACTAGCTACACAGTCACAGTGAGCAATGATGAGCTCTTGTAACTAAGGCCAAAGGGAGGAAGGATGCTGGGTAGCAACTCGGAGCTTCTGCCTCATGTGGATGTGCCAGTCCTCCAGAGCTTTAGCTGAGATCTCTAGTACACTGATTTTTTTCCCTGCCTCCTTTAAGTCCTTTAACTGTGGAACTCAACCAATCAAAATAAACATCCTCATTTTCTTTCTTTCTTTTTTTTTTTTTTTTTTTTTTTTTGGAGACAGAGTCTCACTGTGTCGCCAGGCACCAGGCTGGAGAGCAGTGGCACAATCTTGGCTCACTGCAACCTCCACCTCCCGGGTTCAAGCAATTCTCCTGCCTCAGCCTCCTGAGTAGCTGGGACTACAGGCGCACACCACCATGCCCAGCTAATTTTTGTATTTTTAGTAGAGACGAGGTTTCACCATGTTGGCCAGGATGGTCTCCATCTCTCGACCTCATGATCCGCCCACCTCGGCCTCCCAAAGTGCTGGGATTACAGGCTCAAGCCACCACACCCAACCCCTCATTTTCTTTAATGTCTGTAAGCCGAAGGAGTTTAATATTTCAGATTTGCTCCCTCACACAAGTCATAACGTTAATTTCCTGTTTGAGTCAGATAAGAGTTTGACTCGAGATAGAATAATTTAGGGTGGGATCCCGTTATAGCATAGACTTGGTGCCATTTCAACTGAGGCACTTTCTGCCTTACTCTAAGTGTATTCATGTTTTCCTGACCTCGGAATGTGATTTAAATGATTGTGTCTATAACTCTGGTTAGCAAGAACAGAAATCAGCCCTTCTGATCTCCTGGAGAACTCACACATGTAATTGGAGAGGCCTCTGGGGCATACAGTTACTGCTTACTATACAAGTTGGCCTGAGACCAGGGAGAGGCTTAGACACTGTTTTGCATTTGATAATGTGGTTTTAGTTCACTTACCTAAGACATATCTTTAAAATAGTTTCTACTATATGTAAGATTGATATTAGGTAATTGGGAAGACATGAAGATATATTAGACACAAAGCCATCTCCAAATATTTAAGAAATTAGTAGAGGGTAGGTAACATGTACTATAATACCCACAATACAAATTAGATTATGATAAGCATAATGTGTGTAAAAATTTGTTTCCTTTGTGGGTGTGTATAAAGGTGACTATGACATCTATCTGGGTAAAATTTTGACAGGTAAATATAGGGAAGAGGAAGTTCAAATGGAAAGGAAATATAAGCACGTAAGCTTAGCAAAGAAAAAAAGTGGTGAAGTCTATGTTCATAAAATCTAGAAAATACTTTAAAAATGAAGTTAACGACATGGGTTGAGACCAAGTTATGAGACCAAGAAAGTCTATATCTTAGGTAATATATCCACCTGTCCTGAGTTGTAAAACTGACAAGAAGTTAAAAAAAAAAAAAAAAAAGTTACATCTTAAATGTTCAAGGAAAGAATTTGCAATAACAAGTTTTCCAAAGGTCCAATAAAGGAGGTCTGGGGCTTAGAGTCAGGAATAACTTGTCTAAAGTCTACTCAAGGTGAGTGAAATTAAGTCTGTCTTGGTGGTATCTAAAAATATAACCTGGGGTCTACACGGGTCATGGTTTCATGCAATATGGAGGGGAACAATAATATTGAACTAAAACATAGTTAACAAATCCTGTATCTTCTTAATATTCATATTTATAGAGGGGACCATTTTAATTTAAATATATAACAGGTTTTATAACAATAGCTTTATTTAAAAATTCAAAAGCATCTCTGTTCTCACAATTTATTAAATCAACGCACATTTCTAACTGCATGCCAACCAGCCTGCAGTGCTGGGAGTACAGAGACAGCACCAAGACCAGCATCTTGCTTCATTTCACCTGCTTCTAAAGCCAAGAATGTTATGCTTGCTTGGCATTGTTGCCAGCAGGGCTGTAGCTTGCTGTCACTCATCTCTAAAAAATTAATGGCATTACTACAGAAAGTGTTGCCCTCCTACCAGTGTAATCCGGAGTTACTGGTGTCACTAATGCGAAGGTGGGAAGTTGAAGATTATTTTCATAATTGCTGCCTACTCTGATGGAAATATATAGTGAACTGCTTTATTTTAAGTGTCAATGAAAATATCAACTTGCATATATCATTTGAATGATTCATAAAGCACAATGAAAGTTTGCCCTTGCTCAAAGGCAAAGAAAAAAAAATTTACAGGGGACATAAATAGGTAGAAGTAGGTTTAAAAACAGGTTCTCATACAAAATTGTTGGATAACAATAAGCAATGGTTAGAGATGTTAACTTCAAAATAACCCAGCTTTTCTTCAAGATTACTTGATTCTTTCAGCGTACATCTGATTTTTTCTATTAATTTTTTGCTTCTCTCAACTGTTTGGGTGAAAGGTATAATAAGATTTAGTATAGATGGTATTTCCAAGATATATTTCTGTAAATGTCACTTGAATAAAATTCCTGTATTCCCAGGGAAAGAAAATCAATCCCCAACCTCACTGAATATTTGATCTATAATTACCTTCCAAAATTAGGTACTGGGAGGACATAATAGGTCTAATTCCACTGAAGTATTTTTAATAGCATATTTAAATCATCCCTGATTCCTTTTATACTTACTAACAATTTTCTCAGATAATTTTATGAATGATAATGACAATCATCAGGGATTACTTACAAAGAATTTTCAAAACCATGCATCAGGAAGATTAAAAAAAAAATACTGCATTGCTTTTTAAAGCGATTTTCTCTCTAGTGAATGGAAAATTTTCTCCAATGAATGGAAAATAATAATCAAACATTTAAATTTCAGTGTTTTGTGAAAATAAAATATCCTATTAAGCCAAATTATTTAGGAATCCAAAATTAAGTCCAAAATATCTTCAGGTTTTGATTTAGTTTAGTGTCATCTAAAAAATATATAGGGCCAATTTTCAGACAGAAGCCATATACTTTCTTATTTTTCTTTCAAAAGTAAATAAACAACAGAAAAAATAAGGGAATATGAAGGAGACAAAAAGAGGTGAAAGTAAGAAAGCAGAGAGGTCAGTGAGTACTAAGCTGGCTTTGCAAGAGTGTTTCTTCTAAACATGGAGTCCTCCGACTTCTGCTTTGAAGTCTGCCTAAGTCAGGGACAGAGGCAAAGCCTAGAGCAAGTGCTAAGTAAGGAATCTTATAAGAAATTATCCTTCATAAAAATGAAATCTCGCCGGGCGCGGTGGCTCAAGCCTGTAATCCCAGCACTGTGGGAGGCCAAGGCGGGTGGATCACGAGGTCAAGAGATCAAGACCATCCTGGTCAACATGGTGAAACCCCGTCTCTACTAAAATAACAAAAAGTTAGCTGGGCATGGTGGTGCGTGCCTGTAATCCCAGCTACTCAGGAGGCTGAGACAGGAGAATTACCTGAACCCAGGAGGCGAAGGTTGCAGTGAGCCAAGATTGCGCCATTGCACTCCAGCCTGGGTAACAAGAGCGCAACTCCGTCTAAAAAAAAAAAAAATGAAATCTCACTGGGCTTCACCCTCAGTGTAAGGATTTTAAAAAGAAATAAATACACAGACACCAGAATATAATAGTCTCAACCTTGGCACTGGAAACTGGAAAGCAAAGAGTTCCCTTGAGGATTCATAACCACAATCTAGACCTCATGTAAGAATGCAAGCCAAATCATGCAGTCTGTGCCATCCATAAAACTTTAATTGAGAATTCAAAGTGTTTCTGCATTGGTAGTTACCTAAGAGAACTGGCAGAAGCAAGCACAAATCTCTGGAGACTTCAAAAATATTCCCATGGGTGAAATTCAAAGAAATACCAACAAGTCAAGTCAAAAGTCAAAAACATGCAAAGAAACAACACTATAGGTCAGGGAAATCAAAAATAGTAAGTGTTAGGATCAGACATGCAAAGAATTTCAGATTTTTGAAATTATCAAAATACTAATGTTTCTCACAGAATATTAAAGAACTATTAAAGTATGTATACAGCAATAAAAGGGATTGTTGAAAACATGAGTATGAAAACTATAAAGAGTTGCAAGATATATATGAAAATAATACAATTTCTAAAAATGAAAATATGCGATTAAAATGTAGAATTCAATGTTTACATTCAACAGCACAGTAGACACAGAGACAAAAATTATTAACTAAAGGATAAAGCCTAAGTATAATTCACAACATAGCAGGAAAGACAAAGAAATGAACATATTAATATTTGTTTAAAGAGGGACTAAGGAAACAGAAAAGAGATGGAAAAGATTTAGCATAAATTTAATGGAAGTTCCAGAGAAATAAAATAATAGGGAAAATTTAGAAGAATATTGAAATATGTAACTGAGAATATTCTAGAATTTGTGAAAGTCTCCAAATATCACATCCAGGAAGCCCAACAATATTAAGCATGATATAGGAATAAAATACAGATACAATTTCCACAGTTATACACATTATTTATTTTGGGAAACTACAGGACACCATATTTCAAGAAATCTTAAAATCACTCAAGGAGATAAGATCAATCATCTTGACTTTTCTTACAGCAATAATGAAAGCTAGAAGCAAGATATATTCTATGTGCTAGAAAACAAAAACAAAAAAACCGGCAGTCTAAAATGTCATAACCAGTGACAAAACCCTTCAATACTGAAGGTGAAATAAGTATATTTTGAGACAAATAAAAACTGAAAAGAGTTTGCCTTTGTAAAACTGAAGCTATTAGTCAGGGTTCTCCAGAGAATAGAACCAATGTCTGTACACACACATATACACAAAGGGGGGGGGGAATTAATTGATTATGGATATTGGCTCATGCACTTATGGAGGATCAGAAGTCACAATCTGCTGTCTGCAAGCAGGAGAACAAGGAAAGCCAGGCACCGGTGTAATTCAGTCTGAGTCCAAAGGCCTGAGAATGGGGGAGGGAACAGGGGCGCGTGGAGAGGAGATGCTGGTGTAAGTCCTCAAGTCCAAAGGCCTAAGAACCGGGAACGTTAATGTCTGAGAGGAGAAGATGGATGTCCCAGCTCAAACAGAGCTAATTCACCTTTCTTTCCTCCTTTATGTTCTATTCAGACCCCCAATAGATTGAATGATGCTACTCTACATTTGGTGAGTGCAGATTTTTACTCAGTCTACTGATTCAAATGCTAATCTCTTCTGGAAATAATCTCACAGACACACCAAGAAATAATGTTTTACCAGTTATCTGGGGATCCCTCAGCCCAATCAAGTTAACATAAAAAAATTAACCATCACATTGCACTAAAAGAAATTCTAAAGAATTCATATGACAGAAATAAGCCTTCTATAATTTTTATATAGAATTTAAATATACCCAAAAAAGAATATAATTGAGATGGAGATACATTAGGTTATAAAGTTTTATGGACCTTGTATTTTCCTGGAGGAAGATAAACGTTTTGATTAATAATAGTACCTTATACATTGGGAATTTATGTTTTAATTTATGCAGAAATTAGTAAAATAATAGAAACAGAGGCTGGGTGTGGTGGCTGATGCCTGTAATTCCAGCACTTTGGGAGGCTGAGGCAGATGAATCACCTGAAGTTAGGAGTTTGAGACTAGCCTGGCCAATACAGTGAAACTCCATCTCTTTAGTACAAAAAAAATAGCCTGGCATGGTGGTGGGTGCCTATAATCTCAGCTACTTGGCTGCGGCAGGAGAATCACTCGAAACCAGGAGGTGGAGGTGACAGTGAGCCGAGATTGTGCCACTGCACTCCAGCCTAGGCAAAAAGCAAAAAGATGTCTCAAATAATAATAATAATAATGATAATAGAAACAAATTATATAAATTCTAAACTAATATCAAGGGAAACAGATTTGGTTAAAAAAAAAATCTACAAAAGGGGATAAAAGACTACAAAGCGTAGGAAACATATTTTGGAGAAAAACACATAAATATATATATGCACATATAAGCTAAATATGAATAATACACTAAAATTTAAAAACATATATAAAAAATAGAATAAAGTGAATGATAGTAAAAATAAGATGGTAGATTTAAATCCAAATATATTATTATATTAAATGTCAACAGACTACATGCAGCAAAGACAAAAATTATAAAGATGGATATAAAAGAATTATATGTGCATTGTGTGTATATACACAAACATACATATTAATACATATTTATATACACATATGTAATTCAAGCTATGAGGAAACAGAACATTTCAAAATTAAAAGGTAGAAAAAGATAGGTACTAACAAAAGCTGATGAGATAAAGATAGCAACAAAAGTTTTAAATCACCAGGATTGAAAACAGTCTTATATGTATTGAATAGAATGGTCTCAAAACATACAATGCAAAATTGATAGAACGACAAGGAAAAATAGAAAATTCCAGCACCATAATAGTGAAAAACTATTTCATCATATTTCTCACTGATTGCTCACTATGAAAAAGAAAAGATGCTCAAACTCATTAATAATCAATGAAAAACAAGATATACCCATAGCAAAATATAACTTCATGTGTGCCTGCTTGGCAGAAATTTATAAATTGAACCATAGGCCAAAAGCAGCAGGAATTCTCATTCACTTGCAACTACTCAGAAAAAAAGTTTCATACGTGCATTCCTTTGAACAATTACACTTCTGGAAATAGACCTTAGAGTACTTCTTGCACATGTGTGTCAGAAGAAAGGTTTGCTCATGAATGTAGATTTTTGCATTCTTCAAAACCCAAAGTGCAAACAACAGAAAGGATAAACTACAGTGTATTGCTACAAAGAAAAATTGTAAAGTAACAGAAACAAATGAAAATGAACACAGCAACAACCAGACAATGAGGAAATCTCAGAAATACAATGTTGAGTAAAAGATTCAAATCAGAGAAGAGTACAAGAATGTGATTCTATTTAAATAAAATTTAAAACATGCAAAATTAAAGAATATATCTGAGAGAAAGAGAGAGCGCATTTGTGTGCGTGCGTGCGCGTGTGTGCGTGTGCGTGTGTGTGTGTGTGTGTGTGTGTGTGTGTGTTGCAGTACAGTACAGCAGCTTGCACTGGGCCAACTAACCAAGTTAAGATACTTCAGAAAAAAATCAGGACACCTGGATATGACAGTCCAGACATTCAGGGCTACCAGAACCCAAGTTTCAGAACATTTTTCAGCATTCCACAATTTTCCCAAGTAAATATAGGCAGTAAGGAATCAGAAAGAAATTTAAAGTTAAAAGGAATCAAAGCTCAAAGCTCTGAAAGAGAAGTAGTAAGGCTATGGCCTGAGAAACAAAAGCTGCACAAAGCCCACAGTATTCATCATATTCTCTCCCTCAAATCCTCCAATTATTCCTCATAATGAAATACTAATCCCTTAACATTCTGAATTCAACCCACTTTAGCTAAGCAAAACAGGCCAATTTACTCTCCAGCTTCACATTTTCTTTATTTCTTATTTTTGTTACTATTAGTCCCTCTCTCTAAACCCTTTTTGCACATCTCATCATGTCAAACCTTTGCTGAATAAGGAAAAACTGAAGGCCTTTCCCCTAAGATCTGGAGCATAACAAGGATGCCCATTGTTACCACTGTTATTAAACATAGTACTGGATGTCTAGCTAGAGCAATTAGACAGGAAAAAAAAAAAATAAAGAGCATCCAAATTGGAAAGAAAGAACTCAAATAAGCCTTGTTTACAAATGATATGACCTTGTATTTGAAGAAACCTAAAGCCTCCACCAAAAAACTATTAGAACTGATAAATTCAGTAAAGTTGCAGTATATAAAATCAACATATAAAAATCAGTAGTGTTTTTATATGCTAACAGTGAATCTGAAAAAGAAACAAAAAAGTAATCCCATTTACAATAGCCACAAATAAAATTAAATACTTAACCAAGTAAGTGAAAGGTCTCCATAATGAAAACTATAAAACACTGCTGAAAGAAATTGAAGAGGACAACAAAGAATGGAAAGATATTTTATGTTCATGAACTGGAAGGATCAATATTGTTCAAATGTTCATACTACCCAAAGCGATCTACAGATTCAATGCACTTCCTATCAAAATAGCAATGACATTCTTCACAGAGATACAAAAAACTATCCTAAAATGTGTATGGAACCACAAACAGGGCTTGGTGCCGTGGCTCATGCCTGTAATCCCAGTACTTTGGGAGCCAAGGCAGGTGGATTACTTGAGTCCAGGGGTTTGAGACCAGCCTGGGCAACATGCCAAAACTCTATCTCTACCAAAAAAAAGTACAAAAAAATTAGCTGGGTGTGGTAGTACACACCTGTAATCCCAGCTGCTTGGGAGGGCTAAGGTGGGAGGATCGCTTGAGGCCAGGAGGTCGAGGCTGCAGTGAGTCAAGATCATGGCACTGCATTCCAGCCTGGGCATCAGAGCGAGAGGCTTCCTCGAAAAGCAAAAGAAAGAAGGAAACGAAAGGGGAAAGGAAAGGAGTGGAAAGGAAAGGAGAAAGGAAGGGAAAAGAAAAGAAGGAGAGGAAGACACACAAATGGCAAACAGGCACATGAAAGGAGCTCAACATCAACATCATCAATCATCAGAGAAATGCAAATCAAACTATAATGAGATACCATCTCACCTCAGTTAAAATGGCTTATATCCAAAAGACAGGCAGTAACAAATGCTGTTTCTACGCTGTTGTTGGAAATGTAAATTAGTACAACCACTATGGAGAACAGTGTGGAGGTTACACAAAAAAACTAGAAATGGCTGGGCGCAGTGGCTCAAGCCTGTAATCCCAGCACTTTGGGAGGCCGAGGTGGGCACATCATGAGGTCAAGAGATCAAGACCATCCTGACCAACATGGTGAAACCCCATCTCTACTAAAAATACAAAAATTAGTGAGGCGTGGTAGTGTGCACCTGTAGTCCCAGTTACTCAGGAGGCTGAGGCAGGAGAATTGCTTGAACCCGGGAGATGGGGGTTGCAGTGAGCCAAGATTGTACCACTGCACTCCAGCCTGGTGTCTGGTGACAGAGTGAGACTCTTTCTCCAAAAAAAAAGAAAGAAAGAAAACTAGAAATACAGCTATCACATGATCCAGCAATCCCACTGCCGGATATACCCAAAAGCATGGAAATCAGTCTATCAAAGCCATATCTGCACTCCCATGCTTGTTACAGCACTGTTCACAATAGCTAAGATTTGGAAGCAACCCCAGTGTCCATCAACGGAGGAATGGAGAAAGAAAGTGTGGTACAGAAACAAAATGGAGTACTATTCAGCCATAGAAAAGAATGAGATGCTATCATTTGCAACAACATGGATGGAATTGGAGGTTTTCTTGCTAAGTGAAATAAGTCAGGCACAGAAAGACAAGCATTGCATGTTTCTCACTTATTTGTGGGCTCTAAAAATTAAAGCAATTGAACTCCTGTAGATAGAGAGTAGAAGGATGATTACCAGATACTGGGAAGGGTAGTGGGGAGGTTAGGGGGAGGTGGAGGGGAAGTGGGATGCTTAATGGCTACAAAATGAAAAAATAGTAAAGAGAATAAATAAGATCTGGTATTTGATAGTACAACAGAGTCACTATAGTCAATCATAACTTAATCGTATACTTTAAAATAACTAAAAGAGTATAACTGGATTGTTTGTAACACAAAGGATAAATACTTGAGACAACAGATGCCCATTTCCCATGCTGTGATTGTTATGCATTGCATTCCTGTATCAAAACATCTCATGTACCACAGTAGACGTGTATAACCCTATTCTGTACCCACAAAAATTAAAATGTGGATTGAGGTCACCAAGGGACAGAGAGATGCCATTTTTCTCCAGAAAAGTGACTAGCCTTCAATGCCTGTTTCTATTAACAGTTATCAGATATTTAAGCAAATGGCTCTATTAAATGCAGAGAAATCAGCTTCTTTTCCAACTCTGAATACACTGCTTAGATGTGAAAAGCTGAAAAAGAATGTAGACTGAAAAGAAGTGGCAATGATTTAATGTTTCTCCACCCATCTTCGTATAGGAGCCAAGAGTTTTATTATTTATTATGACAACTGGACAGGCTGAACTATCAAGAATGAAATGGAATTGCCGAACCTTAACCCAAGGACTACCACATTGCTTTGAAACCCCAATTTTACTTCATCAGAAATCCCATTCATGAGGGAGGACGAATGTGTGCACACTCGTCTATTTGTAAGGCACAGCTGTGCTATTTGTAAACTTTAGTCTCACCTCGCCTTCTGTTTCTGAGGTGACCAAGAAGGTGCCTATCAACTCTACAGTCCAGCTCTCCCATGTTTGGCCTGCTCAGTAAATGGAACAAATCTCATGGGGGCAGGAGAAGTTAGAGGCCAAATACCAACCTGTGGAGTACCTGTGCAGTAAAAGATATAAACTCGGTGCTCTGCAGTATATTATCTGGCAACACCTGTAAGCTATCTCCAAACAATGAAAGTTAATTGCATTCATCTCTTCCCCTGGTCATAGTCATCATTCTAGCCTACATCAGCATACAGGTTTATAACATATTAAATAACATTACAACATTACAGGACTAGTTATCGTCATCCCCTAGTTGATCCAAGCACTGCTTGGATATTGGCTGCAAGTCTGTTGGTTGCAACAGAATTCTCTTTGGAAAATCTCATGCAGCAGGGATATGTAGAGATTCATTGTGTCACTACACTTAATGAAATTGGTGTTTGAATATAAAATTTCCCCAAGAATTATATTCAAATATATTACTTCCATTTATGTCATTTCCATTCTCCAAAATCAGCTCAAAAAATAAATTACTGCACTCAATTTTTTTTACTCAGCCTTGATTAAACTCAGAGGTCATGTGTTTCAATAGCAACTACTGGAAATTTTATGTAAAAAGCTGTTGAAATAGGGTTTTTGAGAATGTAAAGCAGAAGATTACAAATTATCTTTGTTGAAATGAAAAATAAGGGGAATGTTAGTGCTATTCACATATTAGTTGCCTCAAATTTTCAGTGAAAGTTACATTTTTTTCAAGATCTTGTAACCATAAAGTTCATCGTTTCCTAAATCTGTTTACCCAAGGGAAAAAAGTGAAATGTTTCTTTTAAAAACTACAGGAGTCATTAATTTATAACCTTGAAACTATAAATGTTTATTATCAGAAACTATATTTGTTAAAAGAACTTATTAACTCTTTCTTTAAACAATATTTGTCTTGAAAGTTGGCTTTTCTCACCAACTTAAGGTAATTAACCTACTATCTGTGATTTCACTGATCTGGCTCTAATTTACTTAATCAATGTAAAAGAGCAGAAAATAGCCCTAGGATTAAAAATATACAAACACAAGAGAAACCAACGCCCAGAGTGGTGGTGTGAGAAGTGTGGACCCTCTTGCCAGTCAGTGGCCCAATCATTCAACTGCTGAAAATGATATAAAAAATAATAACCCCTAGAAATTATCCTAAGGCATACGGCAAATGGAAAACATTTATTAGAGAAAATCTACTAAATCTCATGAAGGACATCAAGAGCCTGGGGCAACTGAGCCATGTATTTGCTCATATACCCTCACTTCCCCCAGGCCCCAGATCAATATGATGGATGCTCTACTGCAGGCATGTGCAGCTGAGACCAAAATTCTTCTCTACCTCGCTGCCAGTCAGAGACACATAGAACTAACAGACATCCATAGAACATTCACCCAATAAAAGCAGAATATATTCTTCTCTAGTACACATGGAACATTTTCAAGGAGAGTTCATATGCTAGGCCATAAACAACATGGGTATTAACCACAGGAAAAGGTCAAGAGAATTGTAAAGAAAGCAATTCTGATTTCACTAAGCCCCTGAACCAACCCGAACAGCCACCTACTTACAGACTTCTTGTTATGAGATGAAAATAAATTTTTTTTATTAATCTGCTGTTAGTAAGGATTTTTATTAATTGTTGAGAGCTGAAAGCATTCAGAACAAATTCTACTGCTATACCAGAAAGAGGAGAAGACAATGCTTAAAATTTTGACAGTACACTCAGGCTTTTTATGAAGTAATGTGTACTTTTCTTCCCCACATACACCATTCTCTTAGGACATTAGAAGTCACTTGCACTATGGCTATGCATAATCTCACTTAATACCATGCACAACCTGACAGTAGAGCAGCCCAGTCATTCACCCTAACTATTGCTCAGGTTCTCAGTGTGTATGCATAACGATGTCTAATCCTTCCTGTTTGTTTTCAAGGCTCTTAACATGTAGTTTACAGCCTTTAACAATAATCTAAAATTCACTTTTAAATTGGTCAACAAACTGAAAAGAAAAAATTAGAGTCAATATCAGAAATTGGTAAATATCTTTCCTAGTCTCTTCCCATAAATCCTTATAGCAGTGAATCTCAAAGTGTAGTCTCCAAGCCAACTGCATCAACATCACCCAGAAACTTATTAGAAATGCAAATTCTCAGGCTCCCACAGACCTACTGAACCCACATGCTCAGAGTTTGAAGCCCCCACCCTAAAGCACAGAGCCATATCAGGTGAAACACTCTCTCCTCTTACTTTTATGCTTTTCTTTCTTCCTGCCTTCTTCCAGTAGCTAGCTTTTCCCCTCTCTTCTAGTGTTAAAAGTCTGCAAATAGTATCCAAATCCATCATCTGATGTTATTAATTATCAGGATGATTACTGACCCCACATTAAGGCTGATGGGAGATTTTCCACTTACATATCATAATACATAACCCAAAAGCCCACCCTCCAAACGTTTAACCACAGACTGTCAAAACCAGGAGGGAAGTCGAGTAAAAGGTCCTATTTATCTGTCTGCATCCCCAGTAAAGACACTGAATCTCTTTCTTCATTTAATCCACCCTTAATCATGGACCCTTCCTCTTATTTTTCCTTCCTTTCCCTTCTATCTCTTCATCTAGTAGTTAGTCAACTCACTTCATGTTCAAAATAGCTCTCACTGTCAACTCTACCTCATTTCAAACTCCAATTATTATCTTTACTCTGTCTAAACTTCACACTGTCTATTTTCGTTTATTTTAGCTAGGAGACTGAAAGCTGAGCATCGATGAGCTGTGTGTATGTATCCTAGAGATTCAGCCTAATTATCTTGTGTTAAAGACAACACGTTATTGTTTTATCATTTTTAATCAGCTCTGATTGCAGTGAAAGAATGTCCATTTCGAAGAACTGATCTCAATGTGAACCAACTCCACCCACAGTCACCTTTTACTAACCTCTCGTTTATGTACATATTCACAAGGTTGTTTTTATATGCTTCTCACTCTGTATCCCCTAGCAGATTTTTATTAGATATTTCTCATGTACTCTCCTGATTGTCTGAAGACTTTTGAAAATGTGATTTTGGTTACATGTTCATTAAAATATCATCCAGCACCATCCTTCCAACTAGAGACACAAAAAGTAATGAAAGGCAAATCAAAGCCATGAGACTCCTCAGCCTTGGGTGTACAGTGGAGTTCACCCCAATTACAATCAAGTATTCCTCATTTAAGCATCTAAAACATCTCTCTTCAGGGGTAGCAGCCGTCTGAAAAAAGATTTGAAGAGTATAATGAAAGTAATGCCTACATATGTCCCTATTTACTACTCCATGAAGAAAGCTATACTCTGCCAACCTTTATATTCTTCTTTTTTTCCTGATACTGATATTTCTGTATTTTTCTTTTATTATGCCCTTTGAAGCACAAATCCTTCATGGAAAAAATTATAAAATCAATGTTTTTTTTTTAAGTTTCAGTAGCATATTTGTTACTTTTAGTAATATTAAAGTGATAATAATAGCATAACTTATATGTGCTTTTAACTTTTCTATGTATTCCATCAACATTTTTCCATTAATTCTTACAATAAATCCAGGAATTTTTAAATTTTAACAAAAAGCAATTAAAATTTAGAGATATAACTCTCCCAAGGTCACTCAGATATTATTTTGATATTATTAACAATAACAAAAACAACAGCAGCAGCAGCAGCAACATATTACATTTGCAGATTGCTAATGAGGACTTAAACTTAGGACCACTGACTCCAAATTTCACATTATTTTCTCTAGTCATGACATACCTCTCCAGTACCCATGAGAAAAAGTAGCTAAATTACTTGGAGTTATCAGGAAAGAGAAATTGTTAAATCCCGAGCCAATGATACACATCATCAGTCACTAGCATATACCTGATTATTCATGTAGTTGCTCAATTATCTATTTAAGAAAGTCTGATTAAGAGAGAGGTTAACAAAAAAGGAGCCTAAATAAACAAAGAAATCCTAAGCAAAAAGAACAAAGCCAGAGGCATCACATTGTCCAAATTTAAACTATACTATAAGGCTACGGTAACCAAAACAGCATGGTACTGGGTTTTTGTTTGTTTGTTTGTTTGTTTGTTTTTAAAGACAGACATATAGACCAATAGAATAAAATAGTCCAGAAATAAAGCCATACCCGCAACCATCTGATCTTTGACAAAGATTCAGAAAAGACAACCTATTTCATAAATGGTGCTGAGACAGATGGCTAACCATATGCATAAAAATGAAATTCGACATTTGTCTTTTACCAGATACAAATATTAACCCAAGATGGATTCAAGATTTAAATGTAAGACCTCAAACTATAAGAATCCCAAAAGAAAACCTAGGAAACATCTTTCTAGTCATTGGCCTTGGGAAATAATTTATGACTAAGTCCTCAAAAGCAATTATAACAAAAACAAAAATTGGTAAGTGGGACCTAATTAAACTAAACAGCTTGTGTACAGCAAAAGAAACTATCAATAGGGTAAAAGAAAACCTAAAGAATGGAAGAGGAACTGAAACAATTGAACGAGAAAAAATAAACCATTTTTACAAATGGGCAAAAGACATGAACAGACATTTCTCAAAAGAAGACATACATGTTAGCCAACAAACGTACAGAAAAATACTCCACATCACTAATCATCAGAGAAATGCAAATCAAAATCACAGTGAGATACCCCATCTCACACAAGTCAGAATGGCTATTACTAAAAAGTCAAAAAATAGCAGGTACTGGTAAGGTTGCTGGGAAAAGGGAACACTTAAACACTGCTGGTAGGAATGCAAATTTGTTCAGCCACAGTTTGAAGACTTCTCAAAGAAATTAAAATAGAACTGCCATTTAACCCAGCAACGCAATTACTGGGTATATATCCAAAAGAAAATAAGTCATTCTACCAAAAAGTCACATACGCTTGGATGTTCATTGCAGTACTATGCACAATAGCAAGGACATGGAATCAATCTATGTGTCCATCCACGGTGGATTGGATAAAGAAAAGGTGGTACACATACATCACAGAATACCATGCAGCCATAAAAGAGTGAAATTATGTCCTTTGAAGCAACATGGATGCAGCTGAAGACCATTATGCTAAGTGAATTAACACAGGAATAGAAAACCAAATCCAACATGTTCTCACTTATAAGTAGGAGCTAAACATTGGGTACTCGTGGACATAAAGATGGCAGCAGTAGAAACTGGAGGCTGATAAAGGGGAGGAAAGAAGGCAGACAAGGGTTGAATAATTATTGTGTGCTCAGTACTTGATTGATGGGATCACTCACAACCCAAACCTCAGCAACACACAATATAACCAGGTAATAATCCTGCATGTATACCTCTTAAATCTAAAATAAATACTGAAATTATTTTAAAGAGAGATTGAGGTTCAGTGCTAGGACAAAATAATAGAAAAATCAGTGGCTCAAGATCCACCTAGTAGATAGAGCCAGGACTAATTACTATTTTTATCACACACTGGGAATGCGCCATTACTCCCACTTGAACCTATTCTCTTCCGTCTTCCACTCTAACATACAAACTTGGAGTAGGTAATTGAGTTCTATGAACCTTGGTGGTGTTGCCTGTAAACTAATGTTATTGGACTATGATCTCTAAGCTCCCTATTCTAATGACTCCTGCTTCCACAAATAAGAGATGGGCAGGTTCTTTTAACAATTCTTTGAAAGTTACAATTGAGAAAGCAATGCTCAGAGATCATCAAGTTGGGCTTGACCAACCCTAGCTAATAATTACTACACTTTAGTGTACAGCAAAATCATCTGTAGTGTGCTTAGGATTCAGGTTGCATATGTGAGGAATATAGCAGAGTTATGTGTACAAGAATCATTTCAATCTCAGTGTTTTAAGGTCTCAACTGAGGAGCAAAATGTTCCAACTTTTTTATATAGGACCTTCTATCTCCAAATAGTTGAAAAAGTTCTAGAAGTACCCACATGTACCATTTAAATGGCCCCCAAACCTCACCAGGATTGGACCCTTGATAAAATCACTTTTTCAGAGTCTCCAAGGGAGGGAGGGATCAGTAAGAGAAGAGATCACCAAACACCATGAGAGCAGCTAACAGCTCAGGTCTGGGATCTTCTAGAAATGCTGGTCTTGGGCCTCTGCCTCCTTACAGGTGCTCATTTGGGATCATTGACCATTAGCCCTGCAATGTGTGTGGCTTATCATTCTCTCCTGTTAGTAGAGAAATACGTTACCTTTTCCATTACACTTTTATAAGATTATCTCAGGGTGAAGCTGTTTTGAACTCAGGCAACAGTGGGGTTTTTCTGTTTGTTATTCCCACCACTCATGAGCACTTATGCAGTTAGGTTTATCTTCTCCTAGAGCTTACTGGTGGTGGAGGGAAACTTATGGCATAGGTAGCCTCTCAGAGTCTCAGCAAGGTCATTCTTTTCCATATCTAATAATGAGCCATTGGTCTATTCATCTTTGCCTCATAGCACCCTTTCTTTGTCTCAGTTCTTATTTACTTCCTCTTTTTTTTTCCTTTTCATTTTCTTATACCTTCCTTTGGTCCTTGTAAGTATCCAAACTACCCTGTAAGTATGGGTTTTACAATAATACCCTCAATTTGTTATCTCAAGAGTGATCTTAGTAGTTTCCTTGCACTAGGCACATTCAGCTTAAAAACAAAAATGCAATCCATTTTCTTTTTTTAAAGTTATATTTAAATTTTCTTTTTTTATATTTTTATTTTACTTTAGGTGCATACTGTATCTGGCATTTCTCCCCATGTTATCCCTCCCCACCCACTGCTGTCTCTCCCCTACCCCCCCAACTGTCCCCAGTATGTGATGCTCCTCTCCCTGAGTCCATGTGTTCTCATTGTTCAACACCCACCTATGAGTGAGAACATGTGGTATTTGGCTTTCTGTTCTTGTGTCAGTTAAATGCAATCCATTTTCAGTAGGAAGAGATACTGTTGTACAAAAGCCTGAGGATAACAGTTAAACCCATTGAAAACCAATAAAAAGCCCTTTAAAGGCTACCATTTTCTTTAATGACATTTTTTCTTAATGCTGGATGTCCCCTACCACCAGATAATCAGTAATAGGATTGCAACTATTAAAGGGAAGGTGGGGGGACTAAGGAGAAAAGAGAAATTGAATTTACGTGTCTTCGCCTTAGCACAGCCTCACATTTCCTTTTCAGAAAATAACTTCTGCACATATAGCATTAGGGAGCAGTGTCTTCCAGCCACTACATTTGAGTGGTGAGTACCCAACCCAGAAGCCTCAAGTACCTACTAGATTCCCAACTCTGCCATGATTTTGCACCAAAGGGCACCCTCACTTCTTATTTGTGGGTATAAAACAAAGAGGAAGATACCTGCCCATCAGAAACCAGCACCATGCTCTAGGCATAGGGCTTCAAAAAACACAGAAGATTCAAAAATGAGGATTGTCATCTCAGAGAATGTCATGAAATTATTAAAATTTGCAAAAATAATTTTAATCCTATCCAGGGATCGGCATAATAAAGCATTCTCTCCCAGTCAAGCAGCAAGTGAGGGGAAGGAAGAGCTGCTCACCCTCCATCTGAGGGGTTGGGTCTGGGACAGTTTTATCAAATGTGAATATAGGCATTGCACCTCCATACATGACCATCAATTTTTACAATTTTCTTTTCTTCATTTACTCTGGTTTCACCTTTCACACGGGACTCCTCAGACCTTCAACTCTCTCTAACTCATGTGTTAGGCTGGCTCTGACGTGTGATAACTGATATTATCTGGCCCTATGACTTCTCTTTCTCATAAATAAGCAGTCAAGGTCTGGCATACCCTGACTTCCGTAATCAATTGTTGTGTTGAAAATATTCATTTGAACCAAGATAGAAATGTCAGAAACATTTTTAGGAAGGCAGGACCCTGTAAACAGACTAGGAAATGATGGCATCATGCCAACTCAAAAATAATGTAAGTTATTCTACAATTAAAATCTAGTCTACATGAACAAATGACTTAACTCTTTCTCCACACAATAGCTATAGAAAATATCTTTAAAAAAAAAGACAAATGTTGAACAATATAAATATTTGGGTAATTACCCACTGCCATTATTCCACACAGGGTCTGGATTTTCAATTTTACCTTCCAGTCAGATGAAAGATTCTTGAACTGGTATGTGAGTTCTGCATCTTCTTTTTAGAACTATTTAGAAAGTGTTCAACTTACAAAGAAATTCTCACTACTTCTCCTGTGTGAAAGAAGGGCACACAGGAGGAAATTTCTTTGTAAGTTTAGAAGAACTCTGCTAGTTGAGAGGAAATGCTGAAGTTTCTCTCAACTAGCAGTCTTTTCTGGACTGTCAGAATCCTTGTCTGCTGTGAGAAGAGAATTTCAAAACGTGCTGGTGCTCTTGAAGAGCACCTGGTTCCGAAGTGAGGAAAGGGAGGAAGTTTCAAGATCTATATGTATCCATTAGAAATGGTTTTTTGCAGTTAAATCAGAAACTTTGGTAACAAAATATACTTGTTACCTTAGCAAGAAATTTAAGAGGAGGACTGAGAGAAAGCCCCCCCAATTTAGCAATTAGGAACCCAGAATCAGAACAGGTTCAGTGGACTTCAGTAGAATGGTCAAGGTAGAGACCACGTTGCAATGGGTTGTCTGGAAACAAGCAGTGTATTTTTAAGTGCAAATAAATGCTCTACTCTAGGCTTTACAAAATTTTAACTTAAAAGACATACAAATGGCCAAGAAATATATTTTTAAAATGCTCAACATCACTAATCAGTAGAGAAATGAAAATCAAAACCACAATGAGGTGTTATCTCAGCCCCTGTTACCAAATAGATAAAAACTAATGACAGCTGGCAAGGATGCAGAGAAGCAGAAACACTTCTATGTGGTTGGTAGGACTTAAACTAGCAAAGCCACTGCAGAAAACAATATGCAGTTCCTCAAAAAACTGCAAATAGGGCTACCACATAATCCAGCAATCCCACTTCCAGGGCATTTATACAAAGGAAAGAAAGTCGGTGTAACAACGAGACCTCTGCACTCCCAGTTTTATTACAGCACTATTCACAATAGCCAAGATATGGAATCAACCTATGGTTTGTTTTTTTTCTTTTTTTCTAAAAAATTTTTCTTCCAACTGATCAGGTAGAAAAAGGAATCAACCTAGGGTTTAACAACAGATGACTGGATAAAGAAAATGTGATATATACACACAATAGAATACTATTAGCCATTAAAAAAAAAAAAGTTTAATTGGACCTAACAGTTCCACATGGCTGGGGAGGCCTCAGAATCATGGCAGGAGGCAAAAGGCTCTTCTTACATGGCAGTGGCAAGAGAAAATGAGGAGGAAGCAAAAATGGAAACCCTTGACAAACCTATCAGATTTTGTAAGACTTATTCTCTATCACGAGAATAGCAAGGAAAGACTGCCCCCCATGATTCAGTTATCTCTCCCGGGGTTCCTCTCACAACATGTGGAAGTTCTGGGAGATACAATTCAAGTTGAGCTTTGAATGGGGACATGGTCAAACCACACCATGTATATATATATAACATTTTATGGATGGAACTGGAGGACATTATGTTAAGTGAAATAAGCCAGGAGCAGAAAGTTAAACACTGCTTAATTCATATGTGGAAGCTAAAGAAAAGTTGACCTCATAGAAAATACAAAGTAGAACAGAGGACAACAGAGGCTGAGAAGGATAGGAGGAAAGGAATTGGGGTAGGAATAGATTTGTCAAAGGATACAATATTATAGCTAGACAGGAAGACTAAGTTCTAGTATTCTCTAGCACTGTAGAATACCTATAGTTAATAATAATATAAAGATTGAAATAGCTAGAAGGAGGATACTGAATGCTTCTAACCCAAGCAATGATAAATATTTGATATGATGAATATGCTAATCACCGCAACCTTATTATACATTGTATGTATTGTCATATCACTTCATATCCCATAAATATGTATGATTATCCATTTACAAATTTTTTAATTTAAAAAATAGAAAAAAAACACTTAGTTTTAGAAGGAAAAAAAGATAAAATTTGGCAGAGTCCCAGAGATAAGAAACATTTCCCAAAAGGTGTCTACAGATACTACAAAACATTGCAGAAGATAAAAAAGGGTCGGTTTTATGGTAAAATAATTTAGGGATATACTGAGTAAGCAAAGGTAAACAGATTTCTTTTCATTATTGCAGAACTTCTCAGCACCTTTAACAAGCTACTGTGAGTTCTAAATATTTAAAAGAAAGTTAACAGTATATGAATGGCTCAAATTTATTTGACAAAATAATTCTTTTTTCCACTGAGTACCTCCTAAAAGTAGTGTTTAGAAGACAGACTATGGAAAACATGGTTTAAAGAATATAGAATACCATTTTATAAGCCAGGCAAAGGGAGAGATTAAAGAAGCATTAAGTAAAGGGATACCTGATGGGAGAAAGGTTCAGAAAGTATAAAAAGGGATGTGTCAAAAGTAAACAGGTGGAGGCTGGAAGGGTGCTTCTTCCTCAGCTGTCTGAGAGACATAAAGAGAGAGGGAGAGTAAAAGGTGTCAGCACGTCTACACAGAGCAAAAGGAGTTGAGAGAATTCACAGGAGAAGACTCCATTTTTTTCACAAAAGAAAAGGTTAGATGTGTATAAAGGGCAAAGGGCAGGGCTGACTAAGGGAAAGAGAAACATAAAGCCATCAGGGCCTGGGAATGGGCACCAGGAAGAAGAAATAAGTGGAGAAAGGCAGGTGGGACAATATCAGTTTCAAAATGTGCTGTTAGTAACTGTCAAGATGGTAATTATGCATAAGCTTAGACCTAAAATTTTATTTTAATGGCATTTACCCCATATGTATACTTGTATAGGTCTGTAATTATATGCTCTGGGATGTTTATTAAAACACTATTTACAGTAGCAGAAAATTTTTTAAAACATCTACATGTAAATTACCCGAGGATAATTAAATTAGCCCACATTCTTGTATCAAAACGGTAGATAGGCAGACAGTAAGAAAATACTGACTTGGAAAGATGTCAAAGATAATTTATTAAGTGAAAAAAAATCTAGTTATAGAACAATATGTATAGTATGAACCCATGAAAAATGTGTGTGTGTGTGTGTGTCTGTGTGTGTACACACACACACAGACACACACATAAAAATGTCTGGTGGTTACATGTCTAAGTAGATAGTTCTAGGCTATGGTTTTGGCAGAACTCAGGCTAGAAAGGAAGAAGGAATTTTTACCTTTTACTTCATATCCTTCTGTTTGGACTATTTTACAGTGAACACATACTGCATTTATAGCTTTTACAGTTTGTTCCTTCCTGGACCTACACTCTTGAGACCCTCCTCCTTCCCTCCTGCAGCACGACTTTGTCTCCCAGCTCCCAAGAATCAAGGGCAGGCTGTACTCTCCTGCTTTGATTCAGGCCCTCCTAGACCTCAGGACCTCATGAAAGACAGAGTTCACTTAGATTTGCTGATAATTTCACTTTGTGACTTCACTTTGTGGCCAATTCTTTCTGGCTCTCTGATCTTCAGACCACAAATGTCATCCAGCTCCATATTTGATCCCAGTTCTACAGCAGACTAGAAAGGGCATGCTGGGACAATAACAAAACATTAATTTGTTGGGGGGAGGAAACAAGCTTTTGTTTCCAATAAATAACATGGAATGAATTCCTGGGAACATTAGTGTGTTTCTAAGTCCAGCCTGATCACAGAATACTAAAAAGTCGTTAGAAATACTGACTTGGAAATTATTCTTATAGAAGCACGATTTTACCTGAACTTTCCTATTATTATTTCTTCTCTGAACTCAAAATTCTTCTCCCATTTTTATTTTAAAGGAGAAATTCATTGTCTGATATTCACTTTTCAGAAAATCCAGTCAAAATTTGCTGACAATAAATAGTGCAGATATTCCTTATAACCACTAGGGGTCAGACTACTACATTAATAGAAGTCAAACCCAACTTGAAACGGTATTAATTGATTGCAGATCAGGCTAACATTCTCCTGCATAAAAACAGAAGACTGATCATTAAAATTAAACATTTTATAAAGGAGATAATGAGAAAGAGTGCATTTGACAAGAAAGGCTCAGAAAGTTGAAAGCATCATATATAATAAATAAAGAAATTTCATCCTTAATAAAAATTTCAGTTATTCACTTGCTCGTTCTAGTTGGCAAGATATTACTCCAATCTTAATGGGCTCAGATCAGAGGATTAATCATTGAACTGGGAAAATTCTAAGAGAGCAGAAACAACTAAAATCATGAAACTGTCAGCAAAAAAGAAGAAATCCTCATTTATAAAGGATAAACTGCCTGACTAGCAGAGGATTTAGATGAATGGCAGAAACATTTTTCCAGTGGATTTGAGCCATAGTAACAATAAATCTGAGTCATCTCACAGCAGTGGCTGTGTTCAGGAGTGTGGGAGGAGAGCAGCGCTGGACTGGGCCTCTGATCCACCCCCAGCCCTGCCACAAATTGACCCCGTGGTCCTGAACAAGCTCCTTCTCTGCTCTTGGTCTCAAAACGTCTTTAATAAGATTATATGATTTATAAAGAATCTTCAGGCTTTAAAATTAAAGATTTATCTAATAATACTGTTTTATAAAATGCAAGAAAATGAGGGAAAAACTTGTCAAGGTTTAAGTTTTGACAAAAATTTTTAAAATTGAGTGTATTCTCTCTCAATATATATTATTACAAATTTTATTTTTTTAATGGAACAAACTGAGATCGTAGGACATATCTACTGTCAGACAAAGTAACAAATCCAAAGTCAAAATTTATTTACATTTTTAATGATAGTATTTTAAATAATCAAGTGTATATATAAAAATATATGCAAGTTATTCCCTGGAATGATGAACAAATTAAAAAGTGGTTACCTGTTATGGGTGGAGTAGAATTAAATGGTTATGGATAGTGTGGATATAAGAATATAAGGTTCATTTTTTTCATATATTGTTTTGATATTTTTGTGATTGTATTTCATGAATGCATTACATCTTTTAAATTTTGAATATATCCATTCATTACCTATTCAAATTTTTAAAGAATTAATTTTAAAACTTTATATATAGAATGAAAATCTGGGCCAATATAAAAATAAACACAAGTGAAAATGAAAATCTTCCATGATGTGAATGGGGGTTAGAAATGACACAGGGATATTTGTTGCTAATATAAGTTGGCAATACAACGGTGATACTCTGTTTTAAATGGGCTACATCAAAATACCTCAGCCAAATTGACCATATCTTAATGGTTGTATCTAAATATTTTATTTGGCAAATTTTTCACCCATGCCCCAAACCCTCAGTGAGCTGCTTATACCTCATATGACGCTAAATCGGGAGAAGGAAGAAGATCCCCCTCCCCTTTTTCTTTACATACCCACATGCATGCACATGCATGCACACTCTGGCATGTGTGTCAGTGAATATTAATGTATGCAAATAAACAATGGGGAGGATCACAAATTGGTTCTGCAAATCGGTTTTGCAAATTGGTTCTGCAAACTGCTAACCTGACTCACAGCCTTCTCAACATACAGGTCTAATGCAATTTCTACCAAAATTACAGCAACATGATTTGTAGATATAGACAAGATTATTATAAAATTTATATGATAAGGCAAAGGAACTAAAATAGATAAAACCATTTTGATAAAGAATAAAGCAAGAAGAACTACTTTATTTCAAATTATATAGCTACAGCAATCAAGACTATATAGCACTGGTGATAAAACAGACACACAACTCAATGGAACATAATGGAGAACCCAAAATCGACCCATACAAATATGTCTAGTTTATTTTTCACTGAGATGCAAAAGCAATTCAATGGAAGAATGATAACTTTTCACCAATGGTGTTGAAACAACTGGACCTCCATAAGCCAAAAGGAAGAACGTGGGCCTAAGCTTCACACATTAAATTAAAATTAACTCAAAAAGTATTAGCCTGAGCAACATAGTGAAACCTCATCTCTTAAAAAAATACAAAAAAATTAACCAACCGTTGTGGCATGTGTCTGTGGTCCCAGCTACTCAGAAGGCCGCGGTGGGAGGATGGCTTCAGTGCAGGAAGTCGAGGCTGCACCCCAGCCTGGGTGCGAGACCCTGTCTCAAAAAAAAAAAAAAAAAAAAGAGTATTAAAGATTTAAGTGAAAATTTTAAACTATAAAACTTTTAGAAATAAAGATAACTGCTCAGAATCTAAGACTAGGTAAAGAATTTTTAGATTTGACACCAAAACCATGATCCATAAAAGAAAACACTGATAAATTGGATTCCATCAAAATTTAAAACTTTTGCTCCGTGAAAGATTCTATTGAAAGAATGAAGAGACAAGCTTCAGATTAGGAGAAAATATTTGCAAAACATGTATCTGGTAAAGGACTAGGATCTAGAATACATAAACTATTCTAAAGACTTAACAAAAAATCCAATTAGAAAATGAGCAAAAGACATAGACAGATACACTAATGAAGAAGGTATACAGATGGCAAATAAGTACATTATAAGACATTTCACATCGTTAACTGTCAGGGAAATGTAAATTAAAACTACAGTGAGATATCATTACATACCTATTAGAATGGCTAAAACAAAAATTGTGACAACACTAAATGCTGCCAAGGAAGTGTGGAAACTGGATTACTCACACATCGCTGGTAGGAACGTAAAGTGCCACAGACACTCTGGGGATTATTTTGGCAGCTTCTTAAAACACTAAATGTGCAACTGTCATACAACCCAGGAATTGCACTCTCCAGCATTTAACCAGAGTATGGGGGGGAAAAAAAACTTCCATCCCTAAAAAACCTATACATGGATGTTTTCAGCTGCTTTATGCTAGGAACAGGTCTGAAGCCTGGCATAAACAGGCCTTAAAGAAACTGGCCACAAACAAAATATTCATAGCACTGTGACACACTTGTGATGGCAGTGATGCACATTGCTGGAGGTTATTGGTTTACTGGAGCGAGGGCAAGAATTACCTGACCTGCCCCAGGGCAGAAGACTGCTTAAGGAGTTCCTGAACCACAACAATAGCAACCTGTGCCTTAATGACATGTTCCAGCTGCAGTAGATACATGCCAGAGCCTGTTTCTCACCACTAGTAAAGAATGTTTTGTTCTCTGTGAAGAATGCTTTTAGTTGAATGATGATTATCACTTGCTTGCTGTCAATAAATGTGTGGGTCAAACTCTGTTCCAGGCTCTCAGCTGGGAATGCTGTAGCTCCCCGTCGGCCCACCTCTTGCACTCTGTCTCTGTGCCTGTTTCTTAATTCCTTCAGTACCGCCTGGGTTGGGGTCTCCACAACCAATCTGGCCTCGGCAACTTTATTTGTGATAGCCTAAAACTAAGTATAGCCCAGATGTCCTTCTGTAAGTGAACAGTTATACAAAATCTGGTACATCCATACATGCAATACTACTCAGCAAAAAAAAAAAAAAAAAAAAAGAGTGAACTATTGAACTATTGATACATGCAACAACTTGAATGAAATCTCCAGAGAATTATAATGAGCCCAGAAAACCAATCCCCAGAACAGGTACTGTCTAAGCCCATTTATATAACATTCTTGAAATAACAAAATAATAGAAATGGAGAACAGGTTAGTGATTGTCTGGGGCTAAGAATGAGGTTGAGAATTGGTGAGAAAAAAGGAAGAATGCTATAAAAGAATGCTACAAGAATCTTTGTGATGAAAATTCTCCACATCTTGGCTGTATCAATATCAATATCTTCGTCGTGATACTGTACTACAGTTCTGTAAGACAGGATTGTAGGAAAGTAAGGCCTTATGGGATTTCTCTGTATTATTTCCTAGAACTGTGGGTAAATCTACAATCATCTCAAAATGTTAAGTTTGGTTTTATTTATATATACTTTATATAAACATATATATAAATATATATGTTTAGTTTCCATATATTTCTAAAAGAATTAATAATATAAATATAAGCTATGACCTTGAGTTGTTATGGAAATGAGGACTACAGTAGCTATGCATATTTTTTTCTTTCCTGGGTGTCTGTGTATGTGTGTGTGTGTATGTCTGTGTGTGTGTGTGTATAAATTATTAAGTTACTGTCTACCGCTTCCAAAGCTATTCTTCTCTCTGCTTTATGTTTCTGGAACTGGGACTCCACAAACCACACTTCTGCTTTCCCAACTTAGCCTTTCCCTCTTAAGCTTCACCAACACAGGGAAATTAAAAGCCAGAAGGAGAATAAAGGAACTTCCTCCTTCTCATTTCCTTCCTGTACTATGTCCCTCTGGGCATCATACAATAATAGGTCTTCTTCATCTGAGAGTAACAGAGCCTTCCAGTAGCAGCAGCTGAATCCAATTTGCATGTTTTCCAAACCTTGCAAAATGAGTTACATAGAATGTGTCAGCAAACTTTTGTTAAAAAGGACCACATAGTAAATATTTGAAGCTTTGCAGTCCATTTGTTCATATAGCAATGACTCAACTCTGCTATTGTAGCAACAGTTGTAGATAATATTTAAATGAACATGCAGAAATATTATTATTATAAGTGGAACTGTGCCCCTCAAAAACATATGTTTTACTTCTAACCTCCTATATCTGTGACTGTGACCTTATTTGGAAATCAGGTCTCTTCAGATAATCAAATTAAGATGAGGCCATTAGGATAGCCCTAATCCAATATGACTGGTATCCTCTTTCTACCTTTTTTTTAAGAATGGGATCTTGCTATGTTGCCCAGGCTAGTTTTGAATTCCTGGGCTCAAGCAATATTTCTTATACCTCCTAAAGTGCTGCAATTACAAGTATGAGCCTTTGTGCCCAACCAAGTGGTATCCTTATAAGAGGAAAAGGTCATGCAAAGACATGGACACAGAAAGGAGTTCATTCTGTGAGGCTGGAAGCCAAAATTGGAGCAATGCAACTACAAGCCAAGGACTGTGAAGGACTGACTGCCACCTCCAGAAACCAGAAAAAGTCAAGGAAGGATTCTTCCTAGAATCTCAGGGGAATCATCACCCTGCTGCTAACTCAATTTTGGATTTCTAGTTCCCAGAACTGTGAGAGAGTAAATTTCTGTTCCTTGAAGTCATCTAATTTGTGATACTTTGTTACACGTGGCCCTAGGAAACCAATACAGTTATTCTTTTATTTTTTACTTAGTGCTTTAAAAATACAGAAACCATTCTTAACTCCCAGGTCATTTAAAAAACAGGTAGTAGGCTGGGTTTGGCCTATAGGCACCTGACCCCCCACCTCAAAACATCAACATGTGCAAAGTAATGCCCATACATTCTAAGCTTTAGCCCCATGCTACTAAATTTTAAGAATTTCAACTTCAGGGAATCCACCAAGGTGACCAAATAGGAAGAGCTCCTGAGCACAGTTCCCAGCAAGAGCGATGCAGAAAGCAAGTGATTGTCGCATATCCAACTGAGATACCAGGTTCATCTCAATGGGTCTGGTTGGACAGTAGGTGTAGCCCAAGGAGGGCAAACCGAGACAGGGTGGGGTGCTGCCTCACCCAGGAAGTGCCATTGGCCAGAGGACCGCTCTTCTACCCAACAGAGGCCATCAGACACTTTTCCAGCCACTCCGGCACTCTGCTTCAGATACTGCACTTCTCCCATGGCCTAAACAGCCCACAGACCAGGAGATTTCCACTGGGCCAGCAAGCACCACAGATTTCCAGCACAAACCTGAGCCGCCATTTGAGCCAGAGCACCAGGTTTTTAGCATAAATTTGGGTGACCGTTTTGGCTGGTGCCTAGAACACCTGCGAGACAGAGCCTCCTACTCCCCTGAAATAAGAGGAGCTGAAGGCAGGGAGCCAAGTGATCTGGCTGATGGATCCCACCTCCACAAAGACCAGCAAACTGAAACCAACTGGCTTGAGAGTTTCGCAGCCAGCACAGCAGTTTGAGCTCAATCTAAGACGGTCAAGCTTAGTCGGGGAAAGGGCGCCTACCATTGCCAAGGCAGCTCCAAACTTACCCATGTAAACAAAAGCATGAGGAAGTTTACACAGCAACTACACAGAGCCTGCAGCATTCAGCAGCACCTCTGCAGGCAGACTATAACTAGACTCCTTCCTTGCTGGGCAGGGCATCTCTGAAAAAAGGCAGCAGTATGTCAGGGACTTATAAATAAAACTCCACCTTCCCAGGACAGAGCACCTGGGAAAAGGGGCAGTTGTGAGTGCTGCTGCAGCAGACTTAAATGTCCCTGCCCAGCAGCTCTAAAAGGAGCAACAGAGCTCCCAGCACAACACTTGAGCTCTGATAAGGGACAGACTGCCTCCTCAAGTGGCTCCCTGACCCCTGTATATCCAAAAAGACACCTCATACAGGAAAGCTCTGGCTGACATCTGGTGGATACCCTTCTGGGACAAAGCTACCGGAGTAGGCAGCAATCCTTGCTGTTCTGCAGCCCCTTTAGGTGATTCCCAAGAAAGCAGGGTCTGGAGTGGACCTCCAGCAGTCCTGCAGGAGAGGGGCCTCGCTGTTAGAAGGAAAACTCACAAACAAAGAGAAATAGCTTCAACATCAACAGAAAGGACTTCCACTCAGAGACCCCATCTGAAAGTCACCAACTTCAAAGGCCAAAGTAGACAAATCCACAAAGATGGGAAGAAACCAGCAAGAAAAAGGACGAAATCACCAAAAACCAGAACACCTCTCCTCCTCCAAGAGATCACAACTCCTCAACAGCAAGGGAACAAAACTGGATGGAGAATGAGTTTGACAATTGACAGAAGCAGATTTCAAAAGGTGGGTAATAACAAACTTCTCTGAGGTAAAGAAACATGTTCTAACCAAATGCAAAGACACCAAGAGACTTGAAAAAGGGTTAGATGAAATGCTAAATAGAATAACCAGCTTAGAGAAGAACATAAATGACTTGATGGAGCTGAAAAACACAGCACAAGAATTTCACAAAGTATACACAAGTTTCAATACCAAAATTGATAAAGCAGAAAAAAGGATATCAGAGATTGAAGATCAACTCAATGAAATAAAATGAGAAGGCAAGATTAGAGACAAGAGTGAAAAGAAATGAACACCTCCATGAAATATGAGATTATGTGAAAAGACCTTCTCTATGTTTGATTCATGTACCTGAATGTGATAGGGAGAATAAATCCAAGTTGAAAAACACTCTTCAGGACACTATCCAGGAGAACTTCCCTGACCTAGCAAAGCAGGCCAACATTCAAATCCAGGAAATACAGAGAACACCACAAAGATAATCCTCAAGAAGAGCAACCCCAAGGCACATAACCATCAGATTCACCAGGGTTGAAATGAAGGAAAAAATGCTAAGGAAAGCCAGAGAGAAAGGTTGGGTTACTCACAAAGGGAAGCCCATCAGACTCACAGAGGATCTCTTGGCAGAAACCCTGTAAGACAGAAGAGAGTGGGGACCAATATTCAACATCCTTAAAGAAAAGAACTTTCAACCCAGAATTTCATATCCAGCCAAACTAAGTTTCATAAGTGAAAGAGAAATAAAATCCTTTACAGGCAAGCAATTGCTGAGAGATTTCATCACCACCAGGCCTGCCTTACAAAAGCTCCTTAAGGAAGCACTAAACATGGAAAGAAACAACCAGTCCCAGCAACTGCAAAATTCTACCAACTTGTAAAGACCATCAACACAATGAAGAAACTGCATCAACTAACAGGCAAAACAACCAGCTAGTGTCAAAATGGCAGGATCAAATTCACACATAACAATATTAACCTTAAATGCAAACAAACTAAATTCCCCAATCAAAAGACAAGACTGGCAAATTGGATAAAAGGTCAAGACCCATCAGTGTGCTGTATTCAGGAGACCCACCTTACGTGCAAAGACACACATAGACTCAAAATACAGGGATGGAAGAAGATTTACCAAGCAAATGGAGAGTTAAAAAAAAAAAGCTGTTCTCTGACAAAACAGACTTTAAACCAACAAAGATCAAAAGAGGCAAAGAAAGGCATTACATACTGGAAAAATGATCAATGCAACAAGAAGAGCTAACTATCCTAAATATATATGCACCCAATACAGGAGCCACCAAATACATAAAGCAAGTTCTTAATGACCTACAAAAAGACTTACACTCCCACACAATAATAGTGGGAGACTTTAACACTCCACTGTCAATATTAGACAGACCAATGAGACAGAAAATTAACAAGGATATCCAAGACTTGAACACAGATCTGGACCAAGCAGACCTAATAGACATCTACAGAACTCTCCACCCCAAATCCACAGAATATAGATTCTTCTCAGCACCACATCACACATACTCTAAAATTGACCACATAATTGGAAGTAAATCACTCCTCAGCAAATGCAGAAGAACAGAAATCATAAAAAACAGTCTCTCAGACCACAGTGCAATCAAATTAGAACTCAGGATTAAGAAACTCACTCAAAACTGCATAACTACATGGAAACTGAACAACCTGCTCCTGAGTGACTACTGAACAAATAATGAAATGAAGGCAGACATAAAGATGCTCTTCGACACCAATGAGAACAAAAACACAACATACCAGAATCCCTGGGACACGTTTAAAGCAGTGTCTAGAGGGAAAGTTATGGCACTAAATGCCCACATGAGAAGTGAGAAAAGATCTAAAATCAACACCCTATCGTCACAATTAAAAAAACTAGAAGAGCAAAATCAAACAAATTCAAAAGCTAGCAGAAGACAAGAAATAACTAGGATCAGAGCAGAACTGAAGGAGATAGAGACACAAAAAACCTTTCACCAAATCAATAAATCCAGGGCTGGTTTTTCAAAAAGAACAAAACAGACCACTCACTAGACAAATAAAAAAGAGAAAAATTGAATAGATGCAATAAAAAATAATAAAGGAAATATCATTGTCAATTCTACAAAAATACAAACTACCATCAGTGATTACTACAAACAACTCTATGCACATAAACCAGTAAATCTAGAGAAATTGATAAATTCCTGCATACTTACACCTTCCCAAGACTAAAACAGGAAGAAGTTGAATCCCTGAATAGACCAATAACAAGGTCTGTAGTTGAGGCAGCAAATAAACGCCTACCAACCAAAACAAGTCCAGGTCTGGACAGGTTCACAGCCTAATTCTACCAGACATACAAAGAGGAGTTGGTACCATTCCTTTCAAAACTATTCCAAACAATACAAAAAGAGGGAATCCTCCCTAACTCCTTTCATGAGACCAACATCATCCTGATACCAAAACCTAGCAGAGACACAACTGAAAAAGGAAACTTCAGGCCAATATCCATGATGAAGATCAATGCAAAAATCTTCAATAAAATACTGGTAAACCAAATGCAACAGCACATCAAAAAGCTTATCCATCACAATCAAGTAGGCTTCATCCCAGGGATGCAAGGCTGGTTCAACATGCCCAAGTCTGTAAATGTAATTCACCACATAAACAGAACCAAAGACAAAACTGCATGATTATCTCAATAGATGAAGAAAAGGCCTTCAACAAAATTCAACAGTCCTTTAGGCTAAAAACTCTCAATAAACTTGGTATTGATGGAATGTATCTCAAAATAATAAAAGCTATTTACAACAAACCCACAGCCAATATCATACTGAATAGGCAAAAACTGGAACCATTCCCTTTGAAAACTGGCACTAGATAAGGGTGCCCTCTCTCACCATTCCTATTCAACATAGTGTTGGAAATTTTAGCCAGAGCAATCAGGCAAGAAAAAGTAATAAATTGAATTCAATTGGGAAAAGAGGAAGTTAAATTGTCTCTATTTGCAGACAACATGATTGTATATATAAAGGATCCCATTGCCTCAGCCCAAAATCTCCTTAAGATGATAAGCAACTTCGGCAAAGTCTCAGGATACAAAATCAATGTGCAAAAATCACAAGCATTTCTATACACAAATAACAGACTGAAACAAAGCCAAATCTTGAGCAAACTCCCATTCACAATTGTCACAAAGTGAATAAAGTACCCAGGAATACAACTAACAAAAAATGTGAAGGACCTCTTCAAGGAGAACTACAAATCACTATTCAAGGAAATAAGAGAGGATACAAACAGATGGAAAAACATTCCATGCTCATGATCTGGCAGAATCAATATCACAAAAATGGCCATACTGCCTAAAGTCATTTATAGAATCCTATCCTATCAAGCTACCATTGACCTTCTTTGCAGAACTGGAAACAACCACCTTAAACTTCATATTGAATCAAAAGAGAGCCTGCATAGCCAAGAAAATTCTAAGCAAAAAGAACAAAGCTGGAGGCATCACACTTCCTGACTTCAAACTATACTACAAGCTTACAGTAATCAAAACAGCATGGTACTGGTACCAAAACAGAGATCTAGATCAATGGAACAGAACATAGGCCTTAGAGATAACACCACACATCTAAAACCATCTGATCTTTGACAAACCTGACAAAAACAAGCAATGGGGAAAGGATTCCCTGTTTAATAAATGGTGTTGGGAAAACTAGCTAGCCATGTGCAGAAAGCTGAAACTGGACCCCTTCCTTACACCTTATACAAAAATCAAGTCCAGATGGATTAAAGATTTAAACGTGAGACCTAACAGTATAAAAACTCTAGAAGAAAACCTAGGCAATACAATTGAGGATATAGGCATGGGCAAAGACTTCATGACTAAAACATCAAAAGCAATGGCAACAAAAGCCAAAATAAACAACTGGGATCTAATTAGATTTAAGAGCTTCTGTACGGCAAAAGAAACTATCATTCGAGTAGACCAGCAACCAGCAGAATGGGAAAAAAAATTTTGCAAACTACCCATCTGACAAAGGGCTAATATCCAGAATCTACAAAGAACTAAAGCAAATGTACAAGAAATAAGCAAAGAACCCCATCAAAAAGTGGGCAAAAGATATGAACAGACACTTTTCAAAAGAAGACATTTATGCAGCCAACAAACATATGAAAAAATGATCATCACTGATCAATAGAGAAATGCAAATCAAAACCACACTGAGATACCATCTCATGCCACTTAGAATGGCGATCATTAAAAAATCTGGAGACAACAGATGCTGGAGCAGATGTGGAGAAATAGGAATGCTTTTACACTGTTGGTGGGAGTGTAAATTAGTTCAATCATTGTGGAAGACAGCGTGGCAATTCCTCAAGGATCTAGAAATAGAAATGTTATTTGATCCAGCAATCCCATTACTGGATATATACCCTAAGGATTATAAATTGTTCTATTATAAAATCACATGCATACGTATGTTCATTGCAGCACTGTTTACAATAGCAAAGACCTGGAACCAACCCAAATGTCCATCAATGATAGACTGGATAAAGAAAATGTGGCACAAATACATCATGGAATACTTTGCAGCCATAAAAAAGGATGAGTTCATGTCCTTTGCAGGAACATAGATGAATCTGGAAACCATCATTCTCAGCAAACTGACACAAGAACAGAAAACCAAACATTGCGTGTTCTCACTCATAAGTGGGTGTTGAACAATGAGAACACATGGTCACAGAAAGGGGAACACCACACACTGGGTCTGTTGGGGGTAGGGTGCTAGAGTAGAGATAGTGAGGTGTGGGGAGATTGGGGAGGGATAACATTGAGAGAAATACCCAATACAGGTGATGGTGGGATGGAGGCAGCAAACCACCATGATATGTGTATACCTATGCAAAAATCCTGCAAGATCTGCATATGCAACCCAGAACTTAAAGTTTTATATATATATATAATTTTTTAAAAATTATTTCAACCTCTTCCCTTTTCTTCCACCCTTAGGGGAAGGTAGATGCTTCTGTAATTGCTACTTATATTACACTTTGCTATTCCCTTTTTCCTCTTCAGTTACCTAGCTAATAATTTTATACCCAGTTAATAATTATTTATGGTAAATTTAATCTGCTAAAATAACCATGTGATTTTTTTTTCCTGGCTGAACTCTGATACAATTTTCTTTTTAAAAGATTATTCAAGACCTTATATAAAGTACATTGACCTTTAAGGCTTTTGGGATGCCATGGTAATTATTCAGTTTGATTTTAGGTAATTAAGTTTGATTTTAGGTAATTGAGACAACTCTTTGCAGAGCTGAAATTCCTGTCATAAAAAGTGCATACTTTATTTGCCACAAACTTTAATTAATAATCATTCTTGCTTTAATAGATTCATTCCTCTAAGGATACCCAAGTACTTCAGAAGAACTAAAAAATGAATACCATGTTACACCAAAGAAGAAATGAAAGCTGCCAGTGTCTTCTGAAGTTAAACAAACACCTGTCCTTTGACCCAGCAATCCCATCCTAGGTAATTATCCAAGATAAACAAAAACATGTGTTTACAAAAATACCTGTACAAAATGTTCAAAGCAGCCTTATTCATAACAGCCAAAATCTGAAACAACCCAAATGTCCATCAGTAGGATAATTAGTAAGCAAATTGAAATATAATCATACAATGAAATATTACTCCATCAATAAAAAGGAATGAACTTCTGATATACTGAACGATGTGAATAAATTTCAGGAACATTATGTTGAATAAAAGAAAAAAAAACATGAAAGAATATATGTAACTTTGTTTATATGAAGTCCAGAAACAGGTGAAAATAATCTATGATGATAGAAATCAGAAGAATGGTTGACTTAAGAGTACAAGAAGAATGTTGACTGGAAAGGGGTAGGAGGAAAGTTTTGGGGTGATATAAGTATATCCTAGTTGGGATAAGGATGAAAAAGGCTTATTATATATTTGTCAAAGCTCATTAATATGCACTTTTTTTAGAAGAGGTCTCACTGTCACTCAGGCTGGAATGCAGTGGCATGATTACTGCTTACTGCAGCCTCAACTTCCAGGGTTCAAGTGATCCTCTCACCTCAGCCTTCCCAGTAGCTGGGACCACAGATGTGCACCCCCATGCACAGCTAATTCTTTTATTGTCTGTGGAGACAGAATCTGTCTATGTTGTCTAGGCTGGTCTCGAACTCCTGGGCTCAAGCAAACCTCCCACCTCAGCCTCCAAAAGTGCTGGGATTACAAGCGTCAGCCACTGCACCCAGCTAATCTGCACTCTTAATAGGTGTATTCCACTTTATGTAAATTTTACTTTAAAACGTTAAAAACAAGCTAAACTTTAAAAAATCTAAGGCATAGGTGAATATCTAATTTTCAGACCTAAAATTCATAGCATAACCTTTGGAACTACAGACTCTAAACTTTTAGAAAGCAAGCACTAAAACTATCCTGTTTATTTTATATCTAATTTAACATCCTGTAACACGTCTGTTAATCTAATAGGTGTTAATATTAGAAGCATGAGCATTTTTCAAACATAAAGTAGGCATCACTTCCAAATAAAATCTGTGTAATTCAAGTTTGGCCTTCCTTTTCACCCTTCTTCTTTTACAGTATAAAACTGTTGCTATTCACTCGGAGTGGCAGCAAAATATTACAGAAAATATTTAGGGAAAGTTATAGATTAGAGTCTCAATCCTTTTAGAAGGCTGAAAGGTTTTACTGGGGCAGGCCAAAGGTGGCTGGCCAGTCCATTAAGTGGGGGAGAGATAGGGACAAGGCTTTTCCCAGTTTAAGTCTGTTTACTCCACATCCCTTTATCTCTACTGTATTTACTCATGGAAACTTTGTGCTGGATGCCCTCTCAGTGGGAGATCAAAGGGGAATTACCTGTAAATAGCATTTACTCTGGGTCCTAGAACCTAAAGCTTTTACCAGTCATAAAACCACTCTTTTTTTTTTTTTTTTTTTTTTTTTGAGACGGAGTTTCGCTCTTGTTACCCAGGCTGGAGTGCAATGGCGCGATCTCGGCTCACCGCAACCTCCGCCTCCTGGGCTCAGGCAATTCTCCTGCCTCAGCCTCCTAAGTAGCTGGGATTACAGGCACACGCCACCACACCCAGCTAGTTTTTTGTATTTTTAGTAGAGACGGGGTTTCACCATGTTGACCAGGATGGTCTCGATCTCTCGACCTCGTGATCCACCCACCTCGGCCTCCCAAAGTGCTGGGATTACAGGCTTGAGCCACCGCGCCCGGCCCAAAACCACTCTTTTAACCATGTTAATTATCCACAAGTGTGTTAACTTAGAACCTCTGTTACGAATAAAAGTGTGGACAGACAGAGGATCTTGGTCAATTGGTTGCATTTTGCCCTCTGAAGGCAGCCAACATCCATCCCTAGCCCACTTGAGATACTGCAATGGTGTGAGAGTGCATTCATTCATCTGTCATTGAGTCGGGGTCCGCAGGTCAGGATTCCACAGGTGGTGACACACATCTCAGGTGGTGACCCCAACATGAATGAAGCCACATTAAAGATTCTATCATTGATTGGCATTTGGGTTGGAGAAATGGCTGATGTAGGTGATGGGGGGATGGAGACAGCAAACCGCCCTGGCATGTGTGTACCTATGCAACAATCCTGCAAGATCTGCACATGTATCCCAGAACTTAAAGTACAATTTAAAAAAAAAAAAGATTCTGAGGGATGTTTTCTCTCACCAGATTTTGATTTTGGTTCCCAGCAAGCATCACCAATATGCAATAATTCACTGAAGAAAAACATTCTTCCTTTGGGAAAAGATTAAAATTAAATACTTTCATCTACCTAAAAATCATTACTATGGCATCAAATGTGAATAATTTAATCTGCTCATAAAATATTGCCTACCACTGATAGTGCTTGGCCATATGTTCAGATTGACCCAATTTAAGAATTTCTAGACACAAAAAGTCAATTTCAAGTTGAAAAGTGGTCACAACTTAACAGTGACCTTTTCAAGTCTAATCCACAGACATGATGAGTAATTTTTTGCAGTGTCAAGCCATTTTGTCATAACATTTGCCATTTGTCATGAATGACTAAGTGTTCCTTTGTTGTTGTTGACCTTACTTTTTTTTTTTTTTTTTTTTTTTTTTTTTTTGAGACAGAGTTTCGCTCTTGTTACCCAGGCTGGAGTGCAATGGCGTGATCTTGGCTCACCGCAACCTCCGCCTCCCGGGCTCAGGCAATTCTCCTGCCTCAGCCTCCTAAGTAGCTGGGATTACAGGCACACACCACCACCATGCCCAGCTAGTTTTTTGTATTTTTAGTAGCGACGGGTTTTCACCATGTTGACCAGGATGGTCTCGATCTCTTGACCTCGTGATCACCCGCCTCGGCCTCCCAAAGTGCTGGGATTACAGGCTTGAGCCACCGCGCCTGGCCTGACCTTACTTTCAATTAAACAAATAACATATTGTTGGGGGCTGGGCATGATGGCTTACACCTGTAGTCCCAGCACTTTGGGAAGCCAAGACAGGCAGATAGCTTGAGGTCAGGACTACAAGACCAACCTGGCCAACACAGTGAAAACCTGTCTCTACAAAACAAACAAAAAACCCCAAATAACAAAATAATGTAGTGTTAGGTTTGGTGCATGTAACTCAGAGAATAAATTTGAAACAGCCCAAGTGCTCATTAATAAGATATTTGATGAAATAATTATGGAAACATGTAGCTTTTTTCTTTCTTAATGAAGTACATTAAATGTGGTGGCATGAAAAATTTTCCTGGATATAAAGTTATTAAAAAGGAAGTCACAGAAAGATAGGCATAGTATGACCATGTTCAAAAATCTGTAACTGTTTAAAATAATAAAATCATATAAATATTATCAAATGAAAAAGGAAACATTTAGAAGAATTCATCTACACTGTCAAAGTGGTTAACTAGAAAGAAATGTTAAAAAAGAGGGTGTAAACAAAAGGATTTTCACTTAAATTTTATAATCAGCACATAAATCCAGTTTCTGGAACAATGCTTGATATGAAGTAGATAACAAATAGTTATTGAGTGACTTAATGAATTACTTAATGAATGAATGGCTTATATGATTTCGAAATAATTAAACAACACACAAATAAATAAAACAAATAGAAACTACCTAAAATCTGGCACCCAAAGAATTGTTGTTTACATTTTGTTATATACATATAAACAAATATTTTTATTTTTAATTTTCAAAAATTGTATATACTTCTGGTGTGTAACATGATGTTTTGATATATGCACACATTAGAAAATCGCTAAGTCAAGCTAGTTAACACATCTATTACCTCACATACTTTTCTTTCGTGTATGTGATGAGAAATCTAAAATCTACTCTAAGCAATTTTCAGCAATTATAATAAGTATACAACATATTACTAACTATAGCCATCATGGGCTCTAATAAAAATAAAGAGCTTCTGCACAGCAAAAGAAACTGTCATCAGAGTGAACAGGCAACCTACAGAATGGGAGAAAATTTTTGCAATCTATCCATCTGACAAAGGGCTAATATCCAGAATCTACAAACTTAAACAAATTTACAAGAGAAAAACAAACAACCTCATCAGAAAGTGGGCAAAAGATATGAACAGACACTTTTCAAAAGAAGACATTTATGTGGCCAACAAACATATGAAACAAAGCTCATCATCACTGGTCATTAGAGAAATGCAAATTAAAACCACAATGAGATATCATTTCATGCCAGTTAGAATGGCAATTATTAAAAAGTCAGGAAACAGATGCTGGAGAGGATGTGGAGAAATAGGAATGCTATTACACTGTTGATGGAAGTGTAAATTAGTTCAACCATTGTGGAAGACAGTGTGGCAATTCCTCAAGGACCTAGAACCAGAAATACCATTTTATCCGGCAATCTCTTTACTGAGTATATACCCAAAGAATTATAAATCATTCTACTATAAAGACACATGCACACGTATGTTTACTGCAGCACTGTTCACAATAGCAAAGACTTGGAACCAACCCAAATGCTCAACAATGATAGACTGGATAAAGAAAATGTGGCATATATACACCATGGAATACTACACAACCTTACAAAAGGATGAGTTCATGTCCTTTGCAGGGACATGGATGAAGCTGGAAACCATCATTCTCAGCAAACTAACACAGGAGCAGAAAACCAAATACCACATGTTCTCACTCATAAGTGGGAGTTGAACAATGAGAACACATGGACACAGGGAAGGGAATATCATCACAAACCGGGGTCTGTGGGGGGGTGGGGGGCAAGGGTAAGGATAGCATTAAGAGAAATACTTAATGTAGATAACGGGTTGATGGGTGCAGCAAACCATCATGGCACATGTATACCTATGTAACAAACCTGCACATTCTGCACATGTATCCCAGAACTTAAAGTATAATGTTAAAAAAAAAAAAGAAAGAAAGAAAAGAAAAAAAAAGAAAGACAGACATCCTAAAGAACTCCAGGGCCAATGGAGGACCTTGTCCTTCCTCAGAAGCTTTCACAGAAGGCCAAACTTTGCTTACTCTTAATCTAACTTCCCTATCTCATTTTTTAACCTGTCAGGTCACTGCAACCCAAATAGCCAGCATTCCCACAAGAACAGGTCCAGGTCAGGACAGCTGTATTAATTGTATTAATATCATGATACCCACAATAAAAGAAATGAGAAAACCCACCCCCTACCATGAACTCAGCCCTGTACTGACCAAACCCAATGGAGCGGTCAAAGAGGCACAATTTAAGACAATAACATATTAAACTGAGACAAGAGAGACTAAAAACTGCATTTTGAGGAATTATTAAAGGAAATTGAGGGTGTTTGATCAAAAGAGAAGGCCTGGTAGCTGCACTGTAGAATTTGAAGGAAGAAAGCATATGAAAGATGTTGACCATTCCAAAGCCAGCCAGATGGCAGAATTAGAAGCAGTGAGTGAAGCGTATACAGGGCAGATGTCTTAGTCTAGTTTCCTTAGAACACAGACTCTAAGGCAAGGCTTAGGCATTACTGCTTTATTTGGGGGCAAAAGGTCAAGAAAAAAATGTATGCAGCAGGGAAGGAGGGAGAACAAGAAAAAAATAGTATGTTATCAGACTGTCCACAGCTTCCCAGGAACTACTACCAGACATGCGTCTCTGCAGAAGCGGGGCAGGTACTGCATGGTGCAGCCGTCAGCAGGAAGAAGAGGAGCTAATCATTTGTCTCCTGATCCTTCCTGACTCTTCACTCTCCACATGGCACAAATACCCCTACACTTCTGTTTTATTTTGTTTTGAGAGTCTCACTCTGTCACCCAGGCCAGAGTACAGTAGTACAGTGGTGTGATGTCAGCTCACTGCAACCTCCACCTCCTGGGCTCAAGGGATTCTCATGTTTCCATCTCCCCAGCAGCTGGGACTCCAGGCATGTGCCATCATGCCTGGCTAATTTTTGTATTTTTAGTAGAGATGGGGTTTCACCATGTTGGCCAGGCTGGTCTCAAATGACTGGCCTCAAGTGATCAGCTCTCCTCAGCCTCCCAAAGTGAAATACCCCTACACTTCTCCTACCCCATCTAGGAGCACTGAAAGAGCCAGAGCCTCAGTGGTGCAGCAGGATTTGATCTGGCCCAAGCCCTGAAGCTGCCACAGCTCCTACCATGGAGAATGTGACTAAGGCTATGCCAAAGCCCAGCCCTCACACCCAGGAAAGTCAGAACTACTGAGTGTAAGGAGTTGAGGTGACCACAATGACAGCGGTGGCAAAAGCTTTATAACTGCAGGAATGGCCAGAAGCTGGGCTAACAACCAAGGCTGTGGGGATGGGTTCATAGACCACACCAATACATCAAGTTTTAGTAAGATGTGAGTTTCTAACATTTGAAACCAACAATGATAGAATTAAGCAGGGCTTTTCAAGCATTACGTGTATATAAGTACTCAGGAATCAAGTGAAGATTCAGATTCGGCAAGTCTAGGATAGGGTCTCAGATTCAGCATTTCTTTCTAACTCTCTAGGGAATGCCCTGCTGCTGCTCCCAGGCTACACTCTGAATATTAAGCGGATGTTCTACTTCACAAAGTGGTGAGTTTTACATCCCTATGTGTGTTTTAGCAGATCCTGAATTGACTGATCTTCTGTCAGAAAAAGTCAGGTAAACGAAAGCTCTCCTGGCCTGGGATAAGAGGTTGTACTAAATGTCCACTACAGAACTTCCCAAATCTAAGATTTTATTTACCAAGACTTGATGAGCACTAAACCAATGATGAATGATAACGTTAGTTTAAAAAGGAGAAATGCCTATCTGTAATTTTATTCACTGCTCACTTTTCAGTTACTCCTTATTAAACCCAAAGCACAATTAGCCAAGGCCCTGATTGAAATTTAGAGCTTTACCACACGATGACTGACCAGAAATGGACGTAATTCAGCCAGTAACTAATGTGAGTGATGTTTGTCTCATCATCTGTCTTTCAAAATGCTTCCTCATCCACAAGAAACTCAAGGGTAAATGCAGAGATGCTGAAAGGTATAGACAGGACATATAAGATTACTGGAGACTATCTCCTCCAGACTCTTACCGAGCCTGAGTTAAACGTAAAGTGAAAATTCAGTCCTTTCACGTCATCCCTTAATGAATGAAAACCAATTATCCTCAGTCCAGAACCTTAAGGATGTGAGTTTCTAGAAAGCTGAGTTAGCTAGAGAGACAAAAGCCAACCCTTTAAAAGTTGCTGTATTTTCCTTTTCATCTAATGCTTTCATTCTACTCACCACTTAAAACTGCCGTGCAAATATGAATTAGCCACTTCTCTTTACCTTTCAATTAATTTATCACGTTTTCATATTCTGTGTCATCAAGAGGCATGGGATCAGCCTCTTAAGACTTCGCCACATACACGCTGGGCTTTGTCCCCAGATACTGAAGCCCTCACACTCCAGGGAGGGAGACAGCTGCTTAGTTTTCAGGGCTGGGCTGGGAGAACTGGCGTATAATTCAATGGAATTATGACTGCCACTGCTCCTGTCTGCCACACGGTGGCACTGTTGGAGACTGGCTCTACCCAGTGATGCGTGTCCACTGCTGCAGGACCTCTGCCAGTCTAAACCCAGGTAGAAATACCCGTGGCTCCCTGAGGAAGGACCGCCCCATCTCCCAGGGCTGAGCTCAGCCACGCGGTTGCAGCTCTTCCTTCCTTGCACTCTCGTACCACATACGTCTGCTTCCCTAAATGCTGCCCAGCCTGCGGGGATGCTGTTGTTCAGGACTTGTTCCAACATCCACCACTTCTCAGATCCAGAATCCTTTTCTCTCTTAGCCTCTCAGAAAGGGGGGTATCGGATTTTAAACCTTCAAAATGCAAAAGCTCTCATTACAGCCCACTTTCCTGTACAGTCTACACTCACATTTCTTAGTAAAGCTATCCTCAGATTGCTGGGTGGCCTTACCCAGCCCCAGCCTAATCCCTTCCCTGACTTCTTAGACAAGATACACTGAATCACAATTTAACTTCTTGTTCCTGTCTCACGGTCCTCATTATGAACATCAGTTTGGTTTGGTTTGACAGTGGTATTTTTTTAAGGTAAGTATACACGTGTCTTTTGTATTGGAAAAATTATGGATTCTTGAGACATGATTTCACAATCCTTCTACAGAGCTAATATTTTGGGGAGATCCTTGATTTCTAACCCCTCTCTGGCTGGGAAGCACATGCTCTTTGCAGTTCATCCTGTGTCTCTCCACCTCCCTGCCTCAGTCTCCCTACCCAGGACTCTGACACATGCCATCGCTTCTCCTCCGATCTTACTGTTTTTAATATACATAACTGTGTGCTCCAACTAAATTTAACTATGACCATATCTCCAAAAGTGAGCTCTCCTTTCCCATCTTTGTGCCTTTGCTCATGTTGTTTCTATTTTCCTCAATTGCCCCTTATTTTATCCCTGCCTTTTGAAAGCTTAGCCATTCTTTGAGGCCCACCCACACACTAAATCCTCCTCCAGGTTTTTTATAATCCCTCCCACTGAATGTGATCTCTTCCTCCTTGGTGCCTCCACAGCAATTTATGCATATTTCTTTTCAAGTAAGTTCATGCCTACACTGCAAACATTTGAGGAGATGTGGACTTCAGTGAACATAGCAGTTTAATTTTTTTTCCTACAGCATTGAGAATAGCATCTTATACTTAGTAAGCATTTACTAAAAAGCCTCCTTCAACCTTTAGTAAAATTCGTCTGCCAATCTAAGCTTGGTCCCTTTTAGCATGCTCTAATCCTATGAGGATTAAATACAAAATAGGAAATATAAAACAGGAAGAAAAGGAGGATATTGAAGTTTTATATAGGTCACGAAAGTCCCAAATGGTCCTGAGAGCTACGATTTTCTACTGATACATTCAGTGACCTCAAGGCACAGAAGAAAATCATCCATGTTTGCAGCTGAGAAAGACAAGTGGGGAATTGGGGGAGGTGAAATGGAAGTGTCATTTCATAGAGCTATCACTCTCTCTTCTCTTGGTTCCCATCATGGCGCTCTCACTTTGCTTTCCTGACATCTCACTGACCCCAGTTCCTTCTCCTCAACCTTTTGATGCTGAAGTAATCCAGAACTTGGTTCCACCTCTTCTATTGTTCTCCATCCACCCCTTCTTCCCGAGAGGTTAACCTGGACATATGAGCAATTTACAATCCACTAGGAAATGACTGATAAGGAGCACAGATGGGGACTGGTCTTAACCATCATAACGTATTTCTAGCTTCTAACGTCGGCAGAAATTTGCAGGCTGTGACAGGTGGCAGTGAGTGTATATAAAATCAGAACTTTGGTTCACCGAGGTGTCTCTTCAGACATGTGATGATTTATAAGACTGGTAAATAAGATCAAGTACGTTTGAGAACTAGCTCTACCCAGTGATGTGTGTCTGCTGCTACAAAGAGCCTTTGCTGGTCTAGACCCAGGTAAAGATTTACTTTACCTAGAAAGAAAGTAAAGGAGAAACAACCCTGAACCAACTTCTTTCCTTCTGCTTTTCTTGATGGTAATCAGAAAATTCCACAGACATTAGACCTCATAAGGCAAATCACTATGTGCTTAACACATGCCAAATGTTTTGTTCTTTGGAGCCTTTTTAAGAATATAAAAAAAATAAAAAACACAAAGACTTTTATGAACATTTATTGTACCACTTCTAATTTGAAACCTACCACTCATAGCACTCATAACAACGAGACAGAAAGAGAGTCTGCTCTGTAGACCAGGCTGGAGTGCAGTGGCACAATCACAGCCAATACAGTCTCACCTCTACCTCCTGGGCTCAAGCAATTCTCCCATTTCAGCCTCTCCAGTAACTGGGACTACAGGTGCATGCCACTACACTTGGATAGTTTTTTCAAATTTTTTGTAGGGAGAGGGTCTCCCTACATTGTCCAGGCTGGTGTGTAACTCCAGGACTCAAGCAATTCCCCCACCTTGGCTTCCCAAAGTGCTGGGATTACAAACATGAACCATGGCACCCACCCTTATATATTCTTCTATTACGGAAGTCAGTAGCAGGGTCTCTGGTAAAAGGTATTTCCCCTAGGATACATATATGCTGGTGTGTGTCTATGTGTGTATGTTTGTAAATATATGTCTGTATGTATGTATAAGTGTATATGTATGAATTGTGTATTTGAATGTGTGTGCATGATGTATGTGAAATTCTCTGTTTACCCAGTTCTACACACTGATGCTTTGACTGAATTCAGTTGTGTTCTCCAGGGGTAGCTGCTCAACTTCCTGATTTTCTTCTACACAAAATACCAAAAAAAAAAAAAAAAACTTCCAAATAAATAGGTTGTTAAGTACCCTTTACTACTTTGTAGGGCTGTGCCTGATTTTCTTGCCACTGTGGGGAATTTTACCAATAGTATTGAATAGAAGATGAATGTTTAAAAAATAAACAAAACTTACTTTCTAAAAACCACTTCATTTAAATCATTTTAGAAACTACCTTTAAAACCTGATACCCACAAAGAAAAGATTTTTATTTAAATCTTCATAGGAGAACATGAGTCATCTAATTCATAAACTCTTTAATCAAACTTAGGTTAGTTCAGAACTTCTATTTCCTTGATAAATTGCCCTATTATCTCCTATATCTGAAAAACCTAAAATAGCTAGGTTTAGAAAGGAGGAATCTAAGCCACATTATCATGGCCAGTGGTCCCTACACATTTTTAATTAAATATCTCATCAATAAAACATATTTTAGCATTTGACCATATTTATGTATACTTATTTGTAAATTATATACATGTACTACTGTATAGACTATTATACTACCTACATAGTAAAGTAGAAATAAAATAATTTTAGGAGCAAAATTAAATCACTATTTTAAAATTTTTATTATTTAAATGGTACAAAAAATCCTTTCTTCTCCTCATAGAAATCTTACTATGGATAGTAATATTTTCACTGACAGCAGTGAATTGAATATATTTCATTTTTTGTAAACTCTTGGTTTGTCTTTATGTTCTGAAAGGATAATTTCAAATGTCTTTCTAGTTGTAATGGCTTCACACTATCCTTAATTAATAACTCCAGACATAATACACAATGACTAAGGCACATTGCTAATAAGACTGGATGTAAATCTGTATTCGTTTGTTAGGGCTGCCTTAATAAAGAACTAAGACTGGGTGGCTTAAACAACGGAAATTTATTTTCTCACTGTTCTAGAGGCGGGAAGTTCAGGATCAATCAAAGTGCTGGCACTGGTTTACCGTGAGCTGTTCCTGTAAGGGAAGGATCTGTTCCAGGTCTCTCTCCTTGGCTTGTGGAAGTCGGTCTTCTCCCTGGGACTTCACATGTTCTTCCCTCTATTCATATCTCTGAGTCCAAATTTCCTCTTTTATAAGGACACTATTCATATTGGTAGACCCCACCCTAATGATCTCATTTTAACTTAATTACCTCTGTAAAAACCTTACCTCTAAAAAAAGTCACACTCTGAGATACTAGGAGGTTAAGATTTTAAAATACGAATTAGGTAGGGTAGAGACACAATTCAGCTCATAGGAAAATCCATATTTAAAATAGTTTTGTTTATAATGTTGAAGTTATGGGTCAATTTCTTGTCAGATGTGATGGGCTCTGCCATTGACCTTGCATTCTTATCTGATATTACCTGTTTCACATGGTTTCAATACAGAAATCTTTTAGGACCCTTCCTCACTTTCTGTGCTCATATATATATACTGCAAACCCTTCTAAGATGCTGAAAAGAAAGGATGAAATGACACCACTCTCATGCAGCTCCACGCCTCCCTCATGGCACCTTGACCAACTGAAAACTAGACCATCTGAGGGCATTACCAATTTCTTCATTGCATAAAGCTCTGTCTGATTCATCCTATTCTATATTAGTTTTAAAATATGAGAACTAATTTTATGTTTAAATACATTTTATATTCGTTCTAATATTTTATACATTTATATATATATATATATATACTTAGTTCTAATATATTCTTCCAGTGTGACAATGGATTGTCTTGTGTTTGTGATCATTCCATGTTGGAGACCTCTGATCCAGACCACACTTTCTAAAAACTACCTGCACATTTTCAAATTCAGACTGAAAAAGTTACTTATAAGAAGGGCCTTTGGCTGTGATGTAGGCCGTGAAATCATGTTGCAGTCAAACCAAATCAAAAGGGTGCACAGACTTAGGATACTCACTTTCTCTTTTCATTGCCTCCAATACACAGGACAGGTATTTAATTGTTCCCTGAGGTTTAAGGCAGTGGACTGAGAATAATATGGGCTCCAGCTTTCATTAGCTTAATGGATGATGCTGTTCAATCCTTATTGTTTAGGGCATTTGCTGAAAATGTCATTCAGAAGATATCAACACTTTGAATCATGGTTTGATTGAATTTATAGAATAATATGATAGAAACCGCATTCTTCATAAAAGTCACAAGGCAATCATGATGACAAGGGTCGAAAATGAAAGATGTCAAATATTCTGATCAATTCAATAAGGCAAAAGACAAGTTAATTCACTCAGTGCTCCAGGCATCAACTTCATAGAAGGGATGGAAGTTTTACCTGTTTCCTAAAGAACTGCAGAGGTAAAATATCCTTTGCTTGTAATGCATTTGGCCAAGCCTATTCTAGTTCTGGGAGCCTAAATAGGCCATCAAAAGAGCAACAATGCAGAGGCCAAATTATATATTCAGAGAAAATTAACAGCCTGCCAAAAGGAAAGGAACCATATCAAAAAGAACAAGACAGAACACCCTGTTGAGGTGACTAAAATTCTCAGAGCTGGTCCTGCAACCATAATGCAAAAATAGCAACAAAAGCCAATTAAATGGAGAATATTTGATGTTTTTTATCCTCCAAGTGCATTCTAAACTGGCACCAAGTAATTACTTTCTACAGTTCTGAGTAGAAAGGAAATAGCATGAGCGAGCATTACAATGGTATCTAATCATGGTACAGCCAAAGTAGAACAAGTCTGGAGCCTTGGTCCTCTGTGACCCATGAATACTTGCTTCATATCCTGTCCCACCTCACTGACCTTAATTCCTAAACACACCATGCTTCTGGGTGTTTCTATGACTTGTAATGGTAGTTAGAAGCTAAGTTCATGTCTCTGCTGTATGCAGCTTAAACTGTCCTTCCCCAGCCACTTTGAGTACTGCCTCTATTTCATTGCATATGTTTCTACAATTTTGTATCTTATCACATCACAGTGTTCTTATTTAAACACTAATCTACCTTACTAGACTACAAGTTCATTAAGATCAGGGATCATGTCTAATCTTTGTATTTCCAGTGCCAACACAGATATTGACATTTAATAAGTACCTAATACGTGTTTGCGGGACATAACAAATAATAACCTGTTCTGTTGAAAATGTTCAAAATCCCTAGTGTTGTCACACACACATGGTCTTATGGACCCCTCACAATAAATTCAATATCAATATTCTTATTTTAAAGGTGGGAAAATTGTAATCAGAGGAGATAAATGATTTGCCCAAGGTCACAGAGCTTTTAGGAGCAGAAGCAAGACTTCCACCCACAGTTTATGATGCCTAGATTAGTCAATACTTTTTCACCACCCTGCAGTAAATCCATGCCTTTTTCCGAGAGAGAGAAGGAGGCACTAGGCCAAAGTAAGGGAACCAGAAGCAACATTCTAGTTCTGTAAATGAGAGAGTCAGGACTTGTGAGTTGCTTTCTTGTACTGATAGAATGCCTGGAAGGGTAGCCCACTGTTAAGTACAATGAGTGAATGAATAAATGAATGAACAAGCTGCTAGACTTCAAGGCACAGACAGCAATTTTCATCTCATTACTGGCTTCAGGTAAGGGCCTCACATGTCCAGATGAGGCCTTTGAGGTTGATCCTAAGAGAAAGTATATGTGGGGTAAATGAGTTCTCATTACAATTGAGACCTTTGTCCCACAAAACAGGCACTGCATTCGTTTAGTTCATGGTTAATTTTTTCAAGTAACTGCAAAGAGGCTAGGCATGTGTCCCTGTCTGCCCAGTGATCACTCCTATGCACTTCCCTCAGAATTCTGGACAGATTTTCTAGAGTAGGGATATTAAGAGTTCTCAAAAAGAAAGGCTTTGGAGACAGATGGAGTTGGATTGAAATCCTGTTTCCTCTCTCACTGCCTGTGTGGTGCTGGACAAGTTGTTTAACTTCTGTGTGCCCAGAGTCCTCATTGGTGAAGTTGAGCTGTTGCTCACATCTATGTCATAGGGTTTCTGTGAGAATTGAATGGGGCTGAAACTTAGGCAACAATTCAACCAAATTAAGGGTTTCTTAATTTGGAGCCCTAGGACTTCTGAGGGTCCTCCGATTTTTCCCAAAATTCAAAAGGTCTATAAGAATATAACCTTGTGTTTTCCTTTGTGTAATATTAATGCAACACAGCTGTTTTCTCTGGATGAACATGAGATTCCAATAGCTGCCTATGCATTTGTGTTCACAATCAGGTGTATACCAAACTGAGGGCAAATGCTGTTACCACTCATTGTGCAAGACTTTTGAGACAATTTGAACATAGAAAAGTGATGGGAAAAATTGAATCATTAAATGGCTTATGACATTGTTGAAAATTCAAACATCCAAGGACCTGTACCTTTCCTAAGTGCTATGCATATGTTGCTGATAAAGATGCAATAAACACTTTTGTGTTAAATTATACCTATTATTTTCAGTATGGGGAGCATACATTCTAAATTAACCAATCTTCAGTAGTTTAAAATGACTGTATAATTTAAATAGCAAAATAATAATAACGATTGCAATTTTAATGATTAGCAATGATTAAGACTGTCATAAGTAAAAATAATTATGCCAACACATCTTTCTATTAATACACTTAGCATTGACAATTTCGGTTCAACCAACATCTGCTTTTTAAACTGTCATGAATTTGAATTTTATTGGTTGTCATTTTGTTTATACATACATACATATATCTATGTCTATATTTTTTTTTTGAGACAAGGTCTCACTCTGTCACCCAGGTGGGAGTGCAGTGGCACAATATCAGCTCACTGCAACCTTCTGCTCCTGGGCCCAAGCCAACCTCCCACCTCAGCCTCCAGAGTAGCTGGGACTACAGGTGCATGCCACCATGTCCAGCTAATTTTTTAATTTTTGTAAAGATAAACTCTCACTATGTTGCCCAGGCTTGTCCCAAACTCCTAAATTCAAGGGATCCACCTACCTCAGCTTCCTGAAGTGCTAGGATTACAAGTGTGATCCCCCACACCCAGCTTAAATTTAATTTGCAAATTTATTTTAGTTTTTATGATTCTGTAACACATATGTAGTTTCACAATTTTACAAGTTCCAGAAATTTTATAATAAGTAATAAAGATAATGCTGAAGATCTGCAAGAATCTATTTCTTTAAAAAGATTTGTATATACCCAGGATTACTCAGATTCAGACATTAAGCCAGATTATCTCTCTCAAGATGAAAATCCTCTGATAAGGAAACTAATAAGTGCAGGATACAGACAGAAGGGATAGGAACCAATAGGGTGTCCTCAGATCATTGTAAGACTTTTCATTATAATCATATTATAATTATTAAACTATTTGTTTGAGACAGGGTCTCACTCCATCACCCAGGCTGGAGTGCAATGGCATAATCTCAGCTCACTCCTTGACCTCCAGGGCTCAAGCAATCCTCCCACCTCAGCCTCCCTAGTAGCTGGGACTACTGGCATGCACCACCACACTCAGCTAATTTTTTTGTTTTGTTTTGGTAGAGATGGTACTTTTGTTGTTGTTATTGGTGGTGGTGGTGGTAAAGACATGGATTGGGAGTGAGTTGCCTGGGTTGGTCTCAAACTCCTACACTCAAATCATCCTCTCACTAAAGTGCTGGGATTACAGGAGTGAGTTACCAGGCTCAGCCCAAACTATTTTTTCTGTCTGCTTTCCTACAAGGAGAAAGAAAAGTTAGCAGAGCTATTCTAGCTGATCAAGAATGAAATGCTACCATGTAATTTTAAAGCTATAAAGGGAAGCATCTCATGCTTTGCATGGTTGTATCTCATCACTCAGAAGTCAGTAGACAGGGAAAGAGTTAGTAGTTACCATCTAGTCAAATAAGGACTGTCTTGTCCATGGAGGATTCATTACAAAACTGCTCTTAATATGTGTGAGCTACAAAGTCCACACATCTGAGTAGATTAACCCGGCAGCTCTGTTGTAGGAACCCAGCTGAAAAGTGTTTCTAAGCAACTGATGGCAGCTCCTGTTTTCTCCAGTCCCAAACAATGACACAGGCATTTCTTTTTAAAGTTCTGGGGAAGTTAGGAAGGGTATGGCTTTTTAAATGTGTAGTATTTACTCCTAGGTTGGCATCCTCTTTGCCTCTATTTATGAGCAGCACCTCCCCCTTTCATTTAAATTCGCTAGTTTGGTGGTCATGGGGTTCCAGAGGAGAGGGCCAAAGTGATAGGCAGCAGAGTCCCCTCTCCTGTAACCCATGTGCCAAGTTACAATCTGATAGACTCATGTAAAAATAGGTTTCTATTGTGGAGTCAGACACAAAAGGTCATCAGCAGATGGTGAGACTGGTTGGGCCAAGCTAAGCGAATAAGGCACCCTGAAGGGCCCACTGCCTTGGGCTGGCACAACATCACAGGTGCTTTCTTCCTTCTTTCAGCCCTAACGTCAATGGATCTTCTCAAGTACATGATGTACTAGAGACCAGAGGAGGGCATCTAACCCCAAACAGCAAAAACATAGGATGTCCACAGATGCTTGGTGGGAGAGATCGGACCAGTAACCATGACAGTGACTCACCACAGCAATCTGTGCCTCTTTCGCAAACATTTGAACTCAAGGTTTAGATTGAGAGTGAGTTAATGGTAGATATAACTAGAAGCATAAAGATACAAGAAGACAATAATAACAGGTTGATATTTAGAACAGTTACTGGGTCCTGAGCAATTCTTTAAACACATTACACCCATTATCTCATTTAATCCTACAAAAAGTCTGTGAGGTTAAGTACCGTTAGTATTCCCGTTTTTCAAGATATGGAAACTAAAGCCCAGAGAGATTAGGTCAAGTGCCTGATAGTACACATAATAAGCCAGAATTCTAACTCAAGTCATCTAATTCCAGGACTCCAACTAAGCCACTATGCTGGGAGCAGAGATGGGGAAGAACTGCTGAGTCATGATAAGAGAAGGCCCTACAGGAAGAAACAGTGAACTCCTACAGCTGGGCAAGCAGTGAGTCAGCCTGGATGGTCACTCCAGATACTCTCAGACACATCCCAGTTTCTGGGATGCCTACCTGTACCACAGGGGTTTGTCGCTTATGTCCTAATTGTACAACGGTTCCTGGGTTCCTGTGAAGCCCAATCTCTTACTTCCACAAGTATTCTTGTAATAAGCCTTCTCCATTGCTTTGGATAAACTCTGGATAAACTCTCTTTCTTGCCTCCCAAAAGCCTAACCCTGAAGTAAACTGGAAGTGATTCTCCATCAGTGGTTCACATACTTGAGTGTACATCAGAATCACCTGGAGGTTTGTTAAACCAGATGACTAGGCTCTACCCTCAAAGTTACTGATTCACTAGGTCTGGGAGGGGCCCAAAATTTTCCATTTCTAACAAGATCCCTGGTGATGCTGATAACCACAGATGCAGGGAGTATATTTTGAAAATGGCTAATTTGGAGCCTCACTAACCCCAATGTGGAGACGCCCAGAAACAGCGGCTTCAACTGGTAACTTGCTAGAAATGCAGGGTCTCAGCAACCACACAGGCCTAGTGAACCAGATTCTGCATTTTAAGACCCACCTAGGAGGTTTGTGTTCGTGTAAAGTTAGAGAAGCACTGCTAGAAATCTCAGCAAGCCACACAGGGGCTAACTTAGCAGGTAGGGAGTGTGGCCTTGGCATGGGGACTTCCCAGATCTCTCTCTGTGATTCTAATGTGCAGCCAAGGTGGCGAACTGCTTATCTCTTGGTGACATAGTGGCATTTTCTTTCCCCCTACACCAATGTAGAGGATATGAACTTCTCAGGGAAAAAAAAGTGGTCACTGTATATATTAAACTGACAGAGGAAGAGTGGAAATAACATATGTCTGAGACCTCCATTTTGGTGAAGACGGGCTTTAGCTATAAAGAATTGAAGAAAAAAATGTGACCAACAAAGTGAAATCATTTCTGAACCCAATAAATATTACTGCAGCACTGATCTGCTGACCCAGCAGAGGAGTCAGAAGGAAAAATCTACTCATCCCAAATGAGTATTTGCTCTCAATACAATATGTTTCACTAGCCTCCTTCCTCTAACGCACTTTTTTCCTTGCATTTTTTTTCTAATTATATGTGTGGCTTTAGACAAATTATTCCACTTCTCTTGCATCTCAAGTTTATCAAATAAAAATCAAGAATAATCTCTAGCTCATAGTGTGTGAAAACTGAGTTGGATTCTGTATGACGTGCCCAGCGCAGTCCTGGCCATCTAGTGAGAGCACAGTAAATGGTCTACTTGGGAGAACTCCCTAATTAGGTACTTTGATTGGGTAGTTAATGATCTGTAATACCCTCCTTAGCACCTGTTAATCTCACTTTAACAAAGAGAGTCTGTCCAGCTTTTTACAGGAAGCCACAGATACTCCAGCCAGCAAGGTTGGAGACAAGGCTGGGTCTGGACCAAAGAGCCTGGTTGGCAAGTGCCTGGAAGCCCAGTCCTGAAAACATTCATCAGAAGCATTTCCTGTAGCTTCAATGGCCTGTAGACTGGGCAGCAGACAGCTCTCTAAATTTTACCATAGTCAGAGTTCAGATTGGGAACCTGCTCAGAAAGTGTGGGGTGCAGCATTTCAGGGGTTGTGGTCATCTCCAGGAGAGTGGAGTAGGTTGTGAAGAGGCGAGTACTTCTACAGAATCTCTGGAGACATCATTTTCACATAGGAGATATAGAAGGGAAGGGACTGAGATGAAAAGTGAAACAGCTCTTTCAAATGTGTTTCCTCCACGCTTCTCTCTTATCCTCCTTGTCTGAGCTCTTCCATGGGTGATATTTTAAAAGATGCCTCTTCCACTAGAAATTTTGTAATACTTTAAAAATGCTCAGAGGCATTTTTCCAATTTGAAGTCAATATACTTTGTATACCAGGCGTCTCCAAACTTTCTACACAGGGGGCCAGTTCACTGTCCCTCAGACCATTGGAGGGCCGCCACATACTCTGCTCCTCTCACTGACCACCATTGAAAGAGGTGCCCCTTCCTGAAGTGCGGCAGTGGGGTGGGGGAGGACAGATAAATGGCCTCAGGGGGCCGCATGCGGCCCGCGGGCCAGTAGTTTGGGGACGCCTGTTGTATACTGATGAGATACTGCAGTTAAGTAATCAGCTGTCTGCAACTAGTTAATTAAGAGATACTGCAGTGCCTCAGCCTCAGGCATTAAGTAAGTCTAGCTGATCAGCTGGAAACTGGCAAATAAGAGGATTGACAAGACACAAGAGCATAATGTGACACTCAGGAATTTGTTTTTTTAGCGGATAAATAAGTGAATGCCACCTAAAGTCATACGGATGGGTCTTTTAAGAAGCCCAAATATTATCAGGAAAGCAGAGACTTCCAACTGTTGGAAAATGTAGCAGTAAACAGAATTCTTTCTAAATTTCATTCTATTTTTTCCTTTTCCTATTACCCTAGTCCTGAAATTACTGAATTCAAGGGAGAATTAAGACTGAGAAACCCTTGGGGTTGCCACCTGACAGGGTCATAGCTAGCAGAGACCTTGTGTGGACTTTTAAAGGACAGCTTTTCCTCCAGCCAGGCCCCTGCCCTTGCTCCAACATCCAGCTTGCTGAGTAGGACCTGAACTGGACTCCACTTACACTCACCCTTTGGGAATTCATGCTCAACCTGCACAACCGTAGGCAGGACCCCCACTTCCCATCACCCAGCCCAAAGGAAGACTAGACTCTGGAGGGTAAATCCTCACTAAGAAGAGATCAGATTATTTCTCTCTGTCTTGGAAGGAAAGGAACATTTCCAAGTGCAAAGTCTTGTCTACTACTCACCCACAACGCAAGTCCCACGGTGCCTTGAGTGGTAGTGAATGTCTCCTCACACCCAGAAATGACCCACTAAGGGATGCCTGCATTTCTTGGAGCTAAGAATTACCTATGGGTGAGTGGAGTAAGATATAGAGGAATAGAATGAGGCCCTGGGAGGGCTTTCCACATGCCCACCTGAAGACCATGATGTAGGACCACGCCCCTCACCCCCATAGGCGCATGCTCTCTCCCACGCCCCCTCCCATCACTTGCAAATTCTTAGGTAATGAGATAATGGTGAAAGAGTATACACGTGTGAAGAGGTTCAAAGCAGAAAACAAATTGGGAAATTACAGATTGCTCTTTATCTAGACTCTAGACCTTTGACTTAAAGAGCAATCTGTAATTTCCCAATTTGTTTTCTGCTTTGATCCTCTTCACACGTGTATACTGAATGGTATCTCTCTGACAGTGTTCTTCAATGCCATGCTCACCGTGACCTGCACTGAATCACTTGGATACAAGTCAAAAATACATCCCAGGCTTACTAAATCAGAATTACTAGGAGCAGAGCTAGAAATCTACATCTTTTAACTAAGTCTCCAGGTGACTTTTATGTATTTTGAAGTTTGTGAATGACTAATCTACTAGGACTGGTATCTTATACAGTCAATGTTTATTTATCTAGTTTATCTGCTTATGACTTCTTTCACATTTAGACAGTGGACAGTAAATCCACAATGTCATTCACACAGGTAAATCTCTGAGCCCAAACCTAGTGTAATTATACTTGACTGTAAGCACAGAACAGCAATCTAACTTCTACTGGTCATAGATAATCATGAACTTTTGCTAAGCTGTTTCCATGGAACTTATATGGGATCAATCATTCAGTTCTGAAACTGCCCTAAAACCAATCATATTTCAAATACATACCTGTTATCATGTATCCTCATTCACTCTGTTTCCAACTCTTGGGACAGTGCTGTGAAGAAGCTCTTTGCTGAAAGAGTGAAGGGGTAGTTGGTATGGAAGGAGAAACACATGAGTAGGTCGACTTGTCTCTGAGCAAAGCAGTCCATTTCCTGGCTACATTCAGAACCTCCTTTTCAGTGCCCATAGAAGACTCCATGAAGTTAGAGGGTGCAAAGGGCTTTAGGACAGACCAGGAAAGCAGATTTAAAGTAGCCAGGGTGTATTAGTTTCCTATTGCTGCTATAGCAAATTGCCACAGATTTGATGACTTAAAATCACACATTTATAATGTTATAGTCCTCTTTTAGTTAAAAATCTGATATAGGTCTCACTAGTATAAAATCAAAGCACCAGCAAGGCCACATGCATTCCTTTCTGTGGGCTCCAGGTAGGATGTTTCCTTGCCTTTTCCAACTTATAGAGACTGTCTACACTTATTGGCTTGTGACCTCCTTCCTCCATCCATGCAGCCACAAAGGCAAGGCAAGTCCTTCTCATACTGCATCCCTCTGAGCTCCTCTCAAGCCTCACTATTCCACTGGTAAGGATCCCTGTGACTATACTGGGCCCATCAAGATAATCAACATAATCTCCCAGTGTGAGGTCAGCTGATTTACAACCTTAATTCCATCTGCAACCTTACTTCCCCTTTGCAGGTAAGCAACATATTTACAGGTTCCAGGGATAAGAACATAGATATCTTGAAGAGGAGGGTGATTATTCTGCCTACCACACAGGAGAACTCTGAACCCTAGTTAAGGATGACAGCAGATGTCATAAACACTACATGTGAATTCCGAGATGTGAGGTTAGGCTATAAATAGGAAAGTAAATCTAGTGATCAGAAATGTGAGGGATTGAAGCAAACTAAGCTGCAGAACAAGAAAGAGGGTACATAAAGTGGTTCAGGACTCATGCAGAGAGTGACTCAGTAGAGTTGAAGACTTGCTTTCACGGGATGTCAGTTGCATTGTGGCACCACTCATGAGCTTGAAAGGATGTGTAGGTCCAGACAAATTCTCACTGATGCTGTCTTGTCTCTCACTCTCACCATTTTTCATAATCCACCTGCTTACTTTTCTCTCTTCTATTCATCTCTCTGATCTCTTCCATATTTTCCTTCTAACCCTTACATCTTCTTCAAAGATAAATGAAAGAAAATCAATTATATATAAAATTAGGGGAAAATTAATGTTTTTACAGTATTGTGTGAATTTCATTAAATAGATATACTACATGCCAGTGACATCTGGTTTGATTATAACCTTCTAAGAGGCATTGCCGTGTATCATCTTTGAAAAAAATTGCAAAAGTTTAAGATATTTTCGCACCTATTACAAAGAATCTAACAATGTCATGAATCCAGTAAATATTAAAATATAAATTGATGGGAACAGAAAAGTATTTAAAAATTGTTTCAAGGGAAAAACAATAGATCAATCTGAGGTTCAGAATTACAGGAATTACTGAGAAATACGTAATGCTACTAGGAAAACTAGCTGAAGTATATACTAGTATGCAGGAGAAATTTCTTGTTCTACCAGTTGCAGTTCTGCCTGGAGCAGATTTTTTTCTTCTTCTTTTTCTTCTTCTTTAAAATTATGCTTTAAGTTCTGGGATACATGCGCAGGATGTGCAGGTTTGTTACAAGATACACACATGCCATGGTGGTTTGCTGCACCCATCAACCCATTATCTACATTAGGTATTTTTCCTAATGCTATCCCTCCCCAGCTCCCCACCTCCTGACAGGCCTTAGAGTGTGATGTTCCCCTCCCTGTGTCCATGTGTTCTCATTGTTCAACTCCCGCTTATGAGTTAAAATATGTGGTGTTTGGTTTTCTGTTTCTGTGTTAGTTTGCTGAGAATGATGGTTTCCAGCTTCTTCCATGTCCCTGCAAAAGATATGAACTCATTATTTTTTATGGCTGAATAGTATTCCATGGTGTATATGTGCCACATTTTCTTTAACCAGTCTATCATGGATGAAAATTTGAGTTGTTTCAAAGTCTTTGCTATTGTGAATAATGCTGCAATAAACATACAAGTGCATGTGTCTTTATAGTAGAATGATCTATAATTCTTTGGGAATATACCCAGTAATGGGATTGCTGGGTCAAATGTTATTTCTGATTCTAGATCCTTGAGGAATTGTCACAGTGTCTTCCACAATGGTTGAACTAATTTACATTCCCACCAACAGTACAATAGCATTCCTATTTCTCCACATCCCCTCCAGCATCTGCTGTTTCCTGACTTTTTAATGATCGCCATTCTAACTGGCATAAGATGGTATCTCAATGTGGTTTTGATTTGCATTTCTCTAATGACCAGGGATGATGAGCTTTTTTTCCTATGTTTGTTTGCTGCATAAATGTCCTCTTTTGAGAAGTGTCTGTTCAGATCTTTTACCCACTTTTTGACAGGCTTGGTGTTTTTTTTTTTCTTCCAGAGCAGATTTTTTTGGATCGAAGTGTAGCAGATTTCAGCATGTGTCTGTATTTCTATATTAGATGCTGGTACAGAATCATCTAAGACCTTAAGTCATTTTTCTCTGCCTCCAGCTCAGAAAGATGGTTGTCTTCTACTGACTATTCACATTTGTGTTGAGTTTATTTTAAATTATTACAGAAATAAATGCTCAATTTATCTTCCCAAAATTCAAACCATGCAGAAATGCCTGAAGAGCAAAAGTCACTGCTCTACTCCTTCCCCATTCCACCTTCTTTTTCTCAAAATTACCATTAGAAGGTATATATTCTTCCTGGCCTTTCTCTGTGTCACACAGAGGTATATGAGTATATAATTTTTGTTGTTCTAATTAACTTACTTTTTGCACTCAATACATCCTGGATATCCATCCATGGAAGAAGAATTAGTTCAACCACCTTTTTAATTGGCTTCATAAAGGGAAAATGCCCTGTGATTTGTTTAGCTCTTCCTTTGTGAATGGATGTTTACTTAGTTTTGGCTTAAAAAAAAAAAAAAAAAAAAAAAAAAAGCAAGTAATGATTAATTTGACTTGCTTTTTCCTGAACAGTTTCAACATTAGACATATTCTCGTGCTGTATTATGATACTTCCTTTGAAGGCTATTAGGCTCCTGGGGATCCTTTGGAAGATTGCTATGATCATCAATACATAGTATCAGGCCACCTGGAGCCTGGAACAAAGCAAACTGAGATTCTGGACCATGGAGCAGAAGCATCCTTCATACTCCTTCTGGGCATCTCCCTATCTATCCATAGGCTTCCTCTTCCTTCTCTGTGAACTAACACAGAGGCTTGTGGGACTTAAATCAATAGTTCTCATGGGGCAAGTCATCAAGTTTGGGAAATATTTTAGGTTTCTTTAATCCTCAATTTATGGAAGAGTCTTGGCCAACAATCTCTGAGAATCCTCAAAATGGCATTAAAAAAGAATATGGATTTTAGAGTCAGACAAATCTAAATCCTCTACTGATCAAATCACTAAACATTTCTGTTAAGGGTGCTCCCAGGATTGCTGCAAGAATTAAATAGAATATTAGGTGCTCAATAAATTTAAGAGTTCCTTTAATTTTCTTGTCTCCTTCTGCTTAGGCCCTTTGAATGCCTGGGTCTCTCCCTCAACCCCACAAGGCACCAGTGCCAGCCAATATAATCTTGCTCTCTCCTTGAATCAGGGACTGAAGCCTGCTATTTTGTCTCTGCCCAGCCAGCTGATTTCTCTGAAGACTAGGTTTTTGTCCTTGCTCTTCTTTCACCTTATGTTTAGAAAGGAAAGATTTTCTTGAAGGACACTACTCCCCCTGATTGTTCTATCCTCTTTTCTCCAGAGCTTAAAAGCCTCTGGATTCCAAAGTCTGCCTGACATTAGATCAAAATTGCCAAGCTTGGATTTAGACTTGACCTTCTCTTATTCATCATTCCTTTCCTCTCCCCCTACCCCATAATTCAGCCTCCATTTATATTTCTGTGCCCCCATCTCCTCCAATCTGGCCTTCCTGTGCTGGTTCTACCATAGCTTTCCTTTGCTAGAACAATGAGGCATTGCAACACACTCTATTAGGCTCCCCAAAGTTCACCTGGGCTGTTTATCTTGGTTCTAGTAAACAATGCTGATGAAAAGAAGGAAGTATAGCTGTCCAAGAGAAAGATATGTTTCTCACTCCTCTCTGTCCCTCTTTCTTGCCTATTAGTCACTCATGGTGCAAGAAGCTCCCCTTTCTCCCAAATTGGAAAAATTTAACAGTCTATGGAGATAAATCTCTGACAAAGCCAACTGGATAAATGAGCACACAAAAGCCCATTATGGGAGCAATGGGCAAGAGTAGAAAACAAAAATAGCCAATAATGTTCCACAGGTCTGAGATCAAGTTAAAACCTTATAGAAACTAAGCAAAGCTTTCACCTCTTTATATTTGTACCTGGCTCTGTTATTACTGGAGTTATATCTAAGTGCTTTTCTGAAACATATGCAAATATGATTTCCAGAATGTCAGAGGCATGATGTCAAGCATTCTGCTTTCATTAACAAATCTATCAGAATTTGCCTCTTAGCTTTATTACTGAGACCATGAGTTTCTTTAAGTATTAATCAGAATAATAAAGAAGGAAAATGTTGTATATATAATTACAGGGTTGCTATCTGTATTCATTAGGCTATTACTTCAGCTGTTTAAACAGAGACCAAATCACAATAGCTAAAAAGTTATTTCTCTCATGAAAGTTCCATCAGACAGGTTCAGCAAGTAGACACTACTCCACAAGATCACCCAGGGATCAAGGCTCCTTCTACCTTGTTTTGTCATTTCTTACAGTGTTGTTCTTGTCATGATCTAAACCAGCTTACCCCACTGCCACATTCATGGAAGCCTATGGGAAAAGGAAAAAAGGACATGGAAGGCAAGCAGCTTCCTTTTGGTAACATGATCTAGAATTATGGATATTATTTCTGCTCACATGCCATTGGCCAGAACTCGGTTGTATGGCCACACCTTGCTAAGGGAAACTGTGAAATGTAATTTCCAATTGAACAATCATGTGTTCACTTAGACCTTAGGTGGTTCTGTTATCAAACTTCACCATGCCACATATACAACTTCTAGCCTACTTTTTAAAAATATTTTAATAATCCTTTCCCCATGTTGTTAATAAATCTTCATGAACATCAACTTTAATGACTATATAATGGTTGTACATATGGAAGTATTTCCCTGCTGTCACACATGAAGGTGGTTTCCAGTTGGGGATTTTATAAATAGTACTGCAGTTAATATCTACCATATGAATCTTTATTTGCTTTTCTGGTTATTTCCTTTGTATTTATTCCTGCAGGTAAGACTGTTTTACTGAAAAGTTATACCAATTAACCTTCTCCTCAGCAGCAAATGAAGGATTCAAATTTTATACCACCATCACTTGCAATAGTTTGGTTTTATTTTTTATCTTTGCAAATTTGATCAATTGAAAATGATATCTAATTATGATTTTAAATTTCATTCCTTTATTAGTGCATCTATTTTATTACTGATGAATTTAACATTTCAGATATTTATTATTTGTATTTCTCTTAAGAATTTGTCTTTGCTCATTTATCATATTAGCTCTTTTCCAACTGTAAAACAAGATAGTAATCATACCTGCATAATAGGGTATGGTAAGGATCAAACAAGAAAAGGAATAACAGAAACTTTGTTTCTTCTGGTTTCTTCTGAATGAGTTCTGCAGACTTAGGTGCAGTCTACATAGCAGCTACAGTGAAGTGGTCTGAAGAGCCCTCATTACTCTGCCACACAACCCCATCTTATTTTCTTCATCGTACTGATGATGATCAAACATTCTATTTTTCAATGGTTTACTTATTTTTGTCCCTCTCCTTCTCCACTAGAACCAGACCCTGGTCTTGATTCTCTACTGATATTTCTCTGCCACCAAAACAGCATCTGGCAAACAGTAGATTCTCAATTAATATTTTCTATATAAATAAACATCCTTTCCTCACTGCCAGAATCACTTGAAAAAACTTAGAAATATTCTTGTTAAAAACTTAGAAATATTCTTCAATTACCTCTTTTCCAAAGACAAGATATGAAGCCCCCCACAAACCCTCCTCCCACACTCATGCACACTCATTGACTCATGCTTCTAGGCTCTTCTTGGCTTAGCCCCCATCGGTCACATCTCAATTCAAAGTGCCTCCACCAATTGCTTCCTAACATTCCACTGAACTGCATTACACATCTGGCATGTTTTCTACTAAAATATATAAGTTTCTATTCAGGAATAGTCTCTAATATAGTCTCTAATCAAGAATGAAAAGAGAAGACAAAAAAAGAGAAGAACTCTGATCTGGTTGACTGTGAAATATTACCCCCATGTGGAAAGGAATGTGGTTTCCTGACATTCTGGTTAGAATCTGTGAGCTAGCACCAGGCTGTGTTGGTAACAGAGAGCTTTTTCATATCCTCTGCCAGATGACGTGTACTTTTCAAAGCCACAGGGTGGGACAAATACAGTCCATGACTGTACTTCTCAATCTAACATCACTGATGTGGCAGGATTTGGAAATTCTCCTCAAGTCCAGCACATAGTCCTTCTATATCCTGCTTATCAGAGCTGTTGCAATTAAAAAATATATACTTGTACATTTTGAGATCATGGGATGTTAGGAGAGAACAGATGTGGTCCCTCTACCTAGAGTGAAAGTCTAGTTAATGTGAAATTTTAAGTTCATTTCACTTAGCATGTAGTAAGAGGTATTGTATATTTTTTCTTAGATGTCTTGTACTGTTTTACTTTTGTTGTTTCAGAATTATGGATAGTTTCAAATGCATTTTAGTATTTGAAAATTAATTTCTTTAATTTGAAACTATTATGGTCTATAGGAATAAACATTTATGAGATCCAATAATAAAGTAATTAAATTTCAGAGTCTCTTTAACAAATTAAAAAGCAGAGAGAACACATGGATTGTTTTTGGAACTTAGGGCTGAATATTCCCTAGTAAAAATATGGGCTATCTTTCTGAAGTTCTCATGGAAGGCATACCTCCAGTTCTCTCAATTCCTAAGCCTCTCTCGGCCTCCGTTTCTCTTCCTGCATATACTTAGTTCCTTTCTGAATTGAATAAAAGTCCACTTTAGTAAACCTACTTCAAAAGTATGTTCTGACCACACTTAACACCAGATCTTCCCATCTTGAAAACAAAGGAAAATACCCTCTTCTCTCGTTGTTCTATTTAAAAGTCTCTATAAACCCATGAAAAGAGTTTAAAGTCACACGAGATACATTTTTACTGGAGATTCACTGGTAAGGTTGGCCAGATAAACAAATCTCTTCATGTGTCCCATTATCTCACTACATCCTAAATGTTTATTCAGTGAGGCTGTCTATTGTGGCCAACAACCAGTATGTCTGAAACTAAAGCAGACTGTTGTTTCCTCAATCTTTTCTAGATCTGACCTGGGATTTACATTTGGGGAACAAGGATATAGCAGCCCAAGAATAATTAGGTGGAGAAACATATTTACTCTGATGAGCAAGGCACTGACATGGCAAACTAACCAAAATATCCCGTCACAGATACGATGACAAACTCTCTCTCTCCAAGTCCTCCTGTCCTACTGTTGTTTGGGTGAGTATACCTAATGCCATCCCAATTCCTCTTAATGTTCCTCACAAATATGACCTAATACTTCATGCCAGGATATTCCTGGTTATACTTGAATTCTAAGGCATTTTAACTATCATTATGCTTTCAGGGATATTAATTTCTACAATACAGAAAATGTTGAAACTTACAAGTCTGTGAAACCAGAATCTATAAAACCTATCTTGTTCTGGGTAGCATGGAAACAGTCAAGGGATAAATTGGTATTTAATAAAATCATGCTTTTATCATTACCATAGGAACTCTCCACAGTACACAAATACAGATGCTGAAAAGAAATAAAATACACAGCACATCTGGCATATATTAATATAAAGGCAACTAAAATGGCATACAAATATACAAAATTCTAAAATAACTATTCAGAACAGTATTTAAAAGTTCCCAAGGTATTCAGTTTAGAAGACCAATTTTTTACAAAGTTCTAGTATGTCAACAAAAGTGGGCATCAGTAAGACCTAGCCCAGTAGCTAATGAATCTGGAAGATTCAATCTAAATGGAACTATCTTTTTTCTACATTATTTTAAAAGACATTACATGTCAGATGTTCCAAGATTATTCTTCAGAAGTGTTCCGAGAAATGGCTTTGATAATGACAGCTTTGAATGTGGGCAGATCTTCATTTCTAAGACAAAATCTGAAACTAGGTTGAGGCAGTGACAGTCACAGGAGCCTATAAGCAAGGTCACTGTTAGGAAAGACAGTAGCATGCCAACCTCTCAGCTGATAGAAATGGGCCTTGGGCCTGGAATACTTCCTTACCAGGAGATAAAGAGTCCACACAGCCTGTGCTGGACTTGCCATGTTGTGTGAAAATATCTTTCCCTGTTTCAGACTTAATGTATGCTCTTTCGTTCTGCTTAAGCATGTGTGTTATTTGGCACCTGACCAACCCCACAATAATATCTGTTCCCTGTGGGAAGGGAATGGAATTCTTCCACTATAGCACAAAAGGGGTATCTGCCAGCCAATGACCCTGTACCAGCTGCCAGGTGAGACCCCCTGGCCATGGAGGACCAACACCTACCACTGAAGCTGATTCCATCTCTTATCTATGTGACTGAAGCATTACTCCATCCAGTACTTGACTGCTTTGTTTTCCTTGGGGACTCTGATACCAAGATGCAGTGGGTAGAGGTGCTTCTACTTCTGCTTCTGATAACAGGCAGCAGATGCCACTTGCTTGACAGTCATGCTTTAGATGCGGCAATAGTCCTGCCTCATAAGTACCTTAGCATGGGAGTAAGTTGAAAATGCTGAGCTAGCTGCAGTAGCAGATGAGCTTCCAAGTTATCCTGTAGGACTTCTAACATCACATAGACATCACTATGATGGGTTCATCCAGAGGAAATGTGGAGGGAACACTGAAAACTTTCTCTTGAAGAAGTTGTAGAAACCCCTAGAAAAAGCAGTGTACTGAATTTAATTTGTGAACCAAAGCTAATGGTGAGCCAACCATGAACTCACTGAGTTGAAATACGCCATCAAGGCCATGTGATCTAAATACCTACATCATTGTTTCACAGAGGCTGGCCTGCCAAACAACTGTATCAGAATCCACCTGGGAAAACAAACATTCTTTTTTGTTTTTTGAAACAGAGTCTTGCTCTGTCACCCAGGCCGGAATGCAGTGACACAGTCTCGGCTCACTGCAACCTCTGCCTCTCAGGTTCAAGCAATTCTCCTGCCTCAGCCTCCCGTGTAGCTGGGACTACAGGCACATGCCACCACACCCAGCTAATTTTTGTATTTTTATTTTTATTTATTTATTTTTTTTTTGAGACAGAGTTTCGCTCTTGTTATCCAGGCTGGAGTGCAATGGCGCGATCTCGGCTCACCGCAACCTCCGCCTCCTGGGTTCAGGCAATTCTCCTGCCTCAGCCTCCTGAGTAGCTGGGATTACAGGCACGCACCACCATGCCCAGCTATTTTTTTTGTATTTTTAGTAGAGACGGGGTTTCACCATGTTGACCAAGATGGTCTCGATCTCTTGACCTTGTGATCCACCCGCCTCGGCCTCCCAAAGTGCTGGGATTACAGGCTTGAGCCACCACGCCCGGCCGTAATTTTTGTATTTTTAGTAGACACGGGGTTTCACCCTGTCAGCCAGGATGGTTTTGATCTGCTGACCTCGTCAACCACCTGCCTCAGTCTCCCAAAGTGCTGGGATTACAAACGTGAGCCACCAGGCCCAGGCTTTTTTATTTTTATCTTTTAAATATACTTTAAGTTCTGGGATATATGCACAGAACATGCAGATTTGTTACATAGGTTTTCATTTGCCATGATGGTATGCTGCACCCATCAACCTGTCATCTACCCATTATTTCCCCTAATGCTATCCCTCCCCTAAGCCCCCACCCCCAACAGGTCCCAGTGTGTGATGTTCCCCTCCCTGTGTCCATGTGTTCTCATTGTTAAACACCCACTTATGAGTGAGAACATGTAGTGTTTGGTTTTCTGTTCTTGTGTCAGTTTGCTGAGAATGATGATTTCCAGCTTCATCCATGTCCCTGCAAAGGACATGAACTCATATTTTTTATGGCTGCATAGTATTCCATAGTGTATATATGCCACATTTTCTTTATCCAGACTATCACTGATGGGCATTTGGTTTGGCTCCAAGTCTTTGCTATTATGAACAGTGCTGCAATAAACATATGTGTGCATGTGTCTTTATAGTAGAATGATTTATGATCCTTTGGGTATATACCCAGTAATGGGATTGCAGAGTCAAATGGTATTTCTGGTTCTAGATCCTTGAAAAATTGCCACACTGTTTTCCACAGTGGTTAAACTAATTTACACTCCCACCAATGGTGGAAGTGTAAATTATTTCTCCACATCCTCTCCAGCATCTGTCATTTCCAGTCTGTAATGATCGCCATTCTCACTGGCGTGAGATGGTATCTCAATGTGGTTTTGATTTGCATTTCTCTAATGACCAGTGATGATGAGCTTTTTTTCATAAGTTTGTTGCTCACATAAATGTCTTCTTTTGAGAAGTGTCTGTTCATATACTTTGCATATTATTTGATGTTTTTTCTTCTTGTAAATTTAAGTTATTTGTCAGTTCTGGATATTAGCCTTTTGTCAGATGGATAGATTGCAAAAATTTCCTCCTATTCTGTAGGTTGCCTATTCACTCTAATGATAGTTTCTTGTGCTGTGCAAAAGCTCTTTAGTTAGATCCCATTTGTCAATTTTGGCTTTTGTTGTCATTGCTGTTGGTGTTTTAGTCATGAAATTCTTGCACATGCCTATGTCCTGAATGGTATTGCCTAGGTTTTCTTCTAGGATTTTTATGGTGTTAGGTTTTATGTTTAAATCGTTAATCCATCTGGAATTAATTTTTGTGTAAGGTGTAAGGAAGGGGTCCAGTTTCGGCTTTCTGCATATAACTAGCCAGTTTTCCCAACACCATTTATAAAATAGGGAATCCTTTCCCCATTTCTTGTTTTTGTCAGGTTTGTCAAATATCAGATGGTTATAGATGTGTGATGTTATTTCTGAGGCCTCTGTTCTGCTCCATTGGTCTATATCTCTGTTTTGGTACCAGTACCATGCTGTTTTGATTACTGCAGCCTTGTAGTATAGTTTGGAATCAGATAGCATGATGCCTCCAGTTTTGTTCTTTTTGCTTAGGATTGTCTTGGCTATGTAGGCTCTTTTTTGGTTCCATATGAAATTTAAAGTAGTTTTTTCTAATTCTGTGAAGAAAGTCAATAATAACTTGATGGTGATAGCATTGAATCTGTAAACTACTTTGGGCAGTATGGCTATTTTCACAATATTGATTCTTTCTATCCATTAGCAGGAAATATTTTTCCATTTGTTTGTGTCCTCTCTTATTTCCTTGAGCAGTGGTTTGTAGTTCTCCTTGAAAAGGTCCTTCATATTCCTTCTAAGTTGTATTGCTAGGTATTTCATTCTCTTTGTAGCAATTGTGAATGGGAATTAACTAATGATTTGACTGTCTGTTTGTTGTTGGTGTACCAGAATGCTTGTGATTTTTGCACATTGATTGTGTATCCTGAGATTTGCTGAAGTTGCTTATCAGCTTAAGGAGATTTTGGGCTGAGATGATGGGGCTTTCTAAATATTCAATCATGTCATCTGCGAACAGAAATGATCTGACTTCCTCTCTTCCTATTTAAATATCCTTTTTTCTTTCTCTTTTCTGATTTCCCTAGCCAGAACTTACAATACTATGTTGAATAGGAGTGGTGAGAGAGGGCCTCCTTGTCTTGTGCCAATTTTCAAAGGGAATGCTTTCAGATTTACCCATTCCATATGATATTAGCTGTGGGTTTGTCATAAATAGCTCTTATTATTTTGAGATACTTTCCATAAATACCTAGTTTCTTGAGTGTTTTTAGCATGACGTGGTGTTGAATATTATCAAAGGTCTTTTCTGCATCTATCGAGATAATCATGTCATTTTTGTCATTGGTTCTGTTTATGTGATGGGTTACATTTATTGATCTGCATATATTGAACCAGCCTTGTATCCCAGGGATGAAACCGACTTGATCATGTTGGATAAGCTTTTTGAAGTGCTGCTAGATTTGCTTTGCCAGCATTTTATTGAGGATTTTTGCATTGATGTTCATCAGGGATATTGGGCCTGAAATTTTCTTTTTTTGTTGTTGTTGTGTCTCTGCCAGGTTTTGGTATCACGATGATGCTGGTCTCATAAAATGAGTTAGGAAGTAGTCCCTCTTTTCTGTTGTTTGGAATAGTTTCAGAAGAAATGGTACCAGCTCCTGTTTGTACCCCTGGTAGAATTTGGCTGTGAATCCATCTGGTCCTAGGCTTTTTTTGGATGGTAGGCTATTAGTTACTGCCTCAGTTTCAGAACTTGTTATTGACCTATTTAGGGATTCAACTTCTTCCTGGTTTAGTCTTGGGATGGTGTTTGTGTCCTTGAATTTATCCATTTCTTCTAGATCTTCTATTTTATTAGTGTAGAGGCACTTATAATATTCTCTGATAGTAGTTTGTATTTCTGTGGGATCAGTGGTGATATCCCCTTTATCATATTTTATTGTATCTATTTGATTCTTCTGTCTTTTCTTCTTTATTAGTCTGTCTAGTGGTCTGTTTTGTTGATCTTTTTAAAAAATCAGCTTCTGGACTTATTGATTTTTTTGAAGGGTTTTTGTGTCTCTATCTCCTTCAGTTATGCTCTGATCTTTGCTATTTCTTGTCTTCTGCTAGCTTTTGAATTTGTTTGCTCTTGCTTCTCTAGTTCTTTTAATTGTGATGGTAGGGTGTTGATATTAGATCTTTCCCACTTTCTCCTGTGGGCATTTAGTGTTATAAATTTCCCTCTAAACACTGCTATAGCTGAGTCCCAGAGGTTCTGGTACATTGTCTTTGTTCTCATTCATTAAAAAAAAAACTTCTTTATTTCTGCCTTAATTTTGTTATTTACCCAGTAGTCATTCAGGAGCAGGTTGTTCTGTTTCTATGTAGTTGTGAGGTTTTGAATGAGTTTCTTAATCCTGAGGATTTGATTGCACTGTGATCTGAGAGGCTGTTTGTTATTATTTCTGTTCTTTTTCATTAGCTGAGGACTGTTTTACTTCCAATTATGTGATCAATTTTAGAATAAATGTGATGTGGTGCTGAGGAGAATGTATATTCTGTTGAGTTGGAGTGGAGAATTCTGTAATGTCTGTTAGGTCTGCTTGGTCCAAAGCTGATTCAAGTCCTCAATATTCTTGTTAATTTTCTGTCTCCTTCATCTATCTAATATTGACAGATCAATATCAATATTAAAGTGGGGTTTTAGTCTCACATAATTATTGTGTGGGAGTCTAAGTCTCTTTGTGGGTCTCTAAGAACTTGCTTTATGTATCTGGGTGCTCCTGTATTGGGTGTATATATATATAGAAGAGTTGGCTCTTCTGGTTGCATTGATCCCTTTACCATTATGTAATACCCTTCTTTGTCTTTTTTTATCTTTGTTGGTTTAAAGCCTGTTTTATCCAAGACTAAGATTGCAATCTCCGCTTTTTTTTTCTTTATGTTATACTTGCTTGGTTAATCTTCCTCTATTCCTTTATTTTGAGCCTATGTGTTTCTTTGCATGTGAGATGGATCTCCTGAATATAGCAAAGTGATGGATCTTGGCTCCTTATCCAATTTGCCAGTCTGTGTCTTTTAATTGGGGCATTTAGCTTGCTTACATTTAAGGTTAAAATTGTTATGTGTGAATTTGATCCTGTCGTTACGGTGCTGGCTGGCTGCTTTGCCCTTTAGTTGATGTGGTTTCTTTATTGTGTCGATTATCTTCACTATTTGGTATGTTTTTGCAGTGGCTGGTACCAGTTTTTCCTTTCCATGTTTAGTGCTTCCTTCAGGAGCAGTTGTAATGCAGGCCTGGTGGTGACAAAATCTCTCACATTTGCTTGTATGTAAAGGATTTTATTTCTCCTTTGCCTATGAAGTTTTGTTTGGCTGGATATTAAATTCTGGGTTGAAAATTCTTTTTTAAGAATGCTGAATATTGCCCCCTGCCTAACCAGTCTCTTCTGGCCTGTAGGGTTTCTGCAGAAAGATCCACTGTTAGCCTGATGGTCTTCCCTTTGTGTACCCACAGCCTGACCTTCCTCTCTGGCTGCCCTTAACATTTTTTCCTTTATTTCAACCTTGGTGAATCTGACAATTATGTGTCTTGAGGTTACTATTCTCAAGGAGTATCTTTGTATTGTTCTCTGTATTTCCTGAATTTGAATGTTGGCCTGTCTTGCTAGGTTGGGGTAATATCCTGAAGAGTGTTTTTTTTTTAACTTGCTTCCATTCTCCCCATCACTTTTAGGTACACCAATCAAATGTAGGTTTGGTCTTTTCACATAGTTCCGTATTTCTTGGAGGCTTTGTTTTTCCCTTTTCATTTTTTTTTTCTCTACTCTTGTCTTCATGCTTTATTTCATTAAGCTGATCTTCAATCTCTGATATTCTTTTGTCCTCTGGGGGAAGGGGTGGCTGTGAGCTAAGCTTCAGCAGACTTAAACATTCCTGTCTGCTGGCTGTGAAGAGAGCAGCAGATCTCCCAACCCAGTGCTTAAGCTCTGCTAAGGAATGCCTCCTCAAGTGGTTCCCTGACCCTCCATGCCTCCTGACTAGGAGACACCTACCAGCAGGGGTCAACAAACACCTCATACAGGAGAGCTCCAGCTAGCATCAATTCAGCTATTGATACCTGTGTATGCTTCATGAAGTTCTCATGCTGTGTTTTTCAGCTCCATCAGGTCATTTATGTTCTTCTCTAAATTGGTTATTTTAGTTAGCAATTCCTCTAACCTTTTTTCAAGGTTCTTAGCTTTTTTGCATTAAGTTAGAACATGCTCCTTTAGCTCAGAGGAGTTTGTTATTACCCACCTCTGAAGCCTACTTGTGTCAATTCATCAAACTCATTCTTCGTCCAGTTTTGTTCCCTTGCTGTCAAGGAGTTGTGATTTTTTTGGAGGAGAAGAGACGTTCTGGTTTTTGGAATGTTCAGCCTTTTTGCACTTGTTTTTCCTCATCTTCATGGATTTATCTACCGTTAGTCTTTCATGTTGATGACCTTGAGATGGAGTTTTTATATGGATGTTCATTTTGTTGATGTTGATGCTATTGCTTTCCGTTCATTCAGTTTTTCTTCTAACAATCAGTCTCCTCTGCTGCAGGTCTGCTGGAATTTGCTGGAGGTCCACTCCGGACCCTATTTTCATGGTATCACCAGCAGAGGCTGCAGAACAACAATGACTGCTATCTGTTCCTTCCTCTGGAAGCTTCATCCCAGAGGGGCACCCGCCAGATGCTAGCTGGAGCTCTCATGTATGAGGTGTTTGTTGACCCTGCTGGGAGATGTCTCCTAGTCAGGAGGCACAGAGGGTCAGGGACCCACTTGAGGAGGCATTCCTTAGCAGAGCTTGAGCACTGGACTGGGAGATCCACTGCTCTCTTCAGAGCCAGAAGGCAAGAACATTTAAGTCTGCTGAAGCTGCACTCACAGCCACCCCTTCCCCCAGGTGCTCTGTCCCAGGGAGATAGGAGTTTTATCTTTAAGTTCCTGATGGAGCTGCTGTCTTTCTTTCAGATATGCCCTGCCCAGAGAGGAGGAGTCTAGAGAGGCAGTCTGGCTACAGTGGCTTTGTAGAGCTGTGATGGGCTCCACCCAGTCTGAAGTTCACAGGAGCTTTGTTCACACTATGAGAGGAAAATCACTTACTCAAGCCTCAGTAGTGGCTGACACCCCTCCCGCCACTGTGCTCAAGTGTCCCAGGTCAACTTTAGACTGCTGTGCTAGATTTCAAGCCAGTCAATCTTAGCTTGCTGAGCTCTGTGGGGGTGGGATCTGTTGAGCTAGACCACTTGGCTCCCTGACTTCAGCCCCCTTTCCAGGGGAGCAAATGGTTCTTCTCACTGGCATTCCAGGTAATACTGGGATATGAAAAAACCTCATGCAGCTAGCTCAGTGTCTGTCCTAATGGCTGCCCAGTTTTGTGCTTGAAACTCAAAGCCCTGGTATTATAGGCACCCAAGGGAATCTCCTAGTCTTAGAGTTATAAAGACTGTGGGGAAAGCATAGTATCTGAGCGGGAATGCATTGTTTCTCAAAGCACAGTCCCTCGTGGTTTTTCTTGGCTGGAGGTGGGGGGAGTGATTCGCTGACTCCTTGCACTTCCTGGGTAAAGTGATACCTCACCTTGCTTCAGCTCACCCTCCGTGGGCTACACCCACTGTCCAACCAGTCCCAATGAGATGAGCCAGGTACCTCAGTTGGAAATGCAGAAATCACCCATCTTCTGTGTCAACGTCATTGGGAGCTGCAGACCAGAGCTGTTCTTATATGGCCATCTTGCCAGCCACCTCAGAAACATTCTTAAGACACAGATTTCCAGGCCACACCTTGGGGACTTCTAATTTAGTTAGTCTAAGATGAGGCCCAAGCAACTCTACTTTTAACAAACTCCACTGTTGGAAAAGCAACTTGAAAAGATGCATGTTCTTATTTCAATCGGTGATATTCCAGGCAGGAAATCATGTCAAAGAGTCATCAGACTGTGGGTCCTAGCAAGAGGCTGAAGTATGGCAGCATGTAGAGATGAAAGCAGACAGGCAGGCCAGAAGTTCTTGTCCACAAGGCCTAGAAGAAGGAGCAGAGTCACAACCATGAAGCACGATTTAGAAAAAGCTGCTCAGCACTGAAAATGGTCAAATCCTGAGCAGGTTATCCACACAAGGACACATGCATGGCAGGAACAAGAGTGGAAGTGGACAAAGCTTGGGCTTGGTCATGAGAATATGACAGAAGCCCAGTCTTCAAAGCTGACACAGAATTAAGGGGCATTAGTACATGTTGAACATTCCCTCTGTGGAAGGTGCTTTTCACAGGCTGGCTCTGGTGTTAACCTCACATATGCTGATTTAATCCCCATTTAATAGATGAAGCGGATTTAAAAGGTGAACAGGAGCTGATTTTTATCTTCCTGGGCCACAATATCACCATCTTTAAAGTGACTGGAATAATTCCTACCCTGGCATGGTATGCTTCCTGGCACACAGCAATATTTAAAAGAAATTTCCTAGTCTCTAAAAGGAAATCCTACACTTACGTTTTACTATTTTGCAATACAATGTGTTCAGAAACCTACCACAGCTTTTTATATCTAGTTAACTTCCCTAACTAGCTTGTAAATCCCTCTCCTACCCAATCACACTTTCCACACTAAATACATTTCTTCCTTTTTTTTTGAGACGGAGTTTCGCTCTTGTTACCCAGGCTGGAGTGCAATGGCGCGATCTCGGCTCACCGCAACCTCCGCCTCCTGGGTTCAGGCAATTCTCCTGCCTCAGCCTCCTGAGTAGCTGGGACTACAAGCACGTGCCACCATGCCCAGTTTTTTTTTTTTTTTTTTTGGATTTTTAGTAGAGACGGGGTTTCACCATGTTGACGAGGATGGTCTCGATCTCTTGACCTTGTGATCCACCCGCCTCAGCCTCCCAAAGTGTTGGGATTACAGGCTTGAGCCACCGTACCCGGCCTAAATGCATTTCTTACACTCCTCTGAGCCCTATACTCCATGCAAACTAACCCAGAGGCACACCAGCCTCCTTTCCCATCCTCACTGTCACTAGGTGGTTGAACCACATCTCCACATTTACCCCTTCCACCTTCCTTATATAAATAGTGTTTGTAGTAAACACACAATCTATGCCAGTCACTATACTGAATATCTTATTGGCATTATGTCTTTCAAGAGTCACAATGACCTTATGAGGTAGCTATTATTATTTTAACATTTTTACCCACGAGTGAAGTAGGACTTAAAGAAGAGACACAGTACACATAAGATGACACAGTTAGTAAATGGCAGAGACATCCTTTGGTCTCAGGTTTATCTGTGCCATGCTCTCTGCTGTTGACCCAAACTGTCGGTCATACAAGGCTGAACTAACCCTCACTTCCTCCTTGAAGGGGAGGGCACCTCTATGCTTCACTGGATCAAAGGCAACACCAAAAATTGTATTTAAGCACATCAAAGTCTGGAAACCAAATAGAGAATCCATGAGAACATTTCATTATCCCTTGCAAAAGGTACCCTCGAGGCAAACAGGGAAATAATGAAGCTCTCTGAAACCTTAATACTTGAGTTTTGTTCCAGAAAGACATTAGCTGGGCCTCATTTATTTATTTATTTATTTATATATTTTATGGGAATTATTTTATTTGTGCTTAAGTAGGTGTATATATTTGAACACAAGACAGGCCATATTTCATACAGATTGTGTACATTATGAGTGAAGACATATTTTGTGCAAGTCAGAAATAGGCATCACTTTCACCACGGCTCATCTGAGGTAACTGTTTTGGTTGCAAACCTGCTTGGTGACCAACATTTGTTAATTCCTTAAGAACCATCCTAAATTAGAAAAGTGGCAGAAAGAGAGTGACTCTGTGTATGTAGCACTGGAAAGTCAGATATCTTCAAATAGTAATCTTAAGGTAATTTGGGGTACTGTCTTATTTTAATATGATTTCAGATTATAAAAATAATACATGGTAATCACTGTATCATTGGAAAATACAAAAATATGTAAAGAACAAAATTATTTAATCCTGTGATCCCACTTCCAGAGATAACAACTAATATCCTTTATATGTCTTTCCAGTGAAGTAATCTTTAAAAGACAAGGAAAGGAAGAAAGGAAAAATGAAGATAAATCCAGAAAAATTAATATTTACTCTTAGTCTATATTTAAGTGTTTATCATTAAGAAAATCCATAGAAACTCCAGGAAAATTTTAGTGAAGATAGAAGTTGTACTTGCCAACATATCAACAATTTAAGTTTAGCAACAAGATACACAGTCTCAAGTTATCTTTCCCTCTGTAAGCCACATTTAGTTTTTTAAAAATCAAGATATTGAGATATGTTATACATATTGTGAAATTGATGTTTTTAGGTGTACAGTTTTATAAATTCTGACAAATTTGTGCAGTTGTGTTTACAATGCCACAAACAAGAACCAGAACATTTCTCACTCCAAATGTTTCTTTGTGTCCTTTGTAATCAGTTTTCTTCCTCCAAGGCTAGAGCCTGGTAACTAGCAATCTTCTGTGTGTCTTAATAGTTTTGCCTTTTCTAGAAGGACATCTCAATGGAATCTTATAGCATGTAGCCATTTGAGACTGGCATCTTTCTCTTAATACGTTCGAGATTCATCAGTGTTGTTGCATGCTAAATAGTATTCCATTCTTATCTCAGCCCAAAATCTCCTTAAACTGGTAAGCAACTTCAGCAAAATCTCAGGATACAAAATCAATGTGCAGAAATCACAAACATTCCTATAAACCAATAACAGACTAAAAGAGAGCCAAATCAAGAGTGAACTGCCATTCCCAGTTGCTACAAGGAGAATAAATACATAGGAATACAACTAACAAAGGATGTAAAGAATCTCTTTAAGGAGAACTACAAACCACGGTTCAAAGAAATAAGAGAGGACACAAACAAATGAAAAAACATTCCATGCTCATGGTTAGGAAGAATCAATATTGTGAAAATGGCCATACTGCCCAAAGTAATTTATAGATTCAACACTATCCACATCAAGCTACCTATGACCCTCTTCACAGAACTGGAAAAAACCACCTTAAACTTCATATGGAAACAAAAGAGAGCCCATGTAGCCAAAACAATTCTAAGCAAAAATAACAAAGCTGAAGGCATCATGCTACTTGACTTCAAACTGTACTACAAGGCTACAGTAATCAAAACAGCATGGTACTGGTACCAAAACAGAGATATAGACCAATGGAACAGAACAGAGGCCTCGGAGGCAATGCCACACATCTACAACCATCTGATCTTTGACAAACCTCACAAAAACAAGCAATGGGGAAAGGATTCTCTGTTTAATAAATGGTGACAGGAAAACTGGCTAGCTGTGTGAAGAAAGCAGAGACTGGACCCCTTCCTGACACCTTATACTCAAATTAACTCCAGATGGATTAAAGACTTAAACATAAGACCTAACACCATAAAAACCCTAGAAGAAAACCTAGGTAAAACCATTCAGGACATAGGCATAAACAAGGACTTCATGACTAAAACACCAAAAGCATTGGCAACAAAAGCCAGAATAGACTAAACTCCAGAGCTTCTGTACAGCAAAAGAAACAATCATTAGAGTGAACCAGCAACCAACAGAAAGGGAAAAAATTTTTGCAATCTACCCATCTGACAAAGGGCTAATATTCAGAATTTTCAAAGAACTAAAACAGATTTACAAGAAAAAAAACACACAATCCCATTCAAAAGTGGGCGAAGGATATGAATAGACACTTTTCAAAAGAAGACATTTATGTTGCCAACAAACTTACAAAGAAAATTTCATCATCACTGGTCATTAGAGAAATGCAAATCAGAACCACATTGAGATACTATCTCACACTAGTTAGAATAGTGATCATTAAAAAATCTGGAGACAACAGATGCTGGAGAGGATGTGAAGAAATAGGAACACTTTTACACTGTTGGTGGGAGGGTAAATTAGTTCAACCATTGTAGAATACAATGTGGCGATTCTTCAAGGATCTAGAAATAGAAATTCCATTTTACCCAGCAATCCCATTACTGGGTATATATCCAAAGGATTATAAATCATTCTGTTATGAAGACACATGCACATGTACGTTCACTGCGGCACTCTTTACAATAGCAAAGACCTGGAACCAACCCAAATACCCATCGACGATAGACTGGAAAAGAAAAACGTGGCACGTATATATACATGATGGAATAATATGCAGCCATAAAAAATGATGAGTTTGTCTCCTTTGTAGGGACATGGATGAATCTGGAAACCATAATTCTCAGCAAACTGACACAAGAACAGAAAATCAAACACCACATGTTCTCACTCATAGGTGGGTGTTGAACAATGAGAACACATGGACACAGGGAGGGGATCATCACATACTGGGGTCTGTTATGGCGGAATAGGGGAGGGACAGTGGAGGGTAGGAAGGTTGGGGAGGGAAAACATGGGGAGAAAGCCAGATATAGGTGACCAAGTAGGGGATGGAGGCAGCAAACCACATTGCCATGTATGTATCTATGTAACAATCCTGCATGATCTGCACATGTACCCCAGAACCTAAAGTACAATAAAATATTTTTTAATCACATTTCATTGAATAGATTTGCTGCAATTTGGTTTATGCATGCACCAGTTGGTAGCTATTTCTATTGTCTTCCAATTTTGGCGATTATGAATAATACCAACATAAACATTTGTGTGCAAGTCTTTGTGTGTAAGACATGGGTTTTCCTTTCCTGTGAGTAAACTTCTAGTAGTGAGACTTTGAAGTCATATGGTAAGTGTATGTATAACTTTAAAAGAAACTGTCAAACTGTTTTCCAATCTGGCAGTAAAAATCTGCGTTTACATTGGCAATGTGTGATAGTTTCATTCGCTCCACATTACTGTAAGCACTTAGAATTACCAGATTTTGAAAATTCTAGCCATTTGAATAACTGGGCTGTGGTTATGATTTAGATTTCCCTAAGCACTTAGGATTATCAGATTTTTTTTTTCTTTTTTTGAGACAGAGTGTCGCTTTTGTCACCCAGGCTGGAGTGCAATGGTGCAATCTTGGCTTACTGCAACCTCTGCCTCCTGGGTTCAAGCGATTCTCCTGCCTCAGCCTCCTGAGTAGCTGGAATTACAGGTGCCCACGACCACACTTGGCTATTTTTTGTATTTTTAGTAGAGACAGAGTTTCACCATGTTGGCCAGGCTGGTCTTGAACTCCTGACCTCAAGTGATCTGCCCACCTCAGCCTCCCAAAGTGTTGGGATTACAGACATGAGCCATAGCACCCAGCCAGATTATTGGATTTTTTTAATATTGGCCAGTTGAATAGATAGGCTGTGGTTATTATTTAAATTTCCCTGGTGACTAATGACAGTCGGCATTATTTTATCATTTTTTTTCGCCATCTTTATATCTTCTTTGGTGAAGTATAGGTTCAAATCTTTCACCTATTTTAAAATCCAGTGTATTTGTTTTCTAATTATTGAGTTGTGAGAGTTATTTGTATATTCCGCATACTAGTGCTTTATCAGGTAAGTGTTAACCAACATATTATTCTAATATGTGGCTCATTTTGCTTACAGTATTATCTGACTATTGTGTTTCTGTGAGGTCAGTGGTGATGTTTTATTTTATTTTATCTTATTTTATTTTATTTTTTGAGATGGAGTTTTGCTCTTGCTGCCCAGGCTGGGGTGCAATGGTGCAATCTCGGCTTATGGCAACCTCCATCTCCTGGGTTCAAGCGATTCTTCTGCCTTAGCCTCCTGAGTAGCCAGGCGACCAAACCTGGCTAATTTTGTATTTTTATTAGAGACAGGGTTTCTCCACGTTGGTCAGGCTGGTAACTCTCGACCCTAGGTGATCCGCCCCCCTCGGCCTCCCAAAGTGAGCCACCATGCCCAGCTGGTGATACTTTTTTAAACAGTGTGTCAGAAGCATGAAAACAAATAGTGATAAATGCTTTAGAAAAATCACTCTAAGCTTTGGTTTTAACGCCATTTCAAGTAGAAAGTATATGTTAGAACAAACAAGTCAGTCTGCCCAGTTCTCATCTCTGTATTCTTCCTATTTTTGTAATAGGGCATCTTTACTCACACTGGTGGACTTGGCTTTGGTCACCTCAATCATGGGACAGGAGGAATTTAAGAGCTCAAGCCTCACACTGACTGAGGATTGCACTCACTACTCTGATCTTATACTCAGATTCAAATACTAAGACATGATAGCTAGCTGTCTAGCTAACTAGATACATAGGTAATAATAGATAGATAGATGATGAACAGACAGATAAATAGATAGAAGTTTATATTATATACATATGCACAAACCTGTGTGTCTATATCAGTCAACCTAGCTACCTATATAGATATATCTGCATGCCAGTCACCTGGTAGGTGATATGGCACAATTTAACAAACATTTATAAAGGGCCTACTATGTATCAGCTTCCCTAATTAGTAAGACATTATTAATAAAATTATTTCGGGTGGTGACCTCCCTAATGCTCCTGGCTTCATCAGATGATTCCAGTCATCTGTCTTCTGGTCCAATGGATACCATGCACTGCCTAGCTGTCAACACACCTCTGGGGCCTCCAAGGCCTGGCTGAGTGTGTTCTGGGTTCTTGCCTCTCCATGTGTGTCCCATCCCAAGGTGGTTAGTCAATTTATGCCTGGCCACACCCACAATATTTCAGGGAGTGCCATAAATGCATTCAGTCTACCAGCAGGGCAGTCAGTCAATAAGTAACTGCAGATATAAAATGTCACACAGCAGAGGGGTTCTTCCTCAAAGGAGAGACGACTGGCAAGCTGGAGGGAACGGTGCAATCAATCAGCCTGTTTCGTACACACATATACACACACATGCATACTGCCTCTCTTTCTTTCTCTCTCTTTCACATAAACAGTCTCTCTCTCTCCCCCACAAACTCTCCTCTCCCTCCCTCTCCTCTCCACACCTGCCCTTCACTCCTGCAACCCCCTGAGAATTATGGTTCCCTGGAACTCAAAGCCAAAACAGGGAGTCTTCATCCAAAGCCACAGTGAAGGGGTCAGAGGGTCAGAGTCATTTGCTATGAAACTAGCGACACTTGAGATTTAGGGCCCCTTTTGTTCACTGGCTTCTGTGAGTCTTGGGGATTGTAGTGTTCTAGGTGGTAAAGGGAATCCAGGCTACAACAGGAACATTTCATGTAAGCATTTCTGATAAATGACCTAAAGAAATCGCTGCAGAAAGGGGCAGGAATCCCCAAGGAGCCATGCTGTGATTTATTTTCTCATCCTAAGTAAGTATTTACATTTATTCTGTAGGAGAATCAGAGAGCACTTCCTTAAGCTGTTATGCAGGTTCTTCCAGCTGGATCTAGAAACCAAATTAACACCAGGCAGATTGACAAGAGCATACAAGTCTTACTCATTTTACATGTACAATGGGGATCTTCACAAGAAAAAAAATTAAGAAGTGGCCAAAGCAAGATGCTTTTATGCTTTTTAGACAAAGAATGATAAATTTGAGAGAAAATGTCAAGATAAAATCTGGCTAGCAGTAGTAAATTTCTAGGGGAGTCAGTAGGAGACATATTGGGGGGTATGTAAAACTAGAGAAAGATAAGAGTTACTTCATTAAGTATGTTTATTCAGATCTACTACAGTTCTCAATTCCCAGTGTCTGGTGATCAGGTATATTTTCTCACCCTGGTACAGAGAGAAACCCTCCCAGAGGAACCTTTATGGCTTGGTGCATGCAGGAAGAAACAGGTCAGCGAGCCCTTTCTAAACTACAATTTCTCCAATGTTTTCAACTCAAAATAATCAATACACCAATTCAGCATGTTGTGGGATGACATATCCTTCCCTCCTTTAATACCTAAGTGAATGTTGATAATTTTGTATATGAAGGAGGTTCCCCAAAATTGAATGAGCTGTGAGCACCAGAAAGCCAAGATCTGCTCCTGAGGAGGGGAATGCTGGTACCAAAGAAGCAAGGGAACTCAACAATTGTGCTGAGATCAAAACATCAGGAGGAGAATCTGAAGTGTCAGCTCATCGGAAGAAGCAAAGGCAGTTAGGGAAGTAGCTGCATGGAGACTGGGGCTCTGGAGTCCAGTTATAAGCAAACAATGTGGGAAGAATTCAAATAATTGCCTGAGTATTTGTGGCTAATGGATGAGGCAGGGTGTCAAGGACCCAACCAAGAGAGCTGGAGTTGGTTTTGTGGCTGCAGATCAAGCAGAGGAAACCAGAACATGAGCACCATTGCACAGACTGGGCAGATGGTAGGAGAGGGGAAGGGAAAGCCACTAACAGTCACCGTGAGGGATTCGTCAGAGAGGACACAGTGCTAAGCCTGCAGTAATCAGGACAGGCAGCAGAATCTTGCCCATAAAGAGGGAATAAGAATGCATACTTGCCGGGCGCGGTGGCTCAAGCCTGTAATCCCAGCACTTTGGGAGGCCGAGGCGGGTGGATCACGAGGTCGAGAGATCGAGACCATCCCAGTCAACATAGTGAAACCCCGTCTCTACTAAAAATACAAAAAATTAGCTGGGCATAGTGGCACGTGCCTGTAATCCCAGCTACTCGGGAGGCTGAGGCAGGAGAATTGCCTGAACCCAGGAGGCGGAGGTTGCGGTGAGCCGAGATCGCGCCATTGCACTCCAGCCTGGGTAACAAGAGCGAAACTCTGTCTCAAAAAAAAAAAAAAAAAAAGAATGCATACCTATCTCATAACATTGTTGAAATGATTCAGTCAATGGTATAGATAAAATGTGTAGCCTGGTACTTTATGCAATCATGGAGAACAATTCAAGCTCTCTGGAATATGATCCTACCTGGAACATAGTAAGAAGAAAAGGAGTTTAAAGTCTCCTGGTAGGAGGGATGGAAATTCATTCAAAGGAAATAATGCAGTAGGAAGGAGCAGCTAATTTGGCTTTTAGAAATAAATCATCAACACCATGCAAAGATGCTGTTTATGTGCTTGGCTTATTGATTTAATACATTTCTTGGTAAACTTGTTTTCTGCTCAGTTAGCAATTGGTAGTAATAATTTTAATGTTCCTTGCAGTAATGACTATCATTGTTACATTTTATTTTCTAAGTTGTTTTTGTACTCTCATGTCACTCTGTTATGTTTCCCTGTGTTAGAGAAAATTATTTTAAAATATCTTTCCATTTCAATGCCATGTTTGTGGTCACTCCCCAATGCCCTTATTCCTCAGAAAAGAACTGCCTCCTGTGGGTTGACTTGGTGATATCTGTCCATAGACAATGTCTCCAGCCCCAGGCTCATCATTCAGAGACTAGCCCTCAGGAGGACACGTTCATTCCCAGCACCAGAAGCATGCCTGCCAAGGCTTTTGGAACTGATTTTATCCCCATGTGAAAAGCTAAATTCTAATTCTATCTGATCACAAAAACTTTACAACTGAGCTTCATAGACCAAAACAAGAAATACATGGATAAGTTGCCAAAAAACTTTAGAAGATCAGAGGCTGTGATTCATTATAGATGTAGACCCTTTTGCTTTCCTCTAAGGAAAATAATATTCAATTTTATTAAGGAAAAATTTCCACTAACTGTGGCCATGTTCAAAGCACTCATAGAAAATATTATGAACACACAGTTTCACTCAAGGAAGAATATCATTTCAGGGGAGGAAAGGTGCTGGTCATTCATTTTCTCTCACCTAATCCTAACATTTACAGTTAAAAAGGGATGGATTTGGCTTTGCCTAATCTCTATGGCAAAGCAATTCTTGCTGAGCTTTCAAATTCTTCCCAGTCCAAAGGTTGTATGACCAGAAGGTGGGATCATAAATTCCTGAGAGATGACAAAGGTGAAAATGGAATCAGCAATCACTGCCTAAATTTTCAGGTTCTGAGACACCTTCCTACGGTGTATGAGTAAGCCACAGAAAAATGCTTAAATCTCTCCAGCCATTTTTTCTTTCATTGATAAGTTACATTTCTTTTTGAAAGAAAGAAAATATCTGCCTCAACCCTTATTTATTAAAACTTACATATCGAAGACATTACAGGTGAAAACACAGCTACCATCACTCTATATTATTTTCTAAAATGATTTATAACACAATATTCAGCATAGATAACACGAAAAATTAAAAGAGGATCATGAAATACAAAATAAATCTAATTTAATAAAGTCAAAACAAAATCATTGTTCTTTTGTAAATGTTGACCACAAAGCTTTAAAAATGTGCTGGAAGTGAAAACTTCAGAAATAAAACAGTTGTGCTGAATTCAGCATAGTGTTTTGTATTTAGTATGTGCCAAATAAATTTTTATTAAATTATGAACTGTGTCACCAACAATTGTAATGATCACTGCACATTCATATGATCTTGGGTGAAGTCTGTGCAGCTCAACATAATTCAGTTAATTCAATATTATAAATGACACTGACATTATAATTTGTTCAAATTATACTATCAATCCCTCCTTACTTATCTAGTTGATGTATCAGCCCCACATTCCACTTTATGTCTGACCTCAGAATGACATACAAACATAAAAGCGAAAATTTAGGACACCTCAGATGTTGTTCAAAATTGAAATCCATGACAGTGTGGGCAGCAAGACAAGTGGTATGCATACCATGAGGTCCCCAGGGACCAAGGCTCACAGGCTGTCCCTGTAGCCATGCCCTCGCCTGTGATGAAGGAAACCACCATACAGTGACTTCTCTGGGAAAACCTTTCCTCTGCTGTAGAGAAAATACAATCAGGGTATTACCTGATTGGGCAAATTGATTTCTGCTCTAATAGGTATTGATTATCTGCCAGGCCGTGGCCTCCTTCTGGGGGTACTACAGAGAGAAACCCACAGACATTTTTCTCACACCAGTCTATAGCTTAATCTATTACCTTACATGGTGACTAGGGCAGCCTGTAATTAATATAGTTCAGTCCGTTTGAGAATCTGGTTGGAAAAGCAGAGAAAACTGTTGTGGTGCTTTATAAATGATTCTGACTCTGAAATGCCAGAAAAAGGGTGCTTAGGAAAAAAATAGTATAGGAGATGCAAAATTTTATGTCTAGATTCATAGAACTTTTAAGCCGGTCCTGAGAATTAAATTAAACTCAGACAGATGAACAGAAGAAAAGTACACAAATGTTTTTGATATAAGTTTTACATGACATGAAAGCCCTCATCAAGAAATGAAGACCCAGACAGTGGGCGGAGGGGGACCAAGATGGGCGAAAGGGAGCTTCTCCGGAGTGTGGCTCCCACGGAGTGAGGCAGAGAACTAGAGCGATATCCACGTCTCCAAGCGAGGTACTGGGTTCGTTCCAAAGGGACTGGTTGAACAGAGGGATTAACCCAAACAAAGGCAGTGAAAGCAGCCCAAAGGCAAGACACTGCCCCACCTGGGAAGCCCCAAGGCAAGGCAGGGCGCTGCCCCACCTGGGAAACCCCAAGGCAAGGCAGGGCACTGCCCCACCTGGGAAGTGTATCTGGCATGGAGGATGGGTGGGGGGGGTGTAACCTCCTTGGCACTCTAAATCAGATACAGTGCTTGACTCCGAGACTTCAGCAGCACACAGCCCAGGAAAACGCTGCCTGGCTGAGAACCACCCCAAGTTGCAGACCTGGGTGACGGCCCAGGCTGGCAGCCCCCGCCAGGCCGGTGCCTTGTCAGTGCAGACCAGGGCGGAGACTTGGACTAACACTCAGAAGGTCTGCGAGAAGGAACTGCCCCTCCCACAGAAGGGAGAGTTGAAAGCAGGGAGGGGGATATGGCCAGAAGGGTCCCACCCCCACAAGATCCAGCGACCAGATTGCCTCTCATGGGAGAGTTTCACAGTTAACCATTCAGACGGAGCTCCATCCCGGAGGTGCAGACTCGGCAGCGGGAAAGAAGCCCGCCATTGGGAAGGCAGAGCTAATCCCACAGGCACACGTGTACATCAGGCCAAGAATACACAGCAGCCTGGCTGAGACCAAGGCAGCCCAGCTGCGCCTCCGCAGGCAGACAGTGGACAGATTGTCTCAAGCGGCACACTGACAACTGTGCTCAAGCCTGTAATCCCAGCACTTTGGGAGGCCGAGGCGGGTGGATCACGAGGTCCAGAGATCGAGACCATCCTGGTCAACATGGTGAAACCCTGTCTCTACTAAAAATACAAAAAATTAGCCAGGCGTGGTGGCGCGTGCCTGTAATCCCAGCTACTCAGGAGGCTGAGGCAGGAGAATTGCCTGAACCCCGGAGGCGGAGGTTGCAGTGAGCCGAGATCGCGCCATTGCACTCCAGCCTGGGTAAGGAGAGCGAAACTATGTCTCAAAAAAAAAAAAAAAAAAAAAAAAAAAAAGCCTCACACAGGAGAAATAACCCCAATTTTAACAGAAGGGACATCCACTCAGACATCCCACCCTAAATCACCAACTTCAAAGATCAAGGATAGATAAATACATGAAGGTGAAAAGAAACCAGCACTAAAAGGACGAAACCATCAAAGTCCATAATGCCTCCCCTCCCCAAAGAAATCACAAGGACTCACCAGGAAGTCAACAAAACAGGTCAGATAATGATTTTGCCCAGGTAACAGAAACACGCTTCAGAAGATGGGTAATAACAGACTTCTCTGAGCTAAAAGAACATGTTCTAACCCAATGCAAAGAAACTAAGAACCTTGAAAAAAGATTAGACAAAATGCTAACTAGAATAACCAGCCTAGAGAAGAACATAAACGACTTGATGGAGCTGAAAAACACAGCATGAGAACTTTATGAAGTATACAGAAGTTTCAATAGCTGAATGGATCAAGCAGAAGAAAGGATATCAGAGATTGAAGATCAACTCAATGAAATAAAAAGAGAAGGCAAGAAAAGAGAAAAAAAGAGGGAAAAGAAATGAACAAATCCTCCAAGAAATATGGGATTATGTGAAAAGACCTTATCTACACTTGATCAGTTTACCTGAAGAGGACAGAGAAAATAAATCCAAGCTGGAAAACACTCTTAGGAATATTATCCAGGAGAACTTCCCTGACCTAGCAAAGCAGACCAACATTCAAATCCAGGAAATACAACGAACACCACAAAGATATGTCTCAAGAAGAGCAACACCAAGGTACATAATCATCAGATTCACCAGGGCTGAAATGAAGGGAAAAAAACTAAGGGCAGCCAGAGAGAAAGGTTGAGTTACCCAGAAAGGAAAGCCCATCAGACTCACAGCAGATCTCTCAGCAGAAACCCTACAAGCCAGAAAAGAGTGGGGGCCAATATTCAACATCCTTAAAGAAAAGAACTTTCAACCCAGAATCTCATACCTATCCAAACTAAGCTTCATAAGTGAAGGAAAAATAAAATCCTTTACAGACAAGCAATTACTGAAAGATTTTGTTGCCACTAGACCTGCCTTACAAGAGCTCCTACAGGAAGCACTAAACACGGAAAAAAACATTCAGTACCAGCAACTATAAAAACGAAACAAATGGCAAAGACCAATGACACAATGAGGAAACTGTGTTGACCAATGAGCAAAACAAACAACCAGTAACAAAATGTCAGAATCAAATTCACACATAACAATATTAACGTTAAATGAAAATGGCCTAAATGCCCCAATCAAAAGATACAGACTGGCAAATTGAATAAAAAGTCAAAATCCATCAGTATGCTGTATTCAGGAGACCCATCTCACATGCAAAGACACACACAGACTCAAAATAAAGGGATGGAAGAAGATTTACCAAGCAAATGGAGAGGGGAAAAAAAAAAAGCAGGGGTTACAATCCTAATCTCTGATAAAATGAACTTTAAACCAACAAAGATCAAAAGAGACAAAGAAAGGCATTACAGGATGGTAAAAAGATCAATAAAACAAGAAGAGCTAACTATCCTAAATATATTTGCACCGAATACAGGAGCACCCAGATACATAAAGCAAGTTCTTAATGACCTACAAAGAGACTTACACTCCCACACAATAATAGTGGGAAACTTTAACACTCTACTGTCAATATTAGACAGATCAACGAGATAGAAAATCAACAAGGATATCCAGGAGTTGAACACAGATTGGACCAAGTGGACCTAATAGACATCTACAGAATTCCCCACATCAAATTCACAGAATATACATTCTTCTCAGCACCACATCACACTTACTCTAGAATTGACCACATAATTGGACGTAAATCACTCCTCAGCAAATGCAGAAGAATGGAAATCATAACAAACAGTCTCTCAAACAACACTGCAATCAAATTAGATCTCAGGATTAAGAAACTAATTCAAAACTGCACAACTTCATGGAACAGAACAACTAGATCCTCAATGTTGACTGGATAAACAATGAAATGAAGGCAGAAATAAAGATGTTCTTTGAAGCCAACAAGAACAAGGACACAACATACCAGAATCTCTGGGACACATTTAAAGCAGTGTCTAGAGGGAAATTCATAGCACTAAATGCCCATATGAGAAGCAAGGAAAGATCTACAATTGACACCCTATCTTCAAAACTGGAAAAGCTACAAGAGCAAGACCAAAAAAACTCAAAAGCTAGCAGAAGACAAGAAATAACTAAGATCAGAGCAGAACTGAAGGAGATAAAGACACAAAAAAAAAACTCTTCAAAAAATCAATAAATCCAGGAGCTGGTTTTTTGAAAAGATTAACAAAATAGACAGACTGCTAGCCAGATTAATAAAAAAGAAAAGAGAGAAGAATGAAATAGGTACAATAAAAAACGATAAAGGGGGTATCACCAACAATCCCACAGAAATACAAACTACCATCAGAGATTACTAAAAACAACTCTATGCACATAAGCCAGTAAACCTGGAAGAAATGGATAAATTCCTGGACACTTACACCCTCCCAAGACTAAACCAAGAAGAAGTTGAAAGCCTGAATAGAACAAAAACAAGGCCTGAAGTTGAGGCAGCAATTAATAGCCTACCAACCAAAAAAAGTCCAGGTCCAGAAGGTTTCATAGCCAATTTCTACCAGATGTACAAAGAGGAGTTGGTACCATTCCTTCTGAAACTATCCCAAACAATCCAAAAAGAGGGACTCCGCCCCAACTCATTTTATGAGACCATGATCCTGATACCAAAACCTGACAGAGACTCAACAAAAAAAGAAAACTTCAGGCCAATCTCCAGGACGAACATAGATGCAAAAATCTTTGATTAAATACTGGCAAATGGATTGCAACAGCACATCAAAAAGCATATCCATCACAATCAAGTAGGCTTCATCCTGGGGATGCAAGGCTGGTTCAACATACACAAGTCTATAGATGTAATCCATCACATAAAGAAAATCAAAAACAAAAACCACATGATTGTCTCAATAGATGCAGAGAAGTCCTTTGACAAAATTCAACAGTCCTTTATGCTAAAAACTCTCAATAAACTAGGTATTGATGGATGCATCACAAAATAATAAAACCTATTTATGACAAACCCACTGCCAATGTCATACTGAATGGGCAAAACTGAAAGCACTCCCTTTGAAATTTGGCACTAGACAAGGATGCCCTCTCTCACCACTCTTATTCCATATAGTATTGGAAGTTTTAGCCAGAGCAATCAGGCAAGAAAAAGAAATAAAGGGTATTCAATTAGGAAAGGAGGAAGTCAACTTGTCTCTATTTGCAGATGACATGATTGTATATGTATTTAGAAGATCCCGTTGTCTCAGTCAAAATTCTTCTTAAGCTGATAAGCAACTTCAGCAAAGTTTCAGGATACAAAATCAATGTGCAGAAATCACAAGCATTCCTATACACCAATAACGGACAAACAGAGAGCCAAATCAAGAGTGAACTCCCATTCACAATTGCTACAAGGAGAATAAAATACATAGGAATACAACTAACAAAGGAGGTAGAGATCCTCTTCAAGGAGAACTACAAACCACTGCCCAAGAAAATAAAAGAAGACACAAACAGATGGGAAAATATTCCATGTTCCTGGTTAGGAAGAATCAATATCATGAAAAAGGCCTTACTGCTCAAAGTAATTTATAGATTTAATGTTATCCCCATCAAACTACCAATGACCTTCTTCACAGAACTGGAAAAAAACACTTTAAACTTCATATGGAACCAAAAAAGAGCCCATATAGCCAAGACAATCCTAAGCAAAAAAACGAAGCTGGCAGCATCACACTGCCAGACTTCAAGCTATACTACAAGGCAACAGTCATCAAAACAGCATGGTACTGGTACCAAATAGAGACATAGACCAGTGGAACAGAGCAGATACCTCTGGAGCAACACCACACATCTACAACCATCTAATCTTTTACAAACCTGACAAAAATATGGGGAAAGCATCCCCTGTTTAATAAATGGTATTGGGAAAATTGGCTAGCCATGTGCAGAGAGCAGAAACTGGACTCCTTCCTGATGCCTTACACTAAAATTAACTCCAGATGGATTAAAGACTTAAACATAAGACTTAACACCATAAAAGCCCTAGAAGAAAACCTAGGCAAAACCATCCAGGACCTAGGCATAGGCAAGGACTTCATGACTAAAACACTGAAAGCAATGGCAACAAAAGCCAAAATAGACAAATGGGATCTAATTAAACTTCAGAGTTTCTGCACAGCAAAAGAAACAATCATTAGAGCAAACCAGCAACCAACAGAATGGGAAAAAAATTTTGCAATCTACCCATCTGACAAAGGGTTAATATCCAGAATCTGTAAAGAACTAAAACAGATTTATAAGAGAAAAACACACAACCCTATTCAAAAGTGGGCAACAGATATGAACAGACACTTTTCAAAACAAGACATATATGAAGCCAACAAACATATGAAAAAATGCTCATCATCACTGGTCATTAGAGAAATGCAAATCAAAACCACATTGAAATACCATCTCATGCCAGTTAGACTGGTGATCATTAAAAAATCTGGAGAAAACAAATGCTGGAGAGGATATGGAGAAACGGGAACACTTTTACACTGTTGGTGGTAGTGTAAATTAGTTCAACCATTGTGGAAGACAGTGTGGTGATTCCTCAAGGACCTAGAAATAGAAATTCCATTTGACCCAGCAATCCCATTACTGGGTATATACCTAAAGGACTATAAATCGTTCTATTATAAAGACACATGCACACACATGTTTATCACAGCATTGTTTACAATAGCAAAGATCTGGAACCAACCCAAATGCCCATCAGTGATAGACTGGACAAAGAAAATGTGGCACATATACACCATGGAATACTATGCAGCCATAAAAAGCAATGAGTTCGTGTCCTTTGTGGGGACAAGGATGAACCTGGAAACCATCATTATCAGCAAACTGACACAAGAACAGAAAATCAAACACCGCATGTTCTCACTCATAGGCAGGTGTTGAACAATGAAAACATATGGACACAGAGAAGGGAACACACACCGGGATCCACTGGGTGGGGCTAGAGGAGGGATAGTGGGAGGGAGGATGGGGAGGGATAATGTGGAGAGAAATGTCAGGTATAGGTGATGGAGGATGGAGGCAGCAAACCACCTTGCCATGAATGTACCTATGTAACAATCTTGCATGATCTGCACATGTACCTCAGAATCTAAAGTACAATTAAAAAGAAATGAAGAACCAAAAAAGTGGCACAACTGAAGTGATTTTATATGTGCTAGGCTGAACAAAAAGAGACAATTGTTGAAAACTAAACTATAGGCCGGGCGCGGTGGCTCAAGCCTGTAATCCCAGCACTTTGGGAGGCCGAGGCGGGTGGATCACGAGGTCGAGAGATCGAGACCATCCTGGTCAACATGGTGAAACCCCGTCTCTACTAAAAATACAAAAAATTAGCTGGGCATGGTGGCACGTGCCTGTAATCCCAGCTACTCAGGAGGCTGAGGCAGGAGAATTGCCTGAACCCAGGAGGCGGAGGTTGCGGTGAGCCGAGATCGCGCCATTGCACTCCAGCCTGGGTAACAAGACCGAAACTCCGTCTCAAAAAAAAAAGAAAAAAAAAAAAAAGAAAACTAAACTATTCAGGCAGGCTAAAGGAAGATAAAAATAATTTTAATAAGGCCTGTTTGTACAGAATTTTCTCAGTCTTATCGTCCTAACGATAAGAATGTTACTTTTTTTCTGATATAAAGAGGACGTCTTTCATCTGAGGGTTTTATCTCCTGCTTTCAGGAAGAAAACGGGAAGCGTCGGAACACCCTTCTTGTATCTGCTTTTTTTTTTTAATGCCTTTAATTCAAAATAATTCTTATGCTAAAGTGGCCTATTTGTCAGAGGGTGGGGAATATTCTGCCACCTTTCAGTAGGTGCAGATGAATTGTCAATACAGGTGAATATTTCTAAGGCCTCATACAACAGGCAGATCTGCCTCCCTGCCCCCTTTGGAGCTTTCAGTGGTTAGCTTTGAATTTGGCATAATTTTTATCTTGAGTTTCTTAGATATTCATTGTAAGACTGAATACTTTTACCAGAAGAACTGGTCTTGCTAGCTTTTAATGGTTTCCATTGTAACTTTCAGTGACAAGGAACACATTCCACAGTGCAGTGTGGGGGGAAACATTCCTACCTGTGAGTCACAAGACCCAGGTCTGCTTCCATGTCCACCAGCAATAATCACATAAAGTCACCCTCAAGGTCCATTCTTCATCTCCAAAATGGAATTGATAGGCTACTCTCTGCCATATCCAAAAGGACTATTGAGAGCAAATATTATAAGATACTTCAAATAACTTTGGGAGAGAAGCAAATATACCCAGATACGACAGTCGCAGGGCATAGGTTGTTTGCACACAGAGACAGAGAATGAAGGCCATTAGTCAAACAGTAACTGTAGAAACCATTTCTACCTCCCACAGAGAAGAAAAAACAATGCACAGGGATTTATCAACATTTATTTTGCTCAGCAGAGTATTTCAGACAAAAGAAAAATTTTGGCTGTCTGAATTACCCAGATAGTTTCTCTAAAAACCTTTATTTCACATGTGTAGTGATAACCTCAATAAGGACCCTATTCTCTCTCCAGGAAATAGGATGGTAGATCTGAAATTACATCTTTTCCTTGGAATTTAATTTCTAAAGAAGACAAATTATTATGTTACATTCACCCAGATGGAACTTGAGAAGGCCATAAGACCTATCCAGAGTTAGCTAAGGGGTTAAGATTCAGAGTCTTCCAGACAGTGTCTTTTCAAGGCATCTCTTTAGAGTGCCAGACTGAATCCCCGAGATTTCTGGGCAACTCTTGCAAAGCATTACAACTTAGCCCTGTGGTTGTGCTGACAGGACACATACATCAGGATCTCAATAAATTGCAGTGCTTCAGGCTTAGGCAAGCTTTGGGAGATTTTACTGTGATCATTATTTTAATTTCCAAAAAGAGATTGTAAAAGTTGTTCTCAAACCAGTAGATAAGTATAAGAGGATGATACACCAGTTTTGCATACTCAACTTAAATATTATTTAAAGGAAAAGTAAAAGAAATTATTCACTTGCTGTGTCTTGCTCCAGAAATTAATCTACATTCCTAATTTTTCAAAGACATTTAATGGAAGTCTGTGCTTCTCAATTTATAAGACTAATTTACCCTCTAATATTTTTATAACCCAGGTATACTGTTTAGCATGACAATTTCCCTATATTTATAAAGTGGATCATTTTAACAATGCATAATAATAATTGAGAATTTTAATGTGAAACCCTTTATTTATGCAACATTTTTATAGTCAACTTGGGTGGAAGACAGACAGAGCTCTATATTCATGACTACAAAATGTTTTATCTGCAACTTCCTGAGTATAACCTAACTGCCTATAGGGAAAAAAATGCCCTTCTAGAAGCACCTTCTGTTAAAGTATCATATGTTCAGGAAAAATTGAACAAATTTGACAAGGTAAACTTCATACCTACTTATGGTAGTACCCCAGGAGCCTGCCACGCCTCCTGGAAGTTGTCAAAGTCACCTCTGGGTCTCAGAAATGGGAATACAAACATTTTTCTAAGTTACTGCATAAGTCTTACCCAAACCTAGCAGAGGTCAAAGACTCCTCCTTTACCCTTAATACTAAGACTCTTTTATCTAAGCAGTGGCTTTACTCTGTCCTGACTAAGAGATAGGCTATCCTTTCAGCTGCTCATCTCAGACCAGGCCAGATAATCAACCCTACATCCAACACTCCCACCTTCAGGAGAGCCACCTTCTGCTGGGTCCATACTGGACCCTAATTCAGAGCAGGAACAACCTGATACTACACAGGAAACTAGCAGCAGCAAGGAAAAAAACTAGCCTCTGTCCTAATCTTTCTAAATCTTTTTGACACAGATGCAGTTTGAACCGTACTAAGAGTCCAGCATTAAATTTATGTTCGCTGTTTTAGAGATTCAAAGAAAAACATGATGTGCAGAGATGTCAAAATCAAGGATCTTGTTCAAAAATATGTTCTGTAGCAGGTGTAGTGGCTCCTGCCTGTAATCTCAGCACTTTGGGAGGACAAGGCAGGAGGATCACTTGACAACAGGAATTCAACACCAGCCTAAGCAACAGGGTGAGACCCTGCCTCTACAAAAATGAAGAAAACAATCAGGCATGGTAGTGTGTGCCTGTAGTCACAGCTACGCAGGAGGCTGAGGCAGGAGGATCACTTCAGCCCAGGAGTTCCAAGCTTCAATGAGCTATGATCACACCACAGCACTCCAACCTGGGTGACAGAGCAAAACCCCGCCTCCACCTCAAAAAAAGGTGGAGTGGGCAAACATAAAAAAAAAAAAAAGTTCTAACTACCGAAAGTAAGTCAAAGTAATATAACTGTTTATCAAGTTTCAAAAAAAGCCTTTTTTTTTTTTGAGATGGGATCTCACTTTGTCACCCAGGCTATAGTGCTGTGATGTGAAGCACAATTCACAGCAGCCTTGACTTCCTGGGCTCAAGCAAGCATCCTTCCCACATTGGTGTGCATGGTGGTGCATGTGCCTGTCATCCCAGCTACAATAATGAACCACCATGCATTATTTTGTATTTAATGTAGAGATGGAGTTACAGTATGTTGCCCAGGCTGGATATTGAACTCCTAGGCTCAAGCATTCCTTCTACCTTGACCTCCCAAAGTGCCAGGGCACACAGCCATTAGCTACAACCCCTGGCCCCCAAAATACTTTTATTGGAAAATATCCTCTTAGAATAAGCCTCTAAATTAAATATATGTATGTAAATACATATATGTCAGTATTTGTGTATCTTGACCCTATATTATTGAATGTCAGGTTTTAAGAGGGCCTTAGGATAGTGATACTCAAATGATGATCTACAAGCCCATTAAACCACCATTGATGTTTACAAGATCTAATTAAAATGAGAGTAAAAGATATGGGGTGTGTGTGTGTATGCGTGTGTGTGTGTGCATGTGTGTGTGTGTAGCACTGTATGTTTGTCACTATTCTTAACCCCAAAAGACCTATTCTTTATTGTGTCCTTCTGGGTTTTTTTGGTAAAATTATTTTTTATGAAATGATAAGTGTAATAGAAAGTCATTTTGGTTTTATTGTTATTGTTTGGCTGGTTTTTTTTTTTAATTGACAAAATAAAACATTGAAAACTTGGTAAGTCTCCAAGTTTTGGGGTGGCATGGGCATTTTACTGATCCTTGAAATTCATACATCTGGGATGTAAGACCTAGACAACATGTACCAAATTTATCTGATGTCTGAATGCTTTTTAATAACTTTCACCTATTCGTCCCAGTTCTAGCTCCTGCAGTCACACAGACTCAGTTGTCCCTGTTCCAAATGAAAGTCGTTTCTACAGTTGAAGACAATGCTTCTGATCCCCTAAGATCTTTTTTTCTCCAGAATTAAAAATCTTCTATTGTCTTCAACTCTACTTTTAAGCCAGACCTCAAAGTAGAGACTATGAGATAGAAGAAAAACCTTGAAAGACATAAATATGTATATACTTATTTAAAGAAGGAAATGTCATTTCTTCTATGTTTGATAAATGAGGAAACTGAATCCAAGTGGTTAAAAGACTTAACTAAGATCTGTTTGTTAATGACATTCAATACTCAGCAAATCAAAACATCTTACCCTTGAGAAATGTTTGCATTAAAGCAAAGAACAAAAAGACAATAGCAGATGTATGTAAATTGATTCAACAAATATTTTCAGTGTCTAAATTATGCCATGCATTACGGTAGCTAAAAGGAAACAGGGTCCCTGCTTTTGAGAAACTTAAAAGCATGAAATAGTAAGTGAATAAAACAGCAAAAATATAAAAAAGTAGGATGACAATAGAAACAACTGCTTCACTTGGGGAAGCTGGAAAGGCACAAGAGAGGAAGTGAAATTTATTTAGGTTGGGCAATGAAGGATGAATAGGAATTTTCCAAGAAGGGTTAAGCATGTTTGGAGGAAGATATTATAATGGGTTCAATTCCAGAAGGCTGAACTTCAAGTAATTTTGTGGCACCCAGAGGGGATAGCCAAAGGGCAAGTACAGCATGAAAAAAGAAAATTGAAAAAAAAAAAAAAAACAGATATATATGGTACATGCCCACAGAAAGTAGTGCTGAAAGAAAACTTTTTCATTTTTCTACCAGATTGGAAAATGCTTTGTATAAAGGTTTAAAATGAATTTACTTTTAACAATATGGACAAGGAAGTTTTCTTTCCTGAATCATGATGGAGAACTCCATTTTCATTGATAGCAATGAAATTAAAAAAGAGAATAGGAAATATAGCTACCAAGGAAGTGAGTTTCAACATAGTGAGAATAAAGTTACTCAGAGTTAAACTTCCTATCTTCAACTTGTAGATACATATGTTTAACCTACAACCAACAGATAGATTCTCAAGGTTTAAAGAGGATATACCCTAGTTTAACATTACTAGAAAATCAGATGTAAAGAGATAGCATTAGCTTTAAACTTTCTTGAGATTACCTGCTTAATAAAATTATTCTCATATAAATATCGAAGTGACTTCTTGATACTTGGTAAGCGCTTTGAAATTCTTTTATCCCAGTAGAGACAGGTAGTTTCATTTGGAGTCTAGGCAGATCAGTATTACTCTGTAGTGAGAGAAAGTACACACAATACAACAGGCTGCACTTGCATGAGACAGTTCTGCTATGATCTCTTGGACAATGTGCCCAGTGAACCTGCCTCCTTCAAGCTCCCTCTACTAGCCACAGGCTTCCACTCCTGGTGTCTCATGGAACACAAACATAGACATCATCACCTCAGCTTCCAGATATACTTAAACATAATACCATGCACATGATAGCAGCTTAGTAACTATTTTTTGTTTGATAAATAAAGCCAAAACAATAATTATAAATTTTAAAAAATAAATTTGAATCAATAATACCTAGCAACACTGCCTGCTCACATGCTTAGGATATATATTGGGAAGTCTCTTAGCAGGCATAGATATTGGAGAAAACTTCTTGCAGGTACTCCTTCCTTTTTACCCATCTCTTTGAAAGTTTCAACTTGAAATTTTGAATAATATCCTGGGTACTCTATTTGGTTGATGTTAACCTCTAATACTACATTTAAACTTACTGAACAAAATGATCACTCTCTGTCCTGGGGCTTCTATTTTGAGTTTTCTCTTGGCACCATTTTAGCATGCACTTAAAAACTGGATTTTTTTGTTTGTTTGTTTTTTGAGCTTGGATGAGATGCAGAATAATTTTCTGTTATGCATGACTGAGAGGCAGGAAAGATATTTCAGAAAAACAAAGCTGTCTCTAAGTGGTTATAAGAATAATTTGAGATAGGACTGCTAGAGAATTTAATTTTAGCAGTATTAATATGTAGAACAAAATTCTAAAATGTTGCTTTCATACTTTGTGGTATATTGTTAATCATACATAACAGCTATGATTAGTTCAAACTTTGGTTGCATCTAAAGAATTCTCTATTTTCCTGCATTATTCTGTAAATATAAGCTGAATAAAAGCATTTCAGTCTGATGTTATTAATTATCTCATCCTTTAGTCATAGATAAATCCCATGGAAATGTCTTTTGTAAATGTACTCTAATAAGGACCCCAGAACATTTAATTTATGCACAAAAGTCGCTACAATTATTTCTCCTGGTAGCTTGTTTTAACACATCGATAGCAAAAATATCAAGAGCCTCCATTAAAAATCAGAGCCTGAAAATAAAAAAAACAAGACTTATATACAAACTATTCAAGGATATTGTTCTCTTGGGCTGTTGGTCAGCCTCTCTCCAGGTTAAACTGCCTCTCAGCAAAAATGCCAAGGTAGTTTCAAAGAGTATTACACTCAAAAATATTGCCTCTCTATATATTGGCAGGGAGCATTGTCTGCGAAGAAATATAATATTGTCTCAGAAGCCTACAGAAATTGTTCAGTGAAAAATAATGAAGTAAATTCAATGTGGCAATTCAAAACAATGAAAGTTAAGGCCTATTTTACAAAGGTTTTCAAAGCTAATTCGAAGTTTCCCTTTGAAATTTTTCAACTCCAGCATAGACCCTACTCCTTAAGGTTTGGTTAAAAAAAAAAAAAAAAGAAAAATTTTTTTCTCCTTTGTACTGAATGCTTCAAAGAAACATTCTTCAAGTTAATGATCATTCTTGAGCATTAACTTGCAGTACTGTGAGATAATTCATTTTAAAGCTAATTGTGAAAGCAAGGTCATCATTTAAAGAAAATCAATGGACAGTTTTCCGGATAATCATGGAACTGATGTATTCCCTGTTCTCTTTCTCCTTGACTTCTTTGTACCACTAAATACAATTGAAAACATTTGTCCCTTATCCTGTGGTCATAGCACTTACCTGTTCTTTACCTTTCTCTCCAACCACATTCTAGTTTCCTCATCACTGTTACCTTCTATCCCCCTCTGATCATTAATTCACCATCAAAATCTTAGCCATGTAAAGCTATGGGATTCTCTGTCTCTTTAACTTTACGATTTCCCACATCAAATCTAGTTCTGACTGTTTCAGTTCTGGTAAAGTCACACTTACTCTTCCAATCACTGAGAATTACATCAGTCAACTGATTACCTCATATCCATGCCCCATATCAAGTTAGACACCAGCCCCTCTGGATGTTTTCTTTGTAGTGTCACCTAACAATATTCATTTCTGTGTGATGGGACTTTGTAATAAGTATATATTAAATATTTAAACAAACACACAAAGTACATCTCTACTATATTCATAGACAATACAATTTCCTATAGATCTATATCTTGCATCTGTCTCTTTCTTATCTCATTGTTAAGCTTTCTATTCATCTTTACTTGATTTCCCAGCTCATTTCACATGTCCTCAATCTCCCACTTCTATCCTGTCCATGTAAAGTAGACAACTTCATGTATTACTTAAGAAATATTGAAGCCTTCCAATGTGAGTTTTCCCTACTTACATTCTTTAAAACTCTCAATATTTTACAAAATCCTTACTTATTCTTCACTTTCTTCATTTTCCAAGTGGCCTTGGTTCTTTGCCTTTCTATCTGTTCTTGGATCTTCGCCCATCAATCAGTCATCTTCTATCCCTCTGGCATCTTCTACCTCTTTCTGAAAAAGCAACTTCTTCCCTTCTACCTGCAACATTCTCAAGAACTTCATCTAAGAAAAAAGGGCCTTCTTTTAACTCTACTAATCTTTCAAGCTGCCAGGCCAAGTCTCCCTTTCGTTCACACCACTCTTCTTGAGTGAGCTCTGCCTCCCCTTCCTAACTTCCCACTGACTTCTCAACCCCTTGTATTATTTTCAGTCTTGAGCACTCTGTTGAAATAGCAGTCTTGAAGGCCATCGCTTAATTACTAAAGGCCAAATCCAATAGCCTCACTGCAGTTCTTATTCTTCTCAGCTTCTCTGACACATTTGCCACTGCCAACTGCCTGCTCATTCTCAAAATTCACTCTTCTGTTGGCCCCTGTGATTCTCCAATCTCCTGAGTCCCTTTCTATTTTCTTGAACCTTACTGGGTTTTGTTTTTGGCATGTCTTCCTCTTTCTGTCCTTTAATTACTATAGATTTTTCCCAAGGCTTTCTTGTTAACCCTTCCCCTTCTCTATCTATATTCTTTTTTAAGTCAATTTCACTGGCTTCCACGTGGCTAGCAAATCTGGATATCTTCCTTTTCTCTTGAAATGCAGACCAGATTTCTAACCACTACCCAAACAGCTCTATTTAGTGTTTTGCAGGCACCTTCAACTCAACATATATAAAATGTAGCTTACCACTTTCCCTATAAACTCCCCTTCCTTGCCTGAATTTTGTTTTATTGATTTCCTTTCATATTAAAAAAAAATCCAATAGAATTATTCTATTTACTGTCTCCAAACACAGCTCAACCATTACCTCCTAGATATTTTAAGTTATCCTCATTACTGGAATTACTTACTTCTCTCTTTCTAGCCATCAAAATACGATGTAACTTTTCAGATTTAGGTATTGAGTCTCTGTTGTTCCATGGCCTGACCGCTTCTCTCCTCTGACTCCTAGATCACTGATAGTCCCTTTCTTTAATTCACATTTAACAGATTGTTACTTATGACTCATTTTTTTGATATTTTCATTTAACTTTTTAACATATCTATAACTTATTTACTAACTTTGATTGTAATTCTTTTGCAAAAGCATTACTCATAGATTACCTCTCCTCAATCTACCTCTCTTATTCATGCATTCAAAGCACGTTTGTGAGGTATGTATTTGTCTTGGTCTGTTCAGGCTGCTATGACAAAATGCCATAAATTAGGTGACTTATCATAACAGAAATTTCTTTCTCACAGTTCTGGAGGCTGAAATTGAATTTTACAATTGAAATCATTTCAATTATAAAGGCAGGAAATCCAAGGCAACTTCCCAAGGCTGGGAAGTCCAAGATCAAAGCACTGGCAGATTTGGTGTCTGATTGGGGTCCACTTCCTGGTTCATAGACAGCTGTCTTTTCACTGTAACCTCACATGGCAGAAGGGGCAACAAAGCTTTTTTTTTTTTTTTTTTTTTTTTAAATAAGGATACCAATTTCATTTATGAGGTCTCTATCCTTATCACCTAATCACCTCTGAAAGGCCCCAACTTCTAATGCTATCACATTGAGTGTTAAAATATCAACATATGACTATTGAAGGCACTCAAATACTCAGTCCATAGCAATACTATATGACAAACACAATGTAAGACTCTGGGAAAAGATACATATGACATGTTTCTGTCCATGGAGGAATTTGCTATCTAGAAAAAGTGTTAGAAATAAAAACAAATAGGTACAGCAATGTTAGAAGTGTTTAGAGATGTATATGGTAGGCTTTGGACGCACAAGAAAACAATGCTTTAAGGGTATTAAAATTTTTCCCAGAAGATATCACTTGGGTTTATTTTTAAAGAAAAAATGATATTTAAGAAGGTAGACAATGATGAAAAGGTGTTCCAGGCACAGCAAAGATAAGTCATCTAACAATTATATAATTAATTTTCAGAACTCAAGTAATTATACATGGGAATATTGGGATAGTGACAGTAATTTGGAAAGACAAGAATCACAAAAGGGTTTAAATATGAAGCTAAGGGTTTTGTTTCCATCCTGGGAACAAGGGGAAGCCATGGGGGGTGGTGTATTTTAAAATATAACCTTTTCATTTAAGTCATACATATAGAAAGGTATACAAATCATAAGTTTACAGTTCAATGAATTTTCACAAAATAAACACACCTGTATAAACAACACATAAATTAGGAAAGAAAATACTATCAGAACAAATGAAAAGATTTTAAGCCATGGAAATATATTATCAGACTTACATTTTGAAAGATCTTCCTGGTGCACTGGGGAAGAAAACTGTTGGCAGGGAAATCACTTCAATTGTAAAGGCAAGAAATCATAAAAGCTTTGAAGTAGTGTATAGAGAGGAAGGATTATGTTTAAGAAATATTTAGGGCTGGGTACAGTGGCTCATGCCTGTAATTCCAACACTTTGGGAGGCCTAGGCAGGCAGATCACTTGAGTTCAGAAGTGAACGCTAGCTTAGTCAACATGGCGAAACCCCATGTCTACTGAAAATACAAAGATGAGTCAGTTGTGGTGGTGTATGCCTGTGATCTCAGCTACTTGGGAGGCTGAGGCATGAGAACTGCTTGAACCAAGGAGGCAGAGGTTGCAGTGAGCTGAGATCGCACCAGCCTGCACTCCAGCCTGGGTGACAGAGTAAGACTCTCTGTCTCAAAAAAGAAAAAAGAAAAAATATTTAGGAAGCAAAATTAATAGGCTCTTTAATAAATCAATGTGTGAATGGATGGAGAAGTGGAATCTAAGACATGCAGCTGGGTTAATGATGGTGGTGGGTAGTTTGCAAAGACAGCCACAACAACCCCTCCCATTCATGAGTGGATATTATTTTGAAATTGACTTTGCTGCTTCTCAAGTCAAGAGGTAGAGTCCATTTCCCCACCACTGAAATCTGGGCTGGCTTTGGGACTTGCTTTGACCAATAGAATCTGGCAGAAGTAACATTGTGTGACTTCTGATGATAGGCTTCAAGGGGCCTGGCAGCTCCTGCTTTTGTCCTCATGGACACTGTCCAGAGTCTGCCATAAATAGACATTAGTGTATTCTTCTAGAAAATAAGAGAAAACATGGTGTGAGGACCATAATGTGGGCCGGGGTAGGGCTAGGAGAAGGCCCTATTCAATTGACCCTAGTCAATAGCCAGAACCAACTGTAAAATAAATGCATGATGCCATCTTGGACCTTCCATCCCAAATGACTTTCTAGCTTAATGCATGAGTAATCCCAGGTGAAAAATACCAGCACTGCCAGCCAACCAATGGAATCATGAGAAAGAATGATTTGCTGTTACCTGGGGTTATGTGTTATGTGGCAATAGATAGCTAAAACTGAAATTTGTACTTGGAAGTAGAACAGAGTGATACCATAACAAAAACCTAAAAGATGTATATAGCATTTGTTTGATGACTGGCAGCTGACGGAGGCTGGAAGGCAGTAAGGAGAATGTCAGTGAAAGCCATTAGGCCTTGAGATTAGAAGCAGGAATAGGGTGACTTGTGTTACAAAGTGGTGGAACAACCAGCAAACATATCACTTGTAGTAACTTATTATAGAAGATATATAATTTGCCTACCAAGATTTTGGATTTCCAGGCATAACATGGAACTTACCAACGAGCCTTTTTAGCTGGGTATGATAAAGAATTGTAAAATAAAGATGAGCTAAAAAGGAAATTGTTCCATTTATCAGCATAATTTACAGGAAATATAGATGGGACAGGATTTTTCAAGTTGGACAATAAAACTGTTTCTCATCCCCACTCTCTTCAGAAAGCAATAGATTTTCAAAGTTAGAAATGATCACAAGGTAAAGATCAAACCAAAACTATGGTTTATTGTCAGATCCCTTGTTAAAACCACTGAAAGATTTTAGGTAGTGACCAGTACATACATTCAGCAAAGCAAAGAAAAATCTTCCAAGAAGCTAAAGTTACTACTCTACAGCAGCCTTACAAATAGCTCAAGGTAGAGAGAAAGGTCTGTGTCAAAAAGAATTACGGATGTGACTGACTTGTGGGACATGGAATGAATCCAATCATATTTATAGGAAATTCACAATGTTTTAAGAAAATTATATGACCTTGGACTAAAAGGTACAAATATCATTCAAAATGAAAAGTGAGCTCTGGGCCCTAATATCCTATTGGCAAGTAGCAGACTGAGAAAGTTATTCAGCTGCAAACATGGTTCACTTCTTAAAGAAAAACAAGAAACCAGAATATGAAGCAAGAGCCCTGTGTATAGAGCCAAGAGATGGGAAAACAATGAGTAAGGGAACCATTGAAAAAGAAGAATATACTCTGATCAAAGAATATTTCTGCTGAGAAACAGGAGAAACTGGTGACATGAACCTGGCTACAGAATTGCTGCAGTCTAGTTGTTGGTCTTCCTCCTTTTGAATGGGAGCATCTATTGTAATGATCTGTTTGGGTGTGTGAAGTGGGGAGAGCTGGGTCTTTTAAATTCACAGATCTCTGGAACAGGATCCACACCCAGGACAAGATTGAATGTACAGGAAACTTATTTAGGGAAATGCCTGTGAGAGAACATGGTAAGGAAGCCTACAGAGGTCAGGATGCATGAGAGTATGCAGTGCCATTCTGACCCCAAGTGAAGGAGAGAAGGAAGGAAAGGTGGGTGAAAACATCTTAGATTGCTGTGTGGTTGTAAGGAGAGTTTGGCAAGGTCACCAGAGAAGCCTCATGCCAACAACACTTCTCATAGTAGTCCCTCATCTCCAAAACTTAGCCTTCCATTGTATCCCTTCTGCACCCTGTCATTGTCTGGGAGCAGCCCATGGGAGGTTGGAGCAGTGCAAATGTAGGAATGATTACAAAGCCCAGCAGCCAGCTGTGCATAAATCAATTACACTCCCTACCGTCACTGATCTGAGAGATGCCTTCATGTAGCCACCACAAACCACCACCAATGATTCTCAAATTCTAATCTCAAGGTCTAGCTTCTGTTTCAGAATTAGAATGATAATTTTTGTTGTCGCCAATTATGTTCAACAGATGCCCCAAATGTACCTCATTAATAAGCCATTATTAAGTCCGTATTATCCACCAGACATTGTAGTATTCTGAAGAAGCTCAAAGACTGAACAGAGAGATACATATGTAATAAATAATTACAAATCATATGTTCTTTCAATGAGTATTGACTGTGAGCCTATTATATACCAGGCACTGGTAGAAGTGCTGGAGATAAAACAGTAAATAAAACATGACAAGTGCTCTACTTGGTTGACGGGTGCCAGCTGGATAAGTCAAATAAATAGCCACATAATTATCATACAATGTAGTATGTGAGTTAAAAAAAGACATACTCTATAGCCTAAGGTACAAATAGGAGCAGTTCATGTGACAAAGAGGAAAGGCAGGGTTTTCCAGATTCTCATAACAGCACAGGCAATGATATGTAACAACGCAACAACAAAGTCTTACGTGAAGCCTGCTTCCTTAGGCATCAAGTCTTGCGTGGGCTTAACTGACTGGTGGAAACTGAGTCACCTGTCTGATCCTCAGCTTCATGGGAGACTGAGGAATTTGTTTTTTCTTCAAAGTCAGAACATCTATGTTGAGAAAGTAGAATTCAATGTGAGAAATTTCCCAAATATGGAAAGTATCCAAGCCATAATGAGCAGTCATGCAGATGATGTGCATAACTTCACTCATCTTGTGAATCTCATATAATGATTAACTTAAATGCTTATTTAGAAAAAGCACTAAGCAAACCATACAAAATTAAATAAGAATAGTCAGTCTTAAAGAACACACTTCAGAAGTTAAAACCCCTTTAAAAACTGTGAGACTATTCCCTGCTGCAAACAAAGGTAGTGTGTCACAAGTTTTGATTGCAACTAATGTGTGACACTGTTTTAAATAAATGGATAGGTCTGTGTTCCTCAAAACACATTCTCCTTCTCCAGCCATACCAAGTTGGCTGATAATTTCTTCCATTTAGTGGGTGCCATTATTTATCTTGGATTGAATAATAGTCTATTTTATCTTTCTTCTTCAAATTGAACAGTTTTGGAGTGCTGTGTATCATTCTGTCAGCTACCACTGATAGTTCTTGAATAAAATTTGTTCAAATCTTTTATAGTCTAATCCAGTGCTTCCAGTAGAACTGTCTGTGATAATAGAAATGTCGCATATCTGTAGTGTCTGATCAGAAACCACTAGCCACACGAAGCTATGAAGCCCTTGAACTGTGGCTACTACCAGGGTGAGATTGAATTATTCATTTAAAATTTTAATTTAACTGTAATGTATCTAAACTGAAATAAATCGTTACATATGACTAGTGGCTAGTCATATAGATCTAAAGCTTACATATTCAAAAAATAATCCCAGGCTCTTCAACTTTCAGCATTGTTTCCTTTACCTCTCTTCATCTAAAATATTACTAACTCTAACAGCTGGGATTGGGTCATTCTCCACTTCTTTAAAGTTTATTGACAGTCCTTGGCATCGAGTCACATAAGTGGCTCCTTTATTGGAATCAATCAGTACTGGACACAATCCAATGACAGAATCGAGATGACCTAGACAACTGGCTATAAGGTTCCTTGATCCATCCCAATCTCAATCTCACTAGAAAAAGAATTCAGTGATTAACAGTGAAGTGGATTATACAAAAATATTTGGGCCAGGTTATATACATATCCATTTTAACAAAAGAGGGATAGACAATTATTATTAATTACATATATGCCTTAAAGTCTATTCACAGAGAAATATGGCCACAAAACTATTTTTTTAATTTTATTGCATTTTAGGTTTTGGGGTACATGTGACGAATATGCAAGATTGCTGCATAGGTACACATGTGGCAGTGTGATTTGCTGCCTTCCTCCCCTTCACCTATATCTGGCATTTCTCCCCATGCTATCTCTCCCCAACTCCCCATCTGCCGCTGTCCCTCCCCTATTTCCCGCCAACAGACCCCAACGTGTGATGCTCCCCTCCCTGTGTCCATGTGTTCTCATTGTTCAATACCCACCTATGAGTGAGAACATGCGGTGTTTGATTTTCTGCTCTTGTGTCAGTTTGCTGAGAATGATGGTTTCCAGGTTCATCCATGTCCCTACAAAGGACACGAACTCAACGTTTTTGATGGCTGCATAATATTCCATGGTGTATATGTGCCACATTTTCCCTGTCCAGTCTATCATCGATGGGCATTTGGGTTGGTTCCAGTTCTTTGCTATTGTAAACAGTGCTGCAATGAACATTCGTGTGCACGGGCCACAAAACTATTAATGCAAATATGCATCACTACAATGGTAGGATTAATCACATGATCTTAAATGAAAATAAATGCATAATGATGAAAAAAAACTAATCAAAATTTAGGTTTTAAAAAAAGACAGTAGTGATGAAAACCACACCAAAGTCAGTCAACACTGATAAGGCACCTAGAAAGCAACTCTCACTCACGTGCACACTCTGTAGGACACTGCTTCCCAGTCAAACAACGTGTGGTGGCCTGAATTCTTAGCAGAACCTAAATTGACTTTAGTTTGTAAACACAAAATTTTATAACTCATGTGAGAGAGCAGTTAAATTGAATGCAAATTTACGTCCACATAAGTCGCGCATCACTCACCTGGAAAACCTGATGGAAGGACGTGCTTTGCTTTAGATTGATTCACAGCCTTAACCAAGGACTCTCATACCTTAAAAACCCCTGCGCTGGAGAGGACCTTAATTGAATTTGTACTCTGCCATTGTGTTCTCCTCATTTGGGCCATAGTCTGCAGAATATAAATAGATAAATAAGCAGATCTGATAAGCAAGGGTCAGATGCATGATATTTAACTGGATTGGACATTAAAATGCATCCTTATCTACATTGAGATCAGTTTTCTCACTCTTCTAAGATGTAACTTTCTCCATCATAGAAGCCATCTTAATCACTACAAATAAAATTAGGGAGGAAACAAAGTAGGGGGAACTGGATAACTCAGAGGGGTCTATAAAAGTGTCATTCAGAGCATGGTCAAAGACATTAAAGCTATGTAACCTCTCCCAAATATACTTAAATCCAGTTCTGTTCCATGGCATTCTTTAAGAAAGTGAAATCTCCCAGACAGAAAATCATTTACTCATTTATTCATTCAACAATACGTATTGGGGCCCTGCTTAGCAGCCTCATCCTAGGTGAATAGAGAAAAGCATAAACACTGTTCCTAACTTCCAGGGATTACAAGCTACTCACTGACACTAATTTGCCAGACTCATTCTCAGCCTGAAGTGACAAAATTCTGTTCATCTTGGCATTAAGTGACACTCATTTTTTTAAAGGATGGTACATCACATCTAAATGTTTCAGAAATTCTAATTCATGTAACTATTCTTGTATTATTACAGTACTGAATAAAAACAAAATAACTAATAAATCATTTATTCACAGCAATAATCACAGCATTATGATAATCAACTGGATAAATGATAATATTTCTATGATGAAAAATAAATATATAAAAGTCACCCCTGACCATCTAGAAAATTCAGAAGTCACATGAAAATCAAACATCAGATTCCTTTGTTTTTGAAGAGTAATATAAAATTCAATGTATCGAGAATAGTTTCGCAGGCAGGGACAAAGATAATCTTTAGGAAAAGAGAACATTAAGCCAGTCTTAATATTTCTATACGTAAACGGTAGTGTTCAATGTGAAGCATAAATGGAAGTTTAATCACCCTCAATCTAATTTCCTTCCATTAATTCAATAGTAGGAACTACTTAGCAGGCATTTTTACTCAGCAAGTCCTTACACGACCTGGAGGTAGAGAAGAATAAACCAATGAATTAATGCTGTGTCACATTATCTCTGTGAAAATCCTTAGAAGGTTTTCTGTGACACGTTCGACAGATTCCCAAATATAAAAATATGGATAGCTGTCCGTCCAGAGAGACTACTCCTTATACATTTTCATATACTATAACCTCCAGCTTAGGAAGCAGACACAAGCAAATCTTTTAAGCTCTTCTTCCATATATATTCATATTCTACAGCAGTAATCTCCAAAGCGATGTGCACATACCCTTGCAGGATACAAAATAATTCATTGGAATTCTGAGAAGAAAATATCGGAACATCTGCTTGCATATATATAAAAAATAAATAGATTAAGATGACTATATACAACAGCCCTCACGTGATTCACATGTCAGATGGTCATACGTGTACATAACACAAGAAGTCGCCAGAGGGAAGCAGAGTAGTTTCATACACTGAGCAACTGGTATTGGCAACCCCACTCAATCTTTGCCTCTAGCATATTGCAATAAATTGTTGTTTACATGCACTTTGTTAAATGTATTTAAAAATTATTTTATCTTCATCCATAGAATCCCAGGCACCAGAGTCTAGCTGTCAAAAGCAGAGTTTCTAAAGCCAAAATGGCTAGGTCCAAATCTTGCATGATTTTGTACAAATTTACTGTTACTTAACTTCTCTCTGCCTTACCTATCTCATCTGTAAAATGGGAATAAAACCTAACTCACAATGTCATTAGGAAATTAAATTAGTTAATATTTGTAATAAAGAGCTTAAAGTAGCTTAAAGTAGCAAATAGTAAGCACCACATAAATCTCTGTTAAATAAATATGTTTTCATGAGATGACAGTATGCCTGAAAATATCTTGCACTGCAAAGAGATTTGATGATTAGCTTGTGGCAAAATATTTCAAACTCTTGTCAAATTAAAGATGAATTATATTTTAATGTTCATTAGTAGAATCCCAGGCATCCAAGTCTAGTTGTCAAAAGCAGACTCACTAAAGCCAAAAGGCATATACTCCAAATTTGCTGATCTTTTTTGTGATAAGTGGCTGTTAATATTGAACATTCTAGCAGATATTAAAACATGAAAAGAAAGTTGGCTGATATTTTCTATGATGTCAAGTGCCTCCTACAGCTATTTTATACACACTAATATGTCCTATCAAGATAAGGGTAATACTTGAGCAATGAGTAAGAAAGTAACTGCTTCTTTTTGAGTAGTATGAAAGCAGTATATTGAAAACCAGTGTTTAGAAAGATTGTTGCTATTGTTTTGTGATTTTTTTGTGTGTGAAAAATGGTATGTGTCATCCATTGGCATTTTAATTTTTATACACACACAAAAATTGAAAACAGAAGTTTATAATTTGCTTTTTAAAAATCCAAAAAGTTGCATTGGAGTTTGGAACTGTTTGAAAAAATTTAAATGCAACAATATTCCATTTGTACTTTATATTTGTATTTATTTTTAAAAGCGGGACTTATTTTATCTTTGTCACCCTTTGTATGCCCATGCTGTATTAGTCTAGAAGAAACACGTATATAATTTATAAATAAGTACATAAGGGCTATATAATGAAAATATACTTTTAATAATGTGGGCACATGATTTTAAAAAAATGTACCACCATTCTACTATCTGGAAATAGTAATCACGGAATGCCTTCTATGTGCCAGGAACTTACCATACATGATTTTATTTAATCCTTACAATAATTCTAAGAGATAGGCAATAATATTATTTATATTTTACAGAATAGGAGATTAAGGTTAAAAATGTGTTAAATCATTTCCCCGTAACTATGGAGCTTGTGTGTGATCGAATCAGGTTTAGAAGAGAGTTTTATCTGGCTCGCAGGGCATAATCTTGGCCATGCTTAATTGTCAATTTCCTAAATACAAAACAGAGAGACTGTGGTGGTGCTGCGTGGCAAAATAACTTGAACAGAATAACAGCAGAAAATTCAGATTGTTTAACTTATGGTAAAGACATTTAACGATACTTTGCTTACGTATGTGCAGCCTTCAACTTTCAAATGGATTGTACGCTAAACTTGAAAATCCCTTGTTAGAAATGTAGAATGCATTTTATTCTGGCACCAGGATTAAAGATAGTGGCTGAATTTCTGGATTATACTATATATATTTTTTTCTCATAATATATCTGAATTATTAGACATTAGCAATGAAAAATAGTAGAAAACTAAACTTCTGCGATATCAATAATTAAACACATACACAAAATCAGAATATTTGCTGCTTAAGAGAAACCATGTTTTAAAGTACCATGACAATGTATAGGGTAATTTTGTGCATGCTTTCAAAGGTACTTTCTAATTTTCATGGACTGTAGAAGTTAATGGCATCAGTTCTTCACAATGCCTAATTTAACTTCAAAGTATATAAATTTAATTTTCTTGATAGAGATGAATAATTAGTGTTCTCTTACTTTTATTAGAATTAAGTCTGTATTTTGAGCAAATGGAAAAATGGGAAAGTAAGCAAAGAGAGAGGGGTTGAGACTTTGATTTTCCTGAGGTAATTAGGAAAAGTTAGATGAAAAAGAGAAAAAAAAATGAGATTAATGATATGTGTATACTTGTGGGAAAAAAAATCTATTGTCTTTAGTAAAGTTGGCTGATCCTTCGGATGTGGAAAATCGATGGGAGTACGGCCCACACTTATTCAAGTCCATTCATGTGGTTCTGCTAGGTGCCCACCACGTCGTGCATTGTAACCTTGGTTAATGCATTTGGGTGATGATGGGAACAGGTCTTGATGTGTGTGATGGATTATATTGTTTACTGAGAATGACCGCAGGGAACACTGAGCTGGCCCCAGGCAGAAAACTACTCAGGGCATTCTAAAATAGTAAACAATATATGGATTTCATGCACTAGTTAAACCAGTTCCTAAAACACAGTATACTGTATGACTCAGCTCCCATTGCTCCCTTGTCAAGAATGCTTTCCAGTTTATATTTAATTAGTAGCGAACAGGCACTAGCTGCCTGCCTAGTTTATCTTTATTCTATGAAAAAAAACATAGAATACCTGCTTGTTAAAAATAATCACTTGTTCACAAAGAATAAATACGTGGGTCAGAGTCTGCTCTGGGCTCTCAGCTCAGAATGCCGTTAGCCCCTGATCCCACTTTGCACTCTATCTTTGTATCTGTTTCTTAATTCCTTCAGCACCGCCTAGGTTGGGGTCTCCATGATTGAGCTGGTCTTGACAGGATGATATAGTGCCCCTTCTCTCAAGGTTGCCAGACACTTGGCTCTGTTGGTCCAGGGCAGTTCGGTTGATGGTGATGGTGGGACTGGAAAAAATGGGCAGTGGGTGTCCTTGATGAAAGGATTCCATCTAATGTCTCTAATGCCAGAACAGCCGCAAGGTAGTTTTGACTGCAGTGAAGAACTACACCCAAATTAAGTGTCCAGGATTTTAAATTCAGGAAACACTTAAGATGTAGCATAATTTTTTCAATGAATTAAATGAGCAACCTCCGCTGAAAGAAATATTTTGCCAGGCATCCTTTGAATACTCTCAGTATTCTCTAATTCACAAGAGGAAAAACATTAGAATTGGAATGGTTTTTGAAGACCAAGTCATTCTCCTTCTCCCCCACACTCCCCACCACCACCATGGAGTGTCCCTTTTGTTGTCCAGGCTGAAGTGCAGTGGCCAATCTCCACTCACTGTAACCTCTGCCTTCAGGTTTCAAGAGATTATCCTGCCTCAGCCTCCCTAGTAGCTGGGATTACAGGCATGCACCACCCCACATGGCTAATTTTTTTTTTGTATTTTTAGTAGAGACAGGGTTTCACCATGTTGGCCAGGCTGGTCTCAAACTCCTAATCTCTTGATCCACCCACCTCAGCCTCCCAAAATGCTAGGATTACAGGCATGAGCCACCGAGCCTGGCCCATTCTCCTTATCTTTAAGAGAAACTTATTTGATTTATTTTCTATGTCAGCTTTCCCAAATTGCTGAGCTTAGAAATATACTGCCTACCTCCATTTTTTTTTACAATATACATTAAAATGTATTGTAATTTAACTTCTTAACCCATATCCTCTATAACCTTAAGATAGGGCATAAATTAATATGACTTACCCCCTTCTTTTTTGAAACTCTTTTCTTCTACTTAACTCTTCTTACTCTCCTACTGTGTAAAATGCTCCATTTCTGTCTCTCTCTCTCTCTCTCTCTGACTATATATTTACTACACTTCTAAATTTAAGTGTCCCTTGACATTCTTCTTTCAGCTCTATTTTTCTTCTTTACACTTTTCCATGGGATGTCATCCACACACTACTTGAGCAATTACTACCATTGAATAACTCCCTGATGTACATCTCTATGTACCCCACATTTATATATCTTGACCTCTAAAGTCTCAGTACTTTCCATCAACATCTGACAGTAAATCAACTTGCCAAATTCAGTAGATTCTATTTCATCAATGATTTTCCCATTCAGTCTCTCTACACAGTCATACCATCACCTCAACAATTTGGAGGCAATAATTACTTCCATCCTGGGCTGTCAAATACTCCCTGCTTCCAGCTTTCCTCTGTGTATTCCTTTTGCTCAAGTAATCTTCCACAAGCATTTTCTGAACATATAGTGTCCTTGTTCAAAAACGTTTGACAGCTAACAGAAGATTATATACATATAGGTAAAATGTATATACATATCTATATATGTGTATGTTTTATATTATACAGGTATACAGAAATTAGTTTCAATGACTTTTGATATGACATTCTTTCCTCAATATGATCACAGCTGATTAATATAATTTAGCATATTAGTTAAGCGCATGGACTCTGAAGCCTGATTATCTCGATTTGAAACTCAGCTCTATGAATTGGTAACTATAACAGACAGATTTCTAACATGGCCCTAAGAGTCCTGGCTCCTCATGCATACACACCTTCTTCCAGTTATTGAGTCAAACCATAATCTAGGCACTGCCTGTGAAGGGATTTTGTAGACCCAATTAAGGTCCCAACTCAGTTACCTTAGGATAGGGAGACCATCCCTGTGGGTTCATGTAGTCAAACAAGCACTTTAACGACTGAGAGCCTCCTCTAGTAGCTAGTACACAGGCAAGTGAAAGATTCAAAGCATGGAAAAGATTTGATGTGCTAATGCTGACTTGAAGATGAAGAAGGCCACACGGTGAGGCATATAGGCAGCTTCCGAGGGCTGAGGTGGCCCAGCTGACAGCCAGCAAGGAAACAGGGACCTCAGATTTACAGCTGCAAAGAAATAAATTCTGCCAACAATAAGAATGAGTTTGAAAGCTGATTTCTATCCCCGGACTCCAGATGAGAGCTCAGCCTGCGTGACACTGCTATTTCAGCCATGTGATACCCTGTGAACCTAGCAGTGCTGTACTGGAATTCTGACCCACAGAACTGGTGGCTAACAGATGGGTGCTGTTTTAAACTGTGAACTGTGTGGCAATTGGCTACACAGAAACAGAAAATGGCAGCTATCTCTCCCCAGAGTGGCAATCCAAGAGACAGCAAGGAGGTAACTACAATGCTTTTTTTGTAGAAAAACAATGCCAGAGTCTATTTTTCAGAAGTCAACAAGTCACTAAGCCCAGCCTACACTCAATGAGACAGAAATAAGGTACCACCCCTTAAAAGAAAGACTATCAAATAACATATGGATATATTTTTAAATTACTGTAATAAGCCAGGCACAACGGCTCATGCCTGTGACCCCAGTACTTTAGGAAGCTGAGGTGGGAAGATAGCGTGAGCCTGGAAAGTCAAGGCTTCACTGAAAAAAGAAAACCTATCATAATAATAGTCAACATGAACATTTTCTTATTTTCACTATTGCTAGGTAATAGCTTATTTAGCCAAAAAAACAACCATCTAAAGTAGGTAGTATTTTTACATACCTTTTATAGATGGGGAAAGCGAAGCACAGAGAAGGTAAGTAATTTGCTCAAGATCATGGATAGTTCTGAGGAAGTAGGTTTTTGATCAGTACAAGAACTCTGATAATTTCAGTCACCTCACAGCAGTCCAGGCTTCCTGAGAAGATGGTGACTTCTGAGTCACTAGAGGATGTCCAAGGGCAGCTGAACAGCCACTTGTCAGACCTTGTAGGGAAGATCAACTTGCAGGTGGAGTGTTGGAATAAATTCCTCCATCACATTCGAACTCTAAATGTCTTCAATCCCATGCTATAATTCACTGATACTTCTTCAAACTTCACTTTCACTGTTTGGCCTATTAAACCATGCCTGTCAGCAACGCATGGATACTTTGTATCCTCTGTAATTGCTTTTTATTTATTGGCTCTACACTTTTTATCATCTTCCTTTCACCTTGACTGACCTTTGCCATCTTACGAGATTGGCAAAACCATAGCCATCCTTAAAGATCAAGCACAAAGCTATCTTATCCCTGATACTTTGTCTAATAATTGATCTAATTATCCTCTTCACTCTCTTAGTACTATGCTCATCTCTCTACTACAGCTTTATGATATTCTGTCTGGTATTATACATTTTTATAGCTGTTTTTATTTGCTATAGAATTGAAAGCTACTTAAAGGCAAGGTTCATAGACTGCTCATTTCAGCACCCACGTGCAATTTTAAACACAACTGCCTGTGCCTCCCCTAACAGTAAATACTTATTAAATAGGATTTGACACAGTTGCTGTGTAAACTCAACAGTGAGATTGGAAGGATAATTTAAACATATTTTCTGATTAAATGAACTTCTGAAGCAGAGTATCTATGCCTCTCCTTCACTGACCCTACTATTAGTTCCTTTTCTTTTTTCTGCCTGATATTTTGTTGTGCTAAAATATATAATATTACCACTTTACTTATTTTAAAGTATACAATAGAGTAGCATTTAGTATAATTGTCATCACTACGTAGTTCCTTTTTTAGAATTCAAAAAAAGACCCCATGCCCATTAAATAACAACTCCTTATTCCTCTTCTCCCAAGCTTCCAGAACTACTAATTTGCTTTCTCTCCCAATCCTTCTAGTTCTTTTGAGCTCTGACACAGTCCTGTGCCAACTGGTTGGTTACTCAGTAAATATCTGTAGAGCTGAATTTTAATAAAAAGGCTCTCTCAGAAAATACACATGATGAAAGAGAAATAAAAAAACCAAGAGGGATTTCTTGCTTAAAGAGTAAATGATTTTAAAATAATACTGTTGAATTTTAATAAAAAGGCTCTCTCAGAAAATACACATGATGAAAGAGAAATAAAAAAACCAAGAGGGATTTCTTGCTTAAAGAGTAAATGATTTTAAAATAATACTGTTTCTAAGCATAAAGTTGTATAGAAAATGTGATTGCCAATTTGCCAAACACTTTGAAATACACGTTTTTATGTAAATCTAAAAAAACACAAATAAGAAAGTAGCTATGCAAAAATATGTTGGAAGGAAGTCTTTCAAAGTCTAATTTTGTAATTGGAACTTCCTAATTTCCCTCACAATGTGCATGAACAGTTAAGATAACAAAAAGATGTCATAGGAATTACTCTTGAAGAACTCTTAGGTTTTCCATAAATTATTCACCACCTTAGCTTATTTTGTAATATTCAAAATACTATTGTTTCTGACTTTTTTATTATTAAAATAAAACCATTTAGGAAAGAAGGATTTCCTTTTTATGTGCTTGTGTGATTTCTGGAAGGTAGAGAATTCACAGGGGTGAGTTTCCCAAACCAGTTGTCACTTCTAAGCAACAACCCCACTTAAAATTTGTTATCTCATCTGTTAATGGTCACAAAAGACTGAGTTTGGCTCATGAAAATGTTCCTTCACATTAATTTTCTCTTCCTCCATGGTAGAATCTATACTTTTATACTTTTATAATATGTTTTATTTCTGCCACTGGAAGATCTGCTTCGTGCCTCAGTTTCTCCACCTAATACTTTAGTTCAATAGATTTTGTTACTTAAAGGAACTATACATTATTTGTTCAGTACTAAGAGCTCTCTGAAGTGGGTTTACCAAAGTATAATGATGTGCAAGTGACAATTTAAGTTAATTAAATTCAGTGACATGAAACTAACCATAAAATTCCCAATGTGTAGAAAATGACTCATTTTCAATAAGCTCTATTTAGTATCATGAAATTGTAAAGGGTTGTGATTTAGTTAGGTATTATTTCAAACACTCTTGAGATCAAAATTGAGAGGATTCTTTTTTTTTCAAAGAAAAAAGTCTGCTTTGCTGTCACAGTTATTGTCACAGTATTTTTACTTATTCTATCTCGTTCAAGAAATTTCTTGGGCGGGTGCGATGGCGCCAACCTGTAATTCCAGCACTTTGGGAGGCCAAGATGGGTGGACCACTTGAGGTCAGGAGTTCAAGATCAGCCTGGCCAACGTGGTGAAACCCCATCTCTACTAAAAATGCAAAAATTAGGCAAGTGTGGCTGCACACACCTGTAATCCCAGCTACTCGGGAGTCTGAGGCACAAGAATCGCTTGAACTAGGGAAGTGGAGGCTGCAGTGAGCCAAGATCCTGTCACTGTACTCCATCCAGCCTGGGAGACAGAGCATTTTCTTTCTCAAAAAAACAACCAAACAAAAAGAAAGTTTTAAAGTCATATTTTGTTGCTTTGTATATCACAGGAAAAATATAATGAAGGATTTTCTTGATTGCTCTAAATGGAAGAAGAGACAATATTAAATTCATAAAAGACAGCAGGCTGGGTGTAGTGGCTCATGCCTATAATCCTACCACTTTGGCAGGCCAAGGTGGGGAAATCACTTGAGCTCAGAAGTTTGAGACCAGCCTGGGCAACAATACCATCTCTACAGAAAAGCAGAAAAATTAGCCAGGTGTGGTGGCACTCACCTGCAGTCCCAGCTACTCAGGAAGCTAAGGTGGGAGGATCACTGAGCCTAGGAGGTGGAGGTTGCACTGAGCCGAGATCACACCACTGTACTCCAGCCTGGACAAAAGAGTGAGACCCTGTCTCAAAAAAAAAAAAAAAAGTAGCAAAGAAAAAAAAAACAGGTGAGCATGGGGGAATCTTTCAAAAAGCAGCACTGAGTGTGGATTGGAAGGTGTAGTAGAATCACATGGCTAGAGAATATGTAAATAGATCTGTCTTTCTGGGTTTACCTTGACAAGGGTCTCAAACATGTGCATACACTTTGCATTAGCAATGATCACTTCTACAAATTTATTCTATGGATATACTTGGAAAAAGTGAAATAAATGTATAAATAATAATGTTCATTTAAGTGTTACCTGTAATAAAAAAATGAACCCCAATTAAGCCTAGAAACAACCCAATATTCAAAGCTAGGTTATGAAATACCATATAACCAGTAAAAATTATATAGCTCTATATTACTGTCAGGCAGAGAGATGACAACATAATACTTAATGATAAAAGCCGTTTACAGACAGTATATACAGTCTGAGTCCATTGTAATTACATATATAAAAGAAGTTTTATAAAGACAAAGAACGACTATTGGTAGGTGGTACATTTATGGTGTTTTATTCCTGTTTGCTTATCCATATTTTCCTAATTGTGCTACAATGATGATGGATTTCTCACATAATTTGAATGCAGAAATTTAAAATTTTTTTGTTGAAACCTAAATTCTTATACAAATTACCTAAAACCCACTGCATTGTTCCTAGAGGACTATGTAAACTGCAAAAATAATAAATGCAGATAGATGGATGGATAGAATAGAGAATTATTTCCAAACAATAGCATATATAGTCCTGTTGCTATTCACACCACCTTGCCTCTTATTTAAGAACATTTGTATAGGGAAAGCTTCTGCTAAAATATTCAAAAATTAAATGACTTTATTAATTTTGAATGTCTTTATTTATTTTTAAATTCAATGTATTTTAATGTTTTATTTGATAAGAGATATACAATAAGCCCATTTCTTAGTCCATTTGGATTGTTAGAGAAAAATACCATAAGCTAGGCAGCTTATAAATAACATAAATTTATTTCTTAAGTTCTTGAGGCTGGGAAATTCAAGATCAAGGTGTGGGCAGATTTGGTATCTGGTAAGGGGCTATTTCCTGGCTTATAAATGGCATTTTCTGGCTATGTCCTCGAATGGTAGAAAGAGAATGAGCTCCCTTGGGCCTATTTTATAAGGACACTAATCCCATGCATGACGGCTCTGCCCTCAAGATCTAATCATTTCCCAAAAGCACCCCCCACCCCGCCCAATATAATTACCTTAGAGGTCAGGATTTCAACATATGGATTTTTGTGGACACAAACATTCAGACCAAAACAGCCCATTGCATTTTCAGCTACATAACATGACTAAGTGAATTTGGTGCTGCCCACTTTTTAGGGCTTAGATTGGAAAACTGCAATGGCTGCACAAACATAGTAAATGCCCATGGATCTGCGGGTGACTATGGCTTAGCTGATCTATGTTGGTTTGGCTGGGAAGTCATGCTTCCGGATTCAGGATGGCTGAACTTGGCTTCAGGCTTTGGATGGGGTTCAGGTCTGCTCCATTTGTATTTCTTCTAGGGCCCAGGGTGAAGCAGCAGCAGCTATCTGGCATGCTCTTCTTATAGCATATCCCTGGGGTACAAAAATTAAGCCAAATCACCCAAATACATGTATAACTTCTTACTTTCATTGGCCAAAGCAAGTCACATGGCCAAGCTTAAAGTCAGTGAGCCAGGGAAGTATTCTGTGCCTAGGGAAGGGAAAGTGATTAAATATTGGATAAATGATTCTCCTAATTATCACAGTAAATGAATCTGTGACTGGGAAGTAACCTACAAGTCATTGCATTGAAAACCATGTAAAAGGAGACTTTAATTTTGGCATTGAGAGAAACCTTAAGCCAGTTCTTGGGTGGGCATTTCCACGTTCTGTTTTTGCCTTAATTGCCCCTCTACTTTCTCTCTTTTTTATCCACTAAATCTTCATGTTATCTTCATTTGCTCATATATGAGGGCGCTACACTATGGTAACGGACATTCTTTGTGTGCCAATATTATTATTATGTGCTGAATGTTTCCGTCTCCCCAAAATTCATATGTTGAAACTGTATACTCCAATGTGATAGAGTTAAGAGGTAGGGCCTTTGGGAGGTAGTTAGGTCATGAGTGGGGAAGCCCTCATGTATGGGATTAGTGCCCTTATAAAAGGGATCACAGGGGAGCTCTCCTCACCCTCTTTCCATCATATGGATACAATGAGAAGACCGTTTACAACCAGAAGAGGGCCCTCACTAGAACCCAACCAAGCTGGTTCCCTGATCTTTGACTTCCAGCCTCCAAAACCGTGAGAAATAACTTTCTGTTGTTTATAAGCCACCCAGTCTATGGTACTTGGTTATGGCAGCCTGAATTGACTTAAGACAATAGCTTTTGATAGGATGAAAAACATATGTTCTCAACATTACTAGGCAACTTCACAACCAGTCTACCCCCAAGAAAAGTCAAAATCAGTTGAATCATTCTCCAAAAGGGTAGCCAGTTTAAGGTAAAACAGACAGTGGTCACAGAGAGGCATTTTTCCTCTGTGACCTTGAAGGGCTCCTGTTGTAGCTCAAAGAAGGAAACGTAAGTTAAACATGACCACATTTAATTCTTTCCAGGTGGAAATTAAGAATGTTACTGGAAAAAATGCAGTAAACCCTCCCTGACTACTCTTCCTTTGGCATGGTGGCACCTGCCAGGCAAAACCTTTAAATATGCATCTGCTCACTCTCCTCCATCCAGTTGCCAGGGGTCACCAGCATTCCCGTTTACTCCTTTCTCCCCAGTAGTGTATATGCTTATGGATCTGCAGGTGACTATGGCTTAGGTTATATTGCATCATGCATTAAACAAAGGGAAAGGATAAAATATTTTTTGACACCTGTTTGAATATGCCCAGTGACACAGAAAAGAGATCTAAAAATGAGAGTGAGTGACAAGGAGATCTATTCTGTCTCATGAGACATTCATCAGAGCAGTGACTTTGGGCTGATTCCAGTAAACATAACACAGTTTTAGTTATACAGAAGACAATCTGCATAAATTTGTTTTCTTACCAAGAAGAATTTGTGCTAGAGGAGAGAATATTGTATAACAATATAATTAAAACCTAAGGTGTAGAGTTAGGGGAAGTGAATGGAGTCTTGCCAATTTTGCTGAGGCCAGTCCTTTTGAAGGCTCCTTCCTCTTTCTTTTTCTCTATTCATGAGAACCACAGGGTGGTGACACTCTGAGTCATGATGAAAAAAATGAATAGTCAAGGTCTAAGTGGCAGGTTGGAGGTGAAGGTTAGAGGGTTTGCCCCATCCCACCCTTCTCACGCCCCAAGCTGGGAAAATGACAGTTTGTGTCTTTCCTGGCCAAGTCATCTCATAGTCTTCCTTCATTTCCTGAATGTCAGAATATCAGAATGTAAAAAAAAAAAAAAGAGGAAAAAAGAAGAAGAAAGAAAGAAAAAGAGACCATCTTGTTTTGATACATTCAGTCATCTTTGCCTAATGCATAGCTGTCAAACTGAGATTAGAACTTATCTGAATGAGGTAGTTTTTCTTTTTTTTTATTTTTAGGGAAAGGAGCACTTTTGGTGAAATTCTACAAACAGTAAAAGAAATAGATCATTTGTTATAGATTATTCAAACTCTTGCATATATAGCAAACTGTACATTCTATGTGCTGCCTATTACAAAAACAGGGACTTTGTGCATTTAGAAGTTGTGTTGTTAGGCTGAACAGCTGGGCAGGTTTAAAACTTTTTTTTTAAGTTTTTTTTTTTTTTTTTTTTTTTTTTTTGCCCAGGCTTATCTCTAACTCCTGGCCTCAAGTGATCCTCCTGCCTCAGTCTTCCAAAATGCTAGGATTACAAAGTGCTGTGGGTTACACCACATTTGGCTAGGTTTAAAACTTTTGAAGATTTAATCCTAAATTGAAGAAAAGAGAGTTAACTAACATAAAATGAAAATAAAGAGTTGCAAAAAATAATAATTAATACAAAGAATTTGGTGATCAAGTTAAGTAAATACATCCTGCTGAAATTAAGCTATTAAATGAATCAGATATTAATTAGGTTTTCATTATTAAAGTTTAAACATTATAAAAATGCTTTTAAGACCACCACTTTAATAAAACAACTATTTTTTATCCATAGAAGCACATCATCTTGCCGAACTCTCAACAGTATTCAACACAGTTAACCACACCTTTCATCTTGAAATACTGTTTTCTTTGCTTTAGAATTACTCAATACCTTTCCAATGTGGAAGTCACCCTTGACAGCTCTACCTCCTCATCAAGACCTCCTAATGTTGTATAGTTTCCTGGGGCTATAAACATGGGCTTTTTCCCTAATCATTCTATAATCATTCTATACCAGGCATCCCCAAACTTTTTACACAGGGGGCCAGTCACTGTCCCTCAGACCGTTGGAGGGCCGCCACATACTGTGCTCCTCTCACTGACCACCAATGAAAGAGGTGCCCCTTCCTGAAGTGCGGCAGGGGGCCAGATAAATGGCCTTAGGGGGCCGCACGCAGCCCACGGGCCGTAGTTTGGGGACGCCTGTTCTATACTATAGCACTAAATACCATCTAAATGCTAATTGCTCACAAGTATATAATTTCCAAAAATCTATTTTCTGAGTTCCAGATACGTATTTTAAACTATCTATGTGACCCTTCCATTTAGTTTTCTGACAAGATCTCAACTTCCTGTCCAAAATGGATTTTTTTTTGTTTCCTTCCTAAATTTTCAAGCGTACAAAATAAATGAATGACATCATCATCAATCCAGTAGAATCTGGAAACCTTAATTCTCAGTAAACTGACACAAGAACAGAAAATCAAACACTACATATTCTCACTCATAGGCAGGTGATGAACAATGAGAACACATGGACACAGGGAGGGGGGCATCACACACTGGGGTCTGTTGCGGGGGGCCAAAGGAGGGACAGCAGGGGGGTGTAGGAGGTCAGGGAGGTGACAGGGGGGATGTAGGTGATGGGGGGGGATGGAGGCAGGAAACCACATTGACATGTGTGTACCTATGCAACAATCCTGCATGATCTGCACATGTACCCCAGAACGTAAAGTACAATTTTTTTAAAAAAAGGAAGTAATATGAAGATTGTAGTCAAAGTTTTCATCCCTATTCCCAATCCATTAGTAAACTTTGTTTTTCCTGTCTCTAGAATATAGCTCAGTCTGACTACTTTTCTTCATTTAACAGTTTCATATCTAGTCTAAACCACAGTCATCTCTCTCACTTGGATTACCACAATAGTCTCCAAAGTGGTTTCCCTTCTACTTTCTCTGAGACAGGGTCTCACTCTGTGGCCTAGGCTGGAAGGTAGTGGTGCAATTACAGCTCACTGAAACCTCAACCTCCTGGGCTCAAGCAATCCTCCTGCCTCAGTCTCTTGAATAGATGGGGACTACAGGCATGTGCCACCACACCTGGTTAATTTTTTTTATCTTTTGTAGAAATGAGGTCTCACTATGTTGCCCAGGCTGGTCTTGAATTCCTGGGCTTATGTAATCCTCCTGTCTTGGCCTCCCAAAGTGCTGGGATGACAGGCATGAGCCACCATGCCCAGGCTCCCTTTTTCTACTCCTCCTTTATTTCAATCCATTTAACCATATAGCACAACAGTAGTTTTACAATGTAAATGCATCCCTGCCACTCTTCGGCTCGAAAAGCTTCAATGGATTCCCATAGGGTAAGAAAGATAAATCCTGAAGCCACTTCATGACCTCGTCCCTCATAAGAAAGGTTCTGACCTTTCTTCTCTTACTCATTATGTTCCAATCTGTCTGGACCTTCTTTTACTCCTGCAAAAGAGGAAGTATCAAACCCTCCTGTAAAAGAGGTAGCATCGAACCCTGTCCCACTTTGGGGTTTCTGTTCCTACTGTTTCCACCTAGAACAGTTTTCTGGGTTTCTGTTCCTACTGTTTCCACTTTTTACAACAGTCTTCCCCTGGTCTTTCCTTGACTAACTCTGATTCTTCCCTCACCTCCTCAGAGGTTGCCTTCATGAACAGCCCCCACCACACTGCAACCGGCTTAGGTCCCCCTGTTAGATATTAATACCCTTACTTCACAGCATGAGTTATGGGTTGTAATTGTATGTTTACTTGCTTAATGTCTTTCTCCTTCATCAGACCGTGAGGTCTATATTGGAAATCATATTCACGTTTTTCACAGCTGTTTCCCTAGTGTATAGCACAGTACCTGGCCTAGAGTCAATTTTTAATATTAGGTATGTGATTGGTTGCAATAATACTTTTATATTATTTTATGTTCTGAACTTTTTCAATTGATCTGGTTTCATAAATGCTCTAGTAAGTTATCCCATTTACTATTTATAAAAGATATATAATATTCCATCAAATAAATATAAAATGTACTTATTTTCCCATTTCATTTTTACCCATTTTTGCTGTTATAACTTTGTTATAATAGAGCTGTTTCCTTTTTTTAAAAGTATCTTCTTAAGAAAAACTTACAGAGGTAAGACTCACAGTATCACAGCTTCTGAATTTTTTTTCTCCATAAGATCAAGATCACCAATTTTTCTTTAAAAATACAAATTACAGTACCCCCAAATGACACATCTCAGATAAATTCGTAATACTTTTTAAGTGCTTATCAAAGAAAATATGCCTCCTCTTTGTGAACTGCAGGTCCTGCCACAAATCTGTCCATGTGGGTCATATTAATTTTATGAATTTCTTTTTTTTTTTTTTTTTTTGAGACGGAGTTTCGCCCTTGTTACCCAGGCTGGAGTGCAATGGCGCGATCTCGGCTCAGCGCAACCTCCGCCTCCTGGGTTCAGGCAATTCTCCTGCCTCAGCCTCCTGAGTAGCTGGGATTACAGGCACGTGCCACCATGCCCAGCTTATTTTTTGCACTTTTAGTAGAGACGGGGTTTCACCATGTTGACTAGGATGGTCTCGATCTCTTGACCTTGTGATCCACCCGCCTCGGCCTCCCAAAGTGCTGGGATTACAGGCTTGAGCCACCGCGCCCGGCAATTTTATGAATTTCAACTGTATCAACACTAGTTGAAATAAAGTCTAATTTGTTCTAAGTCCTAGGAACATTTCCCATTATATTTTATGGGTGATAAAATCATAATGACACTGGAATATCTGTTGGAAAGATATATTTATCATAAATATGACATCATATGTCTAATCTAAATCAAAGTTTTTAATTAAGTCAGCTGTCAATTAAAAGTAATAAAATGACTTGTTCTTTTCCTCCACTCCCTTTTTTTGAGACAATGGACTTGCTTTGTCACCTAGGCTGGAGTGCAGTGGTGCAATTACGGCTCACCACAGCCTCAACCTTCAAGGCTCAAGCAATCCTTCAGCCCCAGCCTCTCAAGTATCTGGAACTACAGGCACACACCACCATGACCAGCAATTTTGAAAATTTTTTTATAGAGATTAGGTCTCATCATGATGCCCAGACTGGTCTCCAGCTTCTGGGCTCAAGCAATCCTCCTGCCTCAGCCTCCCAAAATGCTGAAAACAGGTGTGAGCCATCTCACCCAGCCATGACTTGTTCTTTTAACTTGTAAGTTGCAGCCAGAAATTCATTGCTTTTACTCAATGAGGCATTACAAAACTTGAATTGTAAACACTAAATATTTTCCAAAAGGTTTCCTTATAAAGAAAAGATGCCAGAAACTGAAAAAGCTTTCCCCAAATACCTTTTTCAAAGAAAGAAAGAAATATATTAACTCTTAGGTGGGAATAGATGTGAGACAGAAAGTGGGCAAAGAGGGTAGTCCTTTTAGAGTCCACAGCATGCTTAACGCCAGAGGTCAAGGACCCAGCAAACAGAAGGGTTATTCTACTTCCAGAAAGACAGGGTAGGCTGATTTCAGCCAGGTCTGGTTGGGGAGTGTTGTGAGGAGGTAAATTGGGGTCTGATCCAGACCAGTTAGCACCTGGAAAACTGCGATAGTTCCACGTCCACAGTGCATGAGGGCTCCTCTGGAATGGATATAACATGGTTCCTGGGCCCCTGTATCAAACAGGGGAAAGTTCACTCCCAGGGCTGAACTCAAATTTCTAAAGCTATTTACTGCACTAATTGAGCTCTTTCTCTCCTCTCTCTCTTCCATCCTTCCTTTCAATAAATAAATAAGTGTTTTTCTGTTTGGTTGATCGGTTGTTTGTTTTTTGTTTTTTGTTTTTTTTCCAGGGACTGCCCTGCTAGACACTGTAGAGGATATAAAGAAAGTTCCAACAAGGCTTCAAGCAGGACAGATTACACCCATGCATAGATACTTGTACAGTGTAAGCAAACCATGGTAAGAACCAAAAGAAATATACAGGTAAATGAGTGGAAGATGCCTCCTCCGGCTGACTTGATCAGTGAAGATTTCCACAGAGAAGACATTTCATGCCACTCAAAAAAAAACAGGGGAGGATTCAGCTTCACAGACATGGGGCCTGGAGACAGGAGTAAGAAAGGGCGTGAAGGGCAAAGAAAATTGATTTCACCTTTAAAGTGCTTTTTGTTTTTCTCCAGTCTTTCTGGCTGGGTATCCTAGTAAGGGCAGTGCTTCTTAAACTTTAATGTGTAAATGAATTACCTGAAGATCTTGTTAAAGTGCAGATTCTGATCTACCAGATCTGGGCTAAGCAGGAGAGTCTATCTAACAAGCTCCTGCGATGTTGCAGAAGCTGCCAGTTTAAGAAGCGCACTTTGAATAACAACATTCTAGGCCAGGGGTCCCCAAACTATGGCCTACGGGCCACATGCGGTCCCCGGAGGCCATTTATCCGGCCCCTCGGCACTTCAGGAAGGGGCACCTCTTTCACTGGTGGTCGGATGCATCCTGTGCTCCTGGAGTACTGTATGTGGTGGCGACGCAAAGCGGCATCGCTTACGTACAGTACTACTTCCGGTGATGCGGGATGCACGCGTCACGGCTCCGGAAGCACATCATATGACACACATCCGGTCTGCGGCTGTGGTGCCCCACATCACCGGAAGCAGTGTGAAATAACAGCAGAAGTAGGAAGAAAGGCAAAGCACTATAACCATTACTACACAGTACAATGGCCCATACTCCCCCAAATGTACGACAACATAATGGCCCCTATAACCTCCCTTTGCCCAAAAGTCTCCCCCCACATTACTACACACGTTTCCCCTATTATAAGACCCTGTCTTATATTAATTTTACCCCCAAAAGACGGGGGCTGTCTTATTTTTAGGAGGTGTCTTATAATAGGGGAAACATGCAGCAGTGGGCTTCCCACAGAAGACGCCAACCGCTGCTGCAGATGTCCAGGATGCTGTATACACAGTGTCACAGGCTGATCACCGCCATCCCTGTATACAGCACTGGAGACGGTGCTGGGCCTGTGACACTGTATACCACTGTCTGGGATAGTGGAGGCAGCAGCGCTGGCTGTGAAGGGTGTCACACCTTGCATAGTCCAGCCCTCTGACGGTGTGAGGGACAGTGAACTGGCCCCCTGTGTAAAACGTTCGGGGACCCCTGTTCTAGGCCTTATGTTTGCAAGATGGGGCAGTTGCAGTGGGAAATTACAGGGCCACACATCTGGCTGTACAGGTCTGTTGGGCCTGGAAAGCTTCCAAGGATAGAGCAGCAGTGCTTCTCTCATTGTCAGCCTTGTGGGAGGGGTCAGGGACCAAAATAAACAGAAGAGAAGGAGCTGCCCCACATTTGTAATCCAGGAGACCTCTCCATCTCAGATTGTGGGTGGACTGCATTGTTCTATCATCTCCAAACCAACAGCACAGAAACTCTGTGTGGTCACTGACTCACTCGTGTCCTAGCAGAATAAGGAATTCTTTGTTAACTCAAAGTCTAGCAATTTTTCTAGATCTTGGTGGAGACAGGGTAATTTTAAACCCAAAATGGGTCTTTCAAAAATATTGCTGAAATAAAGAAAGCAGTAATTAGGATGGTTCAGTCTACCAAACTCCAAACTTAATGCAACAAACCATGTCTGCATTAATATAGAGCCCTTGCTGCAGAGGGTGGTTAAAACAGCCTTTATATATTTTTATTTTTCTGCTGGATATTATTCTCTAAGTTGTCTAATTCTATTCTAGAAATAAAGTAAGAAAAACCAAAACCATACATAACTATTTATGACCAAATTCAAAACTAGTCACATCTTGAGTCATAACTTCATAAACATAAACAATGAAATTTCTAAACTATTAGTCTACCCATTTTAAGCTTTTGTTTGGAAATATAGTAATAGGTGGAAAAACTGCAACATCTGGACAAGAGAAGGTAGAAATTTTTTTAAAAGCACTTTCTATGTATATAACATTTTCTTTTTTTTTTTTTTTTGAGACGGAGTTTCGCTCTTGTTAACCCAGGCTGGAGTGCAATGGCACAATCTCGGCTCACCGCAACCTCCGCCTCCTGGGTTCAGGCAATTCTCCTGCCTCCACCTCCTGAGTAGCTCGGATTACAGGCATGTGCCACCATGCCCAGCTAATTTTTTGTATTTTTAGTAGAGACGGGGTTTCACCATGTTGACCAGGATGGTCTCGATCTCTTGACCTCGTGATCCACCCACCTTGGCCTCCCAAAGTGCTGAGATTACAGGCTTGAGCCACCGCGCCCGGCCTAGTATATAACATTTTCTGTGTGTGAAAAAAGAAATGCTATATTCCATCTGTAGAGAAAAATAGGATTGCCTGTGGCAAAGGCAAGTCTTCTAAGAAACAGCTCAAGCTGGAAATTCAAAACATACTCTGGGTTTCCCCCTTTCATTTTTCTTGAAGTTACCCATATGAGTGGTCATGGGATGAAAGTAGCAATATTTATTCAGCGTTTGCTGTGGGCCAGGTACTGTTCTAAGCATATTACATAATGTGCTCCCTTTTAATCCTCCAATTACAACTACAAATAGATCTTAATATGCCTATTTTAGAGATAAGACATCTTTCAGAAAAGTTGTAGAATTTGCCTAAGATCGTAAAGCAAGGAGTTGGAACAGAATTTCAAACCCAAATTTGTCCAATATAAAATTCATATTCTTTCTACCACAGCATGGTGCCTCCTAATACCAGATTTCTTTCTGTCTCTTGCTGAGGACAGTTTGCTTCTTGCAGCAGCTGTTCTTATTAGATGCTGAGTTACATAGAAAAGTCTATGGGGTTAGTGACAGGTCAAGCTTAAAGACCTTTTAGATTCCTTCCAACCTTTACATACATTCTCTCACCATAGTGCCTTTGTGCCTATTTTCTCTGCCTGAAATTCTCTTTGCCTTTTTTTTTCTATTTTAACTACTTCAGATTTATCCTGCAGACTTTAGCTTAACCATTATTTCTTCAAAGTAGTATTCCTTTCTTTGTTCACTCTTTCTAATACAGACTTCTTTTTTGGGGTGGGGGCGGGGGGCAGAGTCTCACTGTATCACCCAGCCTGGAGTGCAGTGGTATGAGCTCGGCTCACTGTAACCTCCGCCTCCCAGCTTCAAGCAATTTACCTGCCTCAGCCTCCTGAGTAGCTGGGATTACAGGCGTGTACCACCATGCCCAGCTTATTTTTGTATTTTTAGTAGAGACACAGTTTCACCATGTTGCCCAGGCTGCTCTCAAACTCTTGACCTCAGGTGATCCACCTAACTTGGCCTCCCAAAGTGCTGAGATTACAGGTGCAAGCCACTGCACCCAAACACTACTTACTACACACTTTTAAGAGCATGATATAACTTTCGATTGTGAAACTTATCATAGATGCAATTTTACATTTATGTGTGTGTTCTAAATATTAGAATCCTTGTCTCTAAAATGAACTGTCTCCTGTCCCTGATGACTCACCTGAATAACAAGTTGTAACTGGTATTTGTTGATTGGCTTTTGCCTCTGTGCTAGGTGTCAGTGAGGTAATTAAAGATCCTTAAGACTTGTTCTCAGCACTTGACAATCAAGGAACTAATAATCTGTCAGATCTCCATATGCAAGCCTGGAGCCTGAAAGTCTAAAGTCCTGCTTGCCTCTGCTGATGTCTCCCACCTTCTGCCTGTATTCGCCATTGTCCCTGATTGCCCAGGGGAGCTACCCTGGACAAGCCCCTCACCCAACTCTGCCATGTTAATTGTTCTTATGATAATGTAAATACCTCTCACCCAACCCTGCCATTGTAACTGAACTTGTGGTCATGTATTCTCCTTGCCCCTAACCCACATCACTGTAACTGATCTTGCTTTGCAACACCCCCCACCCCCCAAAAAGCTACCCAAACCTATAAAACCAACACCTATCCCACTACCCTTTGCTAATGCCCTTTTCGGCCTTAGCCCACCTGCACCCAGGTGAATAAACAGCCATGTTGCTCACACAAAGTCTGTTTGGAAGGTCTCTTCGTTCAAAGTGTGAGTTTTTCAACATAATCCGATTAAAAGGGTGTGGCTAAAAAATATAAAATGATTACCCAGTAACCAAGAACAGGATGTAATCATGTCTTTTTGCAAGAAAAAACTGCTTTTTGTTTTTTTTCCAAGAAACTATGTCTCCTTCTAATCTATGTCTCACTTATAAACACTGGGATATGAAAGCTGGTGCAGTTTAGGGAATAAAGTAATATAGTTAGAAAAGTGAAGAGAAGCTTAGAGAACAATGGAAAACCAATAAAGGTGAGAAGGAAGAAATGGGAACCACGGTTTGCCACGTCCGTCAGAAATGTTTCTTCTTATAGTGAATGATAGTGAGCCAGAGCTCACCAAATTTAACATCAATAGTCAATATTTATCTTGGTTCTTAAAAGCAGAGCAGAGAAGGAACTATATGTTTAGTAAATCAGAGATAAAACGTTCTGTGGCAATTCAGTCAAAAAAGAAGGTGGACTCCAGTTATAGACAGCTAGATCCCTTAAAGGATAAAACCACAGACCAAGGCTAATTGTATAAGAAACAGAAAAGGGTCCCAAATATAAGCTCCATAAGCCCATCTGAATTCTGGAGGTCTCCCAGATCCCAACATACTGATATCACCAGAAGCGACGCATTTCATTCCCAAATTACAAACGATACATACATGCAGTAGGTGCAGACCTCTCTCTAGTCTGGAGGTGCTCACTGCTATTGGCAGGAGAGTCACTGTGAAAGTCAAAAGGAAATCTAAAACTTAAAGTTTAGATCCATATTTTTAAATTAAAAAGATAAAAAGAAATGACAAAATGTAGAAAAATGGGGAACTGAACTATATGTTCCTATTCCTCAATATATTATTTCTGCCCCTCACTACCAGGATTCTTTAGTCATTTTTCAAATTCCTGAATTTTCTTACGGAAATGTTCCTTTGAGACTATAAGATACTCTTAACATTGCATATGTCTATGAAACAGCTGATAGTCTTGCACACGAGCGTGTATTAATTTAATCAAGTTATTTTACTTAGTTCTAACTTGCAGCATACTAAATGAACGCTGATTGTTAAGAATTGGGAGCAAAAGACAAGCTGACTGAGATACAAAAAGGCCAGACAGAATGAGGACAACAGGTGTCTGAAAAAAGGATTTCAGGAGAATACTGGAAAAGTAAGATGCAAAAAGAGCAATAAGAAAAATAATTATTATTTTCATGTATTTCAAGACCCAGACAGGCTGGTGCTATACTCCTCAAGAGAAGGAGAAAAGTTTCTTTTTCTTGACCCTGTTGAACAGAATAGGCCCAGCTCCTAGGACCAGATAGATGCGCATCTGGTACCATTACAAACCCCAACATTAAATAGGGTTTTTGGAACTAACTTAGTGACACAGCCCTTGCAGGAAAATGGTATTCTAAAAAACTTAAACGAATTCCTCTTATAGCTCTAGAACAAGAACTACTTTGAGGAGATTTTTTCGAGATGGAAAAATTTGAAATTTCCAATATTTTTGAAACTATGACCAATAAAAATGGCAGTTGCATATGGTTCAGCCCAAAGGTTAATCAGCTGATGACTTCCTAAATTTCCTATCTGAAATTACATCATCAGAATGAAGAATTTGAAAAGCTACTTGCTACACCATGTAGCACAAAAAAAAAAAAATTAAATATAGACTTTACTAGTGTTGAAGACATAATGTGATTGAGGATGCATAAGAAATGCTGTTCAAAACAGTCATGTAATAATGCTCAATTCCAGATCAAGCCCTCTGTGTCCATGTCAATTTATTCCTTTTTATTTACATAGCACCTCCTTCCATAGCCCTAGGAAACCTAAGATGTCTATATCCCTGGGTGTTTTAGGTTGAGGTTGACAGTGGGCATTATGAGTTTCAGGCAACTTTAGGTGAACTCATTTTTTACTTGTATCACTTAACATTCACACGGAGGGTTTTGCCATGTGATCTGGCATCCTTACAACCAAGAGTTTACTTATGCCACAGGGAAGACCACTTTTATGTTTTCCTTTGCTTTCCCAGAATGGCAATTTAAAACCCTCTAACTTAACATCTAGATAAATCATAAAGTCTTTTTCAGTTCTATCATTTCATGATTTGATTTTATGGAAAACAAAGTGACTATGCTTGCTCTCCCATGCATATGGTAGTTCTATAACTCTATGCAAGAAACAGGCAGCATTAGTCTTTCTTGGGGAGGAAAACTTGCTTCCTCCTGTACTGAGCTTTTTTGCACTGAATTTTTTTAAAAATACCATGTATTATTTGCTAATAAAAATTAAAAATACAATTTAAAATGTAAGCAAAGCATTTTTCTTGTTAAGGTACAGAACCCCTCCCCGTATAAATGTTTAGTTCCTGTTCTCCTTGTTCTTTATGACCTTACCATTACTGTGATTAAAAAAATAATAATAATTCCTAGGCACTGTGGTAGGTGAAACAGAGATGCAGAAGATTTTGATAGAAATTGCTATTGATTCTGCAAATATTTGTAACTACTTGTTATGTGATAGATCCTGGGCTAGGTACTTCCTCCTTTCCATGACTTCTGGAAGGCTTCTTGTGTAAACATCCAAGCGTTTTTTTTTTTTTTTTTCTATTTTCTTCGAGAGTTCTGCATGCTTAAAATGCTTCCCATAGAGAAGCAGTGATTTGTTCTCCATGAATGCAGCAACAGATGAGGTAACCTGCAAGGAGAATCACCTCCCACACTAAGGTGGGTCCCAGGTGTTTGATTGAGGCAGACATTACCATGAAAACCAGTACATGAGTTACAGGACACTTTGTACAGAGGGGGAGAGTCATCTCGGCTAGATCTGCAAAATTGAGAATAAAAAGATGAAGTGAAGATTTAAAAAAAAAGGAGGGTGGTGGAGGGAGGAGGTGACTGGCAATAGAAGCTAATACAATAATATCTTACTTCAAAAAAAGTATTGAGTTACCCAAAAGCTGATTCCAAAGTTTTGTAAATATCATCCCAACACATTAGAAAGTCTGGCTAAATTAAAGAAGCTTGCTACTTAGGACCATTTTTGTCAAGCTAAAAGGACCTTATTTCAATTCATATTTTACATAGATGATGTGTAGATAAGAACTTAACAATTACAAAGCCCTTAGACAAATATTTCTTTGGATTCTCACAAAAACACCATGAGAATTGTTTTCCATTCCAGGGATGAGGAAAGTACAGCTTAGAGGTTGAGCCACTTGCCCATGGAAGCCTGGTGGGGCAATGGCTGAGGTTTAGACCAGGACCATGGAGCCCTACTCACTGGCACTAAGCTAGCCCCACGACATGTCTCTACAGAGACAGGGAGAGCACAAGTAACTTACTTTATCAGGCATTTTTTTTCTGATTTTCATAAAACTGTAGCAGTGAACATATTCTAGGTATCCCCATTTCTCCCATTCCCCTACAAACCACCTTCCTGGGTCTGCTCCCCAGTCCATCTCCCCAGAGTTCAGTTTGGATTCTCTCTTTCCTCAGCATCTCTGCTATCTCCTCATAGTCTACAAATAAAGTGCAGGCGCCACAGGCTGGCAGTCAGGACTTCTGCATGAGCCCCCACCCACCGCTCAAACCCTCTTTCCCATTTCACTACGCTGATGCTTACCCCTTGCACTCCAACCAAGCAGGTCTGTGTACCACCATCAGGGCCAGGCTAGGGTGAGGTGGGTCACAACATTTAAATGTTCACCAAAGAATTCAGTAATCAAGGTTAATATTTTAATGCAGTATTTCAAAATATCAAAATTAATGTCAAAAATGCGTGATGAAAAAATATCAAAATTTTACATTAAGACAGGGTGAGTATTACTGATTTTTCCTTTTGTTTCAGGTTCAAAAATGCCTTCAAGGGGCACAAAACGCTTGTGGTGCACGCAGGTGTTACTGGTCCTGCAGCGATTCCCCCCACTCAGGTGCTTTTACTAATGATGTTTCCCAGAAGTTAGTTCTTACAACCGCTTTCTACATTAGTAACCGCTCTCTTCTTGAACGAGGCTCCAGCATTTAAGTGTAGCGCTGTTCTGTCAGGAAAACCCATTTCCCTTAGTAACTAGTACTTTGAAGACATTCTGCATCATCTTGGATCCTTTCCAGCACGTTCCCCAACCACAGTGAGCACTCGGCACCGCTTCGCTAAGAGAATGCAGAATCACAATTCTCAAATCACCGTCTGCGGGGAGTTCAGCAGGGAAGGGACCCAAATATGTTTTATTTAGTCCAGAGTGTTTTGAGAAAAATGAATTTGTCATCAAGATTTTAAAAATCAGGCTATCGTACATGAATATACTCCGTCATTTCTGGAAAAATCAGAAAATCTAGCAAAACTAGGTCTAATTCCTGCCTGATAGCAATGGACACTGAGAGCAGAACAGCGGCCCTGCCTTGGGAGCTCTCTCCAGTTCGCCTCCTCCCAGTTACAGTGTCTGTCAGGCCCCATTAGCTCTAGGAGTTTGCTACCCTAAGAATAAAGGAACCAGCGCACAGGGTAAAAATCCCTGGGGCTGGGTCTATTCGTTTTTTCCTGGAGGGAAAGAAAATGTTTCCTAGTTGTCCTTTCGAATACAGTCTAACAGAGAAGCTCACAGAAGCAGCCCACCTTTGTAGCCCACAAACTTCCCACAGGCAGTGAAAGTCGCACTGGCTCTCGCACCCCGACGGGTTTCTCCCAGGACCTTGGCTCAGGGCCTCCGTCTCTGCAGAGGCCCTTCCCTTCCTCCCGACCTCCGCGCTCGGGAGCCTGGGGCGGGGTCCAGGCCCCCTGCCGCTGCTCTTTGCCCCGGGCTAGGGCGCTGGGGCTCGCCCACGGCGGCACTGAGCATGCTCGGAGGCGGTCGCGGGGGCAGGTTCGCTCCGCAGGCGCTCGCACTCGGCGGCGGGAGGGCGGGCGCGCGGCTGCAGCTGGAGCTCCGGCGCCCCGAGTTGGAGTTGCCGGGAGTTTCCCCCAACCCCTCCCTTTTCGCGCGCGGCAGCAGGAGCCGGCGCGGGAGCCGCGAGCGGCGGCGAGCCGGCACCCGGGCCGGCTGAGCCTTGTCCGGAGCCCGGAGCCCCGCGCGGGGCAGCCCTCGGGGAGGAGCCTCGCGTGCTGGGACGCGTGCCGTGCACTGGCACGGCTGAGGCACCAGTCAGGCTGCACGGTAGGACGGGGCCGGAGGAGCCGGGCGGGCAGGGCGGAGGCCAAGCCGAGGGGTTGCGGTTGCGGTCGCCGCGGCTGCTGGGGCGCCTGGCGCTCCGTCCGAGGCGGGTGGCCGGGGTAGGGGTCCCGCTGTGAGGCCGGAGGAGTAGGCTGGCGCCGGGAGAGATGCTTCCAAGTTGGCGGGTGGCGGGAGAGGGGGCCGCGCGCCCCGGCGCAGCTGCTTCGTGCGCGCGGGGAGGGACTCGCGTTCCTGGTTCTCTCCAACCCTGGGACCCGTTGTGCGGGCAGTATTGGGCAAGCCATGGAACGGAGCGATTTTCTCCGAGAAAGTTGAGAATGCAGCCCTTCTTTCCGCGCTGGCCCCGAGATGGGATGGGCCCCGAGAATGCCGCCTCGAGGCCCCCAGTGTGGGGGAACTCGGGGTCGCTGCGCCCCTAGTTTGAGCGCAGAAATCCGCGAATCACTCCGATCTTCGCGAACTCTGGTATCTTCTAGGAAAATCATTACTGCCAAAACTGAGGCGAGCTTTTCTGGCGGGCTCGGCTCCCTGCCCCCAGGGCGCTGGCACTGGGCGATGCCCCCTTTCCGATCTCAGACGATCTTGGGAGTCAAGGGCGCCACGCTCTGAATTCGCGCTCGGGGTGCACGCAGGCATCGAGCCTCACCAACACCGGTGTGCAACGTGGCTGGAGTAGGTGGGTGGCTCGACTTTCCCTCTAGCCTTTTCTCAGGTTTACAACACCCCGCCACCTCACCACCCCACCCTGTTCATCTTCGCAGAGTACAGGACCTGCAGGTGGAAAATGTGGAAAAACATATTTCTCCTTAGGAGAAAGTCCCCGGGGTGTATCTGCCTTTGGTTCTGGCCCCAGAATTTCATAATGAACCCTCTCCCATTCCTATTACGCTTCCCTAGGGACTGGGTGGGAGAGAATAGGGTCGGCTGGGCCACAGGAACTTCCACCTCATTCCACCCTCTCCTAAGATTGCCTTCTGGGCGACTCCAGGACCCTGGAACTGGCATCGTGCGGATTGCAAGGGTGTGGAGGATGCCGACGATTTTTTCCTGGCTCCACTTTTTTCACTTCTTGTTTTGAGTTTTGGGGTTTTGCCTGCACACTAGTCAGAGCTGCGCTGTCATAACCCTGGGGGTGGAGGAGCTTCAGCCGAGGCAGTGAGCCGCTGTTTGCCTCGGAGGCTGCTAGTGGGAATCTGTCCAGAAATGATTATGCAGGCTAGAAATATGCCTCTCTTTTTTTCTTTTTTGGCTGAACACCTTGGCTGTTGGGTTTGTGTGTTAAGTTCTTAAAGGGACACCCTCACACTGCTCAAGTGCCAGGATTTAGGGGCTCACCATTTCGGCTGCCTGTTTTTCTCTTTGCTTTTTCCTTGGGGTAGTCTGCTTTGGGAAAGATTTCTGGCTGTGGGAATCACATGGTGTGGATACACTACACAATTCTAGAGTCAGACAGACTTGAGGTCAAGTTTCAGCTTTACAGCTGATGACAGTGCCAATGGACAAATGATTAGCCACTCTGAACTTCAGTGTTCTCTTCTGTCAAATAGAGCTAATCATGGCCTTACCTCCCTCCATTGCAGGGTTGTTATGAACTCAGATGAGATAGAGGAAATCAAAAGTGCTAAGAAAACTTTAAAGCACCATTCAGGTCCTAGATATTGCCTCTTTACTCTTTACGCGTTTTTTTTTTTTTTTTTTTAATAAGCTAATTCTTAATTATAATAAGACATCTAATACGTCTCTCCGATCCAGTCCTCACCAAGTGGTTTAGTTGCTTGGTCCTTTGGAAGCAGCTGTTTAGCCTTTTTCTTTCTCTATCCTCAAATCCATCTCTTTTGATTTTAAGAATTGGAGCTCCAGTCCTCATATTTATCTGAGCAAGGTAACATGATGTCGATTAGGAGATGACTGGGGTGGCCTTATCAGCACTCATGGCCCTAGGCCCCAGAATTGGCATGGTCAGCAAGGGCTTCGTTTGAAACTCAAGGCTGATAAAGAAGTCAGCAGATCCTGGGATGGAGCTCTGAGTTGACCTCTAATAGTGACCTTGAACTAAGGACTCAACTCCTAAGTCTGTGGCATCAGTTTATGAAGATTAAAAGCCAATATCAATTGAAGGCAAGAACAGGTGAGATTCTCACTCAGTTAAAAAGGGTTCACAGAGGCTCCTGAGCCAGCTTAGGTGCACCATCTTCCCCAATCCTAGGGCAGTGGTTCTCACACTTGAGCATCAGAATCATCTGAAGGGCTTGTTAAACCACAGACTGTTGGGCTACGCTGCCAGAGTCTCGGATTCTTTAGGTCTAGGGTGGAGGCCCAAGAATCTGCATTTCTAACTAGTTCCAGATGATGTTAATGCTGCTACAGACCATGCCTATAGAATCACTAACTTACAGGGAGGGAGACAGTAGAAAGATGAAGTTTGTTCTGAAATGCCATTATTTTGCTAGCTCATATACAGAGACAGGGTTTCTTTGGGGTTGTGTTGGGAAATCTCCTTAGGCATTTTATATTCCAATGCCTGTGCCACTTACCATTATCTAGACTTAATAATTCTGATTGCTCTTCAAATGGATGCATTTTACAAAAAGGTAGGATTCCTCCTTCTTTTCATACTGTAAAATACGTAGTCTCAGATTTTAGATCACCCTTGGGCAGTGCCAGATTGATGACCTTTATAATTTCTAAAATCCAAAAACCACCCTATTTCCTTTTTTGGAGAAACCTCAGACATTTGTGAAAAGGAGGTTATGTCCAGTTCTGACAGCTTGAACCTTAAGGTTGGAGGATAGAACAGATCACCTAGGAAAAAAGTTTAAGAAGAATTTGCAGTAGTGTCTTCTCTGAATGGACAGCTTACCCAGGCCTTGGAGGGAGCATGAGGTACACCCCACGGCAAATGTCCCATAGTGGTTAGTCCTGGCAAAGGCCTTTCATTCTTTCTGGAGAATGGTGGTGGCATTGACAGTGGCTGAGACCCTTTCATGGTCTCTAAGATGGTAGAAGGCTGACTGGCTTTCAAGGGTAGCTGAACAGTTATAGTGTGGTATCCTGTATAACTTAGCTTATAATCAAGCACTTCGGGGACTTAACCCAATCTTAAGCTCTTTTCCTTTTCCCCCAGGCCATAGTCCTACACTGAGAGCTCACCATGACTTCCTATGACCTAGACTGTGGCCTTGAATTTTGACTGCTTTGCATCAGAGAGGCTGTGGGAGCCTGCTCGAGTCAGGAGAGTTCCTGCGATAACATCCTAAGGAAGAAATAAAGTTTACGTAATGTAGCGCCCAAATGAACTAGGTGTGAGAGGAGGTCAGTCAGCACTTTAACTAGTTCTTGTGTTGCTATGCCAAATGGCATCCCAGCTCACTGTCATGCTTTATCTCAGCTGTCCATTTGTGCTTTGTTTTAGTTTTAAAATGATTAGCACTAGAGAAACCTATCAGTAAATCAGAAACCTATTCAAAAACTTAAGTGTACACTTAGTGTTTTAGTAGATAAAACTGCAAGGCCCAATTCTGTCTTCCTGACAGCAATCAGCACTTGGTGAAGGAACAGTCATTCTTAAGATTCGTTAGCTAATTTAAATGGTTTCTCCCACTTAGTATAAGTAGGGAACATTTCTATTTTAAAATTCCTTCCCATAACCTGATGTTTATATTTTGGGTGTTACCCCTGCTTTTTACTGCTGGGATTTTTTCCAGTGTGAGGATAGCCTCTTTTCACTGTTGTTCACTTTTCTCTGTACATGATTTCTTTCTCCCTTTAATAAGTCTGTTGAAAGATGGTCATTATAACACTTTATTTCTCTTTGGTCATTAGGACTGTTATTTCTGAGTCACAGAGAGTCAGGGCCCATTCCTAGAACATTGTTTTCAATTTTCCTAGAGGGTGCTTTTATACTAAAACACTAGTTATACTGTACTAGCTCATTTTTTTTTTTTTCTGATTTCAGAAGTCCAGATGGATTTTAAAAATTATAAACACATTTAAGTTGGGCACAGTGGCTCACACATGTAATCCCAGTACTTTGGGAGGCTGAGGCTGGTGGATCACCTGAGGCCGGGAGTTTGAGACCAGCCTGACCAACATGGTAAAACCCCATCTCTACTAAAAATACAAAAACAAATTAGCTGGGCATGATGGCAGGCACCTATAATCCTAGCTACTCAGGAGACTGAGGCAGAAGAATTGCTTCAATCTGGGAGACAGCGATTGCAATGAGCCAAGATAGTGCCATTGCACTCCATCCTGGGCAACAAAAGCAAATCTCCATCTCAAAAAAATTATGGACACATTTAATGTACAGTTTTTGTTTCTTCTTCTGTAACCTGTTATGTTAGTACAGTGCCCATCAATTGATGGCATCCTAAAACAAACCAAATTTAGTTTCTTATTCTGGTAGAAAATATGGTTTCTATTTAGTGCTGTCCAGCTGATAGAATTGCTGAGCAGTTGGCTCAGCAGTTCTTAAGAGTACATTGGTAAAATGCTGTTGGGGCGGCTGTTAATAGGTGTGCTCTTATAAAGGGCAAATCCATTTGGGGAGCACTGCCTGTTATTTTTTCCTCTTGTAGAGATTCTCAATATGGGCATCATTATATCAAAGACTATGAGAAGTGCTATAGTTAACAACATCAATAACAAAAACTTGGTTACATTTATTCAAGTCAGTGTTTCCCAGAATACAGAATGTTTCTGAGGTTACATGTGTATCTTTTAGGACTCCATTACTGAATAAGCACAAACCACAATTTTAATATGTGGTTTAATATTGTGGGTGGGATGGTTTCACCTAGTATATCCCAAAAATATAGGGGCATTCATTAAGTATGGCTATTAATTAATGAACTCTGTAAGTGATTACTTACTTTTTTTCAGGGTAGAGGGGAACATTTTAGGCTGTGGTGGCTAAGAAATTCTCCATGAAGGGTCTGGACTGTGAGAATATAAATGGTGGGTAGCACTCTTCTAGAGATAAGGAACATTTTAGGTTGGTGGGATAATGAAGCAGGAGTGAGGACTTGCATTTGTGTCTGCATATAAATAATTTTCAGAGCATACAAGAAAATGGATTGTGCCCAGTACAGTGTGAGATTTACTGACTCTGCAGTGGTGGTCAAAGAACCTATTAAGGCCAAGTTTGGTGGCTCCCGCCTGTAATCCTCACAGGTCAAGACTGCAGTGAGCCCTGATCCTGCTACTGCACTCCAGCCTGGGCAATAGAGTAAGACCGTGTCTCAAAAACAAAACAAAAAGTTCATTGATTCTATAAGTTTATTGAAGTAGCAGATGAGTTCTAGAGATGACTGGGCAGCTAGTTGTAGGTCAGCAGGAATGAAGGCACAACACTCAGGATGAAAGCTGGCAGCGGTGCATGGAACTGAAGGGGAGCATGAAGTGTTCCGGTGCCATTAGTCATTAGGGGAATGCAAATCAAAACCACAGCGAGATGCCACTTCATACCTACTAGGATGGCCAAGTGGAGAATGAGGAGAAATATGGGACCCTCCTACTTTAGATTGCTGGTGGGAATGTAAAATGGTGCAGCCACTTGGGAAAACAGTTTGGCAATTCCTCAAAATGTTGAACATTGGTTATCTAATGACCAATTCCCCTCCAAGATAGATGCACAAGAGAACTGAAAACATGTTCATGTAAACGTGAATATTCATAGAAGCCTTATTCCTTTTTTTTTTTTCTTTCTTTTTTTTTGAAACAGAGTCTCACTCTGTCTCCCAGGCTGGAGTGCAGTGGCACAATTTCCCCTCACTGTAGCCTCAACCTCCCAGGCTCAAGGGACCCTCCCGCCTTGGCTTCCCGAGTATCGGGGACTACAGGCATGTGCCACCATGTCCAGTTAATTTTTGTATTTTTTGTAGAGACAGAGTTTTACCATGTTACCCAGGCTGATCTCAAACTCCTGGGCTCAAGCAACCCGCCCGCCTTGACCTCTGGGATTATAGGCGTGAGCCACTGTGTCTGGCCAGCAGCCTTATTCCCCCCTTTTTTTTTTTTTTTTTTAATTATTTAAGTTCTGAGATACATGTGCAGAGCGTGCCCACTTGTTACATAGGTATACACGTGCCATGGTGGTTTGCTTCATCCATCAACTCATCATCTACATTAGGTATTTCTCCTAATGCTGTCCCTCCCCTAGGCTCCCACCCACTGACAGGTCCTCCTATGTGATGTTCTCCTTCCTGTATCCATGTGTTCTCGTTGTTCAGCTCCCACTTATGAGTGAGAACATACGGTATTTGGTTTTCTATTCTCGTGTTAGTTTGCTGAGAATGATGGTTTCCAGCTTCATCCATGTCCCTGCAAAGGACATGAACTCATCCTTTCATATGGCTGCGTAGAATTCCACGGTATATATGTGCCACATTTTTTTAAATCCAGTCTATCATTGATGGGCATTTGGGTTGATTCCAAGTCTTTGCTATTGTGAACAGTGCTACAATACACATACATGTGTATGGGTCTTTATAGTAGAATGATTTATAATCCTTTGAGAATATACCCAGTAGTGGGATTGCTGGTTCTAGATTCTTGAGAAATTGCCACATTGTCTTCCACAATGGTTGAACTAATTTGCACTCCCACCAACAATGTAAAAGCATTCGTATTTCTCCACATCCTCTTCAGCATCTATTGTTTCCTGACTTCTTAATGATTGCCATTCTAACTGAGGTGAGATGGTTACTGAAACTGGACTCCTTCCTTACTTACACCTTGTACAAAAATCAACTCAAGATGAATTAAAGACTTAAACGTAAGACCTAAAATCATAAAAACCCTAGAAGAAAACCTAGGCAATGCCATCCAGGACATAGGCATGAGCAAATACTTCATGATTAAAACACCAAAACTAATTATAGCAAGAACCAAAATTGACAAATGAGACCTAATTAAACTAAAGAGCTTCTACAAAGCAAAAGAAACTATCATCAGAGTGAACAGGCAACCTATAGAATGAGAGAAAAAATTTACAATCTTTCCATTTGACAAAGGGCAAATATCCAAAATCTACAAAGAACTTAAACAAATTTACAAGAAAAAAAACAAGCAACCCCATCAAAACATGGGTGAAGGATATTAACAGACACTTCTCAAAAGAAGACATTTATGCGGCCAACAAACATATGAAAAAAACTCATCATCATTGGTCATTAGCCTTGTTCTTAGCCCCAAAGTGGAAACAACCCAAATATCCATCAATTGATGAATGGACAAACAAAATTCGGTACATCCATGCAAGGAAAACTCTTCAAAAATAAAAAGGAACCAAGTGTTGATTCATGCTACAACATCGATGTACCTTGAAAACATGCTGTGTCAAAGAAACCAGATACAGATGACCATATATTGTATGATTCCATTATGATACAGAATAGGAAAATCCATAGTGACAGAAGTAGATTAGTGGTTGCCAGGGCTTGGAAGAGTTAGAAATGGGGAGAGACTGCTGATGGGTCTGGGGTTTCTTTTTGGGATGAAGAAAATGTTCAGGAAGTAGATAGGGTGATGATGGCACAATTTTGTGAATATGCTAAAAACTACTGACTGAATTTTATTGTGTATGAATTATTAAATTTTTTAAAATAGGAAGAAGTTGGTTGGAGCCAAAGAAGAGTTAAAAAACAAAAACAAAAAAACTGTGAGAGAACTCCAGGAATAGGGTGTCAGTTTCAGGTTAAATGTTCTGCTATTAGGAAAAAAATATCTGAATTATTTATTTCTTCCTGTTTGTCTTTGGCTTTCTAGAATTCTCTTGTTAATCTCTCATTCAAAAGTTTACTGCCTGAATTAACAGGGGTTTCTCCCAAGTTGCTCCTGGGTTAGTGGGATTGTTTTCATGGCGAGTGTCTTGTGATCTTCATATCTGAGTTTGTTTCTGGATTTTCCTCCAGAGACAAATTCCATATTCAGGCTTCCTTGTTGTGATCCACCAGAGGGCATGCTGACTCTGCAGTTTCAGTTTAGCTTCCCCCTTAAGATTTGACTGTGATAGACATTTTAGTGTCATATAATTTGTTTGTAGAACTCTGTCAAGACTGCCTCCTCCCTCTTTTAAAAAATCTCTGTATTCAAAGAGGTTTCATGTGATGCTCAGCATTATATGAACATCAAAGTATTTGGGTCCAAGAGGCATGATACTAAATGAGGTTTAACACCACTGGAGCTGAGGCAGTTGGTACATCAATGCAAGGGAAACTATTCAAACATAAAAAGGAACAAAGTACTGATTCATATTACAACAAAGGTACCTTGAAAACATGCTGTGTGAAAGAAACCAGATATAGATGACCATGCAGTGCATGATTCCATTATGATACAGAATAGGAAAATCCATAGTGACAGAAGTAGATTAGTGGTTGCCAGGGCTTGGAAGAGGGAGAAATGGGGAGAGACTGTTGAGTAGAGACATTCTTCTCTCTTTAACAGTGTGATGCTGCAGTGGCTCTTGAGATTTTGTTAGAATACTGATTCTGATTCAGTAGGTCTGGGATGGGACCTGAGCTTCTACAGTTCTAACAAGCTGTCACTGATGCAGATGCTGCTATAGTGTGGATCATACTTTGAGTAGAAGCTGTTATAGTGTAGAGAAGATGACTTCAGAATAGGACAGGGCTGAGTGTGAACTGTAGCTCCACCATTGACGTGTGGGGAACCTTGAGCAAATTAATTAACATCTGCACCACAGTTTCTTATCTCTACAATCAGAGTAAGACTGAGCAGATGGAAATGTGCCTAGCATCATGTGCCTGGAATGCTAAATGTTATCGACCTTCTCCTGCCCACAAAGGTCAAGAATTCTATGGTGAGGAGTAAGGAACAAAATACATGACTGTGATTCTCCCACCTGGAGCCTGTGCCCCTTGCCCTCACCAGTCTCTGCTTCCTCTGTTTTTTCGGGGGGCGGAGGGGGACTGGCACTAATCCCTGCTGACTTGCCTTCTTATGGGATTGGCATGAGGACATTATGAGCTGTAAGATGAAGCACCTCTGTAAAGTATATGCTATTATTCTACAGTGCTGGCTTGAGGAATTCCATCCTCATAGGTTACCCAAGGTAAGTTGGTGGCTTGTTAAATGTGTTCTGTTTCTGTTTCTTTTATCATCATTTGAAGTGGAAGGAAACAGGAGATTGTGTTTACATTTCAATTAAGTTGATGGAGCCTCTTAACTTTCTTCTGGGAAACAATATATACAAATAGTTTTTAAGAATTCAACTAACACGGCCACAAGTGCAATACATCAAAGTTGTGTCCAGTCTTCACAGCCTGATGTTTATTGCTTTCCTAAGGGTAGTAATTGTACCCTTTGAGACCCTGTTCCACCTTCTTGTTTGACGTTTTCATGGATTGTCAGGTTTGGGTCTTTAACCTGATGACTTTGAAGAAAATGAGATTGTTTACTTTGTTACAATGCCAGGGCAGAGCATTTGAACTGATGTGGCACCAACATCAGGTAGTCAGAGATAAGATATTTGGGTTGAAGCCTGATATACTAGGCTTCTTTGGGACTCACTGTCCTTCCGGAAGGTAGAGCCGGAGATGTCATTTGGAAGTGAGAATTATCTGATTCCTCTGGCAGGTGAATATGTGTACTGCAGTCTAGTCACCTTCCATAACTGCTGGCTGGTAACTAAGCTTGGTCAGGTAGGGCGTGTATCAGTGAGCTGTTTTTTTTGTTTGTAGACTACCTAGAAATATGTTGATTTGCACAGTCTAAGCTGAAAGCCAGCAGTAACTAGTAGTTGAGAAGTTAATATTATTCTTGAAAAATTTAATCTACCCTATCATTAAATAGCAATAAGGAAGCAGTCCTGCTGCTGAGAAGTAGCTGGGAATATAAAGCTGGGTGTTCCTGAAGCAAGTCATTTTATGATTAAATCCTTATGCACTGTAACAATATTATTTTTTTTTTATTTATTTGAGATGGAGTTTCACTCTTGTTCCCTAGGCTGGAGTAGAATGGCGTGATCCCAGGCTCACTCCACCTCCTGGGTTCAAGCAATTCTCCTGCCTCAGCCTCCTGCGTAGCTGAGATTACAGGTGCCCAACACTACTGCCCAGCTAATTTTTTGTGTTTTTAGTAGAGACGTGGTTTCACCATGTTGGCCAGGCAGGTCACGAACTCCTGACCTCTGTTAATCCACCCGCCTTGACCTCCCAGAGTGCTGAGATTACAGACATCAGTCACTGCCTCTGGCTTTTATTTTTTTGAGGTGAAGTCTTGTTCTGTCACCTGGGCTGGAGTGCAGTGGTATGATCTCGGCTCACTGCAACCTCTGCCTCCCAAGTTAGGCAATTCTCCTGCCTCAGCCTCCTGAGTAACTGGAACTACAGACATGTGCAACCACGCCTAGCTAATTTTTGTATTTTTAGTAGAAGTGGGATTTCACCACTTTGGCCAGGCTGATCTTGAACTCCTGACCTCGGCCTCCTAAAGTGCTGGGATTACAGGCGTGAGCCACCATACCTGGCCCCTTTTTTTCTTTTTAAACTGTCTACCTTGAATATCAGAAGTTGGTATTTACATAAGGAGCTCAAAGTTAATAAAGTAGACATTTCTCCCAATATCCCTACTGAGAAATGAGACTTCAGGTCCTTTTTTGACATTGCCAACCACATACTTACTGGTCTATCGAATAGTTGATTTTAAAAAATGGAACAAGAATCCTGAACTCACACATCTTCTTGAGGGACAGCCTTTGCTCTCAAACCACACTAGACTGTGAACTCCTTCAAAGGCAAGGATCTACATTTTTGTATCCCAGAGGATACACACTATTCATGTCTGCCATACAGTAGAGAATCAATAAACATGTAGATCTGGACAGCTGCTTTTCTTCTGCGATTCCTCTCCACTATCTGGCCTATTGCTTTTTGTTTCTTTAACAGAGAAACCAATTCCATGACATACAAATAATACATTTTTATTTAACACTACCTATACATTATCGTATGCTAACATAATATATGGCTGTAAGCACGTTACAAATGTTGATTCCTTTAATCCTACAACACACTCTCCCTATTTTACACTTGAAAAGACTGAGTTAGAAAAAGGTGAAGTGACTTCTGTCTAAGGTCCTGCAGTGCTATGCAGCAGCCTCAATAGGCTCTTCTTTTCTCCTTACTTTAGCTCTCAAATGTTACCCTCTTTTCCTGAGAGTTGCAGAGAAATGAGATCAGACATGCCTTTCCATCTTCAATTCTAACCACCTCCCTTGTCCTCTGCCTCCTTTCTGATCACCCCCAAGTTCCGGAAGAATGTGACTTGAGTTTGGAAAATAAAGTTACAAGTGTAGGACATGGCTCATTCCTATGGGCCCAGGCTGGGAGTGAGGCCATTCACACAGGGGCCATTTAGGATGAACTGCATGACCCGCACAAGGCTGTGACCTCTAGCCCTAGACCTCTGAGTTTGTCAGGTCATGGACCATATGCCCCAGGTCAGTGCCTATAAACATTTATGTTTGCAGATTCCGATTCACTGGGTCTGGGGTGGGTCTGGGATTCTGCATTTCTGACAGCACTCCGGGAAATGAAGAGGGCTAATCTTTGGACCCAGGCTGTAGAGGAGCCAGTCGGCATGGGTTCAACCTTACTATTGCAGGCACCTTCTTGCTTGAATAAGGCCTAATTCCTAACCTGGGACACAGAGAGAGACATAAGATATACAGAGAGATATGCACCAAGAAACTATACATTATACAAAGACAGTCAGAAAGCAGCTGAAGACAGAATGAGACCGAAACTGGGTAAAGGAACCTTGATGCCTTCAAAATGAAGAGCATGCCTCATTTTCACATGTGAGCTGAAAACTCACAACTTTTGATATAAAGGCTTACTACTATAGAGCAACCCTGGCAACAGAGCTACAAGAAGTATAAAAACTTCCTCTTTGTGTTGAAATTAAAATTCATAAAGAATCTATGCTACTGACCCTATGACTTACACTTTTTTATTCTTTTATGTTGTATTTTGTGTTTTATGTTGGACTTCTTTTTAACAATTTTGTATTTTTAATTGAAAAATAATTGTGTATATTTATTGTTTTTATTGTTGTACAACATGATGTTTTGATATATGTATATGTTGTGAAATGACTAAATCGAGCGAGTTAACATATGCATTACCATCTATACTCATCATTTATTGTGGTGACAACATTTAAAATCTACTCTGTTAGTGATTTTTAAGTATGGAATGCACTATTATCAACTATACTCATGATGTGCAACAGGTCTACATGTATTCATTTCTCCTGTCTAACTGAAATTTTGTAACTTTTGACCAACATCTCCTTGATCCCTCCTTCTCCTCTGGTAACTACCATTCTTTTTTTTTTTTAACTTTTGTTTTAGGTTTGAGGGTACACGTGCAGGTTTGTTGTATACGTAAACACAAGTCATGGGACTATGTTGTACAGATTATTTTGTCGTCCAGATTCTAAGCCTAGTACCCAGTAGTTATTTTTTCTGCTCTTCTCCCCACTCCTACCCTCTGCCTTCAAGTCAGCCCAATGTCTATTGTTTCCTTCTTTGTAACAACCATTCTCATCTCTGCTTCTGAGTGTTCCCATGTCTGACTTCTTTGCCTTGATTTTGCGGGATTCAATCATATTGTGTATGCAGCAGTAGTTTATTTATTTTCATTATTGGATAGTATTACTTTGTATGAATATACCATGATTGCTGATGGCAGATGTTTGAATTGTTTCCAGTTTTTGAGTATTATGAATAATGCTCCTGTGAACATTGATGTGCATGTCTTTTGATGAACATGGGTTTGCATTTCTGATTATAGGGGTGTATCTACTACTGCTGATTTCTAAGATGTGAATATGTTCAGCTTTAGTAAGTACAGTGAGTTCTCCAGTGTGGCTATTCACACTTCTATAAGGTATGAATCAGATTTCCATTGTTTCACATTCTTGCCTACACTTAGTCATTTTCATTATAGCCATTCTGATGTTTGTTTGGGGGTCTATCATTATGATTTTAGCTTATCTTTCTCTTATCACCATTTGAAGTTTAGTATCTTTCTGTGCCTCTTGCTTATTTTTCAATTGTGTGTGTGTGTGTGTGTGTATGTGTGTGTTGGTATTTTTAAAAACCAAAGTTCCACAGAACATTTGTAAACAGTCTTGAAATCTATGGTCATGGGGGTTACCTGTCACTGATATCTGATTTTATCCTCAAATGTTTGTGGGGAAGAAGAACTTGAAGTGGTATGTAGAGGTATAAAACCCTTTTGACAGGAAATTTGCAGAAGATTTGGAGCCAGGATAGGTGGCCCAGGGCAATTGTAAAGTTAGAGACCGCTTGAAAGCTTAAAACCATTTAACCCGCAGATGAGTTTGCCTTTTGTAAAAGTTGCTCTGGAAGATAGTAAACCACCCTGAAAAGTATTGCTGAAAACATTTTTTTTGGAATTGTTCTAAGCATATACACTTTTGAATACTTTAGACACTTTTAAAATAAACTTGGAGCATGTATCTGATTTTGGGAATTAGCAAGACTTCTCAGAGCCCAGTCCGGTGAATAAGGAAGATGCTATGGGTAACAAACAAACAAATACCCCAAAGCATTACTTACAAGACTAGCCTATAAAGGAATGCAACTTCCTTTCTTGAGTGAACACTGAAGACATTAGCAGGGAGGAAGAAGGTGCTGCTTGAATGATGTCTTTTAATCTGTTTTCAGTATTCTCATTTATACAAATGAAAAGTCAGGTTTAGGGAGGAAGAGAACATGATTTAAAAGTCAAACCTTCTTGCCTTTTCCTTTCCCTACCCTGCCTCTTCACTGACAAGTGTTGAAGGAATTTCAAAACTCTGTTGCAGCCAGAAAAACATGTGCTGATAGTAAAGTTCTGGTTTCCACTCCCGTCCTATTTCAGAGTCCCAAGTACTCTCCAGGCCTCTGTCAAATGGTATTCTTTGGAGACAGGAGTCCTAAGTGGCCTATGTCAGGCTTTAGGACACTCCTGCTTCCCAAACTTTGTTCCTACAATCCTGCTGTTCATGGGAGCTCTTCAGGGCCTTTCAGGGCCTGGCCACATTCTTCCAGGACTGGCTCACATGTAGGCCTTGCTGTGTCTGCTTTTACTTCCTAACTGGCAAATAGCTACCCAGGAAATACTTTCAAGACATGCTGATGAATATTGTCACTCTTGGAAATTATATTTGGTATGAACAGTCTTTTTCTGGGTGGATACTTACATAAAATCTGACCAGTAGAAGAAGCATATAGCTGATTTCTTTAATGTTCATTTATTCCTGAACTTAAAAGAAAATATCCCATTAGTTTTCCCCAAGCCCCAGTGCATTAATGTCTTTGTTGTGCAGTAAAGACTTATGGAAGAAAGACATATGTGCTTGACCGTCTCAGAGACTTGTTCTCACTTCACCCTTTCTGGATCATGGTGAAGGGCCCACCACACTGGCCCGCTTCCACTGACCCTGAGAATGTTGTCTACAAGCTGAGGATGTAGAAAGCTGCACTCCACAATCTATTTTTTGTTTTTGTTTTTTTGTTTGTTTGCTTGTTTGTTTTGAGATGGAGTTTTGCTCTGTTGCCTAGGCTGGAGTGCAGTGGCACAATCTTGGCTTACTACAACCTCCGCCTCACAGGTTCAAGTGTTTTCCTGCCTCAGCCTCCTGGGTAGCTGGGATTACAGGCACATAACACCATGCCTGGCTAGTTTTTGTATTTTTAGTAGAGACAGGGTTTCACCATGTTGTCCAGGCTGGTCTCAAACTCCTGACCTCAGGTGATCCACACACTTCAGCCTCCCAAAGGGCTGGGATTATAGGCCTGAGCCACCATGCCCAGCCCACAACCTGTTTTTATAACTCAAAGTGGTAGCAAAGAAACCTCTGTGTTTCTCCTGAGACTACACAGTAGAATGCTTTCTTCATTTGGTAGTTTCTTTATTTTTAGCGCCTATAATCCTGTACAGTCTTGGGTTTTTACCGCAGAGTACTTGGTTGTAGGTAAGCAGATAAATTCCCTGTTCAGATTAGAATTATGTTTTGTTCATTTTCACATAGTTTTCCTTGGATAAAATGAGGTGCCTGAGAAAAAGAAATCCTGAGGACATTTTAATGAAAACTTCCTCTGGTACGATACTCATTTTCATGCCACATTTAATTCCTATGAAGAATTCCAGGTGTTACTAAGAAGCAGTTGACTCCAGTGGCTGTGAATACCTCGCCACCTAAACTCATTTTCTTATCGGATTGTATTGTCCTGCGCATGTGTGTGGGTTTTACATGTCAGATCTGGGCTTGGCTGGTGGATATTAAACTCTTCCTGCCAAAAGAAAGCAATGTATAAATGGTGCTTTACTTTGAATTTCATGGTGTGCTGAGTAAACAAAATATACATTGTGACAGAAGGACTAAAGGACCGCCCATATCCTTATTTTTTGAGTGGGTGTAACTAATGATTCGTTCCTGGATGTGTAACTAGGATGTAGGTCAGGTCCCATTGTCATCTGCAGCAGAGGTACAGTAAACAGTGCCTCCCTGTACTGCTGTGTTATCTCATAGGTACAATTGTCTAAAGTTCTTTTCATGAGAAGTTTTTGTTTTTTGTTTTTTTGAGACAGAATCTCACTCTTGTTGCCCAGGCTGGAGTGCAATGGTGCAATCTTGGCTCACTGCAACCTCTGCCTCTCGGGTTCAAGTGATTCTCCTGCTTCAGCTTCTGAGTAGCTGGGATTAGAGGTACTCACCCCCATGCTCAGCTAATTTTTGTATTTGTAATAGAGACAGAGTTTCGCCATGTTGGTTAGGCAGGTCTTGAACTCCTGACTTCAGGTGATCCACCCTCCTTGGCCTCCCAAAGTGCTGGAATTACAGCTGTGAGCTATCATGCCTGGCCAAGAAGTTTTTAATAAGCTTCTTGGTTTAGGAATAAGGAGCTCACTTCAGTGGATACCTGAGACTTCCTTGATGTGATATTGATTAAAATACGAATTAATAGCTTTACATATGTAGTTTGCTGGGCACTGTGCTAAGGACATTATGTGGATTCTTTCAACTCTCTTAATTAGGTGCCATTATTCGCCCTATTTTACAGTCAGAAACCAAGGATCAGATAAGTTGTCATTTGCTCCTAGGGGCACACATCCCATCCATGTGACTCCCAAGTTCAGGCTCTTGACCACTACTGTGCTGTACTGAGGCACAGTGCACGACTAGAGGGTATGGTCAGAACCAGGGCCATTCTTGAGAAACTGGATTTCAAAAGAAGATCGTACATTTATTAATAAGAAGTGCATCAGTATGAGCAACTCCTGCCTTTTAAATATGCTCAGCATAAGTGAGGGATGGGAAAACTGTAGCAGATTTTGAGAAGAAACTTGATTTTGAAGGAGAGAGATGCCATTGACATTTTAAGAAGGGAAAAGATATTCAGCTTCATGTAAGGATGATGACCTACATCATGGGAAGGCTTCCACAGAGGGATGTGGTTCTTGTCTGGGGGTGTTAGGGAGCAAGTTTACCTGGAGCAAGTCTTTCAGTAGGTTCGGTAGGTTTTTCTTTCAATAGGTGTTTGGATATCACCTCCTTCGCCTGCCTTTATCAAAAGCAAACATACAGGGCCAAGCTTCTATGCAGCACCCTGCTTCTTTCCTTGTCCATTTCATGTCTAGGCTTGGAACAGGAGAAAGGACAGATAAAGATATTATAGTTTCTCTCCCCTCCCTCACATAGATGCTGTGTCATAGTGCTATTTTGGGGTGAAGAGACCCCAGGAAATTCCTGGTTTAAAATCCCGTAGGGCCATACACCTGTGTTTTCTCAGGCACCTTTTTCATTTTGTTTCATATTAAACTTAGATCTCTGTCTTTTCATTCATTCAGCAAAAAGGCCTGCTGTGTGTAGCTAGTTTTCATGGTGAGCAAAACCAGAGAAGTTTTCTGCTTTTATAGAATGTTTTTTAAACTAATTGCATAAAATGTTATATGACAGCTGTTGTATAAGTACTCCAGGGGGTACATGTTTGCGGGGATTTGGCCTAGTCAAAGAAATCGGGGTAGTTTCCTAAGAAAGTGATGATGAGCTGAGATCTGAAAGAAGAGTAGAGTTAAAGAGGGAGGGAGGTGGCATTACAGAGGTGATGGAATATGCAAAGGCCCTGAGGTAAAAAAAAGGACCTTGGTGTGAGCAAGGGGCAGAGGAAGGCCCCTGTGGCTGGAGGTAGAAGATAACGGATGTGAGACAGTATTTTCTTACCAGTGTTCCAAACATGGATTTGAAGTGGTTAGACTGACAAGATTCACATTTGTTGCAGCAAGTGGAATGGATGAATTGATTGTAGAAGCTCAAGAGAAGATATAGATGGACCAGTTTAGAAGTTTTTGCAGTAGTGTAGGAAGAAATGATGATAGCCTCACTAGGGTGGTAAAAATGGAGAGAACCAGGTGGAGACACGAAGAAAGAGAAAGAAGTGATATGACTGGATGTGGTGATGGGTTGTGGTAGTACAGGGTGAGAAACAGGGAGATGCCAGAGTTGGCTCTTCAGTCTCTAGCTTGCATGACTGTGTGATGGTGGTGTCATTGCACAGATAGTCATCCCGCCCCAAGTAGAATATAGGCAGGATCTTTTTCCAAATTAAGTTTGAATCCTCACAGTACTACTTATAATAGCCACTCAGGTACCTTTTGTTTGATGGATTACAGTAGAGAAAAATGGTATGTGGGCCAAGTGCGGTGGCTCACGCCTGTAATCCCAACACTTTGGGAGGCCGAGGTGGGCGGATCACGAGGTCAAGAGATTGAGAACATACTGGCCAACATGGTGAAACCCCATCACTACTAAAAATACAAAATATTAGTTGGGCATGGTGGTACACACCTTTAGTCCCAGCTACTCAGGAAGCTGAGGCAGGAGAATCACTTGAACCTGGGAGGTGGAGGTTGCAGTGAGCCGAGATTGTGCCACTGCACTCCAGCCTTGCAACAGAGTGAGACCCCATCTCAAAAAAGAGAGAGAGAGGGAGGGAGGGAGGGAGAGAGAGAAAGAAAGAAAAATGGCATTTGTGCTTGGTGGGAAACAGCAGTTAGTGTACCAATGAGTTCGGCTGGGACAAGAGAAAAGATCCAAAGTTGTATTAGAATCCCCAGCACATTTCTTCATGTAGAGATGTGCCTTCAATTTTTAGGAAGCACTTACAAGTTATTTTGAACCGCTTGGCACTTAAAAATGTGTCTTTTTCCCTTTATGCTGGGCTCAACCCTTCTGATCCTTTGTTTATTCACTTGTATGATGAGCCTAGTAACACCAACCTTCTGGGGTGTCTGCGAGGGTTATATGTTTAATAACTTTGCAAAATGTGAAGGATTTTATATTAATATAAGGACTCTCTGAATCTGTGCTTCTGTTCTCCTATAGTCCTCCCCACCACTGGTGGGAGCTGCTGCTCAGAGGGCACAGGCCCTGTGGTGACAGTTGGCTCTTGGTAGGGGAGGCTTCCCCCAGGCTGAATGCTCATGCTTAGGTAAATGCCTCTATTTCTTTTTTTCCACTCAATCCTTCCGTAAAGTGATTGAGCCAGTGGATGAGTTTTCAGTTGATGTGACTGAGGACTGGGAGAAAGTTGAGTGAAAGATAGGTTAGATCTAGTTTCCTTTTTTATTTGAGATTGTTTAACATTTCAGGTCCTGGGGTGCTCAAGGCAAGTCACAACCCAGGGCTGAGTGTGGGCCGAGGACAAATGATGTCTTTTTTTTTTTTTTTTTTTTGAGACGGAGTTTCGCTCTTGTTACCCAGGCTGGAGTGCAATGGCGTGATCTCGGCTCACCGCAACCTCCGCCTCCTGGGCTCAGGCAATTCTCCCGCCTCAGCCTCCTGAGTAGCTGGGATTACAGGCACGCGTCACCATGCCCAGCTAATGTTTTGTATTTTTAGTAGAGACGGGGTTTCACCATGTTGACCAGGATGGTCTCGATCTCTTGACCTCGTGATCCACCCACCTCGGCCTCCCAAAGTGCTGGGATTACAGGCTTGAGCCACCACACCCGGCCCAACAAATGATGTCTTGATCTTGATCCTCCATGTCGAATGATGTAAGATGATGGAACTCACCACCAGCCTTAAAACCAAAGAGAGGCTAGTTCCAGTATGGTGATTGTCCCTGGGATCATACTCCCATGGTGCTTTCTCTCTGCAGAATAGAATGCTTGGTGTTGGAGACTGTGTGCAAAGCAGTTTGTCAGTCTGTTGTCCTCCCATGTGCCTCTGTTGTCTTTACTAAGGTTTTATATTTCAAGCGTCTTTGTTTTTCCATCTCTTTCACTTCAAACATTCTATCTTCCTGTCTGTATTTCTTTCTGTATTTACCACTGTGTGTCTTCTGTGTTTTCTGCTCTCCACTTTCTCTGGGATCTCAGTGATACCATTGTCCATTTCTTTCTTTAGTTGGAGGCAGGGCATTTCTTAGGCTCTTTGTTGCCGTCCCAGAGTGACCTCAGGATATTTCTGCTCTGCTGTGTTCATCTGTTGTCCTAAGCATGTTATTGATAAACATGTTACTCTCTTAAAATAACTAGAGATGATGAGCAATAATAGCATGTGTCAAATTGTCTTCATTTGTCCTGAGCATTAGGATATATAAAACTGAGCAAAGAATAATTGCTTGGGAGATACATACAGACATCCTTCAAAAATATTCCTTACCACTCAGCCATTTTTATTTCATAAGTTTGCATTTGCATAAGAACAGAAGTTTACTCTTGTGCTAAGAAAATTAAAGCCAATTTTTAATCCACTGTCTTTATTTTCTTTAATTTTTTAAAAGTTTTTTAGTTGAAACAGAGGACTTATCTGTCTCTAGAAAGAGGCTATTCTATGTATATTTTAACATCCATTGTTTTTGAGCAGGAAAAGGCTTCAGATGTCTAAAGCAACCCTTTGTCATCGTTCCTCCTGTACTCTCATCTTTCTGCCTGCCTCTGTTTTACAGATGAGGAGACTGAAGCAGTACAGTGCTACTCTAAATCAGTAGTAAACTCAGGATTCTTAATTCCAATCTCTTGATTCCTCAGCTTATTGTGATTTTCTAGAACTTAAAATATTTCTAAGACTTTTCATATTAAAGCCTATTTTTCAGTTTAAGGTGATTCTCTCTTAGAAGTTGTTTTCTTGCTTTTTGGTAAGCAGAGCTTCAGCTGGTCCAGTACAAGGGGAGAACCAAGCGATGGCTTTGTCTTGTTCCAGAATTAGTATAAAGATTTATGGGTCTATAAATATTTACTGAACTTGGCAATACTGCATGTATGAATAAATAATTTTGGTATGTACCAATATTTTATGTCTGGTCTGGACAGATTTCTACTAGCAGGAGATTGAATTTGTGTTGAAACTGTCCTTTCTTATCATCTTGGTTTTTATGAGAGGTGAATCCTGGAACTTGTGATTTTTTTTTTTTTTTTTTTCATTCTGAATTTGGAAAGCAAATCAGGATTTGTCTAATTGGTTATTATATAGGGTGCTGGAAACTCCCGTAACAGTTAATTTAAATCTACCTTAATTAAAAATAACATGTTATATAGCAATGGGTAGGAATTCATGACTCAGATGAAGCCAGGCCATAGCAATTTCAGAAAGCATGAGGGTTACTGCTTTAAAGGCTGAGGAGGAGCAGATAGGAACCCATCAATGCTGTCAGCCTCTATTGTGCCTGGTATTTAGGTGGATGTTGAAGATATATGTAACTGGTGATCTGTGAGCTAGCAATTTCCCGTTAAAATCTGTCTGTTTAAAATCAGTTCTCCTGTTCCCTTGCCCGCACAGTAAACATTTTGTTTTCTGTACTGCCCCTTAAGATGAAGAACCCCTGAGGGAATAATGTCTTGTCCTCCACTCAGGGTCTTAGAGTCATGATTAATTGGCAAATATTGGCCTCAAAAAAGGGCAAAAGACTAGTTATTAGCGTCCACAGGGCTTGTAGTAGAATAAAGCGTGCTGGGAAGGAAGTGGCCAGACTCCCCCAGTGAAGTGATGAGCACCTTGGCCTTTTTTCCCCATTCAGCTGCCCAGTCACCCTTTTCCCCTCATATTGGGCAGGGGGTACTGTCCTGGATGCTGTGGTCAGACAGGCATGGAAGACCAGACTTTGGGGGCTGGGGCTGTTCACCTTTGTTACTCCAGCCTATTTGGATCGCTCCATCCAATTGCCATCTAATTGCAATCCAAATGCTATCTAATTAGCAAGGGATGCCATCGTAGCCATTTGATTTTTCTTCTTAAAGACTCTGGGATCTTTCCTGAAAGATCCAGCTTCTTGTATGTAAAATGGGATGGTAAACTTATGAGATAGGTTCTATTATTAATAGGGGGATTAATTGAGACTTTCAAAGTGTTCATCTGCCTGCCTTAACATACAGTGAGGACTCAGTAGGGTAAATGGTAGCCATTGCTGTTATTATTGGCCTCTGGTGTGTGATAGAATCAAGTAGTGTCTGTCATAAATCTTCTGAGGCAGAATTCTCCTGCTTTCTGAAATAAGAACTTTTAGTTTTAAGGTAACTCCCAAATGAGTGTCCAGGTGTTAGAATTCATTGCAAATGGGATTATACATTCTCTTTCCTCTTCCTAATTACGTAGTAAGTCTTTTCAGAAGGGAAAGCATCTACTAGTTTCTTACAGAAAACTTACACTCCTCCAGCCTTGGTTCTGAAAGAAATTTTTCACATGAGGCATTATATAGGAGTCTTTGTGCTTGTTTAAAAGAATATATTTATATGCAGGCATTCCTCAGAGATATTGTGGGTTCAACTCCTGACCACAACAATGAAAGAAATACCATAATAAAACAAATCACACAAATTTTTTGTTTCTCAGTGCTTATAAAAATTATGTTTATACTATACTGAAGTCTATTAAGTGTCCAGTAGCATTATGTTTTTAATGCTAATACATAATACATACCTGAATTAAAAATACTTTATTGCTAAAAAATGCCAGTGATCATCTGAGCCTTCAGCAAATAGTAATCTTTTTTTTTTTTTTTTTTGAGACAGAGTCTCATTCTGTCACCAGGCACCAGGCTGGAGTGCAGCGGCGTGACCTCGGCTCACTGCAACCTCCTCCTGCCGGGTTCAAGCAATTCTCCTGCCTCAGCCTCCCAAGTGGCTGGGACTACAGGCACACGCCACCACGCCCAGCTAATTTTTTTGTATTTTTAGTAGAGATGGGGTTTCACCATTTTGGCCAGAATGGTCTTGGTCTTTTGATCTCGTGATCCGCCCGCCTCGGCCTCCCAAAGTGCTGGGATTACAGGCGTGAGCCACCGTGCCCGGCCATAGTAATCTTTTTATTAGCAGTTTACCCACTATAAAACTTTTATCAAAATTGGAATCAATCCTCTCAAACTCTGCCGCTGCTTTATCACGTGAGTTTATATAATATTCTAAGTCCTTCGTTGTCATTTAAACAATGTTCACGACCTCTTTACCACCTCAAGAAACCACTTTCTTTGCTCATCCATAAGAAGCAACTCCTCATTCATTCAAGTTTTATCATAAGATTGCACAACTTAGTCACATCTTCAGGCTATACTTCAGATTCTAGTTCTCTTGCCATTTCCACTACATCGGCAGTTACTTTCTCTACTGAAGTCTTGAAGCCTTCAAAGTCATTTGAGGTTTAGAATCAGCCTCTTCCAAGTTCTTGTTAATGTTGATATTTTGACCTCTCCCCATGAATTACAAATATTTGTCACAGCTTCTAGAATGGTGACTCTTTTCCAGAAGGTTTTGAAGTGACTTTGACCAGATCCATCAGAGGAATCACTGTGTATGGCAGCTCTAACTTAATGAAATGTATTTCTTAATAAGACTTGAATGCTTGATCCACGGGCTAAAGAATGGATGTTTAGGCATGAAAACAACATTTATCTTTTTGTACCTCTCCATTCGAGCCCTTGGATGACCAGGTTGGTTCATTGTCAATGAGCAGTAATATTTTGAATTTTTTTTTTTTTTTTCTGAGCAGTCTCAACAGTGGGCTTAAAATATTCAGTAAGCCATGCTGTGAACAGATGTGCTGTCATCCAGGTTTTGTAGTTCCATTGATAGAGCACATGCAGAATAGATGTAGCATAATGCTTAAGGGCCCTGTGACTTTCAGAATGGTAAATAAGCATTGGATTCAACTTAAAGTCACCAGCGGCATTATCCCCTAACAAGAAAGTCATTCTGTCTTTGAAGGTTTGAAGCCAGGCCTTGACTTCTCTTCTCTACTTATGGAAGTCTTAAATGGCATTTTCTTCCAATATAGGATTGTTGATCTGCACTGGAAATCTGTTGTTTGGTGTAGTCACCTTAATCAGTTGTCTTAGCCAGATCATCTGGATAACTTGCTGCAGCCTCTAAATCAGCACTTGCCACTTTGTCTTGCCCTTTTATGTGATGCAGATGGCTTCTTCTCTTAAACCGCATGAGCCAACCTTTGCTGGCTTCCAGCTTTTTCTCTTCTGCAATTTCCTCACCTCTTTCAGCCTTCACAGAATTGAAGAGAATTAGGACCTTGCTCTGGATTAGGCTTTGGCTTAAGGGAATGCTGTAGCTGGTTGGCTGATTTGATCTTGTATCCAGACTGGTCACATTTTCTTTGTATCAGCAATAAGGATGTTTTTCTTTCTCATTCATGTGTTCACCAGAGCTGTATTTTTAATTTCCTTTAAGAAGTTTTTTTCATTCCCAACTTGGCTGTTTGGTGCAAGAGGCCTACCTTTCAGCCTACTCTGGCTTTCCATGTGGTTTTCTCACTAAGCTTAATCGTTTCTCCATCTTTTGATTGAAAGTGAGAGACATGAGAATCTTCCTTTATTTGAATACTTAAAGGCAATTGTAGGATTATTAATTGGCCTAATTTCAATATTGTTGTGTCTTAGGGAATAGGGAGGCCCGAGGCAGGGGCATGGCTGGTGGGTGGAGCAGCCAGAATACATACATTTATTGATGAAGTTCATGTCATTTTTGGGCTTGGTTTGTGACACTCCAAAACAAGTGCAATAGAAACATACAGGAGCATTGATCACAGATTACTGTAGCATATAATAATGAAAGATTTTGAAATATTGCAAGAATATCAATTTGTGACCCAGAGACATGAAGTGGGCACTTTGCTGTTGGAAAGATGCCACCAATAGACTTGCTCAATGCTGGGCTACCACAGACTTTCAATTTGTAAAATGTAAAATATCTGTGAAGTACAATAAAGCACAATAAACAAACTGTGCTTGTATCTATGCGATACAGGTTCTATTTTAATATGGAAGCAAATCAGATTGGTCTAAGACAGCTTGAGTTTTGTGTCTGAATGCCATTGTTTGTGTGTGTACATTTCTGACCCCACAATTGGGAAATCATTTAGAATCAGTGATAGGAGTTAGCTCCTAACAATATTTATGTATGTATGTATACACGTATGCAGGCTTGCAATCAGTCCTTCATTTATTTTCTGCTCTCTGTATTCACTGCTTTTCTCACCTGGTTCTTCCATGCTAGATTTAGCAATTCTTTAAAAAAAAAAAAATTTTTTTTAATGGTGTAAGAGGCTGTAACAGTTGCTAGTGATGATGACTATTTTTATGTCCCTCTGAATTCTTTTTTCTCAGAATATTTTATCACCTGTCTGCTGCTGTTTGGGTGTGTGTCCACTTTTATTTGTTGAATAAATATGGGTTGGTCCTGCCATACTGAATTTCTGAGCAAATAAGAAAAGGGATGTGAAAAAGCTGTGTATACAAATAAGATGGTATGGAGCCACAATTCTCTCTGTAATTCCAACATCTTAAAGGCTCCGAAAGCTCTTCTAACTCATTTGGTGGTGAGATTGGACTTGAACAAACATGAGTCTATTTATGTTCTTCTTTTATCTAATTTTATGGGATCATTTGTAAGTTTTGCTGCGGCAGTATTACTGTGTTTGAGTATGGGGTGCTGACCTAGATCCTACTTGGAGCATAAAGAATATGTACCATATTACCTTTCTAAAATGCCAAGAGTTCTTAATTCCAAAGCACACCTGGCTTTAGGGGATTTGGATAAGACATGTAGTCTGTAGTATTTTTATTTAGGCCTCTAAGCCTTTTTTCAGTTCCCTAGAGATTTTCTCCTTGGCACCATCTTTTGGTGATATACCAATAAGTATCTCCCTTGCCTCTCACTCAGGGAACATTTACTGAGCTGTTGTAGGTTGGGCTTTGTGCTAAGGAAGGGGACTACTGATAAGAATAAAACGTTTATCCTCCTTGTCCTGCAGAAGCTCAGTGCCCCATGATAATTTGGAAGGTGCTTACTATAATAGCAGTTGGTGGAGTCCTAAGTTTAGCAGGATGATCATAGCCAGGAACTCCACCAAAATGTAAAGGCAAAGAAATGTGGAAGACAGTGTGATCAGAGAGCAGCTGTATATTTGCTGTGGTCTTTGAAGAGAAAAGCTAGAGAAAGGGCGATGAAAGAGCCACTATTTGCAGGACCTTATTTACCAAGCTAAACAATTGAGTGTTCATCCCTTGAGAATAAGGAATCTTGAGGCCTGGAAATGGAATGATTGAATTTAGATTTTAGAAAGAATTCTCTGACTTCATTTTAAGGGATTCCAAAAGGAAGTCACTGCAGTATTCTGGGAAACAGGACATTTTGCAAGTGTCCCTCGTGATGCTTAACAGTGCGTAGTGCTTTCAGATTTGCAAAAGATTTTCTTTTGCCTTCATTTCTTTTGCAGTAGCCCTGAGGGATGGGGAGGCAATGAGTAAGGCAACAGGTTCAGAGAATTGACTTGCCCAAGATCATAACTGGCAACAATGGCTTCATTAGGTCTCCTAATTCTACATCCTACACTGTTTGGACATGATGTTAAAACATTTTAATGTATTGCTCAGTTACTAAGAACACTTAAAGATAATCTGCCACCTGTATATATTCTATGTTTGCCCATTGATTAGACTGTCAGCTCCCTGAGAACTTACAGTATTCCATTTGATGTGCCTTTGTGATTCCACAAAGGCAGCCTTAGGGCAGACACCACTAAGAATCTGCCAGATTTTCTCCTCCAGAACCAGCTTAGGGCTAGGAAAGAGGAACATTTAGGAAAATGTCATTTTCCCTAATATATGTATATCTCATCATGTACACTTATTATCCAGTTTATTTGAAACTTTGCTCTAAGTGTTGTGAGGAATACAAAATGTAAAATACTTAGATTTAAATTTGAAAAGGCCTTGTCATGAGTTAAGCCTATCTGTCTTATTCATATCTCATACACCAACATTTCCTGGCTTTTTGCAACACGTTTTCTTTTTAATGAATGTTGGGTGTTGAAATCAAAAGGCCTTCTGCACAGGCTGATTAGAACTATTAGGCTTACACATTTGCTTTGCATTAGTTTGTGCAGTAACTAGGTATGATATGGCACCTTTCCATGTGGGTATTTTTGAAACATAGAAACAAAAAAAATCATTAAATGGACATCATTTATTACAGAAGAAAGTTTCAGCTGACCAAAGGCCTAGTTATGAATAACACTTCATAAGTGGAAATCATCTTGTGAGTCACACTTAAAATTATCAACTCTAAGTTTTTGTCTCAACCTGCCCCCTACTGAGTTAGCAGTGAAATTAAAGATGCAATCTTTTTGTTTGTTTTTAATACCAGTAGTGCTAGGCTGTCTAGGAGTTGGAGAAAAGTCAAGTTCTAAGTTATTCTCAATATTACAATCCATGTCAATTTTAAAAAGCATTTAGTGAAATGATTTGGTAATGATTGTTCTTTACTAACTTTGTATCAGAAAAGCTTTTGGGGCCTCAGAAGGAACTCTAGAGATCATTCAGTTCCAGGAGCAGGACTGGTAGAAAAACAGAATAGGAAACTGATCCCACAGGATCAAGTTCATTCTTGAACTTACTACCTTTAACTTTGGATAACCTCTGAGCCTCTGGTTCCTTATCTGTGAAGTGAGGCTTCTGATAGTTTTTCAGAGATTATGAGACATTTTTGTTTATTTTACATTTTAACATATCTGAAAAGATGTGTTTTATAGTACACTGTGTGTTATGGTTTTGTGATGCTTTTTCCTCCTAGTATAGTGATAACTAAAATAATCGTCAATCTTACAATCAGAAATTTCTTATATTGCCAAATATGTGCCCTATCAACTTCCCAGGTTGTTGTCGGTATCAATTCAGATAATATATTTGCTAGAAGACTATGGCTATACTAAGAAACACGTAAGTAAAAGCACTTTTGTTTTTGTTGTTGTTGTTGTTGTTGTTGTTGCTGTTGCTGCGTTCCATTGAATTCCAGCCTTATTCTGTTGCCCAGGCTGGAATGCAGTGGTGTGATCATAGGTTACTTCCAACTCTTTGGCTCAAGTGATTATCCCACCTCAGCCTCCTGAGTAGCCACCACATCTTGCTTATTTTTTAATTTCTTTTTTTCTTTCTTTCTTTTTTTTTTTTTTTTTAAAGAAACAGGGTCTTGCTGTGTTGCCCAGGCTAGTCTCAAACTCCTGGCCTCAAGTGATCCTCTTACCTTGGCCTCCCATACTGTTTGGAATTGCAGGCATGAGCCACTGCCCAGCCTTAAAAGCACCTTTGGATGTCTCACTTTTCTTTTGTTATGATGAAACTTTATTATGTGTCTTAAAAATAAATTGGGAAGAGATGGAAAATGGCAACTGCAAATTTAGATGAATTGAGATATCAAATTTCTAAAAAATTTTTGAAAACAAAAAAAATTTCAATAGAGTCATACAGTTGACTGTCTGACAGGCATTTTTTTTTTTTTTTCAAACAATACCTCGGTCATGTTTGTCCCTATTCCAAACAGTAGAAAAAAAACTTTCTGTGGAATCGTGATACATTTATAGTAAAGTATACTCCCATTTGACGTTACACCTAATGGGATAAAATTCTACCAAGTTCAAATTGTAGTTAATAATTAAAGATGTTAGAAGAGCAAATCTTAACAATCCTCACTTGTTTATAAGTGAGGTAGTCATTTGCATCCTTGAAATTCTGTTAAAAGTTCAGTGTTCTTATTGAAGATTTAAAAATGCTCTTTGGAGACTTGTACCAACAATCAGGTTAGGATCATGTTTTACGGCTGCTAATGCTGAAGTAACAAGTATCCCTTCACCCCGTCTTCCCTTGCAATAAGGGCTCTGAAGAAGGCCAGCTTTGGGGAGGGGAGGGGTGAAGTATAGGAACATCATGAATTTCATTTTGGACAAATTGAATTGGAGATGAGTTTGAGGCATCCAAGTGGTGATGTTGAGTAGGCAGTTGAATTTGTGAGTCAGATAAAAATGTGGCATTTTCAGTATAGATATGGTAGGTGAAGACTCAGTCTTGGATGAGATCACCTAGGAAACAAGTAGAGAAAGGAGGATTGGAACTGGAGGTTGACAAGAAACCATTAGCCAGCAAACCTGTTTTATTTGGCCTGTGTAATGTTTTTAAAATATTTGAATGAGTTGCTGTAACATATGTTTATGTTTTTTTGACTGCCTAGAATCTATTTTCTTTTTTGGTAGCAGCACCTTAATTTCCTTTTGAGAAATTCTCTATCCGCCAATCTCAGACTTTGTGTTTCAAATAAGTTCTACCTCTGACCCCAGAAATGAAGTAAGTGACCCCAGTCAGTCCCTAACTCACTTAGCCATGATGGTTGGTTCAAGAATGGACTTGTGATTCAAGTTGGCCCAATCACAGGGAATTTTGAGCCTGTGGGAGAACTCTAGGAAGAGAGATTTTCTTGTTTTCTGCTTAAACTTAGAAAGATGTGGGCTGGAGGTCTAGGAACTGCCTTGCTACTCCAGAGTAGAGCTTATCTGAGAGTGGAGACAACAAAGAAATGGAATCCAGATAGAGAAACTGGCCCTAATCACACTGATTAACCCTGGCCATTATGTACTTCTAGGCTTCTGAGTTAAATGAGCCAATACATTCTCTTTTTGGTGTAACTCATTTTGAACTAAGATTTCTTTTACTTGTACCAGAAAGAATGTTAATTGACACAGTTGCCAAGACTTTTAACATTGTGTTTTCACATAGAAATCAGGATTTTTGTCTTGAGCTGAGTAACTTGTTCCGGTTGGAACGTTGGCTCTCCACTTTATTATAGCCAATACCACTCCCTATTGTCATCTTCCCTTGGTGCCTAGGAGCTGTTGACAGTTATCTTACTCATTCTACTGTGTTTTAAATCCTATAATAGCACTGAGGGGGAAATGATGGTTAATTTTGCTTCACTTAATTGTATTAGTTGCTTTCCCCTATGAGTAGCAGGGCTTTTGACCACTTGTATAGAATGAAAAGAGAAAAGGGGGCCTAGGTTCAAGCTTTGAGGAGCTTGAACCCTAGAGAATAGGTAGGGGAAGACAAGTCTGTAATGAGAAGGGAGCCATTGCAGTAGAAAGGAAAGCTTTGGTCATGGAGGCCAAGGTAAGGAGTTTTCAGGGAGAAATTGGTCAATATTGCCAATACCACCAAGATGTCAACTCGTTTGAATTTGGCAACAAAGTGGTCATTGACTTGAGGTGGAGCTGTTGCAGTGAGTGATGGGGCCAAGCCAGATTGCAATGGGCTGAAAAATGAATAGGAGGTGAAGAAAATGAAGACACTCTATTTTTTTCCTGTAAGGGGAAACTGATGAATAAGGCAGTAGCTAGAGTCCTGTAAGGTTGAGTTGGAGTGCTTTAAAGGCAGGTCTTGAATATGTCGAAGTGCTGATGGGAAGGGTCTGGTTGAAAGGGAGAAATTGATTGCATCAACAGGAGAGGAAAGGAACAATTGATCATGTGAGCCTGAGAAGGTAGGATGGAGTGGAATCTGAAGCCCAAATGGAGTGATTGGCCTAAGATGAGAGGAGAGAACAAGATGCAGCAGGAGGGAAGAAGCGGAAGGCTGCTGTGGTTGTAAATTAGTCTGATGGCAGGAAGTTGCTGGGTGAGATGGCTTCCAGCTGAGAATGGCCATTTGGGAATGGGGGTGGTGGTGGGGTGAATGTCAGAAGGTGTTGGGTGGGGGTTTAAGAGTAAATGAGTCATTGAGGAGAGTGAGAGAATGCTGAGAATGATTTGGTAAGAGAAATGTGGTAGGGTTTCCCAGCTGGCTGAGGATGCATTTGCAGTTGGTACTCATGAATCTGCCTGTGTGTAGCTTTCTCCAGTGTCCAGGTGCCCAGTTGTAGACACAGACAGAGATACAGTAGGCATCATTTAAGACTGGGTTGGTTGGGCGGAAGGGGAAAGACAAAGGGAGGTTGAGCAAGGCAGGTTAGGGCATTTTGCAGCAGTGCTATGGAAAGCATGTTATCAAAACCATGGCAATTAGAAAGGAAACTGAGTAAGAAGGGATGTGCAGTGACACCTCTGATGAGGCCCAAATGGTTGATCACAGTGAAGGGGATTTTTTTTTTTCTTTTTTTTTTTTGAGACGGAGTTTCGCTCTTGTTACCCAGGCTGGAGTGCAATGGCACGATCTCGGCTCACCGCAACCTCCGACTCCTGGGCTCAGGCAATTCTCCTGCCTCAGCCTCCTGAGTAGCTGGGATTACAGGCACGCACCACCACGCCCAGCTAGTTTTTTTGTATTTTTAGTAGAGACGGGGTTTCACCATGTTGACCAGGATGGTCTCGATCTCTCGACCTCGTGATCCACCCACCTTGGCCTCCCAAAGTGCTGGGATTACAGGCTTGAGCCACCGCGCCCGGCGTGAAGGGGATTTTAATAGGGAAGCAGCTGAAGCTGAGGATATTGTAGTCAAAGGGAGGACTGTTTGATGGGTGGTAGATGGCTCAGGGGGAGTGGAAGAGAATGTTGTTGAATGTGAGGACATTCAGAGACATTTCAGAGAATAGAAACCAAAGTTTCAATAGGCTTGGATATTGAGGTTTCCCATGCTGATTGTAGGATTAGGAGAGGAGAGGAAGAATTTGGTCAAAGTTCACATGATGTAATTGGATTGGCTATTTATTAAGAGCAGATTTTCTGTTTCCTCTAAACCTCCTTACCTTGAGTTTCATTGGAAATACAGCTGGGAGAATATATGTAAATGGCTTTGGGTTCACCTCTCTGTTTTCAAAATATATGCTGGGAGTGATATTTTATCAGAAAAAAATGTATCTTTAAGCACTTTGTGTTACTAGAGAAAATATAAGTCATTTAAACCTCTGGAGTTCCTAGAATTTTCAGTTGCTTGGATAATTTGGTTCTCCTTTTTGCCTTACATGGTCATATTGCCTCTGAAAGTGACTGGCAGTGCAATCAAAACCTTCGAGAACAGGCCAAGTTTAACTGAATCCTTTGTGGCTCGAAAGTAAGTAGGAAGCTATGTTAGAGACATCTGTTGTCATGTGTAATGTATATCAGGCTTTGGTAGCAACTGAAACCAAAGCAGGGCTACCAGTCTGTAGTTTATATACAGTAATCTTAGAGCTCAAAATTACTTCTTTGGATGGCATGGATTGGATAGAACCAGCATTTTTTATACTTGAGAGGGAAAGGAGTTTGAAATGCTCAAGGGAAAAAAAAAAAAAAAGAAACTTGTATTTTATACTAAGATATTAAATCTGATTAAATCTCAAAACATCGAAGGTTGTGATAAAAATCCTTACTGCCTAATCAATATGCAGAAATCTATCATCTAAAAGGTAATTTGGGCATACAGTCTTCAGATACAGCTCTATTTTTTACTGATTCTGGAAAGATTAGGTAAATAACAAAGCATGGGTCAAGAGTGTCCAGGTTTCAGGCTGAGGATGATGAGCAAAGATGGCAGAAGTCTCTCAGCACTCAAGATACCTGCTATGGAATGAAATGTCTTACAGCTTAGAGCAGCTTTGCTGCAAACCAGGCAATTCACTCTGTTTTATTTATATCTATCTCCTTATGTTAGTAGGATAGGGAAAAGTAAAGGCAAAAGGAGGAATGAGTAAGTCCAACATGATATAGATTGTTCCCTTCTTTGACTCTTTTGTGTTTATTGTCTATGTAAGTTAAGTTAGCTCTTCGATAGATTTTTAAGATTTTGAAAAATCTTGGATTTTTTTTCTCAAACTATTCCCAAGGAAAGAATCACTTCTCTGTTCAACTCAAGGCTTAACAATCCACAAGTTCCTTTAGAGCCCGGGATAATTCGAGAGTCCTGAGACTTGGGTTCTCCTATCTTAGGCTTCAGGTCTTTAAGGATTGCTTCATTTGTCTCTAGTAAGAACGGATAATTGCTGATAAGCATTATAACTGAATTACCTGCTTTGTTCTCAGCATGTTTCTGTGGACAAATAATTAGTTCATTCTAGACGTAAGCCTTCTTGTTGCTATTTATTCTCCCATGCTTTTGTGTACCTCTTCACTAAGCTTCATAAGGCCTGTAAATGTAGAAGGTGAGGTAGAAGCCCACCTAGTATTACTTCCTGGACTCAGCAGAGCAGAAAGGGATTGAGTTAAATTGCAGCCAAGGAGCTTGCCTTCTTAAGATCCTGTAGGAAGTCACAGTTGAAATTGTAAACTGCCAAGAATAATGCCTGGAACGTGGTGGGTTCTTAATTTGTGGCAGCTATTCTGATTGGGCCTGGGTGGTCGATCAGAAAGATCCTACATTGAGAAATTTTATAAGTTAAGGACTTATCACATAGGCAGCACAAGGCTAGAAACAGATTTCAGCATCTATGGTGTACATAGAGGAAAGTAGTGGTCTAGAGAGGATTGGTCACTGTCCCTAGGCCATATTGTATATACTGGCAGATTGGGACCAGGACACAGCTCTCTGGGTTCCTGAACCAGGATTTCCCTACTATACCAAGTTCATGACTCTGAAAATCACCCTTCAGGGAGGAGTGTAGAAAGATGGAAAGAAAGAGATTGTCAGGAGAGTGCCCTAGCCCTGGGCGGTAATGCCAAAGAATAGCATAGAATGTAGAGGTTTGGCCCCTGATATTTTACTACATTGCCCCTCTCAGATGGTTGGCTTCTACCTCTGGTATTTTTAGTAAATTCTAGGTTGGTACTTTGTAAAACCAGGAGGGCTTAGAGTCTTAGGGATAATTCTAGTTTTCCATTATTAAAAATCACTGTGTGGGAACTAGAGAAGTCTAGTGCATCACTGCTTAGGCCTGGAGTAGACACCCATGCTCAGTATTTAGCTGTGTAAGGAGTGAGTTTCAGGAAAGTCAGAAGCCATGGGCAATGGCTGGGGTCAGAGATGTATTGAGAATCTCTGGAAGTCCTGTTTGTGCACACTGCAGGGGGAATGGGAAGATAAAGAAGCAGTACAACAGCAGGGAGAGAACAGAAAGGAAGACATGCAAAGATCAGGTTAAGAATGTGTTTTCTGGATGTACTGAGCTGGGAGCAGTGTATGTATTGCGTGTTGTAGAGAAGTCTTGTGATTGCTTACTTGAGGAGAAGACCTACGGGTGATCCAAAACCAAGAACATTTGGAAAGAGAAAATTCAGGATGGATGCCTGAGAAAACAGAACGATTGCTGAATTTGAGCTACTGGATAGTAAGCTGAGATTCACACTCAACTGTGAGGCAATTTAGCCTCCTCTTGAATGTTCCCTAAGTATTACTTAGAGCCAAGTAAGTCATTGGGATGTATTATGGCCCAAGGCCACCCTTAGTCAAATGACCTTAACTTACAGGTTTCCCTGGAGTATATGATCTTTGAATACATTGCATCCTTACCTTATACTGTCAAGCTTTTATCTTGATAACCAAGTATCAACTGGTATTCCCCACCCTTTGGATCAACCCAAAGCCTTCTCATGACTTATACTTCTGCCTAGGAGCTTCTGCTTCCTAAGAAAGTGTTTCTGCATCTCTCACACAGATTCTGAATGCAGCATTTCTCTCACACCAGTTTCCATAGGGAATCTAGTCTCATCAAATAGGCTTTCATGAACACCTGAAGAGACAGTTCGACATGGGTGGTCTTTCACCAGCTCTGCCAATTCTATCCCTACTTCATATTCTTTCTCCCTTGAACATTCTACCCACATAGGGGCAGCCATACAGAAGTGAGAGGTCCTTACTTTTATACGCTACCAACTAGCACAAGTAAATTCTGTTTATTTTCCAAGAATTCTGGTGAATAAAAAATTGTCTCATTACATGCACTTGTGCTTAAGTGCAAATATATAAACATAGAGATATGACTTTATATCTGGCATCTGGTTGGCTAGGCTATTGATTATGCCATTAATGGACTATTTGTATTAATTTCTAGTAAGTGTTTAACTGCATACTCAGCACTATGTACTGTATAGCCGGACAGCACTTACCTCAAATTTCTTCTATCTCCTTTATCTACCAACTTCTTTTCTTCAATGTAGGCCTTATAATTTTCCTTTTAGTTCTCATACCAAATACTCATGTAATTAGAGCCTGAAGTACTGTGTGACGTCCATGCCATATCTCCTTTCCTACATGCTTCCTTGTAGCCTGGAATATATTGTTTGTTTATTTTTTTTTTAATTTTATGCTTTCCTCACGTAACTTTATGATTCCAGCAATCCTTTTCATGTCCTCTTTAGTAAGTTCACAAACCAGGAGTCTCCCTGATAGTAAAAGCACATCAAGCATTTTCTTTTGCGTAAAAGCCGTATATGACACGTAGGCATTTTAAGACTGGTATTCTTTTCTCTAGAATGTAAATTTCTTATTATCTTTTTGGTGTGGATTTTCAGAATTCCTTTACACTTGAAAGAGCTATGAGGGATTTAGTAAAACTGGAAAATAGGTCCCCAATACAAAGGATTTGAGTGGGGAACGTCAGGAAATGCTCTCTAAGGATTGCCTAGGACTTCAATAACTATGATTCTTTCTAGGTTCAAGGAATTAGGAATCTGGTACCATTTCTGATTGGCACAAAGTAAAGAGGAAGCTAACTCCTTTTTGATTTTTTGATTTTTTTTTTACAGAAAAAGTTAATTTCTACACTGGGAAAAATAGAAGGGTTAAGCTTTAAAATAGATAACAGTATTTACTGATGAGGATAAAGAAATAGAAGTTTGTAAAATCTTTTTTTCCTTTGGTGAAAAAGAGGAATAAAAGGGGAAAGTAGAGAAAAGCATAATAGGTTATAATAAGAATAGTAGGTAGCACTTACTGAGCATGCATGGTGCTTAGGCACTCACTGAAGCATTTTCCCTTTCCCATCTCAGCTATTGCAACAGCCCTCTGATACTTCCACTCATAACTTTAGTTTTTAGTTGAGAAACCCATGGTACAAGAGAGACTCCACAGTGTCCCCCAGGTCACAGAGCTAATCAATGACAGATCAGCAGTTTTAACCTTGGCACTCTGGTTCAGAGTTCACACTCTTAGCTCCAAAGTGACACTGCCATATATTGAGTTGTTTTCACATTTTTCCTCACTTTGCAGTCTCCCAGAATGTATGTAAAGCACAGGAGAAGTAGCAGTTTGAGCTTTTTTTTCCTTCTTGTTTGTTTGTTTATTTAATAACAAGAGTTACAAAAAAGGGTACTATTCAGTCTAAATCAAGTTTAATTAGACCTGTGCGGAAAACCTAACAATCATCCACACCAAATTTCTAACATTTTTCTTTTTCCATGTTCAATTATTAATAGTCATTGATTGGTGCACGTATTCTTTCAGTTATTTTATAAATGAAATAATTGAAGCTTGCTCCAGGATTCTAACTGTTGCCTAGTTCTTTAAGAAGCTTTATCTAAAAGGAACTTTTTAAACCTAAAATGTAATAAGTAAATCCATTTCTGTTTGTGGGATGAACTTTCCCTTGGAGAATATTGTCTTGCCAGGTGTGGAATCTTGGCATTAAATTAAACTCCTTTATCTTCCTCCTCCCCTGGGCTGATGGAGGGGTGGAGAGGGTGGGATGGGTGGGCAGGGTACGTATCTGGAACAGGGGGTACAGAGGAGTGCACAAGAGGCCTCTTCATTAGGTCCCAGATACCTTTGTTCCTAGCTGCCTGCACTGAAACTGAGGTTTTAGAAGAACCTTAAGAAATTCCCTTGATCCAGGTTATTAAAACGTGATTTAAAAAAAAAAAAAAAAGCAATTATCTTTTATTTTATAGAGGAAAAGATAATGGTTATCTTTCCCTTCACCAATATAAATAAGGGTGTTCTCATACTGCTTTTATAATTTAATTTAAAAATTCCTCAATGATAGTTTTCAGTATTTTCTTTGTTATAATATTCTTCCTTTATCCAAGTCATAGAAAGGATCATAGAAATATAACAAATGAAATATCATTATTATGTAAAAGCAGCCATCAATAGAGCTTTGACATAAGTGATTTAAAAGTAAAAAAGTTAGAGTGTTCTCCAACATTTAAAATAATGTGGTAATTACAGAAAATTTGGGAAATTCAGAGAAATAGAAGCAGAGAAAATCAAATTCCCATAGTCCCTATAGCCAAGAGAAAAAACATTGAATGTTTTCATGTATTTTCTTTTTATCTGAAAAGCTTTTTAAACAGTTTTCTCTGTAGAGTTTTTGTTTATCTTTCTTGGTTATCATACTATAAATACAGTTTTGTTCTCTGCTTTGTTGGAGAGATGTCTGCAGTTCAGAGGCAGCTGGCTCAGAGCTGCTTTGCAGAACATACCCTGTCACAGTTCCGCTTTGCAGATCTTTGGCTGATAGCCTAGTTCAAGTGCTCTGTGAGCACTGACCATGTGCACCATAGCTAAGTGTGCAGGGCCTGCCTCTCAGCATCTCACAGTATAGCTGGAGACGACAAGCAGACATTTTCATGGCCGCTTTTAAATTTTATATTTTTAATTTTTATTTATGCATTTATGTATTTATGTATTTATTTTAAGACAGGGTCTCTTTCTGTCGCCCAGGCTGTTGTGCAGTGGTGCGATCTGGACTCACTGCAACCTCTGCCTGCCAGGTTTAAGCAATTCTCCTGCCTCAGCCTCCTGAGGAGCTGGGATTACAGGCGTGCACCACCACACCCAGCAAATTTCTGTATTTGTCATAGAGACGGGGTTTCACTATGTTGGCCAGGCTGGTTTCAAACTCCTGGCCTCAAGTGATCCACCCGCCTTGGCCTCCCAAAGTGCTGGGATTACAGGTGTGAGCCACCACACCCGGCCATATTTTTAACTTCTTGGGTCACATACACAGAAGTTCAAGAGAATATAATAGCAGACCCTATATGCCTCTTTCCTAACTTCAACAATGATTAATTTATGGCCAATCTTGTTTCATCTAGATCCTAGCCAACTATCTCTATCAGGGATTATTTTGAAACAAATCCCTGACATTCTATTATTTTATTAGTAAATATTTTAGTACACAACTTTAAAAGGTAACTCTTTTTTCTTTTAATATAATAATACCATTATTACATTTAAAAATCTCTAATATAATTAAATATGGGCTATTTACTCAGTGTTCACATTTGTTTGTTTTTCTCACTATTTTCACTTTTAGTTTGTAACAGTATTCACATAAGGTCCATACATTGCAGTTGGTTGACATTCCTCTTCAGTCCCTTTTAATCTATAGATTTACTCTTCACCATCTTTTCCTTGTGATCTATTTTTTGTCAAATGGAGTCATTTATTCTACAATGTTTTCCACTGGCTGGATTTTGCTGATTCCATCTTATGGAGTTAAATGTTAAATGTTTCTCTCTTTAACATATTCCTCTAGCCTCTGTATTTCTTGTGAACTGGTAGTTACGTTTAGAGGTTGGATTGAATTCTGTTTCAAGTTTTGTCAAAAGTACTACATGATTGGTGATCTGTATTCTCACGAGAAGACACTTAGCTTTAGGGGTGTGTGTGTGTGTGTGTGTGTGTGTGTGTGTGTGTGAAACAGAGACAGAGAGATTGACAGCCAGTGTTGATTGCTGCTGCCTAAATCCATCAATTCATTAGGAGTTTAAAAATGTTATTTCATGTCAATCATTTCTCCATTTATTAGCCAGACTACTTCTATAAAGAATAATCTTGCCAATCATCTGTTTGGCCATCCTGGGGTACAGTTGTATAGAAAAGGCAAAGAAAATGCTTGATTCTTTTCATTTATCTACCAGTTTTCAAAATAGTTGGCTCCCTAGCATCCAAAGATAACCAACTGGGGGAGTTGGGGAAAGAGAGAAAGAATAATTGATGGCTCATTAAGAATTCATTAATTTTAAAATATTGGTGTGTCAAACCATTGCATTTATTCTTTTGTTGTTGTTGTTAAGAGATAGGGTCTTGCTCTGTCTGCAGGCTGGAGTGCTGTGGAACTATTGTAGCTCATTGCAGCCTCAAACTACTGGGTTCAAGCAATCCTCCTACCTCAGCCTCCCAAAGTCCTGAGATTACAGGCATGAGCCACCTTCCCGGCCATTTCATTTATTCTTATTGAAACTAAAATGGTCTCATCTTTGGCTGATGGAAATCCCCTTGTGTAGTCTCCTGAATCCTTCTGATATATAACCTTAATAGTCTTTGACAGTTTCCCTGCTTTTTGTATGCTAGGCCAATGGTTCTTAAAGCGTAGTTTGAGGAGCCTGTGGGTTCCCAAGATCCTATTAGTGAGTCCATGAAGTCAAAACAATTTTCATAATAATGCTAAGACATAATTCACCTGTTTTATTCTTGTTCTCTTACATGTATATAGTGAAGTTTTCTAGAAACCATATAAAGACTATTGGAATGTATGCTTGTATGCTGCATATGCTTTTTTTTTTTTTTCTTTTTTTTTTTTTTTTTTTTTCAGACAGAGCCTTGCTTTGTTGCCCGGGCTATAGTGTGGTGGCGCAGTCTCAACTCACTGCAGCCGCCACCTCCTGGGTTCAAGGGATTGTGAAGCTACTTGAGTTTCCCAAATAGCTGGGACTACTGGCATGCACCACCACGCCTGGCTGATTTTTTTATTTTTAGTAGAAATAGGGTTTTACCATGTTGGCCAAGCTTGTCTTGAACTCCTGGCCTCAAGTGATCTGCCCACCTCAGCCTCCCAAAGTGCTGGAATTACAGACATGAGCCATAGCGCCTGGCTGTGTGCATGCATGTTCTTATGTGTTCTAGAATTTTTTAAGGTAAGCTTCTTGAAGTCTTGAGTAATTTCGAAGAGTGTAATGCATCCTAAGACCCACAAACTTGAGAACTACTATTCTAGGTTCATCTTTTATGTTTTGTGCTACATACATACAATCACATGTGGCCTTAGAAATTAGCTCCCTTTTTTTTTAATTAACTCCATTTTTATGTATGTCTGACTCATCTGCTTCAAGTCTCACAGCTAATAAGTGGCAAAACTGGAATTTGACTCTAGTCAAATTTGAGACTACAGTGAGCTGCTTTTGTGCCATTGTACTGCAGCCTGGGTGACAGAATGAGACCCTGTGTCACAAAACAAAAAACAACTAGTACTCTGAATATGTTGTTTTTCTGGTCACAGTAGGAAATTCAAAATGTAGTAGCAGAATTAACTTTTGAAGATTTCAGTCATCCAAAGAAGAGCCTGCCTTACCTATGGAATTCATTAATGGCTCATATATTTTCCACTAATTTCAGAACCCAGGATCCAATTTATTCCTCAACTATATAGTTTAGAAATACTTTTTTTTTTCATCTTGTAGTTGGCTGAACCATATCCTGCAAGAAAACATTCTGCAATTTTAGAAGCTCAATAATGATGACTTAAGCCTGAGACTCTCATTTATATCACTGAACAGTATACAAATCTCTAAAATTTGGCTACTTAAAATAACTGTATTTCGTAGTCTCTGGGGCCCAGGGAAAGCATTATTTTGTCTCACTCTCTTGGTCTGAACCCAGTAACATGCCATTTTGTCACAATTCCCAATAACCTTAGCTTCTCTTAGATAATGAACAACATTAGCTCTTATTTCCCAGGTATGGAAGAGTTTCTATCGTGAGAAAAGAAAGTGTGTTTCCAAAGCAGTTAGCAGTGGCTTTCTGAAGTTAGTCCATATATGGCAGAGGAGCAGTCTTATGTAATGTCCTTGAGTATTTTTCCAACATAGGAAATACCTGATGGTACCTGACAGCCTCAGGTGCCATCTGGAGAAGTGTCGTCTTGTAGGAAGCTTGGAGCAGAGCCTGTGTCACTATTCAGATGCATCATAATTACCTTGTGGTTCAGATGGGGAGTGAAGCAAAGACTGTCAAAGGTTGCAGGGTTCTTAATGGAATGTATATTTCTTTGTGGGAAAGTAGATCTTGAATACTAAACTGGTTTTTATAGTTATAGGCAAATTCATTTAGCACTAAAGCTTTGCTTGTTATTTTTCTCAACATTAAATCTGTCATAGTGAAAAGGTCTCGATGTCTGATTTAAGTGATTTGTTGCATTTAGATTTCTGTATTTGGACTGTCATTTTCATGGGCTTTTTAAGCAAGTCATCTCACTGACTTTGTTGAAGGTAGTTTTAGAATACAGAAAGTCAGAATGTAAAATGGAAAGATAGTTCTTTCATAGGATGGGCTTTGAAACTCCACGCCACCATCATTGATCTTGTCAAAATTTTATTTTCTGTCAGCCTTGTCACTTTGACCAAATTAAAAAAAAAAGAAACAAAAAAGCATCAAAGAGACCCATCTCTACATGCAAAGCCTGTGATATATGATGATGACAGCCTTGAACTTATGGCTGGGGAATGCCAGGAATTTAGGGTTCTAGTGTCGCTAAGGCTCCGCCTTTCTGTGCTTTAGTTTCCTGTTTAGAAAGTTCTGTTCCTTCATAAAGACCTTGCAGTACTAGGAGGAAAGGTGCTTTGTGTGTGGAGTTTTCCATAAAGTGAAGTTCCAACTAAAAGGCTGGGTTAAAGGTGGGTAAATGCCTTATAAAAGCATATTTTAAATACAAAACATTTGATAGTTTATGCCACTTATTTTTATTTAGGTATAAAATAGCCCCAGGCAATTTGAATTCAGATTTAAAATTCAGGTTTTGTTTATTGAATTCTTTTCCTAAGAGCAGAGTATTTAAAATTATTAAAAATTTTATGCTTGACATTATGGTGCAATTATTACTTTAATAATAAAGATTACTAAAATTTAATTTATTTTTTAATTTTTTTATTTTAAAATTTAATTTTTGTACATTTAAATTTGTGTGTAATATGGACTAAATATTTTTATGGATAAAGTCAAGGCTGTTTTTGTTATTCTGATATTTTGTACAATGCCAATTACATGTAACGATTCAAATAACATTTATAATAATACAACAACTGAAGAAAAAGGCATGGGAAGTAGAAATTGGAACAAATTTTAATTGCCTCCATAGGTTTACTGGAGAAGAAGTTTTATTAAAGTGGAAACGTGTTCTTCCTCAGAGTCTGATTAGAGGCTACTTTGGACTAGTCCATAAATCTCTTTTCAAATTTAAAGTGAGCATAACCATCATAAAGTGAGCCATAACTTAACAGCTCTTCCTGAGGACTACCTTGGCTAGTTTCTATGGTGAGAACTCAGAATTCCAGGAATGCATGTTCAGCTGGATAAACAGCCTTGACCTTATCCATAAAGGGTGTATCAGTGATTCCCTAAAAGGAATGAGGGTGTGTCAGAATCTCCAAGTGTGCTTTTGAAGCTCTGAAGACCTCTTTCCTTTCCCCAGGATCTCAGTGAGCCACTGTTAGTGGCAGTTGTTTTGGTAGCCATTAGGTGCGTTAGTTAAAAAACAACTGAAGGCTGATGGAAAGATTGGGGATAGCCTGTTAGCATTTCTCCCTGGAGAGTGCCACTCACTCCAGAAAAAGTAAATAATGGCTTTGAATGATGTGTAGTTCATACAGCGGCAGTCACGTCGCTGAAAATTTGGCAACATGTAATGTTAGTGGTATTTGGCTTGGTTGTAAATGCAGTTTGTGTGTGTGTGTGATGTTTTGCATGAAGAGGCTACGAGTGGGTGCTTTGGTGCCTGGTAACAGAAACCAGTGGGACTAGAAAACCTGAATCTCTTAGTGCAGGGTCAGCACCAAGTTGGAATAAGTTCTCAATGCGTAGGTGACATGGTGGCCATGCTGTGCTCCTCAGTTTGTTGGATTGGGCTTGTTGGGTTTCTGTTTCACTGAGGGAAGAGATTTTCTGTGCACTTGATCATGCTACCTGATACTGTGCAACCTAATGTTTTGGGCTTTGGGTCTGGGAAGGAAATGTGTTTTGATTATTTATTACATAGTTTTGCATAATTTGTATAATTTCTGCCTCATTTTGAGATGCAAGTAGGAAAATGGAAAAGCAAAGGACCCAAGAAACCAGCAAATGAGCTTAAGAGAAAAGTCCCTGGGAAATTAAATAACATTTGAAGCTTTGAAGCTATATGTTTAAGTTTTAGAACATCAAATACTAGGACCCAGTGATAAAAATTCTCCTCTTACTGAACTGTTTTGAAATTTTATTTTTCCATTGCATTAATACATTCTTAACTTGATGTCTTACAATACAGTTTGATAGTTGTGTGAGACCATTCTGAAGTAAAAACAAAACAAATTAACTAGAAATGATCTTAGCCATCATCCCATCCATCCTTTGTATTCTGCTAATGAATCCAGTAACTTATGATAAAAGTCATATCTTGCTCTCAGAATTCTCCATATCTGTCTCTGGGGTTAGCACATGTACACTGGCTGGCTGGTGGGCTGGCTGAGATAGCATTTGCTAAAAAACTTAAACCTTTTGACCAGAGTATTTGTGAAGAAAGTCTGGTTGGAAACTTTGGGAAGAATGGTGGAAGATGTTAGAATGACTCTTGATTTTGGGATTTAAAAGCTTAGCCATTCTTCTATGAGTTGTTAGATGCTAATGCTTGCTATTCTAAAAGCTTCTGATGTGTAAAATATTCCGTAGGAATAAGACCTTTTGATATGTAAAATGTCGTTTTTGTTACACATTCTCAAGCTGGTAGTCTTTTCTGCCATTACTTTGGGAACATTATTTAATTGCTATTTGAGAGTCAACAGAAAAATGAATAAATAGGAATAATTGTTGCCGATCGACACTGTTCTCCATACACCAAAAATTAAATAAAACATGAATTTTAAAGCTCCATCAAGCAACAACTTGTCAAATTAATTATAACATTCAGTGAGTCCTTACAGCCTAAAGTAATTTATCTTATCAGGTACATTTACCTTATCAGGCTACACTTGGAAAGATGAACTTCTGTATGGTTTTTGAGACAAGATCTCACTCTGTCTCCCAGGCTGGAGTGCAGTGGTGTGATCATGGCTCACTGCAGCCTTGACCTCTTGGGCTCAAGCTATATTCCCACTTCAGCTGGGACCACAGGTGTATGCCACAACACCTGGCTAATTTTTTGTAGAGTTGGAGTCCCACTCTGACCCAGGCTGGTCTTGAACTCTGGGCTCAAGGGATCCTCCTACCTTTGTCTCCCAAAATGCTGGAATTACAAGTATGAGCCACCATACCTGGCCAAAAAGATGAATTTTCAAAACTTTAAAAAAATGTTTTTGAAATGAATTGTGGCTACTTCCCATGTATAGAGCCGGGTCTGGCAGCTAACATTTTGTTCATTTAGGACTCAGGCAGATTTGTTTCTGAATAGAAGGAATTTCCTATCTTCCAGTCTGGCTTGATGCCATGGGTGCCAGTGTCATCTCAGAGAGCCATCTGCAGGGCTCTGTAATAGAGTGGGAGCCAGGTGAAAGTGAGCCAGGCCAGCACATGTGGTTCTTGTTAGGTGAAAAGTTAGCAGAAGCGTGTCCAATCCAGGAGATTGTCCATTCTCAGTTTATTCGGGGACTTTAAGATGGTAGAATAATGACAGGTTTCTAGAAACCCTGTGTTTTAGTACAAAAAGTGGTTTGTTGTGAGACCTCCTTTTGAGATGTTCAAAAGAATGTAAATATGCTGGAACATTGCAGGAATAATTTCTTCTGTGGCTCCAAAATCTTTAGATTTGGAGGAAAGAATTCAAATAATTGTATTGATTTCATCCATTCCTTCCATAAATGTTTATTGAATATTTCTGATGTGCCCTGTGCTGATGTGGGTACCAGACAACATGGACATAATTCCCTGATCTCACAGAGATCAGGTGGGGAGACAGACACACACAGACAGTGACATGAGCTATGGGGAAAACTAAAACAGGGGAGGCGATGGGAATTGTGCCAAGGGGTAAGGGAACCATGTCAGGACCTGGGGTCTTGTATTATTTGTGGTGACTGATTGTACCCACAGGCATGAAATGGGACAGTCATTTACATATTGTGGCTGATTGTGCTGTCATAGTTACTAATACCATCATCACAGTCACTGCCAGAAAGCATTTACCTCACATCTATTAACTAGGTTTTATACAGAATGAGTCATACCGCTAAGTGTTTGTCCTCAAGACTGACAGCCCTTATGTGTACACAGGCAGATTACTTAGTAATGATGAATAAAAACTACAACAGCTGTATTCATTTAACACGTTTATTGAATGATGGTGTATACAAGGCATTGTGGAGGACAGTGAGATAAATCACATATGTACCTTGCCAAAGGGCCATATAGTTCAGTATATTCATAGAGCAGGTGATTTGCATGTCAGTGATTTAACATTTGAAATAGACCATGACAGTCTATGTCATATGCTGATTTCGCATTTTTGCGGAGGCATAACGTTGAGTCAGCCGCTTTGGGAGACCACTATGGGATAACTAATGTAGGAGTGTGTGTTTAGCCATTTCCCTGTGTCCACATCTCAGTGAGGCATTGTTTCTACCTATTGTTTAATATGCTAAATGCCTTTGAAGTAAAATATGCCTTTTTTTGTGAAAAATTGCTCTGTCTGAGAAGAACGCCAGCTTTTAGAGTTGGTGATACAAGTGCTGAATCTGAGATGTGATGTTTCTTGGTCAGTACATGGAATCATTGAGGGCCTCAAGGAAATACTTAGCATTTTGCTGCCCTTATCAGGGAAATTTTATGCTGTACTATTGTTTGCCAGCTTGGATATGAACCCCTAGATCTTGAGAAAGGCCCAAATGGGAATGTGGACACAGCAGAATTTATCTCCCTTGCTTGAAGCAGAACTGTTTCTTCTGGGCCCTAATATCAGATTCTTCCCTTTCCTTCAGAAATAAAGCATCAACTATATTTATGTGAGGGTTCCTTCCTTGTGTTTATTATTTATATGGGACCAAAAAATTACTACATAGATACATAGTTATATATATATATATATATATATATATATATATATATATGTATGTATACATGTATACACACAGACATATACATATGCAGCCTTAGAAAACAGGGCAAGAGAAAGCTTGGAAGTGGAAGGAAAAGCCATACAATACCATGGCAGAGGGTACTGGCTTCTCAGTATAATCCATGTTTTCCTCTTCCTGAGCTCACAGCAGGAATGCATTTCCCAGCCTCCTTTGCAGTTAAGTACAGTCATGTGCCTGAATTCCAGCCAATGGATGACCATGATGAAGACAGCTGAGCCCATCCGCTTCAATCCCTAGTTCAATGTGAGGAAGAGGAACACCTCATTCACCATTTCTCTGTCATGGGAGCAAGAACGAAGTTCTGAGGTGTTTGAGCCATTATAAAGAAGTCAGGGGTCTATTTGACAGTGATGAGTTTGGATCATAATCCTAAATGTTGAAATTCTGAACATCAAAATCCAAAAAGATCAAAATCCCTAAAGTCCAAAGTCCCTAGTGTCTAAAATTCTGAAAATCAAAATCACAATCACAGGATGCTTATGTTAGGTTAGCTTTTATGGGCTATCTCTGTGCAGTCATCCAGAATCTCTCCCTATAATATACATTTTTATATGTCGAATTTTCTTTTTAGTTATTTAGCTTTTTTCTTGTTTTAGTTTTTTCCCCACTATTTTAAATTTGTAGAATTATTTTTTACAGTTCACTATGCTATGTATTTCATTGTTGCATCACTTCCCATACTGGAGTTATAAATTGTATAGAGACTTTTAGAGAGTTCTAATTCCTTTTATGCAATTTTTGCAAATTTGACTCCACAAAAGAGCATTATCACCATGTTTTGTGCACATAAAAATGTTGCAACTTTCTCAACAAATTAAGAGATGTTCTTTTTGTACATCTGCATCTGTGAAGGATACAATTTCTTGATCTCAGCTCTTTGGATGACTCTGTAAGTGGTGGTGACCCATCGTGGTTTTTGGTCAATCTCATCAGAAGACTTAGGTTGTTTATCACAGTATTTCAGATGATTGCAGTCATAAAGCTGGGTGCAAATAACAACCAACTGCAGTGATATCCATGTATATATTTCTTTTTTGGAACTATTTCATTTTGAATATGGGTCATCTGCTCATAGTTGTTATACCCATGCAACTGTTGTTAGTATACCTGAGTGTTTTTGCTTTCAAAAATATGTATGTTGTTATTGTCCATTTTATTGTGTTAAGTGGTGTAGGAAGTGTTTTGCCATGTCTTTGTTTCTCAAATTCTCTTTTCAAAAGGTAAATAAATGTCTTTTAATGAGTCTTTAAGAATTATAGTCTCAGGATTTTGAGATTTCAGTGTTTGAGATTGTGTCTTTTGGGATTATGATCAGCTCCCACTGTGACTAGTCTTTCCTGACTAATACTGTAACTATGTGTGATAAGTGAGAGGAATAAAGACTACAGTTTCAGAGCTGGGTCCCTCTTTATCAGTTTACTGGACCTGGTTGTTTCCGTCTGAATGGTAGAGTCAGTGCTTGTGGATGAGGTTATGCTCATAGGCTCAGGCTGTGTGTGTTTATTACTGCACTCATCTTTATTGCTTATAGAAAGCTGTGCTTCTTGCTGTACACTTCCCAGTAGCTGAGTGTATAATCTAGGGAATGTGAACTGACCCTTGATTTTTCTTCCTCTTTCCCTCTTTTCCTCAATTATTTTAGTGCCTACCTTGTGCTAGGTGGTATTGGGATACGTAGAAATGAAAGGCACATGGACTCTGGCCTCAAAGAACTAACAACCCTAGTTGACCAGACTGCCTCAAGTGGGACTCCCATTGAAGTCACAATATTTAAACAATAAATGATTTTATCAGGAGCTGAGAGGTATATTAGTTTCAGCTGCTGTTTATTTGTTAATCCTAATCCAGTCAGTTTTGCCCTTGAAACTTATTTCGGGATGGTCAACCACAAAGTCCAACCATATTGCCCTTCCTCTCCCATGTCTATTGCCCTTCCTCTCCCATGTGTATAATTCTTACATAGATCCTTGAGCAGTGCAACAAATTGTCCAGAGAAATTGATTGAGTGCCCTTTTCCCTTTGAATTTTGGGTCCACACGGAAGAAGCAAATTTGTCACTTTTCTAAATATTGGGAATGGTGGATAATGAGGTGAAGGGATTGGCATGTAGAGCCTGAGAAAATCCTACTCAGCTGTTTTAGTTGTTAGTTTCAGCAGATTCAGTGGCTCCCTTCATCTGGCCTATCACTGTATTTCAAGTTAGAATTTGAGGATCCTCTGCCTTCTTTTTTAGCAATTTCCCTCTTCAATTTGCCCTATCATTCACGTTTGTTCTTGTTAATGTCAACTTGTCTGGTGTACTCCTTGGATGTAGGCACCAGGCCTCAACTCTCTTTGTATTCTTTCTGCTAGTTCTTTAAAGCATAAACCGTGCTTTATATATTATGTATAACACAATAAATGTTTGATGAATGAATGAATTACTTAAATTTCTTAAACTGGGAGAGCTGCTTGAGCTAGTTTCGTACTTGGTAAATAGGTCTTTCCCTGGGGAACATCATGTCCTGCTGCTATTGTATTGCTGTCAATTCATGTGATGTTTTATCTTGTTGCTGTGACACTGGTCTGGCTGTGGTCAGTAACAGCAGTCACCCAGCATGAGGTTTAAGAAGGGAAAGTGATGACATGCCACGTGGTTGCTGTATCAGTGTAGTGGGATGTGTCTTGACCTGATCCAAAAGGTACTTATAGGGGGCATATCTGGTGGATGGTACTGAACCACGTTCTTGCGCTTTTCTTGGCAAAAGAATTTTCTTATGTTACATGTACTATATGACTCAATCTAATGAAATAACAACAGATTAATCTTTTCCTGCCCAGTAGCTAGGTTTGTACCTTGGGTCCTGCTTGACTCACTGAAGGTTCCAGAGAATTCTCTGAAAAGAGATGCATGCACACCCATAATCTGACTTGTTTCCCTAATAAAATTACAGCTGAAATCTTTCCCTGGGAGACTTGTTATGCTTCTCCTTAAAAGTATATTTCAATAATAATGACAAAAGAATTGTGCTTTAGAATTACCCTGAAGTCTAGGAGAGAAGGTATTTCACAGGAAGAGGCTCCACTCTCCTTGGTATTAGAGGTTTCATCAGTTGCTCCTTTGAGCACCTGTGGGCCTTCCAGCTGCAGCTTCTTTTATTTTTAGGCTTAACAACTGGTCTCCTCCCCTCCAGTTCAGAGGTCATTTAGAAAGAAGCTGGCCCAAGCTTTTCTCTGATCTTGCTCTTCTTGCTGCTTTTGTCAGTTTAAGATTCCTTTGCCAAAAGTCAGTGAAGCAGAAGATCATCTTCACATCTTTGATTCCTTGACCTTTACATGTAAGAATCTGTACATTCAAGAACATTTCAGTGCTGACTTGTTGCTTAACTTTGCCCAAATTTGCAAAGATGGGGAAATTACTGTTTCTTTTTTTTTTTTTTTGAGACGGAGTTTCGCTCTTGTTACCCAGGCTGGAGTGCAATGGCGCGATCTCGGCTCACCGCAACCTCCGCCTCCTGGGTTCAGGCAATTCTCCTGCCTCAGCCTCCGGAGTAGCTGGGATTACAGGCACGCGCCACCATGCCCAACTAATTTTTTGCACCTTTAGTAGAGACGGGGTTTCACCATGTTGACCAGGATGGTCTCGATCTCTTGACCTCGTGATCCACCCGCCTCGGCCTCCCAAAGTGCTGGGATTACAGGCTTGAGCCACCGCGCCCGGCAAGGAAATTACTGTTTCTTTAACAGGACATAGAAAGCCATAAAAATTTGGGGATTCTCTGTCATAAATTAATTTTTAAAAATTGTTAAAGTTGGAAGTAGGAAACTTATTACCTTTCTGTGAGATAATCTGTCATGATCAATAGTGAAGAAGGTAAATTTTCCCTGAATCTTAATTAATTTACAGTATCCTGAAAGTATTAGTCCAGCCTCGTCTACTTGTTGGAAATAATGTCCTCATGAAGTGTCGATTACAAGAAAAGCACCTAGTTTATAATAAAGATAAATTGATGCTCTTTCTAACCTTGACTGGTGTTGTGTGTGCATATTTTACAGTGGCTTAAGCGATGTTGCAAGTAGTAGTCTGATACTGTAGCCTAGTGACCACATATACATTTTAGATGGAAGACCTGGAGAAGGTACATGTTTGAATAGTAAATGATGATGAATAAGTTCAAGAATATGCTTTACTGTAGAAGATAATGCTATCCTCTGCCCTCATTATATTCACTGTGATGGAAAAATAAATTGCCACACCAAAGGCCTGCTTACCTCACTTCCTGCAAACATGTCCCATGTGCAAGAAAAATTACAAGGCATGCCAAAAGGCAAGAAAAACACAGTCTGACGAGACAAAGTAATGATCAAGCCCAGATTCTGTTTCAACAGATGTTGGAATTATCAGACAAGGAATTTAAAAGAACTGTGATACCTTAAGGGCACTAATGAAAAAAATAGACAAAATGCAAGAACAGATGGGTAATATAAGCAAAGAGATTGAAACTCTAAGAAAGAATCAAAATAAAATGTTAGAAATAAAAACCACAGTAACAGAAATGAAGAATGGTGGCGCTGAAAGTTCCACACCTCTGGTCATGCCTTGGTCCTTCTGGCAACCAACCCCTATTCTGAAGCCATCTAGCAACCCAAAAGAGTCATCTTGTTAGCATAAACTCTGATATGGTTGAAAGGGATTTGTTATGAATTTAAAAAGCTACTCCCCTCACTCAGGAAATTCCACAGGTTTTAGGAGGTCTGTGCCAGGGACTGTATAGTCAGAATGCCCTGTATGTGTGAATTCTTGTGAGTCTTATGCATTAGGTGGTGTGTTATTTTAAGGAAAGGACCTTAAGTCTCCTTGCATTATACTCAGCACATTAATCACTCAGTAAGTCCTTGTTGAGAAGGATCTAATCATCAAAGGCAGAGGCAAAAAGACAGACATTCAAATATTTGTTGTTCCAAGAGAAAGCCTCTGTCTTCACATTCTTCCTATGGTTATGCAGAGGTAAAGGGAAAATTTCCCCTTTTTCCTCTGAAGGGTCACTGAAAAATCAATTCACAAAAGACAGATTAATTGGACAAAAAGAATCCGAGTTTGTTTCTCATGAACAGGCAGGAGCCTTCAGAATGAAGACCCAAAGATAGAGGGGAAATTGTCCATTTCTATGCTTAGGTTCAACAAAGTATGGACAGCCGTATTAAAATCCAACTGGACAAAAAGGGTAAGATCTAATGCTAATTGGTTAAATGGGGAAACCCAGCAAGGCCTGGCTGGCTGGATTCTTTTTGGTCTCTCTGATCATGCATTCTTTCTTTCTGAGTGTGGGGCAAAGTTCTCTGTGGAATGAGTGTCTTATGCCCTATGTGAAACTCTTAACTTTCCCTCTGCATTTCTGACCCAAGTATGTCAGATAATTTCTTTATGGTCAGTTTTTACACAGAAATGCAGAGGGAAAGTTAGAGTTACAGGTTTTTTGCTGGCTTTGGGGAAGAAGGTTCTGATTTTAATGACCTGCCTTAGGTAAGAGAAATTCCAGTTTCTATGGCTAGCATAGGGGGAGAATGGGACTAGATGGCAGGAACAGGTCACAGAAAAACTTTTGCTTCTGAGGCCTTCATTTTGGGGTATTGTTTTCAGAGTCCCGTCATTTAGCAAATCACAGACTATAAACTGCCAGAGCCTAACCCAGTCGTAATGTTTTACAAATAAAATTCTTTTAAGCATGTCCTACAAAATTTTAAATAAATTATCTCAGGCCAATGTGGTGATTTCCCTAGGGATTGATAAGCAGAAAAACACTTGTAATTTGTAACCAAAACAAGCTAACGAATAGCTAAATCAATGTTGTCCTCACAGACATACTCACATAATACTATTCTTCCTGCTAGGAGCTAGATTATGTTTAAGATTTGTTGTAGCTAGAGGTAATAGAGGCTTCAATTCACTCTCATGACCTTGTTTTTGTCTCCCCTCTGGGCTTTGGGCTTTTCTGATACTGCTTCTAGGAGACTGTGTATTGCAACTCTTTCAGCTGTAATCCTCTGATTTAACCTGAAGTCTTTTGGGGGTAGTGGCATCCCCAAAAAGCGGTACCTTCTACAGCCTTCAGATGTCACCTCCTGTGAGCATTCTACCCACACATCATACTTAATCCCTATAGATACCCATAAAATTTTATTCATATCTGGTCATGTCATATAGTACGCATCCCATTACAGTTTCTTTCCTAGCCCATCTGTGAGCTTCTTTAGAGCAGCATTCATGTTTTAGTCTGTCTTTTTTATATCCTAGATAATAGCGTGGACACTGAATACATGCTGTTGGTTTGAATGAAAAAAATACTTTTCTTTCAGCACTCTGAAGATCACACTCTGTGCTTTTCTTGCTTGCATGGTTTCTGGTGAGTAATCTGCTGTCATTTGCTCTTGTGTTCCTCTGTAGGTAGGATATTCTTTTCCTTCTGGCTTCCTTATAGATTTTCACTTCACTCTTGGTTTTCTGCAGTCTGAGTAAGATATGCCTAAGGGTGGTTTTTTGGGGTATTGTGATATAGTGGGAAATGTATACAGACAATTCCTGACTTAACATGGTTTGACTAACAATTTTTCAACTTTATAGTGGGTTTATTGGGGTGTTAAATGCATTTTCAAGTTACTATATTTTTTACTTATTTTTGGCTTATTGGGCCATAGCTTCATTGTAAGTTGAGCATCTGTATATTAATTATAAAAAATATATGTATTTATGTATACAATATGTAACTTGAAGGGATATGTGTTGACTGGTATGAGAGCAAGGAACATCTGTAGTTAAGGTTGAAGGCATTATTTTCTCCCATAAGAATAGTATTTTTGTCAATTTCTTGGAAATGACCAAACTTTAGCTTTTTATCCCTTGAATAATGAAGACAGACTGTTGATATTTCAATGAGAATTCTTTGAAGTTTTTATGTATGGTAAAATAATATTACCTAAATAGTTTCCTTTTACAACAAACACCAAAAAAAGCAACTCCAGGTCAGGGCCTGAATCTTAGTAATATTTTTATCTTCAATGTCTGCCAACCCTGCCAACCCTGAATTCAGTAAATTCAGATTGATATGTACAAACTTACGAATTCTAATAGTTGGGCCAAAGTAGCTGAGCTTTGTTTTTTTACCTCTTGTATTGAGTCCTACATAAGAGGTCATGCTCCCTATTCAAATAGTAGTCATTCTCTAGTAACATGTAATTTGGTTGAAAGAACTTTTATTATTTCCTTCAATTGATCTGAGATTTTTCCAGCTATCAGGGGCAGGTTTTCTTTTATTTCCAATATTTCTGTAATCTTTAGCTCAGCCAATAAACAAAACTACTAAAGTTCAGAGTCTCATCTTTCATTTATGCATATGAATATATTATTTTGACTTTATTGAAAAAAGTGCTTTTTTGCTTAAAAGAACCGCTTCCCACTTCCTAGACAACCATATAAAAAGATGATCAACAAAACCCAAGAAATGCACATTTTAATAACTTGGCATTTTTTATTTATCATATTGGCAACAACTAGTATAATTGATAATACCTAGTATTGGACAGGAAAAATGCAATCTCATATACTAGGGGTAGAGGGTTAATTTAAGTTAGTACGTTTTGGAAGAATATTGTACATATCTATCAACATTTTAAATATGTATCAATTTCTAACAACTTCTACAAGAATATTTGCACAGATACACAATGGTTATATTTTTTACCATTGAAAAATTGGAAAGAGTGTAAATATCCATTAATAGGAAAATGATCAAGTAAAATATGACATATTTGTATAAAGAAATATAATTTTTAAAAATAGGATGTTCTCTTTTTTATATACACACAAACTATACAATATATATAATTTTTTCAGGTAAAAGGAAAAGTTGTACTTAACGTCCCACTGAATTTTCTATGTGTGTAAATTATATATTCATAGGAAGAAGTCTAGGAGATTGTACAGCATGCTGTTAACAATAGTTATCTCCAAAGGGTGGATTTATAACAGCCTTTTATTTTCTACTTTGTGCATTTTTGTATTGCTTATATAACCAAAAGAATCATAAATATTTAAAAATATTTATTCAGTGATCTTTAGGAGTGGGGTGGTTAGCTCTGGGGATACAAGATGCATAGTAAGACTTGATACTGATCACTAGGAGTTTATGGCTTAGTCGGTGAACACAGGGAAACAAACACATGCAGTAATATGTGTGGGTACTGATAGAAGCTGCAAAATATTTGGTAGGATTAAGGATTAGTTTGATTGAGTAGGAATTGGGCAAGAAAAAGAAACAGAAAGCAGCCCATAGAAGAGGTTTGAACTGAATCTTGAAAAATGTGATATTTGATTTGGTATTTGATGGATGAATAGACGGCAGAGGGAGCATGAGAGAGAAAAGGTGTGGAGGATGGTGTCAGGTGTGAGTTTTGGAAGTACAAGTTGACTTAGCTTCAGTTCATGAGCACCTGTGTATGTGAGTGTTGTGGGGGAAATGGTGAGGCCCATGCACACAGAAAAGAGTGGACAGGATTCTGGCCAGTGAGTCAGGAAATTGCCCCTTCCCGCATCTGACATATACGTACTGTGTGAATCTCGACAAAGTCACTTTCCTTTCCTTCTGTGGACCTCAGTTTCTTAATTGTAAAATGAGAGGTTGAACTAGATTAGTGTCATTCTGTGCTTTTACTTTTTTCCCTTTCTTCTTTAGCTGTCATTTCCCAAAAAAGGTGTATTTCTATTCATCCTTGTGTCTTTGTATGTTCTGGAACTAAGTCTCCGTACCAAAATTTCCCTCTCCCCTGCATTTCCTTCTTTATTCTATTCTATTTTATTTTTTTTGAAAAGAGAGAAGCAAAGAGGCCCTGGGTGATGTTAAAAATGAGATTGTTGAGATTTAACAGAAACTTACCAAAGAAGTGATTTTGAGAATTCTTGTTTTAAATGAGCTTCTAGGAGGGTAGCAGAGGAGAACAAAGCTGAGAGGTTCAGGTATAGGAAGCCCGGTTAGGTTGACAGTTGCAAGTTTACCAAGGAATTTGGTGTGAGGAAGAAATTCCTAAGGACTAAAACCTTGAGCCATAAAATGTTGTGATGTTTACTCAGCACAAATGAGGCTAGTAAATAGTCAAGAGGCATTAAAAAATTAACCTAGTAGCTTTTCTCTAGAGTTCAACTTATAAGTAAATTTAATGCATGGAAGGTAAGTTTTGATCAACAAAATATATGTAGGTTTATTACTTTTCCCCTTGAAGTTATAAAACTATAAGAAAATTCAGCCGTTTCTTTTATTATATCAGCTACTTGGGGTGGGGAGGGGGAGAATGAGTTCCAAATATGGACTCTTCTCTAAAATTTATGTAGTAAATCTACATATATATATCTCAACATAACAATCTTTACCTAATTGATACACTTTTCTTTCCATTTGAGTTCTCGAAGCAATGTTCAGATCTGTAATATACAGTTTCTAAAATCTGGTGTGTAAGGTTTGTAAAAAGACAGTAATAAAGAAAGTTTATTGGGATCTCAGTACACAGTTTACTTTAGAACAGACATTGAATTAGACTAGTCCTCCAAAAGGGACGGATACAGGCTGGTAAACATTCAAGGGTATTTAGTTGCTATGTTTTTAAGGCAGTTTTTTTGTTCATGTGGTTGGCCAATGAATTAATCCCAAAGATAGAAGTTTATTCCCAAGAATTTTATTTTCTACAAGCTAGGATAATTTGGATACCCTTAAAAGAAAAATACTTGTACCAGTTTTGTTAGGAAGTCCATGGAAGGTAAGAATAATGCTATTTTCCTTGAAATTTCTGCTATGCTGGAGATTGGGTCCAGTGGCTCACTGTAAAAATCCCAGCTTCTTTAGGAAGCATTTCTAAGTCTCTTTAGTAGGACTTAATCTGTACATTCTCATTTATGGATTCATCCATTCATGCAAAAAAAAAAACAAAAAACTATTATTGAGCACTTGCAATGTGGGATTAAAACTGAGCAAGATAAACATAGTTCCTGCCGCTATGGTCTGAATGTGAATCTAAAATTCATAGGTTGAATCCAATCACTAACATGATGGTTGCAGAAAGTGGAGCCTTTGGGAAGGTCCCCATTAGGTCATGAGAGCAGATTTCTTGTGAATGGGATTATTACCCTTATAAAAGAAATCCCATTTCTTGTCAATGGGATTATTGCCCTTATGAAAGAGACCCCAGAGAGCTGCTTTGTCCCTTCTGCCATGTGAGGACACAGCTACAAGGCACCATCTATGAACTAGAAAATGGGTCTTTACCAGACACCACATCTGCTGATGCCTTGATCTTGGACTTCTTTGCCTCCAGAAAAGTAAGATGTAAGTTTCTGTTGTTTATAAGCTACCTAGTCTACAGAAGTTTTTTTAGACAGAGTCTCACTCTGTCACCTAGGCTAGAGTGCAGTGGTGCAATCTCGGCTTACTGCAACCTCTGCCTGCTGGGCACAAGTGATCCTCCTGCCTCAGCCTCCCGAGTAGCTAGGAACACAGATGTGTGCCACCACACCCAGCTAATTTTTGTATTTTTGATAGAGATGGGGCTTTACTATGTTACTCAGGCTGGTCTCAAACCCCTGACCTCAGGTGATCTGCCCGCCTCAGCCTCCCAAAGTGCTGTAATTAAAGGCATGAGCCATCACTCTTGGCCATATAGAATTTTATAATAGCGACCAGAATGGACTAAGCCCCTGCCTACATAGAATTCATGGTTTCATGGGGAAGTATAGGGCAACGACACAGTGTTAACAGGCAGTATTAGTGCAGCTCTGGAATGGATGAAGTTCAGGCTGCATGCAGAAAGACTTCTTGGAGAAAGAGCTTTATAAACCAAGTAGTAGTTAACTGGATGAACACAGATGGCTAGGGGCAATATACGAGGCTGGGGAAATAGCTTTGTGATGGGATTGAGAGTGGAAAGGAAATTCACAGTGTTTTCAGCTTGGTGCATGAGGGAGGAGGAAGTAGTGTCAAGAAGAGAAGTTAGAGAAATAGTGGCTCTAGAACCCTGAGAGCCTTAGCAAACCCGCTCTCCTGATGGCAGTGGTGAGCTATTGAGTTGATGACAGACATTCTAGAAAAATCATAGTTGATGCCATGTGGAGAATGTATTAGATGGAGGAAAGAAGGTTATCACTGTTAAAGGTAAGAGGTAAGAAACTAATCCCACAATCCCATTTTTAGAGTCTATTTCTTTAGAACTACTCCTGGTACCAAGTACTGCGTCAGTTAGGATCCAGTCAGAAAAGAGAAGCAAAGTATGTATTTCAGATACTAACTGAGGTGATTTAACAGAAGGAATTGGGGATCTGGGGTACTGGATGGCTGAAAATATAAACAGTGGAAGCAGAGGCTATAGAGAGAGAGACTGGTAACTCCAGGAAACAGCTGCCATCCATGCAGCTGGGAGGGACAAAAGGGAACGGGTGATGTTAGCTAATCCAAGAAACTCATAGGCGCTACCATAGAGCTGATGTGCTGATTGCTAAGGAGATTCTTTTGATCTCTGGGGAGGGATTGCCTTCTGGCTGGTACTCACACTATCAAGGGAGGGTCCAAGGCTGGTACACAGAGTGCTTAAAGCCTGAGGAGCTGGAGCTGTCTGCTACTGTAGAGGTTGACAGGAGCTGGAAAACAGGAAGAGAGTTTCTTCTCTTTACCTCTGCTTTCCAGTCCTCTCAGTGGCTGCCACTGACAGATTGTTACAAGTAGCCAGTTGCAAAGGCATCTGGGAAATGTGGTTTGAAGACCTCTAGTCCCAGCATCATAAAGCAGAATATAGAGGGTGGGCATGTTCTGTACTTCTTGGTGAGCTTGTATATACTACCAATGTACTATGGGAAGTAGGTTGGAGGGAGGCAAAACTGGGCACTGGTTCATCCGTACAGAAGATGTTGGTAGTAATCTAGGAAGGAGATGGTGGCACCTTGATTTAGAGCAATGGCAAGAAAGAGAAGTGAGTAGATGTGGAGAGATTTAGAAAGTAAAGTTGAACAGAATTGGTAATTTTGTGATGGATGCGGATCAGTGAGAATAAAGGAGGGGGAGGAATTGAGAAAGCTTGAGTTTTTAATTTAGGTGTGTAATAGTGCTGTTCACTGAGGAGTTAGGAACATAGGACTGGAAACTGATTAGAGGAAGATGATTCATTCAGTTTTGGACCTGCTCAGTTTGATGTGCCTGTGGCTCATCTAGGTGGAAATTCATTGTGGACATGTGGGCGGAAGGTGTAGATGTGATGTGTTTTCACACTGTAGGTGGTACTTGAAGTCTTAGAAATGACTGAGATCACCAAAGGAGACTATGGTGCAAAGAGGAGAGATCATAAGCTAGATCCAAGAGGAATAACAACGTTTTAGGAAAGAACACAATCAGTGGAGAAAAGTTTGCAGTGACTGTGAAAGAGTGGTCAGAGATGTTGGAAGAAAACCAGAGTGTGTGGAGTCTCGGAACTAGGGAAGAATGTTGAAAGAAGAGGTCGTGGTCAGCAGTTCAGACACTCTAAAGTTGACTTCTCAGTGTTGTTTGTGCTTCTGTTATCATACTCATCAAGTCTGCCTGTTTTTCAGAGTTACTTAAGGTTGATTCTCCTACAGCATAATGTAAGGCTGGGATGCTGTGCTGTATATGCCTCAGCAGCTAGCATTGTTGTTTTACACATACATATATGCTTTATTGGTGCCTATTGCATTAGATTAATCTGAGGTCAGCAAACTCTAGCTTGTGGGTCAGCCACTTGTTTTTATAAACAAAATTTTATTATAATGCAGTCATGTCCATTCATTTATGTCTTGTCTTTGACAGTTTTCACATTGTAACAGCAGAGTTGAGTAGCTGTACCATCTCTGGTCTGCAAAGCTTACTTAAGATGTTTACTAAGTGCTTTTTTGTATTTGCTGACCCCTGGATTATGGTCCTGCATTTGGTGTTTTATGTCAGCTGGTAAGATGGTGTCTTTGGACCCCCCCCCCAATTTTTTCTTCATAATTTGTTTGAGATATTTAGGGAAGATGAGGAGTGCAGACTGTGCCTTTGCAGCGTTGTTTATGGTCACATTCTTGTTTGTGGTAAGGAGGCAGCAGAGCCAAGGGAAAGCAAAGTTCATGGGTAATTACAGCAGTCTCTTTCAGTGTGACTATGGGCCTAAGTAGTACCTTTAAAAAAAAAAAAAAAAAAAAGGCTAGGGCCAGGAAAGTGGAACAAGATGGGGAAGATGGATCTATGCGTTGAAGACATGCTTTTTCAGCTCTGTGATGTGTGAGCTATTCTAGGTGCTGGGATTTCTTCAGTGGCTCAGAATCTGGTTGGAAAAACAGACCTGTAAGCAGAATCTTACAGTTCCCTACAATGTGCTTGGCACAGTGAGAAAGCTGTAGTAATGCTGGGCAAAAGAGTGGCACCTAGCCCAGCCCGGGGAGAAGAAGCAGGAGGAAGAATGATCATATTGGGAGGAGAGCCATCAGGTGCCTGGGGTTCCATATTGCCACCTGCGAGCTGGGAGTGGATGTAGGGGCTGCGAGGCTGGGTGGGCCATCTTCCAGCTCTCTAGTCAATTCCTGTGTGAGAAGCAAGCCCTTGAGGCAGTGCAGTCATGGAGAAAAGGCAGTTCTGAGAGATCTACTTATCTGTCACCGAAGTTTGTCTTCTAGGCATTCTTTCCTTTTCTTTCTTCTTTTGTTAGATGATATATTTAGTGTGGTTTGAATTTGTGGGAATCATAACCTTTAATTGGTTGATTTTCCCCTTACATAAAATATAAAAGTCATCTTGCATTAATATGTCTTTTGACTGTATTTATGTTGCCCATGGGGATGATAAAAGCTCAGTGAACTGAGCATCTAATAGGCAGTGAAAGTTCTCTGTGTATTTAAAACTCTGAATTGGCAGTCATTTTACTATCCACACCCCTTAACAACATCAAATTACACATTCACATTAATCTACATTCTCTCAATGACCTGTATAAACTGATTGGGGCAGCTGTTAGGCCTACCGTATGAATAAAAAAAGTAAGACACATACTTGCAGGTTTTAATTTTTTGCCAATATTCATTGCTTTTGTTGGTTCTTTTGGTTGCAAGTAACAGCAGGTCATTCCAATTACTTTAGGAAAACAAGAGTTTTTCATAAGCCTGCATGTGAACTGGAAGCGGGGATGAGTAGACGAGCAGAAGTTCAGGTTGCTTCCTTTTCTCCTCTCCTCCGCCTCCTCTTTGTCTCTGCTCTTCTCCTCCTCCTCTCTCTCGTCTCCTCATCCTCCCTCCTCCTCTTCTTCGTTCTCTGCTGCCTCTCCTCTGTCCTCCCCCTGCTCTCCTCTCTCTTCTTTCTCTCCTCTCCTTCTCTCTCCTCCTCCTCTCTCCTTTTTCTCTTCTCCTCCTTTCTCATGCTCTCCCTCCTTTCCTCTCTCTACTCTCTCCTTCTCTTCTCTCTCCTCCATCCTCCCCCCTCCCTTCCCTCTCCCTGTCCTCTCTCTGCCTGTTCCTCTCTTTCTCTCCTCTTCTCTCCACATATCTGTATCACCCTTTCCTCAACCTACAGACCTGTTTTCTTTGTGGCTTTTGCTTGTATGTGAACAGTCACCTTCTCTCAGCCTCTTTCTGCATAACTGACCTTAAAGCTTCAGCTCTCACTACTAATTGCTCTGTTTTCTTCCAGAATCTAATTGGCCCAGCTTTTCTTTTCTTTCTTTCTTTCTTTCTTTTTTTTTTTTTTTTTGAGATGGAGTTTCACTCTTGTCCAGGCTGTAGTACAATGGCATGATCTTGGCTCACTGCAGTCTCCGCTTCCCAGGTTCACGTGATTCTCCTGCCTTAACCTCCTGAGTAGCTGGGACTACAGGCGCACACCATCACACCCAGCTAATTTTGAATTTTTAGTCGAGACAGAGTTTCACCATGTTAGTCATGCTGGTCTCAAACTCCAGACCTCAGGTGATCCACCCACCTTGGCCTCCCAAAGTGCTGGGATTAAAGGTGTGAGCCGCTGCACCCGGCGCAGCTTATCTTTTCAAGCAAGGTTCTATTGTAGCTGAATTGACCCTTCCTAAGTCGGGCCTTTCTCAACAGGCCTTTCCCCTTGTCCTACTCAGCTTGGAACAGGGAGGCATACCCATGTGATGCATAAGATTAGGAAACTAGCAGCTTCCTTCAGAAGCACAAAGTAATGAAAAGCAAGACATTCTGAGGCATGACCGTTCCCCGGCCTGGCTCGTAACTCATTTCCTACACACAGTTCTAAAGATCTCCTCTTTTAATGTAAGTCAATCCTTATAGATAAAACCACCCATTTACTTAACCTTTCCCCAGCAGGAAGTGTGCAAAGTCATAGTCAACTGCTGCATTCAGAAGCAGCAATGGGACCACTTAGAAAGCATCATCTCCATCTGAAGCCACAATTTTCAATGATCTCTGTCACAGTTCTAGTTATGTCATGATCCATTTGAATCCTTCTGCAACCCATGGACTGCATGGCACATACAACCACGGTACATGCCTAATGTATAAAGATGATGACTGTCTTAATGCTCATGTAAGAAAAGGGAGAGACTCCACCTCCCAGTCTGTCTGTGAGAAAGACGCATTGTACCTGGGTCACTGGCTCAACATATGCTCTGTCTAGTAGAACAGAGCCCACGCTGGTGATGGGCAGCCTCCTTGCTGGCATTCTGGGAAATAGGTTCATTGGAGGATCTTAATTATTAAGACAGTCCTCACCTTTAAACTTAGGCATGTACTGTCCTGCTATCCCCATCCCCACAAACACACATTTCACATTCTTTGTATTTGTCTCTTCAGAGCCTACTTTGTGGCACTTTATCAGAGCAGCTGGCGTGTTGGGAGAGGAAGAGAATATGACATGTTTAAAAAATTCTATGATGACCCTGTGATATGAATATGTGGCTTGTTTTTTGTTTATTTTGATGCCCTTAGTTCAGTTTCCCCAAATTGCTCTGACAATTTCTTGATTTCTGCTTTACTGTCCCATTGGGCAGTACTTTTTAATTTTTAAGCTGTGCTTTACCTTTCTGGAAAAATATATTCTTACAACTTTCCCAATCATGCTAATTAACTTGGTATCTACACCAGCTTCTGTATCCTCAGTAATGAGACAGTAATGAATTCGTGAACAGGCCAGTTATTAGAAAAATGGAACAACCTGGATGATGGTAACCTAAGAGGCAGCCTCAGTTTGGACACTGGAATAGGGAGTAGTGGGGTCTGGTGCACTGGAGGTTGTAGGGATGGTGGGGGGTGCAGGCCTAGTTTTGCCAGGTCTTCCCAGTTTCCAAGAGAAACTGGAAATATGTTTTACATAAAATATATATTTTTAGAAACATACATGAGCCAAGAAAACTTATTCTTGCAAAACTTTCCATTTGTGACCTCAAGACTATTCCTTCCCACTTCAGTGAACTTCTCTGCATAGGTGGGAATGAACAGTTTAAAACTAGTTTTCTGTCTACTTCCCCCACTTCAAGAATACTTAGTACCAAATGGACATCTGAAGAGTTCCTATTTATCTCAGACATCTCTTTCCTGTGGTGTCTCCATTACTGTTTATTTTTTCTTGCTCTTCCGCAAGGGTCCAGGTTCTGTGCAGAAATGCTTCTCTGCAGAGTGTTCTCTGCTTTCTACCTTAGATTGGGGGCTATCTGTCTCTGAATTGCTCTGAAGCAATTCAGGGCATGCCCATTGCACAGATGTCAGGTGGAAGCAGAGGCTGGAGCGGGCGTATGTTCTAGGTCACTCACACAGAGGTAACAGCTTCTTGAAATGTTGCATGACTTTTTCTTGAAGTGGATCCACCTGCATAATCCATGCAGGCAGACTTAATTAATTTTTTAATTACATTTCAAGGGTAGGCTTAATAGAGTAAGTATCTCCTGATCACCAGCCTCTGAAGGATTAAACTGTACTTGCCCCTTCTGCTGCTGTAAAGCAGCAACTTCAGATTCTTAATTTAGTCTAGTTGGTTGCCTGTTTTCCTTGTCTTTCTCCTCAGTGAGACAATTTTTTCTTTGAATGTATCTGATTTTTCTGTGATCTCCAACCCTGCACAGAGCCCAGGTCTGTCCTGTATCCTCTCTCTGCTTTCATCTCTTCTCTCTTTCTCTTTCCTCCTCCTCCTCTCTCCTTTTTCTCTCCACCTCCCTTCTCGTGCTCTCTCCTTTCTCCTCCATCATCCCCCCTCTCTTCCTTCTCCCTGTCCTCTCTCTGCCTCTTCCTCTCTTTCCCTCCTCTTCTCTGCATATCGGCATCACTCTTTTCTCAACTTACAGACCAGTTTTCTTTGTGGTTTTTGCTTGTATGTGATCAGCCTTCTTCACTACTCACTAAATGTTTGTTGAATGAAGAAGGATAGGTCCTGCCCCTAGATAGCTTTTCTTTGTTACCTCTGTTAATAAAGACCAGTATGCACTAGGGACAGAAATATTCATAAAGGCCAGGTAAATGTCCTTTTCGAAGGCTAGGGGCACTTTGGCCCTGCATTATGTGATTTCTCTGTCTGGTGGTTAGTGGTGAATGACAGTGACTATTATTCTTTATTCCTTTGCCTAATTGCTGAACCCAAAAGACCTGTCTATGTTGATTTCTTCTTAGCTGCTGCATTGATTGGCTAACTTGTTGATTGTTCTTCTTCCCCATGAGAATGTAAGCTCCATGAGGGAAAGTACTTTGTTGCTCTTCCTCTCCTCAGTATCCTCAGTATTAGAACAGTGCAGTGATATCGAATGAGTTAAGTGTATATCTTACCCGAGCTTTGCTCTGCTCTTTGCATGTCCGTTTTCTGTTTGTTTTTTTCCTTTTTAAGAAAATGTTCACACCACTTTGCATCTGCCTGGGGTTACACCTCACAGTGGGGAAGGCTTCTCTTGGGTCTTGCCATTATTTTCCTGCTTAGGCTGGCAATTCTCTATGGAGAGGCAGAGGGTAGCAATGAAAATGAGATGGGATTGGAGGAGGAAGACCCATTCCTTTTCTTTATCTGTCAGGAGAGACAATCATACCTCCCTCACAAGTGTGGAAGATGAAATAGGATAGCATTTGAGGAAAGGCTTTGTAAAATACTCTGTGATGAACATGCTTTTGCAAATAAGAAGCTGGCATGTTTATGTGCTTATCTACTTTTCAAGGATCAGTGCATCCCAGGTGGGAGCAGTTGGACCCAGGAAGCTGACTTCCATAACTTCCTTGTTCATCCTTCACAGCAGTCCTAGGAAGTGGGTGGTACTATCCTACTTTAAAGATGAAGATGCAGATCTCAAAGATGTATGATTTTTCCCAAGTATTATTCATTGAGTAAAAGCAAAGAAAGGCTCAGACCTAGGTCCTGTAATGACAAATGTAGACTTCTTTTCACCATCCAACATATGTCAGGTCAGAGTGGGTAAGAGGTGACCCCTGTACCTTGGCCCCCAGCTTTTGGATGGTGATCCTGATCACATTTATTTGAATCTCTTTGTAATGTGTTAATGTGTGATACCATTAAGCTTGTACTAGTGTTAATTGAGTTCATATTAGGGTAGTATTCAATTGATAGATTTTTTTTCTTTCCTATCAAACACTGCACAGCTAGTTAGGTCAGAAGTTAGTTATTTTCTGGAACATGCTGACTAAAAAAGGGTTGACATTAAATGACAGAGGAGCTGACTGAATAGAGCAGAGCCTGAATTTGTATATGGACCTTGAGTCTGACTGGATTTGTAGGTTATTCTGTTACATCCCAAGACATAGAATAGAGATGCTCACCTATTCACCCATTCCACTCACATGGAGATTTCATCATTGAATGTGCTCAACCCAACCAAGGCATTCTAGTTTGTAGCTTAAGTGAACCTGTGAAGACTCTCCAGTTACCCAACAGGACCTTGTGCAGCTGTGTGTGGAAATCAGGATAATTCCAGTGTTTCTGAGAGTGTTTTAATGGAGCACTGATTACAGATTGCAGGCACCTGGTGGTGTTTTTGTGCTGAGGCTGGGGTGCAGTTCCAAAGACAAGAACTGGGCTAGATGGATTCCTATTTTCCCACCCTGATGTTTACCAGGGCCTGGAATAGGTACTGAGAAACCCTGTGACCAGCTGATCCAGGCTCCTGGTGTGGTTAGTGTGTGCTTTCAGGAGGCCACACACACCAGCACATCAATTCCCAAACCGAGAACCGACATGTGACTTTGCCCAGGTTGTGTTCTCTTGCCAATGGCTCAGAGCCTTGAGACTGTAGGAGGAGCTCAGTTGGAGTCAACACAGAGGCCTTTGGGTTGGAGCTTGGCAGGAGTTACTCTCTGCTTCTTGGACCGTCCTGGGCTGTTCCGCTTGGGCAGACCATCATTGCTCTTGGCCCTGATAGCCAAATGAGAAAACAAACTGTGAAAATTCAACGGGAAAAAGGTGATAGCCAAGAGCCATGGTTTAGAACTGTATGGGCTAGAGGTTTTTTAGTTCAGCACTTAATTTCATGCCAATTCCCGAGAAAAAAAAAACTTAATCTGAGAAGAGTTCCCACTGTGATTAATCTTGTTTTCTCTCTCTCGGTTCTCATCCTCCCAACACACCACCTGTTCTCACCTTCCGCAGATTCGGCAGTGCTCCCATATTTCACGTTATCATTTCATATTTCTCTGTTTTTTACTTAAATGAGCAGAGAAGTAAAGTAGAGAGCAACGTTTAGCCCTAATATTGCTTTTGCTACTCTTTTGTTGTGTGACTTTGGAATCACCCTCTGGACTTCAGTTTCCTTATGTGTTAAGTGTGATAATTGGATGAAGTAGACCATCATCACAAGGATCACTTCCAGGCATTAAAGTTTTAAGCTTAAGAATGCCAGAAATTCTGCTGTGCCCACACTTTTTAACTGAGGTGTAAGCTGCTGGCGGGTAAGGCCCAAAAGGGTATCAAGTAATGTGGTTGATTAGCTTACTTGCGAACGGCTTGCTGAGATCTTTCTCAGTAAAGTAAAACGATGAAATTCCCCTTGCAGAGCATTTGAAATTGGTGAAACTCAGGCATTGCTGCTTGAGAAGCTAAGGTTGCTTGGAGCACTGTCAGCAAAAGATGGAAGGCACAGAAAAAATGGGAGTGGGGAGGCAACAAGGAGGGTCCAAATTGTGCTTTTGAAATGCCAGAGTGGAGGTAATACAACAAAGGAAGTGGAAGAGGACTTCCCTTGAGAACCAGCAGAAACCTTTGAAATATGTGCCTTTCATATTTAAGCTTTTTCCGGTCTGGAAAATAGCCTGCAAGGCTCATAAAACCGCCTTGTGGCAGCCATCCAAGATCTCAGGAGTTGACTCCTGTTGCAAACTGCTCGTCTCGAAAGGATGGTGGTGAGCAGCTGTGATGAGGCTTCCATGGGCATTGTCCCCTTTATTGAGGTGGAGATCTGTTGCAGAATCTCTCTGCTAATGTATTGTCAACTCCCGGTTTTATTTGTGAAATCAAAACAAACTCTATCCTAATAAGACTGTGTGGCTCCTTTGCCAATGAAACAGCATGATATACACACACAAGATGAACAGATATCCAGAAAGAATGACTTTAAACTACACAGCCGGATTTGTTATCTCTGTAGCTGCTGGGCTGGGCTGATAACAATATCTTGTACAACAGAAAGTGTGGCCGATCAGAGGCAAAACTGCAAAATAGTTGCATTTGTCTTGTTTTACCTAGAATATATTCTAGCCTCACCTTTCCATGTGTTTCTTATTTCTTCAATATGAGATAGTAAGGAAGAACAAAGACTTCTGGGGTCATGCATCTTAGGTTTACGTCCCTGTTCTGCCCTTGAGCTGTGTGATGTAGGACAATTTACTTAACCACTGAGCTTTAGTTTCCTCATCTAAAACAGTCTCTCCACCCATAGTATATTAATAAGGATTATTGAATACCAAAGACACATATCTAAGTATATACGTCTCTTGGGTCAGAATTTGAGGTAGCTGACAGATGGGGAAAGTGCTTTTGGAGGCTGAGAAGGGAACCTTTCTGTCACCATTCAGATTATATTGCACTGGGATGAAGTCATGAAGTTGACCCTTGGGGAGACCAATTAAAGTTGGCATTACAGTCCTTGGCCAGATCCTTAATGAGATCGGAAGTGTTCATGAACCTTACTGGAAATTTTGTTCAGGAAATTGAGGCTTTGAAGGGCACAGTATCTTGCCTTTTAAACAAACGGAGTTAAGCATGTGTAAAATGGCCCCTCAGAGTGTCACATTGCTTCTGTGCCCCTCACTGCTGTGAAAGATTTCGTGTTGGAGTATAACACTGATGACATATCAATTACAGAAAACTTACTCAAGCTCTTCCAAGAGATTGTAATGTGATGATATTCTCCAAATCAGCAATTCAAATAAGGATTTTTTTTTTAAACTTTTTTTTTTTTTGAGATGGAGTCTCACTCTGTTGCCAGGCTGGAGTGCAGTGGTGTGATCTCAGCTCACTGTAATCTCTGCCTCCCGGGCTCAAGTGAATCTCCTGCCTCAGCCTCCCAAGTAGCTGGGACTACAGGTGCACGCCACCATGCCCAGCTAATTTTTTTTTTTTTTTTTTTTTTTAGTATTTTTAGTAGAAACAGGGTTTTATCACGTTGGCCAGGAGGATCTCAATCTCCTGACCTCAGGATCCACCTGCATTGCCCTCCCAAAATGTTGATATTACGGGCATGAGCCACAGTGCCTGGTCAAATAATGTTTTAAAATTGCTGTTTGATGTAGATAATATTTTGAAGAAGTTTTAATCTGATTTTAAAATTTTAGAAAGCACATAAACTTGTTTCAACTGTATTTTATGTTTTTATAGGTTTCAAACTCTTAAAAAATGGAGGCTTTACTTAAAGGCTCATTATTTTTTACTGTTATGTTTTAAATCTGTCCCAAAATAGAATTAGCTTAAATCAAGAAAACTTAAAATTTACCTAAAGCTTGAGTCAACAAATAACTGATATAAAAACTCATGTTATGCTTGCCAGAGAGTTTATGTTTCTATCTGTTTCTTTATTTTTAATAGTAGATAGATTCTTTTTGTTTTTGTTTTTGTTTTTTTTAATCTGCAATTTCTGTTATCAGTCATACCCTCCTCTAAGGGGAAAACATGTGACCTACTACCTGTACCTTTTACTTCCTTTAATATATGAGTTTAGTGTTTTGTCCTTCTGTCTTTTCTTCAGTGTAAGTAAAAGAAACAAACTAATTCAGCAAGTAGCGCAGAACCTAGCCGATAAGCAAAATGTTTATTTTCTTGTTAAGTCAATCTTTCTATGGCTTTTGCCTGTATTTGAACATGGTTAGAATGGATTTGGTTATTTCCAGTGCTGTCTGCTATACGTGATGTTCTTAAGTCAACATATTGTTTTCTTAGTTTGCCAGCTAGTTGTTGGATACCACAATGACATGATTGCTCAGTAAAAATTGGGGAATGTCAACAAGTTGGGCTCTTTTTTTGCTTTTTTCTCTGACTACCTTCCTTTTTTTGATGTGGTTCAATTCACTTTTCAAGGCTTGTTCTATGTGTTGGTTTGATAATCTTGTCAATCCATAATACACCAATGAGTATATTCCAACCTGGCCTTCGCTTTGATTCTTTATTTCTACCCATTACTGTAGAATGGGTACATGAATACTGTAGAACTTAACTAGTCCTTGGAATTTAAACTCGTGAATGTGGAGATCCTATTAATAGAATTCCTTGGAATGAGTGATGCTTGTGAAATCTTACCTCAGTAAATCCTCCAAATGACATATCCTATGTAGCCTTTGTTGGTTGGTTTATTGTTTGGCTTTGTCGTATCATTTGTGAAAGTTAGGATGTATTGATTGACAAGAAGGTTAAAGAGTATGCCCACAATGTAAATAAACTTGTGTAAACACAAATCTTATGGTCAGGGTTTGTTCTTTGGATATCAAACTTGCAAGAAGAATGTGTATACCAAACATATAAACAAGGAAAGAGGAGATGAAAATAGTCTAGGTTTATAGTTGAAGCAGACATGAGTCATGGGCTCAGAGAATTCTGTGAACATAATGTCTCTTACACAGGGAGAGTTAGTACATACAGGGAAAGGAAAGCCAACCAGGTCTCATAGTGTTTGGCAGCTTATGGCAGAAAAGCGATTCCTCATTTCCTTCCTTAAAGAATTAAACAGCATGACCAGGGTTGTTGTGTATGATTGTGTTGTGTTTACACTGCTCCAGAGGTACACGTCGAAGAGAGCAAGTGGAGGCTAACACGTAGCTGGTGCTCTGTTCACCAGACTGAAGGCTCCGGCATGGAGCTGCAGTTGCACAGAGAAGGGTACCATTTTCTTCCTATGAAAGTCTCTTACAAGCCTTGTAATTATTCACAGCATTTGCTCTCCTTTCTCACAGCTTTTTGAGGGTGGGAGTTTACTAATTTACTTATTCTCAACACTGTGCCTGCACTGGAGTTGAAGAGAGAATAGAGCCAACTGATAATTGGTCTCAATAAAATGTATTTTGATATGTCTTCCACGTTTGGTGGAAAGAATGTGCCTTAAAACTGCAGTGTTCAGGGGGCATTCCACTGAGATTTTAATGGAGTCAGAATACTGCCCTGCAGAATCTCTGACCTGTTTCCTTGTTTCAATATCCAGAGATAATCATATTAACATTTGGCAAACTGCTTTCCAGACATCTCTTTATGCATATAAATATACACATAAAATTGCAAATTCATGAGCTTATTTTCTGTTTTGTAACTTATTTTCACTCTATTTTATTTCTTGGCAATTTTTCCAAGTCAATATCTATAGGTCTGTGCCACAATCTTAAAAGAATATGTAATATTTTGTTGGGTGGATGGGTAAGCATGCATCTGTAACATACACACAGTATGTGCATGCTCACATCATTTTCTCTAATAGTAGAGTTGCTGATTCAAAAGTTTCTAACTCATATTAATCTCTGTTGGGGAGGAATTATAACACCTCCTCATAATCCTTAGACTGATCAGATAGGTTAAAAATGACATAGTTTACCCTTCATAAAAACACATATCTGGGCTGGGCACATACCTATGATCCCAGCACTTTGGGAGGCTGAGGCAGCGGGTGGATCACTTGAGGTCAGGAGTTTGAAACCAGCCTGGCCAACATTATGAAACCCCATCTCTACTAAAATACAAAAGTTAGCCGGGTGTGGCGGCATATACCTGTAATCGCAGCTACTCGGGAGGCTGAGGCAGGAGACTTGTTTGATCCTGGGGGACAGAGGTTGCAGTGAGCCAAGATGGTGCCACTGTACTCCAACCTGGGCAACACAGTGAGACTCTGACAAAAACAAACAACAACAACAACAACAACAACAAAACTAAACTCACATACATACCTGAAGATTCTAATTTACAGTTCTGAAGCAAACTTTGGAAGATATATTTAGTGGCTGTCTTGATTACACATTTGGGATTAGATGCAGAAATACTTTGTAAATCATGAAGTGCTATGTAAACTTAATGATTCATTACTAGGGCTTTACAAAATATTTGCCACGTACCCTTGTTTATGGTTTATTTATTTATTTATTTAATAAATAATTCATTAAATATAGGGAGGAATCCCAAAGATAGTGGCTCTGGACATGGTTGTATAGTAGAATAAATTGAAGAAGTCATTCAGAAAACAAGTTGCAGGCCCTGGCTGCAGATCCCCTGAATCTCTGTGAGCAGGACCTAGGCACCCAGGTGATGTTGATGTTCAGTCTTTGGAGTTTCTGCTTTAAGATATTTTTTTCTATCTTCAACTATTTTTCTAGCAAAACAGATATTTTCAGCTTTTATTCATATCCCCATTATTTTTCATGTTTAGACGTTTCTGGCTCCTTTAAGTGTGATGTTAGAGGCTTTTCTGAATGTCTATTGATTTCACCCTAATTTTGTAAAGCTTGTGAAGCCTGAAGTATGAGTTCTTCGTCTGCTGTTCCCATCTGGTTTCTCACCATGGCAAGCCCATCCAATAGCCTTTGTTGTTGGTAGCAATAAAGAATGAACTTGCAGTTAGTACACTTTTAAGAATTTGAATGTCTATTCTAGTAGCATATCTGACTTCCTTTTTAAAGTCTACTTATAAGAACTGTTAGTTGAGAGTAGTAGTTGAATTACATGGAAAAACTGGCAGACTAAAATTTTGGTCTAATTTATTGTTTATTCACATGCTTACATACGGTGGAGAGACTAAAGCTTTCAACTTGAGAACTGTCTTATCAAAGAGAAACATTAAGTAAACATTTTGTTAAAAATCAGTAACTCTTTCTTAATTAAACACTTTTAAAGGGTCTAAATTGGCCTCATATTATCTCCTTGATCTTAATATATGACATCAGAAAAAATTAAATTGATTTTCTTTGCATGAAAGCTTGTGTATTTCCTGACTACCTGTTAAAGTTTTTGAACTTTTGAGAAAAATTAACATTTTTAGATTTCTAGGTTTAGTGATTGTATAAATAGCATCTGTTTTGTAGCATTTAGTATGTATATATTGTGATGTTTAAGGGAAGTCATTTAACATTTTTCTATTAGGTTTTAACCTTCACAGTGTTGACATTTTCCTTGTTTAGGTAATTGTGTTTTTTGTCAAGAGCTGAGGCATGTAGAAGAAACAGTTAAGTATAGTTAAGCTTGAATCATATTCATCCTTTGGAATATGACATTGGATGGTGTAAAGGGCTGATTGTGGTAAAGTAGGAGCGGTACTGGAGTCATTTAGAGGAGGCATCCACATCATTCAGGCCAGGGATGGCAAAAACCCAAAGTAAGGCAGAGGAAGTAAGAATGAAGAAAAGCTAGTCTAGAAATGTTAAATCAAATCCATAGGACTTGGCGATTGGTTCGTTATGGAAGTTTTTAATTTAAAAGGATTGAAGGAGAAGGAAGAGTCTAGGTTAGCTCTCAGTGGAGATGCTCAGTCTACAGCTAGATACATAGGTTTAAAGCCAGGAAGTTGGATGCATGATTAGTGTCATCAGATTATAGGTGGGAGTTCAAACTGAATTTGTAGAATTTCAAAAACAAGGTGGTAATGCAAAGAAGTCTAATTTTAGAGAATCGTATTCCTCTTATTTCTAACTTATTTGGGTTAACCAAACTGAAGTTCTCCTGAAGTGGGAAAGACTCACTGATTTTCCCCCAAAAGTCTTCCAGGGTGACATCATCTTGGTTCTTAACTTCGAAGACTCTGAAACTTGTTATCAGCATGCTCACTGCATCTACCTTAGTGTTGAGACACATGTTATCAGCATGCTCACTGCATCTGCCTTAGTTTTGAGACACATTAACTAGCTTATGAGACTGATGTCTAAAACTCTTGGTTACTCATTTACAGTTGGAAATATAATTGTCAGATAGTCTAGAATTCTTGTGTGGCACAGCCACAAGGCCAAAACATGATCAGAGGATTGCATGTTAAACATGGAATCAGAACAGAGGAATTAATGAAGTTAGATCAGCTTTTTGACAGTATTAAACTAAATAGATGACACTGTTGCCTTACCAGAAGAGGTTCTTTCTTCTCGTGAAAAACATTTAAGGACTGTGGACTATACTCCCCTAGAACCATCTGAATGATAATGAATGCATTAACAATGGAAGTTTTTAATTTGCCTCAGTTCCTCCTGTCCTGTTGGTCTCCTGACCACAAATGACAAATACCAGTTCTGAAACCAAAAATGTTGATACTGGAATACAAAAGCATCTTATACCTGTTCCTCTTTACTTATGTACTTCATCTACCTAGTTTCGGAGGTCATTTGAGTTTGCAACTCCTAGCCTAAAGGATGCTCTATATTTCCTAGTTACTTAGGCAGTGGAAAGCCATTGCACTGCCGTAGCCATGCACTAACAAGAGTGGTATGTATGGATGAGATGACACAAAGTGAGAAGACGATCAGAACTAACTATGATTAGTTTTTGCAACTAACACTTATGGGAACCAGCTGCTTTGACTGGCAAATCATATTATAGGTTGGTTTCTTGAATGGAAAAATTTTGTAATTATACCCTATAGAAGCAAGGAAAGAAAAGGCTTCCATGGGGTGATATAGGTTGGAGTAACTAGTGGTCATTGGTGTGCCATTGCTGTTACATTCATTTCACTTTCTTACAATGGGTTCTCAGCCTTGGGATGGACATCGATTTACCAACACTAACATGTAAGGCCTGATAAAGCTGCTTAGATGAATCAAGAGAAAAAAATCCTGTGCATTGTCTTCCTATATTCTCACTTGAAATGATTCATCCTTTCCATTTCCATCACTACCTTCCTGGTCTAGGTTTTAGTTCCTCTCTAGGCTCACAGCTTTTAAATTAGGTGGCAGGACGAGTGCATGGCTGCAGGAGAACCAGTTAGAGTTGTTTAAAATACAGATCCCAGGATTCTAATTTGGTAGGTATGAAGGAAGGCACCAGGAGTCTGCATTTTTGAAAAGTTCTCCATGCTGAATTCAGCTGTACAACTAGACTTGGGATACTCACAAGTTATTGCTATGAAGCGATGACAGTACCCCTTTTATTTTCTGATTCTTTTCCGTCTAATCTGCTGTGCATTACCATTCTGAGGGTGACATTAAAAACATATATACATGTGTGCTCCACACTGGCCTGTTAGTGTCACTGCCCTGAATCAGAACTTTTCATAATTTCACGTAGAAGTAGTCTGATAATCTCCTATTGAGTGTCCTAAAGAGTGGCACCTATAAATTTTTCATTCTTGTGACACTTAGTACAGAGCCATCCCTATAAGAGAAGAGACTGTTTATTCATATGTGGATGGTCTCATACTGATGGGTGAGAAAGGTGAGGATTTGTAAATAAAGTTGGGTCTCACTTTTACAAATACCTTCAGTGTAGATGGCTACATTTATTCAATTTCTACCAGTTAGAGGGGTTTTTATCTTTTCATATCTTAATAGGAGAATTAATAAAAATGTTTCATTTTTAAGCATTTTTTAATTATTCAGGCAACAGAATAAGGGTTCTGTATGTATTGTCTCATTTAGTTCTTCAGTTCCAGTTAATAAACATCTCTATCTTGTAGTTAATGAATTAAGGGTCTGTAATTTTAACAGATTTACCCAAAAATCACATAGGTCTTAGGCGTTGGAGCTAAAATATGAACCTGAGTTTGAATCTAGAACTCGTGCTCAGTGACGAAGTTACTGGCTTTATCTTCTCTCTCTCTCTCTCTCTCTCTCTCTCTCTCTCTCTCTCTCTCTCTCTCTCTCGTTCTTGGCCACTGAATGTCAGTATAAAAAAGAATAAAAGATCATTTCTATTTCTTACCAGAAAAGAACAGTATTTCTTAAGCTGGGTAAAACAACATATCTCTTTCTTTCCTTTTTCTGACAGATTTTATATGATAAAATGATAGCTTTCCTTTTAACTGCAGTTTTAGAAAACTGTGAACCTGAGATGAAAAAGCAAAAGCCCTGACAACTGGGAAGGCGCTGATGAGAATTCTCATCAGAGAATGCCCTGATGAGGCCGGGCGTGGTGGCTCACACCTGTGATCCCAGCACTTTGGGAGGCTGAGGCAGGTGGATCACTTGAGATCAGGAGTTCAAGACTAGCCTGGCCAACCTGGTAAAACCCTATCTCTACTAAAAATACCAAGATTCTCTGGGTGTGGTGGTAGGTGCCTGTAATCACAGCTACTGGGGAGGCTGAGGCAGGAGAATCAATTGAACCTGGGAAGTGGAGGTCACAGTGAGTCGAGATTGTACCACTGCACTCCAGCCTAGGTGACAGAGCAAGACTCTGCCTCAAAAAAAAAAAAAAAAAAAAAAAAAAGTGCTCAATGAGCTCAGGACTATGGCTTGCTTTCTACTACGCTTATCAAATGATTTGAAGCTGCTGTGCTACCACTGGCTTCCTTTTTCACATGTACCCAAATGGTGAGAGGCAAGTGGCCTCGGAGCTAGAAAAGAATTAGTATGTGTTTCTTTCTTTAAAAACAAAAATATCCCTGGTAAATTATAACACCTTGTCTAGGAAAGTCATGGGGTAGATTATGAAATTCTATTACTAACTTACAGGAAATCATAGTATCAGTTAGTGATCAGCGTATTGAAAAACAGGTCCCCCACCACTGATGTAATTTTGTTCTTGGCCAGCTTGAAGAACCTGTTAGTGATGATAAAATGCTGGAATTAAAGCACAAGTAGATCTGGGTATTAGATCTATAATTTCTAGATCTCTAGATACATATTCTTTGTGTATGTATAGGTAGGTATTCTTGTGTCACTAAGAAAACCTGCTCTATCACAGAATAAAAACTAGGAGAAATTTCTTTGGCTGAAAGATGCTATTTTTTAACATATCTCTTTCCTACCAGGAGGTTATAGATGTGGACAAGTTACAGGTAACAGCTGTGTGAGTGGCATTTGTGAATCTTGTATTGGGAAGGATGTTATCATGATCTTTTACTATACATTATCTGGATTTAGTGAAACCTCTGATGTAGTTAGCAGTCAACTCCTGGAGAACAGGGACCATATCTTAATTATTTCTTGTATCTCTAATGCTAATCATAGAAGTGGCACATAGCAGGTGTTCTTGTAACCAACTGGTTCAATTTTACAGCAGTCCGATCAACTCTTTGAGCTGCTCTTACTGTAGATAGCTATGCTGTTGATCCATATGCAGGATCTCTGATACTCTGCGTGTCCAACCCATGGGCCCTCTCTGTGCCTTTAATTTTGATTTGTTGAATTGCCTGAACAAATATCCATTCGTGATTAAGGCACAGACTATTTCTGACTAGGATGATGGAATAGAGAAAGTTTACTCAAGTGGTTGTTGAGTTTTTTTGGATGACAGGCTTAATATTTCAGATTGACCTTGAACATAATAGATATAAATAAGCAGAGTTAAGACCACTAGGGAAGTAAAGCTTTTAGAAAACTAAATATAACATGGGGACTGTGTGTGTGTAAGTTCTGAGGGGAACTCACTGTGAGTCAGCATCATACTGCTTTATTTTCTTAATTATTGGGCATCTACTGCCAGTTAACCAGAGGAGCATAACATGTGGGAGCTGCTGGGTAACACTTCCAAAATACTTAGCATTAGTCAGATATGTTTTAAGAATTCTGTATCCACTTTGGCTGAAGGAAAATGTGGAGTGTTTCTCAAGGGTACAGAGCATGGTAAGTAGACGTAGAGGAGCACTGCAGAGGACCCATTGGAAAAAGCTAATAAGAATTCATTACTTAGCATGATCAAAGGCAGAAGAAGGGTATTAATTTAATGGTCTTCTGTTGCATGTATAGTTATTGTGTAGAAGATGATGTGATTATTTCCACTGTGAATGGAACTAGATAAATGGATTTACATTAAAGGAGATTTTGAAGGGGCATCAAGAATTTCTTGACTCTAAGGATTGTTGAACAGCAGAATGACTTGTCATCTGGAAGTGTGAAATCCTGTTCCTTACAGAACAAGAATACAGTGGGCAGTGCTTGCCACTTAGATGGACGTGCAGTTGGGGTAGTAATTAACAAACTTTCCAGATCCCAGTTTGTACTGCTCATCTCATATTGTGTTTGACATTTTTGGGAATTAAATAGGTAGCCTTTTTTTGTTTGTATTTTTTCATAGTTATTACAAATATGAAGACCTTGCTTTTAATGTTTCTGTAATACATTTTAAGCAAGTACGAGGTTAAACGCAAATTGAAAATTACTTCACTCACAAATTCACTTGCCATTGATTCTTGTATGAGCCCTTACAATGTTGTCAATTCCAGCTTTCCTTTCCTTTTGCTTCTTTAGAAGATTCACTGCGTGCCCTCTTCACTTGTTCTACAATGAGTGCCAAATCTGCTATCAGCAAGGAAATTTTTGCGCCTCTTGATGAAAGGATGCTGGGAGCTGTCCAAGTCAAGAGGAGGACAAAGAAAAAGATTCCTTTCCTGGCAACTGGAGGTCAAGGCGAATATTTAACTTATATCTGCCTGTCAGGTAATGAGAACCAAATATTAATATTATTAAAACAACTTCTATTTTAAAACAGTTAATTCTGAGGTATCCCGGAGGTTTACATTCACAGGTGTTTTAGATGTCTGCAATCTCTTGCTCCTTTTCCCTGTTTCTCCGTGGTCTTCCTCTTTACGGTGACACCTCTGTTTTTGAGGTTGCTGTGCACTGGAAAGGTAGTGAAGCTCAATTCTGATGTATTTTCTAATTCATTAAGAGGTTTTGTAAAGGGCTTTACAGGCTTGTTTGTCCATACTTGTCTACACTGGGATACTGACAGAGAATGGGCTATCCTCTGAGATTCTTGTTTAGAACAGTTCCTGGTATCTGGATAGTTGTCATTACTCACAGCCTGACTTTCATTGGCTTTGTTGCCAGTAATCAGGAATCACTTGTCTCAAGATAAATATTGGCACCTTATGGAATGTGAGAAGGTCGATTCAGTTCATAAGTCATTGCTTTGCCTGACAGCCATTGCCTTGTCAGGAAGAGGCATCTGTTTTATTAAGCTTAGAATTATCTTGGGTTTGTTTTCTCTCTCTCTCTCTCTCTCTCTCTCTCTCTCTCTCTCTCTCTCTCTTTCTCTCTCTCTTTCTGTAATTGTAGGAGATCTGTGGGATTTACAATGAATTCATATTAAGAATTTTGAGATAAAGTTTGGATAAATTTTTCATGGAGTATGGGTGATGCTAATCTAAACACTTGGGGCATTTGTGATATTTCTAATAATATTTATTTCTTCTCTCTTTTTTTATTGTACTTGAAGCTCTGAGATACATGTGCACATCCCGCAGGGTTTGTTGCATAGGTACATACATGCCATGGTGGTTTGCAGTGTCTGTCTCCCCATCGTCTACATCAGGAATTTCTCCCAGTGTTTTCCCTCCCCAACCTCTCCACCCTGCACTGTCACTCCCCAGCCCCCCAACCCCCAACCTACCCCAATATGTAATGTTCCCCTCCCTATGCCCACGTGTTATCATTGTTCAACACTTGCCTATGAGTGAGAACATGCGGTGTTTGATTTTCTGTTCTTGTGTCAGTTGCTGAGAATGATGGTTTCCAGATTCATCCAAGTCCCTACAAAGGACACAAAAGCATCATTTTTTATGGCTGCATAGTATTCCATGGTGTATATGAGCTACATTTTCTTTGACAAGTCTATCATTGATGGGCATTTGGGTTGGTTCCAGGTCTTTGCTATTGTAAACAGCACAGCAATGAACATGCTTGTGCATGTGCCTTTATAATAGAACAACTTATAATCCTTTGGGTATATACCCAGTAATGGGATTGCTAGGTCAAATGGAATTTCTATTTCTAAATCCTTGAGGAATCGACTGATAATATTTCTTGTATGGAGTAATGGAAGATTTAAGCTCATTTTATCTTTTTAAAAATTTTCCTTCAATTAATATCTAATGATTAAGTGGAAGAATAAAACTTTACTTTTTTGGGCCATTTCTAGCTTTTTAAAAAATTAAGCCTTTGATTATTTATCAGAATTTATTTTAGGTAAAAGTAAATTTTTACCAGAAGGAACATGTAAATTTCTAGGACTGTCTTAGATTAAAATGAAGTAAGAATATAGCACTTTGGTAAGAATTATTTTTCAATGGGCCAGGCATGGTGGCTTACACCTATAACCCCAGCACCTTGGGAGGCTGAGGCAGGTGGATCACCTGAGGTCAGGAGTTTGAGACCAGCCTGGCCAACGTAGTGAAACCCTGTCTCTATTAAAAATACAAAAATTAGCTGGGCCTGGTGGCGCCCACCTGTAATCCCAGCTACTTGGGAGGTTGAGACAGGAGAATTGCTTGAACCCAGGAGGTGGAGGTTGCAATGAGTAGAGATCATACCACTGTACTCCAGCCTGGGTGACAGTGAGACTCTGTCTCAAAACAAAAATTAAAAATTAAAAAAAAAAGAAGAAAGCTTTTATTTAAATGACTGTGAGAGAATTGACTTTGAACCATTGGTTTCTGTTTACCCCAAGTAAGGATTAGGTTAATAAAATTTGGTTATTATTAGAGGATACTTGAATTTCTTTAGTGTGCTAAGCAGTGCCTGGCATATTCTAGGGCCTCAATTAATATCTAATGACTAAGTGAAACAAAGATGTGGCCTTACTTAATACTTTGCTAGAATTTTATTAATGAAATTCTGCTGCATTTTGTTTTGTTTAGCAACAGGGTTTCTCTCTGTTGCCCAGGCTGGAGTGCAGTGCCACAACCACGCTCACTGTAGCCTTGACCTCCTGGGTTCAGTTGTTTGTTCCTCCTGCCTCAGCCTCCCCAGAGCTGGGACTGTAGGCACGCAACACCATACCCGGCTGACTTTTGTATTTTTTTGTAAAGATAAGGTCTCACTCTGTTGCCCAGGCTGGTCTCAAACTTTTGGGCTCAAGTGTTACTCCTATTTAGACCTCCCAAAGTTCTGGGATTACAGGCATGAAACACTCTATTTATAGTTTTTGTAGTGATGGGATCTCATTACGTTGCCCAGGATGCTCTCAAACTCCTGGCTTCAAACAGTCATTTCACCCCTGGCCTCCAAAAGTGCTGGGATTACAGGCATGAGCCACCACACCCAGCCCAGGTCTTAAAAATATTTTCATATTCTTAAATTTAGATTCCAGAGTTCTGCTTACACAAATAATGAATAGAATATATTGAAATAAATATTGATTTGCATTTGAGCTGAGCTGAACATCGGCCTAGTATAGACTCCTAGTAATTCTAATTTTATTAAGCTCTATTTTCTCAATAGTTCATTGAGATTTCTTGTAGATGAGTAGTTGAAAGAAAGGTAGGTGGTCTAGAAGCCACTTGAGTTTTGACTAGTACACATGTATAACTGAAGAAGAACAGTTTGTTTGCATTTTAGGCATATGCTATTGTCTGCCTGATTCTGATCATGAAGTCTGCAAGAGTGATATAGGGACTGTAATAACCTCATCTCAGTGAAATAGCATAACCATTTCATTTCCCCTGCCATAGAAGATAATGACCTGGGACTTATGGGATAACTGTATTTCCTACAAATTACCAAGACCTTCAGGTTTAAACTATGAGAATTGCTTTTTTGGTTACATTCTAATGGAGGAAAATCTTTTGTTCTTCAGTCTTTTCATGCTTTTGAATCTTGAGAGGGTAGACTGATAAAGTAGATCTGACATTTAAGCAGACAGTATAGTGGAAATTAGGGCAGGAGAAGGGCAGGCAACTTTGACACCCAAGATTTTTGCAGTTTGATTTTTCTTGTAAGTCACAAAGAAGCAACCACCTTTATTTTTTAACTTGTGTGAAGCTTAGAGGCATATTGCTACTTCCCTGATAAGGTGATGTTTTAATTAGCAATTAACTAGTCAAATATTTATTAAGTACCTTTTCTGTGCCAAGCATTCTCAGTTCTGTGGGTACCACTATGAAAAGAATTCATGGAGCGTACCTAATATGGTGGGCAAGCAGCAATAGACATTAATAAGTCACTCACTGAAATAAACATAGTTATAAACTGTAAAAGATTAAAAAGAAAAAATACAGTGATGTGAAAGCATGTATGCAGAGAATTTGGCCTGATTGGGAGAACCAAGAGTTTTGAGAAAAGTAGGGCTTCACTGGTTTTGAAAAGAGGACTGTGTGGGTGAGAGGGCATTCCAAGCAGAGGGAATGGCAGGTTCATTAAAAGACTAAGCAGGATTTTGAATTTCTCCTATTCTCCTATTCAGTCTAGGGATGACCTGTTTGTAGCTCAGCTCACATAGGAGTCTGTGAAGTGAAAGCAGAGCCCTGGAATGACAATCTTCTTCCTGCTATTAGTGTGAACTGCCTACGCCTTCTGGGGGCCCAGGCCCTCCAACTATTGTGGTTTAGTTGATGAAAACCAGCTATTCATTTTGAACTGGTGAACTTTTTCCAAATTAGGACAATGTCTGCAAATAATTTTTAACCATTCTTCAAACAGCATGAAGCATTACATTTTTAAAAAGGGAGAAGTATCGCTACTTTAAAAGCTTGCCAAAATATGCATCTAGACATGGGTGTTTCATATATATCCAATGTCTTTTACTAACTTTTCTTTGTGTGAATTTTCATCCCAATATCTAATACAGTTTATGATCAGAGTTAGAGGTCTGTGATCATAAGACTTATTATTTTCACAGCAGATTAAATATCTTCTGGAGATATCCAAAAAAGGAGCTGGAGTGGGAGAAATAGGATGATCTTTCTTGAGTTATTTAGGTTTAATTCTGTAAGGAGAAAAATAATCTCTCTAGTTCCTTGTGGTGTCTTGGGATAGGATTTGAGTGTTTCTCACTGGAATCATGGATTGATTGACTTCCTGAATGGTATATACAAGTGCTTATGTACTGAGATGCCTCTGTAATTAACATTCTTAAAGCACTGGTTTCTGCTTTTTCTTTTCAGCAATGACTAAAATTAAAAATACTGACAATACCAAGTGTTAACAAACGTGAAGCAATTTGAGCTCTCATACTTTTCTGATGGTAATGTAAAAATGATATGACTGCTTTAGTAAACAACTTGGCAGTTTTTTATAGAGTCAAACATGCACCCTATTTTTAGGCATATACTCGAGAAATAAAAACATACATCCACCTAAAGAGTTGTACATGAGTATTCATGACAGTCTCATTCATAATAACCAAAACCCAGAAATAACTCAGATATCCATCTACATATTAAATGAATAAACAAATTATTTTACATTTTTGCAGTGGAATACTACCTTGCAGTAAAAAGAAATGAACTACCGATATATGCAGCAACATGGATGAATCTCAAAAGCATTATTTTGTGTGAAAAAAAAAACAAAACAGAGAGAAGCATCAATATGCGATGTGATTCTATTTATATGACATTCTAGAACAGACAAAAGTAAGATGTAGTGGCACAATTGGAGGGGCCTGAGGTGATATTTTGCAGTGACATTAGGTGTTCTGTTTGTTGATTGTGGTGTTGGTTACCTAGGTGCATACATTTTTGACAGCTAATCAGGGTGCACACTTAAAATGGGTATATTTTATTATATGTAAATATATCTCAATGAAATGGATTTCTTTCTTTCTTTCCTTTTTTTTTTTTTTTGAGATAGAGTCTCGCTCTGTCTCCCAGGCTGGAGTGTAGTGGTGCGATCTCAGCTCCCTGCAACCTCCACCTCCCAGGTTCAAGTGATTCTCCTGCCTCAGTCTCCTGACTAGCTGGGATTACAGGCACATGCCACTTTGCCCAACTAATTTTATATTTTCAGTAGAGGCAGGATTTCACCATGTTGGCCAGGCTGTTCTCGAACTCCAGACCTCGAGCAATCTGCCCACCTCAGCCTCCCTAAGTGCTGGGATTACAGGCATGAGCCACCACACCACTAGTGGGAAGTATTAACCTCTTTACCTCCATGTATGTCTTAAGGTGGATGGAAACTAGCTGTCTCTTTTATAGGCATGAGAAGTTATTCCAGTGACCTTTTTGAATGGTCAGATAGAAGCAGTTATGTATCATCTAAACTTGTGCTTACATCTATGTGGTCTGTCTATATGCAAAATCTTTATTTTATGCTGTTTTTATTCTTGCTCACTCATATGGATTAGGTTGCTCAACGACTGGACCTAACATGATATATTCCTTATAGCACCTGGCACATGGCTTGATATAGACACAATAGATGCTTAATGGTAGATGCTATCTGAGTTTTTGGTTTACTACATACCTGATTATAGTGTAGACTTTATTTATAACTTTGAACTGTTAACACATTCAAAGTGTAAAGCAAGCCCTGCCCACAACAATTTCTATAGTCAGTTGCCCATGATAATTTGGGTCTATAAAACTAAACTAGAAACATGCTAAGTTAAAATCAGTTTGTTATTAGACATTAGTTACCTACCGAACATTCTGTAATGTCATGTTTAAAATCTGTTTTCCCGATTCTGTTTTCATTATGTGTGTGTACTATATGATGCTAGCCTTTATATCCATAAATGGATAAAAATCTTCCCTTGGCTGCTGCTCATCCCCAGAGAAGGAGCATGTGGGAACTTTAATTTTTGTGATTAGTACATTCTTTTACATGTTTTGTTGAAACAGAAAATCTTAATCTTTTCTAAATCGTTTTAGATTTGTAGAGAGCAAAATTGTTCTGAATGCTCTTTGATGAAATAATTTATGTAAATAGATACCCTTGGAAGGTAATGACATGGATTAGGAGCATAGAACCTGCCAGTACTGCCCTTTATCTCAGTGATGGGAAGCCCTAGGTGTTCCTTATAGTACCCTCTAGAATTTTCCAAAGTACAGATGGCCTGGCTCTACCTGGGTCCTACTAATGCAGCACCAGGAGCTGGTGGGGAAGCTAATCTGCATTTTGAAAGTGTTATGCAAGAACTTCTGAAGCTAAGGTTGAGAAGCTTCGCTGTTTTGGGGAGATATACTCTGGTTGTCTTATTGGGATATCTGACATAATATATTTTCGGTACTCAATTTCACTTAAAACTGCTTTAGTTTCTTACTTGTTGGCTGGCCATGGTGAAACCTCTGATTTTTCTGGGCTTCAGTTTATTCAGTTGAAAAATTCATAGTAGTTAGATTCAGGTTCATTTGGGTTCTGTGAGTCTAGGGATCTGAACCCCTATGGAAGTTTTATACCAAATTTCATTCTCATTCCATGCATATCATGTAGAGAAAAATTCAGGTAGTTAATATCAACACTTAAACATTTATGAGGGTTTGAGAAAATGCTTTAAGGGTTATTACTGGAATTAGGGTAACCAAATTTAATTGTCAGTGATGTGGCATAGGAAAGAAACCCTTTTTATCTACTTTCTAATTCAGACCAGCTCTCGTTTCAAAGTCTATAAATATTAGAAGAGAGAGAAGAGACAAGACAGATGAAATTTGACCTTGGTAGAAATGGTTTATTCAGCAGTGGTAAGTTGACTTTTCAAGAGTTTTTATCCAGGAAAAATGAAGACATTCACACCGAAGTCAGAGGCACACAAAGATATTAGCAGTAAAAGAGGAAGTACAAATCAACTACAATAATTTTATATATATATATATATATATATATAATTTTATTATACAAGTAGTAAATATTACTGAAAATAAGAAATTTTTAGAAAATTATGTAAAAGTAAAAAATATTCACCTTCTGCATATTATATTATTTGTTTTAATTCCAGTTAATCCCTGTGGCATCCCTATTCATTGAGTGGCATGTCCCTCATTTCACAATGAAGGAACCAGTGTTCATCAGAGGTCATGATCTCCCGGGGTCATCATTTTGGAAGTGGCAGAGTCAGACATCCACCTGGTCCCTGACCTATGGCCATATGCAACTGCCACAGCACCTCATTTCTTCTGATTCTCCTGGGAGGGGTGTGGTGGAGAAAGCCATGTTTTAAATAGTAGATTCCTTTCTGACTCTTCACAATTGATAGAGACATGGAACACTTTTGGCCTCCATGGTGTCATTCTATCTCATTTCTAAGGTTATTGTTTAACAGACTTTCCTACATTGGAATATATATCAGGGTAAGCCTTTTGTCTCTGTATTATAGAGATTTGGTGTGTACATCCAGCTATAAAACTAACTCCAGAAGACAACACAATTAAAAAAAAGTTATTTTTAGTGCCTTGATTTTGAGTTTTCTTACATTCTTTTTAATTTTATAAAAATGCAATATCATTTGTTATACCATTTATTGAGCATTTGGTTCTTCTAGAATATGTGCACTGACACATTTGAGTAGAGCATTTGTAAAACAATAACCATTGGCTACATGAAGTGAAAAGGAGAGGGTTTTCCTCTGAAACATTTTCTAGTTCAGTAGGTTTGGCCACAGGTATAATTTTAAGTGACCTGCAGTGCAGCACCTGCCATGCGCCTGTCACATGCTTCAGTGCTCATACAGTCAGGGTGTCATCAGCCTGCTTTGGGATTAGTAATAGTAATAATAATTGTAGTTGTGGCATTTATTAAGTTCAAACATATTCTATATCTGATCCATATGTTAACTCCTTTAATCCTTACAACAGTGCTATGAGGTAGATAATAGTTCTTATTTTGTAGATGAGGAAAATGAGCATATAGAGGCAAATTAGCTTGCCCAAGATCCTCAGCTAGTGAGTAACAAAACAAGGACTTGAACCCAGATTTGGTTCTAGAGCCTATTCCTTTATCCACTGTGCTGTGCTCTCCATCTCTTGTGGGTGTAGGGATCCTGTGAGAAAAGACTTGCCAAACCAAATGCCTTTTCTTGCACTTTCATACGGCTTTAGTGATAATCATGTCTCAGTATTACTCTGGTCTCCTATGGGTTTTGGCTAGGTGATAACAGTCCTGTGTACCAACAACTGGGCTGTTAAGAAATTCACATATTACAGTGACACTGTTAGTAGATGTATTTGACTCTTAGAGAGCAGATTAACTCCCCAGGGAAATTTGGAAAGGCTCCTGCCAGGGACACTGACACATATGAATGTGTATGCTTCAGTTGTGTAGTAGAAAAAGCAGATGCCTGAAATGTTTTTTAGAGTTTCCTTGGTGGTTCTAGATCTCTTCCTGTGAAAACCAGTGATAATAACATTTGTCTTTCCTAAAACCTTGTGAATAGGAAAGCTCAATGATAGATAAGTAAGCATTTAACAGGTATCATCTCATTTCATCCTCACAACAGCCTTTTCTTGTTATTTCTACTTTACAGATGAAATAGCTGAGGCTTAATGCCAGTAGATGCACTGCCCAGGGTCAGGTGGCTAAATAACGAGGGTGCTGACTCACACCTGTGTCCATCTGACTCCAAAGCAGACACATTGTCATTTTTTTTTTTTTTCAAGATAGGGCAGGTCTGAGGAACAGAACTCTCCTCTTCCTTAAAAACAATGTGACAACATTCCTTGAGCAGCGTGTGCTTAATCTCCAAGGATTTAGAGGATGTGCTGTCAGTGACTTCAGCTTTTCTAGTGGTTTAGCACGCCAACAGAGTTTTCTTTTTCCATTCTCTCGTGTATGCGTTCCAATACTAAAACCAGATGGAAATAAAGGAAAACTCTTAACAGAGGCTAGTGCCAAATATTTCGTTTAAAAAGGAAACTCCATCTGTGTGCTCTCCCACCACACAGCCCACTGTTAAGAACAGGAGTTTCACAGCTCACTCACTTATGTTAATTTTGATTAGTTTTGACTACTTGCAAAGGTAGAGCAAGTGGTGGTTAGGGAGATTGCAAACTAAGGCAGCTCTCCTTCTGGCATGTGGCTGGCAAGGCACTGTGTACCTGGCAGACATCCTAAGCAGCAGCCTACCAAGAAGGCAGTTTTAAGGCACATAGATGCATTCTTTGGGTGATTTTCTAGGTTAACACTTTTAGAAGTGAGTACCTGACTGTGTAGTGAGGCTTTTGTTTGTCAGTAAGTTGTAGTCAGAGGCACCTATTGCTCCCTGGAAGAATTCCCACTCCAGGTATAGAAGAACACAGGCTTAGGCAGAAGGCTGACTTACGGTAAAACGCTGACTGTACTAGCTCTGTCATGTCTTTGAAATTCAGTTTTCTCATCAATAAAATGGCAATAATATCTACATCCCTGCATTAAATTCAGAGGTATTTTGAAGAATAACTGAATATGCAGCTTTATGAGCAATACTATTATCGTTAATGGGATACTCACTGGTTCTTGCAAGATAAAGATTGTTCACCTATAGCTTTTTAAAAACATGTTAATGACCAAATACCACTGGTACCCACTCAAACCTATTGAAATAAAAAAAATAAATAATCTAATCATAAAGTCTGACTCTCAGGAACAGACATTTTTATAAGACAACAGCAAAAAGAAAAAAAAAATGTTAATGTATATGTATGACAGGCATCCGTGACCCATGTCATGTGAAGCAAAATCACACAATAACCCAGACTTAGCCTTGGGGGTTTTCTCCCTCTCCTTCCACACTTTTCCCCCTTTCCCTCTCCAGTTTCCATCCTCTCTATTCTGTGTCCCACTCCTGACAGGAGTCTTAAGATCATTCTGACCTGCCATTTTTAAACCAGTCTACTCTCGATTCCCTAGATTCCAACATTGTTTTTCCCCAAAGCTCGAATATTAGGTGCCATCACACTGCTGTTCTATTTCAGAGTTTGAAATTTTCCACTCTAATATCATGAATATTTGCACAGGACTGGGTATATGGGATGCAGAGGCCCTTTGTGTTTAGGCCTCTTTCTCCAGCTTTGCAGGGAGTTAGAACTGGGTTAGTCAATCGAAGTCCTGTCCCTGAAATGGGAGATGTTATTTTCCTACACCTATCTTTACTGGATCAAAAGAAAAATTAAAACAAAATAAAACAAAACGTTCTCTGGGGTCAGTCAAGTTCACTGTTAAGCAAACATCAGAAGTGGGAGAGGCTGATACAAATGCCTGTGGACCCAGCTTCTCAGCCCAGATCAGGTTATTGTTTCTCCAACACTTTCCTGTTACCCTTCCTTTATACACACACACACACACACACACACACACACGCACATGCAGAGAGAGAGAGACAGAGGGAGAAAGAGAGTGAGAGGGAGGGAGAGAGAGAACTGTACTAGCTCTGTCATGTCTTTGAAACTCAGTTTTCTCCTCTATAAAATGGCAATAAGTTCACAGGGTATTTTGAGGAGTAACTGAACTATATGTGCATATATAATGCCTGATACATAGAAGGTACTCATCTTCCATGAAGAAGACACAGGGAGGGAGAGAGAATACGAATGACTGACATTTCCAACTCAGTTCCAGTCATGCTAAACCATATACAGAATTTTCCAGAAGAAACTATTAATAACCACAAGCACAATGAGGTTGCCAAGCTGTCCAGTACCATAGAGAATAGATGACCAGGTAGTTACTGTGCTCTGAGCATGAACATGTGCCTCCTCCGACCTCTCATGTCTTCTCTGTAATAGCACTTAGCATTGCTGGACTTTGTCATTTGGCTTTCTGTTTACTTCTGCAGACTGTAAGCCTCTAGAGACAAGAGACTGTTGTAGATACCTCCTTTCTTCCCAGTGGTCTGATCAGAGCCTCCTAGTGGAACAAATGAAGCTCCTGGGCAGGGGGAGTTGGGCATAATCTCACTCCTGCTGTGTCTATAAGAGCTGACACTGCCTGAGCTCTGGGCTCACTTTCTGTGTTTGAGCTCCAGGGTGAGCTCACACATTCACTCTGGGTTATAGTGGCTGGTACTTGTTTTGGCTTTTTTTTTTTTTTTTTTTTTTTTTTAAGAAACTTGCTGTTATTCACACTAAGATGCTACTGGGTGGTCTTTTAATTCCCTTGGAATGCATCAGGTTACTGAGCAGAAGATTTTATTCTACCTGTTGGACCAATTACCAATAAGAAAATGCATATTTCTCTGATACTTTCAGACTTTTAGAATCATTCAAAATGAGCAATTGTGGCCTACAATGGAAAGCTGTTATCTCAGAATTTTGAAGTACCTGAGTGTTTCTCTTGAAGAAAGAGTTCATTTAATGCAGTAATACGTAATTATTTAATGGGCATTGAATATATCAAAACTTTACTCAGATGCTCTTTTCTCATTGTAATCATTTTCAATTCTACATTTCCTTAAAGAGGGCTTTCCAGAGAAAAATGGAAACTGGATTCTTGTTTTTTAGTTTTAACCTCTCTGAGGATTTTCATACTGTCTCACCTCCACCCCTATTCACACAAATTATTCCTCATCCACCTTGTGTGGATCCCATGTGGCTGATTTAGACCTCATGCTACTCTGTGTCAATGTGTCTATCAGTTTAACAAGTACACTTCTCTGAGAAGCCAATAGGGTTTTGACAGATGGATTTGAGATATCAAGAATATACTCGGCCTTGATGCTTTGGAATCCAAGTTTTTATCTTCCTGAAAGGAAGCATTAGCTGCCCTCCTCCATTTTCTAGCTAATGCACACAAGCAGTAATCATGTGGGTTTTTATCTCTGTTCAGAATCCTTTCTATCTTGTAGACAGATCAGAGTCAACTCTGTTTTGGATCTGTGCATTTTTAAGAATGTTCCTCCTATACATGTATACATATTATTTATAAAAAAAAAACACGAAACCAAGGGAAGAAAAGAAAAACCAATGGGAAAAATCATGACTTTGGCTTTTCAGGATTCATGCTTTTCAATACTCTCCCCCTTTTATAATATCTAGGTACAATTTTGTTCTCCCTTTTAATTTAACATGGTAAAAATTTTTATTTTTTACACACTTATTATAATTTTGATGTCTCCTTGAGTACCATACAATAGCTGACTGTTCATCTATTGCTGGATTTTTTTTTTTACAGTTTTCACCAGCAGAAATAATGATCTTGCTCTTGCTTTTAAAAAAGAATGCACATCTTACCGATGAGAAAACTGAGGAACACATGGATAACTGTTAGAGGAAGCATTCACACTGCTAGTGAGTGGTGGGATGAGACTGGAACCATTCTTTTCTGTGCCCTGCTTAGTGCTCTGCCGTGAGCCAAAATTACCTTATTTTAAACCTCCAGTCCACCAGAACCTTTTAAAAATAAAATATCTTGTCAGGCTTGGTGGCTCATGCCTGTTATCCCAGCACTTTGGGAGCCTGAGGCTGGCAGACCACTTGAGGTCAGGAGTTTGAGACCAGCCTGGCCAACATAGTGAAACTCTGTCTCCACTAAAAATACGAAAATTAGCCAGGCATGGTGACATGTGCCTGTAATCTCAGCTACTTGGGAGGCCGAACCAGGAGAATTACTTGAACCCGGGAGGCAGAGGGTGCTGTGAGCCGAGATTGTGCCACAGCACTCCAGCCTGGGTGACAGAGCGAGACTTCGTCTCAAAAAAATAATAAATAAACAAAATAAGATATGTTGTACTTTGTGTATTTAACAACCAGTTAGCAATCCCTGTAATATTTAACATTGTTCTACACCAGGTTCTCTTTGGGGTACATATAATGTCTGCTGTCTTTAGGGTTGTGCCATTATTTGACTTCCATATACATTTACAGGTGTACTTAAGGGTACTGTGCATGTGTGATTGTGTCTGTGTTTGCAGAAAAAGAGAGGGGAAGGTATCTTACCTAGACTCAGCCCTGTGTTCCTCGAAAGAGGTACCTCATCCATTTGGTCTACTTCAGTTAGGAATCCATCAGACACCTTTATCTTTTACTGTATTATTGTCAGATGAGGGATGATAGAAGTGGCTTTTTTTCTAGGTCAGTGCATTTAATTAGTGATTCACATTTCACATTGTATCATAGCCAACATTTGAACATAGAGATAAACCAGGGTGAGAAAAATTATCCTTTGAAAACATTTTTTTGGCGTAGATTCAGAGGGTACATGTGCAGGTTTGTTACATGGGTATATTGTGTACTGGTGGAGGTTGGGCTTCTAGTGAAACCATTATTCAAATGGTGAACATTGTATCAGATAGGTAATTTTTTAATCCTCACTCCTTTTCACCCTGCTGCCTTTTAGAGTCCTAGTATCTTTATGTCCATGTGTAATCCTAATTTTCCTAATATGGTATGTATGCACTATGGAATGTTATGCAGCTATAAAACTAACACTGGAACAGAAAACAAAATACCATGTATTATCACGATTAAGTGGGAGCTAAATGATGAGAACTCATGGAAACAAAGAAGAGAAGAGTTTAGATCTCACTTATAAATGAGAACATGCTGTATTTGATGTTCTGAGTTATTTCACTTAGAACGATGGCCTTCAGTTCCATCCATGCTGCTGCAAAGGACATTATTTCATTCTTTTTATAGCTGCATAATATTCCTTTTATGTTTGTTTTTGGTTTTAGTTCTGAAATCTGTTCCTATTAATTTTTTTTAACTTTTATTTTGGGTTCACAGGTACGTGTAGGTTTGTTATATAGGTAAACTGCCACAGGGGTTTGTTGTACAGATAGTTTCATCACCTAGGTACTAAGTCTAGTACGCAATAGTTATTTTTTCTGATCCTCTCCCTCCTCCCACCTTCCACCCTCAAGTAGACCCCAGTGTCTGTTGTTCTCTTCTTTGTTTCCATGAGTTCTCATCATTTAGCTCCCACTTACTAGTGATAATACATGGTATTTTGTTTTCTGTTCCAGTGTTTTATAGCTGCATAACATTCCATAGTGTATACATACCATATTAGGAAAATTAGGGATTGTTTTAGAACTTTAGATTTTTATGTCCACAAGAATCCTTAGTCATTCTCAAAGCTAATGCCAATGTTTACATGAAAAATGAGGCCTACAGAAGTTGAATGCTTTGCCTAACGTGACAGAATCACTACTGTGATTCAGGCAAAAGAAGAAAAAAAGAACATGTTCAGATCTTTCCCGTTTAATTTTTGACTCGGTTGAAGTGGGGTTAGATGAGAAAGAGATGTGATTAGTGGCCAAGCAGACTTTGGGGATACATGTCTCTGTGACATTCCTCTTCATATCTGCATGCAAAAGCAATCTGTACTACTCTTGGGAAGAGTCTGTCTACTGAGGATCAAAGAAGTCATTCTCTCTCTTCTCAAGTTTGATTATTGTAAGAAAATGAATATGGGTTCAGGTGTAGAGGCCAAATATGCAGACCTATTCCACTTCTGTCACTTCCTCCTAGACTGGGGGACCCATGAAGTGGAACGTGCCCATTGGGAATGTTTTGTAAGAGAAAGATCAAAAAAGCCAGTCTCTAAATGTAATACACTGCCTGATCCATTGGGTTAGGAGAAGAAAATATTACTATTTCAATTGAAAATTGGAAATATAATTGTTTTCTAACTTACGTATTGCATATATGTTTTATAATTGCCATAATATAGTAGAATAGTAGTTCATGTATATAATTTAAAGTATGCATATACTGGGAGTTAATGATCATAAATTTTTTATTGAAGGGAGGCATAGTCATGGTTAGAGACCCCAGGCTAGAGTCCTAAGAGGTAGAAACCTTTGCTGTGCAAATCACTTCTAGTGCAAATAACTTCTGGCCAGTGAACTGGGATCAACTGTTATAAAATCTTTGGCTCCAGAGGTAGTTGCTCATGGTAGTGAGCATTAACTGCCCTTTGGACTCGGTCTCAGCCCCCACTCCTTGCCCCCAATCCATCCCAGATTCCATGGCTTTCTATGGGGTAGAGATTCAGCTGCTATGTGGACTGAGTGTCCTAACATAGGCAAAGAGCCTGTCACAGTGCTTAGCACTTAGCAGGTGCAAATGATGGATCTCCTTTCAGGAGTTGTCTGCTCTCCTTTTGGAACCTGAAATCTGGCTGAGACAATTATTTGTTTCAGTTCTAATATTAGGCTTGATTTGGACTGAATGTAAACATCTGTGACTTTGCTTTTAGTACACTATTATGAGGTCAGGCCCGGTTTGTTTAGTTCTGAAGCTTCTTGGCCTTTTGTACTGTTTAAAAAAGGGAAACCTGCATTTCCTTTCTGGACCTGACATTTATGGATTCATCCAAGGGAGCCTCATTCTTGGCTGACAGAGCAAAGTCCTTGGTTCTCTGTGAGCCATTCTACTTGGGCTAGTGCCTTCCCCTTTCTGCACATAATTATTTCCCTTTGTCAGTATTATATTTTATTATAAGGACTGTATAGATCCTTGCAGCAGTGCCTATGCCAACCCTTTTTGGGAAGGAATTTTTGAACTAGAATTCAAATATTGTGTCTCCAAAAATATTCACATTGTGCCACATCTTACCTAAAGATAACAAGTCACAATACTCCTTTTCCATGGGATTGGGAATTGTTAAAAATATCACTTTAGTTTTTTAAAAAAAATAATGTAGCTCTGAGATTGGACCTGATTTCCTGATGTGTGTCTGAGATGGTCTGAAGGAGGGATTGCTCTGTGTTCTCCCCATCGCTGTTGCTCCTCACTCAGGTGACCTGTCCAACTACCATTCACCTCTCATGTCCTTTGCTTCCCAGGGCTTCTCTTTGCAGACCACCATGCTTGGCCACTGTTCCTTCACACTGAGATGACCCTTTCTCTTTTCTTACCAAGACTATTAAAAACATAGTTCCTCAGAGTGACTGATCTGATATGTTAATAAAGAAATAATACCGCTTACAAAAACCTTTGAAGACATATGTTGCCTAAACACCTTCCCTTGAAGAGATTTGTGTTTGCAGAAAGAGGCAACCTCGCTAAAACTAGTGGTGGCTGTGGTGGTAGTAGTAACACTGAGAACATTTATGGATCAAGTACTGTCACCCATTTTATAGCTTCCCAGCTGCTTATAACTGGGGTTGATATACACATTATGATAAACACCAGGACCTCCTGTTTTATCATTTTTCTCAAGTACTTGTTTCCTTACGTGTCTGTTGGAAGCATCCGTTTGTCCTTTGTTGCTTACTTGGAATCTTGTGGATGGTAATGGTCTTTACCTTGAATTTAGAGGACACTCTGTTAAATGGACTTTGATTTCATTTAATTTGGCTTCTGTTGGTTTTTGTGTTCTAATGGAGAGTATTACAGAAAAAAAATGCAACTGGATACTAAAGAACCTTGCATTACTCATTTTCTTAAATTGACTTACTAACCAAGGGCACTTAGGATTATAAATGTCTTCTTCAGTTTCAAAATGTTGTGTTTATGGTGTTTTTTTAAATCACTGTGTAGCCAGCCTTCCAGATAAAATTCTCTAGCTTTAATACTGTGATATGCCAGGAATCTTGTTGCCAGTATTTTTCTACATAATATTTCAAACTCTTTCCTTCCAAAATCTAATTTTATTTTGAGCTTTAGTACGACACTGTAAATGTTGAGGTCATTGGAAGAAAGGAATCTTCTTACTTGTAAAATTAGCTCTTTGAGTCTGGGCTGGAAATACCTTACAGGTCTGAAGCAGCGGAGAGTTTTGCAGAAATGAGTTTGAATTTTCCTGTGACCAGCTTCATTTTTGCCTTGAGGTAGGAATTGGATGATGGTACATAAAGTCTTTTGAGGATACAGCCCTTGGTGTTATACAGAGTAGTTAGCATTATAAATACTTCAGTATGTGCAATATTAAAAAGAGATTTGTATTGAAATGATTTATTTAGATTTATAAGTTGGATTATTCTATTTTTAACCTAACTGCATTGAATCCAATTAGAACTTTAAATTTTGTTTTTATGAGGGGTACTGTGTAAAGCATCATTTTTCCATGTTTTTAATGAGTTTTCGAAAGATAGACCTTGTGTATGCTTGCAAGTCAGATATACCATATTGGTAAGAAGTTGCATCACTCTTTTCTTATATGAGGCTTTATTTTGCCATATATAGGGCACCAACTGGGGAAAATCTATGTCCCAGTAATGGTTCTGTGTGCATATTCTGTGTTTCTTTTATTTCCAGGATCAAAGTAACTCATCAGCAGTATCTGTGTAAGAGCAAATGCTTTGACAATAGTAAAAACATGGACTTGAACCCGGTTTCTACTACTGACTAGCTGCGTAATCAGTGTAACCTAGAGAGCCAGTAGGCCTTTCCAGGCCATAGTTTCCATTATGTAAAATGCTGACTAAAAGTACCTATCTTGGAGGGCTATTGTGATGACTTAAAAAAAATTGTAGGGGAAAATATACATTAAACTGCCTGGCTTAGCCCCAGAATATAGTAAAGTTTAATAAATGGTGATTTCATCATCATTCTCATCTAGCATTTGAAAGCAGTTTTCTACTGGCATGAGGAATAAAAGTTGTCGGTCATCTGTCAGAGACTGAACTAGAAAAGGCAAGAAAGCAGCTGGTGACTTTGCACATTCCTCAAACAGGAATCGAAGTTCTGTCGGGGGGCAGAGGAGAGTTTCTAGTCCCAGAAACTTGACACCCATTAGGATCATGATCACAAGTTTTGCCACTGGCTTGATTGAAGTGTTCTATTCTGAAGATGGAAATTTTTCATTTTTTTCTAAAGGGCAAATCAACAGAGTTTCAATTTAAAACAAGGCTAGATGCTTATGAATGTCCTTCAATATGCAAGGTTTTAGTCTGGTGTAAGAGCATGACTGGGGTCAGACGCAAGCCTTTTCAAATCTCAGCCATCTCCTTGTCTAGCCATAGCCACAGAACACACCTAACTTTTCTAGACAATGGGGACAATTCATACCTATGGACTTGGTGTGTCAATTAAATAAGACTGCCAGCAAAGAGGCTGGCACGGGGCCTGGCACATCAGAGGCCTCAGTAATTGCTGGTTGGCAGTGTGCTAAGCCTAACTGTGTGTAGAGGGGTACAGAATCAGGCAAAATGTGGCTCCGTCCTCAAGGAGCTTAGGAGCCACAAGAATACACAAATGCTTGAAAAGCAGTATGTTCAAGTGAAGAACACAGAGAGAGGCCCAACCTGACTGCTTTGTGTCTGCATTACCTGTTGACACCCAAAGGGCCGTCATCCTGAAATAGCAGGGGTGCTAGAACCTGTTAAGAGTGAAGTTTGAGTGTTTGGTATTGAAAGCATGGTGAGTCAGTGTATTACACAAATAAAAACAGCACTGCAACACCTGTCTCATCATTTATTGTGAGTTATTTTGTTTGTTTTTTGCTTTTAAGCTGACATGCTAGCAGTTCTTATTTTCCTCTTAAAATGTCTTTGTTGGGTGGAGAGTCTTAAACCCCACCAGGCAGGAAGCAGCTTTCACAAGTCCATACACAGGGATGGCTTAAGCTGAGTGCCCAGTCCCTGAAAAGCTAGAATTCCCTGCAGTTTGATAACACCCTTTAAGGATATAAAAGAAACTTCTGAAAACCAATTTCTGGCTTATCATTTTAATTTCTTCATATTCATTTTTGTTCAAACTAATGCCAGTTATTTGGATTTTCCTTTACCATTAAAAGCTTTAAAAGCCAAACCTTCATCTGAGAACTTAGTCTGTAGTGTTTCAGCCATATCCCTGACTACCTATCCCTGCGTCTCAATAGGCAGCTGCCAAGCCCTCTGCTGTCGGTGTGCCAGTCTCTGTCACTGGTGTTGAATTCCTTACTGAGATCCTATTCTTTTCAGTGTAACTCCAGTCTATTCAAAGATGCAGTGATTTTTTTCTCTCTCTTAATTCCGTTGACTCATGTGACCAGATATCTAGTAGGCACTGTTTTCTTCATGTTCAATTACCCAATTGTCTACCACTTGAAAATTTTACTCTCTTGTGCTTTGGGCTGTGGAGGGGGATCAGTAGCCAGTAGCTGCACACTGCAGTAGAGAAAAAGGTATGGGTTTCAGAATCAAACAGACATGGTTTGAGTCTTACACCCACACTAGCCGTGTGATCTTGAGCAAGTTACTTACCTCTCTGTGCCTTGGTTTCCTCTGCTCTAAAGCTGAATGTTTAGAATGTTGTAAACATGTGATGTTATGCTGCATATGTGAAGCACTGGCTTACTTACTTCCTGGCATACAGTATGTGCTGTTGCAGGGAAGCTGCTGTTACTGTGGTTGTCATCTCTTGTTGCCCACCCAGTTGGTTCAGTGCCCTAGTGTCGGTCTCCATGGAGAACTTGCTGGGGGAAGCAGGGTCAGATTCCCTAGCCAACTGAGATGCTCTGTGCCCTGAGGAGCACCCTCACTTCTTTACCACGGTACCCACTGCTCTCATCATGGGCTGTATGTTCAGGTGGCTTCCACTGAGGGCTATGACTTCAGCCTTGCTGGTGATTAATGAGTGCACCCTGCAATCATGCCTACAGCCCTTAGGTTGGCTGAGGCATTTATATTCCAAGCTGTTGGTCCTTATCAAAAGGAAGGGAGGCAGGACCATGATAGCCAGATCAAAAAAAGGTGATATACTTTAATCCTTGCCTTCCACCAATGTAGGAAAGATGAAGGAGCTGCAACACATTAGTTGGCTGTTATGACAAGTGGAGCAGAAGAATGTGGATGAGTGGCTTGTGGATGCTTGGGCATCAGATGTGGGACTCCCTGGTGAAGCCGGGTAGCCGCCCTCAGGAGGCTGATCACTCTAATATCAGTCTACCAGGCATCCCACTTGCCCTTTGACCATTTAGAAGGGGATGACCCAGTTAAGCATCCTCCCTAAGGATGTTTCTCTCTTCCTGACATGGTCAGCATAACTTCTTTAGACCGACAGCAGAGCAACAAAGAACTTTCAGATGGGAACGATAGAGATAGTTAACATTAACTGAACACTTATTATATGCCAGTTACTAGACTAACCAGCTTACACATGTGATTTTATTTAATTCTTCTACAGCCCTCTCAGAGAGGCATGGATGCTTGTTACCTCCTTTCTTCAGATGAGGAGGCAGAGGAGTGGGTATGCCCGGTAACGTGCCGAGTGTCACAGAACCAGTAAATACGGGAATAGAAATTCAAACCAGATTCTCCTACCTGCAGAGCCTGAGCTGTTTATCTCTGTGCTATGGACAGAGTTGTTTCCTTGCGTCAGGCTGTGGCCCACCCCTCAGCTAAAGTTAAGGGGGAATTGTTGCTAATTTTCCTTGACTATTTTACTGCCTTTTATCAGCTGCACTTTATAGGAAAGATGACCCATGTCCTCCCCAGTCCTAATCATATTGGGATCTGGACACACTTGGCCTCTTCTCCCCTAGCTCCTCCTGTACATGACTGTTCCATATCTGTGGTCTTACTAAAGGCAGCTCTCTTGCAGATCTTGGTGCTGTTTTTACCTCCATTAAGGGTGACTCATTTAGCAAAAAGGCACTAGTGAGCATGTAGACATAGACGTTGTATAGATGGAAGAGTATTTACACCACATACAAGAGCAAATACCACAGCACTCTCTGTTCCCCTAAACTCTGACTGTATTGCCTCAAGGGACTTTTCTTCTTTGTATTAACAGTCTCTGGTTCTGTTTTTCAGAGTCTTCTCTTCCCCTTCAGTCTGCTTCCCTCCTACCTTAGGCAAAGTGATTCAGACTTCTTCAGCTGCTACCCAACCTTGCTACCCAAACCTGTTTTAACACTAGGTACAATAGAAATAAAGCATCCCTAGTCATGAGGGCTCAACCTCCTTAGAAGCCAGTGAGAGTGTGAAATAGCTTTGTTTCCCCTGTTGCCCTCATTAAGGAGCTGTAACCCATTACACACATGCCAAACATGATTGACAGGCATGTGGTCTTTGGAAAAATGCTGGTCACTTTCATATCTGAGAGCCAGTCACCAACTCCCTGTCCCTTCTTATGAATTGGCAGCCTTTGCAAGGATCCTCAGCCCATCCTGGGAGCTCACCTTCTTCTTTCTATCCCTCTATTGTCACCTTTACCCCACCCAAGAACAGGAAGTAACGTTTCTTATGCACTCCAAGACTTCATGCCCTTGATCTCTTTTATGCCCATTTTGAAGAAGATGCTGGCCTCTGCTATTTGTATCAGTAATTCTCAGCTGGTCACCAGCTTAGAATTCTAATTATGGCCACCATTTAGCCTGAGATTGTTTTTTGTTCATTTATGAAAATCTTTGCTAAGATCTTACTGTGGGCAAAAATTAAGATAATCAACTGTTTTCGTGGAATTTAGAGAGAGAGAGATAAATTAATCAGCCATGAAATACTGTGTTGATTTCTGTGAAAGAAAAAATAGAGCAAAAGAACTGGATGTCTTCAGTAGGAAGCAAGTGACAAAATGGGATATGAAGGTTGAAAAAGACTTTCCTGGGGTCATGAGGAAAGCATGGGAGCAGCAGGAAAGAGTGTCCACAATAAGAGGAAGCACTGCTCCGTGTGGCAGAAGGGAGCGTGATAACTTGGAGGAACATAAAGAAGGCCAGTGTGACTGAAGCTTAGCAGAGAGTGATGTTGAGGGAGGCTGATGATGGCTCTCACCTTAGGTTTGCATCCTCATCCTGGCAACCTGTGAAGTTCACCGTATTTGGGAAACGGGTCTTTGTGGATGTAACTGAGGTTTCCCTGGATCCATCCTGCTGTGCCCTACATGCCATCATATGTGTCTTTATAAGAGTAATGCAAAGGGAGATGAGACACACAGAGGAGAAAGCAATATGAAGATAGGGTCAGAGATTGGGGTGATGTGGCCATTAGCCAAGGAGTATTGGCCTCTACAGAACTGGGAAAGGGCACAGAGCTGATTCTCCCCTAGTGCCTCCGCAGGGAGTGTGGCCTTCTGGCCTCCACAACTCTCATAAAATCAACATCATTTTAAGCTACCCAGTTTGTGGTAATTTCTTACAGCAACCATAGGCCACTCCCCTCCAACAAGAGACTTTACACTATCTTAGAGTAAAGGACTACATCATCAACACCCAGGATTTTAGGCCTTTAGACAGGGCCCATTCCTTTAGACACAAAGGAATGCTATAGGAAGCATAGAAGACATCATTCTCACCCTCATGCTCCCCATCAGAAACTTAATAGAAGTATGAGCAGAAACATGTCTTTGTATTAAGTATTTGCATATGCTCATGAATATATGAAGAAATAAAGTATGTTTGGGGATATCTTACTCTCAAAAATTCTTGATATGGTTTCTTCCTCTGAGCTGGAATGCCCTTTGGTCACATCTTTTCTGTTTTTGCTTATTTGATGAAATTTATTGACAGCATTAAACAAATCAAGAGGGAAAACAGTGTACTTTTTTCTCTAATGCCTAGTGAGATAAGGTGTTTATCTGATTCCTACTGTACTATTTTTTCCTTGTATAACAATACTTTAAATTCTTTCAACACATAATTTTGTTGTAATGATAAAGAGAGTATTAATTGTGGTGTTGGGGTTAAATTTTATTAGTAAGAGTATTAAATGCTGCTTACAGAGAATGAATAGCTATAATCCTCCCACTTCAGAAATTTAGTTTTATCTAGGAAAACTAAGAAAAATGCAAAATGATATTTTAGGTTAACACTTTTAAGGTTTACATTTGGGCAGAATATTAGCAATGACCTTTCTGGAGGTTTAGAACAAAAGTCTATGCTATTAATAGGTGAATATTTGATAACTGTATTCATGCTGATGTATTAACTGTACATTTATTTAAAGAGGCCACTTCAAACTCTAAGTTTGGAATAAGCTTATTTGTCTTTTTTTCTTAAGGAATAAAGAATGGCCACTTGGTAAAAGCAGCCTGAAATAAGCTTGTTTGTCTTAAGAGAATTTTCTAAGTAATTATTATTTTGAAATATTTTTATTAAAAATTACAAATATGTAACAGTAGGGAGAATAACATCATGAGCCCCCATGTAATTAGCTCTGTTGGCCAGTCATATTGTATTTATTTCCCATCCACTTCTTCTCACTGGATTATTTTTATGTAAATTATATCATTTCATTCTTTAATATTTCATATGTATATATTTTATATGTATATAAAAGTATTTTAAATATGTGTTAAAAACACAATCAAAATACCAGTATTACAACAATAAATCCCTTACTAGCAAGTATTAGTTGGGTTTCAGCTTTCCAAATTGCCTGATGTGTATTTATATTTCATATATGCAAATTCAAGGAAAGTATAAAAATTGTTTTTCAAATATATTTTATTTCAAAAGGATGAAACACATTTTATAACACCAGAAGGATTAAAATAGGGACATTATAGCAATGAACTTACAGTCTGTTTGAAAAGTTTGGCAATTGTACAAAAATAAATAGAAATATCTAATTATGTAACTTGACATTTTTCTATCACATTATAAGAAATTTTTTAAATGAAGAATGACCAAAAGTTATACAATAAAGCAATGTAATATAATAATAGAGTTGCTTGGCATCCAGGGCTCTGTAAGAGGATATATTTTTCAACTAAACATCCTCTTTAAAAATCCTGTGTCTAGAGAAGCTCAATGTGTACTAGAAGATAAAGATATACATGGTAAGTATTGAAAGAGGATAACCATTATCTTGATTTTTAGCACTATAGGTTGATTTGCCTGTTCAATAACTTTATATAAATCGAATCCTAGAATATGTACTATTTAGTGCTTAATTTCTCCCTCTCAGTGTTGCTTGTGAGATTCATTTATCCATATTTTTGCATGTAGCTATAGTTTGTCATTCTCATTGCTAAATAGGATTCTATGGTAAAAATATACCACTATATTTTTTTGCTGATTGACATTTAAACTCTTTTGAGGGTTTGGTTATTACAAATAGTGTTATCTATGAACATTCTGTTATATGTATTTTGATAAATATTATTACATATTTCTGTTGGGTATGTACAAGGAACATAATTGCTAGGTTGAAGATTATGTACCTCTTCAGCTTCTGTGTATACTCCCCAACAGATTTCGAAAAGGTGGTACCAATTTACACTCTCACCAGCAGTGTATAGAGTGGCTATTGCTCCACATATGTGATCATTTTTCATTTTAAATTATTTGTTGAGCAGGGAGGGTTATTGGATGAGTCTTCGCAGTTGAAATTTGACAGGTATAAGAAAGCCAGTTACAATTATTAAAAGAAAAATTTTAAACAGACTAAATTGAATAGAGTTTGAGCAAAGATCAATTGGCAAATCAGGAAGCCTCCAGAACCAGAATGGGTTCAGAGTGACTCCAGGGCTGCCACATGGTCAGATAACATTTATGGAAAGAAAAAGAGAAAGTGATGTACAGAAAACAGAAGTGAGATGCAGAACAGCCACATTGGTTACAGTTAGGCATTTTCCTTATTTGAACAGGATTTGAATAGCTGGCTGCCTGTGATTGGCTGAAACTCAGCCACTGTGATGGGCTGAGGCCCGGTTACATGAGTAATTTACAGCCTGTTTACACATCGAGTTAGGTTAGAGTTTACTATTTGAAGAGAAACCTTTAGGATAAACTTAAAATCTGTAATGAGGCAGCTAGGCTAAATTTAACTTAACACTATTTTTATTAATCTGAAATTTTAAAGAAATAGATTTTGACCAGATTAAAGGCAATTTTCTCACTCATTCTACCTTTGAGAAATATTTCCATTTATAAATTATCTGTTTATAACTATCTTCTGTGTGTGTCTCTCTCACTGTGAGGAAAATGGAGCATGGTTTGCCATGATTCCTTTGGGAAGAGCTCTAAGGAATCTGGAAGACAATTGTTAAGATGACTCTCAGTCTTGTCTTTTCAAGGCCACCTAGTGCTTAACTCAGGTACCCACTTTCCATCTCTTTAGCTGTCTGTTATTCTCCTATGGAATCCTCTTTAGTTTCACATTTCTCTGAAACTGAAGATTTTAAAACTTTAAACTTGGGAAGAGATCATCCTCACTCAATTTAGAGAAAGGGCCCACCTTCTGGCTCATACATTTTACATTTCTATGAATATTTTTAAATAAAAGATATTAGATGTTAAAATACTGTTATTATGTAATGAGTTATCCAGCTGTAAAGAGGGTTTGTCTGTAAAATAAAACCTTTTCTTTAATGGTGCATACTTTCTACTCCTTCCTGTTGAATTTAGGACCAATTCAGTTAGATTTCATGCCTTTTTCCTTTTAGTTCTTTCTTCATCTTTCCAGCTACTCTGTATGCCCTCCTCTCCCCCATTGATGTCCCTCTGGCACTGGGTATCAAGGTGTGCATAAATATATTAGAAAGAAATTGGGATCAATTTTAGGATACCTCTTAGGTCTTATTCTCCATTTTAGGCTATGTAATAGGTTTCTGTAATATAGAAAAAAACTCATCTCCTTCAGTACTTAGAGAAAATCATGAGTCACACTAGTTGTGTCTTAATTGTTACGTGTGACAGACTCAACAACATTTTAAAAAATTATACTGAGACAAAACATTATTTTTTCCTCTATTACTTGCTATTAATTTTTGAAAGTGTTATTAAGGATAAACTCTACAACTTACTGGTCTCTGGTTAACCCAGGGGAACCCCTGCTGAGGTAGCAAGAAAAGAAGAGAAACTCTGTCAAGAATCATTAAACGTGATGCTCCATGTGCTCCTGGTCAGAGGACAGTTCTCACTTGGTTTTCACATTTCAAGAGAGTTCTCTGAACTCAGAAAACCAACCATGTGAGCATAATGTCAGGTGATTCCTATTTGGGCCAGTAACAGTCTGTTACCAAGCGTGAGGAACCATCATACCACAGAATGCTTCGCTACAGCCCGTGCTCCTGGCACTTACCAACATTCTTTGCGTAAACCATCAGATCTCTGCACTTTGAGAGGTGGGTGAAAAGTTTCCATGAAAGAGCATAAAGTCAAGGCTTTTCATAATCATTATAGTTTTCCTTGGAGATTCTTTGGGTCCAGGTACCAGGAGCCTCGATGAAGCCTTCCCTTTGTAAACTTTTCCCTTATGAGTTTGAAAGTGAATCTTTGCAATTTGTAGAGCTATTTCAAGGTGCAGGTCCCTTTGAAATATTTTTGCTTTCTTCAGAGGGAAGTGGGATTGGCGCCTTTCCTCACTCCCATCTTCATGGATGTAGCACTCTGTGCCCTCTGTGTGATACTAAAGCAAAGGATATTGCATATGGAGACTGCCGTTTTGTTTTAAATTAATGTTTGTTTTCAGATTGGAAATGGATCTGACCTGAGAAGCTGTCAGTCACTAGTGAAAATCTGAGCAATGCTTGTGAAGGCAGAAATCAATCTGTGTGGAAATACGAGTTTATATAACAAGATGATACTTCTGAGTATGGAAACTTAAAATGAAAAGTACATCTTGAGAAGTGGCCTGTACAAAGAAGGTGTTCCCATTCAAGAAGACTGCTTAGAGGTGATAATGTCATTCTGTAATTGGGAAATGTGTGGATTGGGGCTTTTTTTGCCTTTAAACTTAGCTATAATATTACACATTCTTATCTGATCACTGCCAATTTACTATTAAGTTGAACAGCCCATTCCCCAGCCATCATTTTTAGTCAGTTTTCTCCATGTGTGAAGAACGCTTAATGTCTAAGGATAGAAGTTGTGTTTGTGGAAACACCTCTGATTTGTGTAACTGATGCATGAATGATACCCTTCCTCTCATTCCTGACTTCTTAACCACTGTAGTTGGCAGTGACGCTTCTTGTCAGTAATTGGTCTTTGCTCGTCATTCTTGAGATGCAATGCCTTTTGGCATTCTGTTGAAATTGTTCAGGGTGTTCTCATTTACTTCTCCGTCACTCTCTTTTACCACGTTGTGCTCCTCAGTCCCTATTTTCTTCAAAATGCCATCTGTGTTCCTTTCTGTGGGCTGTTGCCATCATGACTGTCATTCCTATCTGAGCATAAGCCACAGCTTCTTATTCAAACCCATTTGGTCCCAGAGAATCAGAAAACTGTGAATTCTTTTGCTTTCCCTTCACATATGGAGCTCTCTATTAATATTACTTTTCTCCTTTGCTTTCTATTTCAAAAGACCCTTTTCACCTTTTTAAGCAAGATTAGATTATTTGGAGAGACTTTTACTGACACATGGGCCACTTTCAGTTTTCTAGATAAGCACTTGACTCTGCCATGACTCGGCCTTTACTTTCTTAGACTGTTTCTTCTGAGCAATTTTTTAGTTAGTCACACTATGTACCTTTTCATTTTGAGTTACAAAAGCTCCAGTCTTGTCATCCAACTGGGCCCAATCATCTTGATCTTCTCCCTCCTTACAAAGTCCAGCCCCTTCCCAAGTACTCTGTATCCCATACTCTCTTAATTTCTCAAGGATCACTCTTCCGTTTGTCTTCTCTCCAATCTGCCCTGTGAAATCATTCCCATTGTATACCAACAATGCTTCTGTATCACCCATTAAAAAATAATCTATTCAGGACTCCAGGCCCCCTGCCAACCTCTCTTCTCACATTTCTTGGAGAGACACCTGCACTTAACTTGGGCACTTGTAATTCCTCCTTCACCCTTTAGCTTACTTCGGTCTGACTGACCCTCCCTACTTGACTGCTGTTCCTGACGAGGCTGTGGAGAGCCCCTGTGTTCCCTAAATCAATGGCCACTTTTCCAACCCTCTTTCACACATCTCTCAGTGACATTCAACATAGTCAATCCTTTCTGTGCCTTAATTTTTTTCCTTAAAGAATATGGTATATCTTTTGGCATCAGACATACCATATTCTCTCTTGGTTATCTTTCTCCCCCACCACTTGCTTCTGTTTTTGTCTCCATTGAAGATCTCCTGTACCTTATTTCTTAAATTTGGACACTCCTGGGACTCTTGCCTGGGCCCTCTTTCACATTTCATCTATTTCTACATTCTCAATGCTGTGACCATTAAGTGTTAGGGACTGTTTCTAGTACTGTTATATTTGCTGTGCGGGGTAGTTATGACAGGAAAATAAAAATTTACATAAATTGCCCAGAACATAGAAAATATTCTATAAATGGTGCTCCTGTTACCATTTTTTCATATTTGTTTCTCTCATACATTTGTGTAAAGAGTAGACTCAAAGATTTGTTGAAATAAAGAATAGTTGAGTTTATGTTCCTTTGGTTTCAGATATTTAACATCTTGGTTTTCTGTTAGGTATTAATTGCCACACACTTCCTCTAAGAAGGTATGTGTCTTGATCCACCAGATATTGGTATAAATGTTTTCAGGTCTTTTTCTTTAATCTATTTATCATTGTTCTACTCTCTTGACTTCAGCTGTTTTGATTATTTTCAAATCTAGTTTGTCTCCCTGGAAGTCACTTTCCCTTTTCTAGAGAAAGTTTACTAGATTATAGTTCTTATTACACTGCTTTTGTGAAGAATTCAATGAGTTAGTATATTTTTAATATATATAAAGCCCTTAGAACAATGCCTAGCACGTAGTTGATGTTTGGTAAAGGTCAGCTGCTATTGGTATATTTTAAAAATTCTTATTATTTTGCAATATAGGAAATTTCTTCAAGGAAGGAGACATCTATCTGTTTATGGGCATCTTGGCAGTGGTTACCTAATTTGCCTTGTTTGTAGGGTAGTGTTTGTTTTGTTTTGTTTTGTTTTTGAGACAGGGTCTCCCTGTGTCACCCAGGCTAGAGTACAGTGGTGTGATCATAACTCACTCCAGCCTCAAATCCCTGGGCTCAAACAATCTGCCCATCTCAACCTCCTGAGTAGCTGGGACTACAGGTGTGTGCCACCATACCTGGATAATTTTTTAAATTTATTTTTTATAAAGACATGTCTTGCCATATTGCCCAAGCTAGTATTGAACTCCTGGCCTCAAGCAATCATCCCAAAGTGCTGGAATTCCAGGTATGAACCACCGTGTGTAGTGATTTTTGGTGTGGTCCAAAGGCTGACTGGATCAGAACAATGCAAATGCTCAGAAAATAGCAGATTTCTGGGGTCCATTGCAACATGCTTGCCAAACCATGATCTGTGAAAGTAGGAGTCAAGAATCTGCTAAAATAAATAAATAAATTCCTAGTTGATTCTTATACATGCTAAAGTTCAAGGATTATTTTTGTAGCCCATAAATTGTGAGCTCTTGGAGGCTCAAAAGCTTTCAAGACATCATGCATGGATTAGTTACTTAATAAGCAGTTTGTTGAATTAAAAGCCTTGGAGAGCACTGAGTCTGTTGCTCTCGTGTTACCAACAGGAAATACAAGCCTAGCGAGTAGACTCTCCAAGATCTTATTGTTTGCTAGTGGCAGAGTCAGGGCTGAGATTCAGGCTGCCTGGCGACCAGTTCTGTTCTTTTCATACTCCAAACAAACTCCCCATGCTCATATAATGACCCAGAACCTCTTCTAGTATGCCTTCCATAAAGCAATGGAGGATACTGTCCAGTGCAAAACAGATGGAGAAGATGGTCCAAAACCTAGGATAGGAGTTCGTTCAGTGGGTACGTGTTTAAGTTTCATGCTGTAAGTGTTCACAGTCCAGTACAGTGATGAGAGCCCTGGATTGAAGACCTTGGTTTAAAACTCATTGACAACTTAGGTAGGCAAACCCAGAATACTGGACAGAAAGATCCCAAAGCCCCTTCTAGTTTCAGCATCTCCAGTTTTGATTTGAACATGACAGAATGCCAAGTGCAGTGCAGTCTGTTTGAGGTGAACACTATGAGCTCCCAAGAAACCTTCTTCCACATCGCCTCAGTGCTCCCAGCAGAGTCCTGGCTCTATGTGTCTGGTGTGATAAGAGTTTTACCACCATGATGCATTTAAAAATAACTTTAGTTGGAATTTTTTCCTTGGAGGTTTTAAGGCAGGAAGAAAAATGGCTGCTTATTTACCTCTGCCTGAGGTTGGAGCCTGCCCAGCTTGCTGCTTTCCTAGGTGGTCAGCATGCCCAAGCTTGAGGATGGGATGAGCCCTTCTGTGTGGTGGCAGGACTCAACAGCTTCCTCCAAACTTTACTGTTTCTTCATCTTTGAATGTGATAAAACATATTTTCAACCTGCTTTCACTCGTTAGTTCCTTGAATTGACAGTTTTGTTGCATAGCCTGGGCCTCTTCTTGTGGAGGATGCTACATTTTGACCAGCTAAAGAAATTTGGAGAAAGGTGAAGACAAAAACATACTAGCAATGGAAATCAACCGTAATTTTTGCTTAAAATTATTTGGGGAGGGAAAACAAAGCATTTAAGAAAATCATGTTGCTTAATGCAAAAAAGCAACAATGAATTTCAATGATATGTAAATAAGTATTTCAACTCACAAAATTACTCTTTTTAAATAAGGAAATATGTGTTTATTTCAGTTCCTTGGTACTTCAGAGTCAAAGCTAGAGCTCCTACTGTTCAAAATTTTTAGTGATTTATTTAAAGGTCAAGATATAGACATTATTCTAACCACTGAAACAATTTTTATTCCTTTCTGAATGTTATAATTCAATTACACAGCAGTATATTTTATTAAATATACTCAGTTCAGTTCTAAAGAAAAACCTGATTTTTATTATCTATAGCAATTAAGTTCTCAAATGTCCTTCTTTAGAAATAAACCTGGCAGTTTCCATTGAGTACCTTTTTAATGAAGATTTCAGAATTTGATTACTAAATGTCATAAAGAACATAAAACTGAAAGATGTGAAAATTTAAGGTTTTCCTTTTGATGAAACATTTGAATTATCAGTTAGGATTCTGCTCAGCTGTACCCAGGGAAAAGCCCAAATAAGCAGTGGCTTCAATAAGTCAGTTTATTTTTTCCCATAGAAGTCCATGTGTACCTCTGTTCCTCTGCCTTACCTGTCTCCAGTTGTCTGTAGTTGCAACAGGTATGGGCCACCTGCAGGGTCACACCTGCCTTTCAGGAAGGAAGAAGGGGCAGGGCAGAAGACAAAAGGATCAGGCCAGATTTCAGGGAGTCCTGCCAGAAACCCAATGACTTCCAAGTGCATTTCATTGGCCACTCTAGTTGTGAGTAAGGTGAGCTTAAAAACACATTGCCCAGCCTTCTTGTGTCACACCCCACCCCCAGTGCCAAAATCAGATTTCTGTTAACAAGAGAAGAGAAAGAAGATTGGGCAAGATGCTTACCCTATCAGCCATGTTCTGAAAGGTGAGCATACACCTTTTCTGAAAAGGATTTCCCCTTTCTGAAACTGATTTCAGATTTAAAACTGAAAGGTGAAACTGATTTTTCACCTTTCTTAATTGATTCTAATTAATTTAATATTTTTCTGTGACCCCTTATATTTGTTTTCTCCTGTGAGCCAAGAAGCCTTTCTCTCTGCTAGTAGGTGTACCTGTCTTAATTTTTCTGCTACATAGCTATCAGTTTGAGAGCAATTAAATATGCACATAGATATTGGTCTGTGGGACTGGGACTAGGCCAAAAGGGCATGAACCACCCCCATTATCTTTTATGAGGGCACCTGCCATTTGTGAGTAATTGATTTGCTCTTTTCATGGCCTTCACAACACTACCTGACCTCAGATCAAAGGCAGTTGTGTTCAATAAATCCTGAATAAAAGATCAGACTGTCAGTGGGCAAAGCATGGAGACAAGATAACCAGCCATTTGATTCTGGCTGTTTGATTATTCTTGGAAGCAGTGTAATTCATGCATTCTAATGAGTTTTCTGAAAAGCACACTGACTTCCACTCAGTGTGGCCCCTGAAGTTCCATCAGGTGGTAAGAAATGAATGTGGTGATTTCAGCAACCTCCTCCTTCCCACCTTCACCCACTATGTGTGAACCCATTCCAGGTTCCCTGAGTCTGCTGTGCTCTGTGTTTTCCATCTCTGGATGGAGTTGTTGACAATGTGCATTTGGTTATCTAGTATGCTTTCAAATATGGTTCTCGTTTTCCCTGGTAAAAATGAGGCTCAGACAGCACTTGATATCATTTTTACTCTCCATGTCAAGACATCCACTAGTGGCGTCAAAAATGGCCCTGTTAGAAAAGTTGATTTCTGGTTTCCTTCTGTTTACGCTTTCCCTTCACTTTCTTTTAAGAATTTTGTCAAATTCCATCCTGCAGTTTCATGAAATCATTGCTTTTTGCAAGTCGACTGTGTCCCCAACAGCAGATTTGCATTCTCTTTTCTCAGCAGTTCACCTATTTGCAATCTTGTTTCTCAAACACGGAAATAATCGAAGTAAACACATCACCCAGAGAGACTTGCTGAGGGGGAACTTGTGCAGATTCACATCCTGGCAGCCTGTTGGCATTCAGCCAGCAGCTCCTGTGTGATGCCCTGTACCTGCTACTTACAGGCTCTCAGAAACTGAAGGAAACATTCACTTATTAGTCTCTGGGATGCTCTCTTCACACGAGTGGTCCCCGAGTTAAGAACATACAATGGCACTCTCTCAAAGAGAGGAAGAAGCCAAAGAAGAGAGAGGACCAAAGCAGAAAAGAGCAAACATCTAAGAGTAGACTCTGGGCTATTGGGCTAGATACCCATTGCTGCAGACTGCTGGGCTACTGGGCTAGATATCCATGGCAGTGAACCTGACATAGTTAGTGGGGGCAGGGTGTGCTCCCGTTGGCCCCAGGACAGAAGTCAAAACTCTGGTTAAGTTTGTAAGCCTTTAATGGTCTGGTTTCTGCTTACTTCTTTACTATTCAACCTCCTGCTCCCTCCTCCCACTGCTCATTTCTAGCCACTCTTTTCCCTACCTCTACAACAACCTTCATGCCACCATTAGCCATATTGATTAATCTGTTGAACCTTCATATTCTTCCTATTTCCTCACCCAGCTGAATTTAATGAATCCTTCCATCCTCACCTCACATGTTTTTCTCACAGATGCCTGCATGAGGCCTCCTCTGCACTCCCATTATGTCCTCATGCGTCCCTCTCGTGGCCCTTGTCACACTGTCCTGCATTTATGTTTGTCTACTCTCCCGCTAGATTGTGGGACTTTGAGGTTAGTGACCATATATTACTCAACTTTGTGAATGCAATATCTAGCATGGTGTCTGGCATATACTCAGTACTAGTAAGTAAATTTGTGGATAAAAAAGAAACTGGCTATGTTCCCAAATTTTATAGTTGAATTTTTCATCTCTTGGATTGAAATACATCTGTCTGCCAAGCCCCTTCCTGTGTAGTTACTTGGTTTTAACGTCTATTTGGGGTTGGGCTGAGATAAAGTGGAGTAGGGGAAGTTACCGTGGTGACAGGGAGGAAGATGATTTTGGAAAAGGTTTGCATCCAGGTCAAAAGATCTCTGACCAGCAGTCTTTTTGAGAAATCTGATACAAAAAGCCTGTAAATAGGCTTTTTTATTTTTTCATACTTTTTAGACACACAGTTCTTATCAGTCTGCAGTCAGCCTATTGACTGAAAGGTCAAGAGGCTTCCAGCATCAAGCCAGCTGAGCAATAATAAAAAGGTATAGATAATAGATTGAGGATAAAGGGAAAATGAACATCCTGTTAATCACACATCATATACTGCATGCATGTCTCATCCATGGAACCACTGTCTGGCAGAATGCTTTCAATATGAATATTGAATTTGTATAGTCACAATTCTTATATTTTGTCCTGTTTCTTAGAGCAATCGTACTTTCACTGAGGTTACCTGTGCCTGCAGAAGGATGAGAGTTTTAGAACTGAAACCATCCTTCTCCTTTGCTTCTAAATACTAGATCCTGTCTTGATACCTTATACTGGGAACCATTCCGGTAAAATTACCCTTTTTACCTCAGCTGGGTGTTCTGTAATAGGTACCAATTGGATGGACAGACAGATCCCTCTCCAAAGTTAATTTGTAAGGTTTACATGCTCGCTCAGCTTTATTAAAGTACGCATGTGTCAGATTTCTCAAAAAGAGTGACATTTGGGATTAGAGAGCAGGAAGTCAGTAATGACACACCTTTTCAAGATACCGTGTGGACAGGCACCAGGACTCTTCTTTTTGAGGGTATGGACTGGGGCTCAGTTTGTTATGTTCTATAAAGTGCCGTCCAGTACAGCAGTCACTAGCTCTATGTGGCTATCAAGCACTTGTAATTAAAACTGATCCTAATTAAATTGTGCTATAAGTCTACAATACACACAAGATTTTAAAAATTTGGTATAAAAAATGTAAAATAGTAATCCCAGCACTTTGGGAGGCTGAGGTGGGTGGATCACGAGGTCAAGAGATCGAGACCATCCTGGTCAACATGGTGAAACCCCGTTTCTACTAAAAATACAAAAAAATTAGCTGGGCATGGTGGCGCATGCCTGTAATCTTAGCTACTCAGGAGGCGGAGGCAGGAGAATTGCCTGAACCCAGGAGGCAGAGGTTGCAGTGAGCCGCGATCGCGCCATTGTACTCCAGCCTGGGTAACAAGAGTGAAACTCCATCTCAAAAAAAAAAGTAAAATAACTCAATAACCTTATATTTCTTGCATGTTAGATTAAATGAAATTAATGTCCCCTGTTTCTTTGTAGTTTTCAATGTAGCTATTAGAAAATGAAGGTTATCCACATTTTGTTTCTATTGGATAGCGATGGTCTAGAATCACAGACTTGCAACATCATGATACAGTACATGTGAAGTATACATAGGAATTCAATAAACGTATCTTGATAGCTTTCATTTAGAGAGAATGGCCATCATCATAGGCAGAATAGCAGAAAGTTCTCAGTTTTCACCTCTCAGGTTAGACCAGCAGGACTGTAACTCTTAAAAAAAAAAAAAAAAAAGTAATGTAGATATACTTGAAAAAATCTGATGTAACCACATCTAATTGAAACTTTTGCTAAAATCTTTCCTTTATTTATGTTGTTTCAGAGGAACCCATTGCCCTTCAGCTTGCCTAACAGATTTAGGGTTGTAGTCAAGACTTCTCAAACTAGAATAGGAGTCAGAAAGGTATTCAAACACTAAGAGCTGCAATCCATATGTACCTATGGTCTGCTGATGTATCTCTGTTGCCTTGGAGGAGCATCAAGAGGAGATTTAAATGTTAGTTGGTAACTGGAGCAAAACATCTTGATAGGTGGTTTGATCTAAACCAAATAGTACATTATCAAAGGCAAATAATGCAACATGATTAATTTCTTTTCATAGAATTCTGATATATAATTAGACTTCATTTTCTGCTTTTCAATCCCTTGTACTTATGTAATTATTATCATTATTATTTTCAGTTGTGGGTTTATGGCACCTTCTGGCTGCCTGGAGTTGGCTACTTAAATGATCTTTCTTCCCCTTGGACATCAGCCCCCTGCCTTTGTTACACCACCACAGTGGTTTAATAGAGCAAGTTGAATATATGTTAGGTGCCTCAAACCAGCAAAGTGAGTTTTCTGATAGGAATGTCTACCCAGTTGGCAGGGTCTCCATGTTTAAGATCCTCTTGAAAGCTTAAGAGAGCAGGTCATTATGGAGGACCCCTGGCCTGTTTCCAGTAGGGCAGAGGGTGAGGGCCGACTTGCTTCCATTAAAAACAAATAAACAACATTAAAAAATTTAAATGTCATTCTTTATAACGCAGTCTAGCACTGGTATAATGAACTAACTTTATTTTGTGGGGTTTTTTTGTGGAGGGAGTGGGGTTCCTTTTCTTACACTAAAATGGAAAGAATGGCTTTCTCTGGGCCTTAGAATCTGAAAAGGGATTTGGTGTAGGTATTGATTTTATAAGCCTTAACAATTATTACAGGAGCAGTGTCTACCATACAGCAAACAAGGGCCTTGGAGTGGAGTATTACTTTTTTAGCAGGGATAAAGTATGAAGCATGGTTAAGTATTATAATGATAAAATTGTCAAAGATGAGAGAAATGGAATCTTATGAAAAATGAAATCTTTGCCTGACTGAGTCAGCTATTATAAAGATATTAGGAGATAAGCAATTCTAAACCTAGGTGGCCAAGGGACAGTGTCTGGTGAAACAGCTCTCCTGGAGTTTATCTGCTCACACATTTTGGTTCATATTGCTCTTGTATGAGAAAAAAAGCAGTGGGACTGCTGGGGTCTAGCATATTCTGTGTTTTTCAGTTCAGTCAAATACTAGGATCTCATTTTCCCTTGCCTAAAAAGTTTCATGTGATTTCTGTTGTCTTGTACAATGTGTATATCATAGATAAACAAGATGAATGGTTTTCTTCCCCCTATAAAGCCAGGCAGATTTCTTGTATATAATTTTGCACCTAATCAACACATTGCTGCATTTGCAAAGTGGAAAAGGCTAAGTGATTTTTGATTGGTAGTTTTGAAACCTTCCATCCATAAAACCCAGATTACTGGGAGCAAAATGATTACCAAAATCCCTGAAAACCTGAATATATGCAGGTAATTTCTTTTAACCTTAGCCAAATGACTGCATCTGTGCATTCACATGGGCAATTAAGCTTAATGTCAGAAACAGTACTATTTAAACATAACCAAGAAAATATTTGCTTACATTTCTTTATTCATGTTGCTATGTATACTTGTTTAAAACACATATCAGCTATGGTCAGAAGTGATAATATAAATTACTGTATTTTATATGTTTCGAAGATGTGTGTGTGTATATATATAGGTGTGTGTGTATATATAAATGTGTGTGTGTGTGTGTGTGTGTGTGTGTGTGTGTGTGTGTATGTAAAACATTTAATGAAATTGGCATGCATCTTAGAATCTGTGACATGTTTAAATGGCTAGCCAGGTGGCAGTCATCACATAATTGTGATTGCCTGTGCAGATTGGGTGTAACTGCTCATATTGTCATCACTTCAATTAAGATAGGTTGAATGTAATTGCCCCGTAAACTGCTTTCAAAAAGGTTATGCTGTTCAGTATATATAAAGTTATAGGAACAGAGCAACATGATATATAAGTCTAAGTCTAAAAGAACCCTTAGTAAATATGAAAGTATGTATTTAAAAAGTGTGTCATGGTTTAATTGGTAGTCTCTTTCCTTATTCACTTTTACATAAATAATGGTACCTGTTAAACAAATGTTAGTACCTTTTGACAATCAGTGGTGAATTGGATATGATGAAATCTAATATGTAAGATTCTATACAAATCTAATCTGTAAGTTTAGATTTATTTGCAGAGTGAAGGGATTTCTTCTTTCACATTCTTCCTATGTGTATATTTTCTATTTCTCCTCCTTTCTTCAAACTAGTGATCTCTTCTTTCTGAAGGTGGCATTACTCAGCATCCAAAGGGCATGCCAACCTGGTTTTGGTGCATCTGATGATAATAGTTTGTTTTTGTTTTTGTTTTTGGCCAGTGATCCATATGTGAGGAGGAGGGGGAGCAGGAAACAACAGTTCTGAAAAACAAACAGTAAGTGTTCAAGTAGAGTCTGGGACTAATGGAGCAGAGCGAACCAGTAGACTCCCAAATGACTGTAAATTTTAGCTCTGATCTGACACAGGGCTCCAGTCAATGTAACCACAGACATAAAAATCAGCTAGAGACACAAAAGGTAATCTCAGTTCAAAGACATCTGATCCTAGCCAACCTAAAGTTACACTGTTAGGGAATAGTCACATGTGCTTTGTGATTCCACACACATTCTCTTACTTCTCTCATTTGTTTTGGATTCTTGGGCTAGATCTCTCCTGTGAAAGGAGACAAGAAAGAAAGTTGCCAAATTATTTCTGTCTGGTCTGTGCATGGATGTTGTTTTGTAGTATGTGTTCATCAGGAAAAGATTATTTCTAAGAACAATGCTACATCTGAGAAGAAAGACTTTCTAGGTGGACTCATGTTGGCTTGTCTTGGCTTTCAATTAAAGAAATCAGAGAAAAAGCAATATAGTGTAATTGTATTTTACTGTCATATAACCTGAGATAACAAGTTGTGTGTTTGAAAGTACACATTTTATACTCTTTGCAGACACACTTCCTCTTAGCATGTTTTTAGAAAATACTATTATATGCAAAGCCTGTATGACTCTCTTATTAATATCACATCCTTTTGAAACTTCACCATGCATATCTCCACAACCTTTTTTCTTCCTGTTGAAATTTGGATTATTCTTGTTTTGCCTTAGTTTGGCTCTTTCTTTTTGCTGAGCCTTTTCACATGAATCATGTATATGGATTTATTTGGGGGGGTGGGTAGGGATGTTGCTTTTTAATCTCTTTTTCTTTTGTTTATTTGTTTTGACACTTCATTTAACTTCACTCTCTCTTTTCTATCTTTTCCTTCATTGCCCCAAATTTCTTTCTATAATTTGGAGATTCCTATATTATAATGTTGTCTAGCAAAACCTATTTGCACTTAAGAGACCCTGCAGGATTAACTGTGGTAAAATGCTTTATTGTTATGAGAAGTTAAATGTACCTAATGATCCTACATTTGCCCTTTGTTGCTTTTTTATATTTACTAAAGGATTTTAATTCAGTGCTATACTGCAGTACCAGATTTTATAAAATACAGTTTTAGATGGTACACATTCCTCTGTGGGAAGATCAGTCTTTTTTAGAGGTTTTCTGTACCTTCTTTTTGTGTTCCCCTCTTCCACCATCCCATTTCTCCAGGAAACCTAAAGAACTCTGTGAGATGCATTTATCTTATAAATGTAAAGTAAATCAAGTATTTTTTGAGATTTTTTTAAAAAAGAGTATTAACATCACTTAAGTTCTTGAAAAGAATCTTTTGGTGTTATCAGAAGTCAGTATGCCTGCCTTAGGAATTTTGTTTTAGACAGTGACTTTATTGATTTTATAAACAAATTGTTTTACTTCTTATTTTTTCTCCTATGCCTCTTGGTTTTTATTAGTTGTATTATTTTTACTTTGTCAGATACTCTAATACATTCAATTCTGCAAACATGCTTCCTTCCTACAATTGTTCAGTCTTAGTTCTGTGTGTTAATGGATTTAATGCTTATCCCAGCTGCTTTAACCATGGCCTCTCCATATTTAGCCTTTATTTGTATTCAGCTCTTGATAGACTGTATTTCATCATAGAATGTCTGTTATCCTTTTCAAGAGGTGATGAGAGTTAGTCCTTACATTGTTTCATGTTTGAGAATATCTATTGTGCTTATACTTTGAACAAGAATGTTGTGTGCAATATTCTTAGCTTGTACTCTCTTTCTCCCATAACTTTCTAGTTGTTTTATTGGCTTCTGTCACTCAGTGTTGCCAGGAAGAAGTTTTGAACCAGTCTGATTTATTTTCCCCTTCTATAAATGACTCACTTTTATTCAGTCTTAATGTTAGCAAATTATTTTTTGATATTTTAGGTTTTAAAACTTAACAAGTATATGTCTTTATATCAGGCATCCCCAAACTATGGCCCACGGGCCGCATGCGGCCCCCTGAGGCCATTTATTCGGCCCCCCGCTGCACTTCAGGAAGGGGCACCTCTTTCATTGGTGGTCAGTGAGAGCAGCACAGTATGTGGCAGCCCTCCAATGGTCTGAGGGACAGTCAACTGGCCCCCTGTGTAAAAAGTTTGGGGATGCCTGCTTTATATTAACCTGCATACTCTACAAAATCTAAATGTTCAATTTATTTATTTCAGGAAGTTTTCTTCTATCTTGAATCTTATTATTTTATGCTCCACTCTTTGGATTCTTTTCTTTAGGCAGCAGTTACTTTTGTGGGATCATCTTTGAATTCCATTGCTATGGAATTCTCTCTCTCATTGCTCAATTTTGGTCTTTTTCCCTCCTACATTCACTGTTATTTTCATCTTTTTCTCATTGCTTTGTCTAGGAATTGGATAGTTACTAATTCTCAGGTCCCTAAATTGCTCTGTAACCTTGGGAAAATCACTTGATTTCCCCAAGAATATAAGAGTTTTTACATAGAAAATAGGTTTTCCTTTTAACTGAACTTTGTATATTTTAGGTTTTTAAAAAAAATAATTACATTTAAAAAGCATGACCAATTTTGATAAAAATATAGGATACAATTGAACACTGCTAAATCTCTAAAAAAATTTTATAGGAGCATGTGTTCTATAATACTAAACAAAATTTGGTATTTAAGTAGAGACAACACAATGTGATAAAGCTTGATGATCTTGGTTCTTAAATTCGTAAGGTAATCTCAATTCCCAAGGGTGAAGTTGTGTAAACTGCAAAAAAAAAGGTAAAAGGTAAGTAAAAATAAATTTTAAAAAATTATAATAGTAACAATAGTAATAAAAAATACTAAAGCTTTTTGGTAGATTAGCCCTTCAGTACATGTAGAAACTGTACAGCTTCTGTACTGACCATTTCTTCTCTCTCCTTGCTGTCTCTTACCTCTTTCGACCTCTGAACATTCCATGTTTCAGTTTCTAAATTTTCTGCTCCTCTCTATGTATGTGTGCCCTTTAGGAAGTTTCCAGTTATGTGACTTTATTTTTTTGAGAGTCACTGAGGCTGGAGTGCAGTGGCATGATCTTGCCTCACTGCAACATCCACCTCCCTGGTTCAGGTGGTCCTTCCACCTCATCCTCCCAAATAGTTGGGACTACAGGTGGGCACCACCACACCCAGCTAATTTTTTGTAGAGACAGCGTTTCACCACATTAGCTAGGCTGATCTCAAACTTCTGTGCTCTTTGGCCTTCCACAGTGCTGGGATTATAGGCGTGATCCGCTACACCCAGCCCAGTTATGTGACTTTAAATATTATCTATATCCCAAGATTTCCAAATTGATATATTATAAGCCTTGACCCCTTTCTACTGCTTTAAATCTTTACATTGAGCTGCCCAGTCACTGTTTTCGTTCATATGTCTGCTAGGCTTCCCAGACTTAATATGGTTAAAACAGAGAGCCTATTGCTTTCCTCTTCGTTTACCAAGTCCCTTTTATACCTCGTTATTTTACCTCAAATGGCAATAGTTGACTGACATAGCCAGAAATCATAGAGTCTTTCTTGATTTGTTCATTTCTTTTATCCTCCCACATCTAATCAACCAGCAAGAGCTGTTGGTTCTACCTTCAAAATGCATTTCTGATTCACCCCTTTCTGTCTATTTTAACTGCTACTGCATGATTCCAAGCCATCATCTTCTCTCTCCTGAGCCACCTAGAAGAGCCACCTACCTGATTTTCCCATGCCTATTCTTATCTTCCACTAACTATAATTTACTATATTGACATCAAGCCAAAGAATATTTTAATTTTTATTTTATTTATTTATTTATTTTTTAGAGACAGGATTTTGCTCTATCACCCAGGCTGGAGTGCAGTGGCACGATCATAGCTTACTGCAGCCTTGAACTCCTAGGTTCAAGCCATCTTTTCATTTCAGCTTCCTGAATAGCTAGACATACGCATGCACCACCATGTCTGACTAAGCCAAAGAATCTTTACAGACAAAATCAGTTAGATCTTTCCCATTTATGACTACCAAATGGCTACATGAATAAATCAAAATCTTATTAATCAAAATCTTAGAATAAATCCAGATGTGGGTGATGTGGCTTCCAAGACCCTAAACTATCTAGTGCCTCTTTTTTTTGTAGGCCTCTTCTATCTTCTCTCTTATCCTTTATTCCCTTACTGGCTGCTCCAGCGACATTGGACCTCTACATATTCCTCAGAAATACCAAGCTTTCCTTTTAGGACTTTTGCATTTGTTTGTTCTTCTCCTTATTTTCTGTTGGCCTCCTGCCTGCCTCCTTCCTGATTCTTTGTGTAGCTAACCACTAACTGGCAGGCCTCCACCCAGTACCACCTCCTGGATCATACTTACCTTGACACTGAATCTAAGTAGCCACTCCTTCTCCTCCCTTGTCCTTGGTCACATTATCCAGCCTTGGATAATATGTGTTGGCTCTTCTATTTCATTGCACTTATCACCATTTGGAATTATCTTGCTCATTTTTACCCTCTCCTCACTATAATATAAACTCCAGGAGAACATACACTTCACTCAACACTACTCCACTACCTGAAACATAGTAGATGCTCCATAAATATGAGGGAATTAGTTGAATGAATGAATGAGTCTTTAAAAGTCTTTAAAAGCCGAACTCTACCAAGGAATGTATGGAAGCTCAGAGAAATGAGGAAGAAAATGAGTAACAACTCTCAACATTTAACCTTTTCATCTCAGGAGGGATAAACAGTAGCTTGCTGAGGATGTAGAATCAGCTTGAACAAGAGGTTATGTATTTTTACACATCCAGATAATTGTTTGTAATTACTTTTATTAAAATAGAGTGTAATAACCATTTTGAGATTTTCTTATAAAAGAACCAAAGTCTCTCCTATTACCTAGACACAGACTTTTTAGCCCTTGTTCACATTCTTTGATGCAGTTGTAATTTTATAAACCTGCCCCTCTTTAGATCCCAGTAGAACACCACCAGAGGCTTTTGCTTCAGTGTTATCAGTTCATTGTGATGGCAGCGACCCTGGGTATCATCCCCAGAATAATGAAGTGATTTATTTAGTTCATAGAGAATCAAGTGCAGAGCATTTCTTCCCTTAACAGGTCACCATGAAAGAATTTCTTTTCAAGGATATCATGTACAGGTAAAAATGTTGTTCATAAAATCTATTATAACTAGCACAGTGCCACAATCAAAAAAATGTGTGAAGACTTTATCATAAAAGATATGATTTATTTCTCCAAAGAAATGGGACTTTTTTTCAAAAATTAAAAGTTCAGTGGACAAATTAAAAATATCTTGAAATACTATCCACATTTCTAAGAAAGTACAGATATGGAAAGTGCAGGCTATTATCTCCATGTGATTGTTCTGAGTCTGCTCTGCAGAATAGTGGGATGAGTCATCTGAGCAATATGTTACCACTTAAAGTAAATTTCACCTCCAAAAGTGGATTCGTTGTGAGCTAACAAAGGCATAGCAAGTCTTGAAAAAATTTAATGAAATAAAATATTTCTGTACCTATGGCCTGAGGACTATTTGTCAGTTAAAGTGCCTGTAAATGTTTCAGCTTTCTATCTAGAGGACATAGTCATATTCTTTTTTGTATATAACAAAGTGCTGCCTTGTGGTGAGGAGGCTACGTATTTTCTAGATTCTTTAGAAGCGAGTTTGCTATGGCACTGCTACCCCTTTCTGCAAGACTACACTTTTCTAAGAACTGAGATCAGAGAGGAAAAAAGGAAAAGAAGTTAAATGGAACATGTTTTCCTGGCAGTAGTCATTCCAGTTCATTGAACGATGCCCCGGGCAAAGTAGAGGTCACTTGACCATCTTTTGTAGAACATTATTTCACTACTTAGGCCATTTAAAGCTGGTTCAGCCTATAAAACTTTGTTACTGATATAAAAATATCTAATTTGAAGAAATTCCGCTTGTGCTATGTATTCGTTTAGTGCTGAAAGTCAAAATAGGATACCAGACAAATGTTTATTAGCTTCCTTGGAAGTTCAACAATAAAACTTCCTGAAACTGCCGACGTGGGCATGAATGCCTTTTAGAACTGCAAACTGTTACTTTAAATCTCTGCAGTCTCCAGTAAAAGACAAAATAATTTGCTGTATCAGAAAGGGAATGGTTTGGACTATATATTGCCATAAGTATATAGAGACATTTAGAAATACGGCTTTTTGCTTGGTTGTTTCATACCTTAAAGCACACTGTGAGGAAAACAGCTTCAGCTCTCTGTAGGCATATGGAAAGCTGTAATGGAAAATGCAAGAGTAAGTGTTCAGGGAATTGGAAGATTGAAAGGTTCCTTGATTTTAGAACAAGTTTATCTGAAATGCCTATGACTTTTCAACGAGAATAATTTTCCACAAAGTTACAGATTTTATTCAGATATCCAGTTTGTTGTGCCTGGGATTGGTTGAAGAACAAATTTGTGAAGAGTAGGTCTTTTTAGAGGCTTTTTATTCACTTTCTATTTCTGAGCATACTCTTCTATTTTGTTTAGCTGTGAGGCTTGAAAACCTGAAGGGTGTATTTCCCCTCGTTCTTCTGCTGAACTTCTACCTGGTATCTTCTGTCATCTGTTGGTCTTGTGGAATGTCACACTATTTTTTTTTTTAATCTAGTGCCTGTGTGGGGTTTTAATGGAAATTTCCAACCCAAGGAAACTACTTGGATTGATTATCCGGAGTGCTTTTATTTTTCGGTAAATTGAAAGAACTCTATAACCTGTATTTTCTTTTTAATATTCATGCTCTAGAACACTAGCAATATTTATATTCTGAGGGTGTATGGTCTCAAGTACCTTTGGAATGAATAAATCAAAATAAACAATGATCAGATAGAACAGCTGCAAGGCTGACTTGGAGGCTTTGAGCTGGTGATTGCATGTTTTTGCTTTAATCACTAAGATACTAAATGATTTCAGCTATCTGTTTCTTGCTTCTATATTTAGGTTTATCAGTATCTGAAGCAATTGCTAAAGAGCTAGAAAGTGGTGTCAAAAGCTGGGTAGGTTATCCAATTCTAATTTATTTTCACAGTATGAGGTTGTTAATAGACTAATAAGCTAGTAGGAAAAGAAATAATGGATTTATGAACTAGAGACACTATTAAAATTCTAAATGAGCAGCTTAGCATATGGCTGTGATCAGAATAAAAAGAAAACTTGGAGGAAAAAACAAAAAAAGCAAAACCAACCAAGGATGCTTGGTTTGTTTAGAAACATTGACAGGGGAGTAAGGTTAATAAGAGGTGAACTGGAATCTTTCTATATCCCAGAATATTCTCTCCCACTTTTCAGGTTTTTCCATCGTAATGCTGAGGGAACCAAACTCTCTTGTTCCCCTATATAACTGTATGCAGTTTTAAATTCCCAGTTGTTAATGATATGCATTTGTATAGATTAGGCTTAGTTTCCTAAGGAAAGTGAGAAGAGGAAGTTTGTAGGGTGCTGACAGATCCATCTAATGAGGGATTTATTATTCTAAATTCTGAAGGACCGTTTTGTGTAGGCAGGGCGTCTCAGGGCCCCTCTGTGTTTCAACATTCCGTTGTCTCCTCATCCCTTCCTCCACTCAGTTGTCTCTATGTGCAGAGGTGTAACAACATTGGATAGTAATTCAAAGGCCATCTGTACAGTAAACTAAGATTAATGAGAATTAAATCCCTGACTGATTATATGCTCTCTAGAACTAGAGAATAAAAGACTTTTTATTAAAGTTGCAAATATAAAGGTTTGGGAAAATTTCACTTAAAGGGTAAACATAACCCACTGAAGTGAGGGGGAAAACTATCCTCAAGAAAAATGAGCCCTAAACATATATGGTTGATATTTCTGCTAATGTCACTTGAAAGAAGGCTACTGTAATCCATTCCTTGGACAAAGGACATAGAGAGACTATACGTCTGTTGCATCACAAAAGCAGGGAAAAATACAATGTCAGAAGTGATTTAGAAAATAAAGTGTTCTTTGACGATGTCTTTAGAGGAAAGGTTATTGCAAAGTATCATAGTTACAAATACTTTCCCAGCAAATCTAGATTTGAGTGATATTACTCCTAGAGTTTTTTAAGGATTTTGAGCATAAATAAATTCTGCCTTTGGCAATTATAAATAACATGAAAAAATATTGTTGCTTCTTCCACTTCACTCTATTTTAGAAAGATGTCAACACAGCTCAGAGGCCAAGGAGGAAGCAAAGTCAGCCACTGAGAACCAAAGATTAACATTTCAGGGAATGTGGATTGCTCACCCAGGAGGGTGGGTGCAGAGGGACCCTCTGGAGAGTGGTCCAGGGAACGGGGCCAATATAGAAGTGTGGAATCCCACAGAGAAGCTCCCATCTCTCACAACACATCAGTCCTGCGTTCATAAACACTTTTCTTTAATAATGAGTCACAGTGCCTAATTCTGCATGCAATACCTGAATATTATCCTCTGCACAAGAAGAACACTAGAAATGCATCCATTATGGTTCCTTTATACCTCTATTTCCCCACCATAGTACTCTACATACAAAGTTGTACTTGTCTGTGTCTACTAAAATGTTTTAATTTCACCCCATTGTTTTAAATTAAGGGGCCAGGTTTGGCTAGAAGTAATTATCACCTTTTTTTTTTTTTTTTTTTTTTTTTTTTTAAATAGCAGCAGGAGCTGACATTTAGACAGCACTCACCTACTCTTCTTGAGGTATAATTTTAAGTGTTGCATTATATTAACTCATTTGATTTCCCCCAACACCTCTGTTTCACAGTAACCAGGCCAAGTAAGGTTAGGTAATGTGCCCATGTTCACACACGGAGTTAGGTACAGAGCTGGGATATGAACTGTAAAGCCTGATTCAGAGGCCGTTCTTAATCATTATGCTATATTTGCCAATCTACAAATGACTAGCCCCTGCATTGGAAATATTTTTTAAAATCATAACTCATGATTTATTTACATACAAATTTACTCTCCAGCTATAGATGCAAATCTTAGCAAGCACAAAACAATGATAGTAGTGTACTAATGGAGTTCCTCAGCCTATATGTTTTTTTTTTTTTTCTCAGTCATCACAGGGAGTGAAATATGTGACATACCGACTCTAACTTGTTTAACATAAATTATTGTTTGTCCAAGCTAAAGGGCTCTAAGACCAATTCCATGCCATTTCTACATGGTAGAGAGAGATCCACAGGACAGTCCAAGCAATGTGGTGAGCCAGTAGACATTAGGAGAAGCAGTTTTAGAAAGTGTGTTTAGTCTCCACAATTAGTCCCACACTTCTTGTCCCAATTTTTACCGCCTACTTGCAATTCCCGTAGCGTTCTGCTCCCTTTAGCAAGACATTTTTTCTCCTTTTCTTCACCAGGGCTTTGCTAGACTGATTGGGAGTCAAATAATGCTTGCTTGTTTGTACAGGGAAGAAAAGTAATAAGAAAAAAACGAGCTTGAAAGCCCCTTGCCAAAAATGAAATAAAACTAGACAGCCAGCAGAGCAGAGTTATTTGGGAACATGTCAGAATCCTCACTGCATAAATATTTCCATTTTAACAGTACTGTCCTGTCTTTGTTTTACATCCAATTCACTTAGAAACACTTACCCTTCCCAATTTTCTAGGCACTGTAATACATTCCAAGGACTTCTGGCAGGGGCAGGGTGAAACACTTCTTTGTGTTGTAACTTCCAAGCAAATCAGAAAGTTGATCTTTAGTTGAATTCTTCTCCCTATGCCACTTTTATGTAGGGGGGAAGTTGGAAATTATAAAATCTATTTTGTGGAGATATTTGTAGATTATAAAATACTTAAAAACTCATAAGCTTATTCCAGTGTCAACTAGTTAAGCAATTACAGTTTTGGTTGGCCTATGTATATGACCTTGTTAATCTTTAAAAGTGGAGTTATTGGTTTCTGAGAAACTACCAAAAAATCCTATGGATATGAGAAGTTTCAGAGTGGAGAAATGCTGAAGTTACTCTTCTTGGTACCTCCTTGGGGATGGACAGCTGTTGGACTGAACAGGACAGAGGCTTCCCTCCCTACACTGCAACTACAATGACACAATTTTAGAACAACTACCTGAGTGTCTGTGACATTATCTCACAGAGGTTTTTCTGGCATTGTTACTTTAGTTGTTTTGCCTGTATAATTACTTATGCCATAAATGAAATTGATGTTGCTTAATTTCACTTGTAAGGATAGGAAGTGTTCTGATCCTAGAAACTTTGTGTTCATCTGTTTGCGACATGCTTCGTGTGAAGTTAAAACTTGGCTGAGGGCTATCTTCATCTATGTGCATCTTATAATGAGCAGTAGAAGGACTGTCAAGAGACAGTCTAAACTACATTTTGTGAATAAGTAAATGAAAATCAATTTAGGGTAATTCATCATTTAATGAAGTTCTATTATAAATGCACCTGTAAGGTGAAGTGTCACCCATATATCTTTACATGTCACATGTTTGAAGGTGAGGTGCACTTGTGACTGAGTAGCTTATCAGATTGAATACAGTACCATGAACATGGAACCAAACTGAAACCTGCTAGCCATATGGGTAGAAGACTATCTTGATACAACAGTATTTTTTATTTTATTGTAGCTGATTTTTAGCTAATACATTTCTAGAGAAATTTGAAGACAAAGGAGTTCAGCAGGTATTGCTTCCTTGGGATAATTCCCTGAACTTCTCTTTGCAGAGTAATTGCCCTTTCCTATAAGTGAATACGTCTAGCTTGTTACTTGTCATGATCTGATATATGAGACTCAGCCATGACCCTGTGTGGGTTCCCCACTGCTTGTGAGTTCCCCCAGGAACTGTGGCTTTGTCATCTAGGCATCCCCTAGCTCCAACACAATGGCAAATACAACAGGAGGTACATACGTGCTTGCCTTATTGAATTCTTAGAAGAGATAGACAGGAAAGAGATGGCTAGGAAGAATGCTAAAACACCAAATGGGCACCACACAATTCTTATTCTTAATGAATAAGAACTAAAGCTGGATCATGACCCTCGCTACCCTTCTTTTCTTTTCCTCACTACTCTGTTGGCATTTGAGATTTTATGTATTTCCAAGTGAACTCAAAGGTCTGTATAGTGATTTGTAATTTCTGTGAAGAACAATTGCATTGCTGGGTTAGAAGTGAGTCTTTTAGGTAATGGAGAGTGCAGCCATCACTCTCACAGCATCTTTATCTTCAGTTCAGTTTTGGCCTTTTTTTATTCTAGGGTAAGAACTTTTCAGGGCCATTTTCACAAAAATACAAATTGCTAATGCAGCAAAGTGAAGAGACAAAATAAGTTAGTGGCCCACACTTAATATGAAAGCGTAATACTTGACAAGTGGCATTACAGGGCGGTGGGACATAAATGTGCCACATGGAAGACATCTAGGATGATGTTCAATAACTGGAATCATGATATTCAATTACTTTTTTAGTTGGAGTCTTGCTCTGTTCCCCATGCTAGAGTGCAGTGGCACCATCTCGGCTCACTGCAACCTCCACCTCTTGAGTTCAAGCAGTTCTCCTGCCTCAGTCTCCCGATTAGCTGGGATTACAGGCACCAGCTCCTGCACCCAGCTAATTTTTGCATTTGCAGTAGAGACAGGGTTTCACCATCTTGGCCCCACTGGTCTCAAACTCGTGACCTCCACCTGCCTCAGCCCTCCAAAATGCTGGAATTACAGGCATGAGGCACCAAGCCCGGCATCAATTACTCATAAAGAGAAGAAACTGAACCTCTAGTTCACGCCATTTACAAAAACAAATTCTAAGGACTAAAGAGCTAAATGTGAAAAAGCAAAGTTTTAACGCTTTTAGCAGAAAATATGTAAGAATTGGTTCTTATTTTCTCAGAGTAAAGAAGGATTTCTTGAACAACTGCAAAAGAGATACATGTGTACCTATGCAACAATCTTGCATGTTCTTCACATGTACCCCAAAACCTAAAATGCAATAAAAAATAAAATAAAAATGCATTCAAACTTTAAGAAAAAAAAGAGAGACAAATTGTAGAGGAAAATATTGTTAATTTGTATTAAAAGGAAAATCTTCTTGACACGAAAACATCATAAGCAAAGTAAAATGACTGCCACGTGCAAGGAGAAGATATTTGCAACCTTGTGTAACTGAAAAAGGAATGGAATATAAAACTTACTACAGAATAGTAAAGACAACCCAGAGGAAAATAGGCAAAAGCTAGGGTCAAGTAGCTCAAAGAAAAGGAAATGCAAATGACCAGTAAACATGAAAGACACTTGGTCTTACTAGTAATCAGGAAAATGTCAGTTAAAATGAGATGACTTTTCACTCTCATCAGAGTGGAAAAAGTTTCTGAAGTTTAGTGGTGTAAGCTTTGGTGAAGATGTAAACCAATAGCAGCCCTAATACATTGTAAATTGATATAACCACCTTGGAGAACTATTTGTCACAACCTTCTAAAATGTAAGGTGTGCTTATAGGGCTTGGCTAGTACTTACACCATAAAGAAACTGACATGTTCTTAAGGAAACATGAAAAAGAATGTTGTTTGTAGTATTGAAACTGGACTGTAACTATAAATAGGAAAGTGGATAAAAACATCATGGCATTTCAAATAAAATGGAATACCATACAGCAATAAAAATAATTAAAGCTACATCAATCAACATAAATAAACCCCACAAACTTAATAAACAAAACAGCTAGTTGCAGGAGGATATATATCCTATGCTGCCATTTATATAAAGTTTACAACAAAAATTGTTATGTTGTGTTGGATTCGTTTTATATATATCTATATGAATAATGGCATGTATGGGCATGGTTAACATCAAATTTAGATTTTTGGTCATCTTTTCTGGAAGCAGGGATAATGTTCCAAGTAGATACATGGAGACATCAGTAGTGCTTGTTATGGGTTCTTATGATATCCGTGGGTCATGAATAATTGAGTATTTATTATTTGTTCTCTACATCTTTTTCAATGTTGGAAATATTTCATATTAAAGATTAAAATATAAACAAAAGAAATGAATCCTTCTAAACTGAGAGATAAAAATTATATTAAAGATTAGAATGGTGAATCCAAATGGCTGAAATCTGAGCCAGAAATAAGTTCATCTTTGAACTGGACATGCTGTTCCTTCATTTAAATTCATTAATGACTGGAACCTACTTTGTTACTATAATATCTAAAGTACATATTGGGGATGGTGATGGCATGGAATTATTACAACATTTCCCTCATCTATATCTGCATACAGTGGAATGAGCAGGCAGGTAGATGTAAAATAATATCAAGGTCAAAGTCACCAAGTGGAATGATGCATTTATCTGGTGTCAAGGCTGCTGGTGGAAAAGACAGCATCCCTGTGTACTTGTAGGACCTGACAGGTTGTAGGAGGTGTCTTCTTAGATGAATTTTGGAAACAAGCAGAATTTCAACCACTAAGATTTAGTAAGGGGCAAAGAGATTATTATTTTTTTTTTAAAGAGGTTATCTTTATGGAGATGATAGCCTGGCTGTGGCAAGAGGAGGATATGCCCTTGGCTCTCGATCTTTAAAAAAGGAAAAATAATGGCATTGATAGTTCTGCTAGGTGAACACAGCTCTAGTGTTAAGAACACATTTGATCAGGAATTAAAACATGGTGTGATGTCTCTACCTGGTTCCCCCACTCACTGTGTGGCTTTGGAGAGGCCACTTAATCCCTCTGAACATCAGTTTTCCCATCTATAGGGTTAGGAAGTTGGGTTTGATGATCTGTCAGCCTCCCTTTAAGCCTGAAATTCTTTGCTAATTTTTTTTTTTTTTTTTTTTTTTTGAGACGGAGTTTCACTCTTGTTACCCAGGCTGGAGTGCAATGGCGCGATCTCAGCTCACCGCAACCTCCGCCTCCCGGGTTCAGGCAATTCTCCTGCCTCAGCCTCCTGAGTAGCTGGGATTACAGGCATGTGCCACCACACCCAGCTAATTTTTTGTATTTTTAGCAGAGACGGGGTTTCACCATGTTAACCAGGATGGTCTCGCTCTCTCGAGCTCGTGATCCACCCGGCCTCCCAAAGTGCTGGGATTACAGGCTTGAACCACTGCGCCCAGCCTTTGCTAATTTTTTATCAATGGTTTACTGCAATGAGGGAGAAGGCAGAAAGAGATAAATAAGGGTCAGAGGACTTAATAGAAGAGTTGGAGAATGACTCATTCTAGGGAAGTGGCTGTCAACAGAGTTAAGTCAGAATGTACAGAGAGACTGGAAGATGGTGAGAGTCTCAGCAAGGCCTGAAATATGAAACATGGTATTCTGGGGGAAAAAAAAAAAAAAACGGGAGGGGATGAAGATTGAGGAATATGGAAGTCCCCTGGGTGTCTTACCAAGAGCAGTAGTGAAAGAGACAGCAGTGAGGAGCACAGGGACTCAGCAATAAAAAGGGTGGAATGTGCAGGCCAACTTTGAAACAAGAAATAGCTGAAATGTGAAAGTAAGGGTTGTGCCTTTTGAGTCATGTTCTTATTATAAAACATAGTAGGAAGGGCAGTAGTCAATAATATAGGTTAAAATAGGCAGATGCGGGCCATTTCCTTTTTATGAGAAAATGACTGTAATTTGCTGCCTGACTTTCTCAATGCTGGGACTCTGTGCTTGTGCCTGTGTGGTATGGATATATGTTCTGGAATAACAGCAACAAGCCTTTTATAGCTGGCATTAGAAGGAGTGACTGAGCTCCTGTTATTTTAATACCAGTTGAGTCTAAACCTTGAATTGGGTAAGCCTCCTACCCTCTTATAGTCAAGTTGTATTTAAACAAAAGGAATGCTAAACAAGAAACCTCTTGATATCCAGAAAGACAGGATATTAGATAGGTTGAATTAAGCCAATGCTTTTTGGTATGTGTGTTTGCAAATACTGGAAAATTTTAGTAAAATTGCACTTCTTAAAAGGTAACTATAATTTCTTCATGGAGCTCACACTCTGCTCTAAGCACCTAATTAAAGTGCTAGAGTCATCAAATAGATGCCTGCTTGGCACTGGGATTATATCGCTTATACCAGGTTTGCATTGATTAATGGAATGTTAACAGCAGTAATTGTTAGCTTTCATTGAAATTTTGTATGTACTACATTGTATGAATTACTTTACAAATATTTCCTTGAATCCTCACACATCCCTGTGAGGTAAGTGATACTATTCCCATTTTACAGAGAAAAGAAATGAGACTTTAACAGATTATACAACTTGCCTAATAAGTGTCAGTTAATGAAAGGCCGAGCCTGTTTGCAATCAGGTCTCTGATCCCAAAGCTAAATTATTATAAGGCATCTTGTCTCTGGTGCCTTGTGTCTGCTGTGCAGTCAGCAATACATCCAGCACACCAGATTTCTAGATCTTGGTTTTGCATAATCTCAGTAGTCATGACATATACTGCTATCCTGATAACTGAGCTGGTTTTCCCTGTTTCGCAGAAATAAGTGAAATAGACCATAGTTTGTGGGCAAAGACAGTCTCCAGTTGTGCACAGGAGTTGCTTGGCAAACCCTTCGTACTATTCTAGGACAGTTGACACAAAAGATGAGAGTCAATGAGGTGGTTTGGGGCTTGAAGGATGTGACATTGAGGAGTTGTTGTAAATGAGGGCAGCTGAGGGAGACAGGGACCCTCGTTAAGATCCTCTGGGAACAGTATGGCTCCACTGGGATGGAGGTCTTGCTGGCTAAACAGAAATTTTTCAATTCAATAAAATATGGTGAGTTTATTCAAAAAAGAAATAAAAGGGGAATAGCTAGAAATGTACACTTCACTCAGCCTTAAGTTCCCTTCTGATCAAACTAGAGAAGGGACAAACTATTGCCAGCAAGGAAGTATATAACATACTCCCTGAGGAATCACCTCAGCTTTTTAAAAATGAGAAAGAGAAATATGCTGTTGATCAAACATTAAAAATAGTTGAGTAAATATTTTATGAGTAAATATTTTAAACTCTCAGGAAAGAACCGTTCAAAAATGAAGTATAAATGACAGTCTTGTTATTTTAGAAAATGGCCACATCTAACACATCTTTATTTTTAAAATTCAGGATACAAACACAATAACATTTATACATCTTCCTCCACATGTGTTTTTAGTATTGAGTTCCTAATTCTTGCTTTGTTTTGTTTGATTTCTGAGTACCAGGAGCAAATACACTGGTGAGTTTTAAGATGTTTGTAGTGCTTTTTGATACCTAGATGCTATTGATGTTCTGGTACCTTAAACAGAGAAGATGGAAAGCTAAACATAAGAATCACAATGACATTTGAAGTTTTTGGATATCAAAACCTCTGGAAAGCTCAACTTTTCCCAAGGTTTCTCTCTCTTACTTTACATTCTTCAGACGGGCACAAACGAAGCTTCTGTAATTTTCAATTTGACCTAACTTGTCTCTGTGTAGCTGTTTCATTCTTTATTACAAGCATTCTTATAAAGTTTAGGCACTTGGGTATTGTAAGCAAGTAAAGACTTATAAGAAATTAGCCTCCCTGTCATTCACCCACACCATCCTTAAGTACATATACACAGCTCACCTTCTCCCACTACTGTTTCCATTAACAAATATTCATTTATTTAATTAACCAAATCATTATATTGTACAAAGAAAATTAAGGGTATGAGGCAGAGTCACACGTGTGAAGTGTATTCAGAGGTTTATTAAAATTGTTGTAGATTGGGCAAAATAACTCCTCTTAAATCCCAAGTAGGAGCAGAATTTAATCTGAGGTACTAAGTGACTTGAGGGCAATTTGATTTAAAAAAAGAAAGTACCTACTGAATCTTTTGATAAGAAATAATTCTTCTCTAAAGGGATATGATGAACCCTACAGGTAGCTTAAAATTTGTTTTTCATTTTTTTATTCTTTGCATTTATTCATCAGTTGTTAAAACATCCAAAGATGTTTTTGTGATGAATTAGGAAATAATATACCATAAACATTTCTGCCAGTGTATTTGTTGCAGAATAGTTTTCCCTTTCTTAGAAAGCTTTCTTCCATCTCTTTAGTCTGATCTACTAATTAACGTACCATATTACCCATGCCAGAATAAGACTTTGTAATAAGGTTATTTTAAGCATCTTAAGCAAAAATTGACCTGAAAGTACTTGATTTGAGTGTGCTAAACTCAATGTCGTACCTGTTGCCTAAGTATAAAAAAACAAAGGCAGACAGCTTAGGCAGCTCTGACACATCTCACCTTGAGGGCTGTGTTCCTAGGGAAGGAAGAAGTTAGGCCAAGGATGTGTGACTGCACTGTTTTCCCAGAGCCTCCATTATGATAACAGCAGAATTTCCATCTTGAACACACTCTTAGATTCAAAGCACCTGCTTTCCTTTCTTCTACCTTCCCAATATGGGAGCTTGAGCCAACAGCCTTGAAGTTGTGAAGCATTCATTATTTCACAGTGCAGTAAGTAGGGAAAAGTTTTTCTCTTTTGCAGTCTTGGTTTAGAACAAAACTGAAACCTCACATTTACACCAAATATTTGACAATTAATATTCAAACATAAGATGCTGTAATTTTGCTTTTCTCACATTTCATGTCAACAATCTGTTGTCTTCTAGGGTGAAAATATACCAGCCCCTGGTTAAAGGCTGTAATAAGGGAGAAGAGAGTACCAGAAATATGTTAAGTCTTTATGTTTAATAAAGCGTTTGTATTGAGTAGCTAAATCTTCACTCCTAACTCATTTGTCTGACTGCCAATTCTAGCGTATTTTATTAAATGAAACTTTCCCTTTCTTTCATTTCACCAACTAGACACTAAACAAGACTTAGTTGTTCAGACATCCATGCCTGCTGTTTTGTGTGTGTTGGAGGGTGAGTTTTAAGAAATAATCACCTCTTTTTGAAGTTAAATGTTTTTATGAGTTCCTTTATCAATGATTTTAGGTTTGTATTGACAAATTTAAATAAAACCGTCATAGGTCACTTCTGTGTCTCCTTATCCTCATCTACTTTTTTCTTTTAAATCCATACCTATTAGCAGGTGCAACCTCCCCCAGTCCCTGGCAATCATTAATCTACTTTCAGTCTCTATGGATTTACCTATCCTGGACATCTTACATCAATGGAATCATACAGCCTTTTGTGATTGGCTTCTTTCAGTGTTGTACCTGTTGCATAAGTATAAAAAAACAAAGGCAGGCAACTTAGGCAGCTTGAACACGTCTCACCTTGAGGGATGTGTTCCTGGGAAAGGAGGAAGTCAGGCCAGGATGTGTGACTGAGCTGTTTTCCCATAGCCTCTATTACTTGACATAATGTCTTAAAAAGTCATCCATGTTGTAGTATGTATCAGCACATCATTCCTTTCTTGCAGAATAATATGCCATTATATGAATAGACCACATTTTGTTTGCTCATTCGTTAGTCAGTGGACATTTGATTTTATGGTAGGCAGAAGAATGGTACCCAAATATATTCATATCTTAATCCCCAGGCCTGCAAATAAGTTACCTTACATGGGAAAACTTCGCTGATGTCTTTAAGGTAACAAACCTTGAGATGAAGAAATTATTCCAGGTTATCTAGTGGGCTTAATCACATAAGTCCTTAAAAGGTGGAGAGCCTTTTCATGTGTATTGTCAAAGGCAGATGTGACTGTGGAAGAAGAGTCAAGGAGATATAACATCGATGGCTTTGAAGATGGAGGACGAAGACAGCCATGAGTCAAGAAATGTAAGTGGGTTCTAGAACCTAGAAAAGACAAGGACGCAGATTCTCCCCTAGTGTCTCCAGAAAAGAGTGAGACCTACAGAACTATAATACAGTAAATGCATGTTGTTTTAAACCATTACAGTTATGGTGATTAGTCACAGCAGCAATAGAAATAAAAACAGGGTAGTTTCTGCTTTTTGGCTTTTATGACTAATGCTGCTATGAGCATTTGTGTGTAAGTATCTGTGTTGACGTATGTCCTCATTTTTAGGAGGTATCCACCTAGGAGTAGAATTGCAGGGTAGTAGGGTAACTGTATAGATGATATTTTGAGGAACTGCCAGGCAGTTTTCATTTTACATTTCTATCAGCCATGTTTTCATTCTTCAACATCCTCAGCAATACTGGTTATTTCTGTCCTTTTGATTTTAGCCCTCCTAATGGATATCAAATAGTATTTCACCGTGGTTTTGATTTGCATTCCCCTAATGACTTACGATGCTGAACATCTTTTTATGTATTCATTAGCTGTTTGTATATCTTCTTCATAGAAATACCTATTCAAATCCTTTGTCCATTTTTAAAATTGAGTTGTCTTTTTATTGTTGATTTATTTCTTATATATTCTGCATACAAGTCCTTTATCAGATATATGGCTAGCAAATATCCTCTCCCATTACTTACACTGTCTTCTCACTTTATTGATGGTGTCCTTTACAGCACAAATTTTGACGAATTTTAGTTTATCTATTTTTTTCTTTCTTCTTTTGTGTTTTTAGGGTTGTTTCTAGAAACTGTTGCCTAATCCAAGGTGATAAAGATTGATGTTTATGTCTTTTTCAAAGATTTTTGAAGTTTTAGCTCTTACATTTAGGTTTATGATTTATTCAGAGTTAATTTTTGTATATATTATGAGGTAGGTGTCCAACCTTGTTCCTTTGCATATGGTTATCCAGTTTTCCCAGCACTGGGATGGAATTAATTTCTAATTGAAAATGTTAAGTGCTGATGGTGCAGTTGGTGTTTGAGGAAGGTTGTTGCTAAAGCTGTGCTCCATTTGTAGCTTCCAGTGCTGGTGACAGCTTTTTCTCAGTCTCTTCAATAAACTACAATGATCCTTCTGTCCCCACATGCATCACCAATGCTTTGCCAAAAAGTGTGAAATTGTAGTAAACCAATCACACGTTTGCCTATTCCATTTTGTCATCTTTTCTTCTAGTTTTTGTGTTATTCCTTAGTAATGTGGGATTTTTCTACAAAACTGCCAAGCTTTTAACATTAGGAATAATGTTAAACATGGATTTTAGTATTATTTTTGCCTCAACTCCTTAGTCCCCTAGAAATGATCAAGTGTACCAGAGACACGATTGTATTTTCTTCCTTCTACTCTGGTTTCCTTATGCTGTGCTTTCTTAGAAAAGACAGATTTTTCTCAGCTGTTTCTAAATCTTGGGGATGCTCTGTGCCAATCGTACTTTGTCCATGGCAGGCTGACTCTGGGAAGTAAGTATAGTCTAGGAATGGTCATGTTTGTGTCCAAGAGTTAACTACCTCTAATTCCTGAGCTGAATACACTCTGAAAGGACTGGCCTTCTAAATCAGTTCTTTTCAAACTTGAATGTTCACGTAGATCACCTGGGGATTTTATTAAAATGCAGATTTTGATTGATTATTTCTGGGTAGAGGCTAAGATTCTGCATTTCTAACAAGAACCCAAGGTTACAGATGCTGTTGGTCCATGAACCACACTTTAAGAAGTAAGGTCCCCTGGTGTCCTAGATCCTAGGGGGAAGTCAGGAGTTGGAAACATTCTAATCAGGCCTTTAGTTCTCCCTAATATTTTCTGGAAACCAAAAAAGATTCTTTAACGAAAACAAAATGCTCCTCACACACCCTGCAAAGCAAAAAAAATCTATTCCAGATACCCTCCAGTAGCTACAATCAGATAGAGATTAAACTTCTTAAAGAAATAAAAATCTTTCCTTAGGATAACCTGAAGATATTTTGCTATGGCTAATTACTCAGTTGTAAAGACTTCCTTTATGTGTGTCTGATGATGTCAAGGTGATCTCTCTGGTCTTTTGGTATATATTCTACGTCATCACTCAGAAAGGTGTTAAGTGATTTTGCTTTGATGAGCACAGTGTCCAACTGGCTAATTTATAGAAATCCCTAGCTGATTTAAGGATGAAATAGGATGAGTTGAGCCTTCTCTACCTGGTCAATCTTAGTTTTCTTTAAGCCCAGTTACACTCTCATAGCAATTTAGGCAAATACTGCCATATTCTATTGTCATGAAACTCATATTTACCCTAAACCCAGGGGCTGAAGACTGTGTGTCATATTTCTTTGGAATAATTTTACCTTAAGTTATACAGGAAAAATCTGGTGATGTTCTAACTAAGACATATATTTATTTTAGTCTTTCTGGTTTTTCTGGTAGTTACTTCAAAATCAGAGTTATAATTGCATTAAATATCGTAGTTAAAATACAATGGTTTTTCAAAAAGATATGCATCTGTCTGTCAGTTGAACCCTGTTTAAAAAACCAGTTCAGAAATGTTAGTGAAATCTGAAAGAACAAAGTGAATATTCTTGTTTTTTTTAAAATCATTGTAATTAGGTTCACACTTTATCTATTTTTATTATGTAAACCTTGGCTAAGGAAAGGAAAGGGTGAGGGAGAGAGAGAGAGAGAGAGAGAGAGAGAGCGCGTGCGCGCGAGATTGACTGATTGACTTATTTATTTGTTTCACCTTCACCTGATAAAGATTATTTTGCAGCAGAGAGAGAGAGATTGACTGATTGACTTATTCATTTATTTGTTTCACCTTCACCTGATAAAGATTATTTTGCAGCTGGATTAGAACTAGCTGAACAGAGTTGTGGGTATGCATATTGATTAAAAAGGGATAGAAAAAGGAGAGGAAGACTATTACTATAAACATACTATGACCTCTTAGTTTATCCTAATTTCTATGACTTCAAAAAAATGTCTTCATAGCTTAGCTTCTTCACCAGAACAGGACTATATTTAAAAATCCAAATGATTTACCTAATATATTATTTTTTGTAAGTAAGAACCAATGTCATATGGTGGTTGGTTTAGGATGAAATACAACTACAATAGTTACCACAGTAGTAATAGTAATGCCAATAGTAGTAGTAATAGTTATTCCATTGTTTCAGTAGTGAAAGAATCCAGGCCCCACAGCATCTGTGTAATGTATGGGTAATTCAGCAGACCATCTGTTTGACTATGGCTCTTGAAAACCTCATTTTTACCACTGTCTGAAGGAATCATATCAGAGTATAATCCTGAACCATAGTTGAAATGAAAGAATTTGCAAAGCCATCTCATTCTTGCTTTTATCTCAATTTAGTCATTTTTGTTCTATCTCTATGATTGAGGTTGTTACATGAGTAATACAAGCACAAACTCTGACCTGTATAGACAGTAATGACATGAAATGCAATTGTGTACTTTTGTTAGCTCTGAAAAACATGACAAATTGTTCTCATCTGTGATTCCTCTCTCTCCTCCTTGGAAAAGACAGTGTTGAACCAAACTTTGTGATAAATGACTTCTGATAATGGTGAAAGCCAAGAGAGACTAATGTTTTGCTTCTCAGCAATCCTGCTGCCTGGTAGTTTTATGTTTGAAACAGCCAAGAAGATAATTTTCTGAAAATGAGCAAAATCTTTAAAGCTAAGAGCTACATCCTTTGAAAATGTATGAGTGAAATACTGAAATGCTATCAAGCAAGCTCATATATCTTGATTCATCATTTGATCAAGATCATAAATCTCCATCAAAGAATTATGCACAAGCCATTCTTCTGATGTGCCTTTTAAATCCAAAACTTAAAAAAAAAAAAAGGTTGGGGGGAGTCTTCATGACAACAGATAGCTTAGGGAAGAAACAGACATTTATAACAGGGAGCCAGCGGAGTTGTGCCAGGCCTGTGTGGGGTGCGGCCCTTATTTGAAATACTTGCATATGTTATTTCAAATGAGGAAAAATGGGAAATAGATATTTTCTTTAGGAAGGGGAAGGATAATGCAATCAACCTGTCTCTGAAAATTTGTTATTGTCATAGTTCATAGATTTTTCCTCCTTTGACTAATTAAGAGCGGTTAAGAGATTAGTACATTAGCCAGTATTTTGAAGTTCAGTTTTTTAAATAAATAAATAAATAAAAGGCCAAGTATTTGGCTATCCTGTTAAGATGCAAATATCGCATTTCAGTCTTGTGATTGAGAGTATATAAAATGGTGTCAGGCATATTAATAAGTAAGTGTTACTAATCTGTCATACTGAAAAATGAGGGAAGAACCAAGGACAATTTAAAAATATATCTTGTGAACAAAACTTAGAAGACAATTTGGGGATGACAAATGATTAATTAGAAATATGTCAACCTCAGCTACTGGAAATTAAGGTACCTGTAAGATAAAATCCATGAGAAATTAATTTTAAAAAGCTTTATTTTTTGCATCACAATGGCATACTTCCTGACACAAGCTTTAGTGTCTGTTACCAAATGACAGTGAAAGATGATGCATAATTTGAGGCTTAGTAAATCCTGCTAAGCCTGAGTTACTGGAGAATGACACATTGACATCTGAAACAAGGCTCAGGAGACAAAAGGAAAAGGCCAAGCTGCCTATCAGCTGTAATGCTTCTGGAATCCTTCCCCACATCCTCAAACCCTTCCCTGAGAAGCAACAATATTTTCCCATATTCTAATGACCACTTTATTCCATTTCCACTTCCTTGGTGGTAAAGCGTAAACCAAGATAGCCACACGGTTTTTCCAAGGACTATAAAGATTTAGAGACTTCTTGAACAAACTTTGCTCTGATTTTTAAAATTTTAGAAAGCACGTAAACTTGTTTCAACTATATTTTAGGTTTTTTAGGTTTCAAACTCTTAAGAAAAAAATGGAGGCTTTCTTTAAAGGCTCTTTTTTCTTATTTTTTGAAAAAAGGTCTTGCTATGTTGTCCAGGCTAGAGTGCAGTGGCACAAACATGGCTTGCTGCAGCCTTGACCTCCTGAACTCAAATGATCCTCCTGCCTCATTCTCCTGAATAGCCGGGACCACAGGCCTGTGCCACCATACCTGACTAATTTTTTTGTGTGTGTGTAGAGACAAAGTCTCCCTATGTTGCCCAGGTTGGTCTTGAACTCCTGGGCTCAAGTGATCCTCTCGCTCTGGCCTCCCAAAGTGCTGGGATTACAGGTGTGAGCCACCACACCTGGCCTGTTTTCTTAATTATGAAATATTTTAAACCTATAGAAAAGTATGTTCAGATTTAACATTTTGCTATATTTCTTCCTTCTCTCTCTTTTAATGTTACAGATACAGCTAAAACCGTGCCACCACCATTCCTTTCTTTTCCCTTGTTTTCTTCTTATAAGTGGCCACTGGGTTTTTTAGGAACACTTTATTAGAAGCTCCTCTGTTGTGAAGAATTTTGTTTTTACTCTCTGACTTTTTCACAGCCATAGCAATTCTGGGTGGTGGTGGTGATTTTAGCATCTCTGATACTAGCAGTAGAGTTAAAAGTAGAAGATTTGAAGGCTTTGCTAGGATTTATGTTGTTAAACTTAGGTTCTAGTAACTAATTATTATATACATACATGTGTTTTCTAGTCCTGTAATCTGCTAGGTTATATAAAATTGTGAGTTGCAAAGTTTACCCTGCTTAAAGACATGGATTTTAAGACCAAGCATACTATACCTAACCTCTCTTGTGGTGGACAGTCCCAGAAGTGACTAGAAGATGATAATCACAGTACATTTATTTATATAAGTGGTGTGTTCCATTTTTCATCCATTTATTAGATCCGTGTTTAAAGGCCACTGCACCAGGCTGCAGGGATACCAGGCAATGAACAACATAGGCAAAAACCCTGGCTTTAATGAAATTTTTAATCCAGTTGTGAAAAGGCAAATATGTCAAATGGAGAAGAAATATGTTAACTAACTATAAAGCAACATAGATGAAAAAGGAGTGTTGATTGGGGGTAGGGCTGCTGTTTAAATGACGGTAGGCAGTGAAGGCCTCTCTAATAGGGGGCCATGTGAGCAGCGGCATGAAGGAAGTGAGAGACAAGCTGTGGATATAAAGAGAAGAACAAGCACAGGTCCTGAAGCAGGTGTGTGCTTCACCTGCGGAGAGCTGTGAGGTCAATGTGGATGGCTGGGGTGAGCTGGTACAAGTGGTAGGAGGTGTGATCAGAGGTTACAACTGCTCCTTAAAACAATCCTGAAGTAGGGCTAAGCAGATGTGATTATACCCATTTTTACACATGAGAAAACTAAGGCCCAAATTAGGGTAACTCACTCAAGGTCATACTTGCTAGTTGATGGCAAGGCCAGGTGTAGCATGTCTCTGGATTCCAGAGCATTGTACTTCCTGGGCATAACAAATTTTATTTTATTTTTTGACAGAGTCTTGCTGTGTTGCTCAGGCTGGAGTTCAGTGGTGCTCCAGTAGCTGACCACACCACTGAACACAGTGCTGGGATTACAGGCATGAACCACTGTGCCCTGCCTTAACAATTTTATTTTTTCAAGTGCTAGGACTAAGAACAGACTTTAGTCTTATTTTATAATTGATTCTCTGACCAAATTGCAGTTAATCCCTGGACGTTAGTTTCTACATCTGTAAAATAAGGGAAAAATGTCTAGGTTGTTGTGAGAACCACGGGGGATCATGTGCATTGGGTGGCGTGAATTGGAAAGCATTCCATGGATGCTATGTTGCTAACGCTGAAATGCCCCTGTGGAAGGGACTCTGACTTGCAAACCTAGAGTCTATAAATTGACCTTATTCAAGGCCAGGCCTATATGCTAATGTGTAGTACCTTTGATTCTGTAGATGTTCATGTTCTGATCTTTTAAGAATAGTGAAGTCAAATGCAGATTCGAACAAATTTAGAAACACGCCACTGACTCTGTGTCTTCTTTCCTGCTTGTCCCTAAAGATAACACAGAAATGTAAATATGGTTTGATGTATTTAGCTGGCACAAATTTTACTACTGTGTATTTTACCTATTTCTATTTTCAGTGCATTTTTCTTTGTAGTTTCTTGTTTTCTTTAATGTTCTGCCAAATCCCATTAACTTGTCCTTGAGCTGTGTAATCTAGAGTTTAGCTGCTGGTGGGTGATGGGGTTTGCCTGATGAGGAACCTGACTGCAAGGAATAACCAGCCTTTTTTTTGCAAATGCTGCAGCTCAGCCCAGCCTCTGACTGCTTGAGGGCTGTTGGATCTCCTGAAAGCTGCTGCTAGTCTGGTATTCCAGGAGCAACACAAGCCTTATCAGGAAATTGGGACAAGTTTCAGTTCTGTTTTGGTCTCAGTAGTAGGGGAAGGACTATTGTGGAGGAAGACCTGAGAAAGAGCTTTCCAGGCAGACGGGACAAAAAGCACAAAACATTTGATGTAATTGATGAACCAAAGAAAGGTCAGCATGTCTGGAGCACAGTGGAAGTGGAAGAGAAACAAGATGGCAGGGGTAGGTGGGCCCAGATCCTATAAGGTCTTGCCAAGAGTCCTGATCTGGAGCTTTTATACACATAGTAGGACATGGGGGGCAGTCTTTAAGCAAAGACATGGCATGGCATGTTTCATATTCTGGCTGTTGTGAAAGCAAATAGGATCAGCGTGTATAGCACTTAGGAGGCTTGTGCAGAGGTCCAGTGGCAATGTGATGGTGTTTTGGGCCAAGTGAAAAGACAGAAGTGGGGACCAGTATTGTATTCAGAATATATGTAGAGCACTAAGTAGTGCTAAAAGATTGAATTGGGTAAGATGGTAAGGAAAATAATGGAATCAAGGATTATTTTTAGTTCAGTGTAAGCAGCTAAGTGGTGATGCTATTTATTATAAAGATGAAAGACTTGAAGAGGTATGGATTAGCAAAGACTAGGAGACAGTGGGGGTCGCAAATCATTGATGCTATTTGGCCATGTTAACTTTGAGAGGCCTGTTACAGACACCCGAGTGGGGTTGTTGCTTAGGGGTTGCAACCTGGAACTCAGGGAGTTGCTGTGGGCATGAGATACATATGTGGGGTTCTTTAGCTTAGAAGTGGTATTTGAAGCAATGCCCTGGATTGTTGAGATGACCCAGGAAGAGAGTGTAGCCAAGACACAGACCTGGGATGCTCAACATTTAGCAATCTGAGAAAGGAGGAGGAGCTCATTGCAAAGGAAATGGAAAACAAGGGTTTGGTTAAAAACTTTTAAAAAGAGAGACTAATATCAGTGTCTCTTTCATGGACAGAATATTATCAACATGTCCCTTCAAATGCAAGTAGCAATCAGGGTAACTAATCATTATAGGAATTTTTTAAATGCTTATTAAAAGGCTATATATTTTTATTCTTAAGAAATTAAATCTGTAAATAATCAGCCATGGAAAAAAGGAAATAAAAAGTATGGAGAAGAATAGAAGTCACTTAAAATTCAAAGACTCTTTCATGGCAATTCTGATTTCAAAATGCTAACATGTTTGTGTATTTTTTTCAATCTTTTCTAATACCCTTAAGACATTTTTATATAATTGAGGTGATATATACACAACTGTGTATAATGTATAATAATGCTCTTTTAATGCTCTTTGCCCTGTATATTATAATGGAAGCAATTTCCCCCTTTACAAATTACTAAATAAAATTTTCATACCTGCATGTATATTTTTTCACTTGTTTATTTTTTTATTGGCACATAATGATTATATATATTTCTGGGGTATGTGTTATATTGATGCCTGTGTACAACATGTAATAATTAAACCCAACTAATTAGGATATCTATCACCTCCAGTGTTTATTACTTTTTGGGTTGAGAACATTAGAAATTTCTTCTAGCTATTTTGAAATATATATAAATTATTGCTATCTATAGTCACCCTACTTTTTATCAAACACAAGAATATACTCATTCCATCTAACTGTATTTTTGTACTCATTACCAACTCTTCTTCTTTACTTCCTTTTCCTCTACCCTTCCCAGCTTTTGTTAACCACAATTTTACTCTTTACTTCCATGAGATCCCCCATTTTTTAGTTTCCACATATGAATGATAGCACTGCTTGTATATTTCTAAACTTGTTTTTTAAATGCTTTCGAATCTGTATCTTTATTGTTCATTGAGTAGTTTCTGCTTTATTTGTTTTTCCTCTTAGAGGACATGGTGAAGTAGACAACTCATCTCCTTGACCTGATATTTTCCTACTACGTCAATTTACTACACAGAAAAAGTAAAATGTCAACTGTCAGCTTAGAAATTTAACTTAGCAGTATTGCCAGTAGTGAGGAAACCACTTGATATGGACACCTTGAAATTCAGCATCATCCTTCATTTTCCTTTAGCTTTAAATGAAAATTTGCCATGAATGTCCCATTCTCAGGTTACATTTCATAACAAAACAATCCTTTAAAATATCTCAATCAAATGAGTTTAAAAGTAAGATGACAGATTTTTTAAAGGAACATTACTCAAATATACAGCACTCTGAATTTGAAATTCCCCAAACATAGGAAACTAAATATATTTTCTGCACACAGAAGATCACTATCAATGTCAGTTGTGACAATGACTATTTTTGGCCTGTTGATTTAATTACACTATATAAAAAATATTAAAATCACCTCATATAAAATACTATATATGCTGTATACCTACCTGAGTTTTAAATTTTTATACATTGTAGAATATCATTAATATGTCTTTAACCCTGCATATTTTATCCTATTGGGTCAATTTATATGTACACTGAAAAGTACTACATAATATCATTCATTTTATAGTAGTAAGGTTTGGATTGTGAAAAAATAGAGACCATTCTAACACCCTTTTAAAAAATAGAGGGATAAAAATGATTTTTTAAATGTAATCATTTGGATAATGGAGATCAATCTTTAATCAAGATGTATTTACTTTCTAAAGAAATTCAATCATTAAGAAATGATAATAATTAGAAATGTTTGATTGAGTGTTCTATGTGTATTCCTGCATGTCTTTTTTCTACTCAAAGTTTTTACCCTCAGGTTTCTATAACTACTACTTATTACAACAGATAAGATGATTTATATGGCCCACAATTTATCTCCTATTATATCTTGACAGCATATTCTGTAAAAGACGTGCATACAGGTGCACAGGTGTGGGAGCAAAAAAATTCTATGAGCTTCAACTGCAAGTACATCCTATCTTGGTCTTACATGTGTATCCCTTCAAGATTTTGTTTGGGAACTGACACATAAAAAGTCTTATGTATTCATTTGTTTGAAGTAAATGAAAGACAGCATTTTAGAAACAAAGGTGATTCCAGCGTAGAGAGGATTGTACAACATGCAGAACTGGATCAAGACAACTAACCTCATGGTTCTCTTCCTCCATCGGCAGTTGTTGCTCCTTAGGACACAGAGCCATGGATTCCATGTTGTTTTTAGGTCCGAATAGCAGGCTTCCTATAGATTCCCAAGGTTTTCTTTCTTTGACAGGCAGGAACAGGAGAGCAAAGGGCCAGAATCTGAGGGTGGAGAGTACGCAAAAAGACCCAGATTCAACAAACATATATTAAGCATCTGCTGCATTCCAGGCACTTTGCAATAACTTTCTCATGTTCCTCTAAATAACAATACAACACTCTTCTAAGTAGGTATTACAAGCCCGTTTTACTGATGAGCACACTGAAGTTTAGATGATGTACATAACCTGACCTGAGGATATCTTATGTAAAGGCAGTCCTGAGATTTGAACTGAAGTCTCCTGACATTTAAGACATGATAGGGACTTTAGAATAAAGAGCCCAAAAGAATGGATGATAAGTATTAATTAATCCTGTTTGAGATGATTCAATCCTGTCCCTCTTCTGATCTCCAATGAAGAATTCATACAAACCATGGCAGATTCAAATAAAGCACAGAATTTTCTGTTTGGAAAGGATAACTATGTATGTGAAAAACTGAGACACAAAGAAGTTAAATGACTTACCCAAGGCCACACTGTCAGTAGAAAACCCAAGTCCTGAACTGTCAGGCTGGAGTGTTTCAACATGCTTTCTAATCACCAGTGTTTGAATGAGATGGTAATTTTCTAGTGACTGTCTCTACTCAAATAGAAATGCTTTGGATGCTGTATTCATCTGCTAGGGCTGCCATATCCAGAATACCACAGATTGGATGGCTTCAACAACAGAAATTTGTTTTCTCCCAGTTCTGGAGGCTGGAAGTCCAAAGTCAGGGTGCTGGTGGGAATGATTTCTAGAGGCCTTTCTTCCTGGCTTGTAGACTGCTGCCTTTGTGGTGTGTCCTCCTATGCCTTTTTCTCTGTCCTCATGCACTCCTGGTGTCTTTTCCTCCTCTTACAAGGATATCAGTCCTATTGGATTAGAACCTCATCCTTATGAGGTCCAATTAATATTACCTTTTTAAAGGCCCTGTCTCCAAATGTGGTCACATTGGGTGCTAGAGCTTCAACATCTGAATTTTGAGGGGGGCTACACTTTAGTCCAGAACAGACATATAAAAGGTGTTAGGTTGGTGCAAAAGTAATTGTGGGTTCTACCATTAAAAGTAATGGGTATAGTTCTACAAAATTATTTTTTGTAGAACGTTACTTTTAATGACAGAACCCGCAATTACTTTTGCGTCAATCTAATATGTTAGAACAGTGGTTCTCTGTCAACTTAGATGGTGTAATTGACTTAACCACTTAGGTATGAAGTTGTGGCTGGGTGTATTCACCAATATAGGTGAATAATATATTATTATATAATTCACATAAAATTTGTAAAATGACTTTGGGTCTGTGTTTGAATTGGAGATGTGTGATTTGGGGAAGATACTTTATTTCAGTTTCTTAGTTGTTTTGGTTTTTATATGAGTGAGTGACAAGGCCACTCACAAGAGCGATGTTCCTGATGCCAAGCCCCTGACATCCTTTGCCTATGCCCTGAAGCCAGCCCTTGAGTAGTGTGACTGAATGTCATCATTCTTGCTCCAAAGGGACTATACCAAAACCTGTCCAGGTTTGGTCAGCCAAAGTCTTCTAATGTAGCAAAGAAAATGAAGATTTGATTGGGATTGGAAGGAGAAGCAGATTCAAAAAGAGAAAACTAGTATATACATGTAGAAGCCCTTTCATAAGAACTCTAACTTAATCCAAGCAAATATTCTGTGAAGTAAGTAATATCCCTATTTTTATAGATGAGAAAATTGAAACTCAGTAACATTATGAAATTTGTACAGGTTTTTAAGTGGAGTGACATGGTGAAGTTTTGCTTTAAACTGGGTTTTTAAGTTTATATTATTTTTACCCATCTGTTAGATCCCTAAGTTATAAATAACAAAATATAGTATTCTTATCTTATAGATTATTTTTAACTATGGAGAAATGTCACTTGGATATTCTGGTTGTCTCTGTCTAAACTGTTAGGCATTTTAAAATGTGGAGTTTCAATTATCTACCAATTGTGACTCATCCCACAAATACTTATAAAGAACTCTGTTTAAGAGACCGGTCTAGGCAGTACTAAAAAAAATCAAAATGAACACTGTTATTAAGTAGCTTACAGTGTAGAAGAGAAAATATAAAGTTAAATACATGTAATGTAAAGCAGTAAGTGACAAGGGTCATCAGAGGGACAGTGACCAGGTACTTGGGCAGTTAAAGAAGAAAAGGCTTTTAGACAGGAGCTCAAACACCTAACTGTGCCTGTGTGATCTTGATTCTCAGAGTAGATCATTCAGCCTATGCTCACCACTGTCTCAATGAAACAAAAACAAAACAAAACAAAAAGCAGAGAATAATCAAATCAAAGACAAACACCAAAAATGGGAGCTGTAACAAATCCAGAAATTTTGCTGGAAACCCTCAAGCACATGTGCTAATTCAGAGGAATTCAATAAAGAAATCTTGGTTAGTAAAAGATTTTTTAATCTTCTGCTGCATGATCACAAGTTCTTGTTGTGAGCTACTTCTCAGTCTGATTATTAGTTATCTTTAGTAGATCCACCAGTGTTCAAATGAAATGTGAAATCTTATTCAAAGACAAATATATTGCAAAATATTTTAAATAATTTATTCTGATTCTTGGTAAAAGTCTATGGATCACCTGTTGTATATAGAGATTTAACACAAGACCTGTCACTACCCTGGTATTTATACAAAGAACTCCTGGAATGACTTACAAACAGAAAATTTTTAAATGAAGCAGTACCCCAGAAACTCTTTCAACCTCCTTCACTTTAGGAGATATTATGGGGTTTTATTTCTTGATTAACTGTCTCACATATTTCTCTTCTATTAGGAAATAGGCCTAATTGATACATCCAAGGCTGCTACAAAACTAGTGGGAAGAAAGAGACAAATAGTGTATGCAACTCAGTATATCATCAAGTTCTAATATGTTAGTGAATGTTTGATGATCAGTCATCAGCTGTCTGCCTGTAGAACTTTGATGTTATCCAAAAGGTAATGAGGTGGTCCTCATTCTTAGAATACTTTGGTAGGCAAAATAATTATGCAGTTTTCAAATGTAGCCATACTAGGAATTAATGCTTCAACATATAAATTGGATGGCGAGCTGGGAGATAAACATTCAGTCCATAGCAACCATATATGCTCTATATTTAGCTTTTTCTTTTGCTATATCTTATCATTCCATGTCCATGGCAAATATCACTACAGCATTTTAATTTATTTAAGGCATAGAGTTCTAATGTAAATATACTCACAACTAGTCCCCAATCATTGGACATTTAAATCTGTTATTCTAATTTTTCCCTGGAAGGGACAATTTTATGATGACTATTTTTGTAGATAAATCATTGCACTCATCCTTTCATTAGCAAAACGTCAGTGCTTCTTAAATTTCTTACTTATAATTTTCTGATTGTCATTTCGATGTACAGATATCAAATTAGTTAATGGTAAGAAAATTTAGGGTAATAAGAAAGCTGAATGCTTTTTTTATTTTTTTGGTTCATTTTATTGAGGCACAATGTATATACATGTAGTAAAATGCACACATCTTAAGCTTACAGCTTGATAGTTTAGATAGGTGAACACCTATTTGAACACCACCCAGATCAAAACACAGAACACTTCCATCATTCCAGGAAGGTATGTTATTCCTCTTTCCAGTCAGTAGCCCATATCCTCAGAAATAAACATTATTCTGATCTTTTCACCATAGCTGTGCCTGTTCTTGAAGTTGAAAAAAGTGAAATCACAGAGTGTATATTAACTTTTAGGTTTTGACTTCTTTCATTCAGTATGTTTTTGAGACTCATCCATATTGTTTCATGTGTTAGTATAGTTTCTAATTGCTGACAGTATTCTGTTGTTTGGATATGTCATAATTTATTCTCTTGTTGATTTACATTTGGGTTGTTTCCAGTTTTGGATTATTATAAATAAAGTTGTTTTGTACATTCGAGTATATGTCTTTGTGAACAGATGCACTCATTTCTCTTGAGTACACAGATCAGAGTAGAATTGCTGCATCATGGGAATGTTACGCCTAATTTTATCAGAAACTGCCAACAGTTTTCCCAGTAGTTATAATATTTTACACTCTACTTGAAACGCGTGTTAGGGTTGTTCCAAATCCTAGCGTTCACTTGATATAGCCAGTCTTTTTTTTTTTTTTTTAATTGTAGCCATGTTAGTATGTTGTAGGTATCTATATCATTCACAATCTAAAAAAAAGTGTTTGTCTAAACAAACACTTTTGTTGACCCTAAATCACTAGATTTCAGAACATTTCAATTTTATAGAATGAAAGAAAATGTTAATAATATAACTTCTACTTAGTTCTGCCTTTTAGTCGGTTAAAAAAAAAAAAGCCAAAAAACAGAAAAAAAAAAAACTGTCTATGCAGTTCAAATAAAAGTTATTTTTCCTCCTTTTATTTTAAATGAGATGAGAAATTCCCTTCTCCATTTTGAGGTTTGGCTTTTAAGTCTAAGTTTCTTGCTTTAAGTTGTAAATTTCATGACTTAGTCTATCTAGAGGTAATAGTTTGTGCTGCTACAAGCAGTATTGCTCCTCCTTCCAGTTATGCATACATCCCAGTTTTTACTGCCTTCATCTCTGCCTTAGGTTTTGTTGGTTATCCTTTATTTCTGATGTTTAGCCAGAACTGGGCCACTGGGAGTTCTGGTTCCTTTAGAAAAGACCCACACTGTATTTGACTTGTAAGACAGGCTGATGCTCTGTCCTGGGTGGAGAGGTAGTTCATTTCCACAATTTTTATGGCAACATCCTTGGACCCTGCCGTTTTCAGTCTGATATGGACCTCATTTCCTTCTTTTTTGATCCTGTGGAGATGGGTTCAGAAACCTCTAAGTAGCACACTGAAAAATTAGGCATGACTAAGCCACAGTAGCTTGGGGGAATAATTTTGTAGAACTTTCTCTTCTCATGTATCCCTTATTTGGCGTAGAGCTTTCCCAACATTTCTCTCCCAACAGAGATCTGACTCCCTTAATCTATATCAGATGTGATGAGGAAGCCTGCAGTTTATTTTGGACTTCATGATAGATTAGAAAATAAGCATACACAGAGCTTCTTTCTTGCTGTTGGCAAGTGGTTTTATTTTGTTTTGACTCTTATACTGCTTTCCTGTAGTTCAGAGAGTTCTGTTGGAGTCCAGTGTTTTACAAAGCCTGGGATAGTGCCACACCCAGTAGGTGCTTTGATAAGGACATTTTCCTGATATTTCCCCACCTGGGTCAAAATGTGGCTCTGATAGAACTGAGAGGAAAGAGCTTACATCTGCTAGCCCTGGGATTTCAGGGATGTAAGTACTCTCTTTAGATTACAGAAATATGCCTTTTTCTTAGTATAGGTTCTAGATAATGAAAAAAGAAAAATCTAATATTAGCAACAAAATTAGGCAGACAAACTAAGATTGCAATCATTTTAATCTTTCTGTTTGTAAATTGCAACCTGTTAAGGCATATTACTCTGTTCACCTATTGGATAACTTGCTGTGTGGCATTTAGCAAGCTGTGTAACTTCTCTGTACTTCTCTTTATGGGATTTGGTACTAATGATATCCAAGGACCTTCTCACTTCAGAAATCAATGACAGACTGCATGGCATGGTGTCTAAGAGCACACCCAAGAGCTGAACAGCCATGATTCAAATTCTTACCAGACATATGATATCTTTGAGATGGAGTCTTGCTCTGTTGTACAGGCTGGAGTGCAGTGGCACAATCTCAGCTCTCTGCAACCTCTGCCTCCCAGGTTCAAGCAACTATCCTGCCTCAGCCCTCTGAGTAGCTAGGATTAGGGGCACATGTCACCACACCCAGCCAATTGTATTTTTAGTAGAGATGGAGTTTCACCATGTTGGCTAGGATGGTCTTGAACTCCTGACCCCAGGTGATCCACCTGGAGTAGATCACCACTCAGGTGATCCACTTGATCCACTTGAATTCCTGATCCTCAGGTGATAGATGGAGGCAGTTCCATCCATCCAGCCTCCCACAGTGCTGAGATTACAGGCATGAGCCACCAGTTCCGGCCATAAGTCACTTTCTTAGTGTCCTATGTAAAATGGTGATTATAATAGTGCCCACCTCACAGGATTCTAATTGTTATTTGGTGAGGGAAAAAAACACTCCTAATTTCTCCTGGCATGGAGTAGTTTCTTTGAAAAGTTCGTTAAGATATCCCTGTAATGTCTGTGATAATTTGAATTTTCTTATTTCCTAGAAGTATATTCCAAACATTCTTATTGGAATAAAGGGGAAGACAAGTTACTATTGACTTTTTGTTTAATATAGTGCTTTAATTTTATTGAAATGAATTTATAAATCAAATTTATATACAGTTGTAGTATTATGATATATATTAGTTTCATACACCATTCCTGGCTCCATAACACCTAAAATCCTTGAGATCTTCAAAGTGCTATCTATTGTGTGTTTTTTGTCTAATAGGTTCAGAGTCACTGGAAAGACCAAAGCAGGATTAGAGGTTGAGACTTTTATCCTTACTCCCAACTTCTGGGGAGTGGGGGAGGGGAGAAGGGCTGAAGACCAAGTTGATCACCAATGGCCGGTGGTTTAATCAATCATGCCTATGTAATGAAGCCTCTGAGTATAGAAATTCTTCATTCTATAGAGGTTTGGTAAGAGTCAATTTTGTTTTCTTCTGGTTTTTTTAGAAGTCTGTATATGCATATATACATACTTCTGTATAACTTAATGCTTTTATATAAATGTAAATGCCTTTAAAGAAAAAAGAATGCTTTTGGTATTCTCTTCATTTTCTTTCCTGTGAATGGCTGACTGCACTCCAATCTAAATCCCTTACCATTTCTATTATTATTATTATTATTATTATTATTATTTATTTTTTGAGATGGAATCTCCCTCTGTTGCCCAGGCTGGAGTGCAGTGGCACACTCTTAGCTCACTGCAACCTCGGCCTCCTGGGTTCAAGCGATTCTCCTGTCTCAGCCTTCCAAGTAGCTGGGACTGCAGGCACATGCCACCATGCCTGGCTAGTTTTAATAGAGACGGGGTTTCACCATATTAGCCAGGCTAGTCTTAGACTCCTAACCTCGTGATCTGCCTGCCACAGCCTCCCAAAGTGCTAGGATTATAGGCGTGAACCACCGTGCCTGGTCATCCCTTACCATTTCAATACTCAGTTAAAAAAGCAGATGGTTCAATGAGGTTCAGTAATATTATTACCCAGTGGTAGAATTATGAGAATCACAATTGGAGCTCGGCAGCTGTGATTGCTAGATTTTGTGTACAGAAACACATGCATACACAGATGCCTATGCAAAGATGAAACAGCTTTTGACTACCTCGCTTCACCACAGACTTTCCAATCTGTAACATTATAACCTTTGTTTATTTACACTGGTGGGGGCGGGGGGAGTGGGGGGTGGGGTGTGGGGGTGTGGGGGGTCCAGGAGGCAACAGCTGATAATGATTAAGAATTATTGTAAGAGCCAAGCCACTTAATCCACAGGCAACTTCCCTTAGCAAACCTCCACAGCAATTAAGTGGTCACAGAAAATAGGGCAGAAGCAGCCAAGATACTGATTACCCCCACTTACATATGTCACCTCTTAAAAGACTCCCTTGGACTTTTAAAACATCAAGAGGCTACTAACCCTCTCCTGTTGTTTGTGAACATCCATAATCCCTCCTCAAAACCTTAAACCCAGATGTATTTTGGAATTCAAAATTTTTTCTGAGTTCAGAAATTTTATATAGTACTTGAACTAAATTTTGTGTAACTTCTCTAGGTGGGGTTCAGTGCAGTACCCCTACTCAAACATTCATATTTTTCACAGCAAGTTGGGTAAATAATGACTAAGTAACCTGACTTCATGATAGATTTTTGCCAACAAAGGAGATGTATTTAAAAAAATCTTTTGGTTTCCATTGCGTTTCGGATTTTGGAAATCCAAAATTTCTAAAATGTGGGCCTAAGATCTGATCATTACTTTTCTGCAGAAACCTCCCACAGTGATTTCGTGCAAAGAGACACTGGACTCAGATGCTGACTGGTGTTTTTAGTCTTGTGTCTCACCCAGTGGTACAGCCCTCCTCTCTTTACCTAAAATAGTAACCCTCCTCAAATGCCCATTCACTTGGACCCCATTAACACTTACCAGCTCAAACATACCCCAGACATGCTTACTCCAGATGCTTTTGTTCAGCTGGCTTCCTCTACCTATAACAACTCTGGTGTCCCTTTTCTCCTCATTCCTAGCCCAGCTTTTTTTCTGCTGTTAATCCTAACCACCTTCCAGGGTTCCAGTCTGGGAGGTTCTCCTAGATCTACCAGTTTGGAATGACTTTCTCTCCTCTGTTCAGCCTCTGTACTCCACATCTTTGTTATGGTACCTATCATAGACTGCCAGACATTTTAAAAAGCTTGTATGTGTGTATCCTCTACTAAATTATGAGCCCTTAAAGTAAGTGGTTCTCAAATCTTAATATGCATGAAATGCTGCTTGTTACAATGCAGATTCCTGGGTTCCTCTCTCTTTCCCAAGAGATTCATTTTCAGTAGGTTTGAGTGGGACCCAGGTAACTGCATTTTAGCACGTCTTTAATTGTTTAAACTCTCCTTGACTAGGAGAAACCTGACAACGGGTTCTGTTCTTTAAACAAGGAGTTACCCCAGGACTCCGGAATCAGAACCTAAAATTGAATTGTGGCCTCCACATCAATCCACACATAAGTGCTGCCATTGTTTTTCTTGTCTCATTGCTTCTCCTTTATGTGCTTCTGTTAGGAATGAAATCCCCAACAGATGATTGTGATGATGGTATAGTTTTGAGTAACATTTATACAGGTTTCTTGGTTGAGGAAAACTTGAGTCTGTCATGCCATTAGCAGTATCATTGTGGGAAAGAGCCATGGCCAGTGCAAAAATGGCTCAGTGCCAACAGGCTGGCAGGTGGACACACATCATGGGACCACACTAGATCGCTGACTTTTGAAGGCTGAAGAATTCATCTGGTCACATCCTCTTTCCAGTACATTCATTTCAGAAATGTTGCTGCCTATGCTGTGTTTAGGTTTCTGAGCTTGGAGAGAGCCTTGTTGTAGCATGTACTTCAGCCTCTCCAAAGACACCCACGCTCTTCTTTTTGGTGTCTAATAATGATTTTGACAAACATAATCATTAATGTAGCTACTATTCAGTGAGCTCTGTGTGCTGGAACTGTGTTGATCACTTTACATAAATTATCTCATTTACTCCTCAAGACAACCCAAAGAGGAAGTATAATTTTTGCCTCTTACTGGTGAGGACCTCATGCTTGGAGAGGTTAGGTAGCGTGTTCCTAGTAGCACAACTAATGAAGGGAGGGAGTGGTGTCAGCCAAGGGAGTTGCCTGCAGAGCCTATGCTCTGATATTGCTCCAGCTACCACCTTTAACATTTAGTGTCTTGTCTTACTATTATAATTGAAGCCCTGCTCCATCTTCTGTATATTTGAGAAGATTTGTTTTTTTTTCATTCATATATTCTAATGTCTGTAAATGACTCTGACCTCAGTCCTGTGTGTATCTGTACCTCTACTGGAAAGCCTTTGGCTTATAGGGAGCTTGCCCAATACAGGGATACACCACCAGGAATGAGTGCTATGGAACCTCTTAAGAGAAGAGAAAGTGAGTGGGACTCCTCCTAACCCCTTTTGTTTCACTGGGCATGAATGCCAGTAATCCCAGTCCTGTTGTTTAAGTCAGGACTCAAGAATGGGTCCTCTAAATGAAATGCAAGCACATTACCTTTAAATCTCTTTTCTTTAATGATACAATTAGGAAGGGATCAACAGCATAACATGTTGGAATTCCTTGTGTATTTTTGTTTTTTGGTTTGTTTTTTTTTTTTAAGATAGAGTCTCGCTCTGTGTCCCAGGCTGGAGTGCAGTGGTGCAGTTTCGGCTCACTGTAGCCTCCACCTCCCAGGTTCAAAGGATTCTCCCGTCTCAGCCTCCTGAGTCTCTGGGATTACAGGCACGCACCACCACGTCTGGCTAATTTTTGTATTTTTACTAGAGACAGACTTTAACCATGTTGGTCAGTCTGATCTCAAACTTCTGACCTCAGGTGATCCGCCTGCCTCAGCTTCCCAAAGTGCTGGAATTACAGGCATGAGCCACCACACCCAGCCATCCTTGTGGTTTTTAATTGATTTCCTGGCTACACTCAATCAAATGGTCATTTTATAGTGAAAAAAATCTGGACACTTTTATGTTCTGTGCTTTTCCTCCTTCACTGCTGATATTGGAAAATACCACTATTTTAGATGACTATAAATTAGACTGATTTCAGTGAGAAAAACAGTTCTTGGGAACATTTAGTAGCTTAACACATAGATCATGGTTAGTGATTGAGATAAAAGTAAAGATATTGACTTGGCCTTATTCACTTAGAAAAAAAATTTTCATTTTAGAGGTTAGCACTAATACATGAGAAAGAAAAATAGCTAGATAAGCTCAAGACAAATATCATAAAGCCACTGGGATATGATATGGAAGGAGCTGGAGAAATTTTCCTGAGCATTAAAAGTAACAAAAAGAAGAAAACAGGGGAAGGGTTAGAATGGAAAATTTTTAAAATAAAGATTCAGGGAAGTTGTGCAAGCGGGGATCCACAGTCTCCATGAGCCTTTTGTCTGCTAGCTACCACTTTGTATGCAATGCAAGAGTTTCTTAGGCTGGTAGAGAGGGGTGTTCTGTCCCTGCCCCATTTGCCTATAGGGAAAAGTTATGCAGGTGTGAACACAGTTGTGAGACGTAGGTAAGTACCCCTTAAAGCAAACACATGTAAGCAAAGCAAACTCTCAGGTGATTAATATAGCCAAAAGAAAATGCTATGTTCTGTGGATTGGGGGACATGGAATCTGCTTAGGGCTCTTCTTATCAGCATGAAGTTTCCTGCTTGGAGGACACAAACCTGTCCTGGTTCTCCCCCAGTTAACTAGACTGTCTCTAGTCCACTCTGCCCTGGTTGCCTAGTAAATATTTCCACCTGACCTAAATCCAGGCCAATACAGCACTTCTTGGCATCCCTCCCTTGAATATTCCTTCATGGTTTACTACATCACCCTCTAATCACTTTCCACAAGCTAGAAATCTTAGCATTAGACTTGGTCTTCCAATTCTTTCACCTTTTACATTCAGGAGAGTCACTAAGTCCCTGTCATTTTATACCGGTTTATTTCAGACCTACATCTTCTCTCTTATGAGACACAAATACTTTCCGAGTTGATCTTTGCCTTTTTGTCTTTTCCATTCAGGCGATCCTCAACTCTGCGAGAACTTTTTAATTCCTAAAATGCAAGCTTAATTTTAATAATCTTGCTTCATTTTCTAAAACTATGTTCAAATTCCCAAACAGGACTTAATCTTCTACTTTTACTTTTACCATTCTACTTTTACCATAGGACCTGGTATATCACATGTTTTTTTTCTTTTCCCTGGTTTGATGCTATAATTTCTATGATCCTTGGTCCTGATTTTTATTCTTATTTATATTTCATTCTAATTTTGTGTTATGTGGCCTTTTTGTAAAATGCCAATAACCCTAAAGAGAAATGAATGACTAGACTGAAGTTCAGATTCAGAATTATCTTACTGTAAAGCTAGCTGTTCCTTAAAAGCACTAACAGTTGTGATTTTAAAGTTACTAAGGAAGTCTGTTTTCTAATTGGGAATTTCTGGAAAATGTTTATGGGAGGTACATATATTTTATTACCATTTGATGACAACAAAATGAAGTAACTGACCATTGAGGATCCCTGTAGCCCTAATTTTAATTTGTTAGGCATTTGTGTTAGGGATTATTCATAAGATTTTAGTTACACTGGAAGTCACAGATCCCACATTAGTATCCCCTATTTTGCACAGACGAAGGCTTTTTTGTTTTTACATATATTGTCCATTATCTAACACTCTTAAGTGCTTGGGGATTCCCGACTGAGCAAGACAGCACTGCATGGCAAATAAGAACACAGACTCTGAAGCCAGAAGACCAACACTGTAATCTCTCTTCTGCCTCTAACTACCTGTGTGGTCTAGAGAAAATTCCTTAACTTTTCTGGACCTTGGTTTCTCCATGTATAAAATGGATTTAAGTGGTAAGTTCTTTAGGTTTGTGGCCAACATAAAATTAGTTAATATATGTAGAATGCTTTGAGTAAGTTCTGGCACATAATAAGTACTCACATCCTAAGTGTTAGCTGTTGCTGTTTTTGTCATTAGAGCTACATTATTCATGCGAAAGGCCAGTTTCTCTGTAAATATTACTATCATTAGATCAAAATCAATCATTTTTAGACAGTAGATATCTCTGGGCATCTGAATCTCTGGGTTCTACTATGGCAACTCACAGTGCTGTCAATGGGATGCCAGAGCACAAGGACCAGAGTCCAGAAACCTGCTCTGGCATTCTGCTCCAAATGCTGATGGAAGACAACATGGAGAGGGGGGCAGAGGCCCTGCCCTCTGCAGGACTTCTCTAGGAAGAAAAAGACTCAATCCAAATATGGGGTACTAATGTGGGCTCTGCGACTTCCAATTATGGCTAAAATCTTGTGAATAATCCCTAACACAAACGCCTAACAAATGAAAATTAGGGCTACAGGGATACTTGATGGTCAGTTACTCCATTTTGTTGTCTTCAAATGGCAATAAAATATATGTAACTCCCATTAACATTTTCCAGAAATTCCCAGGTATGTGTGCAGCATACCTACAGGAGTGAGAGCACAAGCCCCCCTGCACCTTGGCTGTTGAGAGTGCCATTCCTGGGCTCTCCTTCTGCTGAATGTCTCGGCAGAGCACTTCAAAGCAGCGGAATGTGGAAAATGAGGTGCACTCTGCTCCCTCTTCAGGGATGTGGGAGTTCTAGTTACAGTAACTGACAGTTGAGAATGTGCAGGGTCCACTCAGTTCTCTCCCATTTCTGCCCAAGCTCCTGCTCCTGCTTGATAGTATCTTAGTGGTGTGCCTCACATCTCATCTTCTCCCATGTGGCCCATTACCGCTCTCATGGTCTGTGGGCCAGATGGAGCCGGTGTGGGAACAGCATGGCCCAGAGGATTGCAACTCAGCGCCGTCAGTGGGATGCCAGAGCACAAGGACCAGAGTTCAGAAACCTTCTCTGGCATTCTGCTCCAAATGGTCATGGAAGAAAACATGGACAGAGGACAGGGACCCCAACCCTCTGCATGACTTTTCTAGGAAGAAAAAGACTCAATTCAAGGGGCATGGTTGGCCCAGAATCAGAAGTGCTTTCTAAGGATGCAGCTCTATGATTTCTTCCTCCTCAGAATTGTTTCCCTTTTTGAAGAATATAGAACATCTGGCCCATTTACCAAGTCCTCTGGCAACCTTTGAAATTTCTAAAGCAAAATTGCTAGCTAGATACATAAATTTTATAAATTCTAAAAATAAATACTTCCACCTAAAATCAGAATTTGCACCTAGAACTTTTCTTTGTTTCTCTCCCCTTTCTTCTACCCTCTTTTTCCTTCACCTCCCTCCTTGTTTACCTTCCATTTCTTTCTATTTAACTCTTTTCCTTAAAAAAAAAAATTCATGTATACATTAGCTGTTTATTGGCTGTCTGCATAGCGTCAGATGCTTTGAATACATGGGTTAGCAAGATAGATACTACCCCATAGAACCTAATGTATACCTGTGTTGGGGGTGGTCAAGTAATTTAAAAAATATATAGTTATACACTGAGATAAGTGCCAGGAAAGAAAAGTACTAAAAGCCAGGGACATTTATAAAGGGTGCCCCATCTGGTCCAGGAGTTGTAGGAAGGCCTTCCAGGGTATGTGGCTTTTTTAGCTTTCCTCTGAAAGATTAGTGGGGGTTAACAAAAAGTGAAAGAGCAAGAAAGCCATTCCAAGAAGAGGAAATGATCTACATCAGGATCATCAGATGGAAGAAGCATTATGTGTTCAAGACATTAGAAGAGGTTTTATTATGGGAATTTCAGAAGAGAAGGAACACAGTATTCCATTAGAGTTATCTTTTAGTTCGGTGTGGGAGATTTTATGTATGTATTGAATAAATCAAAGCTTTACCTAAATAGTTTTTCTAGATAAGTTTTTCTAACTTAAAATGGAAATATGGATACCCTCAAGGCTAATACCAATGGTAGGTAAAATGAGTATCAGTTTTCCTCTATTCAGTTAAATGAGATAGATTATAGTATTCATAAGAAATTCTAAGTAAATTTCCTTAGAGAGGGTCGGGCAGGTCTCCTGACAGTTTCCTTTCTTTATAGGATGGGGAACAGGGAATTAATTAATGGTGAGGTTTTGGTGTAAATTGGAAGTGTGGTATTTACTAATACCTTAATAATAATTTCTTAGTCGTTTGACATTCAGACTAACCATATACAGGATATGAACGGAGTATTCAAGGTGTAGGTAGCCCCTATTTATCCTTCAGAGGGAGCAGTACTGTGGAGAGATGAACTCAAGCCCCCAATTTACTGCTCTATTCTTTATTTAAATAAAGAATTTTTGTCTAAAAAGGAAATGTTCGTAAGCCTCTTAAGAGGACTCCACGGTTGGTGGAAACAGTTTGTTCTGCTAATTTGTTTTCAGGCCTTGTTTACACCCCTAATTAACACACTGTACAAAGATATCCGTGCCCAGAAGACATTATGAACCCTTCCTTAGGAAACTCCTGGAGAACAAGGACCTAACTGAGCAAGAGGAAGACAGATACAAGAATCAGGGATTCAACACAGGAAAAAAGCAAAGACAAGTTTCAGGATAAAGGTCAAAACAGAGCCCAGATGACAGCAGTGCACTGGCACACACAACTTGCCTGCTTGAAAATGTAATTCTACCCTGATACTTGATTGTTAGCTTGGCTGGGTATAGAACTCTAAGTTGGAATAAATTTACCAAATTTAAATAAAGGATAGGGTAATCAGCTGGGAGTTTGTGCCTATCTTTCTATAGCACTGCTCACTCTGAAGAATAAATTGGGGCTAACTTTGGCTTCAATCTCTTTTTTAATCCTGTTTCAATTTATTTCAAGGGAATACATTTCTTGAAGGTGTTGTTGTTTTATATTCTAGATTCCAGTATCCTCAAGAAGTCTAAAAGGATGGTAATTTCCTTATCTTTTCTATAGGACATTTTTCCCTTCCTCTCTGAAAGCTGGTAAGATCTTTCAATCCCTAATGTTCAGCAATTTCACAGTAATGTATCTAGGAATGGTTTCTTTTCATCTATTGTACTAGTAGTCAGTGGGTACCTTCAGTGTTGGAATTAATTTATTTCCAGTTTTCTTGAATTAATTTCAGCCATGATCCTCCTCCACCCAACCCCCATGTTTTCTATGTGCATCTTTTTTTTTTCACTGAGTACTTTGTTACTCAGATGTTGAGGATCTCGTGATGAATATGGTGAATTACCTCACATCCATGCCAACCTCCTTCCAGTTTACCTGTGTTTACTGCAGGGGCTAGAAGGATAGACACTGTTTCTAAGATCTTTTGCAGCTAGTGTTCTGAATGTGGTTTTGATTTGACTGTACTTCTTTCTGTTCTGTTGACAGGTATGGCCATGGAAACTTTTTACGCTGGAACTGCATTAGCAGGCATCCCAGTGTTTGGTTACTAGCTCTGTGAGGTTAAGAAGCAGACTGCTTGCCATCCATTTTGCCTGTATGGATTGTGGCAGGCACTGCCTGGCTTTGCAGCCAGTGGCAATACCTCTGATTCCCTGATCTTGGCAGCAGTAACATGCTTCTGCAATTAGTGGCTCTAGTGGCAGTTTGCCACTTCAGGAAACAGTCTCTGGATGTTAGAAGAGGTGGTGCTCCCTTTATGGCTTAGTTCTCTGGTACATTTGAGGAGTCGTACTAAAAGCTCAACTTCAAATGTGTTTCTTTAGCTGTCTTAGAGATTATATTATTGAATATATTTTAAGAAATAATTTCTGCTAAAACTAAATAACATGAATCCCTTTCTCTCCAAAGAATCCTGATTAGTATGACTCCCCTGGATTTATTCTTCTAATTTCTTTTTACCTTTTTCCTGTCTTCAAACTATTTTTGGGAGGAGATTTTCTTAACTTTAGTTTCTAACACTACACTTGAGTAACTGAGCTTTACAAATTCATACACACATGTAAGTACAATATGTAAGTACACTTTTTTTCTGGGTGTTCTTATAGCATCCTGATCTAGTTTTATGAATAGACCATCTTCTGTTATTTTCCTGAAGGCATTAATGATAGTAGTAGTAGTTGTTATTGTTGTTTTTAAGTTTTCTTCCCCCTGCATAGTCCTTGTTTTTTCCTGGTTGCTTTTGACTGTCTGTTTAGGTCTCTAACTTTTTTTTTTTTTTTTTTTTTTTTTTTTTGAGATGGAATTTCACTTCTGTTACCCAGGCTGGAGTGCAATGGCGCGATCTCAGCTCACCGCAACCTCCGCCTCCTGGGTTCAGGCAATTTTCCTGCCTCAGCAGCCCCCTGAGCAGCTGGGATTACAGGCACACGCCACCATGCCCAGCTAATTTTTTGTATTTTTAGTAGAGACGGGTTTTCACCATGTTGACCAGGATGGTCTCGATCTCTTGACCTCGTGATCGACCCACCTCGGCCTCCCAAAGTGCTGGGATTACAGGCTTGAGCCACCGCGCCCGGCCAGGTCTCTAACTTTCATACTAGAGACTTGGCTCAGTGATTCTTGGTGGTCAGCTCATATTTAAGAAGAGAATCTTAAAAGTCAATTAGAAACCCTGAGCATGTTATTGGGTGTTACCTGGAGACTTCATAAGATGACCTGACTAGGCTGTTTCATGAGGAAGCCCCTTATGTCACCATCTCCATGATTTTCTTCTTGTCTAGGTTAGATTCCCCAGGGAAGGATTTTCTAGTCTGCCTGTAAAAAGTATGATCTGGCTGCCAGGATCCTGGGAGCTGAGTACAAAAAGAGGAAGGGGGTGTGGGGTACTCTAAACAAGTATGCAAATGTTCTCTTTGAAGAAAAAAATAGGAGTAATTATTTTTAATACATTACCCCTACCCTAAACTGTGTCTGGTACATGGAGGGTTGGAAAAGTCAGGAACCTATCCATAAAAGCAGAGAAAAGCATTGGAGCATCTGAATATTTCTTCAACAGACTTACTGACTTTAAACCATTCCTTTTTTTTTTTTTTTGAGACAGAGTCTAGCTCTGTTGCCAGGCAGTAAATGCAGTGGCGCAATCATGGCTCGCTGCAACCTCTGCTTCCAAGGTTCAAACAATTCTTTTGCCTCAGCCTGTAGCTGGGATTACAGGCACGCACTGCCACTCCCAGCTAATTTTGTATTTTTAGTAGAGATGGGGTTTCATCATGTTAGCCAGGATGGTCTCCATCTCCTGACCTTGTGATCTGCCCACCTTGACCTCCCAAAGTGCTGGGATAACAGGTGTGAGCCACTGTGCCTGGCCCATTCTTTCTATTTTAGCTCTGTCTTCACCCCTACTTCCAAAGGTAGTGATGATGCCTTAAAATCCTTATATTTTAGGAGATTCTCTCATGTATGTTGGGTTGCTTTGTGGCTTTTCCCTACTGCCAGCTAAGGTTTCAGCTTTCTTGGGCCTGTTTGGGTCATTAACCACCTATCCATTTGCAACGTAGCTTGCAAAGTTGTGTTGATGTGGTTGTGTTCTCTTCCATTGATCTGTCTTTGGGTTCATGCCTTTAAAAGGCAATCTCCTTAGTGACTTTAATGATGTTTAAGAGAAACCACAAGTAAAAGCATGTGTGCAAACCATAGTCTTGACCTGTAATTTGGTTAACTTTTCTATGAATGATGAAGAATAAAAGTATATTGGCTTTGCTTTCCTTATCTTCACATGATTAATTGTTAAACTTAATTATGTACTATATGTCTTTAAACTGTCTATTAAACTTAATTTCATGTGAGTGTGTCTAAGCTTAAAATAGAATGGAGAATAGCAAAAATGAAGTGCAGTGTGTCCTAAAAATATGCATCAATTTCCTTCCCTCACTGCTAGTAATACTTGCATCAAGCTGCATTAGCACCAAAAATTTGTTTTTTTACAGTGGGAAGCATCTGCAGTCAACATCTCTGTCTTAAATCCCTGGCACAGGGAGAGGGGTGGGTTTTGGTTTTCCTTTAGTGTGTTTTATGTGATGGTAATTTATATTTGCCAGCCAAATAGTATACTTTTGGGGCATTTACTATTTGGGAGTTATGGCAAATCAGAAATGATTTGCTTGAGTTCAGTGAAACCTTTCACATCAGCACATTCTCACTGTTCTTCATTCCTGATGCCTACAGCAAAGATTTAATAAGCCCTGTTTGCAAAACAAAAAGAGAAAAAGGGTAATGGCTCAATGGAAGGCTCCATTAATGTTTCAGATCAGACTGTTGGATCCAAATATAGACTTTAGGAAGAAGGGCTGAGGAGAGTGAATTTCCTCTAAAACATAAACCTTTTCATCTTTGTTATGAGATTAAAACTGAATTATGAAAGTGGAAAAATTAATAGTTGGCAATGTGTTCTAAGTATAATACTTAGTTTTTGTTTGGAATTCCTTAGTTGCTAGTGATGATAAATTAACTGGTTCAGAATTTTGCTGATTTTGAGGGGAAAAAAAATAAGGATGGTTACATGATTTACCTTTTACCATTTTTCATAAAAGTCATCATGAAATAAAGCACCAAAGGGTAGAGAAAGAGTATATGTAGTATAATAGTTTAGGAGGCTTTTCATTAAGGCCTTAACTATCGAGAGCTTATACATTTCTGGAAGTAAAATACCTTTCCTGCCAAAATACCTTCTCATTCATGCTTTGAGCCCTGATGACACTTAGGGTAGGACAGAAGCTAGACAAAATTCTACAGTTCCATGTTTGTTGTGTAGAAACTCAGTGCAACGGGTTTCATGCCTCTTTTGAGAGGGTTCAGAAAGTAGAAGGCATAGCTCAATACTGTACCTCTGGATTGGATTCAAGAAAGAAACAGTAGGATATTCTACAGTGCTTGACTAGGAGTTGGGAAACTTGAATTTTAATCTGGATTTATCTACTCACTAGTTGCATGTCCTTCTCAATCGCTTTATTGGTATTTTCTAAAATTCTAAGATAGCTAAAATCCATGTGGCATGAGAATAATGTAATACAGAATGAGAGTGTTACTTTGAATATTAGGTATAAGTTTGGAGTGCATGAAGTACTGGCAAATGTATAAATAGTTAATGTGAAATGACAAGTCATAAAAGGTGAACAGAATTTTTGGCAATCCATAGAGTAATTAACACCACCAAATTCCAGAATAAAATAAGAACATGTAATTTGAATTGTTGATGAGTTCTAGATAGCAAAGATTTCCGAGAGACAGTTATTATGATAACAAGCATTTTTTGAATACTTAATATGTCAGGCCCTGTATTAAGGTCATTAGATGCATTATCTTTTTTATGATATTTACAATAACTTGGATTTACAGTTACTGTTACTATTCCTATTTTATAGATAAGAACATGGAGGTATAAAGTATCTCAACCAAAATCATACCGATAAGAAATGGCAGATGAGGCACTTGTAGCTGGGTCTTTTTGACTCCAAAGCAAGATGTTTTTAATCACTATATTTCAAAAATGGGCACCAATTGAGAATTATATTAGAGTAAAATATCAGAAATGGCTAATGCTTTCCTCTTCTCTTTTGGGAACTCTAAACGATTGGAGCAAGTAGAAGTTTCAGCAGGTCATGTACAAAAAGTGTTGTCAGAATGTCCTACCCTGAAGAAGATACCGATCTAGCTGAGGAAGGGGGGGATTAAGCAATTGCATAAGGAGACCAGGTAATGTGTAAACACAGAGGTAGAAGCTAGGCATATTTACCCTGAATAAGTGCAAATTCCTGAAAACTAAGTTCAGATATCTGAGAACTGCAAATGAAAGGCAAACCAGATTTATTTTCTGGGACTCAAAAACCATATTCAGATATTCCTGTACATGGAGTAGAAGGGCATCTATCCACAAGCAGTAGCAAATTTTCTCTTACTAGGTAGCATCATGTCATGTGGATGTCATCAAATGTAGAGCTCATGGCCAGTGCTCTTTAGGGTTCTTTTAACCTAAAAATATAGATTGAAGATATTGAGATCAGTTTGGACTAAATACTGAATGCGTAGGGAGGATTTCAGGGAGAAGGCAAACCTTGAGCTGATAACTGAGAGAAATGGATGTCATCCATTTGTGGATTGTTAACTAGTACAACTGCTCTGACTAGCAGAGAAACTAGAAGAACCAGAGCTGTGCCTGAGTTAATTATTTGGGGCAAGTTTGCCCTTCTCTGGCCCTTGGTGGCCTCCCTTGTGAAGGTAGGGGACTGAGTGTGGTGGGCTTTAAGGCCTGTCCATCCCGGGTACTCTCAGAGTCCTGAGGTGGCTCTCCTGTAGCAAGCCTCCCTGGCCTTAGCAGTGTACCCTGTGGCCTTTGGATATGTCAAATCTCAAGTACAGGAAAATAGACCCTCTTCTTGGAACACTTATTTTGGAGATGGAGGGCCTCATCAGAGCATGAAGGCTGGCTCTTTTGGCAACACCTAGGAGAGGTGGCAGACACCTCAAAGAACCTCTTAATTCCAACGTTATCAGATGTGTTTTTTTTTTTTAAAGCAGCATTTTTGAATCAAAGTAAAGAAATATCACAGAAACCTCATGGTCCTCTTAGATTTTCAGATATACCCCACTAAGTTTTATTTTATCTGGAGCAGACAGGTAGAAACCTTGAGACATTTTCCTTCTAAATAGGTATATCATCCTTGCTTCTTGATTTTTCATGGCTAGGCCAGAACAGAGCACTGATGGGGAAGCAATGAAGTAAGTCTTGGAAAAGCTAGAAAAGCAGTCTCTTTACGTCTGTTTCCTAACAAAACTGTGGAATGATTGCTTCCTTATGTCTTATCTTCAGAACTTTAAAAATATTTATTTCTCATGTGACTTTGCACATAAAGGCAAAAACCATGTCAAGGCACAGTGAAGAGCTTTAGAATTCAGTATTTCATACTGAGTGTACCTGTCATGTGGCAAAAAATATAAAAATGAAGTTCATAAATAATATATTATTTATAGGGCATTCATAAACTTTACAGATCCACATACTTTATTGAATACGTGCATATTTTTGAAAAGTTGGCATTGAAGATTAGTTTGTCAGGATAACTACTTTGGTGCCAGGTCATTCTATGTGTATGCTTGGGGAGAAGACATAGAGGCACAGTCTCTGAAATGCCATGTCAACGAGTGCTGCCCATCTCGCACTGCTGTTGGCTCAGGTAGGCACTGCTTTGGGGTTTTTTTTATTGCTTTTGGAAAGTGAGCTATATTAGAATTAGTATCCCCTGGGAAATAAGTCAAAATAGGGTTCCTTTATTGTGTCATTGAAATTTAAAATGAAAATTTGTTGATTCAGAAATGGAGATGTTGGTACCTTCTATTTCTGAATTTCTGTTATGAATGGAAGATGGAAATCAGGAGCCATTTGCAGCTGTTCCTCAGGTCATTTTAACCAAAATTCTTTAAAATTATATTTGAAAATATGAATATGTTTTGACAAGAGGAAATTGTTCTAGTTTTTTTCTCGTATACCTTTTCAGACTTAGATTAGTCTGTAGCCAGTCCCAATCCACAGAATGTAAGTGTCTGATGGATCCTTTGCATCTTAATGACTTGCTGAAACCTTCTTTTGCTTTGTCTTCTGAATAAGATATGTCCCCCCTCTTTTTTCTGCAGAGAGAGCTACATAGTGACATGCTAAAAACTGATTATGAAATTTCTTAAGAGAAGGCAGCCTTTAATAAAAGAAGGTTTTTAATATTGAAGAAGGGATTTAATGTTTTTAGTTGTCCCCTATGTTTAAACCCTTGTTTTAAACATAGCTTGTTCTTTTGTTTGCCAGTTATTTAAGAGCTTGTGTTGTAGGAAACTTCCAATTCAAAACATGTTTTTAAAACATTCTTTTTTGAGGAGGATAGTCTGACATTTCCATTCACTTTTGCAGAAGAATCCCAGGGGGATTTAAACACTATAAAAGAACAAAAACTGTTCAGTAAGCCAGATCTCAAACCAAAACTTCACAGTGGAGACTCTACTGACTAATTTCAGCCCAGTGATTCCAGTGGGTCATTTTTCTGTAATAAACAGAATATCTGGAAAGTTTTTCACATATAATAGCCACCTTTGAAAGTATTTAACATGGGTGCTTTAGGGAGTTAGGGGCTTTATATCTAGATAGTTGCAGATTTAATATTTGAGGCTTCTACCATTCATGAGCACTGTCTCCATGCTATACACATATGCCATGGTTTATAGCATAAATTTTTATGGTTTTTTAATCACAATTTTTTAACAATATAATTTTTAATTACCAAAATCATAGTGGTATACTTGATGGAATCCCGGAATAGGTAAAGGACATTAAGTAAAGACTAAGGAAATCTGAATGAAGTATGAACTTGATTTAATAATGATGTGTCAATATGGATTCATTAATTGTGACAAATGTTCCTGTGTAATGTAAAATGCTAACAATAGGGAAAATAGATGTGTGTTACAGAAGAGCTCTGTATTATCTTTACAGCTTTTCTGTAAATCCAAACCTATTCTAAAATAAAAAGTGTATTTTTTAAAAACATGCTTTTAGCAGTATTTCTCTGCTTGAGAAATACTCTGTTTACAGAGAAGTAAACACTCAGAGGAACACCATATCTATGTGTGTGTTAATATGTAGTTATAAGTATGAGACATATACACATATTGTTTCATAATTTCTTTTTCTAAGTGAACATCTTCCTGTGTCATTAAATATTTTATAGCATTATAGTTGTTGCATATTTAATTATGTGAAAATACAACAGAATGCATATAGCCAATACTTTTTATTGGAAATTGAAGTTATTATCCATATTTCATTACTATAAACAATGTCATGACCTAACCATGTAATTGAAGCTTTATTCACATTTAATATTACTTTCTCAGGAGTAGTTTCTAGAAATGATATTACTGACTGAAAGAAAATGCAGAATTTCAAAAGTGTTGCCAGCTTTTAGGTGCATAAATTTGAATTACATAGCAAGTGGAGCTAATTATATATGAAGCATTATATGAACAAATAAACTTACAGTGGAGAGGTGGTAGGCTAAAGCTAGGCTGATTTAAGGGTTCTAGCTATCAATGAATTTATTAATTTATTTATGAATGTATGAAGCCTTGCTGAGAATGTCTAGGGGTGGGGTATGAACTAGAAGAGAGTGACCAAACAAATAAAACTCCAGGGTGGCATGTAAAAGAGAATTGAGAGGATACAGGTAAGTTCAGCTTGGCAAGAAGCAGAGTGCTAGAAACAGATGGGGCAGCTCTGTGGTTGGGTGTACACATCTCCTCTTGGGTCCAATGAAGAGACAAACACAGTTCTGCTTGAGCTTCAAGCATCTCAAGGTTAAGGAAGTTGGGACCAAATCCCATAGGTATGGAAAGGCTCCTCTTATGCCCAGTCACCCGGAAGAAGGGTAGGCATTGATGGGTAGTTCAGATAAGAACTTGTCTTGAGATAGATTAAGATGTGACATTGAGAGGAGGGCCCTGCCAAGGTGCAGGAAGGAGAAAACTAACATCCTGATTTGCACCTCCCAGTCTGTAGGCCACTGGCCTCCAACTTTGGGCAAACTGGAGGGAATCTTCCCTTTTCATAGGGATTTGTCAATCTGTCCTGCACATCTCTCCAACCAACCACTAGCCCCTGTAGGCACAGTTCCTCTCCTTTCCCCACCCTTTTGGCAGCTACATTTCAGAGTGGTGATCAGAGCTAGGTCTACTCCTAACATTGCCATTATTCTTCCTAAGCATGCAGCCCAGATCTCTTAAAAATTTATGCGTATCATTGCTAAGAACAGTCCTCATGTGATTTCTTAGTGTGTCCCCCCTGCCTTCAGGGAGGTTAGGTAAACTCCAGTCTAGCACAGCTGTCTTCATATCATGAGTGGCTATAAATGGACATCCATAGTAATGATTTTATATTCAGATACACAAAATTTATGAATGTCTTCTCTTCTGTTTTACGTTAGCTTGTCATTCTTAACATTTTCTTGGTTTAAGGGTTTTCCCACCATAAAGTGTAAATGCATTTTTCACGGTATTTTGAATGGAGTCTCAGATACTTGAGTTCTTTTCTCAAGTCTATTCCCTAGACAGGAATTTGCTTTTCTGCCATTATTTGAAGAGTATTCCAATGTAAACTGCATCTGCTGGCTGGAGTCCTGGCCACCCACCATGGCCTTTAGAAAGTGAAGAGATTCAGAAAGGGGTGGAGTTCCAAGAAAGTATAGAGAGCTGCCTCTGAGTTTTACCCTTTGATTAGTGGTCCACAAACCATGAATACACCCTGAGCCTTTCCCGAAGTTCCCACTGTTGTGTTCAGATTTGTAGGAAAAATCCCAGAAGGAGATTAAACCTCTGGACAGCTCACTGGAGGTGACACCACCTCCAAAGTAAAGTGTGTGGAGAAGCAAGTATGTAGTAGAGGAATGAAAAGAGTGTGAGAATAATGTTTTCAAAGCAATTAGGATAGTATCTGAAAAGTTTCCTTGGTTTTTGGATTTTCAAAACAGTAAGAAAACACACTTGCAGTGGATGAATGTCAGAACCTTATGAAATGTGACTCATCTGACCTTTCAGAGATTGGAACTGCCCTACAATGCTGCTCTGCCAAATCTTCTCTGCCCTCCAAAGTCCCTGCTTCCCTTTCTTTCCTTTTTAGTACTGAGGTGTACAGAATCGATTCATCATAATCATCAGTTCATGACATGTTCTCATCATTGATCCGTAGCATGGCCCTCTTTTTATATTTGGTCAGTTAAAATAAATGTCTCTTTTATTGTATTAATGGGAATTGGGTTGTTTCCAGATTTATGCTCTTGTGTCTCCCTTTACTTTTCATTTTCAATACAGAGCCCAAATTCTCAGCACCAGATGGTAGGGAGCAGTGCGTCATGCACCTGGCCTGCAGTTCCTGCGCTAGGGATGAGGTCCTGTTACTTTCCTGTATGTTTCCTGGCTACAATCCTCCCCATCCTTCAGAGGTTCTTTCTCTCTATGCAAGTTGAGGCTGATAAGACAAGCCTCAGTTGTTCCTGTGGTACAGTAAACATGTGGACATGAACTGAGCATTAATGTACCCTCAAGAAGTTGGGAATAGATTTTCCATTCTCTGGAAAATTTTTACAATCTTTGCTCCTGTGCCTAGTTGCTATGTTTTGTTTTGTTTTGTTTTGTTTTGTTTTGTTTCAATACCAGAAGCAAATTCCTAGTGGTGCCTAACTAAAGAAACTTTCCACTGGTTTCCCTGGGGAATATTGTGAACAATATAGCGAATTAGTACTTTTTAAAGTGTTTTCCAAGCACCCTTTAGCACAAGACAACTTGGAACATGACAAGGAGAGAAAACAAATGTCAATTCAGTAATTAATGTCGTTATCTTAGTCTTTCACTCACAGAGGCAGCCAGTCCCTTCTCAGACTACATGACTGTCAAGCATAGTGGTAGAAACAGATTCATGACTTAATAGGTGACGAAAGGGAGTATATGCCAAGAGGATAAAAAGGAGCAAGAAATCAATCACCTCCGGGTTGCCCCCATGGTGGTGGTGGGTTCGGAGCAGGCAGCCAGACACCCTCAACAGGCACTTGCTGCCCTCTGTCGCCCCTCAGGAGCTGCCCTAAAGTTGTGTGGGAATCCTTATCTCTACTTCGCTTTTTATTGTTCGCAGGGGGCAACTCCTGCCAACCAAGATCCTGTTTCTCTTTTGTAAAAAGAGTGCCTGGAGCTCAGAGAAAGAAAGGCTATGTGGAAAGGCAAGAAACATTAAAAGGAGAGGAATAAAATGGATTCTGTCAACTTGTTTGTACAGTTCCTCTCCTTTTTTCTTCGTCTCTTCTTAAAATAATTGGTTTGAGACCATAATAGAATTGACATCAAACAAACCCTGAGAATCAGTTATCTTGGATGCAAGCTAGAAAATAAAAGTGTACCAAATGAGATCATGGAGTCTGAATGAAAAGAAATATTGATCCACACTGAGAGCCAGCCTGGAGCAGGGAGGAGGGCAAGGAACTTTTTTATCCTTTTGACCAATAATATCTTGATAGTATTTATTCCAATATCAAAATGGATTACTGGAAAAGCTGTAGGGTACAAAACTCTTTACACATAACTTTGTTCTTTTCCTTTTCTTTTGTTTAAAGAAGGAAAACTCCTATTACACATTCCTTCTCTATATAGTAAACACATTTATATATAGGGCTGTAGAGGAGATACAAAGGACCATGGCAAAACCAATCTTACACATTATTTTCTTTTTCTTTTTTTATAATACAAAATAAGTTTATTTCTTGCTCAATTATATTTCTTTTTTTAAATTTATTTTATTGCATTTTAGGTTTGGGGGTACACGTGAAGAACATGCAAGATAGTTGCATAGGTATACACATGGCATTATGATTTGCTGCCTTCCTCCCCATCACGTATATCTGGCATTTCTCCCCATGGTATCTCTCCCCAACTCCCCACCACCCACTGTCCCTCCCCTATTTCCCCCCAAAAGACCCCAGTGTGTGATGCTCCCCTTCCTGTGTCCATGTGTTCTCATTGTTTAACACCCGCCTATGAGTGAGAACACCTCACTCTCCATCAGTGGGGGATTGGTTAAATAGTTCATGGTTCATCCTTAGAATGGAGTAAATGTTATGCAGCTATACAAAGAAGGAAGAAGTTTGCTGTGAATTTGGATTCCATGAGTCTTGAAGAGTTCCAAGATAAAATATTAAGGAAAGGAGAGAAGGAGGGAGGAAGGAAAGAAAGAAATGTTTATAATGTGTGCTACCTTTTGTGTGAGAAAGGGGGAAAAGAGACTGTTCATTTTTGTTATTTCCACATAAAGAAATTGTCCAAAGGTATACAGGAAGACAGGGGAAGAGGAAAGGAAAGGAGTGGATGGATACTGAGCTGGGAGTAATATGTCTCAATATGTTATTTTTGGATTGTGCGAAAATGTATTACATGTTTAAAATAAAATTTTAAAAGGAACAAGTAGCAAGCACTGGCAGCATTTATAAAATGGTTCTGAGGTCTTTGAGTACAGACCATCATAAAAGAGCCATTCTATTCAATTAGCAGATGTCCAGCCAATGTCTTCTGGATTCCCCAGTGAGTGATCAGATTTCTAATATATTCATAGATGTTCTTTGTTGTTTAACCATGCTACATTAATAAAGCTCGTACTTCTTAGCATTTCCTATAAGCTTAAGCAATACTGATTGCAATTAGGCCAAATATATACCTGCTGAATTAAGTGGAACTCTTTAAGGTAGAGTTTTATGAGAAGGGAAGGCATGCTTAAAAAGTGAAATATTTTTATAATCCCTGGCATATAAGAAAATTTAAGAAAACCAACCAGGCTCAACATCTTTGGCTCAAAACACTACTTAGCTGTGTGTTAAATTATAGTACCAAAATTCATTTACTTTCCACTTGCATCTGATTCATCATTGCTCTAATTTTTAATGTTCTTCAACATTACCTGTTGAAGCTGTTAAAATCCAGTAAATGCCTTCACAGACCCAATTAAATGCCCAATTACCAATTTTAGGCTCTCGACTTACATGTTAAAATGAAATGAACCTCGCCCTGCAGCTAAATAGCTAATGGATAGCAGGTCTCAAGGGAAGTAAGATTCTCAATGTCCTCTCTCAGGAACATCGTTCCCACAATTTAAGCAGAAACACAAGTACATCATTGCTGCTTCTGTGTCAAGCCCCTTGTGCTTCCCCACACTAATGTGAGTTATAACTGTGGGTGTCCTTGCAAGAAGAGGAAGGAGATTGAGGGCAAACACGTGTTGTCAGAGCCTGGGCAGGGGCACTGGAATAATTTCCTTTTCAAGAAAATAATAGTGTCTTTGTATTGAGGCCAGGAAACAAGACAAGGAAGTTTGGAGTTCTGCTTTTCAATATAAATATGTATTTAACAAGATTACTTCCTAAATATTAAGTTTGAGCGTAGAGTTTCCAGCATTCTTGGCCAGGATATGAGTTGTCTTAAGATTCATCCCAGGTCAAGGCAATCTAAAAGAAATCAGTTGTTCTCTGGCTGGCTTTATTTCTGTACCTGTAAGGCGGGCTTTCCCAGTTAGTAGCGTTCCTCTTTTTAGTTATGGAAGCACAAGGGTAGTTTCAGAGTTAAACAAGATATTCCTTGCTTCTCTTTTCCTTGATCCTTATCAGCCCTACCCATCCTTCCAGCCACAACACAAATGACACTGCTTTCATAAAAAAGCTACCCTGCATTAACCAAAAATCCACCTCTCCCTCCACCCCTCCACTCCATTTGGTGTTATATAATTGTGGTGGCAAGAAATACACATTGCCATATTTATCATATCCTGTCTCTATTTCAGCACTTAGGGACTTATCATTTCTCTTCTGAAATGTGAACCCCCTGATGAATATGACTGCATTTAAATCACCTTGTACCTATTTTCATCCTCAACTCATTCCCCCTTCCTCCACCCTTACCCCTCTGCATCACTTTTCCTTCAGTATGCACACAGTAAATATTTTTTGATGAATGTCATTTGTGCCTTCAGATTTTTTCTAGAATAATAGTCGCACTGCTTTATGATTCAAGTGTTGGCAGTTTAAATTCCTCTTAAGTGAAATAGAAAATTTACATAAATGTTTCATATTCGGTTATGATTCCCTCCAGGGGAATTTAGGAAAGTTATAAGCATAACATTCTTTCACTCTCAACAGAATAACTTTCTCATAGTGTGAAACTCCTTCCTGCCAAGACTCCTCCCCTTGCTATCCCCACCCCAGCAGTTCATCTGGCAATCCCTTTAAGAATCAGAAATGCCAGATATAGGTGATGGGGAGGAAGGCAGCACATCACACTGCCATGTGTGTACCTATGCAACAATCTTGCATGTTCTTCACATGTACTCCGAAACCTAAAATGCAATTAAAAAAAAAAAAAGAATTATAAACAAGGCCAGGCACGGCGGCTCACACCTGTAATCAGCACTTTGGGAGGCTAAGGTGGGAGAATTGCTTAGGCTCAGTAGTTCAAGACCAGCCTGGGCAACATGACAAAACCCCATCTCTACAAAAAATACAAAAATCAGCCAGACATGGAGGTACACACCTGTAATCCCAGCTACTTGGGTGGGGCTGAAACAGGAGGATCACTTAAACCTGGGAGGTCAAGGCGGCAGTGAGCTGAGATCGCACCACTGCATGCCAGCCTGACTGACAAAGTGAGACCCCGTCTCAAAAATATAAATATAAAAAGAATGATATTGGAAAAAAAAAAAAAAAAGAATCTCAGATGAGTCCTAAACAATGCCCGGACATAAGGAGTTGAAGATTCTCTGTGTGCTGGATGCTTAAAATGAATAGATATTATACATTTTTGGCTTTTATGTAAAGATCAATCATACTATTTTTATCTGTAAAATGGTGTTCTGTTTCTCATTTGATCAGTGAGACCTCCAGGCTTGAGAGAAGGGCCATCACAGTTGCAGCATGCACTTCTGTGACTCACAGAACTGTAGAAGGTCAAAACTAGAAGGCGCTCCTAGGGTCTTTCTCATCTGGTTTTGTCCCATGAATGATGAAATGGAGACCCAGAAAAAACACGTCTGAAATGCCCCTGGACAGGTGGGCAGAATAGGCACAGGAGCCCCAGCCTCCTGACTCCCAGTCCAGTGCTTTCTCCCCAATGCTTCCTCCTTGTTAGAGCTGTTGCTGTTAGTCAGTTAGCAGCAGTCAGTGCTAATAGGTACAAGGTTCATTCCCCATGTAGAGCAACTCCCTTCACAGAAGGGATTGCTTAATTTCTAGGCTGAATCCTGTGCCTCTAATGCCGTTTTGGCCCATGATGGAGCAGGTGAGGAATGACAGGATGATTTGCTAGAAGAAACATTGGCTTCCACTGGAGAACCGTTTTAATGAGCATGTTCCCACTGACAGGGAGTCAGAAAGGAGTGTCCTCTTTTTTTCTCAGGAGACAGCTGGTCAGTATGTAATTCTTTGAAAGGGCCACTGTATAGCACTGGGACCCCTGCAAAAGGACCTTGTCTAAGGCCTCCAGCAGGAAACCTTTTATATATTCTCATGTAAATTTTCTTTTACTTTGTTGTCTCAGCAAACAACTTTTTTCTCATATCTGAAAAACAGTCACTTAATTAGCTTTACTGTTTGAATTAAGATGGCCTTCCATCTGTAACAATGCATGGACCATCCTAGCTTTCTGCTTGGCTTTATGCTTTGGTGAACAAATCTTGTTTACATTCGGGAGTAATTTGGATTCTGGCTGTGTTTCTCCGGAGACAGCATGGGTGGAATGGAGCCTATAGCATAATGAGGTCTGTACCTGTGGGTGGAACTAGGGCAGGGAGTTTTTGACACTCCTCTTCTGAACATACCTGAGCAACGCTATGGAAATGTTGGCTAGAAATGGAGGCTAGTAGTATAACAAGTCCTATTATAATACAAATCTGAAATGAGGGCGTAAGCACTGGACATCAGAATCTGAGGGACTAACCCTTTCATCTCCCTTGTCCCTAGCTTTAATAGGGATGCGCTCCTCTGAACTCCCTGTCCTTGATTCAGATTACTGGCTAGAAAATATTCCTTGTACCTTCAAAAGGAGGAGAGAGAGAGTAAGCAATTATCCAGAGGGAAAGCAAATGGTTTTTTCTTCCTCTATCTCTTAAAAATTGGAAGTTCCCATTTGGAGTGCTCAGTGAATACTAATTTCAGTTTGTGATCCTACAAATGCTTCCCTTATCTCATTTGTAGGGGAGCAGAATTGACAATGAACAGCTTTTGCACCTGCACATCAGCAAAAGTAGGCACCTGTCTATCCAAGATGGGCACGGTAGTCTATATGCTGTTATACATACTGTCTTAGAAAAAGAGTATGCACAGGAGTTTAGGCAGACACAGCCCGAGTCAGTTATGCTTAGATACTGTTCTTACATTCTTCTCCTACACCCTCATTGTTCCTGTCAGTCAGAGAAGAATAAACCAGGGCATGGACTTTCATCTGCTAAATGAATCTCCTTACAAAAGTGTACTTAGGAAAGGGGAGAAAGTTAGTAGTTGTGGTCCAACACAAAGCAGGAAAAACAAATCTTGCATGCAGAAGGCAGTGACCTTTCCCGTACTTCCTTCTATGGGGACACCACCATGGCTTGAGTCCAGAGATGGAAGTCACTATTTTTGTTGTTCATTTCATTAGAATCCCAAACCAATCACATCATAGCCATTTCCACTCCACCTTTTAGTCTTTTGCCTCTGGAAATGTGGCTTTTTCATCATTCATTGGGACACTTGAGAGAGTGACTATTCTGTATGTTCTTTCCTCCTCCTCTCTGGGGGATTCAGTTCCTCTCTTTGAGTCTTTCTTTAGAACTTGCCTTCCTCTGTAAACTGTCCTAGCTCTTGGCTTGTTGAACACTCTGTTGGCCCTGAACTACCATTTCTTGCTTGAATTTTTTTTCATCTAACTGTAACCTGAAAACCCTTGAGAAGGGGCTGTATTCTTTTTTGCCTAGAATACTGAATAACTAATAAACAAGATTCTATTGCAGGTTTATCAGGGGATACATTTTTATTTGAGGGAGGCTTACACATTCTGAATTTAGAATTTTTTAATAAATTCATGATGAGTTTGGCTAAAACTTCCCTTTGCACTACCTGTAGGGGAAAAATACTTCCCAAACTAGTGAATAGAATAAGATATGTACAAAAATGGCTTAACTTATGAAATTAAAAATAAAAAACAACCTGGCAGTTTAGGACTAACCATTTACTTGCAAATAACATGTTTCCTTTGTTTCTGAATTCAATTCATTACAACAAAGTCCCAAAATGAATGTTACAGAGAAAAATCAAAACCATTTTGGGAAAGGGAGGAAGTGTGAGCTGGATTGCTGAGGAAAGCCACGTGGCAGAGGGAGGATGTAAACTTGGCCTGTGAAGGATGGACACACATTAGATTTGCAGGAGGTGGCTGTGAAGGCATCCCAGGCTAAGAAGCCACATGCACAGCGGTGTGCAGGTGGGATGAACTGTAACATGTGCAGGGTCCTGAAAGGGGTTGGCCACTTCAGCGGTGTCTAGCCTCTAGTGGAGTTGGTCATGGAGGTGTGGAATTGAAAGTGAGACTAAATAGGTGGGGGTCAGCCAGGCGTTGTGTATTCAGGCACAGTTGTGATGATCCATTACATTGCATTATTTAAAGAATCAAACCTTTATTTTTCTAGAAATAAGTTCTATAATTTAGACTTGAACTTTCAGGGCCTCTGAGAAGTTTTACCTGTCAGGATAACATCTTCTACATGTGACAAGACAGTTGACAGCAGTGATAAGGACTCACAGCCAGACAATTTGTACAGATTTCTAACTAAGGATCTGGGGATGATGGTCTATAGTCAAGAGGGCAGCCTTTGCGTTACGACTGGGTGGACCCTGGCGTCTCCCTATAGAACTCTAAATGACATAGTTGACCTCTTTAGCAGAGGAGACACATAGGAGAGAGGCATTCATTCTGTCCTCGTAACATCACACCCTAAAGTGGCCTTTGTTAGTCACTGTGTCAGTCACTTCCTCTAAGGCTGCTTAGAATTGGCATGATTTTGCCAGTGCTTAGAGTTTTGTGATGGCTTATGTATCTATGCTTTACAGGGTCTCAAGTGCCTTGGAACCTCAAAACGTGCATGCCTAGCATTGTATGTTACCACTGACTTCAGATATGAAGTCACAGCAGCTGAGAAAACATTCAATAAAAAGACATTTGGAGAATTGTGGCCTGTTACCTTATTTGTAATTCCTGATTTGCCAGTGCCAGTTTGCATTGTCAGGCACAAATGCATTTGTCTTTCATCCTTTTTTGTGTATTTTACTTTGCATTTTGCTCATCAGTGTTTATCTTCTGAGACCCTTTTGGATTTCTTGTTCATCCTAGAGAGTCTTTAGGAGTCTGCTAATTTGCTAATAGACTAGAATTTCTGTTTGAAAAAGTGAGTCTTCATTGGAATTTTGGCATAATTTAGTTTCTCTCTGTTTATTTGTCTAGTATTGCTAGTTCCTGGAAAGCTTTCCTTCTCTACAGAAGTCCTGCCTGGTACTGCTTGATGTTAAGGTATGCAGGAGGCCCACAAAGGCTAATTAAGAAATTACTCTGTTGGCCATGGAGGTCTTGGCCCATGGAGTCAGATGGAGGCACCAGATTCTTAGTAATGACTCTCAAGCAGATGCAGTGCCTTTGTGGCCTCACACGTACAAGAGAGGCAAGTTCTTATAAAGTTACTAGCTCTGATGAGTCAGGTGAATGTTTTGATCCATGGTCCTAGGAAATGAGATTTGAGTTTAGGTTATGGAAAGACATCAGAGTTCCTGAGTTAGTGATCTTCACATTTGGAAAATGTGCTCCATTATTATCACAAGCCCTCCAGGCACCATCCAGTAGTAAGCCATGGCTTGAAAGCAGCAGCGCCATACAGACAGTCCATGCTCTGGAGAGGAGATATTTTATTATTTGCTTCTGCAGGTAGTACATATTCAGCTGGTTGCTGCATTATGAGTGTTCTTTTGACCTTTGGCCTTTGACAGCATCATTTGGCACATTCCTAACTGCACAGCTTAATGAAGCAAGACCTACAGCACATAATTCATGGAGGTTATTCTTTATCCGTGGAAGTTATTCAAGCCATGGCAACTACCATTTACACCTACTGACAGATTTCACACGATGCCTTTCATTTTTTAATCTTTTTTTCCCCAGTGCCGTCCTCCTACTTCCAACAACCTATCACCCAATATTAATAGTGTTCATTCAATGGATACTCACTGTTGATGCTCACTGTGTGCAAGGAACTCTGCTAAGTAGTGTTTACTTCACTCTACTTTGAATGGGAGTGAGAGCTGGAGAAGGGATAGAAGTAGAAGCCATGCCTCTCCAGTGTAAAATTTTTCCATGAGGAAAGGAAATAGCATTTTCTTCCTTAAGGAGTTTAAAATGGGCTTCTTGCCATATGAAAATAGTGAGAACGGAACATAATAGGATGCAGAACTTCTAGAGAAAACGAAATGTTTAAAATGTCAATTAAACTTTTCTCTAATCTCTTTAGGAACATGGCCAAAGAATGAGTCTGTAATCCACCATAGCAGATAACAAGATGGCCATGAGCATGTAGCATCATAGTTTTCAAAAATGCTGTCAGACTCAAATAGCCATACTGATCAGTCCGACACTGAATGTGAACTTGTTGTGTTGTGTTTCACATTTTTGTGATGCATTTTTAAACTATTCTACTTAGATCTGAAAGGGGACGTGGAGAGCTCAGCTAGGGTTAATAGAAGACCACACAGGTGGTGGTGACAGGGTAGGGAGTCTATTTAGGGAGTCTGAATGAACCAGGACAATTTTCACATGAGGAAAACTGGAGACCATTTAAATAACAACTTTCAGAAATATGAAAATATAAACAAATGCAAATGGCTGTAGTCATAACCTGAAAGAAGAGTTTCTTTTCAGCCTTTTTAAATATTAGGATGGGTTGTAAGTTATTTTTATGAGAGTAAAAAATGTTGGGGAGAAAACACTGGAATAATGTATCTTAGAAGATAACACGTGGAGTGGAGAAAAAACCTCTTGAGATGTCTTGCCACTCTGTAACTCTGTGTTACCTTGATTACATAGGCAGGAGTACAAACCATACATGTAAAATCGGTTACATGAATTTTAGTTATGTCAAATTGGTGTCATAGGCTGAACAGAACTTTACCTTGTACATTAAAAGAATGCAAAACATTGTTTTTGAAGGAGCCAGTAGAAGTTATAATTTTTAGTGTTTTGTTAATCTAAGGACTTCACATATTTGGCCCCTTGTTAAGTACAGCTTTAAACCTAGTATAGGTTACCGTGCAATGCAGAGTTGATGGTTTCTGCCTCAAATTTCAGTCAAAGTAAACTGAGGTTTTTGTACCAACATAATTTTATGCAAAGGGTTTGAAAATTTAAAATTAGTAGGTCTGCTTACTAGTATGCATGATCCTTCAATAAATTTATTCTCTGCCTGACACAAACCATACTATACAAATGGTTGTTTCTGTTACTCATTTTTTAAAAAAATACAATGTCCTTATCTTAACAGTGGAAAACAGTGACATCCGGTAAAACTAGGGAACCGTGCTTCATAGTGTAGACACCAAATAGTTGGATAAGCACTGAGCTATATCCCTGAACCCCATGGAACGAAATTTGGGGACTACTTTTAGTGTTTACTGAGAGCAATAGTGTCTGTCTGTCATGGAGTAATGGTGTAATACAGTGACTGTTATCTAATTCAGATTGGTTTTATTAGGATAATCTCTACTCTAGGCTGTAAGTCTGAGTGAGGGGAAGATACCATGGTATGGGCAGATGAAAATGTGCAGACATCGTGACCAGCTGAGTTTTGAGAAGAGCAAGTGTTTTGATAGTTGTGGCTCATCTCCTTAAAACAGTTTGTCCTCCAATTATGTTGCAATTTAGGCACAAATTATCAGCGGGGAATTGGATAGAGAAAGCTGAGCATACCACCACTTAGCCAGCACCAGAGATTCGGTGTTTTATTTCTTTTGTTCTGAATCTTCGTCAAGGCTGTGCTGTGGAAAGACTCCCCCAGGGATTTTTCTTAGGAAGAAATCATTTAACACAAGTAGCATCATTTATTTCAGGAATGATTCATAGGCTGCTACCTAAATACTAATGATGTGCATAACAATGCGTTTCACCTTGGAATCTGCACAGAAGTCACAGAGATGCTGGCTTTTTGTATGAGAGAAGCTGCTCTTTACCACATAGCAGGATTTGGTAGTCAGGTGGGCCTGCTTATTCTTTTTTTATTTCCCTACATTGCCTTAAATGACCCTGGATCTAAAAAAATAAAAAGAGAGATAGCAAAAAAAGAGAGTAGGGTGGGTGAAATATTGCTAGTCACAGTCACCAGTACATACACCAAATAGGTGATTCTTTCTGGTGGGAATGGAGATGTCATATGGCCCGAGTTTGCGTTAAAACTCTCAGTAGGGCCACCCTACCAGGTACTTTGAAGAATGCAGGCATAGTCTTTCATTTTCAGGTTATTTACAGTCTGATAGATACGATAGCATATACAGATAAATAAAAATACAAAGAATTGTCTTTATTTTTCTGACATATACAAAATACGATGTTCAATAAGCAGTGGCCACCAATCCATTAGGCGTTGCAGTACGAACATGTCTGGGACTTGGTGACTGACCTTAAGGATTTTGGTGTAGAGAGTCAACTGCAGTGAAGAGTGGGTTAGACTATCCCTTTTCTCTCTGTTTTTACTACCACCATCTGGTCTACCCGCAAGCACCTCTCTCCTAGGTTATTGCAGTAGAAGTTACAAAAGGGTTTCCCTGCTTTTATGCCCACTCCTGCCTGAACTATTTGACCTGCAGCAGTTGGACAATGTTTTTTAAAATGCAAGTCAGATCCTGTGACACTCCTGCTTCATGTTTACAAAGCCTTGTTCACCAGGGTCTTCGTAATCTGTGCTTGCTTTCATCTCTGACACCATGTATAGATATGGCAGTTTATACATTATCCTACTGAGGGATGTTTGGGTTGTTTCCAGCATTTGGCTATTACAAATAAATCTGCTCCGAACATTTGTATACAAGCCAACACTTAGTATTGTTAGTATTTTTAATTTAATTTTAATAATAGGTGTGTAATATCTTATTGTGGTTTTAATTTGCATCTCCCTAATGACTAGTAATGTTGCACATCCTTCTATGTGCTTATTTTCCATCCATATCTTCTTTAGTGAAGTGCTTAGTGAAGTTTTAAATCTTTTGCTTATTATTTTGCCTTTCTTTTATTAAGTTTTGAGAGTTTCTAAATGTATATTCTTGATGTAAGTCTTTTGTTGTTGTGTGTGTGTGTGTGTGTGTGTATGTGTGTGTGTGTGTGTGTGTGTGTGTGTGTGTGTGTGTGTTCAGACAGTCTCACTCTGTCTCCCAAGCCGAAGTGCAGTGGCATGATCTCAGCTCACTGCAACCTCTGCCTCTCGGGCTCAAGCAATCCTCCCACCTCAGCCTCTTGAGTAGCTGGAACAATAGCCACGTGCCACCACATCCAGCTAGTTCTAGTATTTTTTATAGAGATGGGGTTTCACCCTGTTGCCCAGGCTGGTTCCAAACTCCTGGGCTCAAGCAATCTCTTCCCAAAGTGTTAGGACTATAGGCATGAGCTACTGTGCCTGCCAGATACAAGTTTATCAGATAAGATTTGCAAATATTTTCTCACAGTTTGTGCCTTGTCTTTTGATGATCTTCAAGAGCACAGTTTTTCATGAAGTCCTACTGATTAACTTTTTCTTTCATAAATTGTGCTTTTAGTGCTATATATAGGAAATCTTTGCCATAACCCAAGGTCATAATGATTTTCTTCTTTGTTTTCTTTTAAAAGTTTTGTTGTTTTAGGCCTTCATATTTAGATGTATCACCTATTTTGATTTAATTTTTGTGTATGGTACAAAGTATGAACTGAAGTTCCTCTTTGTACATGTGGATATCCAGTTGCTCCAGTATTATTTGTTGAAAAGACTGTCCTTTCTCCACATCATTGCCATTGCACTTTTATTGAAAACCAGTTTTCTATATATGTACAGGTCTTTCCAGCCTCTATTCTGTTCCATTGATCTGTGTGTCTGTCTTGATGCCAGAATTACATTGTCCTGATTAGTTTAGTGTCTTGGTCCATTTGTGCTTCTGTGACAAAATACCTGAGACTAGGCAATTATAAACCACAGACATTTTTTTCTCACAGTCCTGGAGGTGCTGATCAAGATCAAAACACTGGCACTGGCAGGTTCAGCATCTGCTCAGCGCCAGGTCTGTGCTTACAGGAAGTGCCTGATGCCGCATCCTCCACAGAAATGAATGGTGTGTTCTCACATGGCAGAAGAGCAAAAGGGCCAAGCTAGTTCCCAGGTCTCTTTAAGAAGGCACTAAATTCATTTGTGAGGGTGGAGTTCTCATGGCCTGATCTCTTCCTAAAGAGCCCACCTCTCAATACTGTTGTACTGGGGATTAAGTTTTAACATGAATTTTGCAGAGTACACAGATATCAACCATATTACATTTAGTTTTACAACAATTCTTGTAATTGGATAGTGTAAGTCTTCCAACTTTTTTTTCCAAAGTTGTTTTTGCTCTTCTCATACTCCACAAAAAAAAAAAAAGCCTACTGGAATTTTGATTGAGATAGCATTAAATCTATAAATCAAATTACGGAGAATTGATGTCTTAATAATATTGAGTCTTCTAACTCATTACCATGGTATTCTGTCCACTAGAATCTGTAGCGGATTCAAGTAGACAGACATACCATGGTAGTTTGAGGATTATTACCATCTTAACAATATTAAGTCCTCCAATCCTTGAACATGAGGTGTTTTTACATTTTTATAAGTCTTCAATTTCTTTCAACAATGTCCTGTAGTTTTCAATGTAAGAGTCTTACATTTCTTTGGTTAAATATATGCCTAAGTATTTTATTCTTTTTAATATTCTCATAAATGGAATTGTTTTCTTTGTTGCCTTCTTATTAGCCATGGTCCTCCAGAAACAGAACTAATAGAATGTGTGTGTATATGTGTGTGTGTGTGTGTATATATATATATATATATATATATATATATATGCATATACACATACACATATGTATATATATGTATACACATACAAATACACATATACATACACACATCTATATACATACATATATATAAAACAGAGAGAGATTTATTTATTTTAAGGAATTGGCTGACATGATCATGGAGATTGGGAAGTCCTAAATTTGCAAGCTGAACTGGCAGGCTGAAGGCCCAAGAAAGAGCCAGTATTGCAGTACAAGTCCAAAGCCCTTTTACCAGCAAGATTTCTTCTTGCTTCAGGAGGTCAGTCTGTTATTATATTCAGATCTTCAACTGATTGGATGAGACCTACCCACATCAAGGAGGGCAATCTTCTTTAAAGTCTACAGCTTTAAATGTTAAGCTCATCCAAAGTCACTCTCATCAAACCGTCTAGAATAACAAATAACTACGTATCTGGGCACTGTAGGCCAACCAAGTTGATATCTCTATTACAACTGTGACTCTCTTTTATTATTTTAGTGGTTTATTTTAGTTATTTTAGGGTTTATAACATATATCTTTCTCATACCCTACCTTCAAGTGATATACTACTTCACATATGGTATGAGAACCGTCCAATAGTCCACTTCCATTTCTGCCATCCCAAATTTTGCTACTGTTGCTATATATTTTACTTTTTCATACTTTATAAACTCAATACTACATCATTTCCATACCACATTTGTTGTACAGGACTAGAGCATTGCTCATCTAGGGCTAATTATTCCTCATTAATGAAGCAGGACCTTTCTGTGTACTCTACTAAGCGCCCCAGGAATCTTGAGGTTTTTTTCAGTCTGGATAATGGAAATAGGCACTATTACTGCCCTGTGTGTCTGTATCCTCTACTCATTTCGAGTGATTATTTTTTGAACTTCAGGTAGTTTCCTCGTGAACATATGGTGGGAATTACTCAGCTGAATTGTCTTAGGCAAATCTCTGCAGATCTCTACAGTTTTTCTCTGTATCTCTTTTCTCTAGTACTCTGTTTTGAGAATTTTAGCCACCTTGGTATCCCTGGGTTCTTAGTACTCTAACTCAGGGAATCTGCCAGTCTCTTCCTGGATTCTTCCTTCCTGTGCCACAGCCTGGAAACTCTCTCAAAGCAGTAAACCAGTGCAATTGTAGGGCTGGCCTTATTCATTTCCCATCTCTCATGGGAATTCATTGCTTGATATACAACAACTTAGAAACCATTGTTTGATACATTTTGTTGATTTTTGGTTATTTCAGGCAGGAAGGTAGACATAGCACTTAATCCGGATTGGATGTAGCCACAGGGTTAGAATTGTTGGGTCATAAAATATATACATGTTTAGCTTTCATAGATGCTGTCTAGAGTTTAAAAAATTAAAAATTAAAATAAATTCAGCTAATTTTGATTTTAGATAATTTTTATACTGTAATTAACCTGGGTTTTAACTCATATTGCTGGATTTTGCTCCCTAACCTAACACAGTAGAGAGAGAAGGTGGCAAGTTCTTAGTGATACCATGCACTTTTTTTTAGAAATTCAGTGCTGTATCCTTCATTACACTGTATGATTAAAAGTACTGAGGAACGGGTGGTGGTGGTGGTGGTGGTGGTGATGGTGAAGAGGGAGGAGAGCCAAGAGAGCAGATAAATCTGCCTTTGCTTGTCTGATAGCAGTAATTATATTTGACAGCTTATGCTTGCCAAGTAATAACAGCTTTGATTTTTCCAAAAACCTAGTGATATTATATGTTTAGTATCTAGCTCATTTAAAAATTCTCCCTCTGTTACTCTTTCTCCTTCAAATTTGAGTCCCTTTTTTTCCTTTGGAATGGCCTCCTCATATTAAAGGAGATCCACATGCACAGGAAATCCTTCCGTGGTTCTTTTAGACTTAATCTATATGTTAAAAGGGTAAGCTCGGCAGCAGGTGCATGGTATCACAGACCATAGTCACAGGCCCTCCCCTCGCCCTCTTCCTTAGCTGCAGAAATGCTTCCATCTCTTCTCATTGTAAATGATTTTTTTTTTTTTGTTCTAAGTGCTTTTTAGGAGTTTTTAGCAGCTTTTCTAGGTAAAATATTTATTGAATTTCTACCATGTATGACATTTTCCTGAAGAGAATTGCTGCTTGCCCTACACTTTTCAGTATCTAATGGATAATGTTAAAAGAAAGCATAACATTAAATAAATCTCTTTTTCAAGTTTTTATTTTCAGCCTTTGAGCTTCTTTTGGAGAAACTTAATACATTCTTGAGTCAGGTGGCTGCTTCTTTGAAGCCTTTGTTTTTTGATACTCTGTAAATCTCGCCTAAGAATAGATCAAAAATGATGTTTACATCTGTTTCTAGAATTGAGGAAGTAAGAACAGAATAAGACTTTATGACTGTAGTTAACCCCTTCCGTCATCTTCCTTGTTTAATACCATAGGTGGAATTGGATATAATCCCTTTCAGAAACCATCAGTTGTCACAACTCTGGGCATTTACTCTCTTGCTCAGACCTGTTTGTTTGTTTGTTTCACAGTTATATTACATTAAACAGACATGTTATATAAACTTTCCATATAAAATATAACTATTAGTTTGCAATAGCTAGTATTAACCAGGTTTTATGATTCATTATATGTGTTCCCTTTATCCAAAATGCATGCATGTTTATTTTCTCTGCAGATCTATGGAAAAATGTCTAAAGAAGTTAAAAAATCAAACACAATAGGAAATCTTGGGTTGTTGAATCTCCCTGAAAATATATTTTCAAGGAGCCTGAAACAAACAGAGTTACTTAAGAGAGGTGCTGCTAGAATAAGAATCGCAGGAAAACAGATTGTTGTAAGGTGTTTTAACCCCTGAATTCCTCTCCTTCTAGTCTCTTGATATTTCTTGATAATAACTTCTTGGTTATTGTCTTTACTCTTACTTGTAGTTCTTGGAATATGCCTCTTTTCCAATAAGAAAAGGTTCAAGTTCCTTAAAACTGTGGCTGAATTTTGAAACTGAACAATTGAACCTAAACTAAGTTCATGATTTCTTGTGGGCACAGGAACTGTTCTTCCTTTTGTTGAGGAGCCATTGAAGACATCAAAGAAACAACCACCTGACACAAGAATGTACTAAATTCTTCACAAGAAGCTCAAAGGCCAAAAATAAATACTTGAAAAATCTTTCATTCCCTTACTGATTTATACATGCATACATCAGTTAGCACTCTGTATCCATTATAATACAACCATATTGTGGTCCTAATCTGGGGAGGGCAGTGGGAAACTCAAGCCTTCGAGGGGTTAAGGTTTTGATTTTAAGGTTAAAATGTAATAGTCTAGGACTACTTGTCATTTACTTGAAAAAGAGTATCCTTTCAAAATAAAAATCTACATTTTTTACATTTAATAAAATTATCAACAGACTAAAGAAGGTTTAAAATTAAATGGGACTAGATTTTTAAAGTACTAACTAGATCTCAAATGAGCCTGTGGCATTGAAGTTGCACATTCCAAAAGTAATGCCACTTCCTTATTGGCATGTGGAAGTATTAAAACCAGCTAGTACCTCCTGCAAAGTTGGTTTAGGCCAGGCACTTGCTCTATTATTGCATAGTTGTTAACCACGCTGGACATGGTGCTGTGCCTTCATATTAAAGCAGCCCCTACAGAATTTTTTAGCAAGATGTTTTTTTTTATTTTTCTCCTTCTACTGAAAGACTTACCAAATTTCTGTACAAAGGAAGACATTTCCATAAAGGGGTTCCTTTTTGGTATCCCTTTTGGAGAAATTTCCTAGACTTTCCATTATCACTTCTTCTTCCACTTTTGGAGAGGAGAATGTGATATATAGTTGGATACCTAGGAACTAGTGATACTAAGGAACTAGTGATTCAAAATAAGGAAACTTTTGTCTGGAAAACTTCTTTCTTTGTGATTATCTTTTCAACAGACTGAGGAAATCTGCTTCCCAAATCACTATGCACTGATTTTCTTGTTTCCTTTCACCTTTAGGGTTAATGGAGCAGGACTGTTTAAGGACATCCTACATTTTTCCCCAGTGCTTGGGTATGCATGATTGAAATACCAATATTTTTGTTGTTGCTGTTCTTTTGGAAAAAAAAAAAAAGAAAGAAACAGACCTTCCTTAAAACATACAGATTTAAGTCGGGCATGGTGGCTCACACCTGTAATCTTAACACTTTAGGAGGACAAGGTAGAAAGATCGCTGAAGCCCAGGTATTTGAGACCAGCCTAGATAATATAGACCCTATCTCTACAAAAAAAAATTTAAAAATTAGCTGGGTACAGTGGCACACACCTATTGTAGTCTCAGCTATTTGAGAAGCTGATGAAGAAGGACTGCTTTTGCTCAGGAGATTGAGGCTGCAGTGAGTCATGATTGCACCACTGCACTCCAGCATAGGTGACAGACCAAGACCTGTCTCAAAAACAAAACAGAACAAAAATCATACAGATTTAAGAATACCGTGTCAGACCCCCTTGGGTTCTATTGGGAATCTGGCCAGAGAACCAGATTCTAAGATGGGATGGAAGAAACAGAAGAAAGAGAAGCGGAGGGCCCCAGAGACAAACTTGACGGTTGCCTAAGTCGGTTTGGTTTGCAACTCTGGGTTACACAGCCTGTGGAGTCTAAACATTTACTATATCCCCAAATTATAACACACTGAGAAATAGTGTGAGAAGCAGAAGATCAATCGTGTGTGGAGAGCACCATGCTCCATTTCCCACTAACTATAGCAGAGAGGATGCTTCCCTGCTCTGAAAGCATTTAAGGTAACAAATATGTTTGCTTTTATGCTTTATAAACATTCAGCCATCTTACCTGATAAAATTGCTGATGCAGCAGCCTCAGACCTGGTATTTGTTTCTCACGTATATTGTGAAATCCACCTAGAATTATCATACACTAAAGCTTTGGAAGAGTGATAAGGAAACTAGCCCCAGATAATTATTTCTCACCCTGGCCACATAGCCTGTTCTGTCACCACAGCAGCACCAAGAAGCCACGCTCAGTGTTGCCTTTATTTCCTGAACCCTCATTTCGGAAGCTTGCTTTTTTTTTTTCTTCCCTTTGTTAGTCACCTCTGGCACAGTCACACTGCAGCCCTGTTAAGATTCTATGTGAATACGTTTTTTTCCTCCAGATTGTTTATTTTTCATCAATACTCTTGTTGAAATCAAAATGTCTGCTGGTTAGACTCTAGCAAAGCAGAGAGCTGAGGCACACCACAAAACACGGACCTTCACTTAACTGTAAGGTCTTAATAGGGCTGTGCATGATGAAAGTTGAAGGCATCTTAGGTATGTAGGTGTGGTAAATTCTGCTTTTTAGCCACCCTGAACATCAAACTATAGATATTGGGGGTGCAATTTTTTTTTCTTTCACCCCTTTTCTTTTTTCTTTTTTTTTTCTTTTTTGAGAAATGGCCACATAAAGTTATAAGATAATTCAAGTTCAATGTTTATAGTAAATGTATAAAAATATATAAAAAGATGTTATTCAGCTATCTCAAATATGAGATAGTTGAGGATATAGAAGTGGTAATTATCTTTTTTATTTATTATTTGATTTAAAATAGTATTTTAAGGCTATTTATTTTGAATAGATAATTTGTCTCAGGCTACACTGAATTTTATTTTTAGAATAGTTGAGGGATTATGCTGTGAATATTGAGAGTATAGGTGTAGGAGTGTGGTTTTTTGGAAAAAGTGGTCTTTCAGTCACTGGACTTTGAAACAGAGGATCTGCCTCTGGATCTTAGCAGTATACAGTCTCTTCTCCCATTTTATATAACATGCAAATGACTTGTCTTTCTTTCTTTCCTCACTGGTCTTTGTTCCCTCTTCTACCAGTTCTACCTTCCTGACTTGTTGCAAGACCAAGTTTGATATGACATGTCTTTGTTATTTGCTGGCTTATTGGTTTTTAATTAAATAGAATTTTCTGATTGGGCACAGGCAAGGTCAGTGGTCTCCACCCTTTGATTAGAGCAAGTCATCGAATTTTGTTTTTATAAAATGTCTCATGGAGGGGCCATTTTTAAAAAGAGCTCTTTAGACCATTAGTTCATGAGACAGAGATGTTACTCCACTTGGGTAGTAATGGCAGTGATAGTCTGGAAATTCTGGACATAACAGTTTGTATCATGCTTCCTAACCAAAGCTGAGATGTAGTAGCAAGTCTACATGAAAGTCAAAGAGGAGGCACGAAGCCATGAAAACTATGTTGTTTTTTCAGAGCTAATAACAAAGCGACCTGAATCTGGTTGCCCCATGCTTCTGCCTGCCTCAGATATGTATGCAGTAAGCGGGCAAATTGGCTGCTTCTGAGTGGTCTGCAGTATTACCTGGGAGTCGTGCTCACCCTACTCTGTTATATGCTCCTGTGCTGGTCTCTTCCTTGTGAATGTTGAAGACATAATAGAAATTCCCTGGTTATCTGTCCTTTAAAGTTATTCAAAATCATGACTTTGAGAGTCTCTGGCGTACAGCTCTATGATGTTACTTACTGATCCAGGTAATTTGGTTGCATTTTCCAGGGTGTTCTGCCAATTAGCTTCCCTTTGGAAGGAGAAGGTAAATTGCAGTTTTTCACTAGACATCTGGATTTTGTGTGACTGGCTTATTTTTTATCAGCTATTGACCCCCAAAACACCAAAACGATGAAATAGTTAAAACATGTTTCCTTCAAGTATGTACTCAAAAAGTCTGGCAATGGTGCATGTGTGCAAGTGTTTTGATATCGAAAGGGGAAAGTCTTCATTTAACTCTATACAATGTGTATATAATAATATAATTTTAAGGCACCTGCCTCAAAATAGAAACTAGGATGCTGGAGATAATAACAATAAACAAAAATTAAACCAAACTGGGCTCAGTGCCCAGGAAAACTAGCCAGACTCCAAGAACTGGGCAAGGAATAAACTAACAGGGGAGAAAGGCAGGAATGAATAGAGTTGCAACTGCCTCCATTAAAAATGACTGCTCTGCAGTGTGATTGTGGTTGAGGAATTCCATGGGAACATTTGTCATAATAGTTGGGGTTCCTGTGTGCCTCATTTCAATGACAAACTTCCAATGGAACATACCTTCCTAAGATGTGAATCTTAAAACATGCTAGTGATCTTGCTTTGTGTTTGAGCTTTTAAAATGCTGTAAATTACTTGGAAACAAATGGACCAGAATTGAAAATAGGAGCCCATAGCAACTTTCAAGTTGGAAAGAAAGCCTTCATGTTTCCCAGGCTTAAATGTTGTATGATTTACATAAACACAGGAGGAAATTCTCTTTGTGTGTTTAGGGGGTGTGTCTAATACAGGAACCCATGTTTTCCTGTTATTGAAAAGCCTTCTTTAATGTTTTAAGCACATTTGAAGACCTGCCTATATTCCAGGTGTATTGTTTTCTTTAACATTAAAACATCATACGAGCAAGTCACAGTCATCAGAGAAATCTGTTAGTTCTCCCATTTGTATCATAGGAGACACAAGAAATAAATGAATCAGATTCAATAGATAAAGTACTGGACAGACTGTTAATACTGCATGAATTCAGTTAGAGGGAATGGTTGTTCCTACTTGTGAATAAAAGAATCTAAAATTTCATCTGATTGTGAGTGTTAAGAGGATGATGACCTGTTAATCATAAAAGTAAATGTAATTGGTATGAAATATTCAGAAGCTTTTAGCAAATATAACTGAAATAATGGGTGATAGAAAACCAAAACATTATTTGAAGTTCAAAACCAATATTTGCTAAATTCTGGTTGGAGGCAGAGAGAGTAGATAGTACTAAGGTGACAAAGGTGGTTTTCAGTGCTGGGAAAGTAAGATTCTCACCAGATCTTAAGGCAGTAGCCACCTTTCATTCTTTTCTCTGGGTCTCTGCTCTCCTGCGTTAATGACCCCAGATAATGAAATTGCAATAAGCTATGAAATGCATGAAAGTAGAGTCTTCCTACTCACCAACCATGATTGGAGCAAGTACTTTCTGTCCTTCATCCCTTAAGAATTCTTTTTGCCAACAGTGTAAAAGTGTTCCCATTTCTCCACATCCTCTCCAGCATCTGTTGTCTCCAGATTTTTTAATGATCGCCATTCTAACTGGCGTGAGATGGTATCTCAATGTGGTTTTGATTTGCATTTCTCTAATGACCAGTGATGATGAGCATTTTTTCATGTTTGTTGGCCACATAAATGTCTTCTTTTGAAAAGTGTCTGTTCATATCCTTCACCCACTTTTGGATGGGGTTGTTTGTTTTTTTCTTGTAAATCTGCTTTAGTTCTTTGTCGATTCTGGATATTAGCCCTTTGTCAGATGGATAGCTTGCAAAAAAATTTTTACCATTCTGTTGGTTGCAAGTTCACTCTAATGACTGTTTCTTTTACTGTGCAGAAGCTCTTAAGTTTAATTAGATTCTATTTGGTGGGAGTGTAAATTAGTTCAACCATTGTGGAAGACAGTGTGGCGATTCCTCAAGGACCTAGAAATAGAAATTCCATTTGACCCAGCAATCCCATTACTGGGTATATACCCAAAGGATTAGAAATCATTCTATTATCAAGACATATGCACATGTATGTTCATTGCAGCACTGTTTACAATAGCAAAGACCGGGAACTAACCCAAATGCCCATCAATGATAGACTGGATGAAGAAAATGTGGCACATGTACACCATGGAATACTATGCACCCATAAAAAATGAGGAGTTCATGTTCTTTGTAGAGACATGGATGAATCTGGAAACCATCATTCTCAGCAAACTGACACAACAACAGAAAACAAAGCACCACATGTTCTCACTCATAGGTGGATGTTGAACAATGAGAACACATGGACACAGGGAGGAGAGCATCACACACTGGGGTCTGTTGGTGGTGGAGGGCTAGGAAAGGAATAGCAGGGGGTGGGGAGTTTGGGGAGGGATAACACTGGAAGAAATGCCAGATATAGGTGACAGTGGGATGGAGGCAGCAAACCATCATGGCATGTGTGTACCTATGCAGCAATCCTGCATGATCTGCACATGTACCCCAGAACTTAAAGTATTAAAAAAAAAAAGAATTCTTTTTGCCATCTGTTGAGCATCTGCATAGTTATTTAAAAGTGTGGAATCTGTGTGGTGATTTGAAAGAAAGAAAGAACATGCCACAGATGCATTGTCTTCAGCAAGTCGGTAATTAAGATCATATTCATTATAGGCAATAGTGATTTCTACTTTCCCCAGTTCCTTTCTATTTAATTTACCAGTTCCTACAACCAGGGTTCAGGAGAAGCTTTTTTTTTGAGACAGAGTCTTGCTCCATCACCAGGCGCCAGGCTGGAGTGCAATGGCGCGACCTCGGCTCACTGCAACCTCCACCTCCTGGGTTCAAGCAATTCTCCTGCCTCAGCCTCCTGAGTAGCTGGGACTACAGGCGCGTGCCACCACACCCAGCTAATTATTTTGTATTTTTAGTAGAGACGGGGTTTCACCATGTTGGCCAGGATGGTCTCGATCACTTGACCTCGTGATCCGCTCGCCTTGGCCTCCCAAAGTTCTGGGGTTACAGGCATGAGCCACCGTGCCTGGCCTCAGGAGAAGCTTTTAGGAAAGTCCTTTAAAGCACATTAATTACTTTCTACCCTTAAGTCTCCAAGTCACAAAGTAGACAGATGTAGAAAAATCAGAGTGCCTCTCCTGTGCCTGATACTTCACATCAGTCTGAGACATGATACTGTCCATCTTTAGCACAGAAAGGCTTGGGGGAAGAATTCGCTGAGGCTGAAAGGAGAAATTGTCCTTTTCCTGCAAGTGTGGAGGTGTGCCCAGAACACCAGATTCAGTCATAATTAGATGCAAACTAAATACAAACTGGACAGTATTAGAGAACCAAATAGTTTGGGGTTTTTGTTAACTCCTCATCACTGAAACCTGAGATATTTATACTAGGCTATAAAACTAGAAATATACCTTGCAGTTCTCTAGGGGAGCCAATTGCCTTCATTTCCTTTCAAATTCAGCCTTTCCTAGTGAACCCTACCTGATGCCTGTCAGCACTGTATCCTTCTTTTCCTGCAAGCTGTAATTGTGCACTTATAGCCTCCATTAACGGTACTTGGTGTTATTCACTTAAGTCATTTTCAGTTTGAATGGATAAAGACATAAATGAAACAGCCCTTACAATTATAATTATATCGTAAACTGCTTGAGAGTGGAGATTATAATATCTGTTTCCTGTATGTTCACCCCTAACCAAAGGTGCACATATTCATTCATATTCCCTCCTTTCCCCCCTCCGCCTGTTTCTCTGCTGTTGTGCATCTGCACAGTAAGTGTCATGTGGAAACAGCACTGGATGTGAAAACAAACCTCTGACTTTGAGATCCACTAATCTGAGTGATATTTCTTGGCAGTGACAAACAAGAAACCCACACAGGCGTCCATTACAAAGGTCAAACAGTTTGAAGGCTCCACATCATTTGTTCGGAGATCACAGTGGATGCTCGAGCAGCTTCGCCAGGTTAATGGTATTGATCCTAACGGGGTGAGTGAATTGTCCAATGCTGAGCAAAGGCATTCTTTTCACAAGATGACTCTGATTGACCTCGGTAGTGGTGATTTGAATCATTCTTAAAAAGACTATTTCTCTATTTCAATTATGTGATTAAAACTTTCTGATGCATACTCCCTTCTTATGGAAAATTATAAATCTCTTCATCATCTCTTCCTCTCTTTAATAGAGGAACCTAAGAGAATGCATATTGAAGAAATGTGACCTCCGATAACATTGATCAGCAAAGTATGAAGATCAGAGTACAGATAATCATACCCATGCTTATTAATATGAAAAACAAAAGGTTTACCAAAACCTCATTTACCTCCTAATGCCATCAATGACAAGGTGTATATACCAAAAATCAAGCAAATGAATGCTATTTTTAAGTATGTATTGTGATTCTGTTGCATTTAATAGGAGAAACATTTTATGGCATAGTTATCTACATAAAGTACATTCCCATTGCTCACATGCACACCTAACAAAACGTTAATAATGAAGAATAATAAAATATAAATTGTTACTATAGACTAAAATAGCAAGACGGAAGCTTTTCCTAATGTTTAGGGGCCAGATTGATACAGGTCATTGCTGAGAACTTAAAGGAATCCCTTTTCCAGGAAATTGAGAAGACAATACATGGTCTGAACTCTGACATTTGTCAGTGTTTAATTAGGCTTTCTCAATTAGTTTCCTAGGAACATTTATCAATACTGTAAGAACTGGGGTTTGCTTCACAAACAGAGAAATATGGATGCTCCATACACTTGGATAAAGAAGAGCCTTATGTTTGCAATCAAAGTCTTTGTTTTAGCCTTAGAAATCTTTTGACAGAAGTAAGCTAGAAACAGCAGTTTTTATAGATTGAGATCAGTAGTTGTTTCATTGTCTTTTCCAGGATTCTGCAGAGTTTGATTTGTTGTTTGAAAATGCTTTTGACCAGTGGGTAGCCAGCACAGCATCAGAAAAATGCACCTTCTTCCAGATCCTTCACCATACCTGCCAAAGGTACCTCACAGACAGGAAGCCAGAGTTTATTAACTGCCAATCCAAAATTATGGGAGGTAAGTGGACATTTGTGTGACTTTAGTCGTCCTGCTTCTTTAGGCTCATCCTGCTTCTTTACATAAGAAGTTAGGTGTTCAAGGCCGAGCACGGTGGCTCACGCCTGTAATCCCAGCACTTTGGGAGGCCGAGGCGGGTGAATCACAAGGTCAAGAGATCGAGACCATCCTGGTCAACATGGTGAAACCCCGTCTCTACTAAAAATAGAAAAAAAAAAAAAAAATTAGCTGGGCATGGTGGCGCGTACTTGTAGTCCCAGCTACTCAGGAGGCTGAGGCAGGAGAATTGCCTGAACTCAGGAGGCGGAGGTTGCGGTGAGCCGAGATGGCGCCATTGCACTCCAGCCTGGGTAACAAGAGCGAAACTCTGTCTCAAAAAAAAAAAAAAAAGAAGTTAGGTGTTCAACAACATAATTAAAGACAAAAACAAAAGAAGAATCAAAATGCTCAGAGCTAGACAACATGAGAACCATTCCAGGGAGTTTATTGTATGGTAAATCTAGACACAAAGATATGCTTTCACTCTTGTCCAAAAGCTGGTCTTTTTTTAGAATCAGCCTTCTAGTTCTTCACTTAGCTAAGATTATTTGTACCATGAGAACAAAGCTGTTTCTTTATTAGAAAAACTGTTTAGATTGGTTTCTCCAATACCTTTTCATTGCAGAACACTATTTTCTGGGTTGCCTTTTCCTATTGTTTTCTCAAGATGTTTTACAAATATTAATATAAAAATTCCAACAGATGCTTTCCCTTTCTTTAAAATAGCAGCTCATGTTTATTCCTTGAATGACAGATAGAGCTGAGTTAGGATGAGTGCAGTAAGCCACTGTAAAGGGGTGAGTACCAGCAGTGGCAACATAATGAGAAACGTTTAGAGGGTGCTTAGCACATTTTTTTTTTTAGGTGGCATTTCTTTTTAGAGAATTGAAACTGTGCTAAAATTGTAAAAGCCTTGACAACTCTGTGAGTTGGGGAAGAGTGTTTTTATCATTGGTCTTTTCACTGACCTGTTCTCTTGGTTTTGAAAGACTTTTTAAAAAAATACACCAGCTTTGCCTTAATCAAATGTTAAATGAAGATCACATTAAATACATCACATCTTCTCCTTGGGCTGTGTGTGTTTCATATGAACATGTAGCAGAATCCATCTCTGTCCTAGCAACGGACACACATAATGTCATTTTGACATTAGTCACTACAAGTTGTATGGAAAACTTATTATCCAATTCTTTGGTGTTATCCACTGAGGTTTTGGCATTCCTTTTAAGTAGGAAGTTGCCTACATCATAAGAACCTTGAAAGGTCTGTCTTAGGTATCTATGCAAATTATTTTATTTCAGTTTCTCTGTTTAATCCCAGGAAAATACAAGAGTTGATAAATGGTGTGTATTTTCTCAGTTGGCCACATTCTATGGTACAAAAGTGAAAAATATTAGATGTTTAAAGGAAAGGGAATTTCAAACACTGGCCTATTTGGAAAATATAATGAGATATAGCTCTGTATCATGTCTGTGCCACCAGTGCTGTTAAAATGATTCCTGTTTTGAAAGTCCAGCTCTAAGAGACTTGGCAGAAAATTGAAGCACACCAGGCGTAGGACCACAGATGGCCACATTTTCAGTGAATAGAAAGTTGGCCAGGAAATCCCAGGTCTTCCTTATTCTTCATTAGGTGGACTTTGCTCTGCTAGCCTAGAATCACATTTGTTTTTTAATCTTCAGTTCCTGCTATGAAGCATTTTTCTCATCCTTGTCTGTATAATCAGTAGCTTACATGGCTAGCATGTAAGCACAGAATCTCTCTATAAGTAATGTGACATAATGGATTTGAAATTTCTGTTGCTCTTGGAGAAAGACTTCCCTCAAACATTCCACTTCTTCATGTTCCATCCTGGCTAGAGTGGCCAGAACAGACCCAGTGCCATAGAAACTACTGCACTTTCTCAGAATGGAAATGTGGATGGAAGCAAAAGGGCCACACACTCACTGATATTGCAAGGGAAACGAGCTACCTCCTTCATGCTAAGGTTAGGGACAGCTTTGCTGACTCCTCTTCTTCCTCCTTTAACAGATTGCACTGGGCAGTCACTCTGCTCTGTTGCCCTTAAAGCTCTCATTTGTACTCTAGGAACAGGCTTTTTCATTCATTCATTCATTCAATTACAGTTCAGTATCCGATCATACAATAAATGAGGAATAAGAACCTACTACATGCTAGTCACTGTGCTACGTCCTGGATATAGAGAATAATTCTAAATTTGGTCCCTTAGTAGACCCTAATTGCCACTACTCAAATCTCAGACTGATAAATCTCTAATTTGTTCTTCCTTTGCCTTCCTGAATATCCTCAGGCCTTCCCACACAGCTTCACCACACCACACTGCTTCTGTCTGTCATTGACCCAGCCCTTCAGCTGTCTTTCATTGCCTTGTGAACCTCAAATTTTGCAGAATTGAGATGGGAACTCGTATGTCCAATGTTTAATTGTTGGTATTTATTTATTTATTTTGAGACGGAGTTTCGCTCTTGTTACCCCAGGCGCGATCTCGGCTCACCGCAACCTCCGCCTCCTGGGTTCAGGCAATTCTCCTGCCTCAGCCTCCTGAGTAGCTGGGATTACAGGCACACGCCACCATGCCCAGCTAATTTTTTTGTGTTTTTAGTAGAGACGGGGTTTCACCGTGTTGACCGGGATGATCTCGATTTCTTGACCTCGTGATCCACCCGCCTCGGCCTCCCAAAGTGCTGGGATTACAGGCTGAGCCACCGCGCCTGGCCAATTGTTGGTATTTATATTGGATAAAGCCAAAGACTGGTTTCCTGTAGTAAGAGAAAATTAGAATAAGTTAATGAAACCAGTGTCAGAATTGCCTTTGCCTTTTGTGACCATAAGTGTGTCTCTCAGCTGCTACAGTCCTCAGTTTTCTCAGGTATTGCATGTAGAGGTTAGACTAGATGCCATATAAAATCTCTTTCAGTTCCATCATTTTGAAAGTCTTTAATTCCTAAATTATAGTTTTATTGTATAGGTTAATTGCTTCTTAACCAAAGAATCAAATTAAAGATTTAGTGCAATTAAATTTTGACAAGTCCTGGATTACTAAGGAAGGAACAAAAAGGTTTAAATTAAGCATGTAGTAATTTGTTGGCAGCACATATATCCTTGATGAATGCAGCATGTCTTAAACAGTTGCTTATCCTTGATAACTATTGTGCCAACACACCCTAATAAATTAGTATGCTGATTAGTCTTCTTTGTTGCCAGTTATCACACTTCCGAGACTTCAAAATTAGGTGCATCTGGGGCCACTACATTCTAACCTCTTTAACTTTTAGGTAGCTTCCACATCTTTAATATATGAAATCTATTGTTAATTTCACAATATCTTTGGTCTCTCCCTACAGTATGGGCTACAAGTGCTAGTTAAAGTTGTTTCTTATACCATGAAATAGGATAGTTTTATGATTTTAAAGAACAAATATTGGTGTTAATATTCTGCCCTACAGGATATCCTGTACATATGTTATCTAATTTAATTTTTATAGCAGACTTTGGAAATATACTTTATTAACTTCGTTTTATACAGAAGGAAACAGAATCAGAGACCAGATAGCTTGCCAAGGATCATATAGCGAGTAAGTAGTAGAGATACGATGCCAGTGCAGGCCCACTCATTGGTTCCTTAAGGCCACTAAGTGGCACGCTTCAGGAAACACCATTGACATTCTCTTTGCTATGAATGGTGCCCCCTAGAGTTGTGCAGGAATTTCTGGGAATATTTTAGCCAGCACATTCCTGGGTATTTAAAAAGGGAGGTGGGAGAAAACCCACCTATATGGATAGTTTTAACTTTTTTCCTAGTTTTGTCCCAGGAAAATATTTAAGACAATTCTTAAGCTATTTTTTTATCCTAATAACAATCGAGTCATCAAGCACCTTTTTAAAATAATCTTGATTTTGTTTTTTGGGTTTGTCCACCCCAACTGTAATAGATTAAATAGATGAAAGCACTGAGAAGACAGTACAGCCCTAGCCACCTACAGGGCCTCTCAGGTACTCTGTGTCAACCTACAATAATGAAAAGGTCCAAATCTAGATTAAGGAGAGTTTAAATACAAAGATTGAGGACAAGCCCACCCAAGAAGCACAGATTCCTAACAATAGAAGTCAGTGTTACAAAGCACAGAAGTCTGAGATTGCTTATGTAGACAAAGCCTAGGGAATTTTAGCAGAATCTCAACATCTTTCTATGTAAGGCTTAATACATAGTTACAATGACCTGATTAGTTGAGATGGTCCTTCTCTTTTGGGAAAGGCACATTTAACATTCCATTGCAGTTAATGCAGATGAACGGTCACTGGGTCCCTATTCAGAGGACCATCTAGTCTGAGTTAGGTACAGGACAATAAAGGAGGCAGTTAACCTTTAACAAAGATTTGTGATTGGAAGGTAGAGGTCTGGTCTCTGGTCTCCTAGTCATTTACAGAACGAGAACAATGAGGAAGAGAGTTAAGCTATAGTTTAAGAAGTAGACTTGCAAAATATGTTATATGACTCAGATCACAGCCACATCTCTCTCAAGGCTTAAAGTGTTTTGGGGGCTCCAACAGCTTTTAAATTGTATTTCTTTTCACATCTGTATCTGGTCGAACCCTGTCATTGGGAAAACTGAAGCCCAGCTATTTTGAATGACTTTATCAAGGCCAGGGACTACACAACAGCCTACAGAGATTGAAGGCAAAGGTGTGGAATCAGTTCTGGCTGCTGAAATGTGACATGGCCTCATGAGTGACAGGGTTGCCTGAAAGTAAAGTCTTAAGTTCATGTGGTTTGTATTTACTTCTTCTGTAATGGTAGCTTTTATTTTCTCTTTGTTTATTGTAAACAAAAATGATGTTATACTGTTATGTTACACTGTTATACATGTGATAACACATTTGTTTTCAAATTTGTACTTCAAAGGAGTTAATAACATGTATTATTAAGAGTCCAGAGGAGGGACTTGCTTTCAGCTAATTCATTTCAAAGAGATAGAGATGTGGTCTGCCCCAAATCGACTGTCAGTTTAGATAATGGGTATGCCATATTAGGTCAAGGTCCCAAGGAAGAATTTGTTACTTTACTTACATCACTATTCTTTAAATGTGAGCAAATTCTACATGGCTCCCACATTGCTATTTCATTTGTGTTGACCAATTTATAATGATTACTGTTGGCCTAGTATTCACATTCCTAATACTGTGAACTATAGAAATCTTTGGTGATACTGGCAATTTCTGTGTTAGAACCACAAAGTAGGTTTTCAAATCCATTTTCTTTTTCATTAAGAGGTATAAATTATTTGCAAGAAAAAATGATTTATTCTTTAAGACAAGTATAAACTGAAGTATATCCTAACCTTTTTCTTGAACTCTGAGCCAGAACACACTAGCCAACTCATTTAGTTCCCTCTTAACTATTTCACCTGTTGTATATCACCCTATTATATGAGGGCCAGATGTACGCACATCCTCATTGACTCCACAAGCATTTACTTGCACTTTGTAAATGTGCTAAGCTAGCTGTGGAGATCCAACCACAAAGTAGGCACCTTCACCAACTTAACTTACTTTCTGGACCTATCAGATGTAAATAGATATGAAATATTGCCATGACAGGCCAGGCGCGGTGGCTCACGCCTGTAATCCCAGCACTTTGGGAGGCCGAGGCAGGTGGATTACGAGGTCAAGAGATCGAGACCATCCTGGTCAACATGGTGAAACCCTGTCTCTACTAAAGATACAAAAAATTAGCTGGACATGATGGCGCGTGCCTGTAATCCCAGCTACTCACGAGGCAGAGGCAGGAGAATTGCCTGAACCTAGGAGGCAGAGGTTGCGGTGAGCCGAGATGGCGCCATTGCACTCCAGCCTGGGTAACAAGAGCGAAACTCTGTCCCAAAAAAAAAAAAAAAGAAAGAAATATTGCCATGACAGCAAGAGGATGGCTGAGCTGGAGGTTAAAGGACGGTTAGCAGTTGTCAGACCAGGGCAGAATGAAATGAGCTCTCTTTTATTGCAATAGTTAATCCAGACAATTTTATTTCAATGTTAGCTATATTCAGAATTTGAATGTGGCAGATTGTTTTTTCACAAAGCAGACTATTTTGAAGTCCCATATATTTTCATCATCATCAAAGAGTATTTCTTAAGCATTACGCTTCTATGCACAGCCCTTCAGATGATAGTATAAAGCCCAGACTTCAGAGCACTGTTAGAATTCTAGGGACACAGATGTCTCTAATGTCACCTTCATACCAGGCTGGCCCTCTCTTGCCCCTGCTGATTGGTATGCTAAAGGAAACCCAGTGGCTTTACTCTGGATTCCCCCAGGATAAGATAGAAGCTCAGGATTCAATCAAAGTGTGACTTTGTTCTTTTCTTCCAAACAATACAGAGTCATCCCTAGGTGACGTGTGCAACTATTTCACCTTGTGGGTGTCCCAGGCATGGAAAAAAAAAAGTGATTGCTGTGGTAATTCTTAATCCCAATATATTAATATAGTACTTTAGAGGAATCTATAACATTTGCCATGATTTTTATGTTATTTTTCCTTCTGTTTTAACTCTGTCAATGAATAAAGACTTTGGAGTATGAACCTCACACTCTGACACATGCTCCAACCAGGGGTGCATTAGAATGAACTGCTTATTTCTCAAGAATAAAGTTATATATAATTTTTCCCCTAGGGCTCAAACTTCAATATCCTTGGTAGACACACACACACACCTTTATTAGAGATTATAATTCACAGAGATAAGTTGTATTAAAACCACCCTATGGTTGCTTCTTTTAGCTGATTCACTGCTGTGAGAGAGTGCAGGGAAATGTTTCTTATAGTTCTCTAAATCAAGAGGAATCCATGGCATAGTTCCTCCAGTGACTATTTTTGTTGCCCTTGGGAAAATAATAAACTTCAGCTTCCTCCACCAAGTACAAATGAGGAAAATGATTCATGAGGAACTAGTCCAAGATCCCACAGCTATTAAGAGATAGAGCTGGTGTTTCAGTCAAGACCTGCTATTTAGACCCCATCTATTAAATAAAGGCCATGACTTCCAAGTTCCCTTAATAAGCACAGGTCTTCTTTTCTGTATATCAATTCAGCTAAGCAGAAGAGGGGATGACACCAATTTAATAAGATCTTTGTGTGAATTGAGTTTAAAATTATGTTTGAAATTTCTCCATTATGTTACATAATTATATTAATCATGTACACACACAGATTTAGCCACTCTTCCATCACTCCATCCTCCTCACTGAAGCCAATGTATCTTTTCCTAGACAGCATGATTTTCATTTAAGACTTTCCTTAAATGAAACTTCTTCCAGAGAGAGAAAGAAATTAAGACTAGAAACAAAAAATAAGGCATCAATAAAAACAACAATACAAATATTTAAAGCATAGAAGCAGAAAAGCCCAGTTTGGGAGATGTTTGTGTTTTTCTTGTTGGGATCCCAGCCGTGTACCCACTGCATCAAACATAAATACTTTCACAGTCTTATGTGACCCATAAGTAACCATCTGATATTGGCTGAGCACAATTAGGGGCATTACATTCTAGCGGAAACTGTGAGATGTTTCTGGATATGAATCGTTCATGTATTTTTAAAATGAGGATGACATTTCTAGTCATTATGTTTTATATGTGTGTGTTTTCTCATATTTCCTCATTCAGCCATTCAACTTCATCTTGTTCCCAGAGAGGTAGATACTTGTATTTTAAGTGAGAAAATTGGAAGTAACTAAGGACTGTTTTCTTAAGTTCCATCCAATTCTGTGTGTGATATAAATGACTAGAAACCAAAGAAAAATTGGGTCACAGATGCAAATTTTTTTCATTGCTTATTGGCTGTAAGCTACACTGAAATACATGCTGTGAAACAGCTGGTGGGTTATGGTTAGTCATCCCGAGTTAGGAGTGGCTTTATGCATTAAAATGCTTTTGAATCGTATCTCTTCATTAAAATTTTGTACCAAACCAAGACTATGTAAAGGTACTTCCAAGATACCATTTTTGGCTGGACAAGGGTTGTAAACATGTTTTGTCTATGCCATGGTTAAATAATCTGCAGTAAATTAGAGCCATTCCTATTTCAGAATCAACCAGAACATATAAATATGCAACTTGATCTAGAAAAAAAGAGTACAGACTGGATTCACTTATTCCACTCTTTGACAGCATTGCTCATTAGTTGTGTAATTTCATCTGAACTGCTTGAGTTATATGCAGCCTCTCTATGCTCTTCTGTGTCATGGATAGCAACATATACCTTAAGGGGATGGCATGAGGATTAGAGTACATTTTAAAGTGTTAAATCAAATGGGATTTTTTTTTAATGCCAGTACATGCCTAAATATTGTATTTTTTTAAACACTATAAATATGCATATTCATGATATTTCGTTATTTCTCCCAGCATATTTATCAAAAGACTTTTCTTCTAAGAAAAGCAAGGAAATATTCTTGAGCTTTCATAATCTGTGTTCGCCATAAAAATTGGGGGGAAAAGAATTTCTTTGTTCCAAGTGAGAATGAGCTGAGCTATACTATAGATATTTCAAATGTCAGAGATGCTGAGTTGTTTGCCATGCTTTATAGAATGCTGAATGTGTTGCATTTTATGTTTGACATTTATAGAGTGCACATGTTACTGCTGACTTAACCAAAACAACAATGTTTAAAATATATCAAGTAAGACTGTGCCAGAGATCAGGGCACATAATTCAGATCTTCCAGTAGGAAAGAACAAAACCTATTTTGAACTTCACAAAAGAATGGAAATGCTTTTTTTCCACCAGCATGTCCTCAGCCTAGAATAATTCCTTGAGTCCAACTCTCTACTTACAAAACTGGAGATACATGAGTCAGAGGTAAAAGTATTTAACATTGTTAGACATGAAGTGGTAGTTCTGAAACAGTCATAAAAGGCATTTGCATTATGCTCATCCATTTAAATTTACAGACAATTGAAAGTTAAAATTTTTGGAGACATAAGTTTCCCAACCAATTTTCTAAGGAAGGATGTTTTCTAAAATCTTTACATCTACTATAACCATAATTTTATAAAAGAGAGTTTAACATTAACAATAAAAGATAAAAGGATTTGATCTCTGAAACTAAAGGAGCTGTTCTTAAGTTAGAAACATTTCCCTTTAGGAAAAGCTTACTTCATTGTGCTTATTTCACATAGGCAATAAAAACTCTACCATCCACTGTCATCTAAAAGCTGTTGCTCTGCTCTAACATAGAAATGTAAGCAGCGGAGGGAGCGGGGGAATCCTTAAGATGCTCCCAGTTCCCTGCTCCAACGTGCCCAGGTCCTTGGCCTCTCTTAACCCAGGAATGGGGAAAAGAGCCCCAGAGGTGCAGTGAGCTTACCATTCAAATAAATATCGTGGACCCAAAGAGTTTTGCAGAGAGGGATATATTAGGCAGAGAGAGAAAGAGAGAGAGAGCTCTGACACTGGCGTGGAAGGGGGTCCAAGGGAGGAATCCGTATAGGTAAGGAACATCTGGTTTTAACCATGGAGTTATTCCCTCCCCATTCATGTTCACGTCCAATGAGAAGAGTTCTTTCAAACTTCCTCTGGAGTGATTGATCTTTGACTCTGATACCAGATTGGCTGCTAGGTTCACAACAGAGCCCCCTCCTCCCAGAGCTTTTGGCGGGCTTTTTGAACAAAGAAGCTCACCTGGATTTTCCACCTCGCCGGCTGGGGAAGGTCAGACAAAGAACTCTGGATTCCTAGATGGAGGCGTGGATAGAGGCATGGCACTGGGAAGCTCCTGCCTTTGAAACTATGCCCCTTGTGGACTCGGGAAGAGAAGTTTTTTTTTTTTTTTCCTTAACACCATCCCTCAATCCCCCTTCTTAACAGGGAAGTCCAACTGCTGTTGGGACATGGGCATCAATCACTCTTTAGCTACTTCCTGCTGAATTAGGCATAGAAAGGGCCCTGCAGTTGAGGTTTCTTCCAGAGGGGAGTCTTCCAGGGTTGCAGGTTGATTCAGAGGTCCACAATAGAACTCATGAGCCAAGGACATCCGGGGTTTTATTTGCAGAACCATTTGTGGCCTCATGGCCTTAATTCTAGAAGAAATGAATTTGACTAGAAGGTTAAAGATCAGAGGCCTGAAGGCCAGCAATAATAGAATGGTTATAAATGGGTCTAGAAGAGGGTAGAGCCAGGACAGCCAATAGTTAAACAAGCTCCATTATCCTGTTTCTTGAAGGCCTTTAGCCCTGTGTTTGATTTGGTCCCTGAGTTCTTTAACAATACCTGATTGGTTTACAAGGTAGCGCATTATTTTCCTAAAAAGAGACAGGTTTCTTCTTTCTCTGCTGTTAGCAGATCTAGGACCCTTCTATTTTGAAGAGCTACCGCAGCTAAAGAGTTAAGCTGCTTCTGCAAAGAGAATTAGCAGCCTTTTCCATGTTATCATTTAACTCCTGAGATAGCTTTTAATAAAACTGGGTAGAGGTAGTAACTCTTCCAATGCCAGTACCAAGTCCTCCTATTATTCCGCCCCCACCATGAAAGGAATAATTGGAGTTCTAGTATGGTGTGGCCTTGGCAAGAGAAAACTCTGCACCTGAGAGTCGGTGTAAATTGTCATGGGGGCGCGGGCACTAGAAAGGAGAGGAGGAGAGCTATTAGGCCAATCCATAGGGGCAACCACATAGAGTCTGGTCACAATAAAGTCAAGAGTTATAGTCCTGTTAATGCTAGGATGTAAGTTAAACTTACGAGTAGTTCCTTTCCTGGGGGTCTCATCAGGAGAGCAGATGTAGATGCTCTAATGGCTCACAGATGTACAAAGGGTCACCTCCTGGAACTTTAGGCTGTGGAGTGGAGGGCCTATGATTTTCTTCAGGAGGTATCCAAGTCTTCAGCCAAGTGCTGTGAATCCATGAGTGAATTCCCACTATCACAGTAGTAGCAAGCTCTGCCAGACTGGCAGCTAACCCAAGCCTTTCTCTCTTCCGAGCCCCTTGGATCTGCTTGCCTGAAGGCCATGACTAGGGCTGCAGCTTTTTTCTGGTCTCTCCCGTTTCTTTTAGCCTGCTCCTCCTAGTCTCTATTATAAAACACTGAGATTGCTAGATTTAGTAATGATTCTAGACTCTGTTCTGGCCCCAGGGCCAGCTTCTGGAGCTTCCTCCTAATGTCTGCTGCTGATTGCATAATAAATTTGTCTTTTAGTATTAGCTGACCCTTGATGGAGTCTAGTGACAGGGGAGCATAATTTCTTAAGGCCTCCCATAACTGCTCAAGGAAGGCTGTTGGTTTTTCTTCCTTTCCCTGAGTTATTGTGGATAACATTGTATAGTTCATGGGCTTTTTCCTAGTTCACCTTAATCCTTCAAGTATATAGGCTAATAGGTGCCTACAGCTCCAGTCCCCCTGTTTTGAGTCAGGATCCCAGTGAGAGTCCATGCTAGGGACTCCTTGTCTACCTGTAGGAAATCTGTCCTTTTCCTCTGGCATCATTTGGTCATGTGGTCAACTAAAGTACCAGGTGTCCCCAAACTCTTGAGCTGCTGCTAGAGCAGCCTCTCTCTCTCATTGCTGGTTAGGCTCTGACTAGGCAATAACATGATATCTTTCCAGTCTAATTTGAATGACTGACCCAGGCCCTTCAGAACATCTATGTACTTGTCCAGGGTATCTGAAAATTTTCCTAAGTCCACCTTGATTTGCTTTAAGTCAGAAAGTGAAAAGGGAGTATGTACCTTGGTTGGGACAAATTTTCCTACTGCCTGTCAGGGGCAGAGCTGGGGCATCCTAGTAGCCTGAGGTGCCTGGGCCACTTTGGCCTTCCCTGATTCCTCTTGGATCATAGGAGCTGAGGAGACCTGGTCAGCATCAGTGGAGGGAGGGGCCACAGGGAGTCCCAAATATGGGGGTAGTCCTGAGGAGGGGTCTGTAGAGTATAGGTTACAGGCCTTACGTAGCTGAGGATTATCCCTTAGAGAAAAGAAAACTTGCACATAGGGGACCTCAATCCATTTACCTTTACTCTTACAGAACACATCTAACTGTAGAAGGATGTTATAACTTACACTTCCCTTAGGAGGCCAGGTTTCTCCATTTGGCAGAGGGTGTCACAGCCAGGATGTTTGGCAGAGAAAAATGAGCCACTTCTTCTTCAAAGATTATGAGTCAAATTGGTCCCAGTTATCCAGGATACACTTTAAGGGTGATTTTGCCTTGGGAATAGTACCCATCTGAAATTGAACACAGAGATGCCCACATCCTGGTATTCCTTGCAAGTGCTAGCCCTGGGATGTCCCCCAGTTATAGCACCTTGTAGTTTCCTTGCACCCCAGATGTGTGATCTTCTGGGTCCCCCATGTGCCAGGTTTAATTATGCTTCCTGGCATCATGGGCATACCCTCACTGTCTAAATGTCTTTATGACCACCTTAAGGACATGAAGACTGCCGGGATTAGTGGCCCTGTACTATCGCATCCTTGAAGAACTAGGCCAGTGAAGCTTGGGTGATGGGTGCCAATATTCCCTAACAAGAATTCAATTAACATAGGCCTGACCATAAAACTGCCCTAGGAGGATAAACTCCTTGAGAGGGGCCTCTAATCACAACAATCTTAAAGAAGGTACTGGATGGTGGCGTGGCTGAGGCTGGAACAATGCTCTCAGGACCCAGGCCTCCTCCCTGACCCCACTTTCCATCATAGGAATATTCCCTAGGGTTGTGGGGCCTGTCATTAACTATTTGTGCCTCAGACCCAGGCCGACTATGGTATTCTAGATGGAGAAGTACTGCTGAATGGAGAGCCAATCCTAGGCAAGACAAATTATATATCATTAAATTCTGGCACCATTCAGTTGAATGTGACCAAAAAAACACTATGTCCTATAGCCTCCAGGACCCACTGATAAACTCTGGCTCCATTAGCATATAACCTAGCACTGCAGAAAAGGGAACTGACCCTGTGCACTTATACAGCAGGACATCCTCATATACATAAGCCTGAGGGCAGCATGGGCATAGGTCCCTGACTGCCACCCCAAAAGCCTCATGTGTAGGAAATATGTTAGAGGAAAGAGCCAGGAAGAAGTTTGCCTTATGGAAATCTGGACCCAGGAGGTTGGGGTCTGAAAGGCTGGATGTGGCTTGAACAGGTGGTTGCGCCCCTGCCTGGCCAAGCCGTTCCGGCAGCCCCGTGCAGCCGCTGCCACTGCTGTGGGTCTGAAAGGCTGGGCATGGCTCACATAGGCAGCATTTTCTTGGAGGTTTAAGCAGTGGGGGAGGGGGCTGATTTCCACAGGACTGAACTGGGAGTTCAGGGCCACCCTTCCTCCTGCTGGCCCTCAGCTTGGCCCAAAGAAAGAAAAGCAGCAAGAAAGGGAAGCTGGTTTGGAGAAAGCCTGATGTCTGTGTCCCAGCAGCCATGCTATTGAAAGGGTGGGTGTGGCTCGCATAGGTGGCTGCTCTCACTGCCCAGCCCAGCCATTGCTGTGTATGGCCCCACACAAGCCCGGCCACCCAGTGTTCCTCCTTAACAAAATTAAAATAAGCAAAAGGATAGATTAGCAAGCCGAAGGGGTCCGTTAACACTCACGGCTCTGAAGTTCGACAACATACTCCTGGCTGGCTCACCAAAGCTATAAGGGGAAGAGGAAGCTGGGGCGTCCTGAAGATGCTCCCAGTTCCCCACTCCAATGTGCCCAGGTCCTTGGCCTCTCTTACCCTAGGAATGGGGAAAAAGTCCCAGAGGCATTGAGCTTACCATTCAAATAAATATCATGGACTCAAAAGAGTTTTGCAGAGAGCAATTTATTAGGCAGAGAGAGGGAGAGCAAGAGGGAGAGGGAGAGGGGGAGAGGGGGAGAGAGGGAGAGAGGGAGAGAGAGAGAGAGCAAGCGCTGCCATGGGAGGGGATCCAAGGGAGAAATCCACATAGGTAAGGAACACTGGGTTTTTAACCCTGAAGTTATTCCCTGCCCATTCATGTTCTCGTCCAATGAGAGAAGTTCTTTCAAACTTCCTCTGGAGTGATGAATCTTTGACTCTGACACCCGATTGGCTGCTAGGTCTACAGCAGAGCCCCAGCTTCCCAGAGCTTTTGGCAGGCTTTTCTAACAAAGAAGCTCACCTGGATTTTCCACCTAGGCTGCAGGGGAAAGTCAGACAAAGAACTCTAGGTTCCCGGATGGGGGCATGGCTGGAGGCGTGGCACTGGGAAGCTCCTGTCTTTGAAACCGCGCCCCATGTGGACTCGGGGAAGAGAAGTTTTTTTCCTTAGCACAGTCCCTCAGAAACATTAATAACTAAACATTATGTGGAATTTTAGTGACCAGAAGCTGTAAATTCAAACATTAACTGGTTCTAAAAGTGTTCAGTTAGTAATTTGGCAAACTCACCCCCACTTCTGGGGAAACCATTCAGAATGCACAGTTTTCAGAGAGCAGATGAGAATATAATCTTCAAGGTTGAAGGCTGTAGTCCTATTCCATACCTGGAATAGAGGTTAGGAATTTGAGCATAGTACGTGAAAAGCTATATAGGAATATGAGATTTCTAAAACCTTTAGAGAAGGGGTGAATAAAATGGTTTTTGTTCACATTATATGATAAACTTCTAAAAATGTTAACTATGTTTCTTATCATTAAAGTAAGGCTGAATAATAATATTTAGCATAGATAGTTGTTTGAAAAGTGGACACTGATTTTAAAATATGACACTGAGAACTTCAAATTTATAAAAGCAAACATTCCTTTCTTACCCTTCTACCTGCAATATACCTACCCAGGACTAGGTTTATTGCAAGAAGCTAGAGCATTAGAGTTGCCAGATTTAGCAAATAAAAATTCAAGACATATTACTTGTAACATACTTATACTAAAAAAGAAAATGATCCATTATTTAGCTAGAATTCAGATTTTACTGGTTGTTATTTTTATCTGGCAACCTTTATGGGCATCCATTCTCCCAGTTTGTAGCCAGCTAAAACAAATATGGAAAACAAAATAAGTTTATGGTATGTAGACAAATAAACCTTATGATAGCCAAACAGTTATAAGGGCTTTGGGAGAATTTGAGATTGAGATCTCAAAGACATAATGGGTTAGTCATTCAAAGATACAAACAGAAAAATATGAGACAGGCTGCTAAAGGGATATTCAACGAACTTAGAAAATCAGTCTTATTGTGGCTATTCCACATAGAATAATACTGTAAAAATGCAAATTATAGGTAGTTGGAAGTATTAGAATTTCGCTAAAGCACTTTTATAACTGAACATCAAATTCCTTGTTACAAGTTTTGCATGGGAAAGATAGTTCAGTCTTGAGTCAGAATGTCTTTGGCTTGGTTTTCAGGAGTTAGTTTATTGTTAATAATAAAAGGAGCCTGCCATGGACTCTTGGGGGCACCCCCAAAACAAAGGCTCCCATTCAAGAGGGAAAAGCTTACATTGTGAAGGACTTTACGAATAAAAAGAAGTCTGCCAGGAAGCTGCCACTTTAAGAATTTGACTTCCTTTCTGACCAGTCTAGTGATTTTCTTGGTAATGGAAGTGGCTGGTCTCTCTAGGATCCCTTGACAAACCCCCTGGATTGCATACAAGCTCACCTTTATCAGTCATGCTGCCTGCCTGTGAAGCCCCTCTCATTGTCAAGTAAACAAACAAACATGCAAAGTAGCCTGACAGATTTTGTTTGTTTAGTTGGTTTGGTTTAGTTTTCGTTCTAGCTGTAGGTTGCCTATGGCATTCATAGATAATGCTGTCTTGCTGCTACAGCTTCTCTGAGCAATTCAGTAGGTCATACCTCTGAAAGGGGAATAATATCTGTTTCATTGTTTTCTAATTGTGAGAGCACACTAAACATAAACATTTCCACTGCAATGCATGAGTGGCAGGAAAACAAGAAAGTAGTATATCATTATATTGGGGTAAAATACAAGTTTTAGGGAAAAAAAGAATGAGGAAGAGTCTTCATTGGCTTAGACATTTATTTACTTTGCCCAATTTTTGAACAGTTAAATTATTAGATGGCAAGTATGTGTCTGTCTGTGTATGTATCCATGCTTCTTAAACTCAATGAATACTATTAGTGGAGAAACAGCTCTTTTTCTTTTATTTGGATTAATAGTTTATACCAAAAAAGACAGTAGTAAGAAAGGCTCAGACTGTTATTGAGTTTACCCGCCTAGACAGAAACTGGTTATTTATACTTTTTGAAAATCTAAACGTAATTATCATAATTACCTACAATACTGTGCCCAGTAGAAAAGAACTTTCAAGTGGTATCAATACCTCCCTCATTGAACCTAATTGAGAACATTCAGGTCACAATCAGCTTTATGGACCCTATAACAAGGAGGATTAAACAGGGCAGAATATGATGGGCAAAAGTCAGAGATATTCTAATTCACACACAATATTGCACAAAGATCTGATCTCCTTGTGACTATTCCTCTATATTACTATATATTATTTTCTCTATCAGTGTTTTACTCTATCCCATGTACCTTGTTTTCACAGTTGGTTGGTTTTATTGATCGTCTTCCCATTTTGCATTATGAGAGGTTTAGACTTACAGAGAGAAAAGAGAAAAAAAAAGTTTTTCACAAGGTCAAAATGGATTCACACATCTGTGATAAAAGCCCAAGTTTATCCTGATGGTTGTTTCTAGGTATGTTAGATTTTTTTTTGGAGACCAGGTAAAGAGGGAAAAAAACACTTTTTGCAATTGTAAGAAAGTTTTTATGGTCTCAATATATGCTTTGTGTACTTTGTTTAAGCTATTGCCTTTAAACTCAAATAAAATAGAATATAATTTTTTTTAAGTTTTACATCATTTAAAAGTTAATGTTCATCTCAGAGTTGATGGTTGATGTGTATTTTAATTTTGCTAGCCATGGTAAAGTTTATGACCTTGGCCATTTATACTAGTTTCTCAATGCTGCTATATCAAACGACCACACAAGTTTAGTGGCTTAAAACACACAGATATATTGTCTTTCAGTTCTGGACCCTAGAAACCTAAAATCAGTAAGTAGGGCTGTGTCCTTCTGGAGGCTCCAGGGAATAATTTCCTTGCCTTTCTACCTTCTAGAAGCTGTTTATGTTCCTTGGTTCATGGCCCCCCTCCTAAATGTTCAAAGCCCTCAGCATCCTCAAATCTCTTTGTCTCTGACACCCCTGCCTTTCTCTTAAAAGGAGCTTTGTGTCCACCCAGGTAATTCAGCATAATCTTTCCCTCTAGAGATACTTACTCATATCTGCAAAGTCTCTCTTATCATTCATAGCTTCTGGAGACTAGAGTGTGGACAAGTTTGGGAAGCTATTATTCTGCCTACCACACCATTTTCTTAATTCTAAAAGCTGTAACATACTCTATTGTGTAATATTGTCCTAATTTTTATAAGATATCATTTTATATATGTCTTATAGACTATATTACTTCTGCTAATCTGTTCTCATTTAAGACATTTCAATTTAGAAGCACCTAAACTTTCTACAAAGACCCAGTACTTAAGTGGCTGAAAGGGCTTGCCATGTTCTGTAAATATCAAAATGTTCCTTACTTTAGCAGCTGGTATACTTCTACCTTGGCTCTTTCTCTTAAGGAATTTGTTTTCCTTAATAATTACACAGGTTTTGTACACATTTCTTAGGGTACTCTATAGTTAAACCTTTTGATGATGGAGATATTGGCAACCACTTGATTTTTGTTAAAAATCATTCTTTTCCTTGATATGTCCCTTCCCTGTCTCCTCATAAAATCATTATAGTGCCCCACTTGTAAATAATTTGGTGGTATTCCACTTGAGAGACTAAAAATTCCCTTTTCAGCTTTGATATAAGATGTCAAGGTCAAGTTTATTTAATATATAATCATTACAGACAAGTTCACATTTGCTGGCTGGATTTAGCTCTTTAATTCAACACACATTTAAAAGTGATGTTACATGAGCACCTGAAATGCAGTTTTCATGTTAATTTAACAATATTCTGTATCACTTAGGGTATGTAATCCCTTCATTGTGATGATGAGTTACTATTGTTAGGATCTGTTTCTACTCATAGAACACTTCTGGCACTATGTGGGTTTTCCACACCAAGGAACTGTCCAGTTCTCTGGAGCATCAACTGGGTGCCCTACAATGTAATCCAGTTCTGACAGTAACTCCCTAGAGTTAGTGCAGAACCTGCTGGTTAAGGGCTCAGTCCCACAAGACTACTCCCCACTTTAGATGCCAGTCACAAATAGTGGGTCCTAAGGTTACCTATACATTTGTCTGACTTGGCTACAAATTGGAGGTTCCCATGACCTCCTCCTCAGGTTTGATAATGTGCTATACCAACTCACAGAACTCAGGGAAATCCCTTACTTACATGTACAGGTGTGTTATAAAGGATGTAAGTGAACAGCTAGATGAAAAGGTACATAGGGCAAGGTCCAGAAGAGTCCAGAGCACAGGGGTTTCTGTCCCTGTGGAATTGAAGTGCACTACCCACCCTGCCCATGGGTGTGTTCACCATGCTGAAAGCTCTGTAGACCCCATTATTTAGGGGCTTTTATTGGGGTTTCATTACCTTAGTATGACTGATTAAGTAATTAAGCCATTTGTGATTGACTGTATCTCCAGCCTCTCTCCCCTCCCTGGAGGTCAAGATGAGGGGGTGGGGATGAAAGTTACAAACCTCTAATCTGATGGCTGGTTTGGCAGTCAGCCCCTAGCCTCCAAATGTCACCTCATAAACTCAGGTATTCTTGAAAAGGGCTTATTACAAATAACAAAAGATGCTCCTCTCATTCCTGTCATGCAGGGAATTCCAAGGGTTTTAGGAGATCTGTGCCAGGAACTGAGAGCAGAGACCAAATATATATTCTTAGTATCTTACATGTTTATAAATATTGTCTTCCTGGTGTGGTATGATGTCATTAAAAAGAAAAAGATTTTGAATACACGAATCCAGGTTTGAATTTCTGGTCTGTCACTTACTGGACAGAGCAGGTCTGTTACTGGTCTGTGGATAAATTCTTAAACTGCAAGTTTGACTTTCTCTTTTTAAACAGAATACGAATGCTTACCCTGTAGGATTGTTGTAAGGATTAAACAAGATCATGTATAAAACATGAAGCACGGTGCATAGGGAGTACCATGGAACATCGTGAGCACTCAGTGGGAGCTTATAATTAATGTCTTTTAGTCCTGTCTTTCTATTGTCCTGCCTTCCCTCCTGTTAAGGGAAATTTGTATAGAATCTGATTTCTCACCAGACACAAGAGATAATGGAAATAGAGAAACATGGCTTTGAGTGTCCCTTAGATTGGATACGGTAGAAATGTAGTTGCCCATATTTATATATTTCTGTATTTATATTTTTCTTATCTTCCAGGAAAAAAGCCAGTGAATGCTAATAACACTGATAGTCATCATACTAAATTCCTACCATATGCCAGGAAATTATTTTTAGTTTACATTTAACTATAAAAAGAAGTTATTGTTATTTCTGGGCAATCAAGATTTGAACCCAAGTCTAACTCTAGAATCTGTTATTTCCCCCTTCCCCATTGAAGAGAGAAAATAGAAGAATTCTTCAAAGCAGATATATACTTTAAGTTTTGGGATACATGTGCAGAACATACAGGTTTGTAACAAAAGTATACATGTGCTATGGTGGTTTGCTGCACCCACCAACCCTTCATCTACATTAGGTAGTTCTCCTAATGCTATCCCTGCCCTTGCCCCCTGCTGCCTGATAGGCCCTCATGTGCGATGTTCCCCTCCCTGTGTCCATGTGTTCTCATTATTCAGCTCCCACTTATTAGTGAGAACATGCAGTGTTTGGTTTTCTGTTCCTGTGTTAGTTTGCTCAGAATAATGGTTTCCAGCTTCATCCATGTCCCTGAGAATGAGAATGACATGAACTCTTTCCTTTTTATGCCTACATAGTATTCCATGGTGTATGTGCCACATTTTCTTTATCCAGTCTATCACTGATGGGCATTTGGGCTGATTCCAAGTCTTTGCTATTGTGAATAGTGCTGCAATAAACATACATGCGCATGTGTCTTTATAGCAGAATGATGAATAATCCTTTGGGTATATATGCAGTAATGGGATTGCTAGACCAAATGGTAGCACCAGAAGGTTCTAGGTCCTTAAGGAATGGACACACTATCGTCCACAATGGTTGAACTAATTTACACTCCCATCAGTAATGTAAAAGTGTTTCTATTTCTCCACATTCTCTCCAGCATCAGTTGTTTCCTGACTTTTTAATGATCACCATTCTAACTGGCATGAGATAGTATCTCATCGTGGTTTTACTTTGCATTTTTTTAATTACCAGTGATGATGAGCTTTTTTCATATGTTTGTTGGCTGCATAAATGTCTTCTTTTGAGAAGTATCTGTTCATATCCTTTGCCCACTTTTTGGTGGGCTTTTTTTCCTTGTAAATTTGTTTAAGTTCCTTGTAGATTCTGGATATTAGCCCTTTGTCAGATGGATAGATTGCAAAATTTTTCTCCCGTTCTGTAAATTGCCTGTTCACTCTGATGGCAGTTTTTTTTTTTTTTTGTTTTTGTTTTTTTGCCAAAGCAGCTATGATTAATGCATGTTTTTGTCTAAAAGTTCCAAGTGTTTCTCCAACAAAATTAGAATATATTCTCATTTCATTAGCAATTAGTATTGTTCTTAACATTGGGTGATATATTACAGTATAACATCTAAATTAAGGAATACACTTTCTTATCATTATTAAGTTATCTTACAGTTAAACACTTGACCGTTAAGTTCACTTTCCTAATTCTGCACTTTCTTACGATGTTTCCATCTATTTTCTTTTCCTCTAGAAATATATTTAAAAGTATATTACAATTCAAAAGTAAAATGCAATTTGATTTGTTGAAATTCAGTATACATATAAACATTTAGTAACACACATGTTACATGAAGTATGATACATTTATTTTTAACTCTTGTGCATATTAACACTTACAGGCCAGCAGCATGATTGGGTACTTAAAATGGAGTCCTGGGTAAGGCAAACTTCAAAAATAGAATATATATAAATTTCCTCTTTAAAAGATTTCGATAAATGTGATAAAGCTTTCTTCTTTCGATAAATGTGATAAAGTGGTCATTAAGCAAGTAATTCCAAAATTATGACTCCCTTCTTTTAGGCCTATTATACTTCCCAGCTTTATCTATTAAAAGCTGAATAAATGCATGCATAAATAACTAGATTTTTCTCTGGTTAAGATTAGGTAAAACTGCAGGAGTTTCAAGCTGTAATGCAGATAATAATAGGCCACTGAATTGCTGCTTCTTCTCAACCCTTTTTTTTTCTGTTAAAGTAAATTAAAATTTATCATTTGGGGCTGTCTAATTTGGGTGAATGAGTAAATAAGAAAATCTGTCAGTAAGACATAATCATCTTTTCCTTTTGTTTGCTGATAAAAAAAAAAAAAAAGAAAGGAAAACAAAGAGAAAAGTATTACCCTTGCTCAGCAAGGTATAATTTTGGGATTGTTTTTTTGATAAAAATGAATGTTTGGAAAATTGAATATTGGAGCAATTTGGCATTGTAAATTTGTATTTTGAGGCTCCTTCAGCTCTGTCACATGCAAAATAGAGGAAATTAAAAAGAAATAGCCACTTTCAGGGAAAAAAAAAGTATATTGTAACAGAATTACAAAGCAGTTAGTAGGATTAAAGCTGTTGTCTTCTAGATTCCAGGTCTGGAAGGAAGAAGTTTGAATTCCATGCTATTATAGGGATTCAAAGTGCCCCAATGCAAAGCTTGGATATAAGAGACAGATTTGCTGCTTGGTACCAAGTCTTCTTTGCTTAAGAAAGGAGTTTACGATGCTGTGACCAACTGCTCCTTAGGGCAGTGGCTTATAAGAATCTGTGTTCCAGAGAGGCAAGAGAAAACAAGCATAGTCTGCCACCCAAGACCCGGATCCAACTGGCCACTAGCCTGGGACTGCCTCGGCCATATCCCACATGTCACCCAGAGCAAGAGCCTCAGAACATTACTTTAAATGATCCTGTTGTATCAGGGGCCAGCACAGGAAATAATAAAACTGTTACACAGGAAGAAAGGGTCAAGGCAATGAGGAAAATCAGGAAGAAATTAAAATCTCCCACTGAAGAATATTGTGCATACCAAAATTCTATATGAGAAAACCAACAAAAATAACAATTGAGAATTGAATTCACTCCAAATGAAATGAAAGTAACAATGAAATCTGATAATGACTTTAACTATATTTATAATACTCAAGAGACAAAGGAAGAAACTAGAAAAAAACAGTAAGATGTTATAACACAGGAACTAAAACAAATGAAAAGACATAGTAATAGAAAAAAGGATTCTGGAAATGAAAAATGTAGTCTCTGAAATAGACTCATTTGATAGAAAAAACTCTAGACTGGGCAGGGTCAAAGACGGAATTAATGAATTATAAGATAATCATGAGAAATTCATCCATAATACAGTACACAAAAATGAAGAATATAAAGGATGAGTTGTACATGGAAGATAGAACAAGAGGCTCTACCATCCATAGAAATTTCTAAAGAAGGTTTAAGAGTGGTAGAAAACCAATATTCAAAAATATGATGGCTAAAACTTTTGCTGAATTGAAGACTCAGATTAAGAATATCACCAAATGCCACACTTGAAAATAAAACAAAGCTTTACCTAGAGAAAAACGTAATGAAATAGAACACTTGGGACAAAGGGAAAATATTAAAACCTACTAAAAATACAGTTTTCCTACTGTGGAAGAATAAACTGATGGCTTGTTCCCAGCAACAAGAGATGCCAAAAGTCAATACGTTAATATTTTCAAAATTCCAGAAATAACTGTCAATCTAGAATTCTATACCCAGCTAGATTGTAATATAGATGTAAGAGAAATACAAAAATATATTCAGAAAAGCAAAGATTGATTTTTCAATCCAGATCCTTGCTGAAAGAAATACTAAGTGATGTACTTCAAAATGAAGCACAGTGAACCCAAATAATAGGGCTGGGGTATAAGAAATGATTGCAAATACGGTAAAAATAAATTGCCACCCTTAATTGTCTAATGATTATTTTAAAATTATTTGGAATGTTTTCTTAAAATACCTGGAGCTAAAATTTGAAACAAAAGAAATAAGGAATATGTGCTGTATGTTCAATGGATAGTTAATCATGCTGAAGTTCATTCCGAGAAGGATAGCTACTGAATTAATTTGACTTTGACAGGGAAAAAAAAAAAAAAAAAAAAAAAAGGCAGTTACATTTGTTAGTTTTAACATGGTAGAATAAAAAAAAGATATTCCCCTCTTGTCTTGAAAATTATCCAAAGTTAGCTCAGAGAATTTAGGAGTGCAAACTCTGTCTCTGATGAAATGAGTGTCTGTCTCTAATTACACACTCCTGTATGGGGGGAAGGGTTGACAAACGCAGTAAAGGTGAACGTAGATTCCCAGGAGAGAACTCTCAGACCTGTAGTCACAGATAAAGCCTAAAGCCCTCAGAATGAAATGATCCAAAGTGTGTGTCAGTAATCCCTTCTTTGGAACAAGGGAGCAGAAGCCAATAAAGCTCTGGGAGTAATGGACCCAAATTGGCACAATGCTAGGACAAGCAAGGAAAGAAGGCTAAACAAAGAATCACACAGTCAAAGCCATATTGTCAGGAATCAGTCTGTTGATGGAGTAAGGTGGAGGAAAGAATCTGAATTCCAGGCAACATGTAGTGGTACACATCTTGTTTAGGAAAAGTACAGGCTCAAGTGGCCTCTGTCACATACATAGCCCTGCATCATAAGGAGATTGCCCGCTAGTCTGGAAAGTGAATGTCTTCCCTCCTCAGTAACGTGAATCTCCTGCCAGTAGCTGTTCAGAAAGTGATAACCTTATCTTCAAATCAATGATAATCCCAACCAGCAGAGGTGGTTCCATCACTTACCACTAATATATCCTTGAGCAATTTATAAACTTCCTAAGCCATGGTTTTTGTTTTTGTAAAATAGAGTAATAGTTCCTCCCACATATAACTGTGGGAAGGATTAAATAACATAATAGACCTAAAACACTAGGCATAATATATATCACACGGTAAGGAGTCAGTAAATATTTACTGATCAACAAAGATCAGCCAGGTGGAATTCTCAGGGTTGAGAACTGACTTGCCTTCCTTGTCCTCTTCCTCTCTAGAAAGCAGTGGTTAAGAACACAGATTCAGTAGCAATCCTACCTCTTTCATTGTCTACCATTATGATCTCAGCCAAATTATTTTTCTGACCCTCAGCTTTCTCATTGGTAAAGAAGGGATAATAATAGTACCTATCTCACAAAGTTGTTTTGAGGATTAAATGAGTTTGTCACAGAGCACTTTGAACAATGCCTGGCACTGAGTAAATACAGTACATATTGTCTATTAGTACTTTAATTTTTCAAGAATGACAAGTCACACAATATACCAAATTACCATACTTCTTGGGTTTTTAGGGACAGACACATCAGGAGATGTCATTCTTCAAACATAGAATCAAAATTTGGCTGAATTTTTTTCCGAGATATAGAGTATAATACCCTATTGCTCAGTTGTATATTCTAAATTTTGATTTGGAGAATATGGGATAGTATACCTATAGATCATGAACCAAATTCTCTTTTGCTCCTGGCTAATCCTTTTTTAAGGTAGATGAACAGCATGTGTTGTATAAATTGGTGATGTGCTGGTACCAGCCAGTTGTGATAACTTACTAGTTACGACCCCAGAGCAAAGATTCACAAACTACAGGCATTGGGCCATATGTAGCCTGTTTTTGTAAAGTTTTATACCAAGAATAATAGAAAGAAATTAGTAATGATATGGTTCCAGTCTCCATGATGTTTTTTGTAGTTATATAAAAGCTATTAACCTACAAGAAGATGGTAGGGAATTCCATTCCTTTCTCTTACTTAGTATGGGAAATGTCGGATTAGGACTTGAACAGCTTGCTGCTGATCTTTTTGTTAAGGGATGCTGTCAACACAGATATGTCTAAAATTAGAGATCGGAACAGAAGGAGGGCAGGCGGGGACAGACAATGCAACTTTCACTGACAATCACAGAACTCAACTCCCGTGCGGTTGCTTGGCCAGGCTCCTAGCTAGCTGAAAGGGGAGATTTTGTAATGTTTCCAGGCTTCATTTTTATGGCCCATTGGACTTTGCATGATCTGGGCTTTCTTTTACCTTTCTTCTTTAATGGTTTAGGGTTTTTTATTGTTTCATTTTCTTTAGCCTGGTTGACTTTTTAATCTCAGCCTGCAGAAAGCATCACAATTTAAATGTTAGAAATGATGGATAAGTAGAAGGAATTAAATGAGGAAGAGCAGTTGAGTTGTCCATGCATATAACTGTTTATGCTCAATCTGGCTCACTCTCCCCACAGAACATTTCTAAAAGAAATTAGCCTCTAGATGCTTAATAATACATGAAAGGGCCCTTAAGTTACTGGCCATTTTTTTAAATGTCCACATTTCTTTCAATTCTGCAGTTACAGACCACATCAGATATGTTGATGCTTTCTTAAAAACCAGTGAAGCTTGCTGGGCATAATGGCACACACCAGTAATCCCAGCACTTTGGGAGGCCGAGTTGAGTGGATCACTTGAGCCCAGGAGTTCCAAACTAGCCTGGGCAACATGGCAAAACCTTGTCTCTACAAAAAATACGTTCTTTTTGGCGGCCAAACTCCAGGAGATTGTTAGTTGTTGTTCTTCCTTTCCAGTTGTTATTTGCAGCCATCCACATCCCACCAGGGCATGTCTGACACTTACCCTCCCTGGAGAGGACTTGCTCTGGCAGACATCTCTTAGGATGGGAATGTCTAAGAGATGTTCATACACCTTGTCATGATAGATCTGTATCTTAGACCCTTTTAATTAATAGTAGTATTATATGCCCTATTTATTTATTGACTCTTAATTTTTCATTTTGAAGAGATTAATTCTGTCCTAGCCCTTGCTGAAATGAGCACAAGTTCCTGTAGCAGAGCTCTAACTTGACTGTGGTGTTAGGTGTCCTGTGTCTACTCAGCCCCAAAGTCTTGGGACCTGAGAGTTCCATCCTGCTCACCCAGTTCCTCCTGCCCACCACACCCAAAACAACAGGGCAACATTTTGCTGGCTTTTTTTTTTTTTTCTTGCTTTTAACTAAAGCACAATGCACAAATGTGTCCACAGGAAGAACTTAACTTGTGATTATGCAACTTGAGAATATAGTTAGGTAGCAATTTCGGATTTCAAATAATTGATATGCTTCTACTCCCAAACTTAAATAGAGAAAGATAACTACTAGCTTCTTAAAAAGAGTAAGAATTTAAATATTTTGATGAAAATAGCTGTCGGTTGACTGAAGATTGACCTTCAGTACATAGTTCTTAGACCACGTTTCATCTTTAAAAATACAAATTGTCCTATGTTCCACAGAACTTAGGAATTTGTCCTATTTTCTTTCATCCTCCCTGCTGTTTCTACCGCTTGTTTTAGATCATTTGTGTCAAGTTACATTTATTCAGAATAAGCAAAGCATTCAATTACCTAAAAAAGGAATAGAAAAAAATTGCAATGTCATATATACTCTGTAACCTCTAATAATTATGTCTGTATCAGCTAACATATGAATTAAAATATTCATGTTCTTGATGTCTTTTAGTCCACAAAAGGAAATGATTACTACATTTTGTCAAACTAATGCCAATTTGATGATATGTTAAAACATTTAGCTTGCAGCTGCAAGTTGGTATGCCATATAAGGTAAGGCTTTAATTATAGCTCTATCCTGCCGTAAAAGTGCTTAATTAGACTCATGTAAAATTTTACTTCAAGCAGGAATTTTTCTGAAGATTTAAAGAATTAAGAAAAATGTCTTTTTCCATTCATTTTGCTTTTTCTTTTGTTGATTTTTACCCATCCTGCTATCCTACTTTCTTCCTATTACAAGGACTAACATAAGGACAATTTAGTCTGTCAATAACTATCCTTTTGACTGGTTATTGGTTTTCACTTTTTTTTTTTTTTTTTTTTTTTTTTTGAGAGGGAATCTTTCTCTATCACCCAGGCTAAAGTATAGTGGCACAATCTCAGCTGACTGCAACCTCCACCTCCTGGGTTCAAGCATTTCTCCCTGACTCAGCATCTCGAGTAGCTGGGATTATAGGTGCCCACCATCATGCCTGGCTAATTTTTTTGTATTTTTAGTAGAGACAGGGTTTCACCATGTTGGCCAGGCTGGTCTTGAGCTCCTAACTTCAGGTGGTCTTCTCACCTCGGCCTCCCAAAGTGTTGGAATTACAGGTGTGAGCCATCAGCCCAATCTGATTTTTACGTCTAAGTTTTCAAATTCTGTTTATCTTTCATAGTTTGACTGGGTCTTGAGTGCAAAATAAATATTTTACACTCACAAAGTCTCTTTCTATACTGAATAAAGTAGTACTAGTATTAAAGGCATATTGCCAATCATCTTATAAAAAATCAGTAAAGTACCAATGTGTGAGTATGATTTCATACACACCCTGAAGACTATTGCTCATTAGCTAGTGTTGCCACTGGCTATCCTGAGCAGCTGTGAAAAGAGTAAAGTGAAAGCTACTGCCCTGCTTCTCCCTGCAGCTGTTTCTGGTCCCCTAATGGTCATGGTGACTACAGGGTGCAGTCATACTCATTTGCAACATTTACCTTACTGCCTTCTTGTTCTTTTTGTTTAACCATAGATACATTTTTAATATGAAGAAAAGTCAAAAATGGGTGTCTCCATCCACACTGCACAAGAGAGAGGGAAAATGGCACTATGGATATGGTTATTAACAGTAGCTGTGGTACAAGTCCAAAACAGAAAACTGGATATTTATATTAGTATACTAATCTATAAAGTCTACTTTTTTTAATTTTAAACCACAAATTAAATTTGATAGCACCTATTTTTTAATAGCACCTACGTTTTTGTTCCTACAGAAGTGAGGAGAAAAGAACTTCTTAAAAATAACATTTCATTTTTAAAAGTTAGAGAATCTGTGTTTATTTTTTCTTTTAAATCAATATTCTGAAAATCTTTCAGTGGCTAATTTTATCCATTACATACTTCTAGGATGCATGTATGAAATTCCACCTGTCTCACCTGTATATACAAAAATCATGTCATTGACTTGATTTGTTTTAGTTAAATAAAATATTTTCAAAAGTGTTTTCTAAATCAGTGTACTCTCCTCAGATTGTGTTGAAATTAAGAATATCACCTCTTTTATTAGTCAAAACAACACTCAGTTATGCTTCAATGACAAACATGGCTCCAGGTCTCAGTGACTTAACAAATAAAATGTTATTTCTCACTCCAACAAGATCTCTGAGTTTAGTGCCTCTCTAGGGCAACTTCTACATGGTGATTCAGGGATCCAGTTTGCTTGCTTGCTTTGTCATTTCACCATCTTCACACATGCCTTCCAGATTCACATTAAATGGAAGAATAAAGCTGGAGGGCTGCGTAGGATCTTCTATTACTGCAGCCCAGAAGTAGCACTCATTGCCTCTGCTTAGAGCCCACCAATCTAACTGCAAGGAGGTCTTAAATGTATGTACACTCTGTGTATTCAGGAGGACAAATAAGACACAATTTTGTGAACACCTAGCACTAGTTCTACCAAACCCTTGATGCGTATCATAGAGGAAAACTCTTGAGAAGCACTTTTTGAAATTCTCAATCTCAAATCAGATAACTTGAATCTGATTTTATCATCAGACTCTGCCTTTTCCCCCTTTAGAAACCCATAATACATAATTTGCAAACAAATCAACTCTACCAAGCCCTTCTCCTCAGGAGTCTTCCTCAGTGTCTCTTAAAACTTCTTTTTCGACATAGGCATAGGCCAGGACTTCATGACTAAAACAACAAAATCATTTGCAACAAAAGCCAAAATAGACAAATGGAATGTAATTAAACTTCAGAGCTTCTGTACAGCAAAAGAAACAATAATTAAAGTGAACCAGCAACCAACAGAATGGGAAACATTTTTTGCAATCCAGCCATCTGACAAAGAGCTAATATCCAAAATCTACAAAGAACTGAAACAGATTTACAAGAAAAAAACAAACCCATTCAAAAGTGGGTGAAGGACATGAACAGACACTTTTCAAAAGAAGACATATATAAGGTCAACAAACATATGAAAAAATGCTCATTGTCACTGGTCATTAGAGAAATGCAAATCAAAACCACATTGAGATATCATCTCACACCAGTTAGAATGGCAATCATTAAAAAATCTGGAGACAACAGATGCTGGAGAGGATGTGTAGAAATAGGAACACTTTTATACTGTTGGTGGGAGTGTAAATTAGTTCAACCATTATGGAAGACAGTGTGGCAATTCCTCAAGGATCTAGAAATAGAAATTCCATTTGACCCAGCAATCCCATTACTGGGTATATATCCAAAGGATTATGAATCATTCTACTATAAAGACACATGCACACATATGTTCATTGCGGCACTGTTTAAATAGCAAAGACCTGGAACCAACCCAAATGCCCATCGATGATAGACTGGACGAGGAAAATGTGGCACATATACACCATGGAATACTATGCAGCCATAAAAACGATGAGTTCGTGTCCTTTGCAGGGACATAGATGAACCTGGAAACCATCATTCTCAGCAAACTGACACAAGAACAGAAAATCAAACACTGCATGTTCTCACTCATAGTTGGGTGTTGAACAATGAGAACACATGAACACAGAGAGGGGAGCATTACACGCTAGAATCTGTTGCAGGGGACTATGGGAGGGGCATCAGGGGGTAGGGAGGTTGGGGAGGTACAACATGGGGAGAAATGCCAGGTATAGGTGATGGTGGGATGGGGGCAGCAAACCACATTGCCATGTATGAACCTATGCAACAATCCTGCATGATCTGCACATGTACCCCAGAACCTAAAGTATAATAAAATATATATATATAAATCTCCATTCCCCAAAAAAAATAAAATAAAATGAAAAAATCTTATTTCTCATTCCTATCCTGGCTCTTACATTTCAGGCTATTCTCATCTTTTCATAGAATATTTACAATAGTCGAACCACTAGTACCTTAATTCCTCTCATTATTCCCACCCCAACCAGATCATCGTTTCTTCAGCACTGTCTGGTCTTTCCACTTTGTAAGTTCCCAGAGACATTAGCTTCTGAATTGTGTGGTGTCTAAGAGTCACATACCTTAAAAGTGTGAAGATTATTCGTTCCTCAATAGCTAAGGGTCTTTCCCATAGCAAGGATTAAAAATGGCTTATAATATCGTTTATAATTGAAAACCCAATGAGTGGAACACTATATATTTTTAAATTGGCAGAAATATTTATCTTTTTTTTTCTGGCAGATGTGGACTCTGATGTAAGAAATATTTATCTTTTAGATGTGACTCTGTTAACATTTGAACCTGTAAGTTGACTAGAGACAGAATATACTAAAATTTTATTCTCTCAAATTGAGTTTTCAGACTGGGTGCAGTGGCTTACACCTATAATCCCAGTCCTTTGGGAGTCTGAGATGGCAGGATTGCTTGAGCCCAGGAGTTTGAGACTAGCCTGGGCAACATAGCAAGACCTCTTTCTTCAGAAAATTTTAAAAATTAGCTGGTTATGGTGGTATGCATCTGTGGTTCCAGCTACTCAAGAGACTGAGAAGGATCCTTTGAGCCCAGTAGGTCAAGCCTGCAGTGAGCCATGATCATGCTGCCATACTCCAGCCTGGGCCACAGATCAAGATCCTGTCTCAAAAAGAAAAAAAAAAATGAGTTTTTAATCATGGATCATTTTTCAAAGTGGTATTTAAACAGAGGAGGTGTGAAAAACGTGCCTTCCTTTATGTTCTAAATGGAATAAACACAGGAAGAACTAAAATCTGTTTTGATTTTTTACTCATTTGTGTGTCATCTTTTTCACACTAGACCATAACAACAATTTTGGAAATAGTGGTGTTTTTATTGAAAACAATTTTTCCATGATTACATCTTTGACAGAATTTGTTTTAAATCCCTCAAATTTAAAAAAAAAAAAAAATGCTGCACAACTGCAATTTTATTCACCATGTCCAGAAGTTGATCCTTTCTGTGTGCTGATTACAATAGCACAATCCAAGATGAATGCCGATGAAAATAAGGATGTAGGTGTAAATAGTAACCTCATCATGTTCTTATAAAACCAAATGTATCTTGCATTCTTTATCAATTCACTATCCAGTCAGTATACCACTGTTGTACCCTTACTAATTTATAGATGTTATTCCTGGAGATAAAAAACAAAGGAGTTACTCCTGCAATCAAGAAGCTTCTAGTTTAATGAGCTGTACAAACAAGTCAACCAACAATTTTGATGCATTACAATAAATGCTCCATTAGAGAAATGCAAAGGGTGCTAGGGGAACGTAGGTAGAATACCTCTCTTCCACCCCAGGGAATCAAAACCAGATTCCTACAAGAGGAATTGTAGCTCAGAGGAAAGGAATGCGCAAGTGCCATGTTCATATCCTCAGTGGAACCACAATGTCATGAGGCTGGGGTGAATGCAAATCCACTCCCTGTGCTTTCAGATTTCACCTCACAGGGTGAACCTCTAAGAAACCATGGAAACTCTCATGGTATAAAAAAGAATGATGTTTCGTGTCAACCAGACTGGAATTCAGATCAAGACTTTTATCACTGACAGTGTAATTTTAAGTGACTTTCTGAGTTTCGTCATTTTAAGAGAAAAATAACAGTATCTATCTTAAAGAGTAGCCATTAGGAGTAATGGAATAATGGATGTAAAGTATTTAGCATCATTTCTGGCACATGGAAGACACGTAGCAAATCATAGTTTCTAATAATAGTACAAATGGGAATGGGTTGCATTTGGAACCTTGATAATAGACACCAGATCTACAGTTGGTCATTCTTTCCTTTGGTTTGTATCTTGTTAATATGAATTGAAAATGTTTGTGTTTAAAATTATTCACTGTGGATTAACTCCTCTATGTAATTGATAGTAATTTGATTCCATTGATGATAATAGTAGTGGATTTTAATGACTGGTTGGCAGGAGTTTTTAGAGCATTCTTCTTGGGAAGTAAAATGTGTCACAGGAATTCATTAGTAACCAAACAAGATACATTAAGACCATAGAATGACTAATGAATAGTCATGATACCCACTGGTATTTTATATCAATTTCAGAATTGATACCAGAGACAAGATGAAAATTCCCCTACAACTATCAGCCTGTGTTAGCAGACTGTTTGGACTTGTGTTAGCGTAGCTGCTCATTCATACCAGATGCCCAATCTATGAGGGAAGATTCTCAACTTTACATTTAACAAATTAAAACAAGAAAGTAAGTGATTCTCAAGCTCATCTAGATGCCAGCACAAGACAGTCAGAAAGAGAAGCTGTAGTTCAGCTGTCTGCTGAATTCTGTTGTCCTTGATGACAATGTCTAAAGCAATAATTGACCCATACTTTGAAATGTATAGATTTCCTGATAATGAAACCAAAGCTATGTCGCATTATATATTGAAATCATAAATTGGTACATGTGTACATGCTCACTGAGGTGAAGTTCTCCAAAAGATAAGGGTAGTGCTTTCAAAGGGAAAGTGAGCACAGATTGTTTTAAGGAAATCTATTGCCAGACTATCAGCTTCCATGTATTTTTTTCCCCTGAATTTTAGAGAATATTGAAGCAAAAGGCTTGAAGACCTAGAGTAAGTTGAAAACCTCAATAAGCTCTAATTTAGCAAATGTGGCTTCTAGCCAACTCTCCTATTACCTGGAGTGTGACCTGAACAAATCCTTCATTTGCCCCTCTGACCACAGTTTTCTGTCAAGGAACTTCATGACCCCTAAGTTGCTTTCCAATCTAAAACAATGGAGGTATGTATTTGTTTTACATGAGGAAATCATACGACATTCCCAGAGAACTTCATGACTTCATGACATAGGCTTGATATAGAACTTGAATTTGATTGAGATAAACTTCTCTAAGAACCAATTTGGGCTGGACACGTCCTAAATGTTACATACATATTTTCTTAAAGAATATAATAAATCCACTTTTCCTTGCTGTAAAGGATAGTAAGCCTCACACCTCATTCCCTACTCCTAGACGTTCAAACAACTTAACATATTATTGTCTTAATCCAACACCATTTAATTTTCCATCCTGTGTTAATAAATTAGACTTAGCAATCTATTTCTCCTTGGCAAGCACTCTATATTTTCCACTCTTTTTATTTCTTATTTTAAAAAATTTGTTACTTTCATGCACCAGCCACATAATGCATGTGATATATGGTCCTGTACTCTGCTTGGCATCAAGTATGCAAATGGGGATGAGACACAGTCAAGGAAATTTTTAAAATTAAAAGTCTAGCTGGCTAAAACACACTTAAATTGATAACTACAATATAATATATTAAAATTAGTCATAGAAACATGAACAACATGCCAAGGAAACGAGGAAGCACAACCTTCTTTTTAAATTTTGGTGAAGTTTATCTTTGTTTTTCTTTTGTTACCTTTGCTTTAGTAGTCATATCTATGAAACTGTTGCTGAAACTAAGGTCATAAAGATTTACCTCTATGCTTTTCTTCTTGGAGGTTACGGTGATCTATTTTGAGTTGTATATGGTGTAATGTAGGGCTCCAACTTCCAACTTTCACATGTGGATATGCAGTTAGTTGTCTGAGTACCAATTGCTGAAACGACAATTTTTTTCCATTAAATTATCTTAACACTCTTATAGCTGCTTCTTTGATATATTGTCCTGACTTAACTTCCATTGTGCCAAATTCACCTTGCTTTTTCAGTTTCCTTAGCAGGTCTTTTTACCTTCAACTTACCCTAAATGTTAAGATTCTTAAAGATAGGATTTGCAAACCCCTTCCGTTCTCTCTTTCATGTTGCTCCCTACAGATGATCCATTCCCATTATCTCTTTATGCTAATGACTTAGAAATTTTATCTTCATCCCCAGACTTCTCTGCAGAGCTTCTTACAGGAATATCTATTTGCCTTATTGACTCCACTTGGATATCTCATAGACAACTTAAGCATATATAACCTTATCCAAAATGAAATACTTGATTCTCATATCTTTTCACCCTCTAAGAAAATTTGTTTTTCTCACAGCCTTTTTTTATCCTGTAAATTGCACCACTATTATCTAACCAGTTGCTCAAACCAGAAGCCTGAGATTCACTTGAGATTCTTCCTTTTCCCTCACCTCTCATATTCCGTCCATAAATATATATCTCAAATCTTTCTATGCATCTCATGTCCACTGACATCATCCTAGTATAAGCCACCTTTATCTCTTCCTGAATTATTGCAATAGCTTCTTAACTGTTCTGTTTCTTTTTTCTAAACTACCAGCAGAGTAATAATTTCAAAAATGATCTCAGTCTAGATTACCCCTATTTTAAAACACAGCAATGGCTTCTACTTGCACTTAAGATCTCTCACTACCATGTTCTATAAGCCCCCATCTAATCTGCTTCTTGCTTAGCTCTCTAGTCCCTTCTCAAGCCATTTTCCTCCTTCTATGGCCACACCAGTGGTCTTTCACTTCTTAGAGTACATAAAGGGTTTTTCCCCTTTCAGGCCTTTGCACATGGACTTTTCCCCAGCTTATCTCCTCACACACAGCTTACGTCTTCAGACACAGCTTTCAAACTGATTCTAAGTCAATCCCTCTTCCCTTCAATATACCATCACAGCACAGTGTTTGTTAACAACCTGAAAAATTATTGTGTTTCAGCAATTCAGTTTTTTTATTGTAACATATTTTTACACATACACACTCCTACACATATTTTTTTTTAACCATAGACACCCTGCCTCCTGTTTCTAGACTATAAGGCCCTTGCCAGGCGTGGAATGAGGACAATGTGTGTAGAGAGTGTGTCTATTTTGCCTACAACTGTGTTCGCAGCCTGCTGATGCACCTGTTACAAGTAATAGGTGACCAAAAAAAAAAAAAAAATAGTTCAATGAATAAACAAACCAGCAGGGAAATGTAAAAGGTAGAATGACATCTGATGAGTATGAATTACCACGTGATTATGGAAGGAAAGTACATCAATGGTTGAGTAACCAGGTGTCTACAAAGTCTCAGAGACAAGAAAAGAGATGTACATATAAAGATACTGATTATATTCCTTGGAAACTGATGGGATATATACATGGAAAGGAAACACTTTTTTTTTTTTTTTTTTTTTTTTTTTTGAGATGGAGTTTCGCTCTTGTTACCCAGGCTGGAGTGCAATGGCGCGATCTCGGCTCACCGCAACCTCCGCCTCCTGGGTTCAGGCAATTCTCCTGCCCCAGCCTCCTGAGTAGCTGGGATTACAGGCGTGTACCACCATGCCCAGCTAATTTTTTGTATTTTTAGTAGAGACGGGGTTTCACCATGTTGACCAGGATGGTCTCGATCTCTCGACCTTGTGATCCACCCGCCTCGGCCTCCCAAAGTGCTGGGATTACAGGCTTGAGCCACCGAGCCCGGCCAGGAAACACTTTTATTTGTACTTTGTTTCATGCTCAGTTTATTAAATATTTCTACTAAACATAACTTGGAAAGTCAAATTTTCTTAAACTTTTATAAACATCATTTATGAAACTTAGTTCATAAGGTTCCCTTAAACAATTTAAGCTGCGATCACAGTTTAATAGGACTGATTATTTTGGCTACTTTAGATACTTTAAACAGACAAGCCATATGTAAAAATAACAATTGCAATACTTAAAGGAATATTATATTTAAACCTGTATTGAACTAGCAACACCATAGGGCTAATTTCTCTCTTCATTATTTCCTTCATAGATCTTTCAAATTTAATCAGAGTGCTTATTTTCATATTTCCTGAGTCTAGAGGATTGAGTTGGCATTCAGTTGATTTTTAGTGGGGGCACAGAGCCTAGTTTCTTCTCCCAAGGTGATTCAAACTTGAGTCCCTGAATATCTCACTGGGTCTTCATGTGAACTTCATGTTTCATCTCGGTAGTACTGTTTAAGCCTGTATTTTTTACATACACCCAGTGATTTCAACTTGATGGATTTTCCCAAAATGGTGCATCCTTTACTTTGCTTGGTCAACATTACATAATCCTCTACCATGTCATTCTTGTGCATTGCTCTGGTATATTAGCATTATTGGGACCATGCAGATGCCTTGTTAATATCTTATTCTAGTTTGTCAAGTTGTCTAGAAGTTTCTTCCCCTGGGAGGTGCAATCTGATCTGAACAGATATACAAATTTCCGTTTTTTCTTTTTTTAGTTGTACTTTAAGTTCTGGGGTACATGTGCAGATTTTGCAGGATTGTTACATAGGTATACACTTGCCATGGTGGTTTGCTTCCTCCATCCCCCCGTCACCTACATCAGGCATTTCTTCCAATGTTATCCCTCCCTCAACCTCCCTACCCCCCAACAGATCCCAGTGTGTGATGTTCCCCTCCCTGTGCACATGTGTTCTCATTGTTCAACACCCGCCTATAAGTGAGAACATGCAGTGTTTGATTTTCTGTTCTTGGATCAGTTTGCTGAGAATGATAGTTTCTAGATTCATCCATGTCCCAGCAAAGGATATAAAACTCATCATTTTTTATGGCTGCATAGTATTCCATGGCATATATGTGCCACATTTTTTTTAACCAGTCTATCATCGATGGGTATTTGGGTTGGTTCCAGGTCTTTGCTATTGTAAACAGTGTCACAATAAACATACATGTGCATGTGTCTTTATAATAGAACTACTTATAATCCTTTGGGTATATACTCAGTAATGGGATTGCTGGGTGAAATAGTATTTCTATTTCTAGATCCTTGAGGAATCACTATACTGTCTTCTACAATGGTTGAACTAATTTAATTTCTAAAGAGGAGAATGCATTTACTACTTTGGAATGCATCATTGTCATTCTTTCTACCTAGTGGATATATTTGACCATTAATGCTCATCAGTCTTTTCTGTAACTTTCTACTCTTTCTGAAATTCTTTGGCTTACTTGTAGTTTTCTATATTTGCCCATTGCTACTCAAACACATAAAGACAAATACATATATTTGTATGTAGATAAATACTTCAACAAAATATGCAGATATTTTAATACTTTTTACTAATTAAAATCAAATATCGAATTATAATCAATTTTGTTTTGTGTTTCAATTTATTTTTGTACATTTTATATTAACTGCCTTGTTTATCATTAAGAAATTATGGCTTCCACAAAGTCATATACAATGTATAATTATTGTGATAACTTTTATTACTATTGATGTTCTAAATATCACATCAGTGATCTTGCCCAGTGATCTCCTTTAAACTGGTTTCTTTTTCATTTTAGCACTGTCCCTATCATCTTTAGAGGTATCCTTCCTATCTGGCAATAATAAGGTATTTCAGGCCTATTTGAGTTTTCCTTGCCCAAAAGCTTGGAATCTGCTACTTCCCAAAGAACTTTGCTTTCTTCTAGCAGAAAACATTGCTAGACACCAAAATCTGAGTGCGAGGTTTGCATTTCAGTAATGATGCTGAAAAAAAAAAAAGAAAAGAAAAAGCTACTGCTAATGTCGGAACACCCTTAGAAACAGAACTGGATGCAATGTTCCTTGTTAAGCTCTTTATTCACATTTTTTTTTCAAATTTATTATATGGTTTATGTAGTAAGAAACTGGTAAAAAATAAAAAAAAATAAAAATAAAAAACTTTAAGGATTTTCTATAATCTGTCAATAAACGGTGAGGCAGTAGATAAAAGTTGAGGATCCTGCAGAGGTGGCAAGCGAATAGCCTGGAACTAGATTAAGAAAGGCCTTCTTGATTATGTTGTATTGTGGATGAGCCAGCAACGCCTGGAAATGAGAAAGTGGTGTGATCAGGTTAGCAGTACAGAAAAAGGATCAGGTACTACAGGACTTAGAGACTGGTGGCAAAAACACCGTTCAGTCTGCTGTCTTTGTCCAGTAAGACTGAAATAAAACCTACAGTACCATAGGGGCTAGAAATAACGTGGCGGGCTGTAAAGAGCCCTTGCTGAGAGAGAATGTCCTGGATTCCGTGAGCATTTTGGTGTGGGACATGATGGAGAGGTTAAGAGTCAGGTCAGCTGAGAGTGGAAGACTGGGTGAACAGAAGAGCCATTAAATGACACAATGAATTTAGGAGGAGCAGGTCAGAGGAAGGGCAAGGAGGAAAAGATTGGGTTAATATTAAGGTTTTTTTAATTTGTGAAGCAGACGGATATAGACAGTGTCTGGCACACATTTGTTCTGCAATAAGTGAGCAAGAATGAATCAGTTATTAATGATACAGAGTACATTGAGCGCATACTGCACTACTAGCCCTATGCTAAATATATATTTCATTTACTTCTCACACTAGTTCATATGAAAAATAAGTACTGATTATTTGTTTATTTGTTTGTGACAAGGTCTGGCTCTATTGTCCAGCCTGGAGTGCAGTGGCTCCATCTCAGCTCACAGCAACCTCCACCTCCCAGGAGTGATCTGCCCGCCTCAGCCTCCCAAACTGCTGAGATTACAGGCATGAGCCGCCATGCCCTGCCAAAAATAAGTAATGTTTTTTATTGACATTAAACCAGTGGGAAAGCATAGGCTCATAGAAATTAACTTATCTCAGGCCACATAGTTGGTATTTGGCAAAGTCAGGCTCAAGCCTCCTTTCTGATCTTGTATCTCTAATCAGGAAAGGAAGGAAGGAAGAATCAAAGTGATTGGGGCGGAGAGGGGGTGGTGGTGTGGATCAAGAAATAGTGTTTTAGAAGCCAAAGCCAAGAGAAAAGAGAAAGAACGGCCTTCAGAAGTAGTTATGTGGCCTTCAATTTGTGGTCCCATGGCCAAGTGGAGGAAACTTAAAATAGGCAGTGGACTTGATAGGTCATTGGTGAGTTTGAAAGAACAGTGTTGTTAACATGGATAGCCCACTGGAAGTTCAAAAAATTGTGGCGTATGAGAGTAACAGTAGAAGCAGACCCCTTCAAGAATGTTCATGGTGATGAGAATAGGGAAAGAAAGATGAACTTAGTAGAGAGCTTAACAGAAAGACTCTCCAGTGCCAGATAACAAGTTTATCTCGTTAGTAATGGCTAAAGTTGAGTGTCTATAGGCCAAACACTATTCTAAACGCCCCACTCACACATCAGCTTATTTATTCCTCACAGCAACCTCATGAGAATTCTAGACCAATCCCTAGAACATGTAAGGAAACTGAAACGCAAAAGGGTAAGCTGTTCAAGGTCATACAGCTAGTAAGTAGTGAGCCCCAATATGTTGAACAGAGAGTTTTCAAATTGTATATATAAAGACTTGAAATTACAGTTCTTAGAGTAAAAGTCCCTAGCTTCCAACTGTAATAAAAGCAGAGACCTGTAGATCACAGCTGGTTTGTCAGCAAACATAACCCAAGACAGGGAACAAAATCCATTTTACCAAATTTAGAGCTAAGTTAGGTTTTTAACCTGAGAACAATGTTCCCTGTTTTCTGAGAGCCTGATAATCTCTGAACAAAACAGACCCCAAAGAAGTATTATTGAATTCATTTTCCTGATGCCCTATAACTATTCATAAGAACGAAGGTTAAGTTAATACTAAAGATACCCATGAGTTTTTCTGCATATCCTGAATTTAAGTGTTTGAAGAGACATGAATAAAATCCTAAATGTTTGAACCCTGTCAGTGAGAATATTTAAACAATGAATTGAGAGGAGAGCATGAACTCATAGTTGTCTATAGGACAGGGAGGGGGCATTTGGTTTTTTCCTGAAGCTTTAGATAGCCTCTGGGGCAGACATGCCTGTGGCTTGGGAACATGCATTACCTTAATAACGTTGAAAGAAGACCTAATAGAATGGTCCATTCTACGCTTGGTAACAACAGAAATCGATAATTCCAAGGTGTTCTTCAAGTAGGCTTTTGCGTTTATGGTCTTACAAAGTATTCCTGAGCACTGAGTCAATTTTTCTTTGTCAGCCAGCTCCAGGCAAGAAACAAGTAAGTTTCTTGGTCCTTGAAATTAGCCACCAACTTGAGACAAAAGATAATTCTGAAACTGCCATTGAGCATGCTAGCTGTTCCATAGCCTCTTTAAAGCAAGCCTTTTTAATGTAATTATATGACTTGTCTATTACTGAATTGATGAGGACAGCCTGAATTTATTTGTTTTTCCTCCTTTAACTTAGGGATCAATATCATCTATTGTAGCATTTCTGAGAACAAATTCTGCAGAATTGATTACCCTACTAAGTTGTTCTGCATACCATACCTCTCCTGCTCTTACCCCTACCTCCTTTTCATGCACAGTTTACATAAACTTATTAAAGTTTTTCCAAAGTTCTGCAATAAAGGAGCAAGGCTAGATCTCATTTCACAAAGTCATTTTGCCATAGAATTGAGTTTTCCTTGGAGCACTGTAACTCACAGAACCACTTTGGCAAATGCTGACATAGATGGTAAGAGCTCTGGAGTCAGTACATGGCTAATCTTGGGTAAGCTACTTCACCTCCCTGGGCATCTGTTTCCTTAACTGTAACATAAGGGTAAGAATATCTTCCTTTGAGGAATGTAACATCTTACCATAGCACCTGCCACCTAGTATGGTAGCTGTTCTGTGATTGTGATTGGCTGATGTTCACACTGTATCCTGCCCAGCTTGGGTTAACAACTCTTCCTTTCGGAAAGGCTCAGTGTAACCAGAATTTTAAAAGAATTTTTCTTGTTAGTCATTACCACAAAAGTATGAATGAAATTTAACTTTTTGGAAGAATCTTCATCTTAGAAGAGGAAATTAAATGTTGTCCAACATTTAAATACAGTGATGTGATTTAGGATTGATTAGTCAGTGTAATATAGAAAGAGCTTGGCATTGCCTAAGCTCACAGATGATTAATGGACTTTGTGAATTAAGAACCAACTTCTATCACCTGGCAGGCCTTTGCATTTACTCACTCTGTTCATTGAAGCAAAAGCTAATATCGTCATTATTATTTAAATTATTATTCATCTATAAAATATTTAGTGACAGTTACAGTACTAAGCAGAGCCTTCTTTGAAGCATCATGATTATCTTGCAACTGAATTACCAATGATGGGGGCAGAAGTAAAGCCACTCATCACAGGAAGCAGAACAGTGTCTAAGTGGTACTGAGTGGCTTTCAGACCTAAAGGAGACCAGGCAGTCAGGGAGCCAGATCTCTCTGTAACTTTTCTTTTGCTCATATGTGTTTAGTGATAGAGCCACTGAGCAGTAAAATTCTCACAGATTGAAAGTAGAGAAAAACACCATCTTAGGTGAATCCTACCTTTTTGTATCCAGTGAAATTAATTTGCTTGTCACTTAATACTGAACCAGACTTAATTGTAGCTTAGGTACTCCCCATGAAAATGGTTTTGCTAAGAAAAATAACTCAGTAGATGAGAATAGAGTAGGGCCTACTTCATCTACTCAGAGAATAAATTGTTATTGAATACTTTCGGCATACTGTATGAGAGTCAGTAATGTTCCTAGCCTATGAACAGATTTAATATCATAGATATCCAATTCTTGTGTTTATTTTGTTGGAACCCAAATCTGTTTAATACATATATTTTTTCCCAAAATTCAAATTGGTTTTCCTCTAAGTTAGTTTAGATAAGTGTGGGTTTATTGGATAGTTAATTCTTAAGTGGTTAAATGGATTGTGGAACAGAAGTAGTCCAAGCAAAACTATTAAGAAGTCTCTGCTTTAAGAGTGTTCTTAGATGAGCCCATTGACTCAGCACTGAGTATAGATGGGCATATATTTACTGATTATTTATGTTTTAGATTATTTTCCTGCTGCCTTATTTTCCAAACAGGATGAATATTTTGCATTTCAAATATCTTTATATGTGTTTTATAGAAGTAACTGCTGAAAATTCTGTTGAAATTGCCTTTTACTAGCAATAGAATCGGGATTTTAATTACCAAGATGCACCCTGATGTGTAGGGTGATCAAATGAAATACGAAATAATGTTGATAATTGAACTATTGATGTATTTTTTTTTTTTTTTTTTGAGACTGAGTTTCGCCCTTGTTACCCAGGCTGGAGTGCAATGGCGCGATCTCAGCTCACCGCAACCTCCGCCTCCTGGGCTCAGGCAATTCTCCTGCCTCAGCCTCCTGAGTAGCTGGGATTACAGGCACGCGCCACCATGCCCCGCTAATTTTTTGTATTTTTAGTAGAGACGGGGTTTCACCATGTTGACCAGGATGGTCTCGATCTCTCGACCTCATGATCCACCCGCCTCGGCCTTCCAAAGTGCTGGGATTACAGGCTTGAGCCACCGCGCCCGGCACTATTGATGTATTTTATGTGCTTCTAAAAATGTTTCCTCCTTTCTCTTCTTTTGTCACTTCTCAATATATTTTATTCTCTCATTTTTCTATACATTTAAATTTATTTTCATTGTGTTCTCAGTGATTGAACACAATGCAATAGCTTTATCTCCAGTTACTCTCTCAGTGAAGTCTTCTAAATCACTTACCTTAAAAGATGCCAGTGTATATGTATTTTTAAAATCACACATTAAGTGGAACTGATATGAAGGCAAGATCAATGAAGCAAGATTGGTCTCTGCTCCACTCTCTAGAGACTAATTCCAAAAGTAGTTGACTTTATTTGCCATGGTTAACAGCTTTTCAGACTGCTTGAATAAATTTGGGTATTAATATGCTTCCTGTCTATTTAGAAAGAATTACTATGCTGTCTGCCTCAGGAGTCTGCTTTATTTCCAGATTGCACTCAGCACAATATGAGGGGTCCCAACTTTTGAGTTAGGCATCCTATTTACAAAACATGCCTTGATTTAATAAATATGTGTTCAACACCCTCTCTGAGCAACATGCTACACTACACATAGCAGGATATGCAAAGATATGTAAGGAGTATCTTCTGCAAGCTTCAAAACACTTAGCCCTAAGATAGGAGAGAAGAGAGAGAAAGATGCAATGGAATTGGGTGAGATGTGCCATTTTTTTCAAAGTTACCTACAGAGAAGATACAATCTTAAGAGGAGTGGAGGGACAAACTCCCATTGAGTACCTGCATATACTGTGTGTATATCTTCATCTCCACAGTAGTGAAGCAAATGGCACAACCCACATTTTACAGATCAGACAAATCACTCCCTTCGAGTCATTCTGCCAATTGTGTCAACATAATAGTGCCTGGCACATAGTATGAACTTCATGAATAGTTTTGAATGTCGAATACATCTTTCAGGGAAGCAATTTCGAACATATACCAAGAGCCTAAAATATGCTTGTGTCCTTTGAACGAGCAATTTCATTTCTAATAATTAACATAGATGTAAAGATCATGTGTATATGTGAGGCAAGAGGATAGTAAAGAAGCAGAGTGTAGAGACTGTATAGAAGGTGACCTTTAGTTGTATGGGATAAAAATCAGGAAGGTGTCTAGAATAGACTCCCAGATTTCTGGCTGGATTTAGGAGCTGGGCAGATATTGAGGCTTTTTGCCAAGCTGAGGACCCAAAGGAAAAGCAGGTGTGAAGGGAAAGATAATGAGATGAGGTTTTTACTTACTGAACTCAAGATGACTTCGGGTCATTCTGCTGGAGTTTTCCATAAGAAAACATATGGATCTGGAGCTCAGCAGCATGACCTAGTGAAAAATAAGGATTTGGTCACAGAAGTCAGGAGCTGGGTGCGATTGTTCCAGAGAGAGTTTATAGAATACAAAAGAGAAGAGAGTGAGGGAAAGGACCCTAGGATTACAGTTTGATCCCAGATAGAAGAAGATAAGTCAGCAGATCTAAGTCGAGAGAAGAAATATTAAAGATTTAGGAAATGGTGAATAGAGCAAAATGATGCACTTCAAGAATTTGTAATCCAGCTGAGAAGTCATTGCACCTCAGGTGAAAAAGTCAAGCAGGAGACGAGTTGCCCATGATTGTACTTAATTAAGTACCCAAGAAGGATAAAGATATTGTTTAGGGAATTGAGGGGAGGGAGAGATTGGAATTGACCTGAAGCTTAATAAAGGTGATGGTACTTCACGGGACCTGAAATGTGGGTAGAATTGAAACTGCAGGAGGTTATTCAACTGAGGAAATGAAATTTGTTCAAATTCATTATCATGCCTGAAAATAACTGAAGGTGGATTCCCTGTTGGTAGCAGTCAGCAGTGTCATCTGCGAACAGTGAAGACAGCATCTTGTTCTCTATGAGTTACAATGACTCCTGGCTAAACAGTATCATAAAAAACTGAGTGTGATGTTACTTGACATTACATGCAAGATTAATTTTAAGCCACAAAGCAGCATGGCTTATGTGTAGTGGGTTCATTCCAGAAACATGATGTGAAGGTCATACAGGTCAATTCCAGTGGGAAAAGGCAAGTCTTGGTTATATACCCTCTTAATTTGACAGCAGTTAATTCTAAAATCCTTTCTGTTTGATGCAGCTATTCCTAGCCGTGAGGTTGCAGATTCCCTGCCCTATCTTTTCCCAGTTCTCTGGTGGCCAAACCGTAAATATATAGAAGGAGGCAAAAAAACAGAGATTTTCTTATGCCCTCTCCCTACTCCTCTGTACCCTTCTCCATCTTCTGTTCCACCTCGTTGGCCTCTTCCTTTTTGAGAACACTTGACTTTCTATGTGGCATGGGTAATAACTCTTAATTTACCAAGAGGGAATACCTTGAGAACAGAAATAGTCAGGTGTTACCTTGGGAAATAACCTGTCAAAACCTATCTGTATGCTAGTCTGCCCACAGTTCTGTCCTAGTGATGGCTTCTCTGGACCAACACCATATCTGCAAAGAACAAGGTAAAGAATAAGCAAAAGTCACTGGAAAACCAGGCTCAAGTGCTATCCACGTCACTTCCCTAGTGATACAGTCTTGTGCAAGCCACTTAACCTCTGCTAGTCTCAGTCTTATCAGTGGAATTGTGACAATCAAATGAGATATTTGTGAAGGTGCTTTATGATTGCAAAGTGCTACTCAAGTGTTAAGCAGCATGGATAGGCTATTATCATGCTTATGAGTATCACATGAAAGCAAAGGCAGACCAAGATTTCTCCTCCTAAATCTGTTCTCAGACCTTTGATTCCAACCTTGCATTCAACCAGATTTGCCCAGAACTGCATTTCCTCTGCTCCCTCTTTATCTGTGCTGATTTATCTTGGTTCATGTAGTACTTGATTTAACTGAGTAACACTGAGTTAACCCCATTCTCCTCTCCTTAGTGCATAATTGAATCCCTTGAAATCTACCACTAAAGAAGAAAAATGAAAAACATTTACAGCCGGACGTGGTGGCTCATGCCTATAATCCCAGCACTTTGGAGGCCGAGGCGGGTGGATCACAAGGTCAAGAGATTGAGACCATCCTGGTCAACATGGTGAAACCCCGTCTCTACTAAAAATACAAAAAATTAGCTGGGCATGGTGGCGCGTGCCTGTAATCCCAGCTACTCAGGAGGCTGAGGCAGGAGAATTGCCTGAACCCAGGAGGCGGAGGTTGCGGTGAGCCAAGATTGCGCCATTGCACTCCAGCCTGGGTAACAAGAGCGAAACTCTGTCTCAAAAAAAAAAAAAAACATTTACTAAGTGCTTCCTCCAATCTAGGCACTTTCTTTGCCTGAGATCCTTTTCCACAAACCACAGACTATTCCCACAGAGGACAAACTAAGAAGCCTTTGCAGCAGAGACCAGTGGAATTTGCATTTCTATTAAAAGCTGTCTGTGGCTAAATGTATCCATCCCAGGTACAAAGTTAAATGATGTAATAAACTTATTCAAAGACATAAAGCCATTATATAAAATGCCATTAAATATCTTACACTCAATGTTAACAAAATACAGCTATCAATTTCCTTTGGTTGTCATTTTGCAAGTTGCTATTTCTCAGTGATTTATGCACTGGCAAGTATTTTACTATTGAATTTTGCTGCCCAATCCTGGCAAATGGGATGTCATGACCCTTTGAGATGTGATGGCTTTCAACTTTCGTGGCATCATCACTCTAGGCATCCATCTTCTAGGGCTGGTTTCTATCACTGTTTTGTACCTGCTGGTTAAGTACAGTCCCGAGGCTCCGTATTTCACATGCTAGAGAGAAGCAAGGAGGCCCAACCATCCAAGCCATGGTACAGAGTTCAAGGTTAGGAGCAGACACATCTACTCTGAGCTTTGAGACTGGATCATAGCTTTTATGAAGCTGTACATTCGGGGATGCTCTTTACTTCCTGGACGAAGGGGTAAAATGGAGAGGAAGAGCTGGAAGGAATATAGAACAGTCTATCTGGAAAAGTTCTGTGGCTGATTCACCAAAACCACAGGTCAAAAGGAAATAGCATAAGATCCAGATATGTCTCATTGAACTTGCCTAATTCTGTGAACCTGTCAGCATTGTCATTTACCTTTGCAAGACAAGTCCTAAATCCAGATAGGCCCCATCCTTTTGAACCTCATCAGATAGAATACTGGCAGTATGGAAATGACTGGCATGTCGGTGATGGGATTGTAAAGAAGCATTTAGGATTTTCCTAGGTCCTGCCGTCAGTGGGTGTTCTTAGTGCAAGTACGTCAGTCAAACCCAATCAAAAGAAATGTCAGCTTGTTTCCTAGACACTAGACGAACGGCCTTTCTGCAGTGTGACCTGCCTTCCTCTTACAGGGCACTCACCCTGCAGGAGTCTGGTCACTGTGGGTCAGCTGAGCCAGCTTCTGATGCTCCTGCTCTCCTTCTTTCAGGAAACAGCATCCTCCATTCAGCGGCCGACAGCGTTACCAGCGCAGTGCAGAAGGCAAGCCAGGCCTTGAATGAGCGTGGAGAACGATTAGGCCGAGCAGAGGAGAAGACAGAAGACCTAAAGAACAGCGCCCAGCAGTTTGCAGAAACTGCGCACAAGGTGGGCCAAAAGAGGGGCAGGCTTCTCAGCTCTGGGATGTTGCAGAGCTACAGTTCCAAGAAACTTTATTTCAGTGTTTTCCTGTGATGATGAGAGAGAAAATTAAGCTTTTTATTTCCCCTTTATGTAATTCCCATCTGCTACTTACTAAACACCTCAGTCATGGAAAATTTCTTCTTGTACCTGGTTTCTTTGGGCTCTTTTCTGATGTCTTCGTCCCTCTCTAAGCTTTTAACGTTGGATCTTTAGGAACTATGGACCATCTTTAGTTCTTGCCCAGAAGTTTAGAGGTCAAGTTTCAAGGCACAGGATGGGAAGTGGAGGAGAAGAGATCAGGTCTTCGAATATCCCCGCCCCACTTAGCCAACACGTGGAGGATGTGAGGCTGCACATGCTTACTTTTCCAGCCTGTCCCTTTCTCATCCTGAGTCTAGCACTGTGTCCTTATCTCTTCATCAGACACAAAGTAAGCCCTAGTCCCAGGGCACTACGCACCTCAAGGCTAGTTTTCCCTCTGAGAGGGATCAGTTCTTATGTCAGGGCCGCGATTCTGGGACTCTGAACTTGACTGGACCAGAGCTGAGCTGCCTGCCATACTCCGTGCTGCCCTGAATCCAGAGAACAGCATTTCCTGCTTGACTGAGCACGCACTCTGCACATTCTCACACTCACTGAGAACTGCGCCTTTCAGAAGGGAAAGGGGGAGTTTTTATTGGCAGCCAGCTATCTAAGGCAGCCACAAACCAAAAGAAAGAGAGGCCCTCTTGGTCAAGAGATAAAGATGATTTATTACTGTTCTTGTGCTTCAGATCAAAGGGCAGTTTTTTTTCTGGTTAATGGTTTGAATTTAGGCTTCCAGAAACAACATCTGCTGATGACTTGTGTTGGCATGTCAGACTTATGATCTGGCCCTTCCAATACACTTTTCAGGTGACCTTTAGGAAAAAAAAAAATGGCTTTAACAGAAACCCCACTTGTGCTGAGGAAACAGGGATGGACAACCTAGAAAAGCAATGAGAAAAATATCCCCAGCTGAGCTGCGGTGACTTCTCCTGGAGGCTTACGCTCAGGTCCAGCTGGGGATCCAGCTCTGAGCCAATGACTCCTGCCTTCTCTTCCTGCATCCCCTTTGCACAGCTGTCTTGTGGCCTCATTCATTCTCTGTCATAACAGGGTCTTACTGCACTGTTGCCTGTGGGCCCATTTGGAGTTCTTTGAAGGAGATTGACCAGATCTGTCTGCAAATGCAGGCAGTCCTGCTGGAGGCCAGAGCCTCAGATTGCTGCTGTTATTGCAGACGCAAAGGGAGTGAACCCGGATTTCAGGTCTCCCTAGTTCCTTCCTCCCTTCTGCAGCCTCTGTGACACAGAGATAATGATGACATGGAAATGCTAGTTACAGCCTCAGCTTCTTTAACAACATCAGCTTCCGTGATTTCAGTGGGAGACGGATAGTGGAAATCTGGGGAAACATTTAAATTGTTGAGTTGGGTAGAGAGGACTAAGGGGAATAACTTCATACCAGTCTTCAGTTCTGGAAAGGGTAATATCTTTCATGTCTTCCCACACAGAATAGAGCAATCAATTGTGCAGTGATAAAATTCTGCTAAAACAAGAGTTTAGGTTAATGATTAAACCATGAACCAGGTTACCAAGGAAGATTGTGAAATTGCTCTTCCTAAGGTGGCGTAGACAATAGCTGGAATGTCATCTACGGAGGCGTGCCTCCCAGAGGGGGCTGTACAAACACTGGATTGGATAACCTAACCAGATGGCCTGAGTTCTTGGCCCTGGTGGCCCTGTTTCCCTCATACTGTGGCCAAGTTTTCTAGGTAGTTGGGAAAGCAACATGGAATAGTAGTTAACATCTTGTGTTTGAATCTTGCTCTGTCTTTTACCATCTTGGTGACCTTGGGCAAATGCTTAATTTCTCTAAGACTCAGTTTTCTCATCAGGAAAGTAGAGTAGTATTCTTTAGGAGAATAGTATCTACCTTCTAGAGTTTTCAGAGAATTGAATGAGTTCAAAGCTATTAGTACAGTATGTAGCACATATAAATCCAAATTATTTATAATTATTAAAAATTGTTTCTACTAACCCTGTCCTATTCAGTCACATAATGAGTATGACATGGTAATCACCCTCTGAACTGCATACCTCAACCATACCTCGGCTTTCTGTTGAAACTGCTCTCTGTAACCCTAAGGTGACAGGCAAGCAGTCCAAACCCATGCCATCTTGGCCCCTGCGACTTGTAATAAGTAACTAAGGTCTGTAATTTCCACCCTACCCAGACAATGTTTAAACTGATGCTTATTTTGACTTCTGTGAACCACTTAAGTAACAATCGGAATGTCCAAAGTCCCCTGGCCCTCGGAATGTCCGAAGCCCCTCACCCTCATCTCCACCCAGGAATCCACTGGAATGTCCGGAGCCCCTCACCCTCATCTCCACCCAGGAGGTGATTTGCAGAATGTCCAAAGTCCACTGGCCCTCAGAATGTCTAAAGCCCCTCACCCCGACCCTCGCCCCTCACCCTCACCCCCGAGGTGGTTTACAGTCATAAAAGGTCTTGACACCCTCCTTTCGGGGCCACGGGTTGGAGAGATGTGAGTCCTCTGTGGCTTTCAGCAATAAAGACCCTGCAATTTGGCATACTTTTGTCTTGGTGTTGATACTCTATGCTCGCTGTGTTATAACGGTGAGCACTGTAAAGGGACTGGTTAATTGATACTGGTGACTGAGGATCCTCAACACAGGGACAGGAAAGAATGGAGGAGAAGATTTTGTATCTCCCACACCCAAAGGGAAAGGGGTATGGGAGGGCCTCCTGCTAAATGTTGATGCTATCTAAACACAAATCAGGCCTTGAAACAGGACCCGTCAGGATAGAAACTAATGGCGGCCACCAAAGGCAAAAGGGCCTCTGGCTTGACCAGCAGGAAAATTTATGCTTAGTAGGTACCTGCTTTCACTCAGGAGGGATGAGGCATGGGCAGCATGGGCAGTGCTTGTGTTTATTTTGGTTTCTCCTCCCTTAGGTAATCCTGAGGGGAGGAGCAGGAGCTACTAGTGTCTGTTAATGTGTATGAGAGTATGAGAGTGTCATGGCCAGACTTGCAGCTGTCTGAAACTAGGATGTGTGCCTGTGAATCACCGGCACTGGCAGTATTCCTAACAAGCAGATTGACCTCTCTAGATAAGGTGTGGCTGTTTTCCCAGGGACTAGGGCTCTTGATTTGGACCCACTAGCATAGGCTGACGACGAAAATGTCATTTTACTGGCCAAGCCACAACCAGGCCTGCTGGTGAGGGGAGAGTTCAGAGATAGAACCCAGGTATTCTACCCCTAGACAAGCGTGGCTCTGTTGACTCAGAAAAAGTAAGCTGTGCTTACAAGTCGGGGGCAGTACACATGGCAGAGTTCCGAGAAGAGAACGGCTATGCCAGGTGGCAGCTCCTCAAGCTCCCAGTTGAATAAGGGCACCCAACCCCAGCTGGAGAGTTTGGTACACCTTTCTCGATTCCAGTAGAAAAGGGTCTTTGGCCTTCTAACTTGTTCCAGGACTCCTACAATGACCCAAGTGCAAGAGCAAATGGATCACTTTTGCACAACCCTGACTTCAAAATACGCAGGTGCTTGTCGTCTACAGTGCAGATAGAAAATGATCCTTACCCCACTCTCCCCAGCCTGACTCCCCCACCTCCACTCTGGTGAGCCTGGTTTTGGGAAGTGTGGTTCTTTCCTGAGCTCTGAGCTTCGTGCAAAGTTAACCTGAGGAAAGTGCACCACAACCGCAGAAGCAGGTCTCCTCACTTGCCCTTGCCCAAGAAGCACCATGTGGCAGCATGTGCAGTGCTTGGACGGCCCCGTGTGGGCAGTGCGTCAGTAGGCAAGAGTATCACCCACACCCAGACATCCTCAGACGACATTTCCTGCAGAAGAAAATATTGGCCTGCCCTGTTTTGCACTATCCTATGTGTCGGTGGGGGGAAGAAAGGGTGTGTGGCATTTCTCTCACCAGGAGGCAATGGCTGCCTCTGTCCTTGCTACCTAATGAGCGCAGGTCTGGGCCTCAGGAGCATCGGTCTCTATCTCCCTGGTATCCATCATGATTTTATTATTATCATTATTTAGGTTGAATAGTGTAAGGAATAAAGAAGTTCTTCTACAAAGTTTTCATGTTAGGCTTTAAAGAATAACAGCTTCTTACTCGAAAGTCCCTCTCCATTATTCCAGCTGCTTGGACTTACCCAGACATGCCCAGAAAGGCCTGGGCAAGCCGCAGCCCATAATGCATGCCATTCCTTATTTGGAAATGCTTCCTTAGCTATCTCTGTGCAACTTCCTCTTTTCTTTGTTCTATTCCTACTTACCTATTTAGGAAAGTTTTAAGCTGTTAGTCAATCAGGCAAAGCATAGAATGTGAGGTCCAGTTCCAGCCAATGTAAACTGGACACAGCAGCAGGCAGACAAAATAATTGTGTTTCCTTTGTCTGGTGTGCTCTTGTGGTCAGACTGCCATTGAGCAACACCCTTTCTGCAGAAAGTAAAACTAGCCTTGCTGAGGGATCCTTTGTCCCTGTGTTGACTCTTTTTGTGACACCGAAAGTCGTTCCCAACAAGTAGACTATGTGCATAGCATTGAAGGAGAAATCTTTCCATGAGATATTAAGAACACAAAATACATCAAAAGGAAATTTTAAATTTTAACAACTCTGACACCTAAATTTACCCATTGGCATTTAGAGTCAGAGACTTTTTTATAGACATAAGAGGAGGCTGAGGTGTAGAGCAACTGTGACTTTACAGCTGAAGGTCATGCAGCAGATTTGTAGCAGCAGGTATCCTGACCTCATTTCATGCAGTGCTCTTTCTGCTCTACCTTCCTGCCTTCCATATTCTAGCGCTCCTAATTCCTAGGGAATTTTTAATCAAAAACTAAAATGATACTACTTTCTTAGTCCATTCAGCCTGCAAAATACCATAAACTGGGTGATTTATACACAACAGAAATTTATTTCTTACAATTCTGGAGGCTTGGAAGTCAAAGATCAAGGTACTGGCAAATCCAGTGTCTGGTGAGGGCCCATTGTTTGATTCATAGATGGCGTCTTCTCATCATGTCCTCACATGGTGGAAGCAGTGAGGGGTCTTGCTTCAGCCACTTTATAAGAGCATTAATCTCATTCATGAGTGTTCTGCCCTCATGACCTAACTACTTCTCAAAGGTTCTACCTTCTAATACCATCACCTTGGGGGTTAGGTTTCAACATAAGAATTTTGGAGGAACAGAAACATTTGGATCATGGCAATACCTCAAATAGCAAAATGTCCAGTCTTAACTGTATTTTTGCAAATCTTAGCTGATTGGGGCCTAGAGGCTCCCCTTAGCTCCATTCCAGATGCACTATCCTGGTTACCAGGGTCTGGTTTGAACAGCAGCGCAATCACTGCTGAAGATGAATGGCTGTGGGTAAATTGGCACAAGCCCGTTAGCTGAAAGTTAACAGCTTATTGAATACCAGGACAGCAGCACTGATCAAATATTTATGGTCAGTATTTATTATGCACAACACTTAACCGCTCTGTGTTGATGTGATGATCCACATTGCTGAATAATGTATAAAAACTAGAAGCAGAGGACATACAGTGGTGAGGTTCAGAGTGTGGCCAGGAAGTGGGACAGATCTGAACTAGAGCCCTGGCTCTGCCATTTGCACCAACCGTGTTTCCTGGACTATAAACTCTTTGAGGTCAGGAGTCCTTAGCCACCTCTGCCCTTCTTGGCAAGAACTCACATCACTCAGCATGATATCCTGGGCACATTTGGAACTTCCCAAACCCTGTGTCTGACAGTTGACTGACCATCAGCATCAGAACTGCAGAAGATCTGTGGAGGTCTTCACTGGCATCACCAGACAGAGGTACCAGGAGCTCTTTTAGCTGAGGTTTCCCAAGCAAAGATTAACTTAGCAACAGGAGGACTGATCCAATAACCATAGGCAGTGCCTGTGATAGACCTGGCTGGGGGCACTGCCTGATTGTTGACCTTGCCTTGGTGGCTGAGCTGGGATGGCAGCCCCAGAGTTATAACTTATTTGCTGAAAACATCAAGAAGGAAAGACTTGGGTTGCCCTGAGTTTTGCTGGAGAATTGGATTCGTGACACCTTCCAAAATGATGCAGAGCACCACTGGGTGAAATCAGCGGGATCAGCTTTACTAATTCTTAAAAAGCAGAGAGCCTGGTCAGGATGCAGATGACAGGGCTTTCTGAAAAGTTATTCCCTGCAGAGAATCACCTGTTCTTTGCTCAAAGGATTGCTGAGCCACGGAACCCTAACCCCAGTTGTTCCCAGCCCTAACCACAGGAATACATCCTTAATATCAGACTCTGGAGCCATGAAGAGTACAATTCAGCCTCTGTTCTGCCTTCTGGTTCCCTTCACTGTATGGACTCCTTGGAAAAGATCTGACTAAGAAAAGCAAAGACAAATTTTATGTTCTGTACCTGCATATCATTTCCTTCAGTACACTATGGTGGGCTGGCTGAGCTTGGGAAAATATTGAACGATACTGTGGTATTTGATGTTCCCCTTTATAAAGACCTAACATTTCAATAGACTATGTTTTACAAACACCAAAGGGAAAGGCATAAATCAAAGTCGGAATTTGGTGTGTTTCGGCCCTTGTCAATAACAGTTAAATTGTGAAGTGCTCTGAACTTGTTTGAATATCCAGACTGCATATTAAGTAGATGGTTGTAGATTGTCTTTTTAAAGGCTGTTGATTTTTGATACTTCATGAGATGCCAGTTGAGTACTTACAACTCAAGAGTGTTGCTTCTCCTGGACAGCTGGGAACCCCAGCTGTTCCTAGGGTAATTCACTCACTCTGCCTGTCCATTGGTTTTTTCATTTGTTCCTTCAGTGCAATGAAAGAACACCACACAGCACGCTCTTCCACCTGGATGCATACACCAGCAAAGCTCTCATAAGGAAGAGTAACAAATGAAATGTCCCATGAACAATTTGAGAAAATGTTGCACATTTAAAAGTGCCACTGTAATTAGTAATGGTGATCTGCCACAGAGTATAGAATCTTGGTGCTGCTTCTCATTGTGGACATTGAAGATGGTGCAGCACAGTGAAATCCCCTGCTAATACCTGCTGTTAAAGTCTTTCTTTTCTCATTCTTCTCTCTCCTTAGCTTGCCATGAAGCACAAATGTTGAGAAACTGCCTATCCTGGTGACCCTTCTTAAGAGAAACCGAAGAGTTTGTTCAGCAGTTTTTACAAGATTTCCAGACCTCTGCTTGCTTCTTGTTTCCCAATATGTGGACACTTAGAATGGTTTTTGTTTTTTCTTTTCAGATGTTAATGTGAAAGAAAGGGTGTTGCATTTATACATTTCCCTAATGATCTTGCTAATAAATGCTGCAATAGCATCAGCTTCATTTTGGGTTTTCTTCCCCCCACTGTGTGTACGTATGTATGCGTATGTTTTTAATATGTTTTCTTTATTAAAAAAATACTTTTTGTAGTTTGAATATGAGATTTGGACCAAATGATAAACTGAGCTGGGTCTACACTGGCAACATGTTTTGTTTTGTTTTTTTTTAAGTAAGCAGGAAGGTGTTTTAATGTGGTGACATCAGACGTTATTTTTCCTGGACGAAAATAAAAGTCAAACAGTGATTAGTTTCACTCACTGTCCTAGCTACACTTAATTTGAAGATTAAAATTCTACATTGTGGAAAACAATTGGATTTATTGGGGGAAAACAGCAGTCTTAGATTTTGCTCCTTGCATAGTAATCTTTTGCATGAACCATCACCAGTATTTAAAAAAAAAAAAAAGAAACAGAATCACAGATAGAAATCTCCGTCCTGAGTTACAGTTTAAATACTCCTGCTACTTGTTTCCAGGATGTTTATTTGGAATTGTCATGTGAAGGATAAAAATTTGAGAGTGAAGGCCTGAAGAAAAACCTACCTAAAACCTGTGTATTCACAGATGTTTCTCTTGTCATTATCACAGTGATGGTCACTGGTATGGAAAAGTGCTTATATTTTTATCAAAAATTGGTTTGTCCAGATAAAGGTCTGTGTCAGTGATAATGTGAAAATATACTACATTTAAAATATTTTTCTTGTCTTTTTACAGTCATGCCTTTTTTAGAGACACCATCATAATGTCCTTGGGAAAGGGCCTTTAGTTTCTTGGTATCTGGATTTTGGAAGTTTTGATGTTGTTTTTGCTATTTATTTAATGTAATTTAATATGTGAGTTTCTTGACAAATTGCATTTCATGGCAATTGCACCTTGCCTGGTCTGATATAAAACACCACTGTCAGAAAGCCTTTACATTGCAGTCAGTTTCAATACAGCTGGTCACACACCTCTTGATTTTCTATTACTCAAGATAAAGGGGCTTAGAGTCTAGAAGTTTTGTTTCCTAAAGGGTTAAAATGCTGAACATAAAAAAGCTGTGCTTTTTTTATGAAACAAGGAGACAAGCTGCACATCCCAGACACATTGTAAGCCTACCACTGCAGCACATTGATTTTTAAGCTGCCTGAATCTTGAGGACCCCTATCTATTCCATCCTTTTCATTTTGCCAGTTGAGTCTATGTGTATTGCAGCCTCTTACATAGGAGCATAAGGTGACTTTTGGATTGTTAATACTGATTTAAATAGCTTAAGTCCCCCCCACCCACCAAAAAAAAAGCATTCCCAGGGAGAAAGAAAGTGTGTCTATTAGGGGAAAAAAATATTAGACAGTTCATATTAAAAGGGAGATGAGATTTGTCAGAGACAAATTTCAGAATCCTTTTAGATGATCCAATTCAAGAAAACTCTCTATAAAATTTAATAAACTACATAAATTAACTATAATATTTTATACTTTCTTTTTGTGTCTTAAAAGTTTAAAAAAGCGAGGAACATGACATTTGGTGAGTACCACTGGAAGCTATTTTAATTTCTACAAAAAGCTCCAAATACCACTCCAAATAGATGTTGTTTGCAGACTTCAGAATATACACACATACACACACACACACACACACACACACACACAGAGAGAGAGAGAGAGAGAGAGAGAGATGTATTTGTCTTTCCAAATTGGATTCTGGTTTCAGAGATAGAGAGTTGGTATAAATAATTGAAAGGATAAATCTAAAACCCCCTGACAATCGGCCAAATTCAAGAACAGAATTGGTTGCCAACTCTAACAGTGTTTGGGGAGCTTTTTCTAAAGTAGCTGAGGATGAGGTCATAAGCATACTGTCAAACCTAAGATTATTCCTCCCTGGTAGAATTATGTATAGTTACTCTTGATAAATATGAGTATTCCATGTCTTAACCTCTTTCTTCACTCTCTGTTTATCCTTTTAGACCTAAGTCTCACTGGAAATAGCCTGAATTAGAAGAAGGCCCATCTGAATCTTTATTAGCCTCCTCTAATGATTAGTTTCCAGACTATGTTCATACCTCTGACCTCTCAGTGTCAAAGTCCTACCTAGACCTCCCCACAGCAGAGAGGGCTGTAGCAGCAATCCCTTCCCCTCCTCCACCTCCCAGCCTCTTGCAGAGGAGCCCAGTGATAACACATGCGAAGTTCTTTGCTATCCTTTTGTAGAAGGTGCTGCAGTATAAAATATTAATACAGTGTAACTTAGACACAATTGCTCAAATAACTCTCATCATCTGGGACCAGTTTGGTTGAGCTTGCCTGAAGACTTTTCATTTGTTTCATTTCTGCACTTCTCTATGAATTTTGGGATACTGCATTTCTGTGAAGGACTTATCAAATTGTATGGACAACTCATAAAGGAAAGAAACTTTCCAGTATTACCACTTCTTCATGGAATATAGCTGTAGTATTTCTCACTAGTATTATTAGATACTTGTGTACAGAAAGTATGCAGTTATTCAGGTTAGTGTTTCATATTAAAGAATGTATTTGTAAAGTGTAACACAATCAGTAGTTACCTTTTTTCCAGTTCTGAAGAAGTTCAGATTATGTGTTAGACTTAAATTACAGTGACATCTGTTTTAATACTACTTTTGTGGCTAGCAAAGGTTGTGCATCTATTTAAAATTATTCACAGGATGCCCTAAATAAAGGGGCATTAAAGATAGGTTTCGCTCTTAATTTTAGAAATTGTAACACTGCTGATGTCTGTCATACAGTTATTAATTCTTCAGAAGTTCTGCAAGATTTCAAATATAATTTTTGTTTAATTCAGAGATAAGTAACACCTGCTCTATTGATTCACTATTACAGCAAACTCTAATTTTGTCATTAAATATTTTAACTCTGTGATCAAAGTTTGTTTCTTGCAGTTATTTATGAAATCTATAAAACACTACAAAATAACTACATGTCACCACATTTTTTTATGCTAATGAGAAAATCTTCTGTGCCTAAAGGGAAACCTCAAAACTAATATTAGCATGCTCATAAAGTGTCTTTATATATGTTCTAATGGAAAAGCTTGGAATGTAATAAAGACTGAAGAGCTAGCCTTAATTTAGACAATGGGCATCTATACAGCAAGTTGTTTCTTTTTTTTTTTTTTTTTCCTTTTCCTAGGTGAAGCAATCAAGCTGATTAATAATTACCTTTCTGCTGATATTAGTGATATGCTCCGTTCGAGTTCATATTATAGCATGTGCCCTCATTCAGCAGACTAGTTGCATGTCCTGTTAAGTTGGAAAGAAGGTTTGCTTGTATCATGTCCATTTATTTTTATGGAAAAGCAAATGCAGTGTATTGCATCGCCCCGTTTGTTTTCAAGGGAAGTGGGTTGGGTGACTGCTGCAGCAGAACAGCTGTCTCTGGGTTGGCATGGAAGCTCGGTAAAGCAAGAGGAATTGGAGATACTTCCTGGGAGGAGTGCAGATGGAAACGAAAGACCTGCACTCTTCACTTTTCAGAGAAGAACAAGTAAAGATATGGTTTGGGTAGATAGATGAGGACCCAGCCTTAAGTTAATTATGCATTTAAAGGCACCTGCTCTTGTGAACTAAATTATAAGCCAGTTGCATTGCAAAAATTATCCTTTTTAAATATAATTTGTATTAGCGATTATACCACAAACAACTCTCAAATTTTATGGGAGGATTAATATAAAAAATCAGTGGTGCCTTTCCCCTGCATCAATGAGAGCATGCTTAGGAAAAACAATTGACTTATCATCATCATCATCTGCCTAAGAAAGCAGATAGGGGCAGATGTGAGGGAATGGAAGAGGAGGGGCAGTGGAAAATTCCAGAAATAAATTTCAAGATGCAAATGTCTGAGTATTATTTTCTGTTGCTACTCATTCTGTGTGCCTTTTGCACTGGCATAGGCTAGCTTGGGTGGTAGCCGGATGTACATATGCATGTTCACATAAGCACTTGTGGCAGGTGTCGAGAAGAGAGCTGTGCGCTGCCCCTGCATAGTCTCCTGAGTCATTTCATACCACCTTCCTGCCCATCTGGGTATAGGTAGGCAGGGGACAGTACTTCCAAGCATCAGTGAAACTGTGGCAGTGCCACAGGTGGAGCATTATCGGAGCATGAAGATGAGCAAAGATATAAGAGACATGGAAAAAGGACACATCCCACCCACAAGGCAAGTCTCACTTTATTTCTCTAAATGTGAATCTGCTAACAGTCCTCTTTAATGAGATGGCACAAAGGATGGATTTTCTTGTGGTTTGCTTTCTTAAAATCTAGAATTTACATCTAAAATGATTTTGTATAACCACGCCAACCTGATGCTAAATTTTTCTTCATTCGTACCTTCACCCCAGCTTTTTGAACAGTCTTCTTTCTCCTGCCCATGTCCTTCCCCTTGTTTCCTGGCCCTTCTTAAATCCTGCTTTAGCGCTCCCTAAGGCATTACCCATAAATAAAGCGTTGGTTTGCAGTGGCTTCTTAGAGCAGTTCCTCTACCCTGGCTGCCTGTCACAACCAAATGGGGAGCTTTTAGAAATATACACATTTTACTCCCAAATTTGCATTTTGATGTCCTTGATCATGTGTGTTTTCTAAAGAAAAAAAGAAAAAAAAAAGGACTCCAGCAGGCCTGGGATGATGGGGCACCTGGCTTCCCCAGATGTTTACTAGATTTTAAACCAGCAAAGTAAAGCTGTGGAGGGCCGGGCTCGTGCCTGTAATCCTAGCACTTTGAGAGGCTGGGGTAAACAGACCACTTGAGCCCCAGAATTCAAGGTCAACCTGGGCAACACGGTGAAACCCCATCTCTACACAAAATACAAAATTTAGCTGAGCGTGGTGGTGCACACCTGTAGTCCCAGCTACTGAGGAGGCTGAGGTGGGAGAATCACTTGAACCTGGGATGTTGAGGCTGCAGTGAGCCATGATTGTGCCACTGCACTCCAGCCTGGTGACAGAGCAAGACCTTGTCTCAAAAAAAAAAAAAAAAAAAAAAACAACAACAACAACAAAAAGTTGAGAAAATTAAATATAATGTGCATTTAAGCTCTATGACTACTTTCTACTTTAGCGTAACCTGCCTTGACCTCCATTTTATTTTCTCCATTAGCCTCATCTGGAACCTCAGGATTTCCTGAGCTGTATTTTCACTTCCCACCTCTATCTCTCCCCTAAAGTTTTCTGCCACATTTTCTTCTTTCTGCTGATAAGTCATGATCCGGGGCATAACAGTGTCTGCTTCTGTGGTCCATCTCACTGGCCACTGACAGATATAATTCAATGAGGCAAAGCTGCCTTGCCTCCTTCAGCCCACAGGGACTAATGGACAGACCTAAGTGATGCTGAATTGGTTGGCAATGAGTATTATTATTGCTCTCACATTTTGCCAATCAGACATTTTAAATGCTACTGATTTTCTCAGATAAAGTGAACATATTTTTGTACATTATTTTCCTGTCTTTTGCATACTCAACCAGTACAGGATGCCTGTTTCTATGGCTCCCGGCTGCATCACACATCCAGACTTAAATGTGTCAGGAGCTGGACAGGAATTTCTAGTCCTGCAAGTCCCAGGTGTCACTTGTCAACATTAGATATGGCGCCTTTGTCCTGTGACATTGTATCACAATTGCTTTGCCATTTTGTCAGATGACATGGAAAGAAGAAAAATGTGTCCATGAGTTCTCTGAGCTTAACCCTGCTATTTAAAACATGGTTGGGTGATCCACAGTATCTGAAGAAAATCCCTTAATTGCAACACTGCATGCTTAGTGATCGAAGCCTCAAGCCTTCTGTTAGCTTTCCTTAAAACCATTCCTTTCTTTTACTGCCCCAGGAAGGAAAATATGGTTTCTACTATCAAACATGTCATTTTATTCATAGTACAGTGGCTTTTTTCAGGGGGAGTTTTGTGGTTTTAGACCTGGAGATACAGTGACTGATACTGGTAAACACATTTACATTGGTCTGAAACTTTCCAATACTGAAGGAGCCTTGGTATTCAGACAGAAGGAAAGTGTGGGAAATAAGAATGTATGAATTGTGCCCTACTTGGCACCTCCTGGGGTAGAAAAACAAAACACATCTCCTTTTAACAGGTGTGGACGAGGACAGGGAGCCCCCTTGCGGTGATTTCCTGGAGGCAGCGTTGCATCGTAGTTAAGATGAGGACCCAGGTTCACCTGCCCCACTTTGAAATCCAGCTCCAGTTTTATCACATGTGAGGCCTTGGGCAAGTGACTGACTCTGTCTTTGCCTGTTTACTTCAAAATGGGGATGATCATTACAAGGATTGATGAAATAATGAATGTAAAACCTTTAGCCCGTGCCTGCCACATAAGGGCTCCATGTATGTCAGCTCGGCAGTGGGCTACTTCTCTGTAATGGACTCAGAACAAAGCAGCAAACTTTGCAGGTCTGGATGCCACACTGTGCCTCTGGATGGTAGAATAGAAAAACCTTCCTTAAATTTGTGTTAGCGCAGGCAACACAGGGCAGATATTATTGTACTGAGGTACACTCATTTCTATGGCCCAGAGATGAAGATCCCTTGACATTCCATAGACACCAGCTCCAGGATAAAGGAGAGGCTCCTGGACTACTGGCACCGAGTGTTGGGCCCTTCCTGGAAAAAAAATCCAAAAAGGCTAAATTCTCAAGAGAGGTAAGTGAGTCAAATTGGCCTCCGTATCTGTCATCAACTATGGGGATGGAAATGAATGGTTTTATGGTCTGAGAGATGACTTGACATGTCCTTTGGACAATAATTCATACTCCTCTGGAAAAACAATGTTCAAGGTTGTTCTACAGATACATTGATGTGATTCCAAGGATGCTGGGAAGGCCATTCTCAAAAATACGCACTCCCAAATTACTTAAGTTGAGAATAATTTAAAGAAAACCATTTACTCCACAAATTGAACCTGGGCCTAGAGTGAAAATAGCTCTAAGAGAAAAAGGAACTAATATCTCACTAATGTGAACATTTGTAATACACCTTTTCTGGAAGCATCTTGAAGCGTTCAGCTAAAAGGAAGGAAGGCCTCAGAAATACTATGTTGTCAGCATACCATGTTCCCCCATGGCTGCCAAGGTGCTATTAGTGACCAACATTATTATTAGGTCGTTTGTAAAGGGCAGTCCAAGCAAGAGGGATCATGCTACTTATAATGGTAGACCTGCCTCAACCCAAATCCAAACTTCACTCCTCTAAATACTGCACTGGGCATTACACTCCTGGCCTCAAGTGATCCTCCTGCTTCCCATTCCAAAGCGCTGGGATTACAGGCATGAGCCATTGTGGCCAGTCTACAAATTTTTTTTTTGAAAAAGTAAATTAGGACCCTTTCTAGCAGAGCTCCTCCTGGCTTTGTCACTAGCTTTGTGTTCTTAAGCAAATGATATCGTTTATCTGGATCTGGATCTCTCTGTTGCATAAGAAAATCGTCCCCACCCTGCATGCCTCAGAGGCCTGGTAAGTGAAGTGAGTTGTGGAGTGTGAAAGAGCTCTGGGAAGTCCAAAATGCTGAGGAGGTGTGCATTACTCACTAAAACCTCAATCTTCCACTGGTCCCACTCAACATTTAGGGGATTCCCTTACCTACCACTACCCCTTCCCCTGCAAGCTCATACCTGAAGTACTAGACAGTAACATGACTTCCCTCTCCCCTTCGAAGGAAGAAAATCTCCTGATACTTGGACTCTATTTGCCATCATGGGAAGTAGAACAAAGGCAATAGTAGAAGGCAGTTCCAACCTGCTCAGGGAAGGAGACAGCTGGACCGGAGACCACCCTGGGGAGGGGGCGATTCAGAGCATCCCAGGGGCTGAGGGCGAGTGTGGTGCCGGACAGTCAGCCTGTACGCAGTCCTCCCCAGAGTCACAGACAACGCTGCAGAGTCTGACACACTGTTGTGGAAAAACTGATCTCTACCCACCTGGGAAGACTTGTTGGAAACAAACAATAAAATTTCAGAAGGCAGCCAGGGAGAGTAGCCAGCCATCCTCTCCCCCAGCATGGGGACTGCCCCAGGCACACTCAGGTCCTTACTTACATCTGGTCGTCTAACGTGAGAATCACAAAGAGAGGGCCACAGAAATGGCCAAAGTCTTGGGAATACACTGGGTAAAGGCGGAAGAAAGGGTGACTCAGTTATCCCAGGGAAGCAGGATACACATGAAACGGCGTGATCCAAGACCATCCTTTCAGGTAGAGACTTGGTTCACCTCAATGCCACTCCCTGAGAGCAGTACTGTCATCCTGACTAGGGAAGACCCAGCAGCCAGCTCTCTGCTGCCTTGTGGAGGCACCCGGCCTGGCCTCACTTTCCCTGTGGAAACAACAGGAAGAAGGACAGGAAGAAGGCATAACTATCTCCCCTTAGCCTAATGCTGAGCTGGTATAAGCTGTCGACTTCATGCTTCTGCTCTTCTGGCTCCCCCATTATCCTCCACAGTGGCTGAGCCACCCTCCCTACATAAGGCCACCCTTTTGCCCCTTCCACCCAGCCGCTCTGCTGGATGTGGACACCACAGGGTGAAGGAGTGCAAACCACAGGCCACCCCCACGAGGCTTCCTGCAGGACCCTGTACTGCTTCTCCCTTTATTCAATTCCTCTCTGCTGAGGTTGGATGAGGGGAAGGAAGGCAGAAGGAGGCTGAGGGTTCCATGTGATGGGTAGAGGGGAGCTCTAATGAATTATTATCCTTACAAAGCATGGTTGGCAGGAAGGGGCAAGGCAGGGAAAGTGCTGAATCTACTTCGGAAGCCATTCGAACCCATTCAACAGTAGTCTGCCTGTCAATGGATGACGGCTTCTAGAGCTTCCCACAGGCCTTAATTCCAGAAGCAAACCCACAAGAGACCTTGGCCTAAATTTTTTATTTATTTATTTATTTTTGAGACAGAGCCTCACTCTGTTGCCCAGGCTGGAGTGCGGTGGTGCAATCTAAGCTCACTGCAACCTCAGCTTTCCGGGTTCAAGCGATTCTCCTGCCTCAGTCTCCCTAGTAGTGAGGATTACAGGTGCCTGCCACCACACCCAGCTGCATTTTGTATTTTTAGTAGAGATGGAGTTTCACCATGATGGCCAGGATGATCTCAAACTCCTGACCTCAAGTAATCCACCAGCCTCAGCCTCCCAAAGTGCTAGGATTATATGCATGAGCCACAGCACCCAGCTGGCCTCAGTTTTTATTGAGGGATTTTACTTAGAAGAAAAGTCTTAAATTATAGTACTCAGGTTTGCTTAGGCCTAGACATACCCACACCCCTCCCATGCCCCTGAGTTAAATCAGGAATGTAAACAAACACCACCCCTTACTCACTAGGCCTTACCTGGCCTGGCCATCTTTCAGTTCTCCAAACATGCGAGACTTTCCCACCTGAGAACCTTCACATGGCTGTGTCTGTGCCAGGAAGACTTCTTTCCCTGACTCTTCACACAGCTGATCACTTCTGGACTGCCAAGTCTCCACTTAAATGGCTCCTCAGAAAGACTTCCCCTGACCACCACATCTAAAATAGACCTAGTGCTTTCCCTTCTCATGACCCTCTTTCTTTCCACGGAACTTAAAGAAATGTGTGTTTGTACATTTGTTTACTTCTTTGTTGTCTTGCCCATGATACATTAAGCTCTGAGAGGCCAGGAACCATGTCTACTTTGTTCACCAGGCTGCTAAGATTTATCAGGCACTTAACAGATTATTTTTAAATGAACAAACTTGCCCTATGCTAAAGCCCCCATGCAGAAGGGGCACAAGTGGGAGTTACAGAGAAAAACAAGCAAGCAAACAAAAAGTAATTAACATATAAAATGACATTCAGCCTCACTCATAAAGAAATGCAAAGTTTTAAAAGGTAGCATTAAAAAGCTTTATTGCACTTGACAATCAAATGCTATCGAATGGGAGGATAAATTGAGACCACGTTTTAGAAGGCAAAACATTTGAAGCCATCAACATTTTTCAGGCTTCAGATTGCCTGTGTCTACCCTCCTGACTCAGCCCTCCCCAAGGTCTACGGTAAGGTCTCCAGCCGCCAGCCTCTCCCACCAACGGGCACTGCCTGCCACACAGCATGCTGCTACTGACTGAGCTCACCCTCATTAGGGTGGCTCCATGACAGCAAGTTTCTCCAGCCTCTGGAAGGCAGAAAGCAGCCTTTCTTAATTCCCCAAGATGAATGAATAAATAAACAAACCCTGCTTGTTGTTGTTGTCCTGTTTCATATTTGATATTGGCAGGTTCTTTAACTGCTCCTGCTCAACTTCTGCAGCCACACGTCTTACCTGACTTCACTACTTTCCTCTTCTCTAAGATTCTAAATCTGGGAAAAAAGAAGAAATCATGGATTCCTAAGCTGCAAAGTTACTTACTGTATTGGGTGACCTTTTTATTCATTAATGCCACTTATCAATTCACTGTTCCCAGTTCCACATCTGCCCTTATTTGCCCTGCTGTGTTATTATGGAGCTGGACTCTGAACATTGCACCTGCTCCTTCTGGGCTAATTAGTAATAAAGGTTAACTACTTTTTACTAATTAACAATTCATTATACTAAAATCTTCCGGTTTACAAAATTGGCATGGTTTCCTTGTCCTGCCTGGACCCTGCCTGAATACATCATCTCAGTAGATGCTGAGTCAACTTGGCATAGCCCCTGTGCCAGACCTTTGCCATTCTCCCAAGCATCTTTTGGCAAATCCCTTATTTTTGGCAAATGATCTAGTTTTCTATTTTGCTAGGATCAAGACTATGCCACTCAAAATAATTTCACTTTCCCCTCCTCCTTTGTCCAAGCTATTTTGCATCTCTACATGCCCAACTATAATAGCTGTCCACAGTGAGGAGGAACCTTCTTCTAGAGCCCTTCATCCCCATCTCCTCCTGCTGCTTCCAGTACCTTGTTCCATCCACAAGAGCTCCCCCTCTCCCACTTCCTTGTGTCTTTGGTCTATGCTTGTCTCCTCCATTGTGAAATCTTTAACATACCATCTTCTCACCAGCTCTGCACAAAAAACACCATGAGAGAGTGGTCCTGACTCCCTATCCCTTACAAGTTGGTGTCCTTTCCAATCACACTGCAGTGACTGCTCTTTCGGGACATCCCAGTCAAACATCCAGTGGCCAGTTTTCCGCAGCACCACCAGAAGCTTCTAGACTCCAGCTCTCTGACTTGACTTCTTCCCAATCCCTAAGAGCTCATTTTCCCAATCATTCTGTCCTGCCCCCCTTCTGTTTCTATACACTTTTTTCAAGCCAATGAATTTATTCCACTACCTGATTTTTTTTAACTTCTGTGCAACAATACTGCTCTAGCCTTGACCTTTCTCCTGAACTCCAAAACTGAATTTCTGACTTTCCTGCTGGAAATTTCCACAAAGGTCAAGATGTTCAAATCTGAATCCATTTTCTGTTGTCACAGGACTATTTTCCCTCTCTTAGCATTCTACATCAGCTTAAACCTAAGCTGTCTCCTTTTCCTCAACTATAAAGTGGGAATGGTAGTATATATCTCGTGACATTGTGTAGGGCTATAATTTCATTGTAAATCCATTAGGAGAGGTATTCTTTTCATCAATATCAACCATTCAAGTAGTTGCAAGCCTGTCAATTCTATTTCTTAGATATAGCCTTTTCTACCTGTATTTTTTCATCATGGTGACTGATAAAACACTATTCATCGCCAGTATTTAACACAACTACTCAAGTTGGTTAACTTTTATCAATAGTCTATTGTAGGCAATGTGTTTTTCATGTACTGTTGTAATATTCCCAGGGAAGAGGGATATTAAGGTCATTCATGCCAGTCTGAATATTCCTACTTTCTACTCTGGCAGGAATAAAATGTAACTAAAATGAAGCCTGCACCAGAGATTAGAGATTTCAATAGCATTCTCCCACCTCCCCTATGCAAACCTGCCTCCAAGTATATCAGGTTCAACTTCAGAAAAACATCTTTTTTTTTTTTTTTTTTTTTTTTTTTCAGAAAAACTATCATTTATGTCAGAGCCCACAAATTTATATGCCAACAGAGTCCAAACAGGGTATAAATGAAATGAAATGGGTTTGTGGAGGCAATAAGGAATGGTGTAGACTGCAGCAAACTGAAATTGCGTGTGTGTGTCCTAAAAGGACATGCTGCTACTCTGTTTCAGACACGGTGGGTGGCAATAGGGAAGCAGGCCAGTGCCACCAAATCCTCCAACTTTTTAAAAGAGAAGCCAAGATAGACATTTTTTATGTGAAACATCTCATCTTAACCAAACAAAACACATTGATAGATAACATCTGATCCTTTGGTTGCCTGTTTGGGAACCCTCGTTTATGTTATTTTCTTGCTCAAAAACCCTTAGGCATTCTCATTATCTTCTAAATAAAATGTGAATTCCACATTCTAACATGCAAAGTCCTACATGATCTAACCCCAGCCTGTGGGTAATCCCACATATAGGTACCAAGGAAGGAGAGCTAAGCAGAATCCTGGCACAATTAAGGCCTGAAGAATATCTCAGTTTATAGTGTTACTACTTAGTTATTTCCCTTTATATGATCCTCTATATATAAACATGTTAGTTCATAAAATGAGTGCCTAAAGAATATCTTAACACTCAGTTATTTCCATATACATGTATATAACTATATCTTAGTTTATAATCGGAGGAATGCCTAGAGTAAACACAGCACAGAGCATGAACTAAGGAATAAGCAGCTCATAGTCGGAGGAATGTCTGGAGCAGACACAGTGCAGAGCATGATGAAGAGAAAACAGTTATACCAGAACAAGAACCCATGGCCCAGGCGGCAGCGTTCAGCATCATAAAGATACCCTGATAAAGGAGTTGTAGGACCTTGCTCCAGTTCTTGTGGAAGGCTGCCCTCAGACCGGCAACAGCACCTTGGTGACTATGAACTTTATCAGCTGTTACGGTGCTGCTCAAAAGCATCTTCCTATAGAACTCGTTGGAAGCTGCCAGCAGGTGGCGGTAACCCTGACAGCTCTGTCACTGCTGTGTGACTTAAAGCATCCTCCTGTAAGACTTAGAAGTAGTTTACCCATAGATAGAAGTATTGCACACTGCACCCTCTTCACTGCACACGGCCCACCTCCATGCCTCAGTGACCTAATGGGGATGGACCCTTTACCGTACACGGCCCTTGCCTCGATGACCTAATGGGAATTGGGGATACATTTAAACCATAGCATTGGCATACAGCACTTAGATTTTCTTACTGGCAAGTTGACGAGAGGAAACTTAAATTACATTATCTGATGAGATACAGTGGTTTTAATACATGACACTTCCTACAACTGAAGGAGCTGGAGAAAAGGCGTTTGGTTTGCTTTAGATTGGTTTTGTTTCGTTTGGTTTCTAAGCAATGCTTATGAGCAGGATAGTGGTGGTAGGTAAAGGGTTGGAGAAGAAAAGAAGAGGAAGACTTGACGAGAAAGAATATAAGAATACTCACGCCTGTAATCCCAGCACTTCGGGAGACCGAGGCGGGTGGATCACGAGGTCAAGAGATGGAGACCATCCTGGTCAACACGGTGAAACCCCGTCTCTACTAAAAATACAAAACGTTAGCTGGGCATGGTGGTGCGTGCCTGTAATCCCAGCTACTCAGGAGGCTGAGGCAGGAGAATTGCCTGAACCCGGGAGGCAGAGGTTGCAGTGAGCTGAGATCGCGCCATTGCACTCCAGCCTGGGTAACAAGAGCGAAAACTTCGTCTCAAAAAAAAAGAAGAAGAAGAAGAAAAGAAAAGAAAAAGAATGTAAGTAGGGTTGAAGAGAAAACACAGTGCTAGGTATCCTATCACATTCATCAGGTTTGAAGAGCGATCATTGATTCTACCCCTGCACTTGATTCTCAAAGTGCTGTCCTTTCAAAGACATGTCATGCCCTGGGTGGGGGGTTAAAGAGTGGAGCGCAACTCACTCAACTCTGAATCTGTTCTAGTAGGTTTCTTAGGAGTGTAAAGGTGAGAACAATGTGTGGCGCTTCAAATCTGTCACGTCAAACCAGGTGTGGGCCGAGTTATGTCACTCAAATTGGTCCATAAAGGGATGAGAACTAAAATGCTGACAAAATGAGCACATCAACTTATTGAAAGCTATTTAATATGCTCAAGTTCACACCTACCTTTGGGAGATTTACACGAGACTCCCTTTTCCAGCTGTTTTTCCTTATCTTCCGACCAACGCATTAACCGATATTAATACAACATTTAATGCTGGGTGTCTTTGGGGGGCATCTCTTCTTTTTCTCTTTTTTAATTCCTCTTTGTATCTTTCCTTCCTTGGGATAATACCACTGGTGACTGCCGGGTCGCCCTCTGGTTGAGCCTGCAGGTGATTTTAGTCTAGTTTCTCTTTACCTTGCACACCCTACCTTAACACTCCCTTTCCTTTCCCTTCCTCCTCACTTTTCTCCTAAGACATTTGTGTAGTTTTGTGAGAGGAAGAAGAAAAGAGAGAAAGGAGGAACAGGTGAGGACGAAACCCTGAAGTGAGAGGCAGGAGGAGGAGTGGGGAGGGGTACGGTATGAAGGAGAGGGGTGGGAGGGGGACGGTGAGGAGGGAAGTGTGGGAAGAAGTGTAGGGGGGCCTAGGTGAGGGGAAAAGACCACTGAGGACTCCTGGTCAGTCAGAGGCCCTGTGTCCCCTCCATGTTTTAATGTCTCAGACAAGCCAAAAACGGGTCTGCGGGAAGTCATGACACTCACCAAACCCTTGACAGCAGCTATTCTTTACAAAGCCTGTGAACAATTGCCCGCCTGCCAGTGTCTGACTGAAATAATAGCTGTACCTACAGGATCATTTGGAAGACAGATGGTGGAGCCAACCCCATTCATCGGCTGGCAGCCATTTCATAACTCTCACTGTCCTGTCAGGCCAGGATGGGAAGGCAGAATGCAGCCTTGATAATTATTGAAGTTGAAGCTCATTAGATTGTTGTTTTTTGAGAGATCATTCCCCTATTCCGTCCTCGTCCTGCTCTTCTGCCCCAGCCCTGAAGTGCCAACCTCCTCCCGCAAAGTACTTTCAGAAATACCTTTGGCATCCTTAGAAAAAGCAGGTCTCCGAAATCTAAAGGCCTTAATGTTTGCTTGTGGAGGGTTTTTTTTTTTTAATTTACTCTGTCCTCTTTCTTTCTTGCACATCCAAAAAGGGGTCCCTCATCTTCCCTGCTATTCTCCACTTCCATGATTCTGGCCCACTTGTATTTATTTCACTGACTGGATGACCGTTCCAATATTGCACTGCTGTTCTCTACGTAAAGTGCCATGCACTTCCGTTACCATTTTTATAGCATACATTAATCCAAAGCCTTCCTCTTAATGCAATGTGTATGGATTTAGAGAGCCTTTAAGAACTCCGTATCATTCCAGTACATCTGAGACCTTTGGTTGTCATTCAAAAGCAATTTTTGAGAATTCAACTATGTGGATGTGAAAAGGAGTGAGAATGGGGAGAAATGATGAGATCTTACAAAGGAGGGCTGGCTTTATGAGCAGTAACCTGTGCAGTGACCCAGGACCCCATACTCGCTTTCATACTCTGCAGTCATCATCTTGAAATAATTAAACGTGTTTAAACAAGAGCCCCTCATTTTACACTGAATTCCACAAACTATATAGCTGGTTCTGCTTAAACTTCTGGAAAGTTCAGAACTGCTGAGGGCCCAGGAAGGAGTACTTTCTGAGCCTAAGTTAGGAGTCTGGAATACTCATAGCTCACAGAGACCAGCAAGTGGAGAAGACAAAGATCAGACCATTCAGCAAAGAAAACGCAGTCAGAAAATATTATTAGTGTCCATTAGAGCACCAACCCAGGAAGAGGCCTGCCTTTGACATGCTGACAAAAATCAAGTTTCCCAGCCAGAAGACTGCAGACAGACCCCAGATCACCGAACACCAGTTGGGAGAAAACTGGCTAGCATCAATCTTTTCCCAGTAGTACCAATTTCACTAAATATCAGTTCTACTGAAGCTTTAGCAGAAGATGCATCAGAAGGATTTGTAAAACAACAATAATAGTAAGGCTGGAATGTGAGTGTGAGCCTGTAAAGGAAAGGCTTTAAATGCCAGAGTGAAGTGAAAGCGGAAGCTCCTGAATATTTGAGGTGGGGAAGTGAGTGGGAGCTATGGCTGCTCCAAGAAAGGAAATACTCTTTCCAGACACATCTGTTCCTTTGTTCCTAAGGCTGGTCCAGTAGCAAACAACTCACCACCACCTTCCCCTGTGGCATGGTCCCTGCTCACTATGCTCCTTTCTCACACTGCCTTTCCTACTCCATGAACATACAGCAGAAGTCTCCTCGTTGTCTCCAGCTGTGGCCCTGCTGCTGCCTTGAACTCAAGTCACAGGCCACGCATCAGTCCATCACACTACAGATGCCTGAATTCATACCTCTGACTTCTCCCACGGTGCTTAGGTGAGTAACCCCACACATAGCCCTGCTCATGGCAGGCAGAATTCTAAGACAACCCCACTGACCCTCAGCCTCATATAATCTCCTCAACTTGAGTGTGGGCAGAGCCTGTGAATATGATGAGATACTATTCCCATGATGATGCTATGTCATTATATGGTAAAACGGTTCCTGCACATGATGTCAGGCTATGAATCAGTCAGCGTGAGCCTCTTCTGATCACAGGAGCCCTTTCAAAGCAGAGAGCTTTCTCCAGCTGTTGGCAGAAGGGCAAGTCAGGGAGATTACAACATGAGAAGGACTTGATGCACCGATGCTGCTTTGAAGTTGAACAGGATCAGGTGGGAAGGAAAGTGGGCAGACATAGAGCAGAGAGACCCCCAGCTGATGGCCAGCAAGGAAGCAGAGACGTCAGTCCTACAGCTTCAAGGCACTGAATCCTGCCAACAACCTGAATAGCTTAGAAGATTCTTCTCCAAAACCTCCAATTAAGAGTCTAGTCTGACCAACACCTTGATTTTGGCCTTTGGAGACGCTGAGCATAAAACCCAGCCAAGTCTGCTCGACTTCTGACCTACAGGACTGTGAGACTATAAACTGGTGTTTTTTTAAGATGCTAAATTTATGGTAATTGGTTGTGCAGAAATGGAAAAGTAGTATTGTATTTTAGCCCCTTCCTAGCACTCTCTTGTCTTGTGGTTCAAAGTCTGACACTTTAGCACTTGGGCAGGGTCATAACCAAGGTAAGCTTCAGGATTAGATTTGAAGGAATAATGAATGAAAAATGAGAGATGAGAGTCAAGCCAACCAATTGGGAGATTATTGCAAATAACCAACATGAATAAATCAGGTCCTAAATTTAATAGCATTGGATATAGATTAGAATGATAGATTTGAGGGTCTCTATGGAAGAAAAACTGTCCTGATTTAGCAACTGATTGGATGGGAGAGAAGGACAGCTCTAATGTGTTGGCTTCTGAAATAGTTGAAGAGAATGTGATGGAGTGTCCATTAAACTAAACGGAAATAAATGTATTAAACTCCTGAAGATGACTCTTCTAAGATTAGAAGGAACCATATTAGTTAAAATTGTTAGTTTCATCTAACAGCACCAATTCAATTGAAACTAGCTTAAGGGGCTGGAGAATAGAAGGGTACTACATATTAACCTGCGGTTGTGTCATAGACTCTAGAGATGGGAAGGTGACAGACCCAAGATGGGAGGAGCTGTCCTGGTCAGTGGGTCAGGCCCAGAACTGGGTAGAACAGCTAAATTGGCCCAAGTTATGGAAAGTCCCTGAAGCCACAGAGTGCCCCCTTTCCATCTCCCATCTCTTATTCCCCTGAAGACATCCTTCTGGGTCAGTTAGCCCACATAGCTGATAGACAATAGCCCTAGATAACTCTAAGGTTAGAGACAAGCCCAGGCTGAGCTGGAATTACTTAGTCCTGATTCCCAGTCCCCAGGGGAGATAATCATGTTAGCTAAGATGGTTGTCCCACCTCTCACCACACTGCCATACTACAGCTCTGTGGGAAAGGGGGAGAAGAATTAATTCTTGAGCAAGGCAGATACTCTCAAAGTTGTTTACCCTAAAAACAAAAGTGGTTTTTCAAATTTTCGTTTTCACAGACCCAAGAATGTACTCTTCTTTCTATACAGAAAAGTTTAGTATCCTGCAAAAAGCAGCTGGATTCTAATCCCTACACTCCCTCTAACTAGTGGTGTGAGTGACCCTTAGTTCTTCTAGCTACAAAATATGAAACCTGGCCCATGTGACACTGAGGACTCTCATATTTAATGCCCTGTAATTCTAAGTCCTTTTGAGCAGAAAGGATGCTGTATTGATCTAATCCTCCTGTTTCCCTTTCCCTTATCCTCCAAAGATCAGAAAGAAAGCCTCTTACCATTAATCCTCTCACTGACTTACAAGAGGTAAAAAGGCAACCAAGAAAATTAGTTTGTAGTTCGCATTCCAAGAGAGCTAGAGCACCTAAAAATCTCCTTAGTATTCAAAAAAAATTAAAAAGAGCTTGGCTTTAATTGGCTTAAAGTCTCTTGACAGAAGCAGTGGTTCTGTTTCCCACCACCACCACCAAAAGTGTGTCTCTGAGACCCACTGGGAAAGACCACTCCCACCCTCCTGGCTCTCTCCTGTACTTTTCCTTAGAACCATAGAAGGTTAGAGCTTCTGGTGCGTTAGTGCAAATCCCTTCACTTTTTTTCATGTTTAGAAATTTATGATTGATACAAAATCATTGCATATAATTATGGGATACAACATATTGTTTCAATACATGCATAAATAGTGTAACTATAAATCAGGGTAATGAGCATATCCACCACTTTAAACATTTACCGCCTCCTTGTGATGAGGACATTCAAAAACCTCTCTTCTAACAATTTTGAAATATACAATGCATTATTATTAATTCTAGTATTCCTCCTATCTAACTGTGGCTTTGTACCCATTGACCAATCTGTCACATCCCCCCATTTCCCCCTGCCCTCCCCATCCTCTGGTAACCATGATTCTGCTCTCTACTTCTATGAGAACAATTTTTTTATCCTCCACATATGAGTGAGATCACATGGGATTTGTCTTTCTGTGCTGGGCTTATTTCACTTAACATAATATCCTCCAGGTTTATTCATGTTGCCACAAATAACAGGATTTTATCCTTTCTATGACTGAATAATATTTCATTTTGTATATATATTACATTTTCTTTATCCAGTCATCTATTGGTAGACATTTAGGTTTGGCTATTATGAATAATGCTAGAATAAACATAAAAGTGCAACTATATCTTTGACATACTAATTTAATTCCCTTTGCATATATACCCAGTAGTGGGATTGCTGGATCACGAGGTAGTTCTAATTTTAATTTTTTAAGGAACCTCCTTACTGTTTTCCATAATGGCTACACTAATATACATTCCCATCAGTAGTGTATAAATGTTCTTTTTTCTCCACTTTCTTGCCAACACTTGCTATCTTTCAATTTTTTGATAGCAGTTGTATTAGTTCATTTTCACATCACTGATAAAGACATACCTGAGACGGGGAAGAAAAAAATGCTTAATGGACTTACAGTTCCACATCACTAGGGGAGGCCTCACAATCATGACAGAAGATGAAAGTCACTTCTTATATGGTGCTGGCAGGAGACAGAATGAGAACCAAGGGAAACAGGTTTTCCCTCATCAAACCATCAGATCTCATGAGACTCATTGCCACAAGAATAGTATGGGAGAAACTGCCCCCATGATTCAATTATTTCTCACTGGGTTCCTCCTACAACAAGTGGGAATTATGGGAGTACAATTCAAGATGAGATTTGGGTGGGGACACAGAGCCAAACCAAATTATTCTGCCCCTGACTCCTCCCAAATCTCATGTCCTCACACTTCAAAATCAATCAAGCCTTGCCAACAGTCCCCCAAAGTCTTAACTCATTTCAGCATTAACTCAAAAGTCCGAAGTCCAAAATATCATCTGAGACAGGGCAAGTACCTTCTGCCTATGAGCCTGTAAAATCAAAAGCAAGTTAGTTACTTCCTAGATATAATGAGAGTAAAGGCATTGGGTAAATACAGCCATTCCATATTACAAAGTCTTCATAGGTACTATCTCTGTCATCAAAGGATTAACAATTATAAACCAAAGATGAAATGAATAGAGAAGGAAAAAGACTGTAAAATATGTGCAAAATGAATATGCAAGGCTATTAAATATTGTCTCAGAATTGATAATGTCATCATAGCCAGTGGGGAGTCCAGGGTCATTAAAAACTAAATTATTAGTTAAAGGTCATTTTCTCAATATCTAACTCTAGTCCATGCCACATTTTAGTAGGGCATTTGGGCCATTCTGCTGTTATTCTCCTTGAAGTACATTTCTCGTCTTACTCCTGTCTTGGAAATGTAATGCATCACTGAGGCTTATGTTGTGTTCACTTTTAATGTGTGCTAACTGATTGGAAATGAGAAGCAGATGGACACTTGGCCCAGAGATTAACTCCATCTCCTGTAATTAGATGGTGTCAATTAAGGCTTCCATGGGCTCTTTCTCCTCACTGCCAAGTAAAAGAGCGCTCCACTGGGGCTCCTCAAAGCATTTGGGAACTAATGGTTTATTCAGTTCCTCCTTTGCATTTATTCACGGGTATTGAACAAACAGAAGCCAAGTTGTCTTTGTCTTTTTTTGGTTTTTCTCTAACAGCTTCATCTTTTGACTTTTCTTTTGGCAAGAGTTGAAACTGAATAAAGGGGATGCCCCTTGGCTGAACTTTGCTTCCTATTTTGAGTTAGCAGAATTTAGTGGGAAAGGTGAGGCAGGGAGTGGGGGCTCTGGCAGAGAGCTGCAGAGTCTTACTAAAGTGAAACTCAACCTCTAGCTTCTTTGAACACAGGAGGACAGGCAAGAATTTGGAGACTGACAGACCTTAGTTTGAATCTTGGCCTAGTTATTAGCTGTAAGCCATGTTGTTCTGTTAAATGGCTAAATAAAAAGCTCTCAAAATATATAAATAAAGCCCTCATTTATATCATTTGCCAATTTCTGTGATGCAAATACTCCTACCATGGCTGATTTCAAGCTACCAACATGATGTCACAGAATGCAAAGTTGGGAAGAGACTGGTACTATTGGCTCTCATAACCTATACAATCAAGCTCTAGCTTACCCCTGGCTGTGATCTCCAGCTTCTTCATCTGTATAAAAGAGACAAGGTACCCTGCAGGGTCATTTTTAAGATTACAGCAATAACTACAAAGTAGTCAAAACAAAGCCTACTCACCCTGGGAGCTTAAATGGTCCCTACGTATTACCATTTTAAGCTGGGGCCTTAGGAAGTGGCTTTACACTGCTGAGCACTCCAAGAAGTCAGAGCCTCAGCTTTGAAATTTTGGCTACTAAATTTCATTCCATACGTATGGTCAAGAATCTGGGGAATTGATTTAGCTAATCAAACTCATAAAAGGCATTTATATAAATCGTAATTCTAATTTACTACTTTGATTTAGTGTTTATATAGAATAATGATTTCCCAAACCTGAATTGGGTCACATGCTCTAATAAAGGACTTCTTTTCATGGCTTAGGAATCTGCTCATATGCAAAGTGCTATAAATGCATAAATGTTAATTATATTTAAATATGGTTAAATAATTATCGTGATTAAAAAATTAAATTGAGGCTGCCCCAGAAATTCCTGAGGCTATGTTCACATTATTATATTCCTGGCCTGAGAACCAAGACTGCTATTCTGCACTGGTCTCCTTGCAGGCAGCTAGTTCTTGCATTGACCCTGTGGAAGACTGAATAGATGGACGTGGGTAAGTAGAGAGTATATTTAAGCATCTTTGAGGGAGTACTGCCTGGGGTTTCCCAAACCACAGCTATAATGATAGATTTTAAACTCATTGAGTAAAGAAAAAAAGATGGAGATTACCATTTCCATTTTACTGTTATACAAATTGACACATGAAGAAGTAAGGACATATAAAAAATTATTAGATGAGCTCAGACTAGAATTCAGATTTCTGAAGCATGCTTTGGTGCTCTTTCTTCTGTACCTTGGATGATCAGTTGGGCAACACAAAAAGCATACAGTGCAGTGCAGGAGAAAAGCACATATGTAGATAAATATTAAAAGAGAGTGAGAACTGCTATGACAGAGGTGATGGAAGCATATACAGCATTTTATGGAAACACCATCAAAGGGAAACTAACCGAGTCTGGAAGAGGAGATTCGGTATGAGATGTGGCTGGGAGAGGTTCCAGAGGTGGGGACCTCTGAGCTGAGTTCTTGAAGGATGAGTAAGAATGATCTCAGAAGAAAAGGACATTGCAGGTAGGTTTCATTAAGCAACAGATTTTTAAAATGGTATTAGCACATAGACATTTATTAACAAATGCTCTTAGGAGGGAAATGACGCAGAATTGGAGTGAAGGAGGAATTGAGCTGTAATACAGTCCAAAGGCCTCAACCTATCCCATGAGAGCTTCGCACTGAGGTGTCCCCTTCAGAGTTTTTCCAAGTAGAAATCAGGAAGCCTGGCCATTATACCACCTTGTTGATCAGTCACCGAATGAGGGCTGCCCCTGGAAAGAGGTGTGACTTAGAGGTTGCCTTTTTCTTCAAAAGAAGGCTGACAGCTAAGAGCTATTTTCCAGCAGCAAGTGCTGGAGAAATCAGTCCTTCATTCCTGAGGGGAATCCGGACAACAGATCACATCATCTCTCACAAAGGGGTAGCTCTATCTGTTTTCTATACAGAGGAAAGCACTGAAGAAACAGTGATGCATGTGGGTGTCATACCAGTGGGTCAGTGTTTGTCATAGATGGAATTTCATGGGAAACATATTTTGAGACAGAGACAGAGATTGCGTATATGTGGTTTATTGAGAGTTGGGGAAATGAATATGTCCGTATAAACGTATACTGCTGTCCATCCCATGTGAATGTGAAGTTGCTCATTCTCTTTACTGACTCAGATGAAAAAGAGCACACTGCCAGATCAATGGCCACAAAACCTGTGTTAATATGCTATTTAGATAGGAAAGGTACCACATCTCATCCAACATGGTAGTAGAAATAGGGCACCACTTCATTGAATTTGCAGTACTCATGCATCTAAGAACTGTCTTTTTTTTTTGTCAGAGCCATACTGGTGAATTAAATGGGGTCCATTAACCCTGCATTCTGCCGTCCTTTAAGAGCAGTACTAATCTCTTCCTTGAAAAAGAATATTTTTTATTTTCTATCTTGTCTGAAGCAGGGTTAGTTTCAAGGAACAAATGTTAGGGTTCTACCATGTACCATGTATGTACTGATTATATATTTGGAAAGCAGGGAAATGACCATCAGATGGACAGTGAGAAGGAAGTATCAAAGTTGCCTACAACAATTCTAGTTTGGCTGGCTGGCTGGCTGGAGGCCAAAAAAAAATTGAGAGCAAATACTGAAAGGAGAAACAGCTTAGGAAAGAAGATGACGGTACATTTTTTTAAAATATCTTGAGTTTGACCTTAAAATACTAATATAGCAATTGGGTTTATGATGTTGAATTTGAGTGAGCACCTAATATGGAGAAGGTGACTGAGAAAATGAAAGTGGATGAGACCACCTGGAGACAATGAATAGCATGAGAAAAAAGAGGCCGAGTATGGCACCTGGGAAGAGGAATATTTAAGGGCCAGCAAAAGAAGACCCTCTGAAAGGAGACACATGAAATTATCTGAGGTAGCAAAAGAAGCAATTTGGCACAGCCAAGAGAGGAGGGATTTAAATGAGAAATGTCAAATTCTGCAGAGAGGTTCAAAATGTGTTTTTTTGTATTTGGTAAGTATTAGGGGCATAACAATTTTTAAAACAATTTAGTGTATCTCAAAATGGTTTCATGAGGTAACTGGGCAAAGCAAGTCAGATTGTAGTAAAGTGAGGAATTTATGGAAGTAAGAATTTATGGGAGGTCAGCACAAAAACTACCTTAGCCATGAAGTGGGTAGGTAGATAAAGGTGAATGGGCTTCTCTCTAGTTTTTAACATTAATGTTTAACTTTTAACGTTTAAATGCTAACGTTTAACATTCAATAACATTGTAAGGGAAAAAATATTGAGGTTCTCTAGATTATCTTCCAGTGAATCAATGAGAAATAGTTCATAACTGCTTCTGAATGAGAAAGTATCACTTCCCATAATGAAGGCATTTAGATGTTCTGCTAGTCAACTGTTCACACTAGCTGAACATCTGTAGGCTCTTTATCTCTGTTAATGGGGACATTTCAAAGAGCACAGCTTAAGGGAATTTTATGACTGGGCAAATTTTATTCAGTTTTGGGTTTTCTAACTCCTACTCTGTTAGAGACCCTTTTTCCTCTCCATCCCTCCTTCCCCAAACCACTCTTCCCTCCTACCTCTGCAGCTGGAAAATATTTGTTTGTCTTGATACAAAACTATATACAGTTGGCCCTCCATATCCCCACATTCTGTAATGCAGATGCAACCAAATATGGATCAAAAATATTCTGGAAAAAAAGTAACACTACAACAATAAAAAATAATACAAATTTAAAAAATATATAGTGAAACAACTATTTACACAGCATTTACATTGTATGATGTATTATATGTAATCTAGAGATAATTCAAAGCATAAAGGGGAGATGTGTGTAGGTTATACGCAAACATCATGCCATTTTATATCAGGAACTTGAATATCTGCAGAATTTTATATCCTCAGGGGTCCTGGAACCAATCTCCCTTGATATGGAAAGATGACATATATGTTTGTCTTTTTATGTTTTGTACATTTATATTGTTTTTATACACATAAATTAGATTTATTTACCTGTTGTTAATTTCAGCCAGATCTAACTTACAGTTTAGTTGAGATCTAGGAAAGGGAGAGGGCTGGCAATATTTCTTAAAGAGGTTAGCAAGTGCAGACACAGCTATTGATGATGTGTTTGTAGTCCATGTCAGGTGGAATGACAGACGCACTCTGCCATCTTCCAAAGGGATAGACTGGTAGTGCCAGTCACTTTTCCTTTCTACAATATTCAGCACAATAATCCAATATATAAATTTTTCATACATTTTGCCTTTTGGTACTGCTGCCTCTAAGGCCGCTGATGATGCTGATTGAAGATGCATTGATAGCCATTCACGGTTCTTAACTTCTTGCCAGCTTTAATTCCTTTTCTTCTTTAATGTTCATTGTTTTTAGGGCCTGAGATTATGTCCAGCTATTCTCAGGTGTCAGGGACTTGGAAGAGCTTCACTGGTCTTTAGCAAGCAGCAGATTCCTACCCTTACAAACATCCTTAAAAAGGTATCTACCCCTAAAAGGCCAAGCTGGGGAAGAAATTTCTCCTGGCTGGGACTCCCACAGATTTCTCTGCAAAATAATTTTTTTCAGCTCTTCTCCTTTCCTCACTCGTTCACTCATTTATTTATGTAGCAAATATTTATCAAACAGCTATTACTTCTAGGCTCTAGAAAATACAGTCCTTGGAATACAGCAGTGAACAAAATGATATGTTTCTGCCCTTATGAAGATCATACCCTAGCCACTTTGCTTAATCTGATATTGTCTCTCCTCACAAGTACTCCTTTCTTAGGAGAAAAAACATAGTGTTCTGGAAAGCTTCAACATAAAAGGGCTGTACTCTCAAGAATTTTGTGACAATACCTACCATTGTTTGAGCACATATGGAAGCAAAGATGATGGAGTTAAAAAGGAGAATGGATGGTGGCATTGGGATAAGAGGGAGACATGAGCTAGTGTCAGAGCGTGGGAGAACTGAGAAGTCTATACTAACCCACCAATCAAACATCTAGGAAAGTAAAATGGAAGGAAAAAATGAGAGCTATAACTTAAAAGAACAAGATTCCTCTTTCTTTGTATTTCTTTTCTATCCCCTTTGTATTTATGTCATTTGTCCATTTTCTATCCTTATGAAGACTTGATTTCCTTATGCTGTCATAGAATGAATAAAATCATTACTTTTATTTCACACATTATGTGACTGCATGTGCTTTGATTGTGACCTGAGGTTTCCAGCCGAACAGTCTTTTGACTGTCCTGGGAAAGCCCATCAGTCTTGCCTCCCCACCTCTGCATAGCTGTCCCAACTCTCTGATGCTGTACATATGCAAGAGTGCATTCACTGGGAGCACCTCGTCCTACCTGTGAGCCACACTTAACCCAATTGGCAAATATTGGTCCAGAGCAGGCCATTATCTGCTAGTTTCCTTTAATAAAAGATGCCTGATTGTCTAGTTTCTGCTGAGGTGACTTGTGGGTCTCAGCAGCCCACATCATGGGCCTGATCTCACTGCTTTGCAAGGCCTTCCCTTTCTAATACCAACATAGAAGCTGCACAATAAATATATACTGAATGAACAAATTTTATCTATACTCTCATACTTTCTCTCAGGTAGGAAATCCTTATAACTTTCGTTGAAGAAGTATCCAAATGATTGAAAAAGAACAAATCAAAGTCGTTCTTTCAATGTTTCCAACTAGAAGTGAAAAAACATTTATTTTCCACTTATCTTCCTTTATTCCAGCTACTGACTGGTTCTTAATCTTAAAAAGGCACATTGACTTGTGAGCTCAGGTTATCGTCAGTGCACTAGAGAAAAGAGCAGATGGTTTGCTGGATCTAGGAATTCCCAGTAGTTTATCTCCATTATTCAACAGATCATTAATTTGGAGCTTCAAAATCACAACTGAGCACTAAGACACCCTTGCCTTTAAAGAAATTGGTAATGATTGGGGTTTCTCACCATCCATGAACATAAAGGATATAAAAGTCTGGGAAGAAAAGACTTCTTTCACTATTTCAAAGAACTCTAACAATATAATGAGAGTAGGATAATGGGATGGACATACTCTTCCACCCCCAGACTCCTAGAAGATAAGATGAGGAAATCTTTCTTGGCCAGGGATGTTTTTCTTGGATTCTGGGTAGTATTTAGAGTTCTAGTCTGACAGTGCTACAATGTGTAGCACATTGTTATCCAAAAGGAATTTTAGTGATCATCTTGGCAAAATGAAAACTGATCATTTATGACCAGTTTTCATAAACCTGGAATTCTAAAACCACTGAACAACTCTGATACAAAACACAAGAAATATAACAAGTAGTTTTAAATGCATGGTTGGATTCAGAAGAAAGCAGGGGAATTTCAAGGATTCGGAGATGAACAGGCTGCTGCAAGTAGAGCTGCAAGCCAAGACAGGAGCCCATTTTGGGAACCAAGTGGTTTGGGTGTGAATGACTGTCAGTGCTGAAGGAAGGAGTCAAGGCCTTGAGCCATGAAAATTGAGCAATGAAAGGCCCCACAGAAATTCAAGTCCTCACAGGCCTATGCCTAGAAAAAGGCACAATAGAAAAAAAAAAAATCATCTCACCAGCAAAGGGAAATAAGGAAGCTGGCCTATCTTGACATGAATTCTGGTTGGAAATTTTGTAGTGTTTCCTGTAAGAAACTGTAACTTTAAGCCTAACTTCATGTTAGTTTGGCATTCTTATTTACTACCTGCAAAATCCAGGAAAACCCTATAGAAATCTTTCTTTATCCGTTCCTGGACAAGTAAATAATCCACACTCAAGTTACTATCATAACCTGAGTTAGCAATTAATGCCTTATTTAGAAAAAAGTGGTTGTTGATAAAACACTGTGGTTTTACTTATAGAGTGCTTATTTTATGAATCTGTAAGTCTTTATATCTACCTGCCTATCTCAGTAGGCCTGTACAAAATTTATCTAGAATGTAACCTGAGTTAGTAATTAACACCTGATTTAGGAAAAATTGATTGTTGATGAGTACACTGTAGTTTTATTTGTAGACTGCTTATTTTATCTGTTTTTACATATAATTACCTACTTCAGGAGGCCTATACAAAATTCATCTAGAATATAACTGAGTCCTTCCAAGAAGCTCCTTTTACTATCATCCTAAAACATGAGATAGATAACATTTCTGTTATGGAGAAATACTTGAAATTGGGTGACTCCAGCCAACTCTGTATGTGGGTTCCTGCCTGGTGCTTTGAGCAAGACTAGTCTTGATTATGCAGACCAGGTTAAGGAGTGTTCTAATAAATGAGAGCCCTTTTAACATTCAGGAGCCTCATACCCACCTCCAAGTCCACTGAGTGCTTAAAATGAGCATGGCTTTTCCCTGAAATGTCTTTGTTCAGACCACACAAGTTTCCCATACTCTGCCTCTTCAATTCTTGAGCTGCCTCTAGGTCCCCACCTCCTTCTCTCTTCTTCCTGTACCTTGCATGCTAACCTGAAATCTCAGCTTTAACCCAGATCATTCCAGTCATCACTACTCACCCTGGGGGGTACTTTGTCCTGTGTCAACTCCATTAAGTCACCTCCTAAGATGCCCATTCTTGTATGTTTCTGGTTGAGAGTTGGCCCAGAGAGTACCCGTATGGAATATAGACGGCAAAAGTGAGGCAGCTGTGGTTCCTGGCTGAAGGTCATCAAGGTTAGATGCAGTATCCAAAAAATGCTGAAGTACCAGTGGACTCCAGCTTGTCCTCACCCTCCTCCTCTCTGCTTCCAATACTTCTTCCCGACTGTTCCTCCGGTTGACCAAGGAGAGCTCCGGGACCTACCTCAGACGCTTGCCGGCAGTCTTGCAGAGGCACAGCCACCCACAGAGGCCTCCTGTGACATTCATGTCTGCAAAGTCCCATCTTGGAGGTTGGACATGCTTGACTTCTCAGTCACACTGGATGTTGACTACTTTGATCCTCCCACTTCCTTCCTGCACTGTCACCTCCACAGCTCCTCTCATAATTGAGCCAGGTCTAATTCCTGTAAGAAACCCCTTATCTCATGACAAATAGTGATTCTATTTCCCTGATTGACCATGATTGTGATTCACCCTATTATAGTTCCCCAGAGACCTATCATATAGGACAGGATGATAAATATTTGTTATATCAGGATTCAACCCTGTTGACTTTTTTCTTGGACCATGGAGTGGCATGAAATCAGACAGAAAAGATGAGGCGACCCTTATCCTAAAGGAAGCATATTGGCTGCTGCAGTTTATACAGCTCATTGGCTCATTTACTGGCTCAGAACATCATTGCCACATTCGGCCTCTTCTGTGCTGCCCCTCAAGTCACAGAATGCTCAGATTCACAGACTCCAGGCCATGGCAGGACTGCCAAGCAGTATCACTCTCCTCGTTTCACTCTATCTTTTGCCCACCCCCATCTGTGTGCTTTGCATTCCTTTTTCTCCCATTCATGGAGCAAGCAGAAATAGCACCCTTCTCACATGCTGAGGTGGAATTCCGAAAAGAACCATTTCTGAGTTGTCACTTTTAAAGATGTCTTGCTGGCACTGCAGAGCAGCACATCAGCTAAAAAGTGGGTAACCTTCATCTTGGCACACATTTCTCACTCAGCAAGTACACCCCAGCAGTTCCCACTTGGAGTTTTTTATGGAACAATTTTGTAGAATTTCCATTTATTACACATTTAATTGCCTTTTAATTGGTGCAGCTGTCTTCAGCATGCTTGAGGCATATCGGAACTATCTTCCTTAGAACCCATTTCAGGCTTGCTTCCTGCCCTGGATTACATTATTGTCAGTCAAAACTTTGTGCTTGGGCCTCCCAAGTTTAATCAAAGACTTACTGTCTAGTATAAAAGTTTCTGATGTTCATAATTTCTATAGGCAGTGGGGAAAGAACAGTCCTAAAAACTGAAGGTAATCTCTAAACTAAAACTAACATTGTAATGTACCAAGTCCATGTCAACATGCAAATAATCATCAGTGGGTCTTGGAGTTCAGCAACATAAACTCCAATTCTAAATCAATTATTATCAAGCCATATGTCACAGGTAAGTGGTTTAGCTTTCTGGACCAAGGAAGTTAGGTTGTAAAGGTCCTGTCTGAATTTAACATTCTGTTTGTCTAATTATGACTTGTCAAAAGACCCTTATGATTTGTATCATATAGTTGAAACATTTTTAACATCAAGAATATAGCTTTTAAATATTGTGTTTGGATTATTTTTACTTTTGGCATGGATAAGCTCTCCGGATACTTGCTTTTTGATTTATTTACGTCAGTATTTATTACACTAAGGAAGACGATGGTAGGGCTGGCTTAGGAGGTCTACATTTAGGCTGGGAGTGTCTCAGAGCCTTGGTTTTTACACCTGTGGCTCTAGAGTAATAGCTACCTCCTAGGTAGATAAATGAAGATAATGATCACAGAAATTCTTTATAAACTGAAAGATGTTGTATAAATTCATGTAGTCATTATTTTAATAAGAAATATACCCCCAGGTGATATGAAGACTTCCTTCTGAAAAAAAAAAAATACAGATTACAGAACAACCCAAGTTATTCCAGGATCGATTACTCACTCAATTACTCAGGATGCTTTTTGACTCTGACCTCTTGCCCTGCTCTTTAGCATCTCTACCCAGAGTGGACATAGATGAGGAAATCTAGCCACTTCAGTTTGCTCCTTAAATACTGGTTAATGCTTTGGTATGAGAAAAAGATGCAAACAAGGAGCTGGGAAAGATGTAAACCCCTGCCCCCCCCCACCACCGTAACGTTCTTGGTTGGAGTCTACCACTGAGGGGCACCCACCTGGGACATGCAGACAGGAGAGTTGAAGCCTCACTCAGGGTGGAGAGGTGAGGAATGACAGTGGCAAACAGACACAGACAGACTGACAGTTACAGCCTCTCTCAGCGAACTTTGGATGTGTTGCACTCTCAACATCACTCAGACTGAGATCGTTGGTGGAGGTACCCCAGAAGTTGCTAGAAATTTTGGTGACTTCTGGTGAGCTCATGAGGAGCAGCCAGTCCAGAGCTACAGGTTGACATTTGAGGAATGGTTTCTCTGATGCTTGGCTTCCACAGCTCCTCCAGCAGTTGCATAAGCCCCTAGTTCTCTATAGGAAAACTTGTAATTCCTAGGATGCATATCATGGCTTCTATTTTGCAGACTGAATCCTATTTGATGTAAACCTCTCTCTTGTCACCAATGCTATGTATGGCAAAAATATGTTAAGCACTTACTATAAGCTATTGTGAGCCAGTCACTTTACTAAGTGCTTTACATGTATTATCTCACTTACTTCTCATCATAACCTTCAGATATGACTTTCAGGATCAATCCCATTACTTCCTCCACTTTACAGATAAAGAGACTGAGTCTCAGAGAGGTTAAGTAACTTGCCCAAGGCCACACAATAAGATTTGTAGTGTCACAGACCTTAAGAACCACAATATCTTTATGAAATTAGCCAGTAGGATAATGTTCTTCCAGGATAATACATTTTGAGAGCCCAGTGGGAAATTAAAGTGAACCAGCATCTCCCCAAAACCACGGCCATTCTATCCTAGTGAGGCTCCAAAATACCACCATGACAGTCAGAGTGATCAGAGATCTAAAGTCACTAGTAAAACTAGGAACACAGGAGGGAAGTGTTTAGTGCCAATGGGCATTGTTAAACTATCAGAACTGGTTTTGAGTCACAGGTAGGGCAGAGCAATGGTGGTAATGGCAGTGATTGTCGCCTCTTCAAGAAGCTATGAAAAAAGGTCTGAAACTCTCATACCAGTTACCTTTCCTACTGAACTAAGACCTACAAACATTCTCTTGTCTGACCACAAAGTCAGGTTTCAGAAAGAGCTTTTCACTTCAAAGAGATACTGACTTGAGCCTCATGATGTTAACTGAGCAGGGCCCCATGTGGACATTGCTTTGATTAAAAGGCTTAGCTGTGGTTATAGGACCTTTAGTAATTGACACCATTTCATCAATTTCATCAAATGAATATGTATTCCTTCCTACAGGAACTTCAGATATGACTATTACAAGGTTGGCTTGAAGGAAGAGGAAGCAATATAGAAGAAACAAGCCAAAGAACCACTTTTACAGTAAACATGTGAATCTTACTGCACAAACTAGAATCTGCAAGAAATGTCACATATTTTTTAAAGAAGCTGACTTTGAAATCTCCATCCCTCTGAATTGATGGGAAATTCAATTTTAGTCATTGTTAGAGTTTTCTCTCCTCTGTATCATCTCCCCAAGATATACAAATGTCCTGAAGTTCCTCTGCAGAACAGGCTATTTCGGAAGGCCTCCAGCAATTGGTCCCTGGTCATATTTCAAGCTCCCATAGCTCCATGAAAATGGGAGACTCACTGCAACATCATACATGTATTCAGAAACATTGGCACCTGCAAGCCCTGTATCTGGGCTGTGCCTCCTGGAAAACACAAGCCATTCCTCACTGAGGACCTTCTCTCTTCCTGGAATGGTTTAAGGGAGTGGGGCACTGTCCTTGGTAATTTTCATCATGAGCCTCTTATCATTCCCGTTGCAGCTGAGAAGTCACTTCTGCAGGGAGGCCTTTCCTGACCACCTAATACACTATCCCCATTCCTAGCATATACATTATTATCTTTAAAGTGTTTATTTCTATCTAAATGAATGTGGTTCATTGATTTTAATTATTCATTTCCCACCTTCTTTTAGCTCCTCCCCATATTAATAATAACATTAAACATTTATTGAAAGCTTACTGTAAGCTAGTTATGAATCCAAGGGATTTACAGCTGGACTCCTTTAATGCTCAAAATAAGCCTGTGATATGGGTTCCATTTCATCAAGCCCATTTTAAGCAAGTGAGATGCGGAGGCTCAGAAAGGTTAAATAAGTTATTGAAGGCAATCCAGCCAGAATGACTGAGGCAAGATTTAAACCCAAAGTGTTCATCTCTAGCGTTCTACTGCTTAACTACCATGTCATTCAGCATTTCTCCAGTTATTATCACCCAGGATTTTTGCTCTGAATTACTAATTAGTAATTGACACCATTTCCTCAATTTCATCAAATGAATATATATTCCTTCCTAGAGGATGTAAGAATACACCCAACATTCCCTTTCTTCCCTACACTCTTTCTTCCTTTTTTCAGTATTTATTTAGATATAACTTGAATTTGCTAACTTATTTTCTCATTCTACATTTATAGCCCTTGGTTTTAATTTTTCTTCTGGTTGGAGTATTTTAATAAATTTTCAAGCAGTGTTTTATATATTAAAACTTCTGGGGCCTGGTATAACTAAGGATATCTTTATTTCACCATCATATTTAAATGATTGGTTCAAACAAATCCAGACTTTTATATCTAACCAAACATCTTGATTTGTTTGAACCAACAGCCATTAACCAAAAAATAAAAAATAAAAAATTCTAGATTTGAAGTTCCTTTTCTTTTTAATACTTGAAAAATCATCAGTTGTGCTATATTCAGGGTTATTGAATCTTCTGATGTCAATGTGATTATTTTTCCTTTGCAGATGATCTGCTTTATTTTCCTACCCAAAAGGTTTTAGAATTTTTTCTGTCTTTTGTGTTCTTCTTCTAAGTGTGCGCGCATTTTAAAAATCTATCTTGCTTAGCACTCTACAAGCCCTTTCAGCCTGTGGTATTAACATATTGTACATAAGCTTTCTGTTGCAGTATAATAAACACGCCAGAACTTGGTGGCTTAAACAAGCAACTTCTTCTTAATTTGTGATTCTATGGGTTAGCAATTTGGGCTGGGTTCTGCTGGTGGCTCTTCACAGTCAACTGCTTGTCAGTTAAACTGCTCTGCCTCTAGCGTCAATTGGCAATCAGCAAATAGTAGAAGAATGAGGATTACTGGGCCATATGTTTCTCATCATCCATTTGACTAGCTTGGGCTCAGTCACAGTGCGGCTCAGCTTCCAAAAGCAACAAAAGATGGTAAGTCCCAGTGCACCGCACTCTTCAAATCTCTGCTTGCATCAATTTCACTCTTTTCTCATTGGCTAAAACAAGTCACTTTGCTAAGCCTACTCACTTGCATCAGGCCTTCTGCCTGCCCCAGTTTTATCTGCTCTCCACCCAGGTGGGCTCCAGCACTGCCCTGACGTTACCCTGAAGCTTCTAGCTGCTGCTGAGCCAGCAAGGCTGTTTTTCTGCCTGGCAAGAAATTTTCTGCTTGTAGTAATGTGGGAGAATGCTCAAGATATAACTAGAAAACTCTTTTCTGTAGTCTGTTTCCAATCTTGGCACCAGATCCTCTACCCCCTCTCCACGCTCACCGCCCCCATCCCTGCCCCATCATTACATACCCTGAGACCCAATCACCTTCTGCCTCACCAGTAGCTTTTCACCTTTTGTGGGGTTTTTATGCCATATTATTAGATGTATCCAACTTGTTTATGTGACATCTTTGGGGCTGGTTCAGAGTAATGAGCCAGCATCTCATATTAGGTCACCATCTAGGCAGGAAACATCTGTGTATGTAATTTCCGAAGTCAATTATTCACTAATCCTAGCCCCAGAGAACATCTAGCTCCATGAGTGCTGAACTCTTCTCTTCACCAGATATTTCCTTCTGGCTCATATTCAATCCCCAAAATCAACACAGGATTTTTTGTTATCTTATTGCTCTTTAAAGTTGATTGGCCTCCTGCAAAAATGGATCCTATACAAACTCACATATACACAAACACCCAGATTCAGGGCTAAAACTGACCTTAGAACACACAACATTTTTGAATCCTTCCTTTTCTCTTTCTTGACATCGATATTTAATCCCTGATGCTTTGAGCATTTTTAACAGTTTTTCTAAATCATACAGGCATCTAGATCTCTCTCTAGCCACATAGCACTTCTGTTATTTCATTTTATCATTATTATACTTTAAGTTCTGGGATACATGTGTAGAACATGCAGGTTTATTACATAGATATACAGGTGCCATGGTGGTTTCCTACACCCATCAACTTGTCATCTACATTAAATATTTCTCCTAATGATATCCCTCCCCTTGCTCCCCACTCCCATGACAGGCCCTGGTGTATGATGTTCCTCTCCCTGTGTCCATGTGTTCCCATTGTTTAACTCCTACTTATGAGTGAGAACATGTGGTGTTTAGTTTTCTGTTCCTTTGTTAGTTTGCTGAGAATGATGGTTTGCAGCTTCATCCATGTCCCTACAAAGGACATGAATTCATCCTTTTTTATGGCTGCGTAGTATTCCATGGTGTATATGTGCCACATTTGTTTTATCCAGTCTATCATCAAGGAGCAATTGGGTTGGTTCCACGTCTTTGCTATTGTAAACAGTGCCACAATTAACATATGTGTGTTTGTGTCTTTATAATAGAATGATTTATATTCCTTTGGGTATATGCCCAGTAATGGGATCACTTGGTCAAATGGTATTTCTACTTCTAGATCCTTGAGGAATGACCACACTGTCTTCCACAGTGGTTGAACTAATTTATGCTCCCATGTGGACATCCTTTTTGTTGATGCTGATGCTATTCCTTTCTGTTTGTTAGTTTTCCTTCTAACAGTCAGGCCCCTCTACTGCAGGTCTGCTGGAGTTTGCTGGAGGTCCACTCCAGACCCTGTTTGCCTGGGTATCACCAGCAGAGGCTGCAGAACAGCAAAGATTGATGCCTGTTTCTTCCTCTGAAAGCTTCGTCCCAGAGGGGTACCTTCCAGATGCCAGCCAGAACTCTCCTGTATGAGGTGTCTGTCAACCCCTGCTGGGAGAGGTCTCCTAGTCAGGGACCCACTTGAGGAGGCAGTCGATCCCTTAGCAGAGCTCAAGCACTGTGCTGGGAGATCTGGTGCTCTCTTCAGAGCTAGCAGGCAGGAACATTTAAGTCTGGTGAAGCTGCCCCCACAGCTGCCCCTTCTCCCAGGTGCTCTGTCCCAGGGAGATGGGAGTTTTATCTATAAGCCCCTGACTGGGGCTGCTGCCTTTCTTTCAGACATGCTCTTCCCAGAGAGGAAGAATCTAGAGAGGCAATCTGGCTATAGTAACTTTGCTGAGCTGCAGTGGGCCCAGGTCAAACTTCATAGCAACTTAACTTACACTCTGAGGGGAAAACCGCCTACTCAAGCCTCAGTAATGGCAGACACCACCCCACCACCACCACCACCAAGCTCGAGTGTCCTAGGTTGACTTCAGACTGCTGTGCTGGCAGCGAGAATTTCAAGCCTGTGGATCTTAGCTTGCTGGGCACCATGGGGATGGGATCCACTGAGCTAGACCACTTGGTTCCCCAGCTTCAGCCCCCTTTCCAGGGGAGTGAGTGGTTCTGTCTCACTGGTGTTCCAGGCACCACTGGGATATAAAAAAAACCTCCTACAGCTAGCTCGATGTCTACCCAAATGGCTGCCAAGTTTTGTGTTTGAAACCCAGGGCCCTGGTGGCATAGGCACTTGAGGGAATCTCCTGGTCTGTGAATTGCAAAGACCATGTGAAAAGCATAGTATATGGGCCAGAGAGTACCATTCCTCATGGCACAGTCCCTCACCACTTCCCTTGGCTAGGGGAGGGAGTCCCCCAACCCCTTTCCCTTCCCAAGTGAGGCAACGCCCCTGTGTAGGCTGCATCACTGTCTACCCAGAATAATGAGATGAGCCAGGTACCTCAGTTGGAAATGCAGAAATCACCTGCCTTCTGCATTGATCTCACTGGGAGCTGCAAACCACAGCTGTTCCTATTTGGCCATCTTATGCCTGCTATTATTACCACAAAGCACTTCTACATATGTCTAGGACTGCACTTTTTGGGCCTGGGTAGCCTGGGTTCTTATTCTTTCTCCTTGCCTGAATTGTAGCCATCCTTCAAAGTTTAATTCATCTATCTCTACATCCAGAAGGCCCTTCCCTTATTTCTCAGTCCAAGGCAACCTCTCTGAACCTGCATAGCACAGAGACTGTAATAGCCTCATATGTGCAGGATTTGCTTGCCTTTCTGTGGGTGTCTGCATTCAGGTTCTCCAAAATACCTACTAGGCTATCTATAGTACTTCACAAGACTAACCGCAAAGCCAAAGGTTAAGACATTTAAGTTCTGACCCTCCCCCTACTTTACTGAGGCAACCTTTCCTTTTCCAATTTATTTCAGCATACAAAATAGTTTAGATATAAAAATAAACTTTTCTGCATTGGGAATGAGATTACGGATGTGCGTTGCATGTGGCATGCCAATTGTGGCTCTTTTATCATTTCGTTTCATGACTTTAAGCCAGTTGCTTTGCTTCTCTGATTCCTGTCTTCCTCAACTTAAAAAAAAAAAAAAAAAAAAAGCTGGGGCTAGGTGATTTGTGAGGCTCAGTCTATGATTCATGTTGTAAATACCTTTATGTCTGGGCTCCCATATCCTTACTGATTGATTCATTGGTTGATTGATGGATTGATCTGTGGCTCCTATAGCACTGTGAGCAAATATTGGGGCTTGGTATTATTCACTTAATCAAGGAATCAGTGATTATCTTAGGTGCTTTGTAGTCTTGATTCCTGAGTAGGTGGACTCTGATCTAGTGGATTGCCAGATCATGGGCATATTTTCAGAAATTATCTCTGAAAGCAGATGTTATATTAGTCAGCTGGCTCTGTTTCTTTAGGGGAGTCCAAGTTTCTGATGACTCATCTGTGATGAGTAGCTTCCCTGAGAAAATGACCTCTAGGTAAGTATAGATAAACTGAGATGTGCTGCAGGTTGTTTTTCCCTTACCTAAATTATATCATTTCCATCTTCTAGAAGGTAAAATCAAGACCCTGTGGAAAAATCCCTTTTATCCAAGGTATTTCATGTTTTATGGCAGATGCCTTCCTGGGAGTCACTACTTGGATGTGGTCTGAAGGTGGGAAAGAAAGAAATTGGCTCCTCCCTGGGGTGGAAGCTCTGGTTCCAGAAGGCTAGCTCCCATTGAGGATGGCAGACAAGGGAGTAGAGCTGCCTTCAGATGCAGATGCCCAAACTCCTTTGGGGTTTCTGAAAATGCAGTGACAAGGAGCAGATCATTTTCTAGATTTCACCCAGAGGGAGAAAGCTGAAGCCCCCTGGGCCACCCCAGCCAGTAACTGTGTAACTCCTCCCCTGACCCAGTGTTTCTAAGAAATCCAAACTGGCCAGAATCTTCACAACTCACTCCCCACATGGGCACACAGCAAAGGGGCTGACTCTCTGATGTCACATCAGTTAAAACCCAGCCAAGCAGTGGGAATTCTCTGTATTTTGCTCTATTATTAGAATCCAATTACCATCTGGTGGCAGGCTATAGGGAAGTGCTGCTCTTCTGCGTCAGCAAACACACAAGGCAGCAAGCAGTTTGGTGTGCAAGTTGGAAGTGTTTAGAGCTTAGAGCAAAAAGTAGAGAAATAATTTTATTTCTGCCCAAAGAATCTCATGCCCATTGGGATTCCCTTGGCTTCAGGATACATTATTGAGCTTGACCTTACAAAGGAAGGACCTTATTCTGGTGTCATGGTGACCTTTAAATTCTGAAACCCTGTGCCCAGGCCTAAGTCCATGCGTTCAGGATGTCCTTCACTGTGCCTACCTGTTTCCTTCCCTCCTGAAGGCAGCCCAATAACTGGATATCAGGCTTTCCTCATGAGGTACGAAGATGCTGCTTCAAGAACTGCCATCTGAGGCAAGACTGAACAGCCACTGGCCTTGATACCCATCCCTCTCCCCTTTTCTTGACTCAGGTCCCTATGGTAAGGGAAGCCACAGGCTGCTTCAGTCAATGGCTTGATGGATGTGGAAATATTCTGATGCTTATTTGATAGATATAAATAGTTTAATGGATGTTCAGCCCAAAGGTTCTCTTGGCCGCCTCCTGAGGTCATTTGTTCTACCAAGGGTGGAAAAGAAGTTATGCCTATAATTTCTCCTATGCCATCTGAAACATCTTTGGATGTTTAATGGAATTAGAATAAAGGGAAGTATTGCTAGGGGGATGGAAAAAGAGGATGGGGGAGAAAGCAGGGTCAACATGTCTTCAACTAAGGGACAGAACATATTTATCTCACATGTTCTAGATGCCTCTGGAGTAAAATATTTCGTTTCTGTCCCTTTTTGTTATTGAAGTTCCTAATTTCACTGTTTTTTGATTCTTCCCATTCTGTCCCTTCTTTCCAACCAGGTAGGTACGCGAGTTGTTGCAAATGGAAAGGCATTGAAAAAGGTCAGGAAGTAGGCTCCTGAATGCTTAAATCCTGTACTCAGTGATCTGCCTCCAAGCCCATTCTGTCTCTTCATGAGACAGGGAATTTCTCTGTCCATATTAGAGACAGATCTAAGGCCTAACGCAAAGTAGAACTGAGTCCTTTTCCCTTAGGCCCACCCCCAGGTCTCAGCTCTTCACATGCCCACCCCACCCCCAGTTCTGTTCATAAGCAAGAAGTACTTAGAGTGTGGAGAGAGCACAGAGCTTTGGGCCAACATCTGAAGCGGAGCTGGTAAGCAGCCACCCACACAGGTATCTCAGGCCAGGGCAGCAGCCCCAGAGTGTCTGATTTCACCTTGAACTTTGTGAATAATATTTGAAAGCTCTTTTATTCTTTTCGCTGGCAATCAAAGTAGTGTTAACAAATAGAGCCAGAAATCACAAGTAGCCAAAATATGATTCGAAAGAATTATAAATTTTTGTCCCTTTTCTGTTTGAAGGTTTATAGCTGGGCCAAACAAAATCCGGTGAGGTTTTTCCCTCAGAACCCTTCATTTCCCTGAGTTTGTCATTGCCCACTTCAAATCACTTTCCTCCCATGCATGGGATCGTTTGGTACATATCCTTCTGATGTTAAAATCCTGCTCCTACAAGATACTAGAAACTCATAATGCTATGTTTTGTAATCAATTGTATCTCAATGTTAATGAAATACAACATTAAGCACAGACTATACATTAGGATTATTACACATTGTCTCAATCATCACAAAATTCCACAAAGTTGTCATTATTATTCCTATTTCATATGTTAGAAAACTGAAGACCATAGGCATTAATTGAATTTTTCGAAGGCATTTGTCTGGTAAGCAACAGATGCAGGATTTGAACTTGAAGTCATGCTCCTGCCAAAACCACTGCTTCTTAAAGACAAATAGCCATAACTTCCGCAGATACAGAAATAGTGCAAATGAACAACAGATTTCAGAGACTGTTCCACTGCAAAGGCACACACAGGGAGCACCTGAGCAAGAGCAGCCGACAGACAGCACTGTTCAAGCTCAAGGCAAACAGTAAAAGTGAGAGAAAAGCGGTACAGGTTATTTAGATTGTGCAGGGGGAAAAAAAAAAAACATCCTTACCAATTTGTAGTGAGCATAGCAAATCTGTCTCTCTTTTTTTTTTTTTTCCTTTGGTTTGAGAGCTCTTTTAACTGAAGCATTGTACGAATGGTACAGTCAATACTTTGAAGAGCTAATCTTCTGAGTCTACAACTCAATAAAGAGAACACAACACATCAACACATAATGGTAGATCGTCAGGACACGGACATTGCCTTTGGATGCTCCAGGTAACTAGCTACTGCCTGCTCTCTGGTGGGAGGAGCTGGTCGTCAAAATTTAGCTCAAAGTAGTTGAAATGTTTATTTGAGGAACCAGTAAATCCACTTAAGATTATCCATACTGACAGTTTGCTTTGAAGAAAAACCCTCTTTGTTATAATTTTATTTTAAGAACCCATGACTATGATGGTGTTGGGGTCATGTATGTGTGTCCCAGGTGGAGTTTGCCATTTGTGGGTTCCTTGTGCTGATGCTCAGGGAGGACCATTATCGCTGCCTGTCTGCATCCTCACCCACCCCAAAGAGAAGAGAATGATTAGGGAGAAAGAAAGGAAACTCATATGATTTTTGCCCTAGACTGAGGCTATGTTAAAAGAATAATGATGACCAGTTGTCCTGTTCTTGACAAGGATAATGTAAGGACAAAAGGAATGATGCTTAAGCTTTTTCTGTTGCAGATTAATATTCTTTAGAACAAGAAAGTTATTCAAAATCATTTCTTTATAGTCAACGTGTGGGTAGTATTTATTTTAGAGAAAAAATTGTATGGATGTTATTTAGGTCACCTGAGTTGAATAGATTGGGCAATAAAAGATTTGTTAAATACCTTTCTCCACTGGGCACTGTACTAGATGCTGTTTTTATTAAAGACTAATTGGGCATTTAGTTGGCTGGGGAATAGTAATTGCTCTGAAATGTAAGCTGTTTTGAATAATAGCTATCAGCGTAATAAGGATTTACTCTGCAGACTTTATGGGCACAGAGGGAAAGGGTTTTAGAAAAAGACTTGAGCTTAGAAGACTCATGCAATTCCATTAGGCAATGTTTTCCCAGGAGTCCCTGGAAATGGATGCCATTCTCCCCTATGGGAGCAACAGAACCTGGGCTTGTTATTTATCAGAAAGAAAATGTTCAGAAAACCCAATTGACTAGTCTGATCTTTCCAGAATGGAGTTAGCTTAAGACCTGGCCTCTCAGATGTGTGATGGAAGAGAACATAGTATATTTATTTAGTGAGACTTAGTGAATGCTCAGTGAATAATTGTGGAAAGAATAAGTCAAGATAGAAACTTATTTTTCCAGGCACTCTAAAAAATAATATAATTCCCTGAGGAAGAACAGGGAATAGAGGAGGAAAGGGTGTTAACCTTTGTGTCCACTGAAAAACAGAAAAGCATGGAGAAAAGAGGTGAGAATTGGTACAAAATTTATGAGCTCATTGCCATGTGACCAACACAAAAAAACAAGAGAAGTATTTTGTGATAACAATAAAGACAGCTTCCTCAATCTCTACCCAACAAATCTACCAAAATTTAAGCCTCAGCTCATCACTTATCTTTGTTATAGATCTTCCTGATCCCTCTGACCAAAAGAATTTCCCCTTCCCTGAGCTTCTATTCCATTATTCCTCACACAATGCACTTACAGGATGCCTTGCATTGAGATAACAGACACACATCGTACCTCCCCAACTGCACTGTAAGTTCTTATAGGGCAGGTTCCATGTCATATACTTTTTCTTTCTTCATCATGCTGCATACATAGCATAGACTCAGAACAAATCTTACAGGTGAATGAACTTATAATGGGTGAATAAACAGTTTCTTTGAAGCTCCAAATATTGGATAAATTTGTCTCTCCATAAGAAATTGGATTTCAGGGGAAATTTTATATATTTTGGGAATCTACATCACAACTTTTTCTGATTGTCTTTAAAATATCTGTTGGTGTTAGGTTCGTTAGAATCAGCATCCAAATGAGGTCACACATTACATTTGCTTGTTAGATCATTTCATTCTCTTTCAGTCTAGCCCTCTTTTTGTTTTCCTATACACACTTATTGAAAAAAACAAGTAATCTTTTCTGTAGAATACTCTACATTCTAGACTTCACTGATTGCTTCCTCTTGATATTGTTGAAGTTGTTCTTCTATCCTTGTCTGTCCTGCATACTGGCTGTTAGATCTGGAAGCTTGATAAGATTCAAGTAAAGTATTTTTAGTGACAAAATTTCATAAGTGGTGCTATGTCTGGCTAATACATAGCGGCATTATATCTCCATGTTTTAAGTGACACAAAAATTGATCAGGTTTTGATATCCATTATAAAGTTCCTCATTAAGCCTTAATATAATGGTTTTAGCAGCAATAAGGGCCTCTGCTTAGATCCTTTACTTCATTAGAGGTTGCATATTTGTGATTTTTCAATCCTATCATTTCTTCTGCATTTATTATAATTTTTCCAAAGGAAGTATTTTCCACATCCAGTATCTGGTACCTGGAAATACAATTTGTACGGGAAGAAATATCTACTTTTTTCTTTAACCTATCATTCTCCAAAATAGCAAGTTAGAATAATAGCAAAATCTGATGGTGAGCAATGAGATGTTGGTTTGTTAGCTCGATAGGAGTGCTTCTATGAACTCATGAATTTTTATATATTCAAGAGTGTTCCAAACAATTGCATTCATCATTATTTTTGATGCTCAAATGATCTTATCTTAAACTACTGGGGACTTCAAAATTGATTTCTATGTGTTTTTATTCTTCATGTCAAGGACACAAAAGTTTAAAGAATGATATGACAAATTTCCAAATATCATCAACTGGTAATATTTTGCCACTTTTGCACTGAACTCTTTGAGAATAAGTTGCAGTCATGAACTTTAAATATTTCAGCTGGCATAGCCTAAGAATAAGGACATTATCTTGTAAAACCACAATATGATTATTGTAGCTAAGAACATTTCAGGTGACAAAACTTCATAGTGTCACCTGAAACTTATTCAATCTATATTGATATTTCTGAATTGTCCCCAAATGTCTGTTTTTTTTCCTGATACCCAACATCCTGGTAAGCTTCCCATATTGCATTTGGTTTCCATGTCTCTGGGGACTCTTTTAATATACAGTAATTTTCACACTTTATCTTTTCTTTAATAACACTGACTTTTTGAAGCTTCAGTCCAGTTGATATCCTGATTTTTGGATTTGGCTAATGCTTCCTCATGTAGTTACTTAACCTATTTTTCCATTTTTTATTTCCTATAAACCTCTGTTTTCCTATAAAACAGATCTGAATTAGCACTATCTAGCAGATATAATGATATGAGCCATGTGTAATAGTAAATTCTCTAGCAGTCACATTAAAAAAATAAAAGTAAAAATTGTGTTGGGGGAGTAAGCATTCTTTTTTTTTTTTTTTTTCTTCTGTCACTGTAAGAAATGATGGGACATCCTCACATGGACAAAACTCCAAAAGAAGGAGCTTTCTTTCTTTCTTTGTTTCTTTGTTTCTTTCTTTTTCATTTATTGTCATGACAGGCCTTAGAGGTAGATATTACTATTTTCTTTTTCTTTTTTTTTTTGAAAGAAAGAAAAAGAAAGAAAAAAAAGAATGAAAGAGAGAAAGAAAGAAGAAGAGAAAGAGGGAGAGAGAATGGGAGTCTTGCTTTATTGCCCAGGCTAGAATGCAGTCTAAAAACGGGTATTAAAAACCTCTTTTATGCCAATAATTGTGCCTAACAATGGAGACAGAAAGGAAAAGGGAAGAAAATAACAAGCAAGCAGCCAACCAATATTTCATTAAAACCTGTGAAATGCTATGCAATGACTGAGGAGTGATTTACTTCCAATTATGTAGTCACTTTTAAATTAGGTGTGATGTGGTACTGAGAAGAATGGATGTTATGTGGATTTGGGGTGGAGAATTCTGTAAATGTTTATTAAGTTTACTTATTCCAGGTCTGAGTTCAGGTCCTGGATATGCTTGTTAATTTTCTGTCACGTTGATCTGTCTAATATTGACAATGTGATGTTAAAGTCTCCCACTATTGTTGTGTGGGAGTCTAAGTCTCTTTATAAGTAGTTAAGAACTTGCCTTATGTATCTGGGTGCTCCTGTATTGGGTGCGTATGTATTTAGGATCGTTAGCTCTTCTTGTTGCATTGATCCTTTTACCATTATGTAATGTCCTTCTTTGCCTCTTTTGATCTTCGTTGCTTTAAAGTCTATTTTATCAGAGGCGAGAATTGCAACTCCTGCTTTTATTATTATTATTATTATTATTATTATTATTATTTGCTCTCCATTTGGTTGGTAAATCTTCCTCCATCCCTTTGTTTTGAGTCTGTGTGTATCCTTGCATGTGAGATGGGTCTGGATGCAGCATACTGACGGGTTTTGGCTTTTTATCCAATTTGCCTGTCTGTGTCTTTTTATTGGGGCATTTAGTCGATTTAAGTTTAGGATTAATATTAATATATGTGAGTTTAATACTGCCATTTAATGTTAGCTGGCTGTTTTGCCCATTAGTTGATGTAGATTCTTCATTATGTTGATGCTCTTTACCTTTTGGTATATTTTTGGAATGGCTGATACTGGTTGTTCCTTTCTTTGTGTAGTGCTTCTTTCAGAAGCTCTTGTAAAGCAGGCCTGGTGGTAATGAAATCTCTGAGTGCTTGCTTGTTCACAAAAGATTTTATTTTTCCTTCACTTATGAAGCTTAGTTTGGCTGGATGTGAAATTCTGGGTTGAAAGTTCTTTTCTTTAAGGATGTTAAATATTGGCCCCCACTCTCTTCTGGCTTGTAGGGTTTCTGCTGAGAGATCTTCTGTGAGTCTGATAGGCTTCCCTTTGTGGGTAACCTGACCTTTCTCTCTAGCTGCCCTTAGCATTTTCTCCTTCATTTCAACCCTGGTGAATCTGATGATTATATGCCTTGAGGTTGCTCTTCTTGAGGAATATCTTTGTGGTGTTCTCTGTATTACCTGGAATTAAATATTGTCCTGCCTTGCTAGGTTGGAAAAGTTTTCCCGAATAATATCCTGAAGAATATTTTCCAGAATAATATCCTGAAGAATATTTTCCAGCTTGGATTCATTCTCTTCGTCACATTCAGGTACACCTATCAAACACAGATTAGGTCTTTTCACATAGTCCCATATTTCTTGGAGACTTTGCTCATTCCTTTTTACCCTTTTTTCTCTAATCTTGTCTTCTCGTTTTATTTCATTGAGTTGGTCTTCAACCTCTGATATCCTTTCTTCTGCTTGGTCAATTCGACTGTTAAAACTTGTAAATACTTGGCGAAGTTCTCGTATTGTGTTTTTCAGCTCCATTAATTCACTTATATTCCTCTCTAAATTGTCTATTCTCATTAGCATTTCGTCAAACCTTTTTTCAAGTTTCTTAGTTTCTTTGCATTGGGTTGGAACATGTCCTTTTAGCTCACAGAAGTTTCTTATTATCCACCTTCTGAAGCCTGATTCTGACAATTCATCACACTTGTTCTCCATCAGGCCTTGTTCCCTTGCTGATGAGGAGCTGTGATCCTCTGAAGGAGAGGCATTCTGATTTCACATGTTTTCAGCCTTTTTGCACTGGTTTCTTCCCATCTTTGTGGATTTATCTACCTGTCGTCTTTGTAATTGCTGACTTTCAAGATTGGGTCTCTGAGTGTACGTCCAGCTTCTTGGTGGTGATGTTATTTCTGTTTCTTTGTTTTCCTTTGGCGGACACCCTGCCCCTACAGAGTTGGACCTTCCCGAGTTCAGCTGTGCTTGCTGTGAAACTCAACCGTCAGCGTTTCCAATTGCTGTTTTTTTGTGGGGGTGGGATGAGCCGAGCGGATCACCTGGCTCCCCGCCTCGGAGCCCCCTTTTTTTCTTTTCCTATTTGAATGGTCGATTCTCTCCCAGGTGCCCCAGTCGCCTGCGGAAAAGGCGCCGGGATCTATGCAATTTGCCATGGGGCTTTTCTGCCCAGGAATCTCCCGGTCTGGTTCCCCACTTCAGTCCCCCTTTCAATCAGCTGAATGGGCGACTCCACCTTCCCAGAGCTCCAAACGCCAACTAAAAGGGCACCCAGTCCCGCATACTCCGCACTGAGAACTGCCACCCCGGGACGCCGCGCAAAACAGCCGCGCTGGCCAAAAGAGTCGCGCTGGTGACCCGTGGGTCTCCTCCACTGGGAATCTCCTGGTCCCTGGGCAACAAAAATTCATCTGAAAGTCTGGCATCCACTCACTCCCTGCGCCTTCACTGGGAACAGCAATCCTGAGATGCTGCTAAACGGCCATCTTGGATCTCTCTCAGTAAGCATTCTTTGATTGCTATTTTGCTGAATGTTTTGTCAGAAATGAATGTTGAATTTTCTGAAAAGCTTTTTCAGCATCTGTGAAAGCGACTCTGGTTTTTCATCTTAGAATAATTAATGTAAATTATATTAATTTGTTTTTTTTAATTGAACAATTCTCACATTGTTGGAATAATGTTGTTGGAATAATGTTGTTCATGATGTTTAGTAATAGTAGTAGTGATATTTTACTTTCCATTATGGGCAATTGCAAGCATATCTGAAAGAAGAGGGAAGAGCTTGATGAGCTACCACATAACCATCACATGTTGATAATTGTTGAAGCTGAGTGATTATTACATTCCCCTCACTCCCACTCAGTTACTTAGATGCAAATCCAAGACATCATCATCATTTCATCCGTATTTTAGTATATTTTTCTGAAAAAATATTTGCAAAGAAATAACCACAACAAAATTATTACAACTCAGATAATATTTGTAGAATATCATGAAATATCCAATCAGTGCTCACATTTTCTTCATTGTCTCATATTATTTTTATAGTACATTTTACTTACGATCCAAATAAGGCTCATATATTGCAATGGGTATTATTTATTTTAAGTTTCTTTTAATTCATAGGTCATCTTCTCTTTCTTTTCTCTGCAGTTTATCTGTTGAGGAAACCTGCGTCATTTGTCCTACAGAAGTTTTCATAATGTTGATTTGCTGGTTGCATCCCCCTGGTGCTCTTTACTGTGTTACTCTGTTTTCTGCTGTCAGGTCCTATTCCAGGGCTCTTCTCAGTCTCAACTGGACAAATAGACTGAATCAACCACAAAAAGGCCACATTTAGCATTGAAAATCACTTAAAAAGATACAAGGACAGGAATTACAGCCTGCTATCTCAAGGCATTTCCCTTCAGCTGTCCATGGCTAGTCTTTTTGGCCTCTCAAGAGGTAGCTCAAGTGCAAGAGAATGCCTCTTGTACTTGATAACATGATAGGTGTGAGAGACCCCACACCCTAGAAACTCCATGCCACAAAAAAGGACTAATATCTCCTCCAACAATTCTATATGCACAGCTTCCAAGCTTCAGCAAGAAATAAGTCATGAGTCATCACACTCAGGGAAGCCAATGGCTATGGCTTCCCAGCAAGTATTTACAGCTTATTCATAGTCTTCCTAGTACAGCCAAACTTTAACCAATTAGGAGTCAGTTTTACCATAGGCAATGTCCAGGTTTCAAAGAAACAAAGCTAAACCAAGTTTCAATTTTTCACAAGGAAGAAGAAATATTTTTGTTTATCCTTTACTTTCATCTGTATTTCCTATAAATTGATAGTTAGATCTACAGGCTTGATCAGATTCAGATTCACATTTTTCCAAGACCACTTCATGTTTTGCATATCTTATAGAAGACACATAATATTTGTTGTGTCCGCTTTTGTAATGTTGGCAGTCATTGATTATCAGTGCCCAGATTCACTAATCCATTAGGGCTTGAAGAAGGGGTTATTCTGAGTCTATCATTTTTTTTTCTATTTATTAGCTGGAATACTTCTATAAAGAAAAAATTTCCCTTGGCAACAACTTGGTTACCCTGAGGTACCCTGAGTTCGCAGAAAATAGCCAAGATAAACGCCTAGCTCCTCCCTTTATTTTCACTTATCATAATAATGAATTAATCTACTAGCACTGTTCAAAGGTAATAAATGAGGAAGCTGTTCAGGAAGAAGTAAAGAAATGTAAAGGAGGATAACGGAGCCCATATGGAGAAAGTGCAAATACAAAAATAATATATGGATATATCTTCCCAAACAGAGAAAAATAAGAGTCATATGGGTTACTTTGCTAAATTCTGTGCAAATAAATTTTAAAACTCGGATGAGATAGATTACTCTCTAGGAAAATAAACTTACCTGAAAGATCAGAAAAACCATCTCCCAAACAATATCAGTCCCAAATAGCTTCACAGGGGAATTCTACTGCATCCTTAAAAAAATAGATAATCCTAATGGTATTGCAACTATTCCAGAGCATAAGAAAAACATAAAATTTCCAAATTATTTTCTTGATTTGAGTATAATTTTGAAACCAAAGCTTGACAATGGTAGGAAAGGGACAAAGTGTATAGGCAGTTTCACTTATGCATATCAATACCCAAATGCCAGAAACTGTGTTTGCAAACAGACCTAGAACAAAATTAAAAGAATAATGCCCTATTCTTTTATACTGTACTAGTCGAGGTTTCTCAGAGTAACAGAACCAGTAGGATACCCTTAGCATGCCACTGGTACACAATAGCTGTATAGTACATAACCATTTGGGTAAAAAGGTAGGAAAATGAGAACATATATTGATATCAGCTTGAATCTCAACAAATATATGTTGAATGATAAACAAGCAATTAATAGTGGTGCATGTTTCAATCATTTTCTATTATTTCTGGGTCTGTTTCTATTATGGATATGAGCACGTGGTGGTATGGATATGAGCAGATGGGAAACAGAGTTTGAAACTTTACTGCACATACATACACATGTTTGCATGCACACATACACATAAACACATGTATACATCTATATATGTTTTTTGAATCACGCAAATGTGTTGTTGTATTAGTATTAGCCAGAGAAGCAGAACAATATGATATATATAGATGATAGATAGAGATTTATTATAAAGAATTTCATATGTACTTACATAGGCTGAGACTTGCTGTCTCAGTTGGAGGCTCAGGAAAGCCAGTGGTGTAGTTCTAGTCTAAACCCCAAGACCTGAGAACTATGGGAGCTAATGGTCTAAGCCAGTCATCCCCAAACTACGGCCCGCAGGCCGCATGCGGCCCCCTGAGGCCATTTATCTGGCCCCTCCGCCGCACTTCAGGAAAGGGCACCTCTTTCATTGGTGGTCAGTGAGAGGAGCACAGAATGTGGCAGCCCCCCAGCGGTCTGAGGGACAGTGATGGCCCCCTGTGTAAAAAGTTTGGGGACGCCTGGTCTAAGCTGTGGTATGAGTCCCAGAGGTCCAAGAACCAGGAGCGCTGATGTCCAAGGGCAAGAGAAGATGGATGTCCTAGCTTGAGCAGAGGGGGCCAATTCACCCTTTCTCCATCTTTTCATTCTATTCAGGCCTTCAACAAATTGGCTGCTGCCCACTCACATTGATGAGAGCAGTATTTACTCAGTTTGCCAATTCAAATGGTAATTTCTTCCAGAAACACCCTCACAGACATACCCAGAAATAATGTTTTACCAGCTATCTGAGTGTTTCTTAGCCCAATCAGGTTGACACATAATATTAACCATCATAATTACCTAGTAAAACTAAATTAAAATAATCGTTTTTTAAAAAGGGGACAGATGCAGGTAACTCAAGGGGACACCTCCAATAGTATGTTTTTAAGATGATTCCTAATTTTATTTGGTGTTCTTAGAAATTTGCAATTTTAACATAACTTATGAAAGAGAGAGCTAAAAATACTTTTATTTCTGCATATAAAAACTTTTTAACATCTGCACTAAGGGTCATCTAAAAGTATTTCATTTGCATGTGGTTAGGCTTAGAAAAAAATCACATATGCTTCAGCTGAACTTTAACATTAAATATTCCTATGATTTTGAATAGAGCATCTATTTTCCTCATTTGTCTCAGTTCCAGTCAGAATACATGCTGCATAATGCATCAAAGTTATATTTATTTATAGCCTATTAGTCACACAAGCTCTTTGTGGAAGAACTTTTTTGAAAATTGGGAAATAGATTTTATGGTCTAGTTTTCATCCCCTCTGTATATGCCTATAACAGTGGGATATTCTAAGATCATTTTCAATAATTTTCTCTGAAATCAACATCCTGAATGCACTGGTTCTAAGAGCAGAGGACAAATAGTTATATTTTACATAAAAGTCTGTGAAGAAAGAGAATTTGAGCAGCCCCCAACTAGAGACCAGGAGTTCTCAAGGCTCCTGTCATTGAATCTACCATATAATTCTAGAGGAAAAATGACTGAGGGCTATGAAATAGCACCTTTGAAACTGCTATACATAAATAGTACCAAGAAAAAGGATCAAATAGAGCAAGTTATACAAAGAATCACCTAAGTAATCTCCTCTCCCCTCCCAAATGTAGAGGGGAGAGAGGCCCCAAATATTTCAGAATGAGAGATCATCACAGAACTTTATAAATGGTGGGATTTATAATCCCACCAACCTTCCTCTATCTTTGCCTCCTGAATTCTAGGATGGAAAGAGTCATGCCTGAGCCTATTTGATTCAGAGAAGATACAGATAATTCAAAAGAAAGGAAGTGGACTTCTAAGGTCCTAGAGGACATAGGCCAGAAGAATACCTGTTTTAATCTATCCATTGATTTTTTAAAATTTGAGATATTATATTTTTCATCTCTAGAAGTTCCATTTAATTCTTTTTATGTCTTCCATGTTTCTCCTCATTGTATTTAGGTTTTCCTTAAAACTCTTGAGGCTGTATAATCACTATTATTAAAGTCCTTGTCTGTTTATTCAATCATTTTCTATTATTTCTGGGTGGTCTGTTTCTATTGACTGATTTTTCTACTGGTTATATGTCCCTGCTTCTTTGAATATCTAATGACTTTTCATTGGATGCTGAACATTAAATTTGTGTTGTTGAGTGCTGGATTTGCTGTGTTCGTTTAAAGAGTGTTTGTCTTTTTCTGGCAGACAGTTAATTTGCCTTTATTCACAGATTACATGATTATATGCATAAAATATTCAGGAACTATAAAAGCCAATGCACTTAGCACAGTTACAGGACACAAGGTTGATATTAAACAGTCAATCACTCCAGATATTAGACCCGGCTTATTTTATGTATTGACTACAGTAAAAAACCATGTATAGTATTTAGATGGTATTCACATTGTTTGATTAAATGCTCAGTATGCAAAATATACAGTAAATATTACAAAGGAAAATTAAGCTGAAAGATGCTGTTATTCAACATAAGGTGTTAAAAGTCAGTTATAAGTCAATTTTCAAAAAACATAGTTATTTGTAGAAATAATGATTTCTTCAAAAGGCAAAAAGAATAAAAATTAAGCAATTATCACCCAACATTCCTTTTTTCTTTCTTTTTTCTTCTTCTTTTTTTTTTTTCTTGAGGCAAGGTCTCACTGTGTTACCAAGGCTGGAGTTCAGTGGCATGATTATGGTAGCCTTGACCTCACAGGTTTAAGCAAGCCTCCCATCTCAGTCTCCTGAGTAACTGGGACAACAGGTGCACAGCACCTTGCCTGGCTAATTTTTTTTTTTTTTTTTTTTTTGTACTGGGTCTCACTATGTTGCCCAGGTTGGTCTCAAACTCCTGGACTGAAGCAATCCTCCCACCTCAGCCTCATAAAGTGCTGAGATTACAGGTGTGGGCCATGCTCAGCAACCCCAACATTCTTACATCTTTGACAAGCATTTGCCCTGAGGAAAAAAATTTATGAAATTCCACTTTCTCCCCTGAAAATAATATATCTAAGTCACCTGAGAACTATTTTTTGGTTTTCTAAAATTTCAATTCATTAATTCATTCAACCAATATTTGCTGAATGTTATTACATGGGGCTGGGAGGATAGATAGATAAATCAGACACTGCTCTTGCTCTCAGGAAGTTTACAAATGAAAGAGGAAATGAAATATAAAAGTAACCTTGATACAAGATTAAAGATGTCATTATCACATCTGCCCTGCTCTTATCTCTGTAAAGGCAATCTTTCCTCACTCCTTCCTTCCATTTAGCCTCAGATATGGCAAAAAGAAAACAAATAGACAGCTCAGGGTGTCAGCTAGGCCTGCTTCCTTGATCACCTTCTTTTGCCATTCTTTGGTCTCTCTGCCCTGGTGTTCTGATTTTAGCTCTGGCTATACATTCCTAGACTCCTCCCTTGCTATCATAAACAGTTCCATTCATTCGTTAACAGTTACTGAGTACCCACTATGGGCCAGGCCCAATTCTGGTGCTGGAGACAGAGATAACAGTGCAGTGAACAAGGCAGATGTTGTCTTTTGGACCTCATCCGTCGCCCTATTTTACCTTGATTTTGAACATTGTGTACTTCCCTCATTTGGGGTCACCTAGATTCCAAGAAACTGGTATATTCCCTGCTGGCCTCAGCCCTGAAGCACTCTTCTCCCTGAGATGGCAGGAAAGTTATAAACAAAGGACAAATATGAGGGGTGGTAAATGACCTACTTTATTAAAAAGCACAATCCCTCATGGTCTAGAGAGGTTTATGCAATGTGGTGGGGAACCCTACAAGTGCCGAGGCCAGGGCCTGAAGCCTCAGCCTGTTCTCATATGAATATTGAATTAGAAAAGAATTAGAAATATAAGCACATAGTTATTCCTATATATAATCATATATAATCATTTAGTTATTCACATATAATCACAAAGATATATATACTCAATATAACCTTTAATTTTATTAATGATTAACGGGTTATGAAGCATGGAACTGAGGTGACATTGTGAACAAAGTGATCCTAAGGCAAGATGCTCTAAGCCCTCTGTCATGCCCGCATAAGGGCTGCTGGAAGGTGCCTCGGCTGTGTGGCAGTGCCAGTGCTGTGAAACAACCCGCTGTTTAGCCAGCTAGGGAAGGAGATGTCCAAAATGGCCAAGATGTCACCTTCCTGGGGGAATTAGGAGAAAACTCCGCTCCTCCAAGCTCTTATGGTAGGCCTGGCAGCTGTCAGGGTGGCCCACAAATATGCGGGGCTTAACTGTCTCCATGTGATGCTGTGCCTCAGTGGTCACGTTCCATGTCTACTTTCATGTTCCGCTTCTGCACCTGGTTTCTTTTTTTCTTAGAAAATAAAAATTAGCAATACTAACATAAATTTTAATGTCCTTGATATTTTTGACAAGTATGCGAAAGTGCTGACGCATAAGTTTTAAGTTCCTTAAGCTTTCTTCTCGCCTTGGCTACTTGAAAAGTCCTGGGCCCCTATCTCCAAGACACATGATTTATTTGACCCTATCACTGACCACCAATGCCTCTCCCTCCCTACCCTGCCCCCTCTGCTTTGTACTCAGTAAAAGTCAGAGCGTCCAGGCACTCTGGGCCACTGCCAGACTCCACACTTTGGTTAGCAGTGGACCCCTGGGACCAAACTCTGTTTTCTCTTTCTCTGTGTCTTGTGTCTTATTTCCACAGTTTCTTGTCTCCACACCTGAAAGAGAGGGGCTCGCAGGACCCTGTAGGGCTGGACCCTACAATGCAAGTGTGCATATACAAATACACACACACACATTCACATATACACACACATATTCACACACACATATTATGATTAAAAGATATGTGTATATTTGTTTGTTTATTTATTTTGTCATTTATTTTTATTTTTAGAGAAAAGGTCTCACTATGTTGCCCAGGTTGGACTTTAACTACTGGGCTCAAATGATCCTCTTGCTTGGGCTTCCTGAATAGCTAAGACAAGAGGCACGAACCACCATACCCTGCGTTTTGTTTTGTTTTGTTTTGTTTAATTTTTTTTCTATTCCAATTTTCCCTTTGAGCCAGGAAGGAAATATGAAATGTATCTGTAATTGACTTTTGGCTTTGAAAATTGCCAGCCAGTATCCCTTCTCTAAGTCCTGTGTCCCTCCCTACCTCCTGACAGTGAGCCCCTGAATACCCACCTATATATCCATAACCCCTTATACAATGACAACTGATCAAATTAGTATAAAGGGTGACCATCTGACTCAAGTAACATCAGTTAGATTCTGCCTTCCAAGAATTTGGAATTCATACCCAAGGGTCATTTTTACTCTGCTGGGAACTTTTAAAGCTAGGGCTAGAGGGTCCATACTTAACCTGAATTCAAGTGGAACAGAAAAGGGTGGTAGCAAAGAGAAAAGTGAAAGGAGCCTTTACCCAGAAGCAGGCAGAGGTGAGCGGCTATGTGGCCCGAAGAAGCACAGATGGCAGCTGCTACCTTGCCAGTGGGTTCTGCTTTGGATCCTTTGAGAGCTCTGGCAACACTTCTAGCCCATGAGTTCTGTGGCTATTATTTTATCTTTCCGACAATCTTCTATCTTTTGGTTTTTGTTGTTTAAGTTGGTTGATTTTGTTTCTTTTCCCTGAAATCAATCATTCTCTGTAATAGATTTTACTATTTTAATTTAGCCAGAATGTTCTGACAAATGTGATTTCTGAGTAATTTCTATTTCCCAATGACTAATTAATTTGAGAACTCAGGATTACACATCCAGTAAAGGCCAGAGAAAATGCTACTAAAGAGAGTTCAGTTGATACCCATGGAGATAAAAACCTGTCTCAGGATGTTATGGATTGCATGTTTGTGTCCTTCTCAAATTTATATGTTGAAGCTCTAACTTCCAATATGATGATATTTGAAGGCAGGGCCTTTAGGAGGGGATTAGGTTTAGATGACATCATGAGGGTACAACCCCCATGATGGGATTAGTGTCCTTATAAGGAGAGAAAGAGACTGGAGTTTACGCTATCTGCCATGTAAGGACACAGTAGGAAGCTGGCCATCTACAGACCAGGAAGTAGGCACTCACCAATAACCTGACCATTCTGGCACCCTGATCTTAGGCTTCCCAGGATCCAGAACTGTGAGAAATAAATGTCTATTGTTTTAGCCACACAGTGAATAGTCATTTTTCATAGCAGCCTGAGCTTGCAAATACACAGGATATAGTGTCTATGATCCTTCAGCAGTAACTGCCCAAGCACCTAAGCTTTCCCTGAATTGTGGAGAACAGGGAGGTTGGTTCTGCAGAGTTGTCAGAGAGTCTCTGCAGAGATGTGCACAGAGACATAATTCCCAATAAAGCTCACAGGAGAATACAGGCCCAGCCCAGAATAGGCCAGAGGGACCTCAGATCCAACTATAGCCACAGACACACCACAATCTACTCAGATTCATTCTCCACAAGAAGCTGTGGGATCCTGCAAAAAATTTAAACTTCTCTGAGCCTCAACTTTTTATCTTAACAAATAGGGAGGGTCAAAATTAAATAACAGTGCATATTTCTTATGCTGAAAATCACATATTATACATCCCTGAAAATCACATATTCTTCAAGAAAACATTAATGCAATTAATGCAGAGCCTCTTCCTTCTTATTTTAAATGGAAAATGTATAATACAGTACACTTACACCTGTTGATGTTTCTAAAGTATAACTAAAATACCTATATTATAACAATATAAATAATAAGCAACAAAAGACAGTGTTGGAATGGGAAATGCTTAAAATATCATTCCCAGATCACCAAATAATTAATAAGGTTAACAAATGTTGTCTTTGTATAACTAGTGACTTGGCCCCTCAGTTCCCAGCAAGGCTGTTGTTGACACTGGGTGTGTTTTTCAAAACATCTACACTTGGGATTCTGCTGCTCTACCAATGCTACGGTTTGGATGTGTCTCCCAAAGTTCATGTGTTGGAAACTTAATCCCCAGCTCAACAGTGTTGAGAGGTGGCACTCTTGAGAGGTGATAAGGTCATGAGAGCTCTGCCCTCATGAAGAATTAACATTGCTACTTTGTGAGTGGATTCATTATTGAGAGAGCAGTTTTGTTATAAAAGCAAGTCAGGCTGCATCTTAAGCAGGCACACTCATGTGCATGCCCTCTTGCCCTTCCACCTTCTGTCATAAGATGATGCAGAATGAAGATCTTCACCAGATGTCGGCACCATGCTCTTGGATTTTCCATCCTCCAGAACTGTGAGCCAAGTAAATTTATTTTCATTATAAATTGCCCAGTCTGTGGCATTATATTAAAACAACATAAAATGAGATAAGACAACACCAATAGTATTAGAAATGTTAACTCAATACCTCTCTTTTATTCTGTTTTGTTAACATGGTTCATTGATTTGGGAGGATATCTTTTTTAATGTAAACATCAGCTAAAAAACTATTGAGTCACTCAGAAATGAAGGAGCGATAATAAGAGAAAAGAAACGAACAAAAAACAATTGAGGAATATGTGTGTTTTATGAAATTTGGATATTAAATCCAAGAGGAAAATTTCTATCCGGACATTAGTAATGGGTATACAGGGAAGGTCTGTACATATTTAAACACTATAAAATAAAGACACTTGCCAATACCATTTTGACCTTGTATTTAAGGAACATCACCTAAGGCATATAAGAGAAGGAAAACCAGGCAAAGCAAGCAGAACCTGAGAATATAGATGGAATAATATGAGCAGTAATCTTTGATATCTGATGAGTGACTTTCAATTTACAAAGTGCTTCCAGGCACATTATCTCTGGATTGCCATAAAATACAAGGCAGAAAATGTGTTTTCCTTATTTTTCTTTTGTTTCTGAGAAACCTGAGGTTCAGCCAAGTTAAGAGCTAGTCAAAAGTCACACACCTGGCCTCCCATGACTACAAGGTTCTTTACACTAGTTCTCAACTTATACTTTGAAAGGCAGGAACCTGCACCTTCATCAATCTATAATCAACTGCCTTTGCCTGGCACATGGTGCCCCACTGAGTGTATTCTATTAGTCTCAAGTTCATAAGGAGATCTCTTTACCATAACATTCTAGAAACAGAAAAGTTTCCTATTTGCTTTCCAAAAAAGAGAAGAGTTGGCAGTTATAAGGCCATGGGCCTGATCAAAGACAAAACTGTAAGAAACAACAATCTGTCTTGGCCTTCCCCTCCAGTGTCCCCTAAAATCTTCACAGGCCATCATCTTCCCAGAAGCCCCACGGCAAGGACTCACTTTACCTTCCCAGATAATGAGTCTTCCCAATCCCTCTATTTCCCCTCACAGATGTACAGAATGATGGGTTTGGATAGGACCATAGTGATAGTTCCAGTCAAGATAGGGTATGCTTCAAAAACAAATGAGCCCTAAATCTCAGGGGCCTAACGCAACAAAACTCGTGTCTCACACTACAAGTCTGATACAAGTCAGCTCTGTTCCCTGGGTTCACTCAGGATCTCAGGCTAACAGAAACATCACCTTGACATTGCTCCCATGATGACGAACATAGAATCTGCTTGGAAGTGATACACATCACCTCTAATCATGTTCCTTTGTTCCAAATCAATCACACACCAGTGCTTAACTTCAAAGAGGTGGAAAGTATGATCCTACTGAGTGCACGCTGGGGGAAGCAGAATATTGGTAACCAAACTAATGGCCCCATTTGATGTTTGAGTCTCCCAGTAACAGTCCGACAAAGAGCTCCAACCTTCATCTAAACTTCTTGTGTCACTGGAAGCTCCCTGTCTCATAAACACCTGACTTAATTCGAAGGGAGTGCCTTCTTAAAAATAATCAAATTTGGCCTCTGTCTAACTTTTGCTATCTAGCATTCACTCTTTCCTCGGGGTCTCAGGATAGATCATTAATTTATTGAATGAATAAAAGATCGTCAAACATTTGATGAGATCTATTCTACTTATATATTTATTCATTTAATGACATTAGATCCCTGCCCTCCAAGAGATCTTGAATGTAAAGTACAGTATATGATGGCGTGGGATATGGCATAGACAATTCCCTAATATCATCTGAGGAAAAATCAAGAGCCTTCCAATGAGTAGGACAAGTTCAGGGGAGTATATAGAGAAGGCTTTCTGGAGAAAGACAGTTGATGCTAGCACAATTAGGGAGAGGCCAGCCCAGAAGATGAGAATATACAGAGGAAACAATTTGTGTTAGGTAATCTAGGTGTGAAACTGCATGATGCATTCATGGAATTATAAGGAAGTCTGGAAAGCAGGATGTCTCTTGGAAGAAACTTGAGACAAGGTGAGCATCAAATATGGAGAGCCCTGAGGCTAAGAGAGAGATCTGGAATCATGGAAGCTATATAAGAATTTTAAGCATAAAATTAACATTACCTGATTCACATCTTAGCACCACCATCTGGCAGCAGGGTCATCATGCAGAACAGAAGACCAGCCTGAGTCTGAGAGAGCTACTGCAGTGATTGTGGTTGGGGCAGTGAGGCCAGAATGAAGGCAAGGATCTTGCAAAGAAGGGAGCAGATTGGAGATGAGAGGATGGACTGGACAGCACTTGGTAATTAATTCCGAAAGGGGAGGCAGCCTGTGGTGGGGAACTAGGCTGTCTCTCAGCCTTCTGGCATGGGCAGCCAGGTGGTGTCATTCACTGAGGTAGGGACATTCAAGGAAATTGGTGAAAGAAACTCAGTTTGTTGAGTTCAGTTTTGGACTGATTAGTGTAAGTTGCTGATGTGCCCGAGTGACAATGCATTAGGCAGTTTGCTGTATCTATCAAGAGAGGGCTGGACAGAGATTCTATGTTAGGGAATCATTAGTCTTTTGCTGGTTAATGAAGGAAGTGATTTAGATGGCTGACACACAAACCATAATTGTTCTACACATGAATGGGAGTAAAAATACACTATTTTACCAATTTGCCATATTCCTTTCATCAATGAAAAGAGTCAAACTCTGTAAAACATTTGAAGAGATTTATTCTGAACCAAGTATGAGTGACAATGGCTCATGAGAGATCTTGAGAACATGTGCCCAAGGTAACTGAACTACAAGTTGGTTTTATACATTTTAGGAAGACATAAGACGTCAATAAACACATGTGAGGTGTACATTGGTGCAATCTGGAAAGGCAGGACAAATGGATGCATGAGCTTCCAGGTCAGAGGAAGATTCAAAGATATTCTGATTGGAAATTGGTTGAAAGAGTTGTTACTGTCTAAAGAATTAGAATCAGTGGAAAGGAGTGTCTGCTTTAAGATAAGAGATGTGGAGACCAAGGTTTTATCACACAGAAGAAGCCTCCAGGTAGTAGGCTTCAGAGAGAATAGATTATAAATGCTTCTTATCAGATTTAAAGTTCTTTTTATCAGTAATTCCGAAAGGGAGGAAGGTATAATGAGGCATGTCTGGCTCCCTCTCCCCATCATGGCTTGAACTAGTTTTTTAAGTTAACCTTGGGATGCTGTTGGCTGAGAAAATGGGTTCATTCGGGTGCTTGCAGGGCCTTAGAATTTTATTTTTGGTTTACACTTGCCAGTGCCAGATTAGCCACATCTACTGTCTACAGTTCCTTCTTCTTAGGCTCAAAGAGCCTGAAAAGCTTAATCACAATTAGTGTCTTACTTGGTAAGTATGGAATACAACCACAGGAAAACGGAAAGTCATGAGAAATATTTCATCCAAACGCACAAAGGTCTGATGAGTCATCCCTTCTCCACAATGGAGAACATCTCTGAAATAGTTCAGATGCTTACTTCTCCTACAACCAGGTTTTCTTTTTCTCTCCTGCCTGAGCCAAACAAACTGTCATACACTTACTTTTTTCTATCCCACAGAATGTCTATAATCTTTCTTTTTAATCGCATTTATATTTTCCAATCTGGTTAATACAGTGAAGTTACAGATTCAGATGAAGTTACAAATTCAGACCTGCAAATGTTGACATATATTCCAGGGACTGAACATGGGTTAGCATTTTTAGAGATCAAGTGTTCTTGAAAACTGCCCATCACATACTTCCAGACTTTTCCCTAAAAGTATTGGAGCTAATCTTATTAATCACATGTTTGATATTTCTAATCTCATTCTTAATTGGAAACCTGAACTTCAGAATTGCAGGTTACTTCACTGTCATTCTGTGGCATAATACAAAATATATTTGGTCTTCATCCCTGATTCCTGGCACAAAGATCCTAAAACCCACAGGATTTCCTAAATGATCGGAGTATATTTAGTTACTCATAATGAGTCCCTTTTGACCACATCTGAGTTTATGCTAATGAGGTAACTTGGAATGGGAGTGGGGGTGGGAGGGCTGGACAGTTTTAGGATGGGGACTGGTCACCAGAAAGATCAAACACGTGATTAGAGGGTGGGAACTTTGAGCCCCACCATACCCAACCTCTAGCCCCTCTCTTCTCCCCAATATTCATGAACAAGATTCAAAAGCTTGCAGACTGGCAAACACATCAATGTTCCAGGAAGATGGCATATCCAGAGTGGGTGTGGAAACTGGGCATTACTAACCCTACCCTCATATCTTGCCATATGGCTGGTTCTGAGTTTTATCCTTTATAATAAATTGTTTTCCTGAACTTTGTGAGTCACTCTATCAAGTTACTAAAGCTGGGGGTCATGGGAATTCATGTGAGCAGAATGTGGGTAGTACCAGCACCCCTTTGCAGCATCTGAGGTGAAGCAGTCTTATGGAACTGAGCTTTTAATCTGTTGGATCCACACTGACTCTTGATAGTGTCAGAATTGAATTGAATTGTTGGACACCAAGTTGGTGTCATAGAATTGGAGAATTGGCATTAAAAAAAAAAATCCACACATTTGGTATCGAACTGGTGTCAGAAGAATCACCATGCAAACCCCTCTAATAAAAAGCATAAATTCTTTACTGAGCTCAACAGATATCTCATCATAAAAAGCAAACTTTTATCACCAGCTGTCTATTTTTAAGGACATTAGCAACTGTTAGTCATGTCTTTAGAAGATGTGATTAGTTGGAGCTAAGGGAGGCTAGTCAAACTGATGTGGACACAATGATAGAAACTAATAAGTGCGTAAAGCCCTTCCTCACCTTAGGGAGATGCAGGAGGAGCTGTCCTGGAGCCTCAGGAAGTCTTTGTACTCTGCTCTTAACATATATCCTAGCCAATTTCTGCTGCCTGCTGCAGTTATTTTAGATTCAAACGATATGCTTGAATTATCAGTTGGCCTTCAGTCCCAGATTTACCTGAAGACTCTGCCTTTTGACTTTCTCTTGGCTGTAAACATTGCAGCCCTGTGATCAGTCCAGACTCCCCTCCATATCAGACTAAGCTCCTTGACTCTTGAAGAATCTGGTCCAATAAACTTCTTGCTTGTTTGGGAGAGGATTATTGACAGAGTTTATTTTAAGAGATACTGACAAATAGAGAAATTTTGATCATGATGACAAAGGAGAGAAAAGAATTTTATGCCGTATGAGACATTAGGAAAGATCTCGAACATGTTTAGTCTTGGAGAAAGAGAAAATGGAGGGGAAACTGCATAGTGGCTTTCAAAAATCCAAGGTCAGTTGATAGGAGGATCATAAATTGCATCTATTGTTGAACAAGTCAAAGAAGCAGATTTCTATTGAACATCAGAATTGCTCTAAAATTTTACCCCCAAGAGTTAGAGCATCCTACTGCTACCACTGGAAGTATTTCCAGTTGAAGAAAATGAATGAGCTGTTAGGATTGCCATAGAAGGGGTTGTGGGTTACTTTCAAAGGCCTTGCTGAGCCACTCTAGAGTTCTCTTATGTGAACTCCCAACTTGACAGTTATAATTACAGTCACATAAGCACTGATTCAAAGTAAAAGGAAAGAATAAAAACACATCTTTAAAAGTTCAAGTGGTTTGCAAATATTTTCTCCCATTCTGTAGGTTGCCTTTTCACTTTGTTGATTGTTTCCTTGCTGTACAGAAGCTTTTTAGTTTGATATAATCCTATTTGTTTATTTTTGTTTTTGTTGCCTCTGCTTTTGAGATCTTACACAAATTTTTCCCAGAACAATGTACTGAATAAGCATTTCCCCTATTGTTCCTTCTTGTAGTTTTACAGTTTTGAGTCTTATATTTAGGTGTTTGATGCATTTTGAGTTGATTTTTGTATGGGATAAGAGGAGGGGGTGGTGGGGAAAATCTGGCTTCATTCTCCTGCGTAGGGATATCCAGTTTTCCCAGCACCATTTAATGAAGAGGTTGTCTTTTCACAAGTGAGCATTCTTGGTGCCTGGTGCCTTTGTCAAGAATCAGTTGCCTGTGGATATGTGGATTAATTTCTGAGTTTTCTATACTGTTCCATGGATCTATATGTCTGTTTTTTATGCCAGGACCATGATGTCTTGGTGACTACAGCTTTGTAGTATTTTGAAGTTTGGTAGTGTGATGCCTCCAGCTTTGTTCTTTTTGCTCAGACTTGCTTTGGCTATATCCAGAATATACAAGGAACTCAAACATCTCAACAGAAAATAAGCAATCCAATTTAAAAATAAGCAAATATTTGAATAGACATTTCCCAAAAGAAGACATACAAAAGGTCAACAAATATATGAAAAACTGCTCAGCATTACTAATCATCAGGGAAATGTAAATCAAAGCCCCAGTGAGGTTTCATCTAACCTCAGTTAGGATGACTATTTTCAGAAAGACAAAGAATAACAAATGCTGGTGAGGATGTGAATAAAGTGGAATTCATGTACTATTGGTGGAAATATAAACTAGTACAGCTATTATAGAGTACAGCATGGAGGGTCCTAAAAATAGAAATGTAATATGATCCAGCAATCCTACTATTGGTCATTTATTCAAAGGAAAGTGATATAGTTTGGCTGTGTTCCCACCCAAATCTCATCTTGAATTCCCAGTGTTGTGGGAGGGACCAGGTGGGAGGTAATTGAATCACAGGGGCCAGTCTTTCCCATGTTGTTTTCATTATAGTAAATAAGTATCATGAGATCTGATGGCTTTAAAAATGGGAGTTTCCCTGCACAAGCTCTTCTCTCTTTCCACCGCCATGTAAAAAGCACCTTTCACCTTCCGCCATGATTGTGAGGCCTCACCAGCCATGTGGCATTGTGAGTCCAATAAACTTCTTTCTTTTGTAAATTGTCCAGTCTCAGGTATGTCTTTATCAGCAGCATGAAAATGGACTAATACAGTAAATTGATACCAATAGAATGGGGCATTGCTGAAAAGATACCCAAAAATGTGGAAGTGACTTTGGAACTTGGTAACAGGTGCATAGTGGAACAGTTTGGAGGGCTCAGAAGAAGAAAGGAAAATGTGGGAAAGTTTGGAACTTCCTAGAGACTTGTTGAGTGGCTTTGACAAAAATGCTGGTAGTGATATAAACAATAAGGTCCAGGCTGAGGTGGTCTCAGATAGAGATGAAGAACTTATTGGGAACTGGAGCAAAGGTGACTTTTGTAAGGTTTAGCAAAGAGACTGGTGGCATTTTGCCCCTGCCCTAGACATTTGTGGAAATTTGAACATGAGAGAGGTGATTTAGGGTATCTGGCAGAAGAAATTTCTAAGCAGCAAAGCATTTGAGAGGTGACTTAAGTGCTGTTAAGGGCACTCAGTTTTAAGCAGAGCATAAAAGTTCAGAACATTCAGAGCCTGACAATGCAATAGAAAAGAAAATCCCATTTTCTGTGGAGAAATTCAGTCTGGCTGCAGAAATTTGTATAAGTAATGAGAAGCTGAATGTTAATCCCCAAGACAATGGGGAAAATGTCTCCAGGCCATGTCAGAGTTCTTCATGGAAGCCCCTCCCATCACAGGTCTGGAGGCCTAGGAGAAAAATGTGTGTTCATGGGCCTGGCCCAGGGTCCCCATGCTGTGTGCAGCATAAGGACTTGGTGCCCTGCATCCCAGCTGCTCCAGCTGTGGCTGAAAGGGGCCAATGTAGAGCTCAAGCCATGGCTTCAGAGTATGTAAGCCCCAAGCCTTAGCAGCTTCCAGGTGGTATTGAACCTGTGAGCACACAGAAGTCAAGAATTGGGGGTTGAAATCTCTGCCTAGATTTCAGAAGATGTACGAAAATGCCTGGATGTCCGGGCAGATCACTGCTGAGGCAGTGCTCTCATAAAGAACCTCTGCTAGGGCAGTGCAGAAGGGAAATGTGGAGTCAGAGCCCCCACATAGAGTCCCTACTGGGGCATCACCTAGTGGAGCTGTGAGAAGAGGGTGACCATCCTCCAGGCCCCAAAATGGTAGATCCACTGACAGCTTGCACTGTGTGCCTGGAAAAGCCACAGACACTCAACACCAGCCCATGAAAGCAACCAGGAGGGAGGCTGTGCCCTGCAGAGCCACAGAGGCAGAGTTGCCCAAGACCAGGGGAACCCTCCTCTTACATCAGCATGATCTAGATATGAGACATGGAGTTAAAGGAGATCATTTTGAAGCTTTAAGATTTGACAGCCCAGCTGGATTTTGGACTTGCATGGGGCCTGTAACACCTTTGTTTTGGCCAATTTCTCCCATTTGAAATGACTGTATTTACCTAAAGCCTTTACCTCCACTGTATCTAGGAAGTAACTAAATTGCTTTTGATCAAAAAGGCTCATAGGCAGAAGGGACTTGCCTTGTCTCAGATGATAGTTTGTACTGCAGATTTTGAGTTAATGCTGAATAAATTGAGACTTTGGGGGACTGTTGGGAAGGCATAATTGGTTTTGAAATGTGAGAACATGAGATTTGGGAGGGTCTATAGGTGGAATGATATGGTTTGGCTGTGTCCTCACCCAAATCTCATCTTGAATTCCCATGTGTTGTTGAAGGGACCTCGTGAGAGGTAATTGAATCATGGTGGCAAGTCTTTCCCATGCTGCTTCCATTCTTGTGAATGGGTCTTACAAGATCTGATGGTTTTAAAAACGGGAGTTTCCCTGCACAAGCTCTTCTCTCTTGCCGCCACCATGTAAGAATTGCCTTTCATCTTCCGCCATAATTGTGAGGCCCCTCAGCCATGGGGAACCGAGTCCAATAAACTTCTTTCTTTTGTAAGTTGCCCAGCCTCAGGTATGTCTTTATCAGCAGCGTGAAAATGAACTAATAGAAAAAGGAAATCCGTATATTGAAGAGATGTCTGTAGCCTCATGTTTATTGCAACTCTATTGAGAATAGCCAAGATATAAAGTCAACCTAGATGTCCAACAACAGATGAATGGCTTTTTAAATGTATTCTATATACACAGTGGGATATGATTCAGCCATAAAAAAGAAGGAAATCCTTTCATTTGAGGCAACATGGATGGAACTGGAGGGCTTTATGTTAAGTAATATAAGCCAAAAACAGAAATATGAACACTATGTGTTCTCATTTTTATGTGGAAGCTAAAAAAAAGTAGATCTTATAGAAATAAAAAGTTAAACAGAGGATAGTAAAGCCTGGGAAGGGTAGGGGTCAGAGAAGGACAGGGACAAATTTGTTAAAGGATATAAAATTACATATAAAGTTACAGCTAGATAGGAAGAATAAGTTCTAGTATTCTCTACCACTATAGAGTAACTATAGTTAATAATAATATATAGTCTTAAATAGCTAGAACAATGTTCCCAACACAAAGAAATAAGTATTTGAGATAACAGATATGCTAGTTTCCCTGACCTGATCACTATACATTATGTGTATCAAAACATCCCTACATACCCCATGAATATGTACAATTATGTCAGTTAAAGAATAAAAGAAAAACATGTTCGCATAAATACAATTAATTTGGAAGCCTAGTATCCAGCTTCAGCAGGCAAGTTGAAAACCACAGAATCATTTAAGATGTGAAGAAATGATGAATACAAGAATTCTTGTAATCAAGTGGGTTAAATGCCTTAAAGAAACTGTGTGAATCTGTAGAATAGTAATCACTGGAATGTGTAGTTACCAAAAGCAGTGAGACAAGATGACCCATATTCAGTTTCTCCAGAAAGAAACAATCATATGAAAGAAATGAAATGATAGAGTCCAGGCTGTCCTGACTGTGTTTGTTCCCTGGGGCAGGGCTTCCCTTCAGGATAGCAGGGCAGGGTGCACCTTCATAATACCTGCTGGGTGGGAAGAAAGGGGAGATTCATAACCCCCAAAGAGAATCTCACTTTCCTACTTACTAATGCCTGATATAATTCCTCCAGGGTCATCCTTGGAGGAACAGTGGAAAGAGGAGGAGGAATCAAGCCCAGCAATGCCAAGACAGTGTCACTGTTTTAACTCACTTAAACCTGCCTCTTTTGAAGAAATGACACTTTAGGAGGTCAGAGGTGGGCTTATTCTTTCAGCTATGTCCTGAATGAGCACACAGTAGGGAGGGCCTAGTTCTGAACAATTGTGAGCAATTATAGACCATAATAAAAACAAAACTGCCATCAAAAAACTGTTCTTCATTGCATGCTACCCCTCCTATTCCTTAGAAGCTTTTACATGAAATGGACTTGCCAGCCCCGTGTGTTGTCACTCTTGCATCTTCATGGGACCCGCCTTGTTCTAATCACTCTGCCTCATTCTAAGTTCTAATCATTCCCACCTTTTTTTTCTTGTGCCCTTGAAACAAGAATGAGTCAAGGGAATAATTTAATTCCAGCGCCCTCTGCTGGTCCTGTAGATGGGCAAGATGCCTGAAACTACATCAGTACTTGACAGATTGTTCACTACCCGAAAGTCATTTTATTATTTTATTAACTCCAGAGATGTCACATTTTGAAATTTTTCTTCCAGATAACTCGATCTATTATGTATTTATTAGTCTACCAGTTTGCATTTATTAAAGTCATAGAAAACTGCCAATCAGAACTTGTGACCAACATGCAGTAACCAAGCTTAATATATAACGGTTATGTAGTTCTAGTTCAATACAAAAACTCATCCTTTACCAGCTGAGTTCATGTCATTTGCAGGGACATGAATGAAGCTGGAAACCATCATTCTCAGCAAACTGACACAGGAACGGAAAACCAAAAACCACATGTTCTCACTCATAAGTGGGTGTTGAACAATGAGAACACATGGACACAGGGAGGGGAACATCACACACTGGGACCTGTTGGGGGTATGGGGCTAGGTGAGAAATTGCAGGGGGTGGGAGAATTGGGGAGGGATAACATTAGGAGAAATGCCTAATGTAGATGACGGGGCAATGGATGCAGCAAACCACCACGGCATGTGTATACCTATGTAACAATCCTGCACAATCTGCACACGTACCCCAGAAGTTAAAGTATAATAAAAAAAAACTTTTAAGTCATCCTTTACCTAGCCTGTAAAATATTGTTGGTAAGTGCTCAATTTCTGTAACACTTTTTAACATATTGCACATAACTTAAGGACCTTGTTTCTACACAGAGATCCAGGGGCCCCAGGTTTTGAACCATAGTCAGAATGTCTATCTTAGTACCTAAACAATAGGCATGTTTATTACTTTATTAGTAAGAAACTTCACTAGTAAAGTAAGGATCAACCACTTCTGGTTGATCACTGAATGTTTCCTGTCACTTGGATATAATTCTTCAAATTACTTTGGTGTGTTCACTGGTCATATTGTGGCCTAGGTTTTCAGGTAATAGGTTATTATCAGCAATGAGTAGCTGAGTGGGGGTGGAGATAGTATCTGGGAGGTGGCATACATAGGTACATGACTAAGGATATCTATCTGAAATCCAATTCTCAGTTGGCTTCTTGCCCCAGTGCCTCCCAACTGCATTACAGGATGGTTTCACAAACAGAAAGTTGATGTATTCGCAGGAGGAAAGAGAGGGAGATGGCAAAACATGGTAGACTCGCCAGAGTGTGTAGAGTAGGGCCCTCGGGGGAGAAAGGCAGGGGAGTGGGATAGTCAAAGGGGCCTCAGAGGCCAGGGACTCATTGTTCTCACCACAGCAACTGACACAATACCTGAAACATACTAGACTCTCAAACATTTGGTAAATCTCTGCAGGTATCAGGCTTACCTCTCCTAGAAAAGCTTTTAGCTAGGTACAAAGCTTTACCACTGACACTAATAATCATGACTGCTAAGATGGATGATCAAAAGTAGCTTGTTTAGTGGTAGAACTGAGCTTTCTATGTGGCTGTATTTTGTACAGAAATGGTTGTATCTTTTGGGAAAAGATGGAATGTGTCTCAGAATGATTTTCAATGTGTGATTTTTTTTTCTTTTAAAGTAAAATTTCATTGCAATATAACATACAAATGGAAAGGTACGCAAAGTGAACACAACTATATAACCAGGACTCAAATCAGTAAACAGATCATTCCAGCACCCAGAAGCCCTCTTTGTGTCTCCTTCCTGTCATTCACCACAGCCCCATCCCTGCTATCGTAACTTCTAACACCACAGATGAATTTTGCCTATTTTTATAATATATACTCATACACATACATGAATATATAGTCTTCTGTGTCTAGCTTCTTTTGCTCAACATTATTTTTGTGAGGGAAACTCATGTTGTTAGTTGCAATTTATTCTCATTGTTATATGTTATTAATAAATGTACTACAATTTTTTATTGCATTTTAGGTTTTGGGGTACATGTGAAGAACATGCAAGATTGTTGCATAGGTACACATGTGGCAGTGTGATTTGCTGCCTTCCTCCCCCTCACCTATATCTGGCATTTCTCCCCATGCCATCCCCCACCACCTCCCCACCCCACACTGTCCCTCCCCTATTTCCCTCCAACAGACCCCAATGTGTAGTGCTCCCCTCCCTGTGTCCATGTGTTCTCATTGTTCAACACCCGTCTATGAGTGAGAACATGCGGTGTTTGATTTTCTGCTCCTGTGTCAGTTTGCTGAGAATGATGGCTTCCAGGTTCATCCATGTCCCTACAAAGGAAACTCATGTTGTTAGTTGCAATTTATTCTCATTGCTATATGTTATTAATAAATGTACCACAATTTTTAATTGATTTTTTTTATGATGAGTTGATTCCAATTACTATTCCAGCTACTGTTCTGGATTGTGCTGGTATGAACATCTTTATACATATTTTTTGCATGCATATATACCCACTTTTGTTAGGTATACACAAGTGGTATAATTGCTGGGTCACAGGACATAGAATATGCATATAATCAGCTTTTGCAGATGCTACCAAAAGGTTTTACAATGTGATTGTGCTGATTTCATGTGTTAGTTTTTGTGCAAAGCTAGATGCCAGAGATGTTTAGAAAGGAGAAAAAACAAGGAGAGAGGATATTGTCCCTAGGCCTATGATATGGAGCCCAAGGGGATTTGATGGAAAGGAAGACAGATCCTCAAAGGATTAGGCCCTGCCAATCATCAACTAATCACTGGAGTGGATCTGAAAGTCTACTTCCTTCCTGAGAAAGGAAAAATCTTAATGCAAAAGGCAAAAGGGAAGAAGAAGATAAGAAACAGGATCAAAATGGATGCTATCCCCAAAAGTGAAGGCACTGCTAACAATTTACCTTCATAAAAAAATGGCATTGTTGTGTCCCAAAACCCTGACCCCAACAGGGAAAATCAGAACCAGACAGCAGCAAAATAGAAGTTCTATAGTACACATTTGTATTGATCTCAAAGTTTCATAAACTTGTTTGGGGCTTTGTGGGTACTCAAAGTTATCAGTCAGGACAGTTCCTCTTTATAAATTTTGGAGTAATGCTTTTTTACCATTGCTAGTATTCACAGGAAAAGAATAAAATCTTATTGTTGATTGAGCTTCCCCATAAGATATCTTTTATCTCTTCTAAAAAAAAATGGGATACATGCACAGAACGTGCAGGTTTGTTACACAGGTATACGTGTGCCATGATAGTTGGCTGCACCTATTGACGCATACTCTAGCTTCGCTCCTCTCACTCCCCACCCCCCAACAGGCCCTGATATGTATTATTTTGCTCTCCATTTCCATGCGTTCTCAATGTTCAACTCCCACTTATGAGTGAGAACATGTGGTGTTCAGTTTTCTGTTCCTGTGTTAGTTTGCCGAGGATGATGGCTTCGAGCTTCATCCATGTCTCTGCAAAGGACCTGATTTCATTTCTTTTTATGGCTACATAGTATTCCACTGTGTATATGTACCACATTTTCTTTATCCAGTCTATCATCAATGGGCCTCTGGGCTAGTTCCATCTTTGCTATTGTAAACAGTGCTGCAATAAACATATATGTGCATGTGTCTTTAGAGAAGAATGATTTATATTCTTTTGAGCATATACTCAGTAATGGGATTGCTGGGTCAGATGGTATTTCTGGTTCTAGATCCTTGAGGAATCGCCATACTGTCTTCCACAATGGTTGAATTAATTTACATCTTCACCAACAGTGTAAAAGCATTCCTATTTAGTCACACCAGCGTGTATTGTTTCCTGACTTTTTAATAATCACCATTCTGACTCTGATGATCAGTGATGTTGAGCTTTTTTTCATATGTTTGTTGGCCACATAAATGTCTTCTTTTGAGAAGTGTCTGTTCATATCCTTTGCCCACTTTTTAATGGGTTGCTTGTTTTTTCTTGTAAATATGTTTAAGTTATTTGTAAATTCTGGATATTAAACCTTTGTTAGATGGGTAGATCGCAAAACTTTTCTGCCATTCTGTAGGTTACCTGTTCACTCTGATGATAGTTCCTTTTGCTGTGCAGAAGCACTTTAGTTTAATTAGATCCCATTTGTCAATTTTGGCTTTCATTGCAATTGCTTTTGGCATTTTTGTCATGAAGGATTTGCCCATGCCTATGTCCTGAATGGTATTGCCTAGGTTTTCTCCTAGGGTTTTTATGGTTGTGGGTTTTACCTTAAATCTTTAAACCATCTTGGGTCCAATTTTTGTATAAGGTGTAAGAAAGGAGTCCAGTTTCAGTTTTCTGCATATGGCTAGCCAATTTTTTTTACCACCATTTACTGAATAGGAGATCCTTTCCCCATTGTTTGTTTTTGTCAGGTTTGCTGAAGATCAGATGGTTGTAGATGTGTGGTGTTATTTCTGAGGTCACTGTTCTGCTCTACTGGTCTATATGTCTGTTTTGGTATTGATACCATGCTATTTTGGTTACTGTAGCCTTGGAGTATAGTTTGCAATCAGATAGTATCATGCCTACTGCTTTGTTCTTTTTGCTTAGGATTATCTTGGCTATATGCGGTCTTCTTTGATTCTATATGAAATTTAAAATCGTTTTTCTGATTCTGTGAAGAATGTCAATGGCCGTTTGATGGAAATAGCACTGAATCTGTAAATTATTTTGGACAGTATGGCCATTTTCAAAATATTCATTCTATCTATGAGGATAAAATGTTTTTCCATTCATTCATTCCTTATTCTTGTCTGTGTGTCTTATTTCAGTCAGGTGGACTTCAAACTCTGATATCCTTCCTTCTGCTTCGTTGATTCAGCTGTTGATACTTATGTATGCTTCACGAAGTTCTCGTGCTGTGTATTTCAGCACTATCAGGTCATTCATGTTCCTTTCTAAACTGATTATTTTAGTTAGCAATTCCTGTAACCTTTTATCAAGTTTCTTAGCTTCTTTGCATTGGATTAGAACATGCTCCTTTAGCTCCTTTGCTCATGATAGTTTTTTATTACCCATCTTCAGAAGCCTACTTCTGTTAATTTGTCCATCTGATCCTTCATCCAGTTCTGCGCCCTTGATGGAGAGACATTGCAATCACTTGGAGAAAAGACACTCTGGCCTTTTGGGTTTTCAGCATTTTTTCATTGATTTCTTTCTCATCTTCATGAATTTGACTAGTTTTGGTCTTTGAGGCTGCTCACCCTTGGATGGGGGTTTTGTGGGGGCCTTTTTGTTGTTGATGACGACGCTGTTGTCACTTTCTGCTTGCTTGTTTTTCTCTCAATTGTCAGTTCCCTCTTGTGTAGGGCTGTTGCGCTTTCCTGGGGGTTCACATCAGGCCTTATTCATCTGATTCACTTGCGTGCCTGGAGATGTCATTCAAGGAGGCTGGAGAGCAGCAAAGATGAGTGCCTGTTTCTTCTTCTGGGACCTCTGACCTCAAGAGGCACCAACGTGATGCCAGTAGGATCACTCCTATATACCGTGTCTGACAACCATTGTTGGATGGTCTCACCCAGTTGGGTGGCACAGGGATCAGGACCTGTTTAATGAAGCACTCTGTTCCTTAGTGGAGAGTGTGTGTTTCACTGTGAGGAAATCCACTCTTCTGGGCTGTCCAGATTCCTCAGAACTACCAGGAAGAAAGGCTAAGTCTGCTGGCCCACAGAGACTGCGGCCGCTCCCCGGCAGGGGCTCAGGCCCAGGGAGACCCCAGTTCTGTCCCTGAGCCTCTGGCTGGAGTTACTGGAGATCCTGCAGGGAAGCCCCACCCAATAAGGATGGATCAGGGTTAGACTTAAAGAGGCGCTCTGGCGGCAGACTGCCACAGCCAGTGTGTTGGGCTGTGGGGACAAGTCTTGAGACTAAGCCATCCAGCCTCCCTGGCCCCAGCAGGGGAAAAGTGTAGCCTGGAGCTATAGAAATGCGTGCTGCCTTTCCCCTGCCCAGGGAGCTTAGCATGTTAGGCAGTTGCGAGTCTGCGAGTCCCCGAGTCCCCGTGCTGGCTGCTACCTCTCTCCCCCAAGGAACTCAAAGGCTTAGGCAGCAGGTAGTGGCAGCCGGTGTTGGTTGTCCCTCCCCAGGGGAGCTTGGTAGGCTTAAGCAGATTCCACCTGAGAGGCTGTAAGAATCTTTGCGTTCCAGGGTTGGGACGCTACGCCCTGGCGTGGGTTCGCAAGTGGGATCTTCCAACCTGTGGGTTGCACAGTTCCGTAGGTAAAGCACTGTTTCCCCGGCAGGGCAGCGCACTCACTGCCTCCCTTGGCTGGGAGGAGGAGGCTCCCTTCCCCTTGTGGCTTCAGGTGGACACGCACTGCACTGCTCTTCCCTCTCTCCGTGGGTCAGGCCAGCCTTCTAGTCAATTTTGATGAGAGAATCTGGATACCTTGGCTGCCAGTGAAGGATTCACACGCTTACTATGTTTTTTTTTCCAATGGGAGCCTCCAAATGGTGCTGCTTCTGGCTGGCCATTTTGGCCCCGCCCCCATTAAATTTTTATAGGAAGTTTAATTTGCAAATAAGTAAGCCCGAATAAAAATACCAGATGCTATCAGACAGGAGGAACAGAGTTTTCATTTAAACACGCTTGTCTCCCTTTCGGCTTGATTCAGGGCTTTCCTTTGAATGTCTCGGAAAACTCATTTGCTAAGAGTGACTCAGAATTAACCCACTCTGTGTGACTGGTTATCAAAACCCACTTAAAGCATTGCAGAGAGGAATGCAACATTCTGTTTACAAACAGAATTTGCTAATTATGAAGTCCATATATATATATATATATATATATATATATATATATATATATATATATCTTTGCAATTCAGAAATGAATCCTATGGTGGTTCGGGTCTTTTGTCAGCTGAGGTCCTCTCTGACACTTTGCTACAGCAGAGGGCTCCTACCTGAGCACTTGACTTCTCCATATCTGCCTTTTTTCAAATTGGTTTTCAGCTCTGGGGCAATCTGCTCTGCAGCAGAGATGCCCTCACACAACAGATAGGACTGCCTATCCTTGCAGAGAACAGCCCAGCTTACACTTGCATTCATTTCCTTGGGGCCATTTTTGTGAATTAAACTGGGCACAGCCCTGCCTGTTTGCTTTTGATGTGACATACTGGACAAGGAGTTCAGTTCATTTGCTGCCTCTCCAGCAACCGTGTCCAAAAGCATTATCCAGCAGGAGGTGTAAGGAAGCTGCCATTATCAGCGGCCAACAGGCACACTTGAAAATTCATGAGCAATTTGTAAAGGGCAGGAGTTCTTCCCCTCAGTGCTTTCACTGCCCCACCACTGAGATGCTGGCTGAGCCCAGACAAAGAGGGGAATATCAATTCAGGCCAGGAATTCAGCAGTGGTTCCAAGGCACTGTAACGATCTAGAAGCCACTAATTTGCTTCTGAGTGATACCCAAGTGTACATGGAACTGGCCTGGCCAACTTGATCACGCTAGTTGCTAGGCAAATCAATTTGCCTACAGGACCCCAGTTATGAGCATTCACCCTAGGAGCTTCCATATGCACAAACAGACATGTGTAAAGCATGTACCAGCCTCCTGGAAACTATTCAACTTGTCCCCCAAGTCAAGAAGCAACAAAGTTCTGGGTGAACACCATCTAAGAAACAAGGCACCTATCTCATTTAAACACGTTTTCTTTCCCTCTCTTGTGAGTTACTTCGAGGGACCTCCCAGGCCACTCTTCCTGCTATTCCTTAGCCTTGCCAGCTTTCAGAGCTCAGTTAATTCTATCTAAGCAACTCTATTTGTCAAACCAAGACATACACACACTTTAACTCCATCCTTCTGCTCTCTCTGAAAATCATTTTTCCTTCTTAAAAGGTGCTTTATCTTGAAGAAAGGGAAGGAATTACTCAAAATTTCCGAGAAATTTTAGGTAAGAGAAAATTACCCTTAAAGTATCAGTGTCATTAAATTCTACAACACTTGAATGTGCATAAAAAGCCTGTTTAAAATTTTATCAAAATTATTTTTCTGTTTTTTGGTTGTTTTGTAGTCCTTCCTTCCTTCCTTCTCGCCTTCCTGCCTCCCCACCTCCCTGCCCGCCTCCCTGCCTGCCTCCCTCTCTCCCTGCCTCCCTGCCTGTATTCCTTTTAGTGAAGGTGATTTTCTCTGGTGGTATGTTTTAATTTCTTTCATATTTTGTGTATCTGTTGTAGGTTTTTTGAGTTTCCATGACATTTGCAAATAATGCCTTGCAACTTGTTATTTTCCACTGATGACAACGCAACTGCAAAAACAAATGAGCAAAGAGAACACTAATAAAAACCTGACATTTTAACTTCACCCCCGTTTTAAAAAAATTATTTTTCTCTCCTTTATCCTCTAAAACATTCAAAATAAACAAGTGCTATTTAATATTCATTACTTCTTTTGTTTGGCTGAACCTCTATGGCTACCCATAATAATACTCCTTTTTACTGCAAATACATAGTATTTCATTGTAAATGTGTAAGCAAATTATGGATTAAATGCCCCTGTGGATTAGACAGGGATCTAATCTTTGTTAATAAGATGACATTCAAGCATTTATAGGTCTAAACAATTGACAGTAAATGAAATTTTGGAGTACAATCAGTGTAACCTATTTACAAGCCAAGGATAGGCTGTAATATAATTCTGATCTGATTCTCTTTCTGGGTGCTAACCCTTGATGAATCTTGCTATCACTCAGCCCTTTACTCAATTTCATCCATCCTGAAGGTGGGCCTCAGTACTGAGCCAAGTTGCACAGAATCCTGGTGGGAAATCATGCTTGGTTGTTTGTATTTCCATGTTCTGCATGTTAATAATTATAACATTTGATTCTCTTTTTTTTCTGTAGATTCAGGTGATACATGTGCAAGTTTGTTACATGGATATATTGCATGATAATGAGGTTTGGGCTTTAACTGAACCAGTCACACAACCAGTGAGCATAGTACCCAATAGATCGTTTTCAACCTTTTTCCCTTTCTGTCCCTCCCCACTTTGGGAGTCCCCGGTGTCTATTATTGCCATCTTTATGTTCCTGTGTACCTGATAGTTAGCTCCAACTTATAAGTGAGAATATGTAGTATTTAGTTGTTTCTGTGTTAATTCACTTGGGATAATGGCCTCCAGCTCCATCCATGTTGCTGCAAAGTATATGATTTAATGTTTTTTATGGCTGCATAGTAGTCCATGCTGTATATGTAACCACATTTTTAAAATCCAACCCATTGTTGATGAGCACCTAGGTTAATTCCATGTCATTGCTATTGTGAACAGTGCTGCAGTGAACATGAGAGTGCAGGTGTCTTTTTGATAGAATGATTTATTTTCCTTTGGGTATATGCCTATGATGGGATTACTGACTCAAATGGTAATTCTATTTTTAGCTCTTTGAAAATCTCCAAACTGCTTTCCATAGGAGAACTAATTTATAACTCCACCAACAGTGTATAACACTCCCATTTTGCCCAAATCTTGCCTATATCTGTTATTTTTTGACTTTTTAGTAATAGCTGACTGGTGTGAGATGCTATCTCCTTGTTGCTTTTTGATTTGTATTTATCTGATGATTAGTGATGTTGAGCATTTTTTCATGTTTGTTGGCTGCTTGTATATCTTCTTTTGAGAAGCATCTGTATAACATCTGATTCTGATTAAAATCTTACTTAAGGAAAAAATATAGAACACTAATCCACTGGGAAAATACTCAAAAAGACACAAAAACCTGCACTTAACTACCAGTCTATTATATCTTCCTCCCTGTGGCTATGTCTTCATCTGTACTTCAATAATTAATCTTAGGAAGCCCAGTTTTTTTGAAATGATAAAAATGTAGAGTTTATTGACACACAGCTAATTTAATCTTAGAGACCCAGAGACTAAAAAGAAAAAAAAAAAAACGCACAGTTAATCACAAAGTATTGTCACAAGAGTATTGCAATCATGAAATTTAAAAATCAGGTTGAAGACGTTTCCTAGCACCATGCCTCCATCCAATTCTGAAAGTGTCTTCCATTTTAGATATCCCTCAAGTGTGAATAACTCTTGATTATCTGTGATCATGAATGGACAGTGCTGTTGAACACATATAGTCCATGCAGAATCCAAAAGTTGACATGAATGATCACTAATCTGGGTCTAACAGACAACACAATGAACTAATTCAAATCTTCATTGCTTCCTGTTCTTGACTAACTTCTGACAGAAAGCCCTCAACCTATAATATAAATAATAGTCATCTCCTTGACTTTGTTTCTTAAAAACAAATTCATGGTAATAAATGTGTTTAGGAATGTTCTGGGTCTTCTGACAGGCAAACCTGGTAAATAATTTCTATTTGCTTCCCATTTCTTAACTGCACACTGAAGTGCCTTCACAGAGTTGTGAAGGTGACCCACAGGTGCTGGTGGGATCAGACCATCCTAACTGGCCCAATCCACGTGCATCATAGCTTCCCACATGACATTGTTGAGGGCACTTCTCTTTCCTGCCCAAGTTCAGAACCAACTGAGTCACAGAGTAGGCAGTTGGAAATCAACTATGGCTGATACAGTTCTTGGGAAACTGGGTTGGATGAGAGGCAAATGGACTTATTACTGTTGCCTAAATTAAACTTCCCCACTTCCAGCCTCTCTGAGAAGGGCAGTGCCTGCCCTCAGTCTTGCCACAAATTTGGGATAATAGACCCAAAACAGCATAGTTTCCATCCATCTGCAGGAAGTTCCCAAAGAGAAACCACTAAAGGAAGAAGTCCCAGGTGTGTCTCGAATGCCCAGTTTCTTCTCCGAAACTCATTAATCTGATCAGTACTCCCACCTTTTCCCACTTTTCCCACCTTTTTCCACTGATGAGTGGGAGTACTGATCAGGGGTAAGCAAGGGGGAAACGGGTGGCCAGCAGAGTCCTCCACTGCAGTGGCTCTTGAACTTGTGTATCAGAATCACTGGCAAGGCTTGCTATAACTGCAGATTTCTGGGCCCACTAAAGAGTTTCTGATGCAGGTCTGAGACCTGAGAATGCCCATTTCTAACATGTTCCTAAGTGATGCCAAATCACTGCTCTTATGCAATGGTTCTCAACCTTGACAAATATTGGAATCATGAGAGAGAAGTGAATGTCTCCTCCTATCATTCCTCAGATTTTTTTCCCTTTTAACTCATAAAGCTTAACCCTTAATCCAGTGGTTTAGCAGAGGTGTGGCACTCCCTTTAGGGAAAAGAATCAGCAGTCTATAAGAATTGTGTAGCTCCCACTTCACGATGCTTCTCCAATACTGACCATTAGTCTTTCATGAGACTACTAGTGGACAGTGATGATTTTTATCCCCAGAAAGCTATACATTTGTTTAGAGCATAAATTAACTCAAAGACCATACTGGACTCAAGTACTCCCTGTTCTATTTCCTATCCTAAATTAACACCCAGCCACATTATCCAAAATAGTTCATTAGAGATTCTGCAGTGAAATCTAATGACACCAAGATATTCCAATAAAATGTCAATGACAAATGTTCCCATTTGAGTATAAACATTCTCCCACCATGAATTTCTGAGGTTGAAATTATAACTCCAAAATTAATTTCTCTGAATATTAAAGTCTAAAATCAAATTACCTTGCCTTTGTGTTAAAAGCCAAAAGAAATCAAATACCCAGATTTCATCCTCCCCAGTTTCTTATTTTTCTGAGCCTATCAGAGAGACACTTTTTATACCTAGGTAGAATTATCATTCTTTTAGCAGCTGCAATGGAGTTCTCTTCCACTGGGATAGGTATAGTTCTCCTAGGATCTTAAAAGTTCAGCTCTACTGATATGTGCTTCCCTTTGGGGGAGATAAGGAGAACACTAAAGATTATTCAAGTTCCAGTCTCACGCCCACTTGTTTTAGAAAACATGTTAATCCTTAGCAGTTAGCAGATATCCCAGGCAAAATTATATCCCCAAAACCTTCTCCTTATTATTACCAAAGACCATAGTGGAGACCCTGTGATATCTGAGAAAGAGACTGATAAACCTAAATGAGACAGAATTCTTAGTTTCAACTTTGCCATGATAATTGTCATTCTATGTTTTTTTCTGGAGAACATGACTTTGAACCCAAAATTTGAATAATGTCTACCAACTAGAGGCTAATTATGCACTATTTGCACCATATTAGAGAGGGGAACCAGAAGACCACCTGTGCATATTGTCTTGGTAATTAGAGGGTGGACTTTGAGACAAGGCTACCTTCTAACAAAATTTAGAAATTTGCAGTGGTGATCATTCCAGTCATTGGGCTTTATTTTGTGGTTTATTTCCAACCCAGCATGTTGAAAAGTGATTCCATTTGCCTTTGAGAATTGTGTTTCTGCCATCCCACTGCTGAAGTGAATGGAGATTCTGTCTAGTGACTTAGTCTCCACTATCTCTTGCAAAAAGGCACTCTCAGGCCTATGCCACAGTGGTGCTTGTCACTGCTTTTTTTGTTTTGTTTGTTGGTTTGTTTTTTGTTTTTGTTTTTCTGAAATCACTCAGATCCAAGAAGCCTGCCTCTCCAGGAAGATTTCGCTCTCATCTTGCATTAGTTTCAGCTGGAATATCACTCTCAGCAGATTCCTGAAGGGAAGCTGCTGATGGTTCTGAAGCCTGTGCCCTGGAGTCTAGGGAAAAACAAGGCTTCTGCCAGGTGTTCCTCAAGATCGTCTGTCCTCAGCTTTGAAAGGTCTTGTCTCTGAGTAGCCTTCCTTTGAGCTGTATCTTATTCTGTAGAAGTGGAATACAGCCTTAATGCTCTATTTCCTTCGTTCTCCTATTTTCTGAAAAATTCAGTAAATTTTAATTAGCTTCATCAACGTATAATTTACATACAATAGAACTATTTTCAAGTATACAGTTTGATGAACTTTAATAAATGTACATCATCATGGAACCATGACAATCAAGATACAGAACATTTTCATCACTCCCCAAAATTCTCCTGTGTCTTTGAAGTCAACACCCTCCCCCACCCACAGCCCAGAGGATTCACTGATTAGCTGTCTCTATATTTCACCTGTTTTACAATTTTATATAAGCGAATCATGCAGTGTGTAGTCTTAAAGGTTTGGGTTCACACGCTTACCATATGTTTGAGATTCACTCATGTTTCTGCATGTATCAGGAGTAGTTCACTTTTATCCCTGAGTAACATCCCACTGTATGAATATACCAGAATTTCTTTGTCCAAACAGTTAGTGAATATTTGGGTAGCTTCCAGTTTTGGACAATTATGAGTAACACTGCTTTGAGCCTACATTTACAAGTGTTTCTATGAAAACATTTTTAAAATTCTCTTCGATACTTAAGAGAGTTTGCTGGGCCATATTCTAAGTATGTATTTAACTTGAAAGAAACTGCCAAACTGTTTTCCAAAGAGGCTGGATCCCCTCTTTTGCATTCCCATCAGCAACGTATAAGGTTCCAGTTGCTGCTCCATAATCTACTGATTTGGGGGGATATTTTCCTATTTTAAGATGTAAAAATGTTTAATATTTTGTCTTTCAATATTTTGACAGTCTTTGTAATGTTACCCACCCTGGTGGATGTGTAGTGCTGTCTCGTTTGCATTTTCCTAATGGCCACTGGTGTTGAGCATCTTTCATGTGCTTTTGCTCAAGCTTCTATCTTCTTTAGTGAAGTGCTTGTTTAAACATTTTGCCTGTTTTTTTAAAAAAAATAGTTTCTTCTTGTTATTGAATTATTTATATACTTTGAAAACAAATATTTTTGCAGAATACGTGTTTTACAAATGTTTTTTCCCAAGGCTATAGTTTGCCCTTGCATTATTTAAACAATGATGTTTAAAGAGTAGAAGTTTTTCATTTTAATGTTCAAGACCCTACCTAAGAAATGTTTACCTACCTAAAGGTCACAGATTTTTTTTTCCTTTTTTTCCCCCAGAAATGTTGTAGTTTAGCACTTACATTTTGGTCAATGGTTCCTTTCAAGTTAATGTTTGTATATTGTATATGGTAAAAGTCAAAGTCCTTTTTTTTTCTTCATAGTGCTTGTTGTAGCCACATTTAAAGACTATCCCTACTTTATTATCTTGATACTTTTGTCAAAAATCAATTGATCATCTATGTGTGGGTCTATATTCTGATTCACTAATAAGTATGTGTGCACTGATGCCTGTAACCCACTGTCATTACATGTAACTTTACAGGAAGTGTTAAAATTAGGGTTCTTTTTCAGAATTAGATTGTCTATTCTAGTCCTTTGCAGCATCATATAAATTTTAGAATCACCTTGCCAACTTCTACAAAATTCTTGCAAGAATTTGTGTTGGGATTGCTTGGAACCTATAGATCAATTTGGAAAGAAACAATATTGAGTCTTCTAATCTATGAATATGGTATATCTTGCTATTAAGTCTTTAATATTTTTCTCAGCAGTATTCTACAATTTAGTATACAAGTCTCTCACATATTTTGTTAAACTTAAGAATTTCATGTTTTTCAAATGCTACCCTATTTTTAAATTTTAGTTTCCAATTGTTTATCCTCATGTATGAGTCTTATCATTTTTCTTTATTTATCTGTTAATATGATGAGTTATACTAATTGACTTCTAGTATTAAATCAACTTTGCATTTCCGAAGTAAACCCCTCTTGGTCATTATATATTATCCTTTTTATATGTTTTTTGGATTTAATTGGCTCAAATTTATTTGAGAATTTTACATGTATAGTTATGAGAAATATTGGCCTATAGTTTTCTTCTCATAATATTTTTGTCTGGTTTTGGCACCCAGGTAATGCTGACCCCCTAAGCTAGAAAATATTGCTTCCTTTTCTATTTTATGGAATTATTAATAACAACTAGAATTATTATTTCTTCTTTAAATGTTTGGACTAATTCACAGTAAAGCCAACTGGGCTTGAAGTTTTCTTATTTGTCAGAAGCTTTCAATTATGGATTAAATTCTTTTGATAGATATAGGTTATTTATCTATAATTTTTAGCTTATCTGTTTTCTTTCTTTGGGTTTCTATGCTTTCAAAAGGATGCAAATCAACCTCATGGGTTCCTATTTTCATTTTCACAGAGCTATGGTAATTATCGTCTTGTAAGAAATTTGTCTATTTCATTTAAGCAGTTGAATTCATTGACATCATGTTGTTCATAATTTTCTTTGCCATCTGGAAAATCTGAACTGATACCCCTTTTTTATTCCTACATTTTTTGTTTTTTCTTTCTTGTTTTCCTTATAAGTCAGACTATAGATTTATTTATTTTATTGATTTTTTTCAAAGGATCAATGAATTAGTTTCCTATTGCTACTTCAGTAAATTACCACAAACTTAGTGGCTTAAAAGAATACAAATTTATTATTTTGCAGTTCTGAAGGTCAGAAGTCTAAAATGAGTCTCACTGGGTTGAAGTTAAGCTGTCAGCAGGACTGATTCCTTCTGGAGACTCTGAAGTCTGCATCCATTTTCATGTATTTTTTAGTTTCTAGAGGCCACTGGCATTCCTTGGCCCATGATCCCTCCCCACATTTTCCAACTTTCATCACCCCTCCTGCTAATCTCCGATATCCTACCTCCCTCTACAAGCATGTTTGTGATTACACTGGAGGACCCACTAGGATAAAACCCTTAACTCTTTTAGTAATCACACCTGCAAAGTTCTTTTTAATCATATAAGGTAACATGTTCCCAGGTCCCAGAGATTAGGACATGAACATCTTTGGGAGACCATTATTTAGCCTATTACTATTAACTTTTGATTTTATTGTTTCACTTTTTTGATGGCTTAATTTCCTATTTTACTAATAATGTTGTCTGTATTATTTCCTTCCTTTTTTGCGTTAGATTTAATTTGCTCTTTTTCTAATTTCTTAAGGTAGAAGTTTGGATCATTGATTTGAAATATTTTTTTTTAATAAAAACACTTAATGCTATAAATTTCTCCCTAAATACAGCTTTTGATACATCTCAATTATTTTGATGTATTGTTTTCAATTTCATTCAATCCAAAAATATTTTTTGTGAGTTATTTTTTGACACACGTTATATAAAAAATATTTTTAGATTATTTTCTAGATACATTTCTCTTAATCTCTAATTAATTCCATTGTGTGCTAGTTTAATTTTCCTGCATGTTTTGATCCTTTTAAATTCATTGAGAGTGAGATGTGTTTTATGACTCAGAATATTGATGAATATTCCAGGTTTACATGCACAAAGCAAGTATTCTGTTGTTTTAGAGCAAAGTATTCTATTAGGCCAATTTGACTGATAATGCTGTTTAAGACATCTTTACTCATACTCATTTTCTGTCTACTTTTTGTATCAATTACTGGGAGAAGTGTGCTGAAATCTTTAAGTATAATTGTGAATTTGCTTTATTCTTTTGGTTCTGTAAGTTTTTGCCTCATGGATTTTGAAGCTCTATTACTAGGTAATGGATGTAGTAACTATGTCCATTTAGAATAGTTACGTCCTCTTGGTGAATTGACCACTTTATCTTCTTATGTAATGTCAGATTGAGATGCAGAGTGGAGGCCAAAGTGGGATGCTTGCTTCTGAAATGAAACTGTCACAGGGAAGGAGCGGGAGGAAGAGCAGGAGGGATCTAGGCCTGATTTTGCTCATATGTTGGTGAGCTGGGGTCTGGACACCTTTCTCCAAAAGAACCAAGTCTCAGTGGGGCTCTTTTTAGATGCCTTTTAATTGTTTCTCATTCAAAGCTATTTTTTAAGATCAAGAATTTTCCACCTACCTTTATAAATAGAATATAAAAGTAACAGTAAATTTAGGGGAGCAGAACACAGCTCCTAGGTGGGGTGGAACTGTGTGTGGTGTGTGGCAGAGCTTGAGACTGCAGCACAGGCTAAAATCCCAGCTGTCAACGCATTCCCTTCCTGGGGAACAATGACTCTAGTTGACTGTAATAATAATGATGTTTTAAAAATTGTTCAGCAGAGAGAGTGCTGTTTTGATGGGACTCTGAGGTAAACTCTTGGGTGAGTCAGAGATACAATGGGAAAAATTACTGGTGCTTGAGAGATTTTGAAATATTGGCCTTGCACGTATCCCAGAGAAAATGAATGCTTGATGGATTTTTCAAAGTTGATGAAGGACAAGAGTGGTTGTTTCCTCCCCCACCCCCACCCCCAGCCGACTTTTCAGATTCAAGGCTCACATGGGGAGTCATTCCGAGGGAATTTTGGCCATCTCTGCCAACTGTACTTATGGCTAGAGGCTAAATGGTACCCTGAATAAGGATCCGGAACTGTGGCTGTTCTAAAGTGTCCTTTATCCAGTGACTGAGGCTGGATCTACACAGTTCAAGTGCAGTCAGGATTCAGTCACTCTCCAGTTAGAGCATGGCCACTACTCCTCCATCCCAGCTCATACCACAATCTGTGCATTGATGACACTCCAGCCCCACTGGTCTTCTTGGTGTTTCTCATGCATGCCATGGGCATTGAACTTGCTGTTTGCCCTACCTGGAATGCTCTTGTCCGGATCTGTGCGTGCGTGGCTTTCTCTCATCATTCAGGCCAATCTTCAGAGGCCTCCCTCACCAGACATCCTAAAGGAGTTCCTCTCCATGTCTTATTTTCTTCCAAGCAAGTATTTCTACTATTTTCTGATGTATTCATGCTTTTCTGTCTTTCTCCCCAGAAGAATGTAAGTCCTCTGGGAGCAGGAACCCTGGTTTACTTGCCCACTACTGTGTTCCCAGCACCTACAGCCACACGTGGCACACAGTAGACACTCAAGAAATGTTTGTTAGAGAGCTGAGGAAAGGACAGTGGATGGGGAGGCCAGCTGCTTCACCCGTCCATAAGTAAGCACACACACTCACAGGCGTGCTGAAGGCCTCAGGGGAGGGCACCAGGGCATTAGCAAAGCCGTCCTCTCACCAGGACTTCCGTATTGGGTCCACAGTTGAAAGAAAAAAATTTAGGATTTGTGCTGATCATCACATCTGCCATGTACTGATGGTTTTCAAGATAGGACAGCCACAGAGCTTTCTCATTTTAGGTATAGCAACTCTTTCCTCACTCATTTTTAATAATGATTTCTTTGCTTTTCTTTGAAGCGTATTAAAACCAGCGGCCTGTCCTGTTTGCAGGAGTTGAAAGATGGGTGTGGGGAATGTTGACAAGCCTTCTGACCATGCAAGAGGATGAGATCACTGGTCCTGGTTCTTTGCAAGGTAATATAGTGGACTTTGTTAAGATTGAAGGCAATCACCATTTATGTGCTTCCTTTTCCAGAATTTTAGAGTGAGGCAAACACCTCCCCCAGGGTCATCCTGTTCAACATTCCACCAGCTGTGGCACTTTTCATGACATGGTTAATGAATAATTGTCCGGTCTTTGCTAGAATAGATTCAACTGCACCACAGGGCAGGCAGCCAATATTTTACCACTGAGAAAACTTTCCTAAGGAGATTTTCCAATTAAATTGATTCTTTATTTCTCTTTAAAACACCTTTTCTATGGACAGTTGGTAGATATTTTTAAGCTTGGGATTTGGACCATATGGAGTAAAATATTTAGAAATGTTTAGAGCTATTTTGTCCCTTCTGAAAATGAGATTGAGAATAACCTGAGAGAAAATATAACACCATTGGCTTTCCCATTCATAAACACATTCTGCTTGGCATTTCTCAGACATTCTGTGATGTGAGGGAGCCTGGAGTTTATACTGCATTTGCACATTATCCCACTGCGATAGGAAATTATTTCTCCTTGGCCAACTCTTATCATGCAAATTGCTCTAAAATCAGATTACAGCTGCTTGTTTTGATTGATTAGTTAGTTCTGCCTTTTAAAAATCGCTTATATATCTTATCAGTGAGAATAAAGCTAAGAATGCAATTACAACATTTACTTATGGGTTTCTAAGGGTGTTTTAACAAGAAGCTGAGCAGAAACAGCTCCTATATAAAAGTGAAGCAGAAACAAACTTCTTCACAATGATTAGTAAATCTGTCAAATAACCCAAAGAGATACAGAATATTATTAAATGAAGTTCATCTTTATAGCACTGAGCAACCATTAAATGTCAGTTTATTCCAGGACCTGCAGGGGATGGAGGATGAATAAAACTTTGAAGGTTACACTCACGAGGTCCAAAGTAGACGCCTGTGTCTCTGTCCATCCTCCCCTCAAGGGAAATCATGCAGTGTGTCTACTTAACGTTCTGGCCAACTATAGTGGGAATTTCAGGGATAAGACAGGGAGAGGCAGTGACTATCGGTAGACGGCATGTGTATCCCAGGCTCTGGGGCGGGACATTCTGATGTGAGTTCCAGTTCTGTACTTACTAGCTTTGTGACCTTGGGCACATTTTTTTAACCTCTCTGTATTTGTTTCTTTGTCTGCAAAATCGTATAACTATTTTTCTTGCAAGGTTTTGAGAAGATTAGAGATCACATAGGTAAAGCTCCCAGCTGAGTGTGTAGCTCTAGGTCTTCGGGGATGTGGCAGCCGCCAGGACTGGGTTGGTTTTTCCCTGCCAAGGGCCATCCTGTCCAGCTGCAGGCATGCTGGCTACACACAACCTTCAGCGGTTCTTAAGTTTGTCTTGCTGGAAGGTGATCTTGGAGGAGCTGCGCCAAGACAAGTTGCTGAGGCCTTTTCTGGCCCTGGGTTCTTCGGCAAGGGCTGCTTCTGAGCAAGGGAGACGATTCGGGGTGCAGGGCTGCGACTCACGCAGCGCAGTCAGAAGCACTGAGAAGGCGGGTGCGAGGAGGCCAGGGAAGAAAATCCTGGATAATGTGTTTAATTTGATCGGTTCCCTGGAGTCATTAAAATGCATCCTACCCTGGACTCTCAAATTCTTGAGCTGAAATAATCAGTCCAACAGGCTTTTTTTTTCTCTCTCTCTCTCTTTTTTCTGAAAATAATGAAAGCATCCTTTATGATCCGTTTAAAATCCTCAGGCCTGTTGAAATACTGCCCTCTAGTGTTCAGGGAAGGGCGCAGCCTCTTCGGGAACCTGCTTCACCGACCAGCTTGTTACCTGATACATCTCCGAAGGAAAGATTTAAAAATGCAAGGCTGACCGCAGATAACTCATCCAGTGTAAGGGGTTGAGATGGGGGTGCCGGGAGTCAAATTCCTATTCCCGTGATAGAGAAACACAAAATTCTCTGTCGCTCATTTTCAAAAGGACCCCACCTGAATTCAGAGGGAATTACTGACCTCTGCGGCATCCTCTTGCCAAGGGGGAAGAAAAATACTCGAAGTGACTGACACTTTCCTCCCTGCCTCCCTTCCTCTAGCTACCTGCCATTTATACAGCAGCTACCAAGGCATCAGAATATGGACACAGGCAGTCTGAGTTCACGGCTGGCTTCACAATTTGCCATTTGTGCAAACTTGGGTAAGTGACTTAATCGCCGTGTCCCAGCTTTTTAAATCTATAAAATAGGGATAAAAAATTTACCTACCTCACCAGCATGTTGTAAGGATGCATGAGATGCTTGGAGTACATTGAACAAGCCCTTTCACACTGTAAACGCTTAGTGAAATAAGTGGTTATCAGTTGCTATTGTATCCTTCTCTGTCTCAGGCTTTGTCCTCGGTCCTCAGGAGTCAGCTGGGAAGACTGGCATGGCCCCTGCCCTCATAAAACGTATATGTCCACAAATCTTGGGCTTCAAGCTATTTGGGATTTTATCCACTCTGGAGGGCAAAGAAGAGTAAAGCTCCCAATGAATATTTTTTAAAATCCAAGAAAAAACAATTCATGATAGCTGAAGAGCCCAGTAGGAAACATCGGTGCCGATTTTCACAAACGGAGGTAGAATTTCCACAGGTACATTTCTGGATGCCTTGAGAACTGCTTTTCTCAAACATCACTCATGAGATACAATTTCTACTTCCATTTCCAGAGTTTATCCTCACCTTTAGCTAAAGAGCAATATAAGTCTTCAGATAAGTCAAATATGGAATTACTTGAGTCATGCTGTCTTCCTCTATTTGAAATTATATTCCTTTGCCTTTCAGAATTAGTCTCCAGAAGGCCCCTGCTAAAACACAATGTTTTGCACATTTATTATTATTCATTCATTATATGTTATTAGTCATTAACACCAGGTGTGAGATTAATTTGTTAAGTCCTTTCTAACTTAATGGCTAAATTCAGGAACATTCAGAATGAGTGCATTCTTTAAAAACTTTTCCTAATTTTAAAAATACTAAATGCTCATTGTAGAAAACATAATAGAGAACACCCTAAAGAAAATTATCCTCACCACCATGAGATAACTAACCTTAACATTTGATTCTTCTTTCCAGCTACATAATTATAGACTTATCTATGATCAATAGGTCATCTAGAGTTGCATGGATTTTGAGGTCTGGATAAAATGATGCAAACCTCAGTTCTCTCCTTGTAAAAGCCCAAAGCCCTCCCTTAAATTTCTGCAGATTGATGTTTATTTTCTCATAGTTCTTGGTTCCAGCTTCTGCCTCCATAAATGTTATCTCTGCTTATTGCCAGATCTTCCTCCTTCCCCAAAACACACATTTGTGCATGTGTGAGTGCAAGCACAAGCACACATGTACACACACACACACACACACACACACACACACAACTGTTATATTTGTGCCTGTGGTAACTGAAGACCAGAGAGTGAAAGTGTATATTGCAGCATACAGCTTCAAATAAAACATCAGCCAGGCCTTCCTTACAATGTCCTTTGGCCATCCCCATTGCCAGAGCATCCCCACCAGCCAATATGCCCTACTGTCCTCAGCCTGGGAATACCTCTGGGCTTTCTTTCCCTGTTTCTGGGCTCATGCAGAGCAATTTAGCCACTGCCTGGTGTTTCTTATACTCCTACCAACTCTTTACCCTCAGGCCTTTCCTTCTAAGTCAAGTGCCTCTATCAAGTTATTTTCTAAAGCAGAACAGTTTCTCCCTAAAAGAAATGTTGCCATTAGTAGTTAAAATAATGGAATTTCTAATTCTATTACATTTTTAATGCTGTGTTTATCATAGTGTTATGTTCCTTTTCAAGTAAACAACATTATGAACATGTTACTGTGTCAAAAATTATTCAAAAAATATCTCATGTTACATCGTCAAAATGAGTAAGTGTTCTTGGAGGAGGGGGCAGGTGAGGAACGTAACGGACATGAGAGGGGGCAGACTTCCATGGCACCCTAGGACCGAGGTTAGTTATTACAGGACATGGTGTTCCTGTCTCCCCTGGAAAAATGAACAACATATTACAAAAAAATGGCTGCGGAAACAAGAAGCAGCCTTGGAATATTCCATAATTTAGCTTAGGCTAAGCTCTGTTAAGGGATGGTACTAACATTATCCTCAGCATAGCTTTTGCTGAGACACTAGAAATTTAGAACATTCTGAATGTGATGGAAGCAAGAGATGGACTAATAAATCCAATTTCTTTAAGGTGATAATGCATCAATTATGATCTATGCTAATATACCACACAGGGTACACAGTTGGAAATAGACACAGTGAAGATAGAATTCTGGAAATGGTGGCACTTACCTAGCTTTTTACAGATTCTCAGTACTAGAATCTTCGTATCCACAAGGTCCCTCCTGAATGTGTATTTATGTAATACACACAAACCCTTAAAGAAGGGTTCTTTAAGTCAAGCCTTTATGAAGATATTAGGGCCCTTGCAAGAAATCAGACCCATATAAAATTTACTATATAAACAACAATGCATTGCAGTGAGTCCAGACCCCATTCTGCCTCAGCCACCAGGACTGCATGGGATGCTACCTGGCACAGGTAAGGGTGGAGTGATGACATTTCTTTGCTGTGTCTCATACTGTTCTTGCCCCTGCAAAGGACTGGGATGTAAGCTTGCTTCAAAGCCCTATTAAAATCAAATTTCAGAAATGTTTATATTTGCTTTAGTTGTATCCTTTAAGCAATTTATATGAACGGTGTCAGAAAAAAAATCCCTCAAAAATCCTTCTTGATCTGACACTTTTAAAAAAACCCACAAACTTAACTAACCATTGCCTTGGTATCCTCTCCTTGTATCTGTCCCCTATTCTATGTTCTCAAATTTCTGAGGCAAACTCTCCATTTGTCATCTGTTTGGAGACTCTCAGTCACCCCTTTTGAATCCAATGCTGTGGCCTGTCCCTGGATTTCCAGGCCTTTGTCCTGGAACTTATTTTCACACCCCCATCGCTGTACGTCCACGCGCACAGGCCAGCTCTCTGTCTTTTCCTCCTATTTTGGTTAGCTATGACTACATAGCAAACCACCTCCAAACTTCATGGCCCAGGACAACAGAACCATTTATGATTCGGTGGTTTGAGCAGGTCTCAGCAGGCAAAGCCTGTCTCTGTTCATGTATGGTCAGCTGGGACAGCTTGACTGGAATTGGAGGACCCACCACCACATTGACATTACTCACGTTGTTGGCAAGTTGGTGTTGGCTGGCGGCTGTGATCCAGCCAGGGCTGTCAGCTGAGGGCTTGAGTTCCCCTCCCTGAGGCCTCTCCATATGGCAAGGTTGGGCTTCTCGTGGCATGGCCATTCTAAGAGAGTTGGACTTCTTCCATGGAAGCCGACTTCCTCCAAAGAGCAGTAGCAGAAGCTGCCAGGCTTCTCAAAGTCCCAGAACATCCATTTCACCACGTTTCATTGCTCAAAAGAATCACAAGGTCGGCACAGATTCAAAGGGAGAGAGAACAGGCTCCCCTCTTGATGGAAGAGTGGCAAGTGAGAGAGGAGTTATTACTGAAGCTATCTTTGGAAATACAATATTCCAGACACACTGACACACCCATACCCTCTCCATGCCCAGCTCTAACTTTCAGAACTCCAGCACAAAAATGAGACTAATCTGCCTTTCTATATCCAGAAGGGATTTTGGACAGAAAAACTTTGCTTCAGTATACTGGGAATATGCTACCTAATTTACTATGAAAATGGCTGTGAAAGAGTGCAGCTCTTTGTCTCTCTGGGCTGAGCATTCTGGGACCATGTGCTTTGGCATCATCTTTTTCCACTATTAACCTTCGCCTTTGCACTGTGGTACCCATGTGTTTTAAAAGGGGTGTTTTAATTCCCCTTTTCAAATAGAATCAGTTCCTGTTTGCACACTGAACTAAACATGGATTTTCCATTGAGCTATATACCGTGACTTAACAACACCTGCAAACAGAAGGTGGGGCTGACTGCCGACCACAGGTCCCCAGGACCCAAGCCTGTTTACATGTGGGCATGTACTTAATTCTCTAAAACCTTTTTTACTATATTTTACAGGTTATATACATGAAGAATTCAGTCAAGCTTGACCAAGCAATTCTTCTACCCTCCTCTTACTCCAAAGGCATCAGTGAGGTCACTCTGTGGTGTTCAGCTGGCAGATGCCCTGGTCTAGAGAGTCGCAGGTGGGGTTATTCATGTGTCCGGCACCTTGGCAGGGATGGCTGGAAAGCTGTACTCAGCTGGGACTGTCTACTGGAGTGCCCACCTGCAACCTCTCTAGCACAATGGTCTCAGGCTAGTTGGACTTGTTACATGGCAGCTGGCTGCCCCCACTGCTCCCCACCCCTACCCCCTGCAAATGTTCCAAGAGAACCAGACAATAGCTGAATGCCTTCTTACATTTAGACTTAGAAGTCACATATGCCCCTTTAGCCACATTCTCCTGGTTACTAGAAAGTCACAGGCCAGTCCAGGTTCAAAGGAAGAGAACTAGACACATCTCCTGCTGGGGACGTGGTAAGGTCCTGCTGTAGAGGAGCTGATTGGATCTGAGGCACTGTTGCTGCCATTTTGAAACATGGTAACTTCCCACAGCTGGCTCAGACCTTGGCAAAAGGGCAGTTAAATGAAGCTTGCCTCTCCATTCCTGCTGCTCTCGCCCATGTTTCTCCCTCTTTTGTTGTTCTTACCTTTAGATTTCACCATGATCCCTGGTAGCCTCCCTCCCCTTTCCCAGCCTCAGAGTCTACCTCACTCTCCTGGTGCTTCCTCCTTTACAGAACTTACCTATTTTATATCCCATTTCCTCCTGACCCCATTACATGCCTGGATACAGCACTTTGTAATAGAGAGAGCACTGAACTGAAAAGCCATGTCCTGATGCTTCCACTAATGATTGGTGTTATCCTAGGTAGTTCATAACTATTGCAGTTTTCTTATTTACACAATGCTGGAGTTTGGGGGATAGGATGAAACAGTCTTTAGTATCAACTCTAATCATTTCTAAATCTAAACCAGAAATAAATGGATAGCAGCAGAAAATCATTATTTAGCCCCACTGAAAATATCCACTCAGCACCTACCTTAAAGAATTCTGGGTTACTACAGACTATAAGAAAAAAAGTAAGATAAAATCCTTACTCTTGCAGAATCAGAATATTCATTGGCAGACACAAATAGAGGAAAAGTTAACAGAGCTAGGAAGAATGCCACTGGATGACAGAGCATGATTCATTGTAAATAAGTAATCGAGGAAGTTCGTATTCTGGATTCCTTCAGTAATGCAATCGTCCATTGAACAGTAAGGTGGCTTTGGAGGTAAGACACATTTTAACAGGTTTTTTATTTGTTTTTATGTACATATCTAAGCCAAAGGAAGAGACTGTATGAGGACGTGGGTTACAGTGTCAAGACCAGCAAATGACATTCTGGCTGGGGGAAGTATAAACTCGTCCAGCAATACGACATACTGCACCTGTAGCCAGGCACCTCAGGAAAGCCATGTTCTGTGCAGAAGTCCATATAGGAAAAAACTTTTAAGAAATATTATTTTCCTTTCCACTCACCCTGAAGTGAGAAAAAATGTCAGAGAACTGCTTCATTTGCTATGCCTGCATTGGCTCCAAGTATTTGTGACAGAGAGAACAGCAGTGTACAAGCTAGCTGCAGGTTTTTGCAACAGAACCTCATTCTATGCCTTCCACTATAATGATTTAAATAACAAATCATGTCAGTGAGGGAAAACAATGCCCATCTTCAGTATATCTGCCTGACTGACTTTGCCATCCTTAAAGTTAATCTAAGAAAGAACATCTAGGCAGGCATTTGAGCTTGAGTTTTCTCCAATGTGAGTGACACGCTAGTGGTACTATACGGATGTCATGACCAAGTGTGAGTAGGTCACCAGGCCTAACTCCTGGCTAGCACTTAGCAAATGCTCAGTGAAGGTTTTGCAACTGTGCACTGGAGTTCAGATGCTTTCTCAGGAAGTTTTGTGAAGACTAAACTTTGATTGGATATAAGTGGGGTGAGAGAAAACCAAACTTAGGCCAAGACAAAGGGGTCAAGCTATTACAGAGAAGGAACTACTGTCACTGTCCAGAATTACGTCCAACTGGAGAAAAGCCCATCTCCTCAGTTGTCTCTGACCACCCCAGTTCCCAGCCATCTGCACCCACGGCAGGCGAATGCTATGCTGGGACATGGGCATGACTGGGCAACAGTGGATATCTGCAGGCTCTAAGACAAAGCAGTGTGGCAAGAGAGAGCTTGGTTCTCTCACCAGGACCTAGTCGCATAGGAGGGGATGCAATGCCACAGAAGGGACATAGAATTCACATTAGTTGAATTCCACATGTTGAACCATCCTTGCAGCCTAGGGATAAATCCCACTGGGTCATGGTGTATGACGCACATTGTATACCTGTTAGAGCTGCTGTTATCAGAATGTCAAAAGATAAATTGGTGAATATGTGGAGAAATTTAAACCCTTGTACACTATTGGTGGGAAAGTAAAATGGTACAGCCACCATGAAAACAGTATGGAGCTTCCCCAAAAAATTAAAAATAGAACTGCCATTTTGGGTATAGATCCAAAAAATTTAAATGAGAATCTCAAAGAGATATCTGCACTCCATGCTCATTGCAGGATTACTCACAATATTCTAGATATGGAAATAATCTAAATTGTATTGATGGATGAATGAACTGAAGAAAATGCAGTATATATATTAAATGGAATATTATTCCATGTTGAAAAAAGAGAAATCCTCCCATATGTGACAACATAGTTGAATCTGGGGGACAGTATGTGAAGGGAAATCAGTTACTCAGAGAGGACAAGACTGCCTAATTTCACTCATGAGGTATCTAAAATCGTCAAACTCATAGAAGCAGAGAATGGTGATTGGGGGTAGGTCTGGGCAGGGATAGATAGGAAGTTGTTGCTTGGTAGATAAAAACTTTCAGTTGTTCAAGATGAATAACTTCCTGAGATCTGCTGTGCAACACAGTTTCTATAGTTAATGATACTGTATTGTATTGTGCAATTAAAAAATGTAAGAGGTTCTATCTCATGTTGTGTTCTTACCTGCAGAAAGAAGAGGCGGGCACCAGGAAATCTTTGGGGGTGATAGATATGTCTACCACCTTGATTGTGGTGATGGTTTCACAGGTGTATGCTTATGGCTTAACATTAAATTGTATACATTAAATATGGGAGACGTTATTCATATATCAATTATACTTCAGTAAAGCAGTTTTTTAAAAAAGGAAGAAGAAGACTTAAGCCACTGGAAGACTCTTAAAGAAACTGCACCAGAAATATCTTTCTTACAGTGAACTTTTTCTTACTGGTATTTTTCCAAAGTAAGCATAGGTATTTCAGGCCAGTGTTCTGGTCTTTCTGCTATTTCAGCTTAAAATCCCTCCTTTTGAAAATCACCTCGGTACTGCTAGCTCAGCTGTGGCACTTCCTCCCACAACCTGAAACTAATGATGTGACTTGACTTGCTCAAGCCCTTAAGCTGAAAGATACAAATCTTTGTATAGCAAGATTTTGCTATCAAAATCTATATGAATAGTCTATTTTGATGTTGCTTTTCTACTTTAGTAATTTCAGGGATTATTTATCTGCAAAAGAATAAAGGACTTGAAATAATATTTAAATAATAAAGATGGCTTTTCAGTATCTTTTTGTTTACAAGTCATGTGCTTTTGTGGAAGATTTACAAAACATAATAAAGTACACGGGAAAAAATTACTTGACTGTTTATAACCCCACTGCCATGAGAAACATCACTGTAATAGTTTTTTTCAATGAAGTCAATCTGTACTTTTTTGAAATATGCTTTTGTTTTTCACTCAGCAGCATATAGTGAAGGGCATTTTCTGGCAACAACTAAACATACACTCTGTTTTCAGTCCTGAGTCAGAATGTTGCCTTTTGGGGTATTATTAAAAATAAACAAAAAACTTTGGTTAACAGCAAAATCAAAAGTAAATTCAACCCAATAACGTAATTTTGGGGATGACATTAAAAATAGCTTGTATGTTTTATTAATACAATTGACTATTATTAACCATGGTCTTTGAATTATTTCAATATGGACATTTTTGTTATCTTCATTTTCTTTGCATTTGAACAGTTCTAGTCAGCCAGTCTGCATAATTAGGCATTAGGATAATTAACACTAGTTTCCATAATAATCTTTAAATTATTATTCTAATAGTATCTCCAATCAGAGTCTTAACACAATAAAAATTTCTTTCTTGATCATGCAATATTTTATAAAGTGTAGGCAACTGTGCTCCTTGGCTCTACTACAAGCAATAACTAAAGGATATGTGCTCATTCCATTTAGTGGTTACTCCATCTGGAACATGTGACTATGGAAGGAGAAGAAAGAGTAGCAAGAGTAGGGAATCATCAAGTGGGTTTATGTCAACATGGAAGTGGTGCACATGAATTCTTCTTTGGTCATAATTTAGTCAAATGTCCTGAACCTGACTGTGAGGCAGCCTGGGAAATGTAGTCTTTTTTTGTGTCTATAAAAAAGAAGCCAATTGATAAACATCTAACAATCGACAGGACCACTTACAAATGAGCTGTTCCTTATGATTCCACCTTAACATCATTTGTTGTTTCCAGCTATTATATGGCTATTCATTGTACAACCAATTGGATTCCATAAATCAAATCTCTCCTTGATGGCTAAAACAGCCAGAACACAGTATATGGAAACACACGCACACACACACACACACACACACACAGAGCACCCCCACACACACACACTCTCTCATTGCTAATAGCATAGTTGATTTGAGTATATTAATAATAGATCTTTGCAGTAAGCATTGTCAGAAACTGCTGGATGTTTTACTTCCATTCATTAACTCAATTGATCTTCACAGAATTGTCAGGCAGGCATTAATTATATCCTCATTTTACAGATGAGGAAATGAAACCTGAGTAAAATAAAGTGCTCAAATCTGCACAATGACATAGTAGCAGGCCTGGGACCTATCCAGGTCCACTTGGCTCTAGAACCTATGCTACTAGCTCCTGTACCATACTGACCTCCTGCTTGGAAAGACACTGCCAGAATGAGGTGGAAGAAAGTCCTGTGGGACAAGAGCTTCGGGCTTTTCTGATCTTCCTGTCATAGTGGTTCTAGGCTGGGTTCTCTGCATCCTGGAGCCCCTCTGTCTGATCCATTTGACAGTTTTGCCACACATAACCCAGACTGAAATGGCAAGTGGCCTAGGTTTATGTTGTGCCACAGAATGACGGTTGTCGCTGCTCTGCTCTGACAAAGCTTCCTTTGTTTTCCAACCTGAACTGTGGACTGGTCCGAATATGCAGCATGGCTATAAAATGCAACGTGTTACATTGAGTATGGGCTACATCTGGTTATACTTGATATCTTGCTGTGTGCTATCTTTACATGTTTACATGTGCCAATTTTACTTCCGCAACTAGAAGGTAAATTTGGGACAAAAGCCCATGTATTTCCTAATAGTAGAAGCACGTAAGAAGCTTGTATTGATCTAGGGTGGGCAGCCTAACAAACAATGCAGGTAATCCTGTTGTTGGCTCTGTGCCTCAGTTTACTTTTCTGTAAATCAGGGGTTTTGGCTGGAAGAGCTCTAAGGGCCTGCCCAGCTTTGTGATTCTCCATATTATTGGGCAGTGTTCTTCAAGGGTGCACTATCAAAAAGCTTAGTAAATTTTTCCTGCAAAGGCAAAGTCATTGAATTGTCAGAGGGTGAGTATGGTCACATTCTCCCTAGCTAACAGTAAAAAACACATGTGACTATAACTGGGTTTCCACAAAGAAAGTTGAATTTTCAAGTGACAAAAACTCATTATTATAAAATGACTAATAATGCAGCCAAGAACCATAAAGTGAATCTTGCCCAAGTCATTAATCAAGTGATACACTTTAAAGAGAAGTTTCCTTACCCATATTGTTAGTCAAATCAAGTAAATATTGTCTGCATTGTCCACTGAGAAATTACAGGAAGATTTGTTAAGAAATTGAGCAAATTAAATTTCTTGGAGAAATTTCACAATTAAGGATTCTTTCAACAAAGGGACTTCAAGAAGTCAGGTAGGCTGCACAGTTTGATCATCTTTGGGCTTCACTCAGCTTCTTTCTAATGGCATAATGCAGTGAGGCTTGAGGCAAATTCGACTTGTCTCAGAGGTCAGTTGCTTTCTAGACCTGGGAAAATACTGTTCAAGAAGCAATTGCTTTGTGACAAAGACCCTGAAACCCACTGGCCCTTTCTCTTAAGTCAAATGGCTTGCCTTCCTTTCTGGTTCATCAAATAGGTTGTTGCTTTGCAGAATCAAAAGCCTCAAACAGTTGAGCTTCATTTGAATGTGATGGCATCTCATAGAAGAATGTGCTATTTAGCTTTATCCTATACTGTTATTGCTACCACATGAAGAAGATAAAAGAGGAAGCAGAGTTCTGGGAGCTGCAATGAATGAGTTACCACATAGACGGAAGTGCTTAATACAACCTGAGACATGAGGCTACTGAAAGTTTTAAATAATGACCCACTTTACCATAAGCCAGGTTATAATAACAGCTGGAGGTCAAAGCAATCTATGGGTGCCAAGTCAGGATGAAAGTAGACCAGGTTACATTTACTCAATGACAAAACATTTAGTAAATCCAGGTAATGTTTTTTTAAACATTAAAGCACCTTTAAGTCCAGGTAAACAGTTGACTTTTTCCTTTCTTGTGGAGTGTTGCAACATCTAGAAACACTACCTTGAACTTCTTCAGGAATTTTGTGATCTAAATTTACAAACTGGCTCCAAACGCATACACGCATACACACAGACACAGACACACACACACACACATTAGAAAGCTCCTTTCCTTTTTTGCTGGGTCTTCCAAACATCTACAGGGTCCCTGGGTCCCTCAGAAGCAGGGCTTCTACAAGTATGGAAGAATGTGTCTTCTTCCTTTTGAAGAATGATGGGAGCAGAAGGGAAGATTTATGTGGGCAATAAGATTTCTTAGCCCACCTTTCATTCTTGTTATAATTTAATATAGTCCTCAAATAAAAAATGAATGATGGATGAATTATTTCTTGGAAATAATTGGCAAGTGAGCTCTTTGTATGAATGTGGCATTACAATCTGTCCTCCCTGACGTTCATCAAGACTCTTCTATTGTGCATCATGATGAAATGTCAATCAGGACTCCTGGGGTTTGTGGCTGAGCACACAAAAATGCTGCCTACTTCTCACTTTGACTTGCACCTGACCCCAAATGCGGAAGAGGGCTTTGTCAAAGCCACAGTTCATGGACAAACCAGTGCTCAGTCTTAGATTGCCTAAAATACCCTCCCCTTCATGCAGCTCTTTCCTAAATGCCACAAAACTAAATGCTACACATTAATTAAATGCACACACATAACCTGAGAATGGTCTTCATTTCTCTTATTTAAGACAACAAATTTTCTTATGGACCAAAAGGCCTGAAACAGAAATGTAGACATGAATTCTACATTATTATAGGACCAGTTATGTATAAGACAGACACGTCCAACCTGAAGGAAAATTCTAAAATCTGATCCAGAATATTACTTACTCGAGTCACTTAGGAAAGCATTTTCAAACTAACACAGGGTAGAAGTCAGCAGCAGGAAGTTTTGTTACCGAAGAATTAGTCCCTACTAGTGGCTGAAAAACTACTACCCTCCACCAGGCACACCTGTGCACCTGCCTGAAACCATGGCTTACCATACAGCCTCCAGGGACACTACATCTCTCCCAGCATGGAGCTCCCTCACAACAGCGAAATACTGTGAGTTCTTGTCAGCAATCTTGGTCTCCACTCACTCACTTCTTCCACTCATTCACCTTCCACTCACTCTTCCACTCACTCCACTCCTCCACTCACTCACTCACTCCTCCACTAATTCCTCCACTCATTCCTCCACTCACTCACTCCTCCACTCACTCCTCCACTCACTCACTCCTCCACACACTCACTCCTCCACTCTCACTCCTCCACTCACTCCTCCACTCACTCCTCCACTCACTCCACTCACTCCTCCACTCACTCCTCCACTCACTCCTCCACTCACTCCTCCACTCACTGACTCCACTCCTCCACTCACTCCTTTATTCACTCCTCCACTCACTCCACTCCTCCACTCACTCCTCTACTCACTCCTCCACTCACTCCTCCACTCACTCCTCCACTCATTCACTCCTCCACTCACTCCACTCCTCCACTCACTCCACTCCTCCACTCACTCCTCCACTCACTCACTCCTACACTCATTCACTCCTCCACTCATTCACTCCTCCACTCACTCACTCCTCCACTCACTCCTCCACTCACTCCACTCTTCCACTCACTCCTCCACTCACTCACTCCTCCACTCACTCACTCACTCCACTCTCTCACTCCTCCACTCCTCCACTCACTCCTCCACTCACTCCTCCACTCACTCACTCCTCCACTCACTCCTTCACTCACTCCACTCCTCCACTCACTCCATTCCTCCACTGTCTCACTCCTCCACTCACTCCATTCCTCCACTGTCTCACTCCTCCACTCACTCCTCCACTCACTCCACTCACTCCTCCACTCATTCACTCACTCCTCCACTCACTCCACTCCTCCACTCACTCCTCTACTCCTCCACTCACTCCTCCACTCATTCACTCCTCCACTCACTCCACTCCTCCACTCACTCACTCCTCCACTCACTCCTCCACTCATTCACTCCTCCACTCACTCCACTCCTCTACTCACTCACTCCTCCACTCACTCCTCCATTCACTCACTCCTCCACTCACTCACTCCTCCACTCGCTCACTCCTCCACTCGCTCACTCCATTCACTCCTCCACTCACTCACTCCTCCACTCACTCACTCCTCCACTCACTCCTCCACTCACTCACTCCTCCACTCACTCCTCCACTCACTCCTCCACTCACTCACTCCTCCACTCACTCCTCCACTCACTCCTCCACTCATTCACTCCTCCACTCACTCCACTCCTCCACTCTCACTCCTCCACTCACTCCTCCACTCACTCACTCCTCCACTTACTCCTCCACTCACTCCACTTACTCCTCCACTCACTCACTCCTCCACTCACTCCTCCACTCACTCCTCCACTCACTCACTCCTCCACTCACTCCTCCACTCACTCCTCCACTCACTCACTCCTCCACTCACTCCTCCACTCACTCCTCCACTCACTCCACTCCTCCACTCTCACTCCTCCACTCACTCCTCCACTCACTCACTCCTCCACTTACTCCTCCACTCACTCCACTTACTCCTCCACTCACTCACTCCTCCACTCACTCCTCCACTCACTCCTCCACTCACTCACTCCTCCACTCACTCCTCCACTCACTCACTCCTCCACTCACTCCTCCCTCTCTCACTCCTCCACTCACTCCTCCACTCACTCCTCCACTCACTCACTCTTCCACTCACTCGCTCCGCCACTCACTCCTCTATTCCTCCACTCACTCACTCTTCCTTGCACTTTTTTACTCACTCATTGTCCACTTATTCTGCCACTCACTACCTTACACTCCCTCCCTCCTCCACTCACTGTAACATAATGTCTCTACCCACCATTGCACTAAAGTGGCCCCTGCTAAGGCCACTCATGCTCTTGAGAACCTAAATCAGTGTTCACTTTTCAGTCCTCATTTTACCTGATGTCTTCATATTAGTTACATGCTCCCTTTTTGGTTTTGTTACCCTTTTCATTAACTTTTTTGTTCTGTTTTTTTCTCACTGATTTGTCCCCTTCGTTCTCCTTTTGTAGGTCTCCCTTCTCTACAGGACCTCAGAACTTGAAAGATGGTGGTGTGCTGGGTTATAATCCAGGCCTCATCTTTAATCCTCCCTGGGGCTCATCTCAGTGACTCATGGATGTGTATATTTAGCACAGACCTCCCTTGAGAGCTCCAGATTCATGTGTTTCTCTGCATTATTTCCCTGACATCTGAAATTCAACTTGTTCAAAATTTCATTTGTGTTCTATTTATTCCCCACATCACCAGCCTGGCTTTTTTCTGGTGTTTTCTCTGAGGAAATGGCATCACTATAAACTGAGGGGTTTTGCAATGCATCTGGATGTTGTCTGCTTTCCCTCCCTCCCAGCTCACAGCAGTCACCAGGTCATTTCAACTTAACCTCCTCGGCGCCTGCTCCTTTCTCTTTATAACCACTTCCTGTAATGGTTTCCTGGCCACTCTCTCCAATTCCGCTTTTGCCTCCTTTAATCCTCTCTCCTCACAGCTGCCACATGCCTCTCCATGAGCTGAAATCTTCTGTCCAGTGAATTCCCAGTGCTTTTAGTCAATTCCTAATATGAACCATGAAGCCTTACCTTGCCTATCTCTTCAACCTCATTTCTCTCTGTCTCCCATGCTCTTTAGACAGCAAAGACCCAAGCTTTTTTCAAGTCCTTCACAGTGCAGCCTCCTCGCATCCCTCAGACTTTGCCTGTGCTGTTTTCTTTCTCTAGCACACTCTTCCCACCCTCCCCCCACTCCCCTGCCTTACTCCTACCTCTTCTTGGGGCCTCAGTTTAATTGTTATTTTCTTAGAGAAGCCTTTCCTCGATCTCTAAATTGTTAGGACTCTTGCTCTATTTTCTTGTGGCACTGGACTTTTCCCTCATAGCGTTTATCAGCTCTAACTGAGTCATTATTTCTTCATGTGGTTTATAGACTGCTTGTATGTACCGCAGAACAGTCCAGAGCACTGGTTCTGGAGTCAGACTGTACAAACTCAGATCCCAGCTCTGCCATCCCATATCACTCCTCTATGATTTCATTTCCTCATCTGCCCAATGGGGTTAACAACAGCAGCTATTTCACAGGGTCACTCTGAGCATTAGATTAGATAGCAAGTAGCTTGTGCCTGGTACTCAATAAAAATTAGGAAGAAAATCTTAGTAAGTACTAAATACTTGTTTGCTAAAAGAACGAACGCTTTCCAATAAAGTGGAGATGACTGCATTTGCCCTGTCAACCCTTCAAGATGTATGTAAGATGGAATCCATTTCTGAGCGTGAAAGGCTTTCTAACTTGTGTTAGGCTCTACAAACACAGAGTCCTGCTGTTGCTGTTTGTACTTCCCAGCCTTGACTTGTATCTTGCTTGACCAAAATGTCTCAGTGCCTCCATTTTGTTTTTAGTAAGAGTGAAATGAAAACAGAATTATATATCACATGGTCTTACATGTAAAAATGTTTTTTCCAGAGAGCAAAAACTGCATTGTCCCCATTCCCAATAAGGAGAGACAGCTTAGCAAACACAAGACTCCCTTCCCAGGAGCATGCAGAGAAAGCAGGGAAAAGAAATCTTCCCCAGGCTCTCCTTGAGCTGTGTAAACACAGCCTCCCTGACCCTGGGGCTGACAGTCTAGCATTTGATGCCCTGGGATAATTTGTAGGCTTTAGTAAACAATGGACCTTGAAGTTTTCCTTCGGGGGAGAGGTACTATTTAAAACTCGGCAACAGCTGAATTCTAATGTACGGCAGCAGGAGCAGCAGTGAAAGTTTGCTGCTGAGCCTGAGATAGGCCCCTAATTAATCAAACTCCCTACCCTGTCCGCAGTCAATGCATTTTCTCTCATTCAGTTCATTGCTATATAGAAGAGCACATTCTTGCTATGAGTAGAGTTCTAAAAGTTTATGGATTCTGAGGGTGGGACGGTATCTTAGGTCTGCTGAATTCAAAAGCCTATTCCATGACATCAGCAATTCTCTCCTTGATGTGTGGCCAAGCTGCAGGTCCCAACCTTCCTAGATGGGGTCCTTTAGCACAAGGGTGGGAAGGCCCCAGGCTATGTCCAATGTGGAGACAGCTCCTGGTTGATCCACTCAGTGGGACTCTGGGTCAAGCAAGGAGAGCCAGATGCAGCAGGGATGACACAGCCAAGGTTGTGGCTGGAACTGAGAGAGGATGCTGGGAGACAAAGGATACTTGGGTGAAAATGTCAATGGGGAGGAAATAGTAAATGCAGGCATCAGAGGCCAGGTGAGATGGCAGAGAATGAAGCCCTCCTGTCACATTGAGCAAAACATCCCTCTTGGATGCCCACAAGTCCCAGGGGATTTCCACACTATCTCTAATGGTGAAGGAGAACTTAAGGGGAAAACAAAATACTATTGAAAAATACTGAGAGAAGCATTGGGTTGGGCGTCAGGAGCTCTGTTTTCCAGTTCTGATCCTACCACTTGAGCCATTTGGATAAAGGACTTAATCAAAATAGAATGGTTTCATAGTTGTCAGAGCACTCAAAGCTATAGGTGCTCAGCAGATTCAGTGCCAAGTGTCTTTCTGTTAGAAGTGTTCTAGTTAGCACTCCCCACTTTGATCAAGAAGTTAACACATAGCTGACCGCAGACCCCAAGCACTTTGGAAGGCAAGGCATTGTCAGGCTGCTGTGATAAGTACATACAGTACAGTGTGAAATTTCTAGAGGGCTGTCAGGAGAGACAGCCTCTGACAGGAAATGCCAAAAGATCCTGCCAGTAGAATTTTGTTTTCTCACAAATCTCCTAAGAATCACTCTAAATGTCACTATGCACAAACCTGCTTGATCATCTCAATGAAACTGCACCTTTCAGAATTTCAGTTGTGGCCCCAGCTATTGCTCTGAAACCCATCACTGTGTTTGTGCTGAGACCTTACCTTCCCAGAGCTGCTTCTAGCTCAAGGCTGAGCATGGCAGGCACTGAGGCAGGCCCATTGCTGGGAGACAAGGGCCTCCTTTGACGCCCAACTTTGACTGGCAGTAGACCTATGCCTCAAACTGATGACTCTATTGGCCTCCTTGACTCCCTGCCGACCTCAGGCATTTCCCAAAGAGATCTTTCGCACGTCTCATTCCATCTATTTTCTTTTCTTTTTCTATTAAAGATAGATAGATAGATAGATATTTTTTGGGGGGGGACAGGGTCTTGTTCTGTTGCCCAGGCTAGAGTGCAGTGGTGTGATGATGGCTCACTGCAACCTCAACTTCCTGGGCTCAAGCCATCCTCCCACCTCAGCTTCCCATGTAGCTGGGACCACAAGTGTGCACCATGGTGCCTGGCTAATTTTTTTTTTTTTTAACTTTTTGTAGAAGCACAGTCTACCTGTGTTGTTGCCCAGGCTGATCTCGAACTCCTGGGCTCAAAGGATCTTCCTGCCTCAGCTTCCAAGTGCTGGGATCATAGCATGAGCTACCATGTCCGGCCTTCATCCCATCTTGGTGCCTGCTTCTTAGAGGGCCTGGACTCACACAGCTTATTAACCACTTCAAAACTCATCGAATGAATGACTGACATTTTTCACTAAATTGTTTCGCCTTTTCAGACAGAGCCATCAGGTCAATCTCTATGAGAAAACAGTATTAAAAGTTTCACGCAGCTAAACCAAAATAGAGATTTGGATCTGAAACTAGCAGTAGGTCCCCTTTCTTGTATCCATGTTTTTTGTCTAATTTGCATTAAGGCTTTAAAAGTTTCGGAGACTAGAACTCAAGCCATATCAATAACTGGGGGTCAGGCATGAACAAGTATGACTAGCAGACAACTGAAGGAGCAAAGAGAAGCCAGATTAGAATGAGGCACTAGGTACCTCTGAGCATCCACCCATGAACTGAAGCTGCCCCTTCAAAGCAGCCCTATCTGTGTTTAGCTGCCTTGGAGGGAAACACGGTATTTGTGTAGAAGTAAAAGCACTGACCTTCACACATTGCTGGTGGGAATGTACAATGGTACAGCTGTTGTGGAAAATAGTTTGGTGGTTCCTCAAAAAGTTAAACATAAAATTGCCATATGATCCAACAGTTGCACTCGTAGGTATATACTCAAAAAAAATTTAAAGCAGAGACTCAAATACATACTTGTGAGCCAATTTCCATAGCAGCATTATTCACAATAGCCAAAAGGTGGAAACCACCCAAATATTCATCAAAAGATGAATCCGTAAAAACAAAATGTAATATAGCCATACAAGGTATTATTCAGCCATTAAAATTCATAAAGTTCTGATGCGTGCTACAACATGAATGAATCTGAAGACATTATGCTAAACGGAAGGTGCCAAAATAAAAGGATAAGAATCGTATGATTCTACATATAAAAGGGACTTAGAATGTGGCAAATTCATAGGCAAAAAATCGATTAGAGGTTGCCAAGGGTTGGGGGAGGGAGAAATAAGGAGTTATTTGTTAATGGTTAGGAATTTCTGTTTGGGTTGATGAAAAAGTTTTGGAAATAGTGATGTTTGCACAACAGCATGAATGTAATTAATGCCATTGAATTGTAAACTTAGAAGTGGTTAAAATGGCAAATTTTCCATTGTATACATTTTACAATATTAAAAAATTAATAACACAATATTTTTTTTCAAAAAAAGCTATATTCAGATAATTCACATACTACACGAATCGTCCATTTAAACACTGATTTAATCAGTGTTTTTTCAGTGTGTTCTGGCAGTAACCAGGTATTGTTATTAATTTGTATTAATAATTATAACAATTATAACAATTCTGTTATTCATTTGTGTTAATTATAACAAGTCTGTTATTAATTTGTATTAATAATTATAACAATTCTGTTATTAATTTGTATTAATAATTATAACAATTATAACAATTCTGTTAACACAATACCTGGCTACTGCCAGAACACACTGAAAAAACACTGATTAAGTCAGTGTTTAAATGGACGATTCGTGTAGTATGTGAATTATCTGAATACAGCTGTTTTCTGAAAAAGCAGAAGCACTGGAGCAGCTCTGGGTCATGAAACCTGGCTGCAGGATCCCAGTAAGAGAGTCAGACCCAATGAAGACGGTGGCCATTTCCCTCTCCATTGGCAAATGCATGGCAGCAGCAAGGGCCCACGCACAGGGCGGGTGGCGTTTCCCAAGCCAGGTGGGCAGCCCCAGTGTTGTCATGCTAACCTAGGGCCGTACCTGGAGAAAGGCTTGCAAGTGAACGATAGCAAAGCACAAGCTGCCAGAGGAGTGAGAAGCACTTTGGAGGTATTCTAGAGGGACCCTTAAGTGAAGAGTGACCCCTGGAAGGCTCCTTAAAATATCAGATGTGGGGGAGACCTTGAAAAGGGACAAGGGCCCACGTGTTTCACGTTTCCCCTGGTGAGAACTGTCAAGCAAAACCTAAATACACACGTCAGTGTAATCACAGTTACTCCCTACATCATTTGCACTCCCATGCAGTCAGTCCAGGGATGCATGGTATTTAAGTCAAGAATCAATACAATCGTGTGGATAACAAATAAGACAGACAGATTTTGTTTTATTATCTGAGTTCCCTATTTGTGTACGCATGGTGTTTGAGCTCCGGATATGTTTCATTTTCTGAATTTTCCATTTCTAGCACAAGTGGGTATACTTAGGAAGGCCAAGGCAGGCGGGTCAGGAGGTCAAGAGTATAAGACCAGCCTGGCCAACATAGTGAAACCCCGTCTCTACTAAAAATAGAAAAAATTAGCCAAGTATGGTGGGCACCTGTAATCCCAGCTACTCAGGAGGCTGAGGCCAGAGAATCACTTGAACCTGGGAAGCGGAAGTCACAGTGAGCCAAGATCACACCATTGCACTCCAGTCTGGGAGACAGTGAGAGACTCCATCTCCAATTTTAAAAAAAGGAAGTACAAGGAAATGTGGGAAATATGCTGATTCTTATCAATATAAAAAGGTTATCTATACCGTCTAAAAGACAGACTTACAAATCTGATGTTGACTGGTCTCTTTTGAAACCAGAGCTCCTGTCAACATGAATGAATGAAATGTTCATTCATCCTAGGAGAAGGACACAAAATACTGAAGTAGGTGTGATGATGTTAAAATAAATCTCCATATTCTCAGTGTTGGCCATGCTTTCTCGCATTAAATTTCCATGTTAAAGCAATGACCAATGGACAGACTGTCAACACAACTCTCAAACACCTACCTGGCTACTGCCAAAACACACTGAAATGACATATTTGTGTGTATATAAAAATATAAGCTATATATATATATCACAACTAACAGGTTATTATGGAAAAATCATTATTTGGGATTATTGTTACTGACAGTGCATATTTTATTTTTAATTTTTGGAGAAAATAATATGTGCAATTATACATAGATAAATGTGTTCATAGGAGCAAGTTTCCCTCTCAGCGCCTCTCCTTATAAAAGCAACCATTGTTCCTTCCAGAGACTCAATATGACTTTCAATCTTGCTAAAATTTTATCTGTATTTGGGATAGATCAATAGAACCATTCTTAGAGACAAACCTCTTTTAGATTAATGGTTTGTTCACAAACAGAAATATGTGTATATGCAAACACATACACATGCACAGGTTAGGCAAAAGTCTCTAGCAGACTGGAAAAATAACTAAACAATGGGTTTATTCCTGTCTGTGCACAGAAAAAAAAAATTCTCAAAATGTATAGAGCTTCTAACACCTAAAAATGTTTGAATATTGATGATTGACAGGATTTTTCTGGCAGTGTTTTATTTTTAAAAAGTGGAGTTGCCCTGTGGAAATAAGTGCTTTTTTGTAGTGACTTGGACACCCCATACTGTGTATGGTGTGTATAGAAATATCCACACAAAATAGCTATACCTTTTAAACCATTTTCCTCCTGGCCCATTACTCTGCAGGGGTAATTTGAGTAGGCATTGATGATGATAAACACCACAGTTTAGAAGATGTTAAACCAACCTTATCAGAGCTCACATAGAGAAACAAATTAGGCAAACTGCAGTAATTTCAGCTAATGAAGTTTGATTCTAAACATCCAGATCAATTAGGCTTCAAGTACTTGCTTAGGTTCCTGCTCTGTAAGGCAGTGGGTACCTGCTAGGAGGACAGGGCTTGGGAGGACTCACAGAGGTTTGTAAATAAAGACAAAAGAAGTATTCAGTGCTTCCTGGAATGCACTTCACAGGCTTTACTGAATGAGGATCACATCGTACAAAACTGAAGGAAAAGCGGATGCTGCATGTGGAGGGCACATCTACGTGCACCCTCCTTATTGAGGGCCTCCTGGGTTGCAGTGCTCTAAAGACCTAGTATTGTGAGAATGCAGCCAGCCTTCTGAGTAAAAGCTACCCTGTAAGAAAATGGGCATAAATGAGGTAAAATGGCTTCCATGGAGGGGTGGGGATTCCAGAGGCTGGAAGTCAAGAGACGAGGAGAACCTAATCCTAGTTCTGCCAGGAACTACTGTGTTTTATCTCTCTCAGTCTTTGCTTCCTAATCCACAGAATGAAAGATCTAGAATGGATCATTATTCCTTCTGTCTCTTTAGTTTCAAGCCAGGTCTTCCTCTGAGCAGATGGGAAGTTCTACGTGCAGAAGTGTGTAACTGTGCTGGGTGTGCAAGCAGGAGCACACAGTTGCAAATGCATGTGAGGAGACTGAGGAGACTGGGGATAGGAGGAAGAAAAGGAATGAGGAAGCAACTCCCAACCTGGCCCTCTCCTGAATTTGGATGGATAAGTATGTCTTTAGAGACCTCAGCCTCCATGGCAGGCAGGCAGGCAGGCAGAGATGGCCTGAGGAGGCCAATGTCGAGGGCAAGACCTGGGCCTGAAGAGGCTGTTGTCAGGCAGGAGCTGTTATGTGCCCAGTGCTGTCCTGAAACTAATTCAGGCCACTATTTGCCATGGTAGTGGCAAGTTGAGAATTCTCACCAGGCACACATCTCAGAAAATTGACCCTCACAGTCACACTTACATATTTGCCTCACCCACAGACCCAGACAGACTGAAGGTGTCAACATTTTATTCCCTTCCATTTCCACTCCCTCAGTGTTCCTCACCACCATGGATACCCACTACTCCCGCCCTGCTCAGAACCTCCTGGAAACAGACAGCAACCCAGATAAGTGGCCTCCAAATATTTTTAGAGCACATATTCCCTATCTGTAAATATTTAGTAATAAAATACACATGCAATAGTGGTATACTACATGATTGCATACATTATTAAAATAGAAATGAAAATCACATTTATAAAAGAATAGAAATAGACATTTTCATTTTCCTGCCACACCCAAGTTTCATCTCACCTTCCCCTGGATGTAGCCACAGCAGAAGAAATAAGTTAAGCAATAACCAAATTATCTTGGGTTTTAAAAACATTTTCAGGACTTTGAATTTTATTGGAAGTATGCTGGGGAATTGCAGGAGAGGACTAGAGCCATATTGAGCATGATACTGAGTTCCAATAATTCATATGATTCTTTATCCCCATAAGATGTCAGCAAAAGTGTGAGTAAAGTTGGCCATGCAGTGGCAAGTTCTCCTTACCCTATATTGGGGGTTGGTAGATGATTGTGCTACTCTCCATGGACAACTCATTCATATTTAACTGGGAACCTCTGAACAAAATATCCTAATCCAAAGGCATGGCCTTCTATAGTGTAAATTTTAGACATCAAGGCACAGTACTCCTAAGCCCTCTATTTCTCTAGCAATAAAGCTGGTTCATACAAAGTTCAGTCTCCTCTGGGAACCCTTGCACGTCTATCATGTACAGGTTATTTACTATAAAACCCCTAGAAAAATCCCCTATGAGGTCTGCTCTCTCCTTCCCAGGATATTCAAATAGACATTCTCTTTTCAAACAGCCCCTAACTATCAAATCACTTGATTTTTATTGCAAAGAAAGAATAATTGCACCGGAATCCAGTGACCATGTTTTTGGGTTGCTCACAGAGAATTTCATAATTCAGAATTAATTAGGCAGTGAGTGAGAACAAGAGGCATATTTTGGTGTATTAATTCATGCCAAGTTCAAACTCATTCCATCTCTGTTGCCTGGTGTGAATAATTATGCCATTAATCCCAGGCAGGAGGAGAGCTATTGTGACTGCAACACATATCTAAAGCAAATAAAGAAAAATGTCACATCTCTCCTTCAACTAATGCTCTGAATAGAGCTACATAATAATAATAGTCTTATTTATTTATAGGGCATAAATCCCCTAGGGCTCAATAAGCCACAGGATAAGCAAAATGCCAGTTAAAGAGACAAGGAAAACTTTTCTAGTTATTAATAATTCTGAAACAAAGCTCTGGTTGAGGAAAATGACCAAGGGGAAAAGCTGAAAATTTAAGGAGAGCTTGGAAAAGGGCTAAAAGAAAGGCGCAATTGTGTGGCTTTTTCATTTTCCTCCCCCTTCCTATGGCATACTGCTCCCACTGTGACTCGGAGGGCCAGCCGTCTGGGGGAGAAAAGTTTGTCACAGTTTTTAGATTGGTGCAAAAGTAATGGCAAAAACAGCAATAACCTTTTCACCAATCTAATAATCAACCCTGACCATGACCCTGACGCTATACATCCCTTGCTGTGAAAGCAAAATAGGTCAACCTGCCCACTTCCCCATTTCTGAATTTCTTTCCAACTCATAGAGGGTTTATTGAGCATGGAAGTACTAGAGGATCAGTGCAGTTTCCCATCCAGACCCTCTTATGAGGGTCAGCTATGCATGGGGCTCAGCAGTCCAGAGAGTGGCCTGTGTGTGTCCTTTCCAGCTTCACAACATTGAAGAGGAGACTGGGGATAGACTGAGGGGTGGCACTATACAGAAGCAGTGTTACATTTCCTCTGGGACAGAAGGAATAGGGTCAAGGCCTACCAGGCAGGGACCCTGGGTGCCAGAGGTCACAGAAGCATGGGGAACAGTCCACACTGCCCTGGCAATGGCCCTTCTGCAGAGAGGTGGTAGATGTGCTGGGTTCACACGTAGCCCTGCCCATTCCTGCCAGCCAGGGCTGACAAGAGATCCTTTAGCCACAAAGGCAGAGTGGCTGAGTTAGGAGATGGGGCAAGCCCTTCTCCTCAATGGCTCCCAAACCTGGCAGTGTCCAGAACACAATTCTGTGTTGCATGAAAGAAATGAAATGCTCCCAGTCTGCCTCTCATTCATTCTTCATTTCACTTGGGGAAGTCACTTGACTTCACTGAGTTTCAGTTTCCCTAGGTATAAAATGCTACCAATATTATATTATGAAGATGAACTATTTGAATGGCTATTTTTGTGGGCCAGAATTTTTGGAATGTCAACAATTTCACATAGTTCACACTAATAATTTATTTATTCCCTCATCCGTCAATGAGTGGCCACTATGTGCTTAAATATGAGGATTCAGCAAGAAACAAAACAAATGCTCTGGCCTCGAATCTGACATCTTAGTGACATCTTAGTCAGGGAGGGCAGAGTATGAACACACAGAGACAGGGAACCTGCTCTTAGGGGTAAATGTTGAAAGAAAAATCAATCAGGATATGAGACTAGAGAGTATGGAGGTGGCTCCCTGTGACAGGATGGCTAAGAGAGTTTTTTTTTTTTGGTGTTTTTTTTGGGGGGGGGTTGTTTTTTTGTTTGTTTGTTTTTTGAGGGGATGGCATTCGAGTAGAGACCTGAAGGAAGCACAGGAGAAAATCAAGATCTGGAGATAGAGCATTTCAGAAAAGACATTCCTGCCGCTGGAAAGGAATGAGGGGTGGGAAGAGTGGAGGAGGCCAGGTCAGAGGGCAGCCATGGGGAGGATTCTGCAGTTTACTTCTAAATGAGACAGGAAGTCATTGGAGGGTTCTGAACACAGATGTGATAGGTTTTTCTAAGATTGCTCTACTTGGTAAATGAAGCAAGTGGGGGTAGGGGGATGGGGAGAATGAGGTAGACCACTTAGAATGTTCCTGCTGTTATCAGAAAAAAGATAATGGGGACTTGGAATAAGGTGGTAGTGGAGTCCATAGTAAGAAGTGGCTATATTTGGAATATATTTTGAAGGTGGAGCTAACAGGAATGACCAGTGAACTGGATGCAAGCTTCAGGAAAGAGAGAGGTCAAGAATGACTCCTAGGCTTTGGGCCTATGGGACTAAGTGGATGGCAGTGCCAAGGGGGAATGGGGTGGAGCAGGGTCAGGAGGGGAGGAAACGTGAGTTCTGCTTTGCACACAATTGCATTTGTTTTGTCTATCAGGTGCACGTGGAGAGTTAAGTGGGCCATGTGGAGCTTCATTGGAAGGTCAGGGCTAGAGATAGCTCCCTCCAGCTGTTTTACGGCTGAACTTAGATCAAACACATGCATACTTTTAGGGATGTCTAAAGGACAGGACTGTATGAACATAAGAAGTAACAGACTAGTTGCTTCCCCTGTGTTACTATGTCAAATATGCTCATTAATATTTTAGAAATCAAACCTTTCTTCCCATATTCTAATTGATCATCTATTCAATAAGTTGTACCACATAAATTTTAAGAATGTACATTTTTCTTGGAACTCGGTGAAATTACTATTATTTGAAGGTAAAATAATGTCTTTTACTAAGTTTTACTTTCCCTGGATTGCTCCCTCATGTGGGGGATAAAATAATCTCTGGACTCCTTGGTCTAGACAGTAAAAGAGCTCAGTCTGGACACTAGAGGGCACCATGCAGTCAGAGCAGCCGCGGGAACCGGAAGGCGGCAATTTAGGAGTTAGCAGATCCCCTCCCTCCCGTGCTGTGTAAATCAGGGGTTCTGGGACTATAAATCAAGGAGGGTGGCCCCCAGGCCACCAACGTGTGACCATTTTGATCAGGTGGCTAATAGGGCCAGGCAGGGTTTTTCCAAAGGGAGCTCCTGGCAGATTTAAGGCACATTAGAGGAGAAAAATGAAGCTAAGGAGAGAGGACACGTGAAAGAGGAAGAGAAAGAAAAGTAAGCAAAAATGAGCGAAACCAACAAGTGCCTACTATAGAAGAATGGGAGAATTCCAGAAAGTCAGGGCCAGAAGGGGTCTCGGACACTTTTTTTTCTTTAGCTGGGGTCTCGCTGTGTCACCCAGGCTGGAGTGCAGTGGTGTGATCAAAGCTCACCCTGACCACTTGGGGGGGCTCAAGCCATCCTCCAGCCTCAGCCTCCCCAGTAGCTGGGATTACAGGCGAGCACCACCATGCCTGGCGAATTTTTGCATTTTTTGTAGAGAGGGGGTTTCACCATATTTCCCAGGCTGGTCTGGAGCTCCTGGGCTCAAGCAATAAACCTGTCTTGGCCTCCCAAAGTGCTGGGATTACAGGTGTGAGCCACAACATCCTGCCAAGAGACCGTTTTTATTGAACCTTCTGTTTCCCAGATAAAAGGCTGAGGTGCTTCCTGGGGTTTGGGTTGGAGGCCTCCCGGGTTGCTGTGCTCTCAGCCAGTGGTCTTAATTTTCCTACCATGTCATCTATGCAAAGTGTGTGAACCTTATCAGGTGTCCACTAGATGTCACTTCAACCTCAACAAGCCCTAATGTGAGCACCCACTTACTTCACATATTTATTTTCCTGAGTCCTAAATGAACTGTCTGTCAAGTATAAATGTAGAATGCTGCTATGGCATAAATATGATGATACAACTCACACTGACATGCTAGATACAATAAATCTGAGTTTAAGCTGTAATTACAATAATTGGTCTTCTGGCTGCAACTTTAAAAGGGCTCTGGGGATGACATTCGATTTCTCAGAATTCTTAAAAAATTAAAAAAGCTTTCCATGCATGCAGCATGCAAAATTATAGATGAAGAATCAAAGTTTTGGTATCACAGATATGGGCTTAAATCCTGGCTTTTGGTGGTTGCTAGCCCATGATCTGGGGCAATATTTCTAAGCCTTCTTGCCTTCTCATCTCTAAAATGAAAATAATAATAGTACTGTGTCAGAGGATGGTCGTGAGCATTAAATAAGATTGTTGGCAAAGCTTCTAATTCATTGTATCCTCTCAATAAGCAATTTGTAATATTTATGTCAAGGAAAAACTGGTATCCTTAAACAATAAAAGATTCTGACAACAAAGAGAGAAATGGACACAGGATATGAATAAATGATTCACAAAAGGAGAGAAATACATGTGACTTAAAGTTCACAAGCAATAAAAGGATGCGAAGTAAAGCAACAATGGGTAACATTTTTCTCCTCCTCTTTGGTTTCTTATTTCAGTAAAAGCAGGCTCAGTCAGTTGTTGAAGCCAAACACCTGAAAACTAAAATCGACTACTTCCTCAAATATGGGACAATTTGAGCATCAAAATAAATAATAGGATTATAACCTATTAAATAAAGTAAGGATTCCAAGGTCCACACTGATATAAATAAATGAAAGTATAAACAAATAAGTAGGAGAGAAGGGAAGAGTTTTCTTTACAGAAGTCAGCCAATAATAAATGTAGAAGGAATGACAACATCAGAAAATCATTTGTCAGTCATCTTATTAATAATTCTATTAGGCAAGAATCATTGCAGCTAGTGGGAGGATATTTAAGGAGTATCTCCCCACAAGATACTTAACTGATTACAGAAGGTAAGTTAGTAAATTTACTATTTTACTGGAGAAACCAAGCAGGTTTAACTTTAACCAGTTGATGGAATGTGACATTGCCAAAAATGGAAGTCACTGACAGCAGAGCCTCCTGATGTGATGCAAAAACTCAGCATCACTCCTGAGATCCCTGCCAAAAGTCCACAATCTGGATGATCTGGATGTGATCATAGGGACCATCAGACAAACCTAAACAGAGGGCCCTTCTATAAAACAACAGCCTGTCCTCTTAAAAACTATCAAAGCCATGAAATACAAAGAAAGACCCAGAAACTGCTCCAGATTAAAGGAAACTAAAGAGAGAAAGACAACAAAATGCTATGCATGATCTTGAATTTTCTTTTCCTATAAGGGACATTAGTTGAACAATTGGAAAAATATGAAAAATTTCTGTAGATTAAATAATAGCATATAGCAGTAGTAACTTGGATTTTAATAACGGTCAAGGTTTAAGACAGAATTTTTTGCTTTTGGAAAAACACAATGAAAAATTTAGGTTTAGAAAGGCAATATACCTGCAAATTACTTTTAAATGGAAGAGAAAGAGAAAAGAAAGAAAAAGAGAACTGAGAATAATTTATAAGCCTTTAGGTATATACCCAGTAGTGGGATTGCTGGGTCAAATGGAATTTCTATTTCTAGGTCCTTAAGGAATCACCACACTGTCTTCCACGATGGTTGAACTAATTTACACTCCCACCAACAGTGTAAAAGCGTTCCTCTTTCTCCACATCCTCTCCAGCATGTTGTTTCCTGTCTTTTTAATGCTTGCCATTCTAACTGGCATGAGATGGTATCTCATCGGGGTTTTGATTTGCATTTCTCTACTGACCAGTGATAATGAGCTTTTTTTCATATGTTTTTTGGCCACATAAATGCTGAATAAAGAAAATGTGGCACACATACACCATGGAATGCTATGCAACCATAAAAATGGATGAGGTCATGTCCTTTGCAGGGACATGGATGCAGCTGGAAACCATCATTCCTAGCAAACTAACACAGGAACAGAAAACTAAACACCACACGTTCTCACTCATAAGTGGGTGTTGAACAATGAGAACACATGGACACAGGGAGGGGAACATCACGCATCAGGGTCTGTCTGGGGCTTGGGGGCTAGGGGAGGGATAGCATTAGGAGAAATACCTAATGTAGATGATGAGTTGATGGGTGCAGCAAACCACCATGGCATGTATATACCTATGTAACAAACCTGCATGTTCTGCACATGTATCCCAGAACTTAATAATAACAATAAATAAAAAGAGAGAAAGAGTGAGAAATGTAGAAAATGTTGACATTTGGAATCTTGGTGAAGGGTACCCAGAAATTCTTTGTCTTATTCTTGCAACTTTTCTGTAATCCTGAAATTACATCAAAATACAATTTTTTTTTTAACTGGATTCTTCCTTTTTCTTACTCCACAGACGTATCAATCACCAAGTCCCTATGATTCCATTTCCTAAGTGCCTCAGCAACAGTCACTTCTATTTTTCTCCAGTGCCACTATCCTAATACAAATCACCCCTTTTGCATGAACTCCTTTTAATTGGGCTTGTATTTGAGGTCCCAACCTATCAATTAGACAAGAAAAGGGAGTAAATGTAAAGCTTGGAAAATAAAATAAAGTAGTAATTTTCACAGATGATATGCCTGTCTTCCTCTGCATAGAAGACCCAAGAGAATCTACAAACTAGTACGACTAATTATACTTAATGAGATCAATATGCAAAAACCAATTCCTCTGCAACAACCAATGAAAATGTGTATGTTTTAAAGGTAACAGTAATAAAAGTACAGGATGTCTAGAAAAAAATCCAATAGGTATTTAAGACATGTACAGATTAAAATAATAAAAGCATATAAAGAACATAAAAGAAGACTTAATTGAAAAGATAGACAATATTGATGGTGCAGCAGAGCTACAAGGTATCTATATGAAATCCTGTCATCAACTTTTTTGCTAACAAAATCCACAATTTAGGGAGAGAGGAGTACAAAATGTGTTTTTGCTCAATGTTCTTTCAGATAGGCATAATTCTTTACAAAGTTCTGACCAACAGAAGGTAAACAGAAGTCTGAGGTCATTTCTATTTTACTGTCTTTTTATTTCTTTGTTTTGCTTTTTGGGTGCAGCATCAACCCTCGTTCTTCTTCATTTTTCCTGATAGAAATTGAGACATGATCCCTGGAGTAGCTGCGACCATCTTGAGACAAGGAAGCAATTAAGCAAAAGGAGGAAAATCAACATATACGAACAGATGCCCAAGACACTGATGAGATGCACTGTGTGAAACATTGCACAGTCACTTCGGCAGCCCTGGACTGCTCACCTCCAGACTGCTTGTCATATGAGAAATAGAAACCTTTATTGTTTGCACTACTATGTCAGGTTTCTCTTACTTGAATCCAAAATGTTGCTGAATGTTATAGATGGGAACACACGAAGTTTTAAAAATGGCAATTCTCCCCAGACTAATGAATAAATTTAAGTAGACAAGTGTAATCTTGATCTGGTTGGAAAACGTTGCTGCTTTTTGCAGAGTTTTGTGAAATCGCAAACAGGAAGCTGCTACATCCGGTTCTGGTCACTCAGGCTTTTGCTGGGACCAACCCAGACGCCTAGAGGTTGTGTGCTTTACTTACTGCATGTACCTGTTTCTCCACAAGGCCATTCCGTAAGCTCTTTCTGCACAGGGACAACCCATCCTCAGCAGTGACCTCAGTACCAGATCACCCCTCTTTCCATTCCCTTGCCCATAATCATGTTCTGTTTTGACATGGAGCTGGATGCCGAGGGAGTTTTCGTAGAGCTGATTCCATTTCAGAGGCAAAGACTCACTCTCAGTGTTCTTAGGGTGGGGAGCAGGGGAAATGGGGGTGGAGGGGAAAATTGGTTTTCCTCACCTACCTCAAAATGAGAAAAGAGGCTGAGTTTGCCAAGAAATAACCTGGGGGTTCTGGTCACTCTTGAGGGGCTTCTGATAAATGATTCAGCAGATACCTTTTCCCTCACCCACTCCTGTGATCACACACAACACATGGACATGAGTAATCTTTTCCAGGCCTGCACTGCCCTCCACTACTTCTCAGGTGGGCACTGCCCTTGTAGCACTGGTCCATGAGTGACCTGAATTTTTCTGGCTTTTGTCTCCATTCCTAATGTAGAATTTTGGGGTTCCAGGTACATTACTCACATCCTCACCTTTTCCCTCCTTCCACATAATTCTTGAAAGTCCCTCAAAGGAGTGCATCGCAAGTTCTCACACGCAAGTCCTTGGCCAGTGCCCGGAGCTCTAGGTTTTCCCTTCTTCGACATTGGCTCACCCTCCTTCTTGCTGAGGTTGACACTGTCTGCAAAGCTACATCAAAGCACCTCAGCACTATCTGTGTTGACACCATTAAGCCACCATCTCCTCTAATGTCTCTTAAATGGACACTGGCCATCAAAAGCCAAAAAGATGCTGTGTTTTGTTTGAAGTTCTTTAAAGCACCCAAACCTCAATGTGTCACATCTCTAAATGGTAGCTCCACCTCTTTGACATTTCAACACCAAAGAAACTCTATTTGTATCTTGGTGTCTCTCATAAATTTTTAGTGCAAAGAATGCTTTCATTTTGCATGGCCTCTCTTCCATGAGCTGTGTTGGGAAAGAAAGTTGTGCTGTCTCATTCTGCTCTCTCTCCTCCCATTATTCCTTCTTTTTGACCCAAGGCTGATGCCCTACTTTGAAATTTTCAACAAAGGGGATTCTCTTAGTCCCTCTCCTAGTTTTTAGAGAAATAAGAGGCTTTGCTAGCTGGGCCCCAGGTGTATAAACTCTTTTGGCTTCCAGGCTTAAGCATATGGAATTCGAATCTCACTTCCTCACACACTGAGCTGCTTTCCCTTTCCACTTCTCCTATGAAACCATAAATCTTCTCAATCACCTTTCAGGGCCTGCTGTGGCTTTTTGAGAGGCTTTCTCTAGCATCTGCATCTCAATTTCCATTCAATGATGGGAGGAGTGCTCACCGAGCCCCATCACTGTAACATACCGCACAGTTTGGGTATAAGCAGCAAATGCTCAGTCATGGATGATGGCAAAGTTGTAGGCATAAGGATGTTTACACCAGTTGTGTTAATAATGAAAAATACAAATAATCTAAATGACCCCAACTAAGTAATTGGTTGAATAAACAGTGCTATATCCACACAATGAAGAATTCAGCAATAGTTAAAATTAGTGGTGTGGAAGTAATCTTGAAGAGCCCAAGGATGGCCCACATCGGAATCACGTGGATCATGAGGTCAAGAGATCGAGACCATCCTGCTCAACTGGTGAAACCCCGTCTCTACTAAAAATACAAAAAATTGGCCGGGCGCGGTGACTCAAGCCTGTAATCCCAGCACTTTGGAAGGCCGAGGCGGGTGGATCACGAGGTCGAGAGTTCGAGACCATCCTGGTCAACATGGTGAAACCCCGTCTCTACTAAAAATCCAAAAAATTAGTTGGGCATGGTGGCTTGTGCCTGTAATCCCAGCTACTCAGGAGGCTGAGGCAGGAGAATTGCCTGAACCCAGGAGGCGGAGGTTGCGGTGAGCCGAGATCGCGCCATTGCACTCCAGCCTGGGTAACAAGATCGAAACTCCGTCTCAAAAAAAAAAAAAAAAAAAAAAAAAAATATATATATATATATATATATATATATACACAAAAAAAAAAATTAGCTGGGCATGTTGGCGTGTGCCTGTAATCCCAGCTACACGGGAGGGTAACAAGAGTGAAACTCTGACTCAAAAAAAAAAAAAAAACAGACTTCTCAGTGTGGATCCCAATAACGAAATCAGAAGCTCTGGGAGCTTCTGTAATCAGCATGCCATCATCCATGACTGAGCATTTACTGCTTATACCCAAACTGTGTGGTATGTTACAGTGATTATTACTTTCATAGGTAACTCCAGTGATAATGCAAATCAAAGTTTAAAAATTTACAACCATGGCAGTATAGTTAATTATGAAGTAAAATGATCATAATATATTGTTAGATGAAAATAGTATGTTATAAAAAAGAATTTATAATATAATTCCATTTAAAAAATAGTGTGGCTAGATAGATGATATATAAAGGTAGGTAGGTAAAGGCTGAAAGAATTATGCCAAAATACTAATCATGGCTGGTGGTGGGTTTATAGAAGATTTTTATTTTACTCTTTTTCCTTTTTGACTTGTTGAGTCTAATTTCTAAATTTCCAAAATAAGCATAGTTTATGTGTTTAAAGAAAACAATAAAAGTTGTTTTGTTTTGTTTTTTAAAAAAAAAGGATAAGAGGTAAACGACATAGGACTTTTAAATTTACTTATGCTCTGGATTTTAAAAAAACAAAAGAGGTAGCCTACAAAAATTGTGTACCACATAATAAATAACAATTTTAAATGAAGAATTAGAAATAAAGGGGAAACAGGGGTGCTAATATAAATGAAGCCAGGATTAAGGTTAGTGTCCAAGAATGCATTATCCTAAACTTCAGTTATGTTTCTAAAATGACCTATAAATTTGCCTCTTCCTAATGTCACGTGACTAGACATGAGCAGATAGGGAGAGGGAGGTTCAACATCACGAGACATTAGGGAAACACGAATCAGAACCACAATTAGATACCATTTCATGCCTGCTAGGATAGCTAAAAAAAAAAATAAAAGATAATGTTTAAAAGGAAAACAAGTGTTGGCAAGAATGTGGAGAAATTAGAACCCTTGTACATTGCTGCAGGAATGTAAAATGTAGAATGTAAATGTAAAATGATAAACAGTTTGACAGTTGCTCAACATAGCAGCACTACACACAATAGCTAAGAGTGGGTAATGTCTATCAACTGAAGAATGGATAACAAAATGTGATATATCTATACAGTGGAATATTATTCAGCCTTAAAAAAAGAATGAAGTACTGATTCATGCTACAACATGGGTGAACCTTGAAAACATTACACTGAGTTAAAGAAGCCAAACACAAAGGGTTGCATATTATATTTACATTAAACATCTAGAATAGATACATCCATAGATATAGACTGTGTTTTTCAGGGGCTGAGGGAAATGGAGGAATGAAGTGTGATTGCTTCATGGGTACGTTAAGTTACCTTTTGAGGTAATGAAAATGTCTTGGAACTAGATAGAGATAATGGTTTCTAAATGCTACTGGGCTGTGCACTTTAAGATGGCTAATTTTATGTTATGTGGATTTTACTTTAATTTTCTAAAAGTAGGACTACTTTGTGAAAGTTAAACTCAAGAATACTGAGGCATTCCAGAAGATTCCATTTGGAAAGAGAGAGGAAGTAATTAGCCCAGTTTTGTACCTTTGACTTTGACCTTCAGTTGGATGGTCTTTGTTCATAGAGCATCCAACTGAAGGTGCCAGAAGTCAGTTAGGATTATCATTCTGGAGCTAGGGAGAGAACTCTGAACTAGACCTCTATATTTGAGAATGATCAGGTGGATGATGGAAATTCAACCTGCATATCCTCACATGTGGGTGTGGGTTGTCCTAGAGGTTCCTAACACAAATGAAGTGAAATATGGGCCCTAGTGGTGAAACCCTGTCATTTTTCCTGAAAAAATTTCATCTGTGTGGACTTTACATTCATTCATTGTTTTTAGTTAAAGTGGAGTATGGCATGTAAATTTTTCACCTTCCAGAAAAGCCTTTGCTATAATATGGTTGGATTCATTTGACATGACAGAATAGTATTTAAAAGACGTGACCTATGATTTGCACATTACTGGAACAATCAGCCACAGTCACCTCTTCATCAACTTTCATCTCTTTGTGCCTGAAGTGTGAAGGCGTGTCCTCCTCACCTTTCCCGGCATTCAATCCCAGGTGTTTGTGGTGAGCTTATTGGAGAGCCCACCCATGATTGATGTGTCACAAGAAGGGATGTGATGCCATGGCTGAGGTAAAGCTAGGTCATAGTTTTTTCCAAATCTTTTCTAATGTTTCACTCAGAACAGGTTTCAGTGCACAATACTTAAAGTACCTTTTTTTAAAATATGGTAAACCTTGATAATTGTTTAATCTAAATGATGAGTGCATGGGTATTACTGTACTATTTTCTCTGTGTTTTATATGTCAAAATATTTATAATTTTTAACAGAATATTTAACATTATGATGACTTATATTCCACACAGGTTTATTAAACATCAATTTTGTTCCAGGTACTAAGTTAGGAAGTTTCATACATGACCAGTATCTGCAGAATAAACCAGTTTGATGATGATTTCCTATTCCAAATAACAGCCTATGTCTAGGTTACCATGAAGAATGTTGTGGAGTATGAAGATGGTTAACATCTATTGGGTCAATAAGAAGTGAAGATAAAATATGACATAGATAAGAAGATTTGAAATAATCTCAGAAGAGAAATAGAAAATTAAAGACAGACCACCTCTTTTAAAAAAAATTAAGGGGAATTTTTTCAAATTTCTGAATGGCTGGCATATGCAGGGGAAATTGCAGGGTTAAAATCTGCACACTAGGTCAGCTTTATATATTTGGCTCAAAATGAAGATGTATAGTTCACCAGCATTTACGTGGGTAAAACTACATCATTAAATTGGTTTATGCCAAGTTCTGGGCATAATATTTCACATACCTTATGTCATTTAATCATTTTAGCAGTCCTGTGTGCTGACATTTTTTAACGTATATGGAAACAGTCAAGGAGTTCAAATAACTTGGTCTTAAGTCACAAAGTTAGTAAATGGTCAAGCTGATAGTCAAACTTGGGTCAATCTGTTGCCAAATCTATCTCTTGCCAAAAGAACATGCTTCATGGGGATAGACTGCTCTGGAATTTGTGTCTTTTAACTTTGTTTATGGTTTATTTTAGTGTGCAGATACATTAAACATTTACATTTCCAAATTTAACATGTCTTAATCATCAACATTTATATCCTGCTGGCTACATAAAATGGTGCTCAAATCTTGAAGATACTCGTACTCTACAAGGAACTCAATCATCCACCATTTCTGAGAATTGCCATCACATAACCTCCATGAAAAAAATTTGAGTTGATGTGACAACACTTCTGTATGATTACCTCTACCAAGTTTTTTTTTGCCTTTACTATTATTTTAATTTTTACCTTTAATTTTAAAATGTTGATATTCATAACAGAATAACTTTGTCAATATGCCCATTTCTGTAGTCCTGCTTGTATTCACACTACTTTCTGGGAGTAAAAACTCTACTGTGATGTGAATTGGCTTCTGCTGTACTGCAGAGAACCTTCCACAGTCTACTTGCTGAGCAATGGGCAAGCTTCAGAAACTTTTAAAAAGACTTTCATTAGCTTGCCTTGTATCTAAATGTCCCTGAAAACTGCCAATAGTTTAAGGATCATTAATTACTGTGGCACAGTAATACTTTTGGAGGGTTCTTAAAGTCAGATGTGTTCTGCCCCTAAGCTTTCAGAGATGATTCAGCTTTCTTCTGCCGAGGGCTTCTCTTTTTTGCATTTCAGGGTTGGCCCCTGGCAGCCCTTCACAAGTTTCCACCTCCACTGCTACTTTCTAATGCTTCTGACTGTTTTTCATCTTGATTCCTTTCCCTCTGTTTTCTTTCTTTCCTTATTCTTCTTTCTACTTTTTCTCTCTTCTTACTTTTTTGATTTTTTTTTTTTAATTTAAGCTAAGAGCATTGGGCATTTATTGTTATTTCCCTTAGTAAGAAGATTCCTTTCCATGAGATCAGAGAATTTTATTAGGACAATATATGGACCCTATGGTCTTTGTAATGAGCTTATCCCTCTCACTTCCAGATGCATGTTTCCAGACCCAGATCTCCACATGAACAAGATACCACTGAACATTCCACAGAGAAGACGACATCCTCTAGAAACCGTAACAAGGTAGTGAATCCAATAGAGTGCTTCACCAGAGCATTATGAGCTATTCCATGAGCAGAAAATTTAGATTGGAAACGAGACATTGTGATGGAGATAAAAGAAGAAAGCCAACTAGTAAAAGGGAGAGAAAGAGGGAGAGAGAAGCCTTCAATCTTATCATCTCAAAGTCATAAGATGACTCTTCCTTCTCTAGGCAGAATGTTCAAGTTCCCAGCAGGATGAGAAAGGGACAAAAGACTAAAGAGAAGACACACTTTAAAAACATCTCTCCTGGAAAACTTGCCTGTTGACTTTCACTAGCTAGAATTGTATCACTTGTAAATTCTTACATGCAAAGGAGTCTGGGAAACTAGAATATTTTTAGCTGGGTACTTTACCACTCAAGAAAAATTTGAGTTCTTTAGTAAGGAAGAAGAAGAGATGGGTATTGGGCAGCAACCATCAATGTCAGCCACAAATAATATCCCCAAAGCACTGAATCTTACAGCCTTCTCCACAAGCATGAACCATGAAAATCTTAAGGATGCTTTGGAGGGATCTTAATAAAACTCATCTCCCAGGGAAGACAGGTTCGGACTCTGTAATGAAACTATGTACCTCAGATTGGCAGCCCAGATATAGGGGTCCCCAGATACAGCTTGGACCTGTAAGAGATATTTGGATATGGTTGTTTAGTCACCAGGGAGGGGACTCATGCAACCAGACCTGTGATAGTACACAGGAAAAAAAACTGACCCACCCTATCTCACCATGTCCTCGTGTGGGGGCAGCTGAAAAGTTAGCGGGAAAAGCCATAAGCTTATCATGTTTCTTGTTCCTTGTAGTGTCTGAAACACCTGTGGTCTTATGAAATCTCCCCCAGCCAGTGACAGGAAACTAATTCTGAAACCACCAGATTTTTTTTTTAATCAGACTGGGGTGGGGCAGAGGTCTCTTTGGGCTCCCTGCCTGGACAGAGTTAATAACTGTGTGCTTGTCGACTGTGGCAGGAGCGCTCTCCCCTGGAATCTCAGTAAGCAGGGCTGTGCAGGGGCGAGTCTCCATGACCCTCAGACTCTACCACCTTAGCACTTTCTCTTTTAGTCCTTGATCTGATGTTTTCCCTTCCTGACCTAGTCTGGCTATTGCTGGGGCCCCGATGAGCTATAAAACCTTCTCTCTCAGACTTTTCCCTCTCAATTTAACTCAGAAATCTGCTCAAGGCTACTCCTGATACAAGAAAATCACAAGACCACACCCCACCATCACCACTGCTAAGAGATGCAGGAGATCTGACCTTATCCTGTGTATTAGGAGATCTCTAAGGGGACCAGGAAACGGCCGCTATGCAGATGGTGCAGGGAGGTTTAAAGAGGGCTTGGAATCCAACAGCACACACAGGATATATTGTAATACCAAAAGGAAGTTTAACTTGGATAAGGATTTTCTGTGTAGTAGTTAAGTCTGCACACTTTACAGCCAGACTGCCTAGATCTGAAGCCTGGTTCTACCATTACCTAAATACACAAACTTGGCTTAACCTGGCTGTGCCTTGGTTTCAACTATAAAACAATCAATCATAATAATAACATAGCCTCCCAGGACTCTCATAGGTTAAGTGAATTTCTATAAATCGCTTAAAATATTACTAAGTACAGAATAGATGCTCAATAAGTATCTGCTGGTATTATCCCATGCCTCTTATTCATGCACTCCTACTTACTCCGCACACAGTCACACACACACACAGTCTCAATTTAGGTGTGAGACAAAAGTTAGAGGAAATGGAAAAGGGGGGAAATGAAAGATTCAGATGAGGCAGCGTAAATTAACTTAGGGAAAAAAAGAAAAGAAAGGTCATTTTTTATTTCTTTAGACCACATTCCAGGTGGGATTGTTGTTATCTTCCTTTCTTTCTCCTCATCTTTTCTTTATCTTGCTTTATCCTGAGAACATATCAAGATTCTGTTAGGTAGACTATCTCTGATTAAGGCTTATTCATTTTCTATTGTTGTGACAAACTACCACAAATTCAACACCGTAATAAAACACCTAGTATCTCATAGTTTTGTAGGCCAAAACTCTGGGCAGGCTCAACTCAGCTCTCTGCCCAGATCCCAGAGAGACAAAATCAAGGTGTCAGCCAGGCTGAGCTCGCAACTGAAGGCTCTGGGGAAGAACGAGCTTCCAAAATCATGAGGGTTGTGGACAGGATTCCATCCCTTGCTGTTGCAGAACTGCAGGTCCATTTTCTTGCTGCCTTCAGTAGACAGCAGCTCTCAGCTCCTAGAGGCTCCTCTCAGTCCTCAGCACAGGACCCCCGGGATCTTCAAGCCAGCAGGAGTACCTCAAATCCTTCTCAAACTTGGAACCTCTACATATGACTTTCTCTGCTGCAATCAACTGTGAACACTCTATGCTTTTGAAGGGCTCATATGATTAGATTACTCAGACAGCCCCCATTTTGCTGTACAATGTAACATAATCATCCTAGCCACAGATTCCAGCCTGCTCACAGGTTCCAACCACACTCACAGTGGGGGGATTATACAAGGGTGAGGATCACTGGGGGTCATTTTAGGATTCTGCCTGCCACAAATGCCATGAAGTTCAAGGGTAATAATTGAGAGAAAGGAGCAGGAGGCAGTTCAGGGTCACTTGAAGAGCTGAGTTTGAGATATCTCCCTCCTAGGACATTAGACCTTTTCCGGATCAGGTTCAAGATTATCTCAAGGGCTCTGACACTCAGGGAGTGAACACCAATCCAATCAGAAGGCAGAGGGGACTGGGTGGAAATAAGACCAGGTGGACCTGTGGGCGGGCCAAGGGGCTTAAGACAATGTTCACCTGGATTTGACCTGGGATATCAGGGTAGACCAGGCCTTAAGGATCACAAGACATCAGTGGAAGGTCAGGAAATTCAATGGACCCTGTAAAAAGGAGTATTTTCTTCTCATAAGTTCCTCCAAGAAATATGAAGACTGGTTCAGCTTCCAGTGATAAGAAAAAGTCTAGGCTACTAGTAGGAGGCAAAAAAAGGGGGTACTTAGTAATAATGAGGAGGAAGATTAGGCTAGTAGTCTGAGAAACTGTCAAGTGAGTCAAAGCTTAGGTCTCATCCTCCAGTTGGAGGGACCCAAGGGAAGGACCGGTTCTCTCTTCCTTTAGAGAGGAACTAAAGGACAACAGGCCTCAGACACCTGAGAGGGTGATTGTTCACACTGAAGACATCGACCGATTTGTATACTTATTATGACAAATTCAACAACACATTTTAACAAAGTACCCTGTTCTAACTCAGCCAGTATACTGTGATAATTTTCTGACAGATGGAAGTAAGCGATCTCGGAAAGGGGGTGCCTTTTTCTAATTTGTATAATGGCACCATATGGGCCAGCAGAGGCCTCGTGGCCCTCTTGCCCATGGAAGCCTCTTGGACAGGAGCTCCACTTGTATATGGCTACCATCTGCCCCAACCCACCTCAACATTCCGTCGGTAGTGACCACCTTTCATAAACTGTGTCCTCTGCAGAAAGCATAAAATCAAAATGAGGATCACCAGTCTGCAGCAGGAGACCACAAAGTAATAGAAGGCCTATTGCACCCTAGCAGCCACCACAGATGTGACTGGACCCAGTCAGAGCCACCTCAGAGAAGACCTCTCCCAATTCTTAATGAAGATGACCTGGGTTCCCTGTCAACTTCCTGTCCACAGAAGCTGCCAAAGCGAGGTCAGCGCCCCGTGGGTGATTTCAACTGATAGAATGTCAGGAAACTAGAGAAGGGGGTGGTAAGGAAGTGAGGCTAACTTCCCACAACAGTCTCTTTACTGCATTCCCTTTTGCTCTTCAGCATGACTATTTTGTGCTACATTTGCTGCCACCCTTTCTCTTTTCTTGTAGAAAAACATTCTATGTAATATGCCCCTTATATAAACACAGTGATGCTGGCATTCCTCTATTCAGCTGTCATCCTCTGCAGGCTTGAAGTTGGTGGAAAATAGCCTCTAGACTTCTTTTTAAAGCTCTCAGCCTGGGTCATCAATAACTGTCTCTTACATGAAAGTACAGGTGTGCCCCAAGTCCCAAGTACCCAGTATACCACCTTTTTTTTTTTTTTTTTTTTTTTTGAGATGGAGTCTCATTCTGCAACCTGTGCATGGCGCATACAACCTCAGATCACTGCAACCTCCGCCTCCCAGGTTCAAGCGATTCTCCTGCCTCAGCCTCCTGAGTAGTTGAGATTACAGGTGTCCACCACCATACCTGGCTAATTTTTGTATTTTTAGTAGAGGCAGGATTCCACCATGTTGGGCAGACTGATCTCAATCTCCTGACCTCAGGTAATCTGCCTGCCTCTGCCTCCCAGAGTGCTGGGATTACAGGCGTGAGCCACCATACCCGCACACCAATATACCAACTTTTAACAATATGGAGAGATGCTTTCCTCTTCAATCACAATCTCTGGTAACAATGGTTCAAGTGCAGATCAAAAAGACCTCAGATCAAAACAACACTTACAAGATTAAGGATTCACTTATAAGTGGCATTTGAGCATGGCAGTTACAAGCCACACCTCTGGGTTTGAAACCCAGCTCTACCTCTAGCTCTGAGGTACTGTGCCAGATATTTACACACCCCTGCTCTGGTTTCCTCATAATGGTACCCACTCAAGAGCTTGTTTTAAGAATTAAATAGGGTAATACACATAAAGCACTTTGAAAAAAGCCATGCCCCTAGTAACATCTGATAAATATTAGCTATGTTATCATTTACTATTTTACCTATTATTCTTATAAATACAGAGACTTTTCTGGACTTTTACTCATTTGGGGAACTGATAAAAAAAAATTAACTCTTTTTTTTCTTCATTAGTTAGTACCCCGCCCTGTGTTGCTGATCTTACCACAGACAGGATGTCCATCCCTCAGTCTGGAGGTTAAGTTGCTTGGGTTTCCCCACTCTAGATTCTGCCCACTGTCTGTCCACTGGCTGACCTAGCTGCAGAAATGTCTTCCTGTCCTCTTTGCAGGATTAGAGCATGCTCTTTAGTGCTGCATCCAAGAGTCCTGTCCCCTTCGTGTGGGATTTGTAGTGAAATGGTCCTAAGCCCTTCTCTTTCCTGGAGGCCCCATAACACCTCGGCCTTGCAGGCATAGACCCAGAAACAAATAGCTTATACCATCTGGAACATTTATGGGCTCAGAATCCGAAGGTTAAATGGCATACCTCCTGCCCTTAAAACGTTCATAGTTTAAAGGAGATGTGCCATCTGCCAGTAAGTTATGACAATGCAGTCCTAAGTCATCGTAAGTTGTATTACGAAGTTAGAAAGACATGGAATTATGGTGGAAACCCCTCCTAAACATCATGGGAGTGAAGGAAGGCTCCTAGAAGTGGTAGCATTCAAACAGAGACCCGACCAAAGGGAGACACACTCAAGGTACTCTGAGTGTGCCAAACAGCCCATGTAAATGTGGCTTGGAGAATCAAAACTGGGCATTTCCTGATAACCTCAAGTAATTCTGTATTATTCTGTTACCAAATGGAAGAGTTAGTAATTCGGACAAGACTGAACTGGTTGAGGCCTCCCCAAACCTCACTTGCACTCCACATTTGGCACTTTAAGAAACTTAGGTTTTATCTGTTATGAAATTTGAAAATATTAGACAGCTTTTAGAAGGTAAGTTGCATTAATCTGATTTTAAAATGAAAATCTCATTCTGGCAACTCTGTGAAGCAACTCTATGATACCAGTTCTCATCAGGTAAATCATTATAAATATTGTTTCCCAATCCAAACTTGTTTTTGCACTTGGTGATACCTTTGGTTGAACAGAAGATTTACATTTTCAAAGACTTTATCAATTTCTGCCAATTGCCTTTGAATTCCACATATTGATGGAAAATAGAAGAAATTATTTTTGAGCATAATTTCTCATTATTTCTCAGAACACTCCAGAAACTCTACATATGTGAAGCCTCAAGATGATTTGTTTAACAGACAAGAGAACACTTTACATCTTCAACTGTTATGTTTGCATTACTGGCAAAGTCTTTCCTGGCCCCTATATAAGGTCAAATTTGCCTATCATACTCTCTCATGATTTTTTTTCTTCAGATTTCTTGCCACCATTTATAATCATATAAGTATATTCTCTTTGGTTAATGTATGTCTCACTCCTCAAGGTTAGAAGATAAATCTGTTAGTGTTCACCATTTCATTCCCAGTGCTTTGACAGTAACACTAACAGGACAAGTACTTAATACATCTTTTTTAAATGAAAGAATTTCCCAGACTTGAGACATTTCCATCTTCATCTGTATTATGTGAAAACCCTTTTCAAGGGACTGATTCTCCAACGTTGCTATAATTTGGCTATCCCATATATCATCTCACAGCAACAAAAATATTCATAATTCGCAAGAAATAGCATCTTCTGCTTTGATCGAAGGCCCACCATGAACTCTTTATGAGGTTCCAGCTGTGGCTGCAATGACTATAAAAAAATCAACGGCTCTTTCTACAAAGTGAACCCTAGAAGGATGATCTGTGGTTGCAGCAGTTAATTGCAAGTTTGTGGTTATTGAGTAATCACAATAAGTTCTCAGCCCTAACTCATCCCCTCAATATTTTGCACTTTTCTATGACATGTCTTCAAAGTATTATCTTGTTTTTATCAAATTCAGAGCACTGAAAGTCTTGTCAGGGTTTGTTTTCATGAGTGATTCAGGCCATGTTGGGATGTCTACCATCCATCTGAAAGCCATAGCACAGAGGGTTTTCACACATGGATTCCACCCACCACGCTCCTGGTGTCTGCCTGTTGCAGGTTTCCCCAAGTGTGTCATTTGTGCCCTCCTCCCTTCCATCTGGCCAGAGTTTAGGTTGGAAGCAAGATGCCAGAGGCAAACATTGAGGTGGAGCATCAGGCATGTAGCGTGCAATCATTTTTTAATAAAGAAATCTTTATGATAAAGAAAAAACTGGGATGGAAATTACATTAAATAGAGAGAGTTAGTGGAACTCCTAAAGATGAAAATCTATTCTTTATAGAAAAAGCAACACTGAGGATACACAATTAGTCTTCACTTTTAGAATGTCACGTTCCTAGAAAGGAACCTTAGTGGTGGAAGGTAGACATGCAGAAAGCGGCCTGAACATCACTCAGTTTAAAGTAATCATTAAAACAGAAGACAAAGAGGATGAGACCAAATGTCAGAAATCAAATAATCTATAGAGAGACATAAAAAGTTGCATAGATTTGTTGCATGAACTTAGAAAAACGCAAAAATTCACTTGCAGATAATTCATTCTATGTTTTCTCCAAGGTGATTCTCTGGAGATTACAAGAAGCTACTGGAAAGTCACTATTTTATTCTATCACTCATCCTTCAACAGTCTTCTGAGTATCTACTAGGTAACTTACTATCGGTTTATTTCTCACTACCACTGTCCTTATAACTCCATACTCATCCCATGTCTTAAAGTCCACATCTTGGGTATTTTGCAGCATTTCCTATCATCCACATCATTTCCTAACAACATAAAAGCACTCCATTGTCCTCAAGGCTGTCACTGAGCACACCACAGTCCACATTCAATTATTCTTTGGCTGTTGTGGCCATCACTGTGTGACTGAATAATCACATAACTGCAATACAAGAATAATGAAGCATATGGAAGCATGAAACAAAAGACAATCTTCTTTGAGGCCTGCAGTTTCTTCTGAAGGACTGAGCCACAGCTCTTCCTTTGTCACTAAATTATTTGCCAATATAGACATCTCATTTTCCCAATGAGATGCTTTGCCTGTAGAAGACATGTATGAGTTTGTTTTCACACTGCTATGAAGAAATACCTGAGACTGAGTAATTTATAAAGAAAAGAAGTTTAATCAACTCAGAGTTCCACATGGCTGGGAGGCCTCAGGAAACTTACAAGGGACATAGAGCCAAACCATATCAAAGTCCAAGATATTCTTCCTTCCAACACTTGGGCTGAGAATCTCAGAATGTTCTTTATAAGGCTGCAGTGCTGGCTTTACTCTACCAATGGGAAGTATTTAGGTGAAATTCCTGGTCAGTCTCACAGAAAAGTATTGTAAAAGGGAAAGAGAAAAGACCCTCACAAACCTTGGTTAAACAGAGCAGAGAAATAATTAAAGAGTGCCAGGAGATAAAAGACTTTTTCTTTTTCTCTTAGAGATAGGGTCTTGCTATGTTGTGCAGTGGCTATTCACAGGCATGATCACAGTACACTACAGCCTCATATACCCAGGCTCAAGCAATCCTCCTGTCTCAGCTTCTTGAATAGCTGGTACTGTAGGACACACCACCTCGCTCAGCTGACAAAAAGTTTTAACGACATAATGTCCAAAAAAAACTCTTGTTTTAATTTATGAAAAGACTCCCTTTTACCTTTAACTTCCAAACTGAGATGAAGGAAGAAGTATCAAAAATTGTACTTGCCCAGTTTGTCCTATCCAGACTCCTATAAAAGCAGAGCCTGAAGCAAGAATAAAAATGATAACAATTCGTTTGGGAGGTACAAACCCAGGGCAATGACAGGGAGGAAAAAGAATGAGTCAAGTAAAGACGCAATGCAATTTGATGTATTATAGTACCACAGCTGCCCACTACTTCACAGCAAGTTGCTAAGAGACAAGGCAAGTTGCTTAGCAAGCTTGGACATTCAGCATGTAGGACTTACTTCTCTAGAACAATTCCAACGACTGTCACAGGAAAGAATAGCATTCAGTGTCTGAAACAAAAAAGCTAAATTTACTGCTTGCTAGGCAAGGGAGAATATTACTTGTAAAACAGTGTCTCTGAACCAAGCAAGAACTAATCTTACACAGGATTTGGAAACTGTGAAATCTAGAATTAGTGGGCTCTCAGAAGTGGAGTTTGGAGGGGTTTCCACGGTGTAAGTATGGGCACTGGAAGGAGGTTGTAGCTGACTGGTTCAGCTACATCTCTCCCCTCAGCTGCCACACAGGAAGCCAGGTTTTATGCCTCATAGTATGCTATTTCATCCAAGACCAAACATGGACCAGCAACCTGGTATAGATGGAGCATCAACTGAAAGGAAGAAAAGAGAAAGAGAGAGAAAAAGAAATCATACTGCCCGTTTAGTCATGGAACATTAAGTTAGCAGATGACTTAGAGGGCCTGGCCCTAGACCGGGAAGACTCAGGCACAAACCTTTCTTGATGAAGGGGCCTAGGTGGGGGTTATCTATAGGGAATAATATCCCAGGATTACTAGAAATCTCAGTTCCTCTTCTTTCTCGCTTTTCCTTCAAAAATGAATGGAACTTTTGAACCCAAACTACTACCCCCACACTGCCCTCTATAAACGTCTGATCCTGGGTTTGCCTAAAACATGAAGAAGACAAAACCTTTTCACTGTGCAACTCACAAGACACCATTATAATGATCCTTCTTGTCAGGGATTTATCACTCCTGGACCCACTACGTAACAGTAATTTGCAGGTATGCCCTATCAGAGAAGGAGTAGAGCTTGGTCTCCGTGCCCTGGTGATCTCTCCTGAACAAGAAAGCTCCAGGTCTCCAAACACTGGAACACATGTCAGAGCAGAGCATCTGGTCCGGTGAGCTGTGATTAAAGGTAGAAAAGGACCTTCTAGCGCCGGTAACTCTCCCCATCTCTGATCTAGCTCTGCTTCTCTCTTTAGTCTATTCACATCCTTTCTCTTTAATCTCGAGAGATTTCCCTAACAGCATCCCACTGGGGAGCACTTCCAAATTCAAGCCTGCTCAAGGAAGAGAGCTAGCAGGAGAATACCAGAATCACAGGTTTGTGTGAAAATTAGCCTGGAGAGAAAGACTTTCTTGTTCTTGTGGGAAAGATGGAAACCTTCGTCTCCTTACTAAAAAGAGATGGATTAAGTGGTTTAGGTACCTTTTACAAATATTGTTTATTAGGGTAAGGAAATGTATTTCCATTTTTGTTTACTAAAAGGGTATTTTTGTTATGAGGAGATGTTAAATTTTATCAAAATCTCTTATGTTTATTGGGATGACTTTATTATTGTTCTCTTAAATATGTGTAGCAAATTATGTTAGTTGATCTGTCTAAGGTTAAATAAGGTCTGCGCTCTTATATCTGCAAACCCAACTTGCTCATGATGTATCAACATTTTTCTATATATTGTTGGGCTAATTTTGAGAGTTAATACTTTATATAAGGCTTTGATTCAGTGAATCATACATGAGATTGACTTATAAATTTCCTTCCTTATTCTGTTCTTTGAATCAAGGTGATGCCAATCTTATAAATTGAGATGGGTAGTGTTCCTTTTTCTCTTCTCTGTTTGTAGAATAATAAAAGTCTTCCTTTCTTCGGTTTCAGTAGAAATTAACAGTAAATTCATCTAGGTCAGTTCTCTATGTAGAAAAGTTTTTGACTACTGGCACAATGTCTTTGATTGTTCTAGTATTACTCAACTTTGCAATTTCTTTTTAAGTCCATGTTGTTAGGTCTATTTTGTCTAAAATTTCAAATTTATTAGCATAAATGTTTTTATAATATTCTTGGCTTATCTTTTCAAGGTCCAAGCATTTGTAAAAGTATTCTATTTTGAGTTCCTGATATTAAACATTTGTGCCTTCTCTCTTTTTTCCTAATTAACTTCTCCAGAGGTTTGTTAATTTTATTAGCCCTTTCAAATGGTTAATCTCTGCTGTATTAAACCTCTCTGTTGTATGTTTGCATGTTATTTCATTAACTTCTGCTGTCTCTTATTATTTCTTCCTCCTACTTTATTGAGTTTATCTCACTGATTAATCTCTAAAGTTCCTGAGATACGTGATCAGTTCAATAATTTCAGTTTGTTGTGATTTATGAGTTTTAAAACTATAAAATATCCTCTACCTGCTATTGCTGAGTTCTACAATTTTAATAAATGCTATTATTATTCAGTTCAAAACTTTTCATTTTTAATAAATTTTGTTTTGACTTATATATTAATTAAAAGTTTATTTCTCTTTTTCTAATATTATGGGGTTTTTTATAGTTATTTCATTGATTTCTAGCTTAATTATATTGTGACTAGACAACATTTGAAAAAAATACATCTTTGAAATTTCTCAAGAGTTGCTTTGCAGCCCAGTAAGTGATTGATTTTGGCAAAGTTTTTGAGTGAACTTACAAAAATATATATTCTGCAGAGGGTGGGTATGGTGTTCTAGAACTGTTAGGTCTAGTTTATTAAATGACCTGTTTAAATCATCTTTATTGTGCCAATTTCTGAGACACTGATGGATTTATTTATTCTTCAAGTACTTTCAATTTTTGTTGGTCAATTTTATCTGGTATTAATGGACCTATAATTGTTTTATTTTGGTTACTATATATATAGCAAATATGTTTCCTTTTACTTTCAACTTTTCAAAATCTGCTGCACTGCACACATATTTATGTTTTGTTTTTATAACTTATCTGATATTATTTGACTTTTAGCTGGAATATTTAGAATGTTTACATTTAATATGGCTATAAATATATTTGGTTTTTGTTTGTTTGTTCATTTGTTTTGAGAAAGAGTCTTGCTCTGTCACCCAGGTAGGGAGCAATAGCATGATCATAGCTCACTGTGACTTTGAACTCCTGGGCTTAAGTGATCCTCCCATCTCAGTCTCCCTGGTAGCTAGGACTACTGGCATGTGCCACCATTCCCAGATAGTGTTTTGTTGTTATTGTTGTTTGTTGTAGAAACAGAGTCTTGCTACGTTGCCAAGCTGCTCTAAAACTCCTGGTCACAAGTGATCCTCCCACCTCAGCGTCCTGAAGTGCTAGGATTACATCTGTAAGCCACCACCAAGCCTGGTATATTTGCTTTTAAATCCACACTTACTTTATGCTTGATATTTGCCTCAACTATTCTATTGGGGATGAGGGAGAGTGTTTCTTTTCTTGGTTAGTCTGGCTAATGAACTATCAATTTTATCTTAAGTCTGTAATCCACCTTGAGTTGATTTGTGTAAATAGAGATAGAGATACAGTTTCATTTTTCTACATGTGATTAGCCAGTTTTCCCAGCACCATTCCTTGAATTGCGGCACTGTTTACAATAGTAAAGACCTGGAACCAACCCAAATGCCCATCGATGATAGACTGGACAAGGAAAATGTGGCACATACACACCATGGAATACTATGCAGCCATAAACAACGATTAGTTTGTATCCTTTGTAGGGACATGGATGAATATGGAAAACATCATTCTCAGCAAACTGACACAAGAACAGAAAATCAAACACCGCATGTTCTCACTCATAGGTGGGTGTTGAACAATGAGAACACATGGACACAGGGAGGGGAGCATCACACACTGGGGTCTGTTGGGGAGGACTGGGAGAGGGGCAGTGGTGGGTAGGGAGGTTGGGAAGGAATAACATAGGTAGAAATGCCAGATATAGGTGAGAGGGGTATGGAGGCAGCAAACCACCTTGCCATGTATGTACCTATGCAACAATCCTGCATGATCTGCACATGTACCCCAGAACCTAAGGTACAATAAAAAAAAAAAAAGAGCAACTAAGTCTCTCTATGTGGTTTGATTCATGTGATTTGTTTCCACCTTTCTAGAATTCCACCAACACTGCTCTAACAGCCCTTGTCCAGAGGCTGACTGGCGCCAGTCTATCATGCAGCCATGAATATTTACTGGGCAGCCACTACATGTCAGGCTCTAGGAAACAGGATATGACAGTATCTAGAGCCCTCCATTTACACCCTGGCTGTTAGAAAGCAGCACTATCATAGACACTACAGGACTTATAAGGGTTTTAGAAACTCACTTGAAACAAAGCAAGTCAGGAGAAGAATGATCAGCAGCAAACTAACACAGGAACAGAAAACAGAACACTGCATGTTCTCATTCACAAGTAGGAGTTGAACAATGAGAACACATTGACACAGGGAGGGGAGCATCACAGACTGGGGCCTGTCAGGGGTGTGGGGCTAGGGGAGGGAAAGCATTAGAGTAGTTTGTTTAGCAAATGTTTACTGTAATCCTATTATGTGCTGAGCCTGATATGTAAGAAGTGTGGCTCTCTGGACAGGAGATAGAACACTAAAAATAACTACTAATCTTTGGCTGCCTGGAATGCTTCCTCATTTCACATGGTATCAGCAGCTCAGCAACCCAAACATCCTTCAGAGAAGCAGCCCTTTCTCATTCTTGGTTTGAGTGGTTTGAGTGGACTGACCCCAGCCTACCCAAAGTGGATTCAACTCCTAGGACCATAGCAATTTGTTAATTTAGGCCCAAAAAATGTCAAGTACAGGAGTCCTGTTGAAAGCATTCAGAAAAGAGGTGGACTCTCACACTAAACATTTGTAACTAAATAAGTGATGTTAGAAATTCCCTATAAAAGAAGGTGCAACAATAAATGGGTCTAGTAGATGGTGGCCATGCTTTGTTACTGCCTTGCGTATTGCTCTACTATAGCCCTCCCCAAACTATACTCTGGCTCCTGCATTTCTATCTCCACTTTCTAAGGGAAAGAGACACATCTCCAACATGCTTGGTTCTAGCACAAGAGAAGGGCTCACACACACACTTGCTAAAGAAACTATCCTGATGGATTGGCCATGAAAGCATTGGTGGTTCTGTTACTGGAAACTCAGGTTTCTGGTGCTCTAGTATCTCTACTGGCTGATGCCACATCCTACAGTCCACCTCATATGCTTGGGTTCCTGCTCTGGGCTGAATGGGTGGTCCACTCTGAGTCATCAGCTGTGGGTGCTGATGTGGTCACTGCACGATTCTCACACAAGCACCCAGAGGATGTCATCAGGCATAGGTAGTGGGGGTGGGCAGCATTCATAGAAAACCTTCTGTGATCACGCACCACAAAACCAAAGGGGAATATGAAGTCACTGAGCCCACTCCACCTCCTTCCTCTCCCAAGAGCTAAAAGAGAGCAAGAAGGAAACAACAGCAGCTCCAACCAGGGCAGACTTCCTGAGAAGATGCAACCAGTCCTGATCCTGCTGGCCTTCCTCCTGCTGCCCAGGGCAGATACAGGTGAGTGACCGTCTCCACCCTCAGGGGCCCAACCCCATCCCACAGGTCCCCTGCCCTTTCTTCACATTCCTGATCCATCTATCTACCAGGAATATTCTGAACTCCAGCTCTCATCCTACCAAGACCCCCCAAGCATAATGCTGGATAAACTATCAGCAGGAATGGCAGAGCAAAAGGCTGTTCTCAAGAAGAAACAGTGGGTGCTATCCCCTCCCCAGAGCCCACCTTTGTCACCTGAAGAGTGGTACTTTCCTAGAAGTAAATGGCAGAGGATGAAATATTAAATTATTCTAGAGTGGGCCTGGCTTCTGTTTCTGAGATAAGACAGGTGCTTCTCTCACTGTCTACTTAGGAGAGAAACCCAGAGCTCAGCTGCCCACAGAATTGGTGCAGTCACTGTCCTCAGAGCATTGTAATGCGTTTGCTCAGTCCCATTCTCCAACTCTGCTTTTCTTCCCTGGTCTTTAGTGGCTCCCCTCTTTCTGAAGATGAGGCACTGTGGCAGGCCCCAACTTCCCTGCTTTCTAGAATTCTACCAGCACTGCTCTACCAGCCCTCATCCCGAGGCTAACTTGAGCCAGTCCATCATGCAGCCAGGAACATTTATTGGGTGCCCAGAACATGTCAGGCTCTAGGAAACAGGATGTGACAGTATCTAGATCCCTCCACTTACACCCTGGCCGTTAGAAAGCAGCACTATCCTAGATACCACAAGACTCATAAGGGTCTTGAAAACTCACTTGAAACAAAGCAAAGTCAGGAGAGGAATGATCAGGAGCCTCTGGGATTTCACTGTCCCTAAGACAGATATGCTCACATTCAACTACATATGGAAGAAAGATTTCAGACCAAAGCCTGCTATTCTTCCCTTTTTCAGAGCAGGAAATTAAAGCCCCTTCCTCCAAGTCCCTCCCAACTCCAGGCTATCCCAGGTTCCCAACTGCCCAGGAGTTCTGGAACCATCAAGCAGGTACCATGGGTGCACACAAGCAGACAGACTTTTCCTTCAGGGGAGATCATCGGGGGACAGGAGGCCAAGCCCCACTCCCACCCCTACATGGCCTATCTTGTGATCTGGGATCAGAAGTCTCTGAAGAGGTGCGGTGGCTTCCTGGTACGAGAGGACTTCGTGCTGACAGCTGCTCACTGTTGGGGAAGGTGAGGAGCAGAAAATAGCCCCATGCCCTCCGGGAAACACTCCACAGAGACCCCTGCCTTCCTCCCAAGGAGCTTCCTGAGCTCCTGGAAGCACATGTCCCAGGAGGACTCCTTAGAGGACGAGAAAAGGGCAGGTAAGCTTGTGAGGAGAGGAGAAGGCCAGTTCCAGAGGCACTGCTGAAGTAAGAAAGAGCAGAGTGACCAAGCCTGCCGTATTTAGAACTAGGGGCATACTTTGGCATAAGAATGCAATCTGAAGTAATTTCACCTGTGTTTCGAGGGGGAACCAACCCCTGAGAAACCTGGTGCAATTACCAGAATTCCAATTCCTGGAGACTGACTGTCCCCTCAATTTCCCCTCAGCTGCAGCCCTGCCCTGCCCCAGCTGTCACCTGCTCTTACTGCTCCTGGGCTGTATCCCCTATGACTCCACCCCCATCCTCACTCTCCTCTCTGTGCAGCTCCATAAATGTCACCTTGGGGGCCCACAATATCAAGAAACAGGAGACGACCCAGCAGAGCATCCCTGTGAGAAGAACCTTCTGCCACCCAGACTATAATCCTGAGAACTTCTCCAGTGACATTATGCTACTGCAGGTGAGGCACACTCCTGTCACTCTTGCTCTTCTTGGTACAGTTGGTTCCACTCCCACTGTGATGCCAGCCTTCCCCTCCTTTCCATCCTGGCCTCTTGGTCAATTCTGGTGCCTCAGAGGAGAGGGAAGACGGCACAGTCCCATCACTGTGTCGGAGCCCAGAGGTTCACTGGCTGACCTGGACTTTCTTGCCTCTTCCCCAACAGCTGGAAAGAAAGGCCAAGCGGACCACAGCTGTACAGCCCCTCAGGCTACCCCGCAGCAAAGCCCAGGTGAAGCCAGGGCAGGTGTGCAGTGTGGCCGGCTGGGGATGGACAACCCCCACGGGAACATACTCACACACACTACGGGAGGTAAATCTGACAGTGCAGGAAGATCAAAAGTGCGAATCCCACTTACGCAATTACTACGACAGTACAGTTGAGTTGTGCGTGGGGGACCCAGAGATTAAAAAAGCTTCCTTTAAGGTAAGACTATACATCTGCCTGGATTGGCTCTGGGGAGAAAGATGTTTGGGAAAGATCTGAGACCTGGAGACCCAAGCAGTGGGGGACTCCTTCACCCACTAGACAGTGATCTTTCTCTCTGGAAAAAGAAAAGGGGAACAGACAGAGCTGGGGAGAAATTAGGGCCTCCACAAACTTACCAGGAGGCTTATGGTGGTTGGTGCTCCTTTGGAAGGATGAATTTGCAACACCTCACCCACCCCAGGTCACAGATATTAGGAAACTGTACCCACAGGAGATGCAGTAATTACAACCAGGTGTGTCTTCAGAGGCTGGTACCCAATGTGGTTAATGGGCTGGTACTCCATGCTGGGTATCAGCCCTCCTTGCCTGCTTCAGCCAATGGTCCCACATACCTGGGATCTAGGGGAGACAACAGAGGCTGGCACCTGGGGTGAGGTGAAGCAATAACAATGTCCAAGGCCAGAATTTGGCACCTGGAGACCACCAGGGGCCTGCCGTGCCCTCTGGTCTCCCATGTACAACTATGCAAGTTGGCCTTCACTAAGAGGGGGCTTGAGATGGCAGAGAGGGCAGCACCAAGAGAAGCATCAGCTCAATCCTTCCACTCTCTATTCACAGGGGGACTCCGGAGGCCCCCTTGTGTGTAACAAGGTGGCCCAGGGCATTGTCTCTTATGGAAAAGGCAATGGCATGTCTCCACGAGCCTTCACCAAAGTCTCAAGCTTTGTACGCTGGATAAAGAAAACCATGAGGCCAGGCACGATGGCTTACACATGTAATCCCAGCACTTTGGGAGGCCGAGGCGGGTGGATCACAAGGTCAAGAGTTTGAGACCAGCCTGGCTAAGATGGTAAAACCCCGCCTCAGTTAAAAATATAAAAATTTGCCAGGCACGGTGGCGTATGCCTGTAATCTCAGCTATTCAGGAGGCTGAGGCAGAAGAACCACTTGAACCCAGGAGGCAGAGGTTGCAATGAGCCAAGATCGTGCCACTGTACTTCAGCCTGGGTGACAGAGCAAGACTCCGTCTCAAAAAAAAAAAAAAGAAAAGAAAAGAAAACCATGAAACGCCACTAACTACAGGACACAAACTAAGCCCCCTTCGTGATGAACCACCTTCTCTGGAGTCGAGTCCAGATTTACACTGGGAGAGGTGCCAGCAACTGAATAAATACCTCTAAGCTGAGTGGAAAGGCTGGTTTCTTGTTTATTCATTGACCCACATTCACAAGCACCAGGTCTGTGTTATGCAGGCCAATGACATAATTTTGCTGCTTTCTGCTTTCTCCTCTCCCCTCACCCCTTGCCACCTCCCCAAACACCCATGCAAAGCTGATGCCCAGCTCTTTCTTACCCACACCAGTTTCGCCAGGGCCTGCCCTTCTGCCAGGGCTAAAGCTGATCACCATCAGGAGACAACATGGACCACTTTGGTTGTGGGCCTCAGAGTAAACTTCTTATCTACTTCTCCAGTGTTACATGACAGGGAAAAAAGGCATAATATACCATGGGACCCAGCTCCTCACATCCCACTGGGGCTCCTCATTCTCCCCTGGGCTTAGTTCCTTTCTCTGAGCTCAGGGCTCAGCTCATCCTCCAGCCTCTTGGCTGCCCTTCTCTTCATCCCTACTGAACATTCTCAGAATCTACCAACTCTTGTCCTCTCCAGACCACGCTGATCTGATCTGGCCCTTCTTCATATCTCCCCACCTAAGATACCCAGAGACCTATGTGGTTCCATAGGGCCTTGCCACTGAAATGCCAGCCCACCTCATGTCCTGGCAGAGAGGAACCTCAAAAAAAACCAGGCCTACATTGGCACCAGGTAGGACCCATGGAGGACAAGGCTGGCAACACTTGGCTCCATCTCTTCCCTAGGTAGAGCCAGCTCAACCTCTCCCATCCAGCCCAGTGTCCTTCCATACACTCAAGGTTCACTGCCCACCTAGTCAGTCAGCAGCCTGAGCCCCTTTAAACCTGTTCCTCTTGGTCACTGCTGGCCTCTAGGCTAAGATTCCCTGCTGGCCACCTGGGCTACATCAGCCCTTTGAGTTCAAAAGGGCTCCTTCCTGCAGCAGGATTGGAAAGTACAATCTTTTCTGTCAATCGGCAAATACTCATTAAGCACTTACTACATACCAAGCATAGAGGATAGTAAGTGAACACAATAGCAGACTATCATCTGAACCCAAGTGAAACTAACAGTGTTGAGAATTTTCACATAAATTGTTTCACTCCCTTTCCATCTTTCAGATTAGTTCACAAGATCCAGCTGTATATAGAAATTTATGGGAATAAAGTATTTGTATCTTACTTTTATTTCTGGATTTTCTGAGGCCCCTCTCTGCCAAGGCATGAGGTGGACTGGCATCTTAGTGGCAAGGCCCTTATGGAAGCACATGGGTCTCTGGATATCCTAGGTAGGAAGATATGAGGAAGGGGCTAGATATTCATACAGTTTGTATGAATATTGTCATGTGTGACTCCAGAACAGCAGTGTATGGGATTTGAAAATGACTTTAATCATTTAGTTGCTAGACATGAAGTTGTCAAACTGTTCAATGGAGCATCCTCTTCACCTAGGGGAAGAGCAGTAGAACAGGAAGAAAACAACTAGTGCAGGCTTCTTTTCATTTGTTTAAAAAGTATCTGCTGACAGCAACATGAACGACCTGGTGCCTGAGTACCAGCAGTACCAGGATGCCATGGCCGATTAACAAGGGGAGTTTGAGGAGGAGGAGGGTGAGGACTAGGCTTAAAAACTTCTCAAATCAATCTTGCATCCTTAGTGAACATCTGTTGTCCTCAAGCATGGTCTTTCTACTTGTAAACTATGGTGCTCAGTTTCGCCTCTGTTAGAAATTCACAGTTGATGTAACAATGTGGAATTCCTCTAAAAATTACAGTATTGTCTGTGAAGGTATCTATACTAATAAAAAAGCATGTGTATTTTTTTTAAAGTATCTGATTCTTCCTGTACAGAATGAAACTAGAATCAGGAAGGCTCACACGGGCTGGAAAAATCGATAAATGCCTCTAATATTTAGGCCACTCGGTTACTGCTACAACCATATCCGAAACTACCTGGTGTTAGGAAGTTCTGGGCTTGGAGGCCACCAATAGAGTATATTTTGTTGAATGAGGGTTGCCCTGTGTTAAGCTCACCCTGCCAAACACTCCCAGCAGCCACCCCTTCAAAGTCTTGCTGTTAATACAGGGTACTGCCTAGGAGTTGAACATAAACACTAGCTCGAGGTTAATGCCTCCCTGTCTCAAATATACACAGTACTACACTCTTGTGGCATGGAGTAAAATTTTTCTCTAGGATCATGTAATCCTCAAAGTCGCGCCCAACACACTAAACATATCTACAACCAAGGACTCCCACAGAGTCTACTTCACTCCCCTGCCACCTCCAGCAGAGCAGGTGCTGGTATCCATGGCTGGGAGATCTGAAGACAGATCACATCACAGGACTCTGCAGACATTCCCCAGCACCAGCTGGAACCTGGTAACCCCACTGGGAGGATAGACCCAGAAGAGCAATAACAGTCAGTGCAGTTCAGCTGTCAGAAAGCCCCACCCCTAGGGGAAGGTGGAGAGTACCACATCAAGGGATCACCCCATGGGATAACAGAACCTGAATGGCAGGCCTTGAGTTCCAGACCTTTCCACTGAAATAATCTACCCAAATGATAAGAAATTAGAAAGGTAATTCTGGTAATATGACAAAACAGAGTTCTATATCATCCCCAAAAGATCACACTAGCTCCGCAGAAATGGATCCAAACCAAGAAGAAATCTCTGAATTGCCAGATAAAGAATTCAGAGGATTATCTACTCAAGGAGATAACAGAGAAAGGTGAAAAACAACTTAAAGAAATTTATATATGTATATATAAATGATATGAATGAAAAAAATTCTCCAGAAAAATAGATATCATAAAGAAAAAATAATCACAACTTCTGGAAATGAATGACATGCTTAGAGAAATACAAAAGGCACTGGAAAGTTTCAACAATAGACTAGAACAAACAGAAGAAAAACTTCAGAGCTCAAAGACAATGCTTTCAAATTAACCCAATGAGAAAAAGACAAAGAAAAAATAATTTTTAAAAAATGAACAAAGGCTCGAAGAAATTTGAGATTATGTTAAACAGCCAAACCTAAGGATAATTGATGTTCCTGAGGAAGAAGAGAAATCTAAAAGCTCGAAAAACTTATTTGAGGAAATAATTGAGAAAAATTCCCCTGGCCTTGCTGGACTAGACATCCAAACACAAGAAGCTCAAAGAACACCTGGGAAATCCATCACAAAAAGATTATTACCTAAAGTTCTATCTCAATTCTGTTAAAGTAACAGCAGGATTAGTACTTTATTAATATCTAGAACAAAGGTAGAAAGAAACAAGCTTAAACATTAATGATGATCTCTTGTGGTAGAATTCTTGGTAAATTTAATTTTATCATTTACATGTTCTCTATTTAACTATATATATATATATATTTATATATACATTTTTGTTTATGGACAGCCTATGGCTGTGAGCCAATGGGCATCAGAGACATGGCTCTCTGAACACTGAGAGAACACTTAGTGGACAGTCATTATCAGGATGATCAGCATCCCTTTTCCCACCATCTGGCAACAATGACTAGTGTTTCTCAAGGGAAATCCCCTCCTCATTCATAGGCACCATGGATGGGGTAGGACAGTCCCCACCTCAGCTTAAGAAGGGCTAAATAACCAAAGCATAAAGCAATCAGGCCACTACATTTCAATCGACTCAATGATGACTCATTTTGGTCCAATAAATATCAAGTCCAGAACTTTTGTGCAGAACTGTGGAATAAGTTCTCTTTGTCACGGAATATTTACATTTAAAGAAGGCATTCTAAATATTCTAAAAATATGAATATGAGATAGTGGTAAGATAGAAATGGGTTGCCATTTAGAGTATTTGCTGGGTATGTGCAACTCTGCATACTGCTAAGGCAAGTCTAGCCTCCATATCACACCAATAAGCAGATTTCCCCACCATGACCCATACTGTCTTGTGCTCTAACCACAGATTTTCAGTCTACTCTTGCTAACCACCAACTCTTCAAGGGCAAGAGCCATGTCTCTCATATCCCGGGATCTGGTTTGCTAAATAATTACTCATGAGTTTATCTGAGTAGAAACAGAGCCAACACCTGAGAAAAAGAGACATTCTCGGTTCTCCCGTCCCTGAGGAGCTTCTGGGGTTCCAGCCTTCCTGCTAGCTGCAGCCACAGCTTCAACAGCTCCACCTCCTTGTTCTTTATTCTTGCTTTCACATTGTTACTCAGCAGCAGGGGTGTAAATGTGGTGACAGTGCCATGTCCACCTAAACCAAGCCAGAGAATTTTAATAAACCACATTCTATAATGACACCCGTAGAAACCAGAAGGGGACAAGTCTAGGAGGTCTCTGAGGTTACTGTACCCACCCCTCCTTCATCCTCCTCCAGCATTTGCTTCTGGAAGGAGTCAACACCAACAGCTCTGACCTACGCAGCCTTCCTGAGAAAATGCAGCCATTCCTGCTCCTGTTGGCCTTTCTTCTGCCCCCTGGGACTGGGACAGGTAAGTGACTATCCCTATTCCAGAGGCCTGAACCCATCTATAAGACACCCTGCACCCATGAGCACTGGTCAGGCATTTTCATCAATCTGAACCCAGCTCCCATTCCACACCCAGACTTATAAATACGAGGCTAGATAGAGACTCAGCAAAGATCAAAAAATGAAGGTGTTCCCTAAAAGGTTTAGTAGGTGTTACCCTCTCCATAGATCTCTTCTTTATAAACTGGGGTATGGGTTGTTCTTAGAAAGGCATTTGATGGGGAACGTGAAGCTAAAAAAGATAAGTAATTATTATCCTATACTCCAACCCAGGAAAGGGAATCTCAGACACCAAGTTGCAATCATGGTAGTTGTCACTGGACCCAGCTTAAGAACCATTTAAATTATTCAGTGCCACCACCCAATCACCCTTGCCCAAGAGAGAAGGCCGTGGTGAAACTGATCTCAGAGGTGGCAAGACAACCGTGTCCATAGCTCTCCCATTACCTCGGCTCCACACAGGCTTTGCAATCCATTTTTAGTTGGTTTCTCCACTTCCCTCTGCCTTTCCAGACCCTTGGCCACTCCACTGACCTGGTGGTAACTGCTTCTAACATCCCTGATGTCCTGAATTCCACCAGCATTACCCCCACCAAACCTCAACCAAAGGCTAATTGGAGGCTATTCACTTATGCAGCCAAAAAACACTGAGAACCTAGAATGTGTTAGACCCTTGGACATGAGAATTTTAGAAAATCCAACTCCAGAAGCTCGTGGGTAGATCATTAGAAAATGGCACCAATCAAGAGGATGGGAAAGGCTCAGAGGGATCAGAAAGACTCACTCAGAAAGAGGAACCAGGGAAGTCCTGTCCAGGATACTCTGGGAATCTCCCATTGTGAAAATAGATCTTTCTTCCTCCATATATGTTTCTGAAGTAGGATGCAGAAGTCAAGCACTGTCCCTTCTTTCTCAGAGGAGGTTGTGAGACTTGAAGTTCAGAAAAGCTTACTCTGCCTGCAAGGAGTGCTGCCTGCGGAGCTCAGGAGGACCCTCCCTCACTGTCCACAGCACACAAAAGACTTTACCCTCAATCACTGTCTTTCTAAGCGTTCTCCCCTGACCACAGCCATCCCCAGCTACTTTATCTTCCAGCCTTTCTTTCAGAGGAGATCATCGGGGGCCACGAGGCCAAGCCCCACTCCCGCCCCTACATGGCCTTTGTTCAGTTTCTGGATAAGAAGAGTAAGAAGAGATGTGGTGGCATCCTAGTGAGGAAGGACTTTGTGATGACAGCTGCTCACTGCTGGGGAAGGTGAGGAGCAGCACCAGCTCACCTCCTGAGCCCCCTATAAGGATCCTCGCTCTCTCCCGGCAACTGCGGCCCAGGAGAGCTTCCAGAGTTCCTGGTAACACAAGCCCATGAAAGCTCATCGGAGCAGCCACCTGGAAATAGGACTAGGATGACGAAAGGCTGAGAAATAGGACAGGCTCAGAGGGTCAGAGGTCAAAGCAAGCGGCATGGTTTCACACTCTGGTCAAATAAAGCAGTGATGAAGGTTGAATGCATGCATTAAGGGTCAAAATGCAAACTTGAGCAATTTCATAGTTCCTGAAGGCAAGAGAGAGCCCCCAGAAGCCCTACTCTTCATGTCTTTGTGAAGCACAGGGCACAGTCACTCCACCCTGGAGCCCTTTTGTCCCCTCAACTTCCCCCTCAGCAGCAGCCCTGCCCTGCCCACAGCTGTCACCTGATCTTACTGCTCCTAGGCTGTATCCCCTATGACTCTACCCCCATTCTCACTCTGCTCTCTGTGCAGCTCCATAAATGTCACCTTGGGGGCCCATAATATCAAGGAACAGGAGAGGACCCAGCAGTTCATCCCTGTGAAAAGAGCCATCCCCCACCCGGCCTATAATCCTGAGAACTTCTCCAGCGACATCATGCTACTGAAGGTGAGGCATACTCCTGTCACTCTTGCTTTTCTTGGTCCAGTCGGTTCCACTCTCACTATGATCCCAGCCCTTCCCTCATTTCCATCCTAGACTCTTGACCTGTTCCTGTGCCTCAGAGGAGACGGAAGGTGGTGCAGCCCCATCACTGTGTTGGGGTCCCGAAGGCCATTGCCTGACCTGGACTTTCTTGTTTCCCACCAGCTGGAGAGAAAAGCCAAGCAGACCTATGCTGTGCAGCCCCTCAGGCTACCCAGCAGCAAGGCCCAGGTGAAACCAGGGCAGGTGTGCAGTGTGGCTGGCTGGGGCCGTGTCTCAATGGACACTTTAGCAACCACACTGCAGGAAGTGTTGCTGACAGTGCAGAAGGACCAGGAATGTGAATATGTCTTCCACGCCTATTACAGCAGAGCCACCGAGATTTGTGTGGGGGATCCGGAGAAGACAAAGACAGGTTTCAAGGTCGGGTTTTCAGCCTCTACCCAGAAGGACCACAGGGAGAGAGGAATTTGAGGGAGTTCTGGGGGATGGCAGTGGCCAGATCCTCATGCTCTCAGCCCAATGCTTGGGTAGCCTGTTTTCCCCAGGAATCCAGTCTTTAGTCCACTCCTAAAGACTAGGTGGATTAGGGTGGTTGGAGGAGAAGGATCTGTCATCCCACAGTCACTTATCACCAGAGTGACTGTGAGAATAGAAGAGAAAGGCTTGGTCTGGGGAGAGCCAGAAAGCACAGCCAGGGCCATGCTGGAGACCCAGGACTGAGGGAGCCTGGCAGTGATATCACACACAGCCGCTGATAGAGACCACCCATCCCAGGAAAGGCCAGCTCAGTCTTTTCTCTATTCGCAGGGGGACTCCGGGGGGCCCCTCGTATGTAAGAACGTGGTCCAAGGCATTTTCTCTTATGGGAAAAACAATGGGACACCTCCAGGAGTCTACATCAAGGTCTCACACTTCCTGCCCTGGATAAAGAGAACAATGAAGTGCCTCTAACAGCAGGCATGAGACTAACCTTCCTCTGGGCCTAACCATCTTCTCTGGTACTGAGGCAAGAATCCCATGGGGGTGGGCATTCTGGGTTGCAGGGCTGTAATAAATGGATCTCTAGCGTAAATATGACTGAAGTCTTATTTATTCATTGAACCGTCTTCAAAATGTAACAATACTGTTCCAGGCAGCTGTCTGCTGTTAGTTCTGGCTTTTGCTTCCTCCTTTCTCCCCCAGCTTTCTCTCTTCCCTAAACCCCATGCTGTACAGTTTTTTCACCAATTTTTCAATCATGTGTCTTTGATACTGAACCTTCTGTCAGAGCTAGTTTGAACTCCATTACAAACAATCTTCACCACCTCACCACACACAAAAAAAATAATAGACCTCTCTGGACCTTAGGAATTTCTTATCATCTCGAAACCAGCCACCTGCTCCCCTAACAATGTGGCAGAGAATGGAGCAGGGAAGTGAAAAGGAAATGACTCCAGGGACCCAGGAGGCCAGGGTCCATGCCATGAGCACCTAAGTTTCCTATTTCCAGGGCTTGTCCCTCCAGGCCTCCTCCCAAGCCAGGCCTGCCTGCAGCTTAGAAGGTCGAAATGCACCTCTGTCCCTAGGTCTCGTTTCCCTGCCCTAAGCCCAGCACTGAGCTCAGTCAACCTCCTTCCTTCCTGGCTGGCCTTCCCAGCTCCCTAGTGTTTTTCACTCAAGTGCCCTCACCACCAGTTTCTTTCCGTTCTAGCTCACCCTGCTATGAAGCCAGCCTCTCTCTCATCTCCCTAACAGAGTTCCAAGCTCTGTGTATATTCACCCCTACTGCTTGTCCCAGCCTGACCTGGGCTGCGATCCCACCTGATGCTGATCAGAGGAACCAGCTCTCACCTTCCACCTGGGCAGGGCTGGCTGAGTCCCTCCGTGGAAGCGTTTCCCAGGGGCTCAGGCATCACCTTCTGTGGAGCCAGTCACGGCCTCAGCAGCCTCAGCGTCACCACTCAGCAGCCTCAACCTCTTTCAGCCTGGCCTGGCCTCACACTCAGACACCCCCTGTTGGCAATCTGGAGTTATGGCAGCTGTGTACCAGAGGGCTCCAGGGCTACTAGGCTGGAAGTACCACTATGCCATTTATCAATAGACAAATCCTTCTGATCTCTCTCTTTATGCCAAGCATATAATAGTCTCTGTCTATGCTTTTGGAAAATTTACAATGATAAAAAAATTTCATCTCAATTCTCCTGGTTCTTTTCCTTCCACCAGGCAGGTCAGTTTGCACAAATGGATCTGTATTTGTAATCCACAAGTCTTGTTTTAAAAATAATTAAATTCTCTATATTCTACCTGTAGCCTCACATGCATGACCTGGTTTGATTCCAGGATAGTGTGTGATATTAGAAGAGACTTGGAGATTCTCAGGTCCTGAGGTTTTTAATCTATGCTCAGTGGAGTCTGTGTCCAGAGGAGTGGAAGTGTATTAGTCTGTTCTCACATTGCTAATAAGGACATACCTGAGATTGGGTAATTTATAAAGGCAAAAGGTTTAATTGACTCACAATTCCACATGGCTGGAGAGACCTCACAATCATGGTGGAAGGCAAATTAGGAGCAAAGCCACATCTTACATGGTGGCAGGCAAGAGAACTTATGCAGGGAAACTCCCCTTTATAAAACTATCAGATCTCATGAGACTTATTCACTATCATAAGAACAGCACAGGAAAAACTGGCCCCCATGATTCAATTACCACCCACCGGGTCCCTCCCACTACACGTGGGGATTAGTACAATTTAAGATAAAATTTGGGTGTGGACACAGAGCCAAACCATATCAGGAAGGAAGGAAGAAGACAATCAGCAGCCTTAGTTTTGTTTATTCTTCATATAGAAGACATGAACCTCAGTCCACAAACCTAAGAAATCCTACAGTTCAAGTGTGAGACAGTTAATATAATAGTGACCCTGTTAACTTTGTTTAGGATTCTTATCTCTCAAATAGTACCACTAGTGAGTTAAATGTGACAGAACCCTATAAACTCACAATAGCTGAAAACACTGAATCAAATGGGACTAACACTGAAAAAAGTAGAAACTTCACTGAAAAGAGTAACAAATAAATCCCACACATGGGGGAAAAAATCCAGCACATTGAAAAATAAAATGAAAATGACACAAAGAAATAAAAAGACGTTAAAAATCATCATGGCAGAAGGAAGGCAGGACTAGATTGCAGCTCCAACTCACACAGACAGGGCAGCCTGTGGAGGTTCACATTGTGAATTTTTTCTCCATATCAACTACAAAAACAAACCAGCAACCTCGAAAGGACCCACAGACCTCTGAAAGAGCAAACTGCTCCTGCATGACCTGGGAGACAGCCTAAATACTGTGAGTGCTCCAACTGTGGAAGTTGAAAAGGGAGATCCTCCAAAAATTCACACTGGAGAAACTGAAACTCTGTTTATGGGAGAAGTGTTCAACCTTACCTGGCACTGAGTCAATTTAGAGAGTTAAGAGAAATACAGGGGTAGAGGAAGCAGCAGAAAGGCTCTGAGAGCTCACTGGGTCTCCAGGCAAGCCATTCCTGCCAGGTACCACAGGGATCCATTGGGAGGGTGGCCAGAGGAGCAAGGGGAAAACACCACAAGGAGAAGGAAAGCTCCAGATGAGCTTCGTAACAATTTGAATGGGGCAAGAAGCCTCCTGGCCAGAAATCAGGGAAGGGCATGAATCCAGTGTGCAGACTCCACAGTCAAGGGAAGAACTGAAGCCCTTTTCTTTCACAGCAGGGAAGTGGGTAGCCTGAGGCAAGTTCTCATGCCCATCTCACCCACTGCCTGGAAACAGACTCAGGGTTGTTAGGGGGGCACAATGGGAGTGAGATTGGCCCTTTGGTTTGCATGAGAGCTGGGTGAGGCCTGTGACTGCCAACTTTCCCCCACTTCCTTGACCACCTGCATGACTCAGCAGAGACAGCCATAATCCTCCTAGGTACACAACGCCATTGACCTGGGAACCTCACCCCCATTCTCCGCGACAGCCACAGCAAAACCCACCCAAGGAGAATTTGAGCTCTGATGCCTAGCCGTGCCACCATCTGATAGTTCTTTCCTACCCACTCTGGTAGCCAAAGACAAAGGGCATATAATCTTCAGAGTTCTAGGGCACTGTCTATCACTGGTTTCTTCCATACTACCACAGCTGATGCTGTCTGGAAAGCACCACCTCCTGGTAGGAGGCCAAACCAGCACAAAAATAGAGCATTAAACCACCAAAGCAAAGAACTTTCATAGAGTCTACTTCGCCCCTCTGCCACCTTCACTGGACCAGGTGCTGGTATCTGTAAAGTTTATTCTCTGTAGGTTTATTGCGAGTTAAAAACAAGGAAACTGAGGCCAGCACAAGAACATTAGATGCCAATTTATTCAGTTCCCAGGGGAGGTTCTGTGGTCCCAGGGAGAGGGGCCAGGGAAATCGCACCTGATTCCTCCCAGGAGTGGGGTTTTACAGGGAGTGAAGGCGTTTGATTGGATTTGGAGAAACAGGATGTGGATGGGGTGAGCTGCTATTGGTAGGTAGGTGGGATTTCCAGTGAGCGGGCTAAGTGCTGAGTGCAGAGGGGATTTCCAAGGGTGGGGTTAGGTGCCAAGTGCAGAGGGGATTTCCAAGGCGGGCTAGGTGCCAAGTGCAGAGGGGATTTCCAAGGCAGAGCTAGAAGATGGGCATACTCTGATAACCTAATTTTCAAGCAGGGAGGGAGATGGGTGTGTTCGAACTCCCAGCGAGGCAACCAGCCTTACAGTATCCTTGGCTGAGAGGCCAATAGATGGTTCGTATCACAGGACTCTGTGCAGACAGCCCCCAGACACAGCCCAGAGCTGCGTAGACTTGCTGGATGGATAGATCCAGAAGACAGACAGCAATTGCTGCAGTTTTGCTCATAGGAAGCCACATTTATAGGAAAAGGAAGAGAGTACTACATCAAGAGAACACCCCATGGGACAAAAGAATCTGAACAACAACCTTCAACCCTAGACCTTCCCTCTGACAGAGCCCACCCAAATGAGAAGGAACCAGAAAACCAACTCTGGTAATATGACAAAACAAGGCTCTTTAACAACCCAAAAAAAAAAATCACGTTAGTTTACCAGCAATGGATCAAGAAGAAATCCCTGATTTACCTGAAAAAGAATTCAGGAGGTTAGTTATTAAGCTAATCGGAAAGAAGCCAGAGAAAGGTGAAGCCCAATGCAAGGAAATTTAAAAAAAAAAAAAAAAAAAAAAATACAAGAAGTGAAGGGAGAAATATTTAAGGAAACAGAAAAAGCAAAAAAAAAAAATCAAAAATTAAGGAAATATTTGACACATTTATAGAAATGCAAAATGCTCTACAAAGTCTCAGAATTGAACAAGTAGAAGGAAGAAATTCAGAGCTCAAAGATGAGGCCTTTGAATTAACCCAATCCAACAAAGACAAAGGAAAAAGAATAAGAAAATATGAACAAAGCCTCCAAGAAGTCTGGGATTATGTTAAACAAACAAACCTAAGAATAATCTGTGTTTCTGAGGAAAAAGAGAAATCTAAAAATTTGGAAAACATATTTGGGGGATAATTGAAAAAAACCTCCCCAATCTTGCTAGAGACCTAGACATCCAAGTACAAGAAGCACAAAGAACACCTGGGAAATTCATCACAAAAAAGATCATTGCCTAGGCACATTGTCATCAGGTTATCTAAAATTAAGAAGAAAGAGAGAATCATAAGAGCTGTGAGACAGAAGCACCAGGTAACCTATAAAGGAAAACCTACCCAGTTAACAGCAAATTTCTCATCAGAAACCCTACAAGCTAGAAGGTTTTGGGGCCTTGTCTTCAGCCTCCTCAAACAAAACAATTACCAGCCAAGATTTTTGTATACAGCAAAAGTGGGCATCATATATAAAGGAAAGATACATTCTTTTTCAGACAAACAAATGCTGTGAGAATTTGCCACTACCAAGCCTCCACAAAAAGAACTGCTAAAAGGAGCTCTAAATCTTAAAACAAATCCTGGAAACAGATCACAACAGAAATTCTTTAAAGCGTAAATCACACAGGACCTATGAAACAAAAATACAAGTTCAAAAGCAAAAAGAAAAAAAAAGTACATAGGCAACAAACAACACGATGAATGCAACAGTATCTCACATCTCAATACTAACATGAAAATGGCATAAATCCTCCAATTAAACTACTTTAAATTTAATGTGGAACCAGAAAAGATCCCATTTAGCGAAGACAATCCTAAACAAAACAAAACAAAACAAAAAACAAAGCTGGAGGCATCACGCTACCTGACTTCAAACTATACTACAAGTCTTCAGTAACCAAAACAGCATGGTACTGGTAACAAAACAGAGATATAGACCCATGGAACAGAACAGAGGCCTCAGGAATAATGCCACACATCTACAACCATCTGATCCTTGACAAACCTGACAAAAAACAAGCAATGGGAAAAGGACTCCCTATTTAATAAAGGGTGTTTGGGAAACTGGCTAGCCATATGCAGAAAACTGAAACTGGAAGCCTTATTTATACCTTATACAAAATTTAACTAAAGATGGATTAAAGACTTAAATATAAAACCTAAAACCGTAAAAAGGCTAGAAAAGAAACCTAAGCAATACCATTCAGGACATAGGCATGGGCAAAGACTTCATGACTAAAACACCAAAAGCAATGGGACAAAACCCAAAAATTGACAAATGGAATCTAATTAAGCTAAAAAGCTCCTGCACAGCAAAAGAAACCATCATCAGAGTGAACAGACAACCTACAGGACGGGAGAAAATTTTTGATATCTATCCATCTGACAGAGGAACTTAAACAAATTTACAAGGAAAAAACCAACAACTCTATCAAAAAGTGGGTAAAAGGTATGAATAGACACTTCTCAAAAGAAGATATTTATGCTACCAACAAACAAATGAAAAAAAGCTCATCATCACTGGTCATTAGAAAAATGCAAATAAAACCACAATGAGATACCATCTCACACCAGTTAGAATAGCGATCATTAAAAAGTCAGGAAACAACAGATGCTGGGAGGATGTGGAGAAACAGGAACGCTTGTACACTGTTGGTGGGAGTGTAAATTAGTTCAACCATTGTGAAAGAAAGTGTGGCCATTCCTCAAGGATCTAGAACCAGAAATACCACTTGACCTAGCAATCCCATTACTGAATATACACCCAAAGGATTATAAATCATTCTACTATAAAGACACCTGCAAACATATGTTTATTGCAGCACTGTTCACAATAGCAACGACTTGGAACCAACCCAAATGCCCATCAATGATAGACTGGATAAAGAAAATGTGGCACATATATACCATGGAATACTATGCAGACATAAAAAAGGATGAGTTCATGTCCTTTGCAGGGACATGGATGAAGCTGGAAACCACCATTCCTAGCAAACTAACACGGGAACAGAAAACCAGACACCGCATGTTCTCACTCATAAGTGGGAGTTGATGAGAACACATGGACACAGAGAGAGGAACATCACACACTGGGACTTGTCAGATAATGGGTGGCTAGGGAAGGGAAAGCATTAGGAGAAATACCTAATGTATATGATGGGTTGATGGGTGCAGCAAACCACCATGGCACATGTCTACCTATGTAACAAATCTGCACATTTTGCATATGTATTCCAGAATATAAAGTATTAAAAATAAAAGATACAGAATGCAAAATGGATAAAAATCTCACAACCAACAATCTGCTGCCTTCAAGAGACACACCTAACACATAAGGACTCACATAAACTTAAAGGGGTGGAAAAAGGCATTTCATGAAAATGAGCACCAAAAGCAAGCAGGGGTAGCTATTCTTATATCAGACAAAACAAACTTTAAAGCAACCATGGTTAAAAAGACAAAGAAGGACATATAATGGTAAAAGACTTTGTCCAATGTGAAATATCACAATTCTAAAATATATGTACCTAACACTGGAGCTCCCAAATTTATAAAACAATTACTAATAGACCTAAGAAATGAGATAGACAGCAACTCAATAACAGTGGGGGACTTCAATACTCCACTAACAGCACCAGGCAGGTCACCAAAACAGAAAGCCAACAAAAAAAACAATGGATTTAAACTATACATTGAAACAAATGGATTTAACAGATGTATACAGAGCATTTCATCCAACAACTGCAGAATACACATTCTATTCAACAGTGCATGGAATTTTCTCCAAGATAGACCATAAAATGAGCTTCAATAAATTTAAGAAAACTCAAATTATATCAAGCACTCTCTCAGAGCACAGTGGAATAAAACAGGAAATCAAACCCAAAAGAACCTTAAAAATCATGCAAATACATGAAAATTAAATAACCTGATCCTGACTAACCATTGGATCAAAAACAAAATCAAGATGGAAATTAAAAATTCTTTGAGCTAAATGACAATAATGACATATCCTAGTAAAACCTCTAGGATACAGCAAAGGTGGTGCTAAGAGGAAGGTTCATCGCCCTAAACACCTGCATTAAAAAAAAAAAAAAAAACTGAAAGAATGCAAACTGACATTCTAAGGTCACAACGCAAGGAATTAGAGAAACAAGAACAAATTAAACCCAAACCCAATTGAAACAAAAAAATATAAAAGATAAATGAAACAAATGCTGGTTCTTTGAAAAAATAAATAAAATTGATAGACCATTAGCAACATAAACCAAGAAAAGAAGAGAGAAAATCCAAACAACCTCACTAAGAAATGAAACAGGAGATATTACAATTGACGCCACTGAAATACAAGAGATCATTCAAAGTTTAGGACCAGATGGATTCACAACAGAATTCTACCAGACATTTAATGAAGAATTGGTACCAATCCTTTTGATACTCTTCCACAAGATACAGAAAGAAGGAACCCTCCTTAATTCATTCTATGAAGCCAGCATCACCCTAACACCAAAACCAGGAAAGGACATAACCCAAAAAGAAAACTACAGACTATTATCCTCGATGAACACAGATGCTAAAATCCTTAACAAAATACCAGCTCACCAAATCCAACAACATATAAAAAAGATAATCCACCATGACCAGTGGATTACATACCAGGGATGCAGGGATGATTAACATATGCAAGTCAATAAATGTGATACATCATATAAACAGAATTAAAAACAAAAATCACGTGATCATCTCAATTGATGCAGAAAAAGTGTTCAACAACATACACCACCACTTTATGATTAAAACTCTCAGCAAAATTGTCATACAAGGAACATACTTCAATGTAATAAAAGCTACCTATGACAAACCCACACCCAACATGATACTGAATAAAGCTGAAAGCAGTCCCTCTGAGAACTGGAACAAGACAAGGATGCCCACTCTCACCACTTCTCTTCAACCTAGTATTGGAAGTCCTAGCCAGAGAAATCAGATGAGAGAAAGAAATAAAGGGCATTCAAATTGGTGAAGAGGAAATCAAACAGTCACTGTTTGTGGACAATATAATTGTTTGCCTTGAAAACCCTAAGGACTCCTCCAGAAAGCTCCTGGAACTAATAAAAAAAAAATTCAGCAAAGTTTCCAGATAGAAGATTAATGTACACAAATCAGTAGCTCTTTGATACACTAACAGCAACCAAGTGAATAATCAAATCAAGAACTCAACCCCTGTTACACCAGCTGCTAAATAAATAAATAAATACTTAGAAATATACCTAACCAAGGAGTCAAAAGACCTTTACAAGGAAAACTTCAAAACACTACTGAAAGAAATCATAGATGAAACAAACAAATGCAAACACAACCCATGCTCACGGATGGCTAGAGTCAATGTTATGAAAATGACCATACTACCAAAAGCAATCTACAAATTCAATGCAATCCCCATCAAAATATCACCATTATTCTTTACAGAATTAGAAAAAAACAATTCTAAAATTCATCTGGAACCAAAAAAGAGCCCACATACCCAAAGCATGACTAAACAGAAAGAACAAACCTGGAGGCATCACACTACCTGATTTCCAACTATACTATGGGGCAATAGTCACCAAAACAGCATGGTACTGGTATAAAAATAGACACATAGACCAATGGAACAAAATAGGGAACCCAGAAATAAACCCAAATATTTACAGCCAACTGATCTTTGACAAAGTTAACAAAAACATAAAGTGGGGAAAGGACACCTTTTCAACAAATAGTGCTGGGATAATTGGCTAACCTCATGTAGGAGAATGAAACTGGATTCTCATCTCTCGTCTTACACAAATATCAACTCAAGATGGAATTAAGACTTAAACCTATGACCTGAAACTATAAAAATTCTAGAAGATAACATTGGAAAAACCCTTCTAGGCATTGGCCAAAGCAAAGATTTCATGACCAAGAACCCAAAAGCAAATGCAATAAAAACAAAGATAAATAGTTGGGGCCTAATTAAACTAAAGAGCTTCTGCATGGCAAAAGGAACAGTCAGCATAGTAAACAGACAACCCACAGAATCAGAGAATATCTTCAAAATCTATATATCTGACAAACGACTAATATCTAAAATCTACAACGAACTCAAATAAGAAAAAAATAATCCCATCAAAAAGTGGACTAAGCACATGAATAGACAATTCTCAAAAGAAAATTTACAAATGGCCAACAAACATATGAAAAATGCTCAACATCACTAATGATCAGGGAAATGCAAATCAAAACAACAATGCAATATCACTCCTGCAAAAAATTACCATAATCAAAAAATCAAAAAAAGTAGATGTTGGTGTGGATGCAGTGAACAGGCAACACTTCTACACAGCTGGTAGGAATGTAAACTTGTGCAACCACTATGGAAAACAGTGTGGAGATTCCTTAAAGAACTAAAAGCAGAACTATCATTTGATCCTGCAATACCACTACTGGGTATCTACCCAGAAGAAAAGAGTCATCATACAAGAAACATTCTTGTACATGCATGTTCATAGCAGCACAACTCAACCGCAAAATCGTGGAACCAACCCAAATGCCCATCATTCAACAAGTGGATAAAGAAGTTGGTATATTTATGCAATGGAATACTACTCAGCCATAAACAGGAATGAATTAACGGCATTCACAGTGACCTGGATGAGATTGGAGACTATTATTCTAAATGAAATAACTCAGGAATGGAAAACCAAATATTGTATGTTCTCACTGTGGGAGCTAAGCTATGAGGATGCAAAGATATAAGAATAATACAATGGATTTTGGGGACTTGGGAGGAAAAGTAGGAAGGGGAAAGAGGGATAAAACACTACAAGTATGGTGTAGTGTATGCTGCTCGGATGATGAGTGCACCAAAATCTCACAAATCACCACTAAAAAACTTACTCATGTAACCAAAATACCACCAGTACCCCAATAACTTATGGAAAAATAAAAAAGAAAAGAAATGAGAAGACATGTCATGCTCAGGAATAAGAAGAATTAATATTTTTTAAAATGACCATACTACACAAAGCAATCCCTATGTATGGATTCAGTGCAAATTCTATCAAAATACCAATGACATTGTTCACAGACATAGAAAAATGTCCTAAAATGTATATGGAACCAAAAAAGATCCTGAATAGTTAAAGTAATCCTCAGCAAAAAGAATAAAGCTGGAGGCATCACACTACTTAACTTTAAAATATACTACAAAGCTATAGCAACCAAATCAGCATGCCACTGGCATTAAAACAGACATTTAAACTAATAGAACATAACAGAGAACCCAGAAACAAATTCATGTATTTACAGCCAACTGATTTTTGACAGAGTTGCCAAGAGCATATATTGGGAAAACAATACCCTCTTCAGTAAATGATTCTGGCAAAACTGGCCATCCATATGCAGAAAAATGAAACTAGATTCCTATCTCTTTCCATATACAAAAACTAACTTGAAATGGAATAAAGCCTTAAATTTAAGACCCAAAACTATAAAACTACTAGAAAAAAAAATAGGAGTAATGCCTCGGGACTTCAATCTAGGCAAAGATTTTATGGTTAAGACCTCAAAAGCGAGAGGCGGAGGTTGCAGTGAGCCGAGGTCATGCCACTGCACTCCAGCCTGGTGCCTGGTGACAGAGTGAGATTCTGTCTCCAAAAAAGAAAAAAAAAAAACCTGAAAAGCACAGGCAACAAAAACAAATATAGACAAAATAGACTATATTGAAAGAAAAGCTCTGCACAGCAAAGGAAACAACAGAATAAAGAGGAAACCTGTAAAATGGGAGAAAATATTTTCAAACTATTCATCCAACAAGGGACTAACATCCAGAATATAAAAGGAACTCAACTCAACAGCAAAATAATAATAATAATAATCCCATGGAAAAAGGGCAAAAGATCTGAATAAACATTTCTCAAAAGAAGACACAGAATTGGCCAACAGAGATATGAAAAAAATGTTCAACATCACTAATTATCAAGGAAATGCAAATCAAAACCACAACGAGATATCTGACTTCAGTTATAATGCTATTGTCAAAAAGACAAAATATAAGGAATGCTGGCAAAGATGCAGAGGAAAGGAAACTTATTCACTGTTGGTGGGAATATAAATTAGTACAGCAATTATGGAAAACAGTATGGAGGTGTCGCAAAAAAAAAAAATAGAGCTACTACAGGATCCACTACTGGGTATTTATCCAAAGGAAAGGAAATCAGTATTTCAAAGGAATACCTGCACTTCCATGTTTATGCAGCACTGCCCACAATAACAAAGATATGTAATCAACCTAAATGTTCACCAATGGAGGAACTGATATGGAAAATTTTACACACACACATACACATATATACACTATTACATATATATGTAATATGTGTGTATATATGTGTATGTGTGTGTGTGTATACACACACAATCACTTTCACCTCTTTCTCACATTTACCCAGGCTCTCAGCAGCATTGCTCAATCTTAGACATAAGCTTTTTGCCAGGAAATATGAAGAAACTGGGATCTTTTTTCAAACCTTTCTCTGCCACATCCAGGGCTTCTGCATCGCCTGTTTCCCATTAACTACTCTGAGTTGAAGATTTTAAGCAGCTCCCAGTGAATTTGCTACAACAAATTATGTATTTTAGGACCCTCTAAGGGATTCACTCTTTCCTGTCACCTTTTTTTCCCTACAAGAATGACAACACATGCCAATTCTTGGCAAGAAAGCATCTGGCTCCCTGAAGACAACTGTGATTGGAAGACAATGGCTCTGGCACAGCCTTCTCTCAGCACTAACACTTAATAAAGCAATCACAAGCTCATCAGTAGGAACTTCCCAAGGAGCTTCCAAAATGTTCTTTTAAGAGTGATTTTAAAGTAGCCCTGAGGGTCTGGAGAGCCTCAGTACTATGCTGGTCCCCTACAAAGCCAAGAGAAACTAGATTGGTTACTGACTAGAGTAGCATCAGAGGAAGGGAGGGGGATTTGACCCAGCAACAGCTGGCAACTGCCTTCACAGAGGATTTGCATTGTTGGTGGCTTATGGGGCCCAGGGAGGAGGTGGAAAACGCCTTTCCTTAATGTCCCAACATCCCAGAGAAGAAAAAATCATAACTGACGGAAATGTAATAAAACAGTCAAAAGCAGATGTAACCAGCTATGGATATTGTGAAATATATTGGTCTTTTTGTTCAAATATTACAATTTTTATTAAAATAAAAAGCATGTGCCCCACTGTATTCTTATGTATTCCCCTCTCCATCCAAATGTTCTCTCTAATCCCCAACCTCTGGCAATGAGACTTTTTAAAAAGTATTACAAAACACACACACAAGAGAAGTTCACAAAACATAAATGGAGAGCTTAAAGAATAATTATAAGGCAAACACTACATTTTATGTCAGGAAACTGAATATGGTCAACACTATTGAAATCTTCCATATGTCTCCTTCCACTCAAAATGCCCTCTCTGCCCTCTAATTCCAGAGTTACTACTATTCCAACTTTGGTGATAACTACTTCCTTGCTTTTCATTATGCATTTACCCCATATATATATATGTATTTCTATCCAATATAGTTTCATTTTGCCTAGTTTTGAACTTTATATAAATAAAGTTAAAGTTGCCTTCTTGGGTCATTTTAACACTTATGCTTGTAAGATCCATTTGCATAGCTGCATGAAGGAAGAGTTTCATTTTTATGGCTATGCAATATTCCATAATAGGAATATATTACAGTTTGATTATTCGTGCTGCTGTTGGTGGACCTTCCAAGTGTTTTCAGTTTGAGACTATCATAAACAATGCTGCTATGACCTTCATGGGCATGTATCTGGTAAAAATTTACACCAGATGTTTCTCTAGAATTTATACCTAGGAGTGGGAAAAGAGGTAACAGGGTAACTGTAACTGATATCACTTTTTTTCTTTTTTCTTTTTTTTCCCTGAGACAGTGTCTTACCTCCTCACTGGAGGTGGAGTGCAGTAGCTCAATTACAGCTCACTGCAGCCTCAACTCCCACCTCAGCCTCCCAAGTAGCTGGGACTACAGGCACATGCCATCACACCCTGTCTCAAATTCCTGGGCTCAAGTGATCCCCTCACCTTGGCCTCCCAAAGTGTTGGGATTGCAGGCATGAGCCACCATACCTGGCCTTCAGTGTGCTTCAAATGGGTGCTTCTCTAATATCTAGTGAGAATAACACCTTTTCATGTTTATTGACCTCTTTGATTTCCTGTTTTGAGATAAAACTGTTCAAGTCTTTTGACTACTGTTTTATTAAGTTAATTATCTTCTTCATCACAAGTTTTTGTTTATTTGTTTTTGAGATAGAATCTTGCTTTGTTGCCCAGTAAGCAACCTCAGACTCCCCAGTTCCCCAAGCAATTCTCCTGCCTCAGCCTGCCAAGTTAGCCGAGGTTACAGGTATGCACCACCATCCCCAGCTAACTTTTTTGTGTGCATTCCTAGTGGAGAAAGGTTTTCACCGTGTTGGGTCAGGCTGGTCCCCCAACTCCTGACCTTAAGTGATCTGCCTGCCTTGGCTTCCCAAAGTGCTGGGCATGGATGAGCCACCACACCTGGCCAGATTTGTATAAGCTCTTTATATAATTTGAATATATTTTTGTTGGTTATGTGTATTTCAAGCATCTTTGCCCGTTCTATGAATTGTCTTTTGTTTCTCTCAATTTTGAGTGTCAAATTAATCAGTCCTTTTCTTCATTATTAGTACTTATATACAGTATCTAAATCTTTACCTATCATGAAGATATTCTTCCATTATATTTTTAAATCATTATTCCCACTTGGATCCATAATCCACCTGGATTAGGTTTTTTGATATTTTGAGAGAATAAGATCAAGTTTAATTTTTCCACATAGAAAATATATGTCTCTATAGGATACCACAAAGGTACTTTATTATCCAAGTACCATTTATTGGAGAGAAAAAAGAAAATAGCCTTTTCTCTACTATAATGAAAGATGCGGCGCGCACTCTCTCCCTCGTCCACCGCTGCCGTCTCCTTCTTCTGCCGCTCCTGGTGCTGCTTCTGCGCTCCTTCGGTGCGGACCTGGTACCTCTTTTGTGAAGCGGCAGCTGAGGAGACTCCGGCACTCGCCATGGCCGACGAAAAGCCCAAAGAAGGAGTCAAGACTGAGAACAACGATCATATTAATTTGAAAGTGGCGGGGCAGGATGGTTCTGTGGTGCAGTTTAAGATTAAGAGGGATACACCACTTAGTAAACTAATGAAAGCCTATTGTGAACGACAGGGATTGTCAATGAGGCAGATCAGATTCCGATTTGACGGGCAACCAATCAATGAAACAGACACACCTGCACAGCTGGAAATGGAGGATGAAGATACAATTGATGTGTTCCAACAGCAGACGGGAGGTGTCTACTGAAAAGGGAACCCGGCTTCTTTACTTCAGAACTCTGTTCTTTAAAGACCAAGATTACATTCTCAATTAGAAAACTGCAATTTGGTTCCACCACATCCTGACTACTACAGTATAGTTTTCTCTATTCTTTCATTTCCCCTTCCCCATTCCTTTATTGTACATAAAGTTACTGGTATATGTGCACAAGCATATTGCTTTTTTTTTTTTTTTTAACAGCCAATGATATGTTTTGATTGACATCAAGTGGAGACGGGATGGGGAAAAATACTGATTCTGTGAAAATACCCCCTTTCTCCATTAGTGGCATGCTCATTCAGCTCTTCTCTTTATATTCCAGTAAGTTATTTTGCTCTCACTGTTTTAACAAAAAAGAAAACAACACAAAAATCCTTGCATACCTTGAAAAAAAAAAAAAAGAAAGAAAGATGCAACATCCACCATAAATCAAGTATCCATCTATGTCTACGTCAATGTCCACATGTGTGTGGCATTCTTATTTCTGGTTCATTAGTCTATGTTTCTATGCCTCATCAATACCACACTACATTCATTCCTATGGCTTTGTTTCCTAAAACAAGTCTTCCACCTTATTCTCATTCTTTAAAAGTGTCCTAGCTACCATTGGCCATTTGTTTTCCAAATATACTTACTATCACTTAAGTTCTATAAAATACCTCTTGGTGAAATGACTCTATAGATCAATCTGGGGAGAACTGACATTTTTACAATATTTAGTCTTCTTCTAATCTATGAACATGGAATCTCTGTGTTTAGGTCTTCTTGAACGTCTCTTCATTCAGTTATATAATTTTCACCAAAGAGGTGTTTCACATCTTCTTTTAGATTTATATTTAGTTATTTGATCATTTCCATGCCATTCAAGTATTACTTTCTAAAAATTTCTAACAGTGTTGCAGTACATGTAGAAATATGATTAATTTTCAAAATTGATTTTTTTCTAGCAAATCTGTAAAACTTTTATTAATTATGGCAATTTACCTGTAGATGCTTCTGGATAGTCTACATATACTATCATTTCTTCAAATCACTACAATGTTGTTTCCTCTTTTCCTGTCTTTATACCTTTCATTTCCATTTCCTGCCTAACTACACTGATTAAAACCTCTAATGTACTGTTGAGCAGAACTGATAATAATCTGTATTCAGGCATTCTTGTAATGTTTTGCTCTCAACAAATCTTTTCCATTAAGCATAATGATTGCTGTGGGAATTTTGTGGATAACTTTTATCAGATTAAAGACATTTCTTTTTATTCCTAGTCTTCTAAGAATATTTTAAGTAAATAAGGGTAAATTTTAGTAAATGCTTGAAGACTTGTTTCAATTAAAGAAGAAACATCATGTGATTATTTAATCAGTTCATATGATGTGTTACAGCGATATTGCTTTTCAAATGAAAAGTCAAAAGAAGAAACATCATGTGATTATTTAATCAGTTCATATGATGTGTTACCGCGATATTGCTTTTCAAATGAAAAGTCAACTATGTTTTCCTAGGATAAACCCAAATTACTTATGATATATTAATATATACTTGCTTATTGATTGATTTGATTTGTATCAATATTCAAAAGTTATATTAACCTGTAATGTTTCATTTCTATATAGTCTTTATTGGGTTTGACATAGAGGTTATGCTAGTCCCATAAAGGGAAGGGTAACAGCCATTCTTCAGAGGGAACCATATAGCACTCTTTAAATATTTTCTACAGATTTCTCCTTAGTGTGGTTATCAAAAAAAAAAAAAAAAAAAGTTGAAATTTTGTGAATTCAGCACATTCCCTTGGAATGAAAGTAGCTTCCTAACTAGACTCTGATTATTCCTTCAACTTGATCTGATAGTCACTTCAATGCTGGTAGTTCTTCAAGGCTTTTAAGGTTTTTAGATATCTTAAACAGCTTTGATTCCTTTTAGTGAGAAGACTGCATGAAATCCTAGGTCACTATTAATAAAATTTCCTAATTAATCTTTATTACATGACTGAATGAATATCTTTTATTCGTCTTTATTCATATATGCAGGTTTTACTTTATCCCTTTTATTTTTGTTAATCTAATATTTTTTAAATAAAATAAAATGTTGTAAATCTTAAATAAATTAAAATTATGCCTAATGCTAAGGCACTAATAAAGGTGCTATACTAGTCTCTCTCTGTTTGTCTTCATCATGTGACTTTTCAGATGCTTAAAGAAATTGTAAAGAACCTGTACAGAGAAGAGGATAAACTCTGTGCAGCTCTAAAAAAAATAAGTGAAATAATTGTATATTTATGTGCAAGGAAAGGATTCTTAACTTTCATAAGATTTTCACGAGGGCCTATTATACTCCATAAAGACTGGGAATTGTATCTCACACCAGTGAGAATGGCTATTACTAAAAAGTCAAAAAATTCCTCATGCTGGCAAAGTTGCAGAGAAAAGAGAACACATATACACTGTTAGTGGGAGTGTAAATTAGTTCTACAAAATTGTGGAAAGCAGTATGATGACTCCTCAAAGAGCTAAAAGCAGAACTACCAATCAATCCAGCAACTTCGTAACTGGATATATACCAAGAGGAATATAAATCATTCTACTATAAAGACACAGGCACACAAATGTTCACTGCAGCACTATTCACAATAGCAAAGACACAGAATCAGTCTAACTGTTCTTCAATGAACTGGATAAAGAAAATGTGGTACATATACATATGCAGCCATAAAAAAGAATGGATCATGTCCTTTGCAGGGACATGGATGGAGCTGGAAGCTATTATCCTTTGCAAACTAACACAGGAAACCAAATAATACACGTTCTCACTTATAAGTGAGAGCTAAATGATAAGAACTTATGAACACAAAGAAGAAAACAACAGACAGTGCTGTAGGAGGAGGGAGAGAAGCAGAAAGATAACTATTGGGTGCTGAGCTTAATATGTGGGAGACTAATATGTACAACAAATACCTATAACATGTGTTTACCTATGTAACAAACATTCACATGTACCCCAAAACCTAAAATAAAAGTTAAAAATAAATACATAAGTAAAATATTTAAAAAATAAAAGACAGAAAAAAGGGATTGGGAATTGTATTAATCTTCAGTTTTGCTATTTCTGCAAAAATTATACTGGACTACCAGAGTTTTCTGTGCATACACGGAATCTTCTAAATATTTTTAAGTGTTTTTGATGATCCACTGTGTTACTATGCAGTAATTTGCTGTTCTTTTCTCCCACTTTTGAGTTTGTGGCTCTTGTTATCTTATAGGTAGCACAGCAATGATGTACCTCCTTCTCAGAAACTATGGCCCCTGGGATTAGGTTGATGGGCCTCTAATGTCATTAATGAAATGGGATCTTAGATATTTTCCAGCTAGGACATGACAGCTCCCAATAAAACCAAGTCACTAAGGCTTTTCTGCAACCAAGGAACCATCTGGAACACAAAGACCTTAACCTTGGTAGGAAGCAGGCCAGTAGAAGTCTTCAGCGTGTCATAATTTTCACTGAGGGATCAAGTGACCCGAGAAAGTAATTGTGAGTGTTAGAGCCTTATTCTTCCTTTTCTTTCTCCAGCAGCAGCCTTCACCCACTCATGAGAGTGCCTACACAATCTGACTTGACAACTTCTAGAAAGGAATGGGAGCAACAGGGGTCTCAGAGGGTGGTCTTGGGCCAAAAAGTAAAAGCAGGCAGGCTTACCCTTTTCTTTTCTGCCCCCTTCAACTTATTCCTGATGTTCTTACCCACATCCCTCACCACACCACACCCTTTTATTCATCCTTGTCCCAGACTTATTAAGCACATACTGATAAGCAATCCAGGAAACTTGCATTCATTTGGAGAAACCCAGAAATTAAAAAGGACTGATGCTCTAATCCCAGAGGAATGGAAAACAGGAAGTGGGAAGCTGCCAGCTTTCTTGCTTTGCTAGAGCATTCTGGAATTTAATGGATTGGGGGCTCTGGACACATTGCCCAAAGCCCCCTCCCTGTTGTGCTGGGTTCCTACTGCTGCTCTTGGCACTGACTCAGCAGCGGCACAGAAGCGCGCCACGTTGGCTTGGATTATTCCCTCTCAACCAGATCTCTGGCAGTTTGTGGGCAAACCTCCTGAGCAGCCTTGGGTGATGAAACCTATCATGGTAGCAGGGGAATGGGACTGTGAATTCTCAATCCCCTGTCCCCACCCCTTACTTCCTCTCTCAAGGCCTTAAAGTCTAGCGGAGGAAGCACAGCAGCAGCTGACTGGGTAGCCTTTCAAGAAAGATGCAGCTACTTTTTCTTCTGCTGGCCTTTCTCCTACCTCCAGGAGCTGAGGCAGGTGAGTGACCATTCCCACCCTCAGGGGCCTGACCCCATCCCATAGCTTCTTGAGCCAGATTGCCTTGGTATATCCTAATTCTGTACTGTTGAGCAACTTATTTGAATTCATATTTCCTCAGGTTTCTCATCTATAAATGAGAATAATATTAATACAAGCCTTGCAGAGTTGCCATGAGAGTTAAGTAAGTTAGAGTACTTAAATGTCTTGGAATTTCCCTCACACTGTAAGTGCTACAAAAACACTTTATATAGGGTGCTTTATATAAATAATTTGGCAGCATGTGTCAGAGCCTACCTAGGAGGTAAGGATACAGCAATAACAGTACCATCAGCTCACACCTAGATTTTTAAACACCAGTCCCAGGTGGTCTTGAATTGGACTCAGAGAGCTCTGGGAAGCTCCATGAGGATAAAAGTATAAGGGAACTTCAGGGACAACCCTGTACTTACAGCAAAGCATCTCTTCAATACCTGAGGCTGAAGCTGGCCTTGCCTGGAACAATTGTTGTTCTCCCTCTTTTGGAGGGGAGGAGGGAGCTGAGGCCTAGGATGGGGAAAGGGGATCCTTTCAAGCCAGCAGTGTTTCCTGTAGAACCCTGGAGTCCCCTCCCGATCTGGTGTCCTGTAGACTCCAACCCTCAGCACCAACTCCTCCCTCACCTTCACCCTCTCTCCTGCCTTTCTGGAACCACTCATCTGGTAGCCACACAGCAGATTCAGTAAGCATAGACGTAAGTGCCAAATGCTTCCTTCCAGGGGAGATCATCGGAGGCCGGGAAACCAGGCCCCACTCCCGCCCCTACATGGCGTTTCTTCAGATCCAGTCTCCAGGAGGTCGGAGTAATTGCGGGGGCTTCCTGGTGCGAGAAGACTTTGTGCTAACAGCAGCTCACTGCTGGGGAAGGTACAGAGCTAAGGAGCTTCCTGATCAGCCAGGAACATAGCCCTGAGGAGCTCATCAGAGGAGCCATCTGAAAGAAGGGTTGTAGCAATGAAAGGGTGAAAGAGAGCAAGTGAGTTTTTGCGGGCGAGAACAGGCCAGTGTAAATGAGGAGGAAAGGAGGACATGATCAAAAAGAGCAAGAGGAAGAGACGGAAGACACATAGTGGGGCTCAAAATATAAACCCGAGCTATTTAACAATTTAATCTGGGGGAACAAACCTGACTGTCACTAACCCCCTGCCATCTCTAGCTGAGAAAGATCATACAGCTGACCCAGGGACCTCCCATCCCCTCGATTCTGGTCAGCTTCAGCCTTGCCCTAGGCTGTCCCCCTGCCCTGCAGAGCTGATGAACCCCAGCTCCTGCATCCCAGACCTACTTCTTGCCTTTGCAGCTCTATAAATGTCATCCTGGGGGCACACAATGTGCAGAGACGGGAAACGACCCAGCAACATGTCCCTGTGCGCAGAGCCATCCGCCACCCTCAATATGATCCACAGAACATCCGGAATGACATCATGTTATTGCAGGTACCACCTACCTGGCCCTCTGGCAACTTCCTAGTGTGTCCAGGGATCATGGAAGAGGAAGTGAGGGCAGGGCTCCAGGGTGACGGTGAGGGCAAGGGCTGGGGGCCCCAGCTGAGCGGGAATGCCTACATTCTTCCTCCAGCTAAGCCAAAGAATCAGACGGAATAGAAACGTGAGCCCAGTGGCTCTGCCTAGAACCCCGGGGAGTCTGCGTCCAGGGACGCTGTGCACTGTGGCCGGCTGGGGCCTGGTCAGCCTGACGAGGAGAACAGACAGACTCCGAGAGGTGCAGCTGAGAGTGCAGAGGGATGAGCAGTGCCTCCGCGCCTACGGGGGGGCCTACGACCGCCGAACGCAGCTTTGTGTGGGGGACCCGCGGGAAAGGAAGACAGCCTTCAGGGTAAGGCAGTGGGCGCTGGCCAACACAGCCTGGGACAGAGGGGTCCGTGCAAAGCCAGGGCAGTGGGAACAGGCTCCATCCCCACAGCCTCAGCCTGGGGGCCAGACCAGGGTGGCCTGGTTATTGTTTTCCGCAACAACTTGGTCTCTAGGGGAATAGGAGGTAGACCCACAACACATACGTAGGCAACATCCCCCTGGAGACTGGGGAGGGACCTTGACTCGGATTGGGCTACAGGCAGTAACCCTGGCAGAGCTGGAGACCAGCGACCGAAAAAACCCAGAGGTTTGATTCCCGCATCCCAGCGATCTTCCAACTTACACACACCCCGTAATTGAAGAGGCCCACCCATCCCTGCCTTCTCTGTGAGCCCGGGGCTCAGGGCAGCAGGAGCAGGGAGGCCTGTCTCAGTGTCCCTTCCCTTTTCTACCTACAGGGGGACTCCGGAGGCCCCCTGGTGTGTAACAATGCCGCCCATGGCATCGTCTCCTACGGAAAACAGACAGCGACTCCTCCAGCAGTCTACACCAAGGTCGCAAGCTTCCTGTCCTGGATAAGGAGAACAATGAGACGCTTGGAACAGCTGGATCAGATAGAGACCGCCCTGGAACAGCTGGATCAGATAGAGACCGCCCTGTGACTGACTCTTCTTCTAGGGGACACAGGCCAGCTCCATGGGGTTGCCAGAGCCTTAATAAATGTCCACGAAGTGTAAAAAACCAATTTCTCATTTGCTCATTAAATGTCATTCAGTACTTAGTTTATTTGCACTCTACAAAAAAAAAAAATAGCAGAAATTGGGTGGCTTATAAATAACAAATTTATTTCTCACAGGTCTAGAGACTAAGAAGGCTAAGATTAAGTCACCAGCAAATTCAGTGTCTAATAAGGGCCCGCTTTCTGGTTCACAGACATCCTCTCCCTGTATCCTCATATGGTAAAAGGGGCAAGGGAGTTCTCTGAGGTCTCTTTTACAAGGGCCCTAATCCCATTCAAAGAGCTCTGCTCTTATGACCTAATCACATCCAAAGGCCTGACCTAATACCATCACATTGGGGATTAGGTTTCAACATAGGAATTTTTGAGGGACACAAACATTCAGTTCCATAGTGAGCATGCAACAAATGTGTGCCAGGGCCGAGTTGACTTCCTCCCAAAAAATTGGGTGCCTTTCCCAGAAAAAATGAAACCCCCAGATGCTAGAGATCTAGACAAGCTTCTTTGCTCCTTTAAGCCACTCATTCCCCTGCCTCCCGCCTTTTCACTTTCTCCTTCATCTTGGGGAGTGGTGGAAGGACACGTCTCTCCCCAGGGCAAGGCTCTCTGCCCCAGAAGAATTTGTGCCTGCAGTCCCAGCTACTTGGGAGGCTAAAGTGGAAGGATTGCTTGAACCCAGGAGGTTGAGGCTGCAGTGAACCATGCACTCCAGCTTGGGTGACGGAGCAAGACCCCATCCCCCTGCCCGCCAAAAAAAAAAAAAAAAAAAAAAAAAAAACGACTTGCAGCCCAAAAGATAGAACTGAAAATTCCTAAAAGACCTAGTTTAGTGTAGGAAAAAAGGGCATCCTAAATCACTGGGAAACAATTTTTAATAAATAGTATTAGAACAACTAGATAGATATTTAGAGAAGGGAAGATATAATTGGATCCTTTCCTCACACCATACTTCAAAATAAACCTCAAATGGATCAGAGATCTACATGCAGAAACATTAAACCATACAAGTACTAGAATAAAAAAAGTTATAAGATTTGCTTTTTTAAAAATAGCTAATGAACACTCGTGTTCATAACAGCACTATTCACAATAGCTGAGGATGGAAGAACCCTGGCATCCATCACCAGCCAGCATCCTTGTCCTAAACCTTGTGAAAGAAAATAGACTCTCGGGACCCAAGCCTCACTATTCTAAAGGAAAAGTTAAGCTTGGGAACTGAGTCATGAAAAAAAATGCTTTTTATTTATTTCCAAACAGCTATAATTCACAATCCTGTGGCATCACCTCATTTCCTCTGCTCACTTTTCCACATGCTTACTTTATTGTGTAAAATGTAGATTCACTGAGGCTAACCTCACAAGAACATAACCATCTGTCTCATGTCCTACTCTCTCTCCCATTTTTACCTTCCCACTTGCACTTTCCCCTTTAAATACTGAAGTTCCTGAAACCTCCTTAGAAAAAAGCACTGGTCACAGTGGCTTATATTTTTCTCTTGGTCCATCTTCAATCTTGGCTGAATAAAGCAGTTAGATTGAAACGTCCCTCAGTCACCTTTTGGTTTATAACCCTTCCTTACACTATACCAACCCCACTGTACTTAAATGCCAGCATTGACATCACCAATGTGATGAAGATCTGCCTCACAACTTTTGATACTCTGAAGGTATATAAAACACCTCACAAAATGTTGACTAAAATAACAATACATTTGCCCTGCAGATGAGCCCATGACTGTCTACATCAATATTATATTCAAACAAAAGATTACTGAAATCACATAATTTTAAATTACGCTTTAAACACCTTCTGAAAGTAACTTCAGAGAATCAGCTGGGAGGTTTTCCTAGGTAAGCAGAAATGTTAATTACTCCTTTTGGGGTGACATTTACCATCTCAACTTTTGCAGTTTTCATAATCTTAAATGAAATAATCCCTGAACAGACATTTTATCAAATCCAACTGGCTATACAGAGAAATGATTTGGTGAATTTGATCATTATTTTATGTCTATCTCTTATCAGAAAGTCATTTGTCTAATATTCAGTGTAAGCCATTTATCAACAAAATGTTAATCAATAATACGTCTTTAACAATCCTCAGTTATTCTCTCTGTATTTGCTAACTGCCTACACATAGGAATTATCTATTACTGGCATGCTCTGGGAGATAACAGTCTCATTATTAAATGTTTGCACTGGCAAATAGAAAGAATACTTGCTGGCAAGGAGAGAGGAGAAGGTGGCAGTAGTAGAAAAGTCCCTCATTCAGTCTTTTCTCTCTGTGACATTTACTTAGAGCCTCAGAGCACTGCCCAGTCTCAGAACTCAGTCCCCAGGAAACTCCAAGGGCATTCATCTCATCCTCAGGTCTTTCTCTGCCAGTCAGCACTTCCAATGCAGCTCTTTGTCTCTGCTGCCCTGTTGAAAAGGTCTTTACAGACCCCAGGGTACTCACCTCCAGAAGATGACCAGCCCAGAAGCCAGACCCACCACTTCTAACAAATCTGTACTCTTCCCTATTCAGTAAACCTCAACAGCAGAACTTTGTCAAGAGAGTGTTTTACACAATGAAAACCAATGCAAAAGAACACAATTCTTTTTCCACATGCACATTTTGTGCATTTGAAGCCTAACCAACTTAACTGGAAAGTCATAAAATTATGATAAGCTCAGGCATAGAAACCTCAGTGGGAACTTCTCTCCCAAACCAATAGCTAAGGCAGAAAGGAGAAAGGATTGAGTCAGGTGATATTTCATATATTGCATTGCTATACAGAAATACCTAAGACTGGGTAATTTATAAAGAGAAGAGGTTTAATTGGCTCACAGTTCCATGGGCTTTACAGGAAGTATGATGCTGGCACCTTGGCAGCCCTCAGGAAACTTACAATCATAGCAGAAGGCGAAGAAAAAGCAAGGCATCTCACATGGTGGGAGCAGAAGCAAGGCAAGGGGGGTGGTGCCGCACACTTTTAAAGGACCAGATCTCATGGAAACTCATTCACAATCATGAGGACAGTACCAAGTGGAATGGTGGTCAACCATTCATGAGAAATCCACCCCCATGAAGAAACTACTGCCTATCAGACCCCAACATTGGTATCCTCCAACATTGAGGATTATAATTGAGCATGATATTTAGGTAAGAACACAAATACAAACCATGTCATTCAAGCCCTGAGCCCTCCCAAACCTCATGTCCTTCTCACATTTCAAAATATAATTATTCCTTTCCAACAGTACCCCAAAGTCTTAACTCATTTCAGTATTAATTCAGAAGTTCAAAGTCTCATCTGAGACAAGGCTACTCCCTTCCACCTATGAGCCTGTAAAATAAAATACAAGTTAGTTACTTCCAAGATACAATAAATATACAGGCACTGGGTTAATACTCCCATTCTAAAAGGGAGAAAATGGCCAAAAGAAAGGGGCTACAGACCTCATCAAAGTCTGAAACCCGGAGGACAGTCATTAAATCTTAAAGCTCCAAAACAATATCCTTTGACTCCATGTCCTATATCCAGGGCACACTGGTATGACAGGTGTATTCTCAAGGCCTTGGGCAGCTCCCCCACTGTGGCTTTACAGGGTTATGCCTCCGAGGCTGTTCTCAGAGCTGCTTTCACAGGCTGGCATTGATTGCCTGTGGCTTTTCCAAGCACAAGGTCCCAGCTGTCAGTGGATCTACCATTCTGGGGTCTGGAGGATGGTGGCTCCCTTCTCACAGCTCCACTAGGCAGTACCCCAGTGGGGACTCTGTGTGGAGCTCCAACCCCACATTTCCCCTCCCCATTACCCTAGTATAGGTTCTCCATGAGGGCTCTGCCCCTGCAGCAAGCTTCTGCCTGGACACCCAGGCTTTTCCACACATCCTCTGAAATCTAGGTGAAGGCTCCTAAGCCTCAGTTCTTGTGCCCTGCACGCTTGCAGGATTAACACCACATGGAAGTTGCTAAGGCTTACAGCTTGCACCTTCTGAAGCACCAGCCCAAGCTGTACCAGAGCACCTTTGAACCATGGCTAGAGCTAGAGCAGCTTGGTTGCAAGGATCAGTGTCCTGAGGCTGCATAGGGTAGCAGAGTCATGGGCCTGGCCCACAAAACCAAAATCATTGATTATAAGTTTCCTGAGGACTCCCCAGGGGCTGAAGGGAGAAGTACCTCAAAGGTTTCTGAAATGCCTTCCAGGCCTTTTCTCCATTGTCTTGGCCATTAGCACTTAGCTCCTTTTTACTTATGCAAATTTCTGCTGCCTGTTTGAATTCCTCCCCTGAAAATGGGCTTTTTCCTTTATAAATTACCCAGTCTCAGGTATTTATTTATAGAAATGCAAGAATGAACTAATACAGAAAATTGGTATCAGGTGCAGGGTATTGCTATAAAGATATCTGAAAATGTGAAAGCAGCTTTGAAACTGGGCAACAGGAAGAGATTGGAAGAGTTTGGAGGGCTCAGAAGAAGACCAGGAAGACAAGGGAAAATTTGAAACTTCCTATAGACTTGTTGAATGCTTGTGATCCAAATGCTGAAAGTGATATTGACAGAGATGGCCAGGCTCATGAAGTCTCAGATGGAGATAAGGAACTTATTGGGAATTGGAGCAAAGGTCACTTCTATTATGTCTTAGCAAAGAACTTGGCTGCATTATGCCTCTGCTCTAGGGATCTGTGGAACTTTGAACTCAAGAGTGATAATTCTGGGTATCTGCTGGAAGAAATGTCTAAGCAGCAAAGCATTCAAGATGTGTTGTGGCTGCTTCTAACATCCTGTGCTCATATGCATGAGCAAACAAATGACTTAAAGTTGGAAGTTACATTAAAGGTGAAGCAGAGCATAAAAGTTTAAAACATTTGCAGCCTGGCCATGTGGTAAACAAATACTCACTCATGACCATGAGGACAGTACCAAGTGGCATGGTACTAAACCATTCATCAGATATCCACCGCCATGATCCAAGTACCTTCAGTTAGGCCCCTCCTTCATCCACATCCCACCAGGTCCCAACTCAATTGTAATTGATGATTACAACTGAAAATGGGATCTGAGGGGTGGGGGGGTGAACCAAACCATGTCATCAAAGACTTAAGCTGTCTGGACTCAAGACAATAAACTGTATCTTCCTTCTGAAGTGCAGCAGCTGGTATTTCTGTTTAGCTGCTGTTATGTAGCCTCACCCCGTAGAATCTTCCCCATGCCATGTGCAGTTGTGTGATCAGCTAGGAAAAGGACATAGTTCACATTCAAATTGGGGGGCCTTACCCCTTCTACAGGTCCCTGAATTCTAGAATTCCCCTCTCCTTAAATTTCCAACTGCTCCACCAGCCCTAAATTCTGTTCTTTGCTATCTCAAGGCAGTAATGCTACAACTTTTTTCTGTCATAGTGTAGAGGGATATGGAGTACTTTTAGGTAAAAACAGAAAGCACAAAGTTGCTATTCTTTTTTTTTTTTTTAGTTAAAATGGCTTTTATTATTTTTTTTTATTGCATTTTAGGTTTTGGGGTACATGTGATGAACATGCAAGATTGTTGCATAGGTACACACATGGCAGTGTGGTTTGCTGCCTTCCGTCCCCTCACCTGTATCTGTCATTTCTCCCCATGCTCTCTTCCCACCTCCCCAACCCCCCGCTCCTCCCCCATTTCCCCCCAACAGACCCCAGTGTGTAGTGCTCCCCTCCCTGTGTCCATGTGTTCTCATTTTTCAACACCCGCCTATGAGTGAGAATATATGGTGTTTGATTTTCTGCTCTTGTGTCAGTTTGCTGAGAATGATGGTTTCCAGGTTCATCCATGTCCCTACAAAGGACATGAACTCATCGTTTTTGATGGCTGTGTAATATTCCATGGTGTTTATGTACCACATTTTCCCTATCCAGTCTATCATTGTTGGGCATTTGGGTTGGTTCCAGGTCTTTGCTATTGTAAACAGTGCTGCAATGAACATTCGTGTGCACGTGTCCTTGTAGTAGAATGATTTATAATCCTTTGGATATATACCCAGTAATGGGATTGCTGGGTCAAATGGGATTTCTATTTTCAGGTCCTTGAGGAATCGCCACACTGTCTTCCACAATGGCTGAATTAATTTACATTCCCACCAACAGTGTAAAAGTGTTCCTATTTCTCCACATCCTCTCCAGCATCTGTTGTTTCCCGATTTTTTAATGATCGCCATTCTAATTGGTGTGAGATGGTATCTCAATGCAGTTTTGATTTGCATTTCTCTGATGGCCAGTGATGATGAGCATTTTTTCATATGTTTGTTGGCCTCCTGTATGTCTTCTTTTGTAAAGTATCTGTTCATATCCTTCGCCCATTTTTGAATAGGCTTGTTTGTTTTTTTCTTGTAGATCTGCTTTAATTCACAAAGTTGCTATTCTTATCTGTCATGGTCAACTGTGACTCTCCTAAATTTCTGCCTCCTTTGTTTACTTTCTGGTGACTTCAAATACTTATGTTAAACCTTTCTTTTCATTTTTACCATTATTGTTTGTAGGAATCTTTACCAAACCACTTGATATTACCACCATTCTTGGAATTATATGTGCATGTATTTTTAATTCATATAAATAATATTTTATATAGTCCTCATAGCAGAAATTGGCTATTGTCTAATATTCTAGAGTTTACATTGCCACATTTTATTAATTCATCTTCCCATTTATAAACAACTTATTTTGCCTCCAGCATCAGAATATACACTAAAATATGTATACAATAAGAATATTTACATACATCTCCTTGTAGAACTGTGTGTGAACTTCCCTGAAACATGATGAAAATACAAACAATGGGAAAATATTCCATGCTTGTGGATAGGAAAAATCAATATCAATCAATGCTTCCAGCTTTTGCCCATTTAGTGTGATATTGGCTATGGATTTGTCATAAATATCTCTTATTTTGAGATATGTTCCATCAATACCTAGTTTATTGAGAGTTTTTAGCATGAAGGGGTGTTGAATTTTACTGAAGGCTCTTTCTGCATCTATTGAGATAATCATGTGGTTTTTGTTATTGGGCTGTTTACATGATGGATTATGTTCACTGTTTTGCATATGTTGAACCAGTCTTGCATCCCAGGGATGAAGCTGACTTGATCATGGTGGATAAGCTTTTTAATGTGCTGCTGGATTCAGTATTTTACTGAGGATTTTTGCATCAATGTTCATCAGAGTTATTGGCCTGAAATTTTCTTTTTTTGTTGTGTCTTTATCTATATACTTTCAACCATTCATGTTTCCTATCCTTTAAATTGTTTCATAAGCCTCTTGAACAGCCACTAATTTTAGAGTTTGTAGAGAAGTTTGTGTACTGTCCCACCCACCAGCTTGAATATCTGAGCACTATTTCCAAAGTAGCTAAAGCAACCAGGGTCACCAAGCTACTTACCATCCGGGCTTGAATAAGAAAGAATATTACATTATCCTGAGTGTGTTTAGGAAACATTACTCAGGTCCCTAGTGTGAAGAAGGAATAAAAGTTCTTAAACTGCCTTCTCCCAAAAGGACAAGGAAATTTTAGATTTTCAAACAAGCCCTTGAAATGGAAATAACTAGAAAAACATCATAAGTTTTTAGATGATACAGAATTGCTTCTGAAATGGATGATGGTGGTCAAGAGGGATCATTTGGATATCAGGGCCACCAAAATCCAGATATAACATCCCCCATCTGGTCTTTGACATAACTACACAAGAGCTTAAAGTTAAAAGTCATTATGAAGACCTTAGCAGAGTGGTTCTCTGCCTTGGCTGCACATTAAAACCACCTGCGTAGCTTTGAAAACTCCCAGTGTCAAGGCAATAACCCAGACTACTTGAATCAGAATTTCTGGAAATGGAAACTACCCATCAGAAATTTTTTAAATTCCCCCTATGATTCCAATATGTAGCCGAGGTTAAGAATTACTGTCCTAGCAGGAATGTATTCATATTTTTATCTTAGAAAGCACATGCACAGAGTAACTAACTGGTAGAGATGTAATATGCAACACCTGACAAGTGTGCTACCCCCCTATATAAAGCCCTATTTACAGCATCACTGGGGAAGTGAAAGATGACCCTTATGTAGAAGAAGAAGTGAAAAGCTAATCTAAGATTAATTAAAGAGAAAATCCTGGTTCACTTTGTTATGATAAGCAGACATTTAATATCTTGGATTCTTCCTTATAAAACCAAAATGAACAGAGCATTGGGAGAAGGATTATTGGAAGCTGTGAGTTAGAGGACTCGTAGAAGAAAAATCAGGCATAAAGAAAAGCAAAACAAAAGAAAACACCACACATAAAAATGTATGCCTAAAAATTATAAACATCATTGTTTTATAACTGTTGGAATTGCTGACAGTTTTGTAGAAGATAGAATAAAGAAAGTAGAAATCTGTCATGCCACGGTACCCATTTTCTCATTAACAAAAAGAAAACAGTGATTCTCTCATTTTGAAGAATGTTTCCATTTTCATTCTGGCTAAAAGATGCATTCCAGAGATGCATCCCATGCATTTTGGCACAGTGTCCCTAGGAATGAAGCAGACAGGCAACCCACTAAAGTATTACTGACTTACACAAACAAAATAATTCTAGATCTGGAGGCAGAAATCTAAGCTGAGGCATCGTGATACTGTTTTATTGCTGGTCCTTACCTCTGAGTCCATTAAAAGACCTAGATCTCCTCAGGTGAACAGGCAGGTGTCATAATGGGCACAGGTGTATCCTGTAAATTTTCTTTAAGCTGACTGCAGAAGAGTTTGCGGCTATTTACCATGGTGAATGTATACAGACAAGAGGGAAAACCCAGGGTTATTAACTTAAACTAGTCGTAATTGCCACCATAGTTACCTGGTCAGAATGGAGACTAACGGAGGTCAGGAGATGCATTACTTTCTATTGCTGCTGTAACAAATTACCACAGACTTAATGACTTAACACAAATATATTACCTTACAATCCTGAGCTTAGAAGACCATAATCAGCATCAGTAGGCTAAAATCGAGGTGTCAGCTTCCTTTTGGAAGCTCTAGGAAATACACTATTTCCCCACATTTTCCAGCTTCAAGAGGACACCTGCACTCTTGGCTCATGGCCCCTTCCATCTTCAAAGCCAGTAATAACATCACTCTGGCCTCTGCTTCCATCTCCATATTTCCTTTGAGTCTGACTCTTCTACCTCCCTTTTACAATGATTCTTCTGATTTGGCCCACCTAGATAATCCAGGATAATCTTCCGATCTCAGTATCTTTAACTTAATCACAACTGCAAAGTTCCTTTTGCCATATAAGGTAACATATTCATGAGATCTTAGGATTAGAATGTGAACATCTTTGAGGGGCCCTTGTTAAACCTTACACAAGTGTTCATCTCATGGTAAACCTACTGGGACTACTGAGTCATCAAGTGGTTATTGTCTAGTGTTGCCAGATCTAGCAAATAAAAATACAAGACATTCAGTTAAACTTAAAGTTCAGAAAAACAACAAATATATTTTTTGCATAAGTGTGTCTTGTGCAATATTTTACATACTTGGGCCATACCTATTTTCAAAAATTTTATTGTTTAACTGAACTTCAATTTTAATTGGGCATTCTATTTTTATCAGGCAATCTACCCAGAGTGTCTGGTATGAATAAATAAGTACAGCAATGACAAATTTCCCACTTTGCTTTGTCAAATTGTAGAATGAGGATTATTATGATAAGAAGCACCCAGAACAATCCCTACCCCACAAGATATTAAACTGAAAGCAAACTGCATCTCTGGGGAATCCCAAAGAAAAATGTCGTCATAGAGGAGCTGGCAAGCTCTAGAAAATCACAGCTGAGGAAAATGTATTCAGGACACTGAAGACCTAGAAGATACAAGGTTGGTGATTTCTACCACATCCCCATTTATATCATGTATACAGCTTTAGAAAAGCGACAAGTATCTTAGAAAATGACTATGGATTCTCTCTTCTTAATCAGATGACAGTGCAAATCACAACTCTGGTCCCAGGTGCTGTATTGTTACTGAGACAAATCAACCCGACCGTTGGTGTCTAATACGAATATATTGATCCAGAACCATCATTTTTTTAAATTATCAGCAAGGATCACCAAAAGTGGTATGCCTTCCATTGGTAGGGACAAAAATAAAACTTGTCTTATGTTAATGCTATGTCAAGTCACCAACACGTTGTCACAATATCATTGAGAAATCTTGATTATCCTGATATTCCACAGAACACACCTCTGGTCCATTATATGGATGGCATTATTCTACACGAAAATAGTAAATAAGAAAATTCATTGTTAAATAGGGAAATGCTAGATGTATTAGTTAAGACTCAAGCATATCAGGGGATAGAGAACAGCCCTGTAAACCTTCTGAGATGCACAACATTAGTTAAGTTTCTAATATCCCAGTAATGTGGAGTATGTAAAGTATCTCCTCTAAAATTGCAGACAAGTTGCTACACCTTACAACATCCACCACAGAAAAGGACACAGTGAACTTCTTGGGGTTCTGAAATAATGTATACCATATTTGAGCATGTTGCTCTTACCCATTTACTGAGTAATCTGCAAGGCTGCCAGTTTTGAGTGGGGTCCAGAGTAAAAACAGCTCTACAACAATCCAGGCTGTAGGGAAACTGTCCTCCTACCACAGCCTTATGATCAGAACATACAATAGCATTAGAAGTACCTGAGACAGGCAGAGTTGTTTTTACAGAGAAGCTGGCAAGCTCTAGTAGGAAAATCACAGCTGAGGAAAATGTATACAGGTCATATCAAAGATCCTCACAGGAGCCCCTCTAATCACAGGCCCAGAGACCTAGGAGGAAAAAGTGGTTTTGTGATCGAGACCAGGGTCCCTGTGCTGTGTGCAGCCTAGGGACTTGGTGCCCTGCATCCCAGCTGCTCCAGCCATGGCTGAAAGAGGCCAATGCAGAGCTTGGACTGTGACTTCAGAGGGTGCAAGACTCAAGCCTTGGCAGCTTCCATGTGGTGTTAGGCCTGCAAGTGCACAGAAGTCAAGAATTGAGGTTTGGGAAACACCTGGATGTCCAGGCAGACATTTGTTGCAGGGCAGGGCACCCATGGATAACCTCTGCTAGGGCACTGCAGAACAGAAATGTGGGGTTGAGGCCCCTACACAGAGTCCCTACTTGAGCATCATCTAGTGAAGCTGTGAGAAGAGGGCCACTGTCCTCCAGACCCCAGGATGGTAGATCCACTGACAACTTGCACTGTGTGCCTAGAAAAGCTGCAGACAATCAATGCCAGCACATGAAAGCAGCCAGAAGCAAGGCTATACCCTGAAAAGTCACAGAGGAAGAGCTGCCCAAGGCCATGGGAGCCTGTCTCTTGCAACAGCATGACCAGGATGAGAGACAGAAATTCAAAGGAGGTCATTTTGGAGTTTTAAGATTTGACTGCCCAGCTGGATTTCAGACTTGCATGGGGCCTACAGCCACTTTGTTTTTGCAAATTTCTCCCATTTGAAATGGCTGTACCTGTACCCCATTGTATATAGGAAGTAACTGACTTGCTTTTGATTTTACAGGCTCATAGGCAGAAGAGACTTGCCTTGTCTCAGATGAGACTTTGGACTGTGGACTTCTGAGTTAATATGGAAATGAGTTAAGACTTTGGGGAACTGCTGGGAAGGTATGATTGGTTTTGAAATGTGAGAACATGTGATTTAGGAGGTCTTGGCTGTGTCCCCACCCAAATCTCACCTTGAATTTCCATGTGTTGTGGGAGGGACCCAGTGGGAGGTAACTGAATAATGGAGGCATGACTTTCCTGTGCTGTCTTCTGAATAAGTCTCATGAGATCTGATGATTATATAAAGGGGAGTTTTCCTGCACAAGCTCTCTTTGCCTGCTGCCATTCACATAAGATGTGATGTGCTCTCCCTTGCCTTCCACCATGACTGTGAGGCCTCCCCAGCCATGTGGAACTCTAAGTCCATTAAACCTCTCTCTTTTTTAAATTGCCCAATCTTGGGTATGTCTTTACCAGCAGTGTGAAGATAAACTAATACAAACATTGATGTGAAAATCCTCAGCAAAATCCTCAGTAAACCAAATTTAAAAATATATTAGAAAGATCATTCATCATGACTAAGTGAGATTTATCCCTGGGATGCAAGGATGGTTAACATAAACAATCAATATGACATCATATCAACAGAATGAAGGATAAAAGCCATATGATCTTTTCAATTAATGCTTTAAAAAAGCATTTGATAAAATCTAACATCTCTTCATGATTAAAATACCCAAGAAACTGGGATAGAAGGAGCATACCTCACCAATAAAAGCCATATGTGACAAACCCACAGCTAGTATCATACTGAATCAGGAAAAACTAAAAGCCTTTCTTCTAAATCTGGAACACAACAAGGATGCTTATTTTCACCATTGTTATTCAACATAGTACTGGAAGTCCTAGCAAGAGCAATTAGACAAGACAAATCAGAAATGAAAATGTCAAATTATCCTTGCTTGCAGATGATATCATCTTATATTTGGAAAAACCTAAAGAATCCACCAATAAACTATTACAGCTGATAAATTCAGTAAAGTTGCAGGATGCAAAATCAACCTATAAAAATCAGTAGTATTTCTTTATAGAACAGTGAACAATCTGAAAAAGAAATTAAAAGTAATCCCATTTACAATAGCCACATATAAAATTAAATACCTAGGAATTAACTTAACCAAAGAAGTGTTGTATCTCTATAATAGAAATTATAAAACATTGATGAAGGAAATTGAAAAGGTCACAAAAAATGGAATACCCCACATTTAAGGATTAGAAGAATCAATTGTTAAAATGTCCATACTACCTAAAGCATTATACAGATTCAATGTAATCCCTGTCAAAATACCAATGACATTCATCACAGAAATAGAAAAATCAATCCTAAAATTTATGTAGAACCAAAAAAGACCCAGAAGAGCCAAAGCTATCCTAAGCCAAAAGAGCAAAACTGGAGGAATCACATTACCTGACTTCAAATTATATTACAGTGCTATAGTAACCAAACAGCATGATGCTGGCATTAAGATATGCACATAGACCAATGGATGAGACTAGAGAACTCAGAAACAAATCCACACACCTACAGTGAACTTATTTTCAACAAAGGTACCAAGAACACACACTAGGGAATAGACAGTCTCTTCAATAAATGGTGGTGGGAAAATTGGATATCCATATGCAAAAGAATAAAATTAGACCCCTATTTCTCACCATATACAAAGATAAAATCAAAATGGATTAAAGACTTAAATCTAAGACCTTAGATTATGAAACTACTACAAGAAAACATTGGGGAAAGTGGCCAGGACATTGGTCTGGGCAAAAATTCCTTGAGCAATATCCCACGAGCACAGGCAACCCAGGCAAAAATGGACAAATTGGATCACATCAAGTTTAAAATCTTGAATGCAAAATCTTGAAATGCAAATGAAAACTACAATGAGATAGCATCTTACTCCAATTAAAATGGCTTATAACCAAAAGACAGGCAATAACAAATGCTGGTGAGGATGTGGAGAAAAAGGAATTCTTGTACACTGTTGGTGTTTTAAAGAAATAAAAAAGTAACATCCTCTTTGTCACTTCTTACTGTGTTTATTTGGATCTTCTTTTTCTTCATTAGTCTCACTAGTAGTCTGTCTTATTAATTCTTTCAAAAAACAAACTCTTATGTTCATTCATCTTTTGTATGTTTTTTGTGTCAATTTCCTTCCATTCAGCTAGAATTGTGGTTATTTATTGTCTTCTGCTAGGTTTGGGGTTGGTTTGCCTTTGGTTCTCTAGTTCTTCTGGTTGTGATGATAAATTGTTCCTGTGATATCTTTCTAACTTTTTGATGTGAATGTTTAGTGCTATAAACTTCCCTCTTAACAGTACTTTAGCTGTATTGCAGAGATTCTGATATGTTGTATTTTTGTTCTCACTAGTTTCAAAGAATTCTTGATTTAAACCTGAATTTTGTTATTTACCCAAAAGTCATTCAGGACCATGTTGTTTAATTTTCATGTAATTATATAGTTTTGAGCAACATTCTTAGTATTAATTTCTATTTCTATTGCACTGTAGTCCAAGAAGGTGGTTGGTATGATTTAGGGCTTTAATTTGCTAAGAATCCTTTTATGCCTGATTGTGTGGTTGATTTCAGAGTATGTGCCATATGTAGGTAAGAAGAATGTATATTCTGCTGTTTGAGGGCGGAGAGTTCTAGAGCTGTCTACTAAGTTCATTTTATCAAGTGTTGAATTCAGGTCCCGAATATCTTTGTTAGTTTTCTGCCTCAAAGATCTGTCTAATACTATCAGTGGGGTGTTGAGGACTTCCACTATTATTGTGTGGTTACCTGAATCTCTTCATAGGTTTCTAAGAACTTGCTTTATGAATCTGGGTGCTCCTGTGTTGGGTGCATATATATTTAAGATAGTTAGATCTTTTTGTTGAATTGAGCCTTTTACCATTATATAATGTCCTTCTTTGTCTTTTTTTTATCTTTGTTGGCTTAAACTCTGTGTTGACTGAAATTAGAGTAGCAATCCTTGCCTTTTTATGTTTTCAATTTACTTGGTAAATTTTTCTCCATTCCTTTACTTTGAGCCTATGGCTGTTGTTGCATGCCATATGGGTCTCTTGAAGACAGCATAACATTAGGTTTTGCTTCTTTATCCAATTTGCCACTCTGTGCCTCTTAATTGGGACACTTAGCCCATTTATATTCAAAGTTAGTATTGATATGTGCAGATTTGATCGTGTCATCATGCTGTTAGCTGGTTATTATGCAGGCTTATTGATGTGACTGCATTATAGTATTGCCAGTCTATGTACTTAAATGTGTTTTGTAGGGGCTGATAATGGTCTTTCCTTTCCATAGTTAGCACTCCCTTCAGAGTGTTTTTCTTTATTTTTGTCTGACTGAGTTATTTTGGAGAACAGGTCTTCAAGCTCTAAGATTCTTTGTTCAGTTTGTTCAATTCCACTGTTAACACCTACACTTATATTCTGAAATTCTTGAAGTGAGTTTTTCAGCTCTATCAAATCATTTTGGTTCTTTCTTAAAATGGCCATTTCACCTTAATCTCCAGTATCATTTTATTGTATTTCTTAGAATCCTTGGATTGAGAGTCGAATTTCCTGAATCTCAGTGATCTTCATTCCTATACATATTTTCTGAATTCTATTACTGTCATTTCAGCCTGGTTAAAAACTACTGCCAGGGAACTAGTGCAGTCATCTGGAGATACAGAGACTGGCTTTTTTCAGCTGTGTGGGCTAATGTTCCTTCAATCTTTGAAATTGCTGTCCGTTGGATATTTTTTTTTTAACTTTGCTTTTATCTTCCTCGATGTCCTTGGGGATTTGATGGTGGGTTCAGTCAACTGGCTTTATTTCTGGAAGATTTTAGGAGACCAAGGCTCATATCAGCACTCCTGGGCTGCATGTTCTAACCCTAGAGGGGTGGTATTCAGCTCCTGGCTTTGTTTTCTGGCCCCTTGAGGTTAGGAACCTGCTACACTGGAGAGACCAAGGTGTTCCTATACCTCTGGCCCCAATACCCCAATAGGTGGTGCCAGCCAAAGCACTTGTTTGGGCAGTGGCAGTGGGATCCATGCTTGTCGGCATATGCCAGCATCAGTGGTAATGCAGTAGAATGCATGCTCATCAGCTGGGTAGAACACTGGCAGGTACAGTGCTGGTGGCCTCCACAGGCACATTCACACTGGCAGCAAGGGTAGTGCCTAGAACAACCATCTTAAAAGAATAAAACAGCAGGACTCAGTGGCACATGCCTCTAGTCCCAGATACATGAGAGGCTGAGGCTAGGGGATTGTTTGAACTCAAAAGTTTGAGTCCAGCCTTGGCAACTCAGTAAGACTTCATCTCTTTAAAAAAAAAAAATGATTAGAATGTTACAAGAATAAAATTAAGAGGAATATTTTGCAAGCCACTTGTGATGATTACATAGGATCATAACAACACTAAATTATACCAGGCACCATGGCTTATGTCTGTAATCCTAGCATTTTGGGAGGCTGACATGGGTGGATTGCTTGAGCTGAAAAGTTCAAGACAATCCTGCGAAACAAGGTGATAACTCATCTCTACAAAAAAATTAGGTGGCAGGTGCCTGGAGTTTCAGCTACTTTGGGGGCTGAAACAGGAGAATCACTTGAGCCTGGAAGGTTGAAGCTGCAGTGAGCCATGTTTGTGGCACTGAATTCCAGCCTGAGTAATAAAGCAAGACCCTCAAATCTTGTTGAGATTCACTAAGGGTGGCTGGCAAAATATTGGGGAAATATTAGGGAAAGTTAAAAGATTATAGTCTCAAACCTTTTGGAAGGCCAAAAGCTTTTAATGGAATGGGCTGAAGGGAGCCAGTTCATTACATTAGAATTTTAAGTCATAGGGTAAAAGACAGGGACAATAAATCTTCCCCAGTTAGGTCTGTTTACCCCACATCCCTTTGTCTCTATTTTAATTTGTTTGCTCATGTAAACTTTGTGCTGGATGGTCCTCTCAGGGGGAGATCAAAGGGGAATTACCTGCTAATAGTGTTTACTCTGGGCCCCAGAACCAAAAGCTTTTATCATTCGTAAAATCACTTTTAACCATGTTAATTATCCACAAGCGTGTTCATTTAGAACCTCTGTTATTAATCTATACTGAATGAATGTGAAGAGATACAGGAAGTTAGGGTTGGTTAGCTGCAATCGCCCTCTCAAAGCAGTTGACAACCAGCCCTAGCCCACCTGAAATAACTGTACTGTGTGTGAAAGTATATTCATTCATCCATCGTTGAGTCAGGGTCTGCAGGACAAACCTCTGCAGAGGGTGATCAACATCTCAGGTGGTGACCCCAATATGACCAAGCTTTCACTGTCTCAAAAAAAAAAAAAAAAACTAAATCCCAAAAAGCCAAGAAAATGGTGGTGGGGAGGACCAAAGAGCATATGAAACAATAGAATAAAAAATAATAAGATGGTAGATTTAAACACAATGATATTAATAATTATGTTACAAATAAATAGTCTAAATACTCCAATAAAAAGGCTATGATTGTCACACTGGAAGAAAAAGACTTTACTTTATAAATAAGACAATTCCCTAAATCCCAAAATTATGAAGTCATGGAGTAGAAACCCAGCTAGAATGTAGCCTCAGCAGATCTGCAGCCAACAAGGAATAGAAGCAAGAAATAAATCTTTTTTTTGTTATTAAAAGCACTGTAATTTGGGGGTTGTTTCTTCCCCACAGCATAACGTAGGGACAACCCCATTACAGCATGGTGACTTCTATATATTTAACACTCAATGATTAATTTTTTAAGTCTTTTGGAATACAAAAATAAAAGGAAACTATCTAAATCATATCAATTGTATCTTACACAAGGGTGACATTTTAAGCATTTACGTTCATTAAGAAACATTTTAAAATGTTTATTACTATTTCTACTATTTGATATTGCATTGACGTCCTAATTGATGCAACAATAAAAATAAGGATTTGGAAATTGAAAAGGAAGACACAAGTTGGTGTTTCAAGTAGAGACAACTGCTGTCTTTAGATAGCAATTCATGTATAAGGGAGATCAGCAAAACTGATGGATAAAAGGTCAAAACATAAAAATCAATACATGTCTTATAAGCCCATGAAAACAATCAAATTATTTTAGTAGATTACATTATCTTTCAAAATACGTGCTGCTCTACTCCACAGTATACCTCCTTAGGAGAAGATTGTATGTCCCCACCCCTGTGATGCCAAGCTAGGGTATGTGACTCATTTTGACCATTGCCATGTGAGCATAGCGACTTATTCCACTTCTGCAAAGAAGCTCTGTCAGCCACCACATGACTTGCCTGTTCATTCTTCACTCTGCCACAAGACCGAAATATTTCATACAGAAGCTTCTCTATCATTCAGTTCATCCTATGAACTGAATCAGTAGCAACAAAAGAGCAATGGATACATAATAAGAGTAAGAAAGTTTATGAATGTATGATGTGGGAGGGGTAGAATGTACCTAACTTTTTTACTGTCAAATTCTGTTAGTTTATGGTGATATAATGACATCAGTGTGGTAAGAGAAATAGTTGAATTGATAAAACAAACCTACACAAATCAAATCTTACTCTATAGCTATTAACAATTTTTAAAGATACAGGTATGTATTTATCATTCTTTCCAGAGGAAGCTGAAACCATTAGATGTACCTGTCAAAAAGTCCGTGCCTTCTACATTAGGTCAATCCAGAATTATCTTCTCTCCACCATCATCACCCCCAACCAGAGGGTCATAACTTGGATGAGAGAAGGACCTGAGGTACCCTGGAGAATGAAGGCCAAGATATAGCACCCTCAGGGCCTTGTCTCTATCAGAAAATCCTCCAGGCCCTTTCCTTACTTCCCTTAGACCAGGGCTACCCTAAAGGAGTCCAAAGGCCAAGCTGCTGCCTGTACCAAGAAGTCCCTGGACAACTGAAGAAGAGAAATAGCCCTAGAGTCCTAGACACACTGCTCATCGAAGCACAGTCAGCTCAGTTCTCATGTTCAGCCCAGCATCCCCCATGGGATCAGGGACTACTGGCTTCCTGGCCACTCAGTGGCGTCAGCCCCTTTCAGCCTATCCTTCCTTAGCCTTAGCCCCCAGCCTGGATCCCAATGTAAGACTCTCTTGCCAGCCCCCTCTTGAGTTAAAGGAGATTCTTTCTGTGGAATAACAGGAAGGCTATGCTCCTACCATTTGGTTATTAAATAAATGTTGAGCACCTAGCATATACTGGGCACTGTGCTAGACACTGGAAATCCAGTGGTACACAGAGTAAACATGCCCTGTTCTCACTAACAGTTAACATTTAGGGTGTCCTAAATCTGGGAGCCACAGGTCAGTGCCCCATCTTCTAAATCCTATATGGTCTAGAAGTGGTTAGGTGTCTACCAGAATTTAAAACCTTCTAATTACAGAACAATAATCACACCTCTCATTTATAAAGCACACCATACTTAAATTACCTCACTGATCTTAGAAATACACTGGCGCTAGAATGAAAGATTGTTTGCTTAGTTATCATCTTGTCCCAAAGCTGTCCTCTGTGGAGCTTTGGGAAGTGGGAAAAAAGAGAAACGCAGTACGTTAGCTATTCCCAGCCCCACAGTCCTTCACATCAATCAGAAGAGCATGTCTCTATCTCTTTTAGGTATAGGCATAGTATGAAATTTCCTTTGAAAAGGAGGTTTCTGGTCTTAAAAGTAAAATTGAAACCCACTGATGGAGAACAACTTCCTCTCTGGAATATGAAGAAGCCAAGGCACAGAAAGGAAAGTGACCCCAGACAGCCATTTACTGAGTTATCCTCCAAAGCCAGGTTTGAAACCTTGGTCTCCCAACAGCAAGGCCAGTGCTCTTCCAGCCCAGAGATGTGACCTTTCAGAGGAGCAAAAGGCCTTCAAACTCATTTAGCCACCTCCTTCCCCAATAGCTTTCATCCCAACCACCCTAGCTAAGCAAACATCTGGCTACTCATGCAAACCTGGACAGATAATACACAGAATTCAACCACTTTCCTTTTACACCTACATAACACCATGTGTGCAAAGAACACATCTGCCACCTAATGGTCTGTATAATGCTTAATGACAGTTGTCACACACACTTTCCCCATCAGTGCAGGGCAATTCTACTGAGTTCTAAGTTAAACACCTCTACTCTCCACCCCTCTCGGTTTTTCACTGGTCCTCACTATGATACAGCTGGGAGTATATTTACCACACAAGACCCTCTCCTCTGGAAACTCTCCTCACAGCTTAGGGAGGAAGTCCTAGGATGAAATTCTCTTGGATTTTGTGCTGCTAATGCTGACATAACATGACAAGCAATGAAGCAAACAAGACCGCTGGTAGAAAGGCATGTTCTACACCCCAGTGGGAGCTCAAATGAAGATCCACCTAAAGAATGAGCTAAGAGGCCAATCTTCCTAACATGGCCACCATTCTTCTCATGCAGTGAGCTCTGAAAAAAGGGTAGACACAGGAGTCCTGGTGTGTCATCCTTATCTTGGGACCATTTTACGTTTCCTTTGGGGGAAAGCATGACTTCTTTTATCAGTTCTCTGAAACAGTTGACTGACAGGATAGGAAAAAGGAGCACTTCTGTCTAGTTCAGAACCTTCCATGACCTTGATGAAGCTGATAAATAGAAAGTGATGAACCTGAAACAACCAACATCCCTATCTGGTTTTCATCGAATTCTAAGTGACTCCCAGGATTCCCCCCAATTCAAGAAGAACCCTGGAGAAAGCTGATGACTTCCACCCAGAAATGTATTAAATGCAAATAATAAGACTAGTCACGATTTCCCCCAAGACTCACCAGAACTAAGAACTCCTCAAAAACTGTACCTTAAAAGATGTTCAGACTTTACACATCCATCCCTGCTGGCTACACAGCTTAGAGGCATGTTTTAAGAGCATTTCATTTACACTGTGGAAGCCCAAAACAACAGAAAAGAAAAGGAAATATGGAGTTAATGAGTTACTTCACTACAATCACAGTAACTCACTTAACAAAGTGTTCACAGAGCCCTCCTTTACCTGAGTTTGGAGTCCTGAAAGCTAGAATTCCTGTCTATATTTTATTTATATCACCATATGTCCCAATTATCCAGAAGATTCTAAACACTTTTGGAGAACTGGGACCTGGTTTCTAGCCTCTTACCACAGCCCAGCTGCCTTCCTCTGTATTTCCCATCCTTATGTTTGAGCTTGGCAAAATACAGTTAACACACCTCAACAGCCATATTAATCTTCTAAAGACTTCAGGAAGGATTTTCTTACTAACTCGTCACCTCTCAACCTCACACAATCCAGTTCAAGTCATGAGAAGATTGTTCAAGGGTCCTATATTGCATGATCAGAGGCAGCTTCTATAGGTATAAACTCAGCAGTGCAATTCAACCACAGTCAGAGAGGACTCCCCATGTATAAAGTACCTGGCTAGATTCTAGAGGTTCAAAGACAAACAGGATAAAGTCCTTGATTGAGACACCCAAATTACCATAGAAGCAGTAGATATACAAAGGGTTATCTATAACAATACAGTAAAAGGTACAATAGATGTATGTGTAAATTGCTGTTAGAACATAAATAAGAAAGAAATTTACTCTGTCTTAGTGAAGGGAGAAGGCAGATTAATGTCAGGGCAGAGTTATAGTTGTGCTGAGTTATGCAAAATGAGGAAGAGTTTTCCAAAAAGCTCAAGAGGGGAGGGCCTTTTCAGAGAGGAGAAAGAGTACAAGCCTTGGTCCAGAAGTGACAGAAGAGCATGATATGGGAGAGAAAGAGGAAATGTACTGAAGGACCTAAAGGAAAGAGACTGAAGATGAGACTGGAGAAGGGGCCTGAATTTCTTTTGTGAACCCCTTTACAGGGAAGGCTAAGGCATCTGAACCTGATCCTTAAAACAGTATATTGGGAAGCCCTTCCTTGCGTAAAGATACAGAAGCTAATGGATTTATCCTTGTATCATTTACCCAATGGGATTTCATAATTGTTATGGACCAGTGATTACTATGTGTTTTCTATCTTTATTCTGAACCAACTTGGTTGAGTAGGGCTTCCAGAAGCTTTTAAATCATAGAAAAAAAATATAAAATACAAAAAGAGCCACATGGAAAATAGTAAGAAGTTCTAAAATAAAATGAAGTTCAAGTCTTAAAAGGGGGAGACAGAGAATATAAAACAGAAACATTATTTGAAGTTCAAAAGACCAAGAAATTTTCAAGCGAATAAAATACATCAAGCTACAGAATTTTAAAAGTATAAATTTTAAAAAGAAAAATAAAAACACACCTTGCCATATTATAGTAAAATGCTGAAAACATTTTAGTAGAGTAAAAAAGGAGCAAGAAGATTGGAACCTGGTTTCTTCTTATAAGAACAATGGAAGCCATAAGACAATACAATACTATCATTTAAGGTGCTGAAAATACACACACACACACACACACACACACACACACACATATATAGTGTTTTTTTTAAAATAGCTACCAACTTAGTATTCTATATCTAAAGAACATATTCTTTAATACTGGAGGTGAAATGTTTCCAAATAAACAGAAAACTGACAAAATTCTTTGCCAAAAGAACCACAAGAAAAATATTTATATAAAGTTATTCAAACTAATAAAGTATTTTTTCAGCAAAATTACTCAAATATAAGAATGAATCAAATGAAAATAAATGATAAATATATGAGTAAATCTAAATATTATCTATATAAAGCAATAACAATAATATCCCAGTAGGATTTTAAATATGTTACAATGATAACATAAACAATTAAAGGGGACTAAATAAGTTAAAATTGTCTAATGTCCTTGAATTCTCTGGGAAGTGGAAAGAGTACTAACTTAGACTACTTTTAACAAATCAAGACTTTATTTTTTTCATCTCCAGGGCAACTATTAAAAGAATAGAAAAATAACATACAACTAGCAAGCAGAAAGAGAAGCCAAATTAAATAATTAAGAAAATCCAGAAGAAGAATGGAAAGAAAAGGAACATATAACAGGTGAAACAAACAGAAAACAGGTAGTAGGGTTGTAGGTTTCACATCAACTATATCAATTACTACCTAAATGGGATTGTGGTAAGAATTAAATGGCAGAGCATATGAAAAGCATTTAATGAGACCAATGGAACAGAACAGAGGCCTCACAGGAAATACAACATACCCACAACCATCTGATCTTCGACAAACCTGACAAAAACAAGCAATGGGGAAAGGATTCCCTGTTTAATAAATGGTGTTGGGAAAACTGGCTAGCCATGTGCAGAAAGCAGAAACAGGACCCCTTCCTGACACCTTACACCAAAATTAACTCCAGATGGATTAAAGACTTAAACATCAGACCTAATACCATAAAAACCTTAGAAGAAAATCTAGGCAAAACCATTCAGGACATAGGTGTAGGCAAGGACTTCATGACCAAAACGCCAAAAGCAATGGCAACAAAAGCCAAAATAGACAAATGGGACCTAATCAAACTCCACAGCTTCTGCACGGCAAAAGAAACAGTCAGTAGAGTGAATCGGCAACCAACAGAATGGGAAAAAATTTTTGCAGCCTACCCATCTGACAAGGGGCTGATATCCAGAATTTACAAAGAACTAAAGCAGATCTACAAGAAAAAAACAAACAAGCCTATTCAAAAATGGGCGAAGGATATGAACAGATACTTTACAAAAGAAGACATACAGGAGGCCAACAAACATATGAAAAAATGCTCATCATCACTGGTCATCAGAGAAATGCAAATCAAAACTACATTGAGATACCATCTCACACCAGTTAGAATGGCGATCATTAAAAAATCAGGAAACAGATGCTGGAGAGGATGTGGAGAAATAGGAACACTTTTACACTGTTGGTGGGAATGTAAATTAATTCAACCATTGTGGAAGACAGTGTGGCGATTCCTCAAGGACCTAAAAATAGAAATCCCATTTGACCCAGCAATAAAGGATTATAAATCATTCTACTACAAGGACACGTGCACACGAATGTTCATTGCAGCACTGTTTACAATAGCAAAGACCTGGAACCAACCCAAATGCCCAACGATGATAGACTGGATAGGGAAAATGTGGTACATAAACACCATGGAATATTACGCAGCCATCAAAAACGATGAGTTCACGTCCTTTGTAGGGACATGGATGAACCTGGAAACCATCATTCTCAGCAAACTGACACAAGAGCAGAAAATCAAATACCGTATATTCTCACTCATAGGCGGGTGTTGAACAATGAGAACACATGGACACAGGGAGGGGAGCACTACACACTGGGGTCCGTTGGGGGGAAATGGGGGAGGGGCGGGGGGTTGGGGAGGTGGGAAGAGATAGCATGGGGAGAAATGACAGATACAGGTGAGGGGACGGAAGGCAGCAAACCACACTGCCATGTGTGTACCTATGCAACAATCTTGCATGTTCATCACATGTACCCCAAAACCTAAAATGCAATTAAAAAAAAAAAGAAAAGCATTTAATGTAGTGCCTAGCATAATGTATAGTAAGTGCTCAATAAATATTAGATATTACAACCAAAAAATGCACCCCAAAAATGATCTAATTAAAAGACAAAATTATCATATTGTACTGAAAAACAACTATACACTGCTTACAAGGAAAATGCCTTAAATATAATGATACAGAAAAGTTGAAAGTAAGAAGATGAAAACATAGATGGTTTGCAGACACTAACAAAAAAGCAAAGCTGATCTAACTTCACAAAGAAAACTTTAAAGACGGGAATATTACTAGAGATTTTGGAAGACATGTAATCATGTTAAAAGGTCAATTCGTTGAGAAGACTAATAATTCTAAACCATATGCATCTAATAATATAACTTCAGAATATATAAAGCAATAATCAACAAAAATTCTCAATCATAGTGGAACGTTTTAACATATCTCTATTTGTACAACAGGCACTTCTATTAATATAATGGCAGATTAAAATATCTATGTGCATATTAAGCACCTCTTGTACCTGTCTCGCATTCTCTTGGCCCACATTTTTACTCCAGTCATTGCCATAGCAATCAGCTTCCCACGATGCAACTGGATGGCACCTTGCCAACACTGTATTATGCATCTCTCACTTTCTGATCTGGAATATCTCTGCTGCCTCTATATGAACACTTACAAAAATGTTCTCATTCATTTTGATATATACAAAAAATCTATATGTCAAGTAAATTAATCTTAAAATTAAGAATTTTGTTCATCAAAAGATAAGAGGGTAAAAAGGCAAACCACAAAACTGAAGAAAACATTTGCAATAAATGTATTTAACAAAAGACTTATATCCAGAATATACAAAGAACCATAAGTCAGTAAGAAAAATACAGACAATGCAATTTTACATGAACAAAATTTTAAATACACACTTATCACAATGGATATTGAACTGGCCAATATATATGTAAAATATTTTTCAACCCTGTTGGTCTCTAGATAAATGCAAATTTAAAGCCACAGTAAGATACCATTACACAACCTCCAGAAGTGGCACCAAAATATACAAACAATACCAAAACTTATGTGCACTACTGATAGGAGTGGTACAATCCCTTTGAAGAAAAAATATTTTGTTCAATGAATGCTTATGTTGAGCATGGCAATTCCTTTCTAAAGATACATAACAGAAATGCATACATCTATGTACCAAAGACATGAATAAGAAAGTTTCAGAGGAGATCCAGTCCCAATAGCAAAAACTAAATTGACTAATTGACAATAAGACAAATTTCAGTATCCAGCAGGATTAATATATAAATTATAGTGTAATCATTTAATGGAACAGTAATTATCAATAAGAATTGAGGAATAACATTTCACACAAATATATGGATGAATCTTAATAATGTTAAACAAAAGGAACCAGACACAAAAGGGTACTTATTGATTGATTCTATTTAAATAAAAAGGTAAATCAAACAACTGGTAAACAAACAGGTATAATAGACTGATTTATCTAAGGTAACAGAAGTCAAAGTAGAAGTTACATTTCCGGAAAAGAAAGGCAGTATCTGAGAAGGAATTCTGAGATGCTAGCAATGGTCTATCATTTGATCTAGGTTGCAATTTTATGAGTATGTCACTTTGTAATAATATGTTGGTACTACACCTAAGATTTGTACACTTTGGTATGCTTGTATCATTCTTCAATAAAAAGTTTATTTTAAACTGCCTGAAAATACCATACATGTTTGTGTAGCTATAGTGCAAAAAGAAGTCTCATAAGCTGCTGCTAAAAGCATAAATTGGTACAATAATTTTGGAAACAATTTGGCATTTCCTATTAAAGCTGAAGAGATGCATATGCTTTGGCCCAGTGATCGTACTCCTAGATAACAGGCCATAATGTCACGTACAAATGCACTCCAGGACACATGTTCAGGAATGCTTTTCCTGGCATTAGGTGCATAATTTAAAGAAACAAGATAGAAGACAAATGTCCATCATCTGTTGATAGGTAAATTGTGGTATTCACACAATGAAAACAATGAACTACACGCAACAACATAAACAGATCCCACTTAATACATAATATTAAGTGAAAGAAGCTAGTTACAAAATAATACATACATATTATCCCATTTATATAATATTCAAAATAGACTAAAGTAAATTATATTTTATAGAGGTATACATGCAGGTGGTAAAAATATAACTACTTCACTTTTCCAAGCTCAGGAGCCAAATGGATTTTAAAAAGTAAGGAATTATCACAGAAGTCAGTCAGGCTAACAGTTATTTCTAGTGGAGGTATATTTCGTGGCATATTAGCCCTTACTAACTCAGTTCTTCTCCAGCCTCATCTTCCACCATTCCTGCCCTTTTTCACTCAACTCTATGCCGGACACTTTATGTAGTTCCACAAACATCCTTCCTCTCTCTCGCCCTCTTTGCATAGGTCACTACTTCTGCACAGTAAGCCCTGTCTCAACTTGTCCAATGATAAAATCTAACCTATCTTTGAGATCTCAGCTCAAATGAAGCTGTCACTGTCTTCCCAGGACAGATTCAAGAGCTTCTCTTATCACCCCACAGCATGTTATACATCTCTCACTGAATGAAGCACGTGGCTATTTGTGCTGTAGTTATGAGCTTGCAGACTGTGATATTCTTTGTCTCACCAGGGTCTGGTATCTAGAGAGTGAGTGGCATTGTATTAGAACCCCAGAACCTGGGAGGAATAGAGAATTTTGATAGTCAGGCTGACACAAATATTGTCACTGAAAGAACTCATAAGACAGCAGGAGAAAAAGAATAGAAGGTTGAAGCTGGGTAAGGTAGAGCTAGTCATGTATCAGGTGGTTCTCATGGAATCCAGGCCATACAAAAAAAGGTTATAATATTAGGGGGAGTTGAACTGGAGGAATACACAGAAATTGTGGCACGTGAGGTCCCACAACACAAAATGAGGATGCAACTAACTGCTCCAGTGTAACACAGAAAGCATGTTATTCTCACAAGCCTGGGAAGCCCCAGGACACAGAACCACTGCTCCTCAGATTAGGGGCTGGGAACAGAGTGGTGGCTCCCAGAATCTCTCAGATACTGTGATAGGATTGGGGCAGGTGGAAGACTGTTCCAATTACTAAGAGGTTCTCTTTTTATTTCTTTGGCCTTTTAGAGTCCTGGCACAACTTAAAGGAAAACAATTCTGGTTCACAAGCTCTTGGATAAGGTTACTGATCTCGGGGGCTAATAACATTAATACTAGCAACTAACTTTGAGTGCTTACTATGCCTGATACTTTCCAAAAAAAAATATATTTAATCCTCACTATCCTTAAGCACATTTTACAGATGTGAAAATGGGGAGCTAAGAGAGAGAAAGAAATGCACCCAAAATCACAAAGCTAGTAAGGGGTGCTACCAGGACTGCAATGCAGTCTGATTCCAGAGCTCTTAACTGGGTATTAATACTTAATTCACCTCATTCCCAAATGCATGGTGTGAATAAGACTTTTGTAGGAAAAAGATGTACCCTTTCCCAAGTCTCAACAATGCAATCTTTGCTGTTAATCAGGGACATCTGTCCTGAGAAATTCACCACTCCTTTCTCCTTACGACATTCACCTTACAGGCACTGAAAGATCAGTCTTTCACAAGAGATTTTGATACTTAGAGCACTTCCCTATGGCAGTATCAATAGACTAGCCAAATGTTCAGAACTGTGTCAGTCATGCATAACTTCTAGGGGAAGGAGTAAGGTTTTCCTGGATGTATGTGTTAAGAGATTTAAAAAAAAATACAGGAATAAAGAGCAAATGAAAGGAAGAATCATTACCTGAGACAACAGTGATTTCAGATCCTGGAGAGCTAAATGGAGACTCCTGAGTAGTCCCTCCATTAAGGGAGTACTCACCCTAACTGAAACCACATATGGGGGGGCATATAAAAGATACTTTGAGCCTTGGCCCTCTGACTCATGCCACACTGGCTCAGGAGTTGGCTGACTCCATTCTTGGCAGCAGCCACAAATCAAACAAGCTTCGTGTAGGCATGTGAAAAGGACAGTTTGTGACATTAAAGACCTATTCTAAATCCCACCAGATATGAGAAGATCACCACTGATAGATTTGATTTTAAGATGCAGAGGACTTGTCGTTACTGGCCTGGACAATGCTGAGAGCTGATAGAGGGACAGGCAGCATCACAAGGTTTAATGAGAGAAGCATCCCAGATTAAGAGACTGTACCCAAACCCATGGGAAAGGGATGGTTTAAGGACTGCTTAGAATGAACACTGAATAAATGGGGAGACTGGTGAAAGGAGGTAAGACAGAGCAGGAAACAACATAAACCCAGCTGTTCTCGGGTCTGCAATGAATCTGCAGCTGAAGAAAGAAAGCCAAATAAGAGCCAGGTGTGGTGGCTCACTCCTATAATCCCAGCACTTTGGGAGGCTGAGGTGGGCAAATCACCTGAGGTCAGGAGCTCGAGACCAGCCTGGCCAACATGGCAAAACCCAGTCTCTGCTAAAAATACAAAAAATGGGCCAGGTTTGGTGGTGCATGCCTGTAGTCCCAACTACTCGGGAGGCCTCACCTGTGAGGCCTGAGACTATAACAATCCTAGAAGAAAATCTAGAAAAAACTATTTTGGACATTGGCCTGGGTAAAGATTTATGAACAAGACCTCAAAAGCAATTGCAACAAAAACAAAAATAGAAAAATGGAACTTAATTAAACTAAAGAATTTCAGCACAGCAAATCAACCTACTGAATGAGAGAACCTACAGAATGAGACAGACCTACAGTGCAGACAACATACAGAATGAGAGAAAGTATTTGCAAATTATGCATTCAATAAAGGACTAATGTATTAGAAACCCAAACAAGTCAACAAGAAAAAAAGGACTCCATGTTTGGGTCCCCTTCCGCAAACACTCTCGTGGAAGCCATCTTTCTCTCTCCTGGATTTCCCCTCTGGGGTCCCCTTCCACACTCTCTCGTGGAAGCCTGTCTTCCCCTCCTAAACTCCATCTCTCTCTATTGCCTTCCACTCAGTGTGGAAGCTGCTTTCCTCTCCTGGATTCCATATTTCTGGATTCTCTCACTCAGCGTGAGAGTTAGCTGTTTCTTTCTCTCTCCTCCCGTTTCTCTCTCTCTTTCTCTCTAAATAAATCACTTTCTACAAACACATTTGAGTCCAGCGTTTACTGTACACTGCGCCGTGGTCTCCTCTCTCATTCTTGAGAGGGCAGGAGGCCAAGAACCTGGAGAAACATCCTCTCAGGGGAACCAAGGGCACCCTGAACCCCAATAGTACATTTTGGAGAGCCAGCCAGGAGAGGGGTTCAACCAGGAAAGAGGTACAGCCAGAGAAGATGTCAAAATTACGAGTAAAACCAACCCCATTCTGTCCTGTCTCTTAAGCTGCCGTAGCCGGGCAGGGCTGTGAGGAACCTGAGCGGCGGCCCCTCAGGGCACGGCCCAGCCCCTCTAAAGCTGCACGGCCCAGCCAGAATTAAAAGCATAAGTTTTTTACCTTCAAGCTCTCTGTCTTCCGTCTCCTTCTCTGTCCTGCGGATATTATCTCTGGGACCAAAACCTGAGGGTGCCTGTGGGGCGGAGCGGGCAAGCATGGCCGGGGCCTTTCACTCCTCACTGGCAGTTAACAAGCCAAGCCCCGGGGCACAACTGAGCGCAGCTGTGTGCTGGAGAAAACAGCCCGGAGAGGAGAGGTAGGACCGGAGCCTGTGGGGGCCGGGGAGCATGGCAGCCTGGCACATGGCTCTGGCAGGCCTCTCCAGCATTCCCCAGTCCCAGGCAGCAGGGTAAAAAGGCTCCCGAGGACATTTGCCTGCCGGCCACGGGTCCCTGTGTGGGCAGTAGCTCGGGGAGTGGCTCAGGCGTGCAGGTGGTTCTGACGGGTCAACATGGCGACTGAAAGCCCTGGGGGTTGAGAAAAGCATGGCGGCCCAGCAGCCACAAACACGGCTTTTAAACTAACACAGCAAGCGGCTTTTTTCCTCTGCCGGTGTGCAGCTTTGAGGAAAAGTCAGTTGCCGAAGCAGCTGCTGGCCATCAGCCCCACCTGGCTTTTAGGCAGACCACACCACCTCAGGGTGCAGCAGTCACATTCAAAATACGGCTTAAGAAAGCTTTCTGCCTTTCATTCATGCAAGTGACCTGTTTGTACCATTGGTTAAGGTGCCCGGTGTGCAACTGCAAGGTTGCTAGTTCAAATCCATGGTGCAGCCAGTCTTGAATTGGTGAGACCTTTTGGGGAAATTCAGAAGCTGAAGGCTATGGGACTTTGTGTTTGGTATATAATTTGTCTTGCTTAGGATTGGCTCTCTGTCTGAGAGAACTTTCCCATCTGGGAGATCACAGTTAAACTGGTTCCTGGGCCAAACAGTTAACGGCAGGTCTCACAACCTTCAGAGCATTTTCCTACAATGGAAAATGGGTAAGGGGAGAGAAGGTCCCAGTCCTGAGAGTATTATTCCAGCCTCAGCCACACCTGGCCTGCCTTCTTTGAGCTGTGTGCTCTAATGACCCCTCCCTAGAAATTTACCCTTCTGGGGCAGTTTTATAATCTGGCTTGTATAAATTGGACTTTTCCTGGGAAATATTGGTACTTATATCCTGAGCCTCACTGGCCTCACTGGGGCTCCTTGGTACGTGACCACCCACCCTGACAGCTCCTCGTTTCATGCCTCTAGGTAATCACTGGAGGTCATGCAGGCAGTGAGTGGTCCTATGATGCTGGTAGGTCATGATTGGAATCCAGTACAAGGGAGGCCCTCTGATAAGATGGATCATACATCTTGAGCACACGAAATTTCGGGGTACTAACTGAAAGACATTTCATTTCAGTACCCATTTTACCTGGGGGACGCCTCAGGTCGAAGCGGCTGTAATTTCTTTAACTGAGAGTGCGGGCATCCCTTGTGTTCAATTTCAGATGGGTGCTTCTATTCCCAAGCTCAAGTCTCCATTAAAATGTATACTGGAAAATTGGGACCAATTTAGCACACAGTCTTTAAAGAAGAAGCAGCTTATTTTTCTCTGCCAAGCAGCATGGCCAAATTACCCTCTGCCAAATGGAAAATCTAACCTCCAAAGGGAAGGGAAGAAAACCCAACAGTTTTCCTTGAGTGATTGCGGGAGGTTTAAGGAAGTACAACCCCCTGTCACCAGACTCCATAGAGGGTCAGTTAATACTAAAGGACATGGTTATTACTTATTCAGCAGCAAATATCAGGAGGAAGCTCCAGTAGCTGGCTTTGGGACCAGAGCAGAGCCTAGAATCATTACTGAACCAGGCAACCTCCGTGTTTTATACTAGAGACCAGGAGGAACAGGCTGAAAGAAATACAAGAGATCAGCCTTAGTCATGGCTTTCAGGTAAGCAGACCCCAGGGGCTCAAATGAGGGAAAGGCTTGGGCTAGCCATCAGTCTGGCAGAACTTGTTACCAGTGCAGTCTGAAGGAACACTCTGTAAGAAATTGTCCCCAGAGGAATGGACCACCATCTCATCCATGCTTGCTGTGCTGAGGGAATCACTGGAAAGCACACTGTCCCAGGTAATGAAGGTTCCCAGGGCCTGAGGTGTCTGATCAGATGACCCAATGGCAGGACTGAGGGTTCCTAGAGCAAGTACCAGTACGAGTCGTCACCCTCACAGAGCCCTGGCTAAAGCTGACCATAGACGTCCAGGAAGTCAGTCTTCTCCTGGACACTGCATGGCCTTCTCAATATTTCTCTCCTGCCCTGGAGACTTGGTGCTTATTAATTCTCTCCCTTCAGACTCCCCCTCTCTAGGCCCATCCTGGGAAGGACCATTTTCGGTCATTCTGTCCACTCCAACAGCAGTTAAGGTAGTGGGAACAGAATCATGGATTCATCACACTCTGCTGAAGCCTTGGATACCCCCTGAGGAAAGTCACAGACCCTCCACTCCGTAGCCTGAAGTTCCAGGAGACGACCCTTCATCCACCTGCGAGCTCTTAGATCAACATCTGCTTTTCCAACAAGATCCTCAGGGAAGTAACCACTCATGACTAATTTATACCCTGGCATTAATAGGACTATAACCCTCAACTTTGCCATCTCTCAAACTACGAGTATCCTTTTCATAGTGAGAAGGGAGCCTGCCTCTTTCTAGGAAAAACGCTGCTATTTTGTAAACCAAACCATAAGGTCACAAATAATCCCGCTGCTGGAACCCTGGATGTCCTTGGCTCATGAGCTCTATCATGGACCTCTAGATCAACCTGCACCCCTGAAAGTCTCCCCTCTGGAGGAAATCTCAACTGCAGAGTCCCTTCTATGACCCATTTCAGCAGGAAGTAGTTACAGAGGACTCACGCCCGTTTTCCAACAGAAGTTGGGTTTTCCTGTTTAGAGGAAGGGAATAAGGGAAGGTGTTCTTTTTCCATGGCCCACAAGGGGGTGTAGTTTTTTGTTTGTTTGTTTGTTTGTTTGTTTGAGACAGAGTTTTCGCTCTTGTTACCAAGGCTGGAGTGCAATGGCGCGATCTCAGCTCACCGCAACCTCCGCCTCCTGGGTTCAGGCAATTCTCCTGCCTCAGCCTCCTGAGTAGCTGGGATTACAGGCACGTGCCACCATGCCCAGCTAATTTTTTGTATTTTTAGTAGAGAGGGGGTTTCACCATGTTGACCAGGATGGTCTCAATCTCTCGGCCTCGTGATCCACCCGCCTTGGCCTCCCAAAGTGCTGGGATTACAGGCTTGAGCCACTGCGCCCGGCGGGGGCGTAGTTTTAAGAGGAAGAATTTCCCAGCGCCATGCCCCAGTCTCATCTCTCTCCATCCGGGAGATTTAACGGTGAATTTCGTGGGTGTGGAAGAAACTAAGAGTCAGTCACTCCAGCAGAAGTTCTAAGGAACTCCTTTCATTGGCCAGGGGTTTTGGAGAAGGTGAGCGTTCCTCCCAGTTTAAAAGTCCCCTTCTTCCACACCCCTTCAGACTCCATGTTTGGGTCCCCTTCCAGGAACACTCTCGTGGAAACCATCTTTCTCCCCTCTGGGGTCCCCTTTCACATTCTCTTATGGAAGCCTGTCTTCCCCTCCTAAACTCCATCTCTCTCTATTCCCTTCCACTCAGTGTGGAAGCTGCTTTCCTCTCCTGGATTCCATCTTCCTGGATTCTCTCACTCAGCGTGAGAGTTAGCTGTTGCTTTCTCTCTTCTCCTGTTCTCTCTCTCTCTCTCTCTCTCTCTCTCTCTCTCTCTCTTTCTCTCTCTCTCTCAATAATCACTTTCTACAAACAAACAAATAATAATCATCATCTTATTTAAAAGTAGGCAAAAACCAGGCACAGTGGCTTGCACCTGTAATCCCAGTACTTTGGGAGGCTGAGGTAGGTAGATCACTCAAGGTCAGGAGTTCCAGACCAGCCTGGCCAACAGAGTGAAACCCCATCTCTAATAAAAATACAAAAATTAGCCAGGCGTGATGGTGGGCATCTGTAATCCCAGCTACTTGGGAGGCTGAGCAGGGGAATCACTTGAACCTGGGAGGTGGAGGTTGCTGTGAGCCGAGATCATGCCACAACACTCCAGTCTGGGCAAAAGAGCAAGACTCTATATTTAAAAAAAAAAAAAAAAAAAATGAGCAAAGGACATGAACAGACATTTCTGAAAAGAAGACAAACAGCCAACAAACATTTTTTCTTTTTTTTTTTTTTTTTTTGAAGACGGGGTTTCACCATGTTGGTCAGGCTGGTCTTGAACTCCTGACCTCAGGTGATCTGCCCGCCTTGGCCTCCAAAGTGCTTGGACTACAGGCGTGAGCCACCGTGCCCAGCTGTATTTTTTAAATGTTCATCATTAATCATGAGAGAAATGCAAATCAAAACCAAAATGAGTTACCATCTTACACCAGTCAGAAAGGCTATTAATAAAAAGTCAAAAAAAAAAAAACAGATGCTGGCAAGGATGCAGAGAAAAGGAAATGCTTATACACTGTTGGTGGGAGTGTAAATTTCCTATGAAAAACAGTATGGAGACTCTGAAAGAACAAAAAATAGAACTAGCATTCAATCCAGCAATCTCAGTACTAAACACCTACCCAAAGGAAAAGAAATGTTACAGCTCAAAGATTCCTGCACTTGTATGGTTATCACACTATTCACAATAGCAAAGTCATAGAATCAACCTAAGTGTTCATCAATGGTTGACTGGATAAAGAAAATATCCAGTCACACACACACACACACACACACACACACACACACACACACCACGGAATACTATGCAGCCATAAAAAGGAATGAAATAATGTCCATTACAGCAACATAGATGGACCTGGAAGCCATTGTCCTGAGTGAAATAACTCAGAAACAGAAAATCAAATTCTGCATGTTCTTACTTATAACTGGGAGCTAAAAAATGGGTACACATGGACATGAAGATGAAAATAGTAGATACCAGGAACTCCAAAGCAGAGGAACTGAAAAATTATATATTCAGTACAATATTTCACTAGAAGCCCAAACTTCGCCATCACACAATATATCCATGTAACAAACCTGCATATGTACCCACTGAATCTAAAATGAAATAAAAATAATGTTAAAATTATAATAATAAGGATCACACCTTATAAAAATTGAGGGAAATGGTTTGTTGTTGGTCTTGTTTTCCTTCTACGGTCCAGGACAGCAGGATGATATAAGGAAAGATCATGCAATTGGATACAGGTTTATAGTCTACAAAATTTTGTCAAGTGATTCAAATTATATGAGTCTCAGTTTCTCACCTGTAAAATAAAAACAATAATACTTCTCAGGCTTGATTTGAGGGTGAATGAGATAAAGGATACATCTGAACTCTACCATATGTCATGGGTTAAAAGATGCACAATATTCATTTTAATGTCTTCACAACAGAAATGAACCTAGTAATCAATGATACATTATTGTTCAATTTGGAACACTTTTATTCTTCCTGAGTGGCACATAAAATAATGAGAGTCCAGGGTAACTTCAAATAATGACAGCTGCAGGTATCAATTTATTCTCAAACCAAGTGTGACTCTCAATGCACAAGTGGACAACCCCGACCCCTCTAGAGAACACAAGTGTTCTCCTTTATACATTCTATTTTTTTCTCCATTCATTGGGCTAACTCTTCATCCCACAACCCTTATTATTCATATTAGTGGAATGGAAAAAGCATGAGTTTCAGAACCAGACAAATTAAGTTTTGGCTCAGCTGCTATGTGACATCCTGAAATTCCATTGAGTGCTCCATAACTGTGTATTATAATAACACGAACCCCAAAAGACTGTTAATGAAGATTAAATGAGAAGATACATGTAAAGTCCTAGCAGTGTCAAACACATCGTAAATTCATCCTTTATTTTTGGTGAAAGGACCCAGATATAATAAGCCAAATATTATATAATTACATTTATGTCCAGAATAGGCAAAATACATAGAGACAGAAAGTAGATTATTTATAGATTATTTGTTGCCAGGGTGGGGAGCCTGTCCCAGAAATCCTCTACCACCCACATTGCTCCTCCTCTCTCTGGGACTAGCATTCCATGGACCCTCCCTCTGTGGAGAGGTGGAGAATGGGAGTGACTTCTCATGGATACACGTTTCTTTATGGGGTGATGAAAATGTTCTAGATTAAATAGTGGTGATGGTTGCACAACCTTGTGAGTTTGCTAAGAGGCACTGCATTGTATGTTTTCAAAGGGTGATTTTATGGTATGTGAATTATGTTTCAGAAAAAATATAGAAAGAAAAATTTTAAAATAAAAATAAATTCTCCCATTTTCCTTCCTCTTCTTACCATCACATTCCTTTCTTCTGATTGTTAGAATTGAAAGAAGGGCTGATACCTAGATCAGGGTCTAGAAAACTATGGTCTGGTCAAATTAGTCTCCCACCTCCTTTTGTAAATGAAGTTTTACTGAAAGACGTTCACATCCAGAGTTTACAAATTGTCCATGGTTGCTTTTGCGCACACAGCAGAGTTGAATAGTTGCTACAGAGACTATTTGGCTCTCAAAGTCAAAAATACTTCCTACCTGGCTGTTTACAGAAAAGTTCGCTAATCCCTGCTTAGAATGGGTGCTACGGCACCTAAAACTCCCCCCTCCATGTGTGTTACTATTCTACTTCTAGAGAGCTGTTCTGAATGACAAGTGTCCATGCCTCATCCTAGGACTCTTGGAAACTGACAGCAAGTTCTACACCACCAGAGCAGAGAGTAGAGTCCTGAGAATTTCTAATGAGGAAGACAACCATGTCAGCATGAAAGACAGAAATGTCATCAGGTGGTTTCTGTGGCATCAAACCCTCCCCTTTCTTCTACTTCTAGGACTATAAAAGCAGGGGTCAGTGAGGGAGTGACAGAAGGACTTATCATGGTTAGCATGGGCCATATCACAGGGAAAATGCAGGCCCTGCTCATTTTGCTGGTCTTCCTCTTGTCTCCTGAAGTCAGAGCTGGTGAGTCTAAGGTGCAGCTTCCTATCCTCTAGGTCCTCAGCCCCTATTCCAAAATCGTTAACCTGGGTCAGAGAAGACCCTAAAATAATACTGCAGGATATCTCAGCAAGTGTTCCAAAGGGAGATCTCTGCCTAGAAGAGTCATATTCTTTCCTGCAGTTGATGACAATGTCCCAGGGACAAGAAGACCGGGTGGAGAAAGAATCAGAGACTGACTTTGGAAGTTTCCCTTAACCTACTTTGCTCAAAATGCCCCCAATTCTTATCCATGGCCCTTTTCTCGTATTGAGGAGGGCAGGATGAGGACATGAGGAAATGTCTAAAGGAAATGACAACTCAGAATCAAGACTGGCTGTTGTGTTTTGAATGTAAGATGAGGATAGTCACGGTGGATTGGGATAAGGAAAGCCAATAAAAGGATGCCTGCGAGGCTGAGCTCCCTGAGATAAGGAGAAGGTTTGGATGGAATCCCTCAGCTTTAATCCATCTTCCTCACCCAGTGCTCTGCTGCAAGGCTCTGTAATCCTGTATCTGGGGACTTGGGGTTCTCTGTTTCGGAGGAGATTATCAGTGGCATTGAGTCTAAGCCACACTCCTGCCCCTATATGGCCCATCTGGAGATCTTCACCAACCAGGGTTATGTTTTCAACTGTGGTGGGTTCCTCATAAGTCAGGAATTTGTCATGACAGCTGCTCATTGTAAAGGAAGTTAAAACACCTTTAACTTGCTATTTTTCATGTGAGAAACTGTAGGAACCAGAGTTACACACAACTTTGAAGTGGCCTGAAGAGAGGTTCTTCTTTTTTGCTCACCACTAGATGGTCAGCAATGTATATTTGGAGAAACTTCCCATTTCATTGGTCATCTCCCTCTCCAGAGGCCAGGTCAGCCCAGCGCCAGGCAGACCAACACTGCCCTGTCATCCTGGTGCCAACAAATCTCCTTCAGTCCCACATGTCTGCCATGACCCTGCGCTTCCCAAAACAACTATAACCCTTGGGAGGAACTTCTAACCTATGTAAAATCTGAGTTCCCCAAATGCCATTGCACTGTGGTAGACGAGGGCCTGGAGTTTCTTTGCTCAGAACAGGCCCTTCTCCAAGAGACCAGCGCCTTTTCCTGACTTTCTTTTCCCTACCAACAGGACTCTTACTGTCACTCTGGGAGCTCATGACATGAAACGGCAAGAATCCACGTGGCAGAAAATAGAAGTCAAAAAACAATTTCCTCACCCAAATTACGACTTTTTTACCAAACTCCATGACATTATGTTACTGCAGGTACCACTATCTTTCTTGCACTTCTCAGTTCCCCCTTCCTTATCTCTTCTCCTGGCCTGTGCCTTTCTCATGTTCTCGTCCAACCCCGTGTCACTGTCACCCTGTTAGGGAGAAACTTGGGAGCCTTTCCCAGAAACCCTCTACCACCCACATCTCTCCCCCTCCCTCTGGAACTATCAGTCCATGGACCCTCGCTCTTTTCACAGCTACAAACCAAATCCAAGCTAACCCATGCTGTGGGGACAATTCCCCTGCCCACCCCATCTATGTTTGTTCAACCTGGAAGAATGTGCTGGGCTGCTGGCTGGGGAAAAACAGGAGTGACAGAGCCAGTGTCGAATACTCTGAGAGAGGTGAAGCTGAGACTCATGGATGCCAAGGCCTGCTCCCACTTTCTGTTTTACAGTCATAGACTGCAAATCTCTGTGGGCAATCCCAGGAAGACAAGATCAGCATTCAAGGTGACCACAGACCTACACTTCCTCCCCACACAGGGAGACAGCATCTTCCTGAGGTTGGGGCAAGGGTGGTCAAGAATGTGCCTAGTACAGTGATGAGTGTCTGTGTTCATGGGTTTTAGAATGTGTAAACTGGGAGCCTCCTTCTGGCTTCCATCTTCCTATACCCATGTCCTGCCTCTAAACTTCCCAACCAGTCTCCTATACAGGAGTCCAGCAGAGAAAGGAAAAGGGTGCAGGGAAAAGGGATCTTGAGTTTTGGGCCTATGCAAGAAAAAGGAATAAGGCATCAACCCCTAACTTGTGACTCCATGAGGAGCCAGGATTCCTGGCCTGACTCTGGAAAAGATGACATCGGCTCATGATATGCTTTTTCTAACCCACAGGGGGATTCTGGGAGCCCCTTCCTATGTGCTGGGGTGGCCCAAGGCATTGTGTCCTACAGACATGAAGATGCAAAGCTGCCTGCTATCTTCACTAGAATCTCCTCATATCTGCCCTGGATTAATAAAGTTTTACAGGCAGCTGCAGAAGCCTAGCCAGCTGGAGGGATAGTCCCAAAGCCAGAGCTTTCCCTGAATAGCCTCTGGGTTTCCCAGGATCCTGGCCCCAGCCCAAGCCCAGGAAGGCTCCCAGAGGCAAACAAGTCTCTGAGGATTATACCCCCAATAAGCCTCAATAAAGATGCAGACTTCAGCAAATGTGTTTCTTTCTCTCTGTGTGCCTACTTTCTCTTCACACAGGGAGACGGCATCCTAACCCATGGCCAGGGGAGGGAGGTCCTGGGAGGCCCCCTTCTGTATGCTGGGGTAGCCCATGGACATAATCTTGGCTACCAACTTCCCTATATATTGTATGGGATTATGGATCATCAAAGAAAATATTTTGATCCATTCAAGAGGATTTAACAAACTGTAATATTGGCACTGGGTTACCTTTCTTCCTTCACTGCTCTCTCTTCTTCCTCCTCCTGCTGTCACTGCTCCTCCCATGCCTCAGCCACTGCAATTCAGGGCACAGATGCACTATAGCCACTTCCCATCACTGTGTTCACAGATGGCCCTAGGCCTGGACTGCAGATACCTTGTGTCTTTTATACATACCTGCCCCACCATTTTCATCCCACTCAACACTGTGCAGCCGGAGAAGTATTTGCCCTCAGAAGTTCTTGGGAAGAGTCTGTGCATTGCAGCAGTCACAAGGGGAAGAAGGGATCAGGTCTTTCTAGAGCTACATACAGCAGGGCAATTTAGCCCTGGAGAGGGATCCGCAAGAACATTAGGGTGAGCCTGACCCCAAAACTGCACCAGACACACCCAAACTCAATGATCACCTTCCTCAGGAATGATATAATGTCCAGAAGACGAATGACTAAGTTAAGTCAAGTTCTTAATAATTTCCTCCCCCCAAGTGGCCTGCAAACAGTCTGAGGTCACAGCCACCAGCATCTCAGTGGAGATCAGTAGACTTACATCTACACAGACTAGTACAAGGGATGCAGGGCATCAACTCTCGGTAACTCTCTGGAGCCTGCAAATAAGGGCCACCATACAGGCTCCACTACAGTCCCTAGAAGGCCTAAGAAGATAGATATGGCCCTGTGACCACTGCATTCCAAAGACTTGTGACTACTGGCCCCAGACCAGGGACCCACCACTTCCACCATCCTCACTGCCTGCCAGCCCACAGACTTGGGCTTCCAGCTTTCTCACTGATTAATACAGAATTGAAATAAAGAAAGCATAATATACAACACTAATTACAAACTTCATGCAAAATAGAAGCATATGAACAGAAAAAAAACTGAGATCTCAAAAAGAAAAGAACTTATGGTGGGCAGTAGTTAAAAGGATGATTTTTTTCTTCTTTTTCTAACTCCTGTTTTCTAGCTGTGTAGTTAAATAGAGGTTTTAAATGTGAAGTACAAACTGCAGAGACACTACATATGTGTCTCCTTAGGAGACCAGAATACACACTGAGTTGCAGCTAAAGCCCATCCAGTATTTACTCCCAGGTCCAAGGGACAGCAGATACCCTGGGCAACTGTCCTTCCCAGGAAGCAAGGAATTGAAGATACTGAGCAAGGTGTCAGGGTACCCTGCCAGCCTGGCCCACGAGAAGTAGCAGGGCCAGTGGAGACTTGCTGGGAGCTGAGCTGAGCCCGCAGCTAAACTGGAATACAAGGGCCTCCAGCACAGCCACTACTGCAGACCAAATAAGCAATGTGTGGGGCCCTGATGTGGAAAGAGCAGTTGGTGGCCCAGGCACCCCAAAAAAGATAAAAGCATCATCATCACTACAGTGTTGATTGTATGATGTGGAGATGGGGCCCAAGGAGTGAGACTGCCTGAATGACAGCAAGGCTGATAAGAAAGTCACACCATCATAGGGTCAGCAGGAGAACCATCACAATAAGAGGACTTTGTCCAAACCCAAGGGCAGAGTGCCTCTAAACAAATGAGGGCAACACGCAGAGACACACGACACAACCAGTCCCTCCTTCATGGTTTCAGGGACCTCTCTCAAAAAGTCCAACAGGAGACTATCTACTCCTCCAATTGATCCCAATGTTAGACCCTCCCTGTGAACCTGGGGATGGTATCTCCCACACCCCAGTTTCCTTGGCAACATTTATCCTCACACAGTCATGGCTTGGTATGTGTGGGTACTGAAGACATTGTTAGATATTGTGTGTGTCCTCAGAAATAACTCCCTAACTTCCAATGCCTCCAAATGTGAGCCAGTGTGGAAATAGAGTTCTTGTCCATGAAATCAGTAAGATGAGTCATACTGGAAGAGGGTGAATACTTAAATCAATATGATTGGTGTCCTTGTAAAAGAGGAGCGAGAAGCACATACAGGGATAGGGCCAGGTGAGAATAGAGGCAGAGGTTGAATGCTACCTTTGCCAGTCAAGGAATGCCAAGGATTGCCAGATGTTACCAAAGATAGAGGGAGGAACACCTGGAACAGATCCTTCCCCACAGCCCTCAGAAGGAACCAACCCTCCTGACATCTTGATTTCAAACTAAGAACTGTGAGAGAATAAATTTCTGTTGTTCTAAACCCTGTAGTTTGTGGCTTGTTGTTACAGTAGACCTCAGAAACTAACACAGGAGGGGAGGCAGATTTTTTTTTTTTTTTTGAGACAGTCTCACTCTGTTGCCCAGACTGGCGTGCAGTGGCACAGTCTCGGCTCACTGCAACCTCCACCTCCTGGGTTTGAGCAATTGAGCAATTCTCTTCCCTCAGCCCTGCTAGTAGCTGGGACTGCATGCACATACCACCACACCTGGCTAATTTTTTTTTTATTTAAGATTTTCTAAAAAATAGCCATTTATTCTAATAACTGTTTTACATTTGGTAGGCTTTAAATTCATGAAAACTTTGCTATGCTGACATATCAAGGAAAGAATGTGTGACTCTGTGATGAGTAAAGAGATTGCAAAACCACATTGACAGACTGTAGTTTCCACCTGCTTCCAAAAACTCGTTTTTAATACAAAGTAATTAGAATAACAGGCCCAGAGCTTTACTCACAAGCCACTGTCCCCTGCTCCTGAGCCCACTCATCAGTTGCTCTATCTCTAAGGCTGTTCCCTGCAAGAATCTGCCACCAGGGCCAGGACTAGGGTGCGGCAAGAGAGGTGCTTAGGGACAAAAGGCAAGGATAAAGTCCTGTAAGGAGACACAGGCATGACTCTGAGAGCAAGTACCTCCTTAGATTAGGTGTCCAAGGTGCCTCTCCTGCCTCCCCTGAGGCCCAGCCCTGTATAGCACATTTGGAGTTTTCACTTACTACTCTACCTACATTGCCTTGTTTGATTTTCATTACACCATATGAAAAAAGAAGAAAAATGAAATCCAATCTTAGTCTTGAGCATGTAAAAATTGACTCAAAATAGATCATAAATCTAAGTATGAAACAATAAAACTTTTAGAAAAAAAATAGAAGAAAATATTTGTATCCTCAAGTAGGGAAAAAATTCTTAGACATGGTACTAAAACTACGATCCATAAAAGAAAGAATTGATGATTTGGACTCAACAAACTTAAAAAACCTTTGCACTGTGAAAAATAACTGTCGGAGAATGAAAAGGCAAGCTACAAACTGAAAAAAAAAATGTTTGCAAAACATATATCTGACAGATGACTTGTATTCAGAATATATAAAGTACTGACAACATTCAACAGTAAGAAAAAAACCCAGTTAAGAAAAAAGTAGGCAAAAGACACAGACACTTCACCAAAGAGGACTTATAGATGGCAAATAAACACATGAAAAGATGTTCAACTTCATTTGTCATTAGGAAAATTCAAATTAAAACCACAACTGCCACGCACAGTGGCTCACACCTGTAATCCCAGCTCTTTGGGAAGCTGAGGCAGGCAGATCACCTGAGGTCAGGAGTTCAAGACCAGCCTGGCCAACATGGTGAAATCCCATCTCTACTAAAAACACAAAAATTAGCCAGACATGGTGGTGGGCACCTGTAATCCCAGCTACACAGAAGGCTGAGGCAGGAGAATTGCTTGAGCGTGGGAGGTGGAGGTTGTAGTGAGCCGAGATCACGCTACTGCACTCCAGCCTGGGCAACAGAGACTCTGTCTAAAAAAAAAAAAAAAAAAAAAGTACTGAAATACCAAGCATTTGCATGATACAACCCAGCTAGAATTATCATATATTGCTGCTGGGAAAGCAAAATAGTACAGCCACTTTAAACAATAATTTAGCAGTTTCCTATAAAATTAAATGTACTATAGGACCCAAATCCCTATTCCTAAATGTTTGCCTTAACAGAAATGAAAGCTCTCGTTCACACAAAAACCTGTATACACACTTTCATGCAGCTGTATTTATAACTACCAAAAACTGGAAATAAACAAAATGCCTTTCACCACACGAATAGATTTTTTTTTAAAGTGCAATATAAACATACAATAGAACATACTGCTGCTATGGTCTGAATGCTCATGTCCCCCCAAAATTCATATGATACAATCTCTCTTCAGTGCAATACTAGTAAGAGGTAGGTCTTTAGGAGGTGATTAGGGCATGAGTGGGGAAGCCTTATGACAGAATTAGTTCCCTGATGAAGGAGGCCTGAGAGAGCTTGTGCCATGTGAGGTCACAGCTAACGGTGCCATCTATGAGGAACTGGCCCTCACCAGACACCAGATCAGCAGGTGCCTTGATCTTAGACTTCCAAGCTTCTAGAACTGTAAGAAAAAAAAAATCTGTCATTTATAAATTGTCCAGTCTAACATATTTTGCTATAGCAGCTGAAACAGACCCTGACAACTATTCAGCAACAAAAAAGAGCAAACTACTGATACATGCAACAATATGGCTGAACCTCAGAGCACTATGTTCAGTGAAAGAAACAGCCTCAAATAGTTACCCAATGTCGCCAGATGCGATGGTGTGCATCTGTAATTCCAGGTACTTCAGAAGCTGAGGTAGAAGGACTGCTTGAGTCCAGGAGTTAAAGACTAGTCTGGGAAACATAGCAAGACCTTGAGTCAAAAAAACAAAAGTTACCCACCATAGGATTCAAATTATATAGCATGCTCAAAATGACAAAACTATATTGATGGGTAGTAGATCAGTGGCTGCCTGGGGTTGAGAGTGGGCAGTCGCAACTGTAAAAGGATATCACGGGGAGCCTGGGGACGTAACATTGTTACGAATCCTGATAGTGGTGGAGGCTACGGGAAAACCTATATATGTGGTAAAATTCAAAGACTGTGTACATCAAAAATAAGTCACTATTGCTATGTGGTAATGTTAAAATAAAATTTAAAAATTGCCTCACAATAGCCTACTGTCGTTCTACAAATGAGCAAACTGAGCTCAGTGAGGCACAGTCAGATAGCACATTGGAGAGCCTGGATTCAAACACAGGCCTGTCTAATTATAAAGTTCAAATTCTTTCTACTTTTGGTCTCTTTATTCCTTGAATGATACAATGAACAGCTCAGACAACATACATACATGTCACAGAAAGAGGAAAATACCAAGAACTGCAGTGATTAAGGAAGGTCTGGGCTCAGATTCCTGGAGATGGCTGCACTGTCTGGGGCAAGACTCACACTTCTCCCTCAGGGCATGGCTCCTCTTTATAACATACCCAGCCTGACCCAGCTCCAGTGGTGGGGAACTCACCCAGGCAGCTATGCCAGCATGAGGCAGGTGATTGTTATTTTTCCTCATATACATCCAACATACCTAGCCACTCTATGCTCCAGCATCCCCAGAACAAGAATGTACCATCCCCGGCACGGCAGCTTCATTATACATGAAGGCAGGTGCAAGCTCTCCTCTGGATCTTCTCCTCTCAAACCTCCTCCTGCCCATTCCTCCCTCACCCACAGATTTAGTGGCACACACTATCCTGTGCCTCATCTGGACATGCTCCATTATTCCCCCATCCCTCCAAAGAGTGGGACTTGAGGCTTTAGGTTTTGGTTTTTGTTTTATTTTTTAAAACGCAAGATAAGGACTTACCATAGTTGGTGAGACTAAAAAGAGAAGCCAAAAAAAAAAAAAAAGCAAGTACTTTTTTTTCTTCTTGAGACAGAGTCTTACTCTGTAACCCAGACTGGAGTACAGTGACGTGATCTCAGCTCACTGCAACCTTCGCCTCCCGTGTTGAAGCGATTCTACTGCCTCAGCCTCTCGGGTAGCTGGGATTACAGGCACCTGCCACCATGCCTGGCTAATTTATGTATTTTTAGTAGAGACAGGGTTTCACCATGTTGGCCAGGCTGGTCTGGAACTCCTGACCTCAAGTGATCTGCCTCAGCCTCCCAAAGTACTGGGTTACAAGTATGAGCCACTGCACCCAGCCAAAAGCAAGTACATTATTAACATAAATTGATTTACTCTCTAAGTGAGAAGAGTAGTGCCAGTGTTCTATTTCTTGAGCTTGGTAATGATTCCATGAATGTTTAATTTATAATTATTGATTTAAAGAAAAATATTTTTTTCACTCTTGAGTATGTATGTTATCATTCTCAGTTTTAACAAAATCAACCTGGACCATAATCAGAGAGAAGCCTTTTTTTCCGTAGCCTGATCACACAGAAGATCTGTGCTCCTCACCAGCCTTTAGGGATGCCCTTAAGTGATGGGGTCCTGGCTGTCTGTGTCCAAAAAATCCCCTTAAAGTCACACATTGAAGGCCTGTTTGTATGGCTGCCATTTCTACTGCTCACTGACCCATTCCCTGGGCAGCCAGTGACACCCTCCTTACCTCAGTCATTAACTGAAAGTGAAGTATTGATTTCTTCACCTTTAGTAGTATATAGATCATTAAAGGCAATGTTTGCAATTGCGAAAAAGAATTTCAAGTTTCAGTGGGGAAGAAAAGAGCTGGGAGAGAGGAGTTTCCTAACAGGTATCCCCGTAAATACATAATCAATATGCAAGTTTATTTATACATCTCTCCATGTCCACTTCACCTGTATCTTGCCATTCTTGACCTGCATTTCCATCCTCTTTACCTTCCCCAGAGGCCAACTCATTTTCTTTGAACAACCCCGCATTCCCCAGAAAAAAAGAATGAAGTACTGGGAGCTGTCCGTTGTCCTGATTTGCTCCCTCTGCCTTTCCTTCCAACTACAGTTGGGAAGAAACGCCATCGAAAAATCCCTAAATGACCCCGGCAGGGTTGACTCTACTCTGTTGCCATGGACACATGCTGTTGATGCCACCTGTCTCATGAGTCTCACATAACTTTCCCTTTCACATTATCTTCCCCATCAGCTTTACCAAAACCATACCTGCATCCTGAGCAGCATCTGCCCTTCAAGAAATTAAGGAATCTCCTTGCAACCAAGAATGACTAGACCAATAAGATACCCTTTAAGATCCGAGAACAATATAGAAATACAATACAGTAATATCAATAAGGACATATCAAGCTGTTGCAGGATCATCTAGAATACAACCACTTTCAATCCAGGAATTATACTCTAACAGCTTGGCTCAAAGGAAGCAGAAATGAAGATTATGAGGATCAGGGCTGAACCTGTGGTCACCAGCTCCACCGCTGGCACCAGCAACAGAGTAAACAAGCATCATATGAACCCCTGGGATGGAAAGATTAACTGTTGCCTTATCAATCTCCCCCACAGCCCACCCAGAAAAGATAAATTCATCACGGCTACAATCTTACAGAAGATGATGGCCCAAGGAGTAGGCCTACCTGACTGACACTGAGATAAGGGGAGCAGTAGTATCTCAGAGACTACAGCAGAAACCATCCACATAAAAGAGCTTTGCCGAAACTTATGGTAAAAGGCAGACTCTCCCTACTTTAATACTAGCACATTGCAGAAATGGTTAATGGAAAGAGAAATCTTAGGAAGAACACCCCAAAAAAGCAAAATGTTTTTAGGCTTGTGCTGAAGAGCCTGGAAAAGAAATAAGGACACACAACACTGCGAAATCTTCCTCCTGCCCCAACACTGGGAATAATCTCCCACGATCTCTCCATATCTCATTATCCTGGATACTCTGTCCACTCAAAAATATATGTGCAGAGTGCAATAGTTCAAAGATGAACTATTGTGTTAGGAGTAAAGGCAAGAATAGAGTAAAATGAATCAATTTGAAAGTAATTCTCTTAAATTGCTCTATAGATATTTAATGTAAGCTAGCAGCTGTTAAACTTGAACCCTAAATTCAGAAAAACTTGGTCATTCAGAAACATCAACAATAGAAACGGGTAGAGCTTACTGCAAGGGCAAACAGGGTGAGCTCCAGTCTGCTTCAGGAAAAATCTGCCAATACCATAAAGGATGTACTCTGCCTGCTCCACTGCACTACTGCTCACTCTGAGCCCATGCCATCAGCTGTCTCTGACTCACAGGTGTTCTTTACAAGAGAATGCAACATTTATGAAAGTTTCTAGGTGTTTTATACCTGCCAACTTGAGGGTTAAAACATACACATGCTCAATCAAGACAGACACAGTCATTACTCAAAGAATAAGAAACAGCCTGGCAGCACATGAATGAACAGAAAAAAGATGTTATAGGCAAAGCATGCAATAACCAAAGTCTATAACTGATGTTAATCTGTAATGTGTTTAGGAGAATTTAGAGGAAGTATAAGATTTATTCTTTTATCAAATATATATTTGAGATATATATATGTCTCCAATGAGGCCATACCTATCAATTATCCATCAAGTGGTGATATGGCAGCATAAGGTAAAACACAAAGGAACAAAACCAACATTTATTAAGAACCAGTCATGTGGCATTTCACATTGAGTACCATATTTAGTTCTCAAAAAGCCTTGTACTGTATCATTCTTCATATTTTATGGATGCAGTAACTAAGGCTGAGAACTTTAAAAATTTTCCTAAGTTCAGACACACAGCTAAGAGGCAGAACCAGGATTCAAGCTCACCCCATCTAACAACAAAGCAAAGTTCACACCTTAAATGTCAAAATGAATAATAGCACAGTGAATACATGCTTTGGAAACTCAGAGAAGAAATTATCTCTCTGCATTATAGTGACTAGGGAATCATTGCCATTATTCAAATGTCAGTGCTTCTACATTAGGCCCAAGCTTTCTGTCCTACTGTAAATCAAGACTCGACTCAACCTCTACTTAAATATCTGCAGTGATGGGAAAATCACTTACCTCACCTGACCACACAGACAGTTTTGTAAAACCACACAGTTTTGTAAAAACAGACTGTTGATAAGTTCTTTCTTATACATACTCAACAGCTGCTTCCCAAGATGCTACAGGATTATGTCTAGAGGCAAACTAGCCAGAAGCATGTCCAAAATACACCATAGCCCTGTGCAGCAAAGGTCCCACTGCCCCTTGGTTGGCCCAAACATTCTATGCAGCACTGGATACCTGAATCATCATCAATTATTTCCACAAACCCTGACCCCTCTGCCACTCATCCTTACACTAGAAGAATTTGTTCCACATGATAATAGTTCCCTCACATTACTCCCTGCTAAGTCAAATTGTATACCCCTTTGTCTGATTAACAAGTCACATGACCTAAATGCAAAAGAAGCTAGGAAGGGAAGTTTGTAGATTCTACTTTAGTAAGGCAAAACTTATCACTGGGAATTCGTCTAATACAAGAAGCATGTTCCAGAGACATTAAGGAGCCACATACATGGCAAATGTCTACTCCTATCCATCACTTGGCTGCCCAACATCAACATTCATTCTTTTGCCATGCTTAAAGTTTCTAAGAACAAAAATTATCCCACTGAATATAATCCTCACTATCTTTTATATAAAGGAAAATGAGGCTTGACTCAGCAGAACTGAAATAACACAGTCTCAGCAGTTGCTGTTTTCAACTGCAAGAACCAAGTCTTTAGGTGAGATCTGCTCTACCACTAGTTTGGTCACATTTCAATTTGATATTCTCTAGTCTCCCAACTTGATAACTGTACACTAAACCACAAAGTTCACTACCAACATGCTACATATAAAATAGCCAAAAAAAAAAGGGAAAAACAAAGAGAAAAAGGAAATCTCTTAAAATACATAAGTATACACAAGACAGAGCAAAGAAGAAAATGTGAGAAGATAGTGCAGTCCTCGTTTCTGAAATTGGTCCCCTGACTGGGACTGTACCTATTCCATTTCCTCACCCTCAGCCAGGCAGGTAGAGAAAAACTTAAGTATTGGTGGATCTGAATCTTGATGCTATGGAGTTATCATACTAGCCCCAGACTACCCACCTCTCCAATTCTAATTATATCAGTGAAAACAAACACCTTTGATTTGTTAAGCCTCTGCTTTTGTGGTCTAACTGATGTAAGACCACAGAACAAGACTTCTCCAGCTCCAAATTCTCCTCTTTCCTACTAATGGTGGAAAGCCCAGAGTAGGGTTGCCAACTTCAGCAAATAAAAATACAGGACACCCAGTTAAATTCAAATTTTAGATAAACAACAATTTTTTAGTATTAGTATTTCTCATTCAATATTTGGGATATAGTTAACTAAAAAATGACTTGTTGTTCATCTGAAATACAAATTTAACTGGGCATTCTGAATATTCTCTGGCAACCCTCTAGAGAGTGAAGGAAGTGGTACAGGGACACATAAGATGCCCAGATTTGAAAAGACATTAGGAATGTGTATAAATGTTTTATTCTAGAGAGAGTAAGAGCTGTATATAGAACTTGGGAAATTAAGTTAAAAGCAACAGAAGACCTGGCCAATATATACTAGGGGTGGATCACTCTGGTCACGAGCCCAAGCTGAGACCAAGGGCATAGCTAAATGATTTGGAAAAGACACTTACCCCCTACACATCCCCATCTTTGAACTAAATGCCTTACAAATCTCCAGGGAAAGTGGCAGTCCATCATGTGGACTCCTTTCCCTAAGTCCAGGGAAAATAACAGGTATGTGCTTGAAACTCACTTCTGATAAGTTGTATGATCTTGGTCATGTTAATGTATCTGAGTCTCAATTCTATAACTGTAAAGTGATAGTAATAGTGTGTCCCCAGGTTGTTGTGGAAATCTTGATTCTTAATGTAACAGTAGGAAACCCCAACCTCTCTGGGGCAAACACCCTTCTCCTACATCTTTACTTACCCTCTACATTGGCAGGACTCTATTCCTCTATTTCTCTTTAGTGCTAGAGTAGATAGAGCTCTTGATTTGGAATCAGGAAAATCTAATTCTGAACCATAAGCCATGATAGCCAATTATATATATATATATATAAAAGATATCACGACATAATAATGATCATAACAGTAATGCCTATTGATAGGGTTTCTATGAAAGTAATAATGTCTCTAAGAGTTGTGACAATATATGATGTGCCTAGACTCTCAGAATTCCAATATCAATTGCTCTTTGCATAAAGTTCTGTCTTAGGGTCTGTTGCTTTCCCACATCTACCCTTCCTGGATCTCTCTTCTGCCAAAAACATGTGGTTCAGAGGAAGAGACAGATCCAGGTCAATGTTTTTCAAATTGCAAGAAATCATCCTTTAAGTGAGGTTGTTGCTCAAGTTTTGACATGTAGTGGAATGGAATGGAGTGGAGTGGAGTGGAGTGGAGTGAAATGGAAACTAACAGAGAATACTGCATGTGATTAACATAAAGATTGTTTCCTGAAACTTTTAATTTGTGCTTACATACTCTCACATACATCTGTGCATGCACTGGGACGCTGCAGTATGCATTTCTGACTATGGATCATAGCCATAAAAGTAGGCATGCTTCCAAATGTTCAGTGCAAAGACCCGCCCCATGTTTCTGATGGGCCTTTCACAAGCTGCCCTAACTGGAGAAGAAAGACATGGTCCCTCCATTTCCTGCCCCTAACTCCAGAAAAGGCACCATGGTTGAGGGTACATCTGAGAAACCAGCACTTGGGAGTTCAGGCCTCAAGTTCCTCTCTAAATAAACACAGGGCGATTCTGGGTGAAGTTCTGATCAGAAAGACAGCCAATTCAGAGTGAGAGAAGAAAACATGACCACGCAGTTCCTGTGGTTACCAGCCCTGCCCTTCTCTTGCCTGCTGGGAGTCATAAAACCCAAGACTAGAAAGGAAAACCAGCATTTGCTCAGGCAGCCTCTCTGGAAAGATGCCGCTTCTTCCTCTCCCCCTGCTACTCTTTCTCCTGTACTCCAGAGCTGAAACTGGTGAGTATCGGGGTTCTTTCCTCTGAGATCTGCAGTATCAGCTCCTGAAACAAAGATGTTTAGTCTTAAAATAGCTAACTCTTAAACAGGGTTCCAAGATCTCTCTTCAAGACTCCCACAAGGAAATTTCCACTTTGGAGATGCACCCCCACACACACACCCACTGCCATTCTCTGAAGCCTAGGATAGCTCCCAGGAATGAGGAATCCCACCTCGATTGCGGAAAAGCCCAGAGCAAGTGGAAGAAAGAAGGGTATCCCCAGGAAAACCAATATGTTCTCTTAATCTTCTGAGCATCAGGGCTACCCACTACCTTGTGATTTTCTCATTCTGACCACACTCATGGGCTATGGAGAAATCTAAAACAGGAATCTGAACATCGGGTTCTACATAGAGACAGAGGAGGGTGGGCCAGGGCAAGATGGGAATGGGGGAAACTGAGTTGAAAACATCTGAATGGAGCTAAGACAGGGGCAGCTGTTGCACCTGGAGGAAAGAATGACATTTCATGTGGGAGGTTGTAGGTGGGGAAAGATACGAAATACAGGAGACAGGAGAGGGAAGATGGGCTAAACACAGGGTGAGAATGAGATTCCAGGAAAGCCTTCCTCAGCTTTAATCAACTTGTTCATTCATTGGAGAGAGTACCAATGCCTGTGTTCTTCCAGGGCAGATCATCGGGGGCACAGAATGCAAGCCACATTCCCGCCCCTACATGGCCTTCCTGGAAATTGTCACTTCCAGGGGTCCCCCGCAAGCTTGTGGTGGTTTCCTGATAAGACGGAACTTTGTGCTGACGGCTGCTCACTGTGCAGGAAGGTGAGACAACAGGGTCCATTAATCTTCAAACAGGAGAGGAACAACCAGAGTAGTACCAGCGATATACCTGCACTGGGGCCTGAAGAGGGGGTCCTGGGTCCAGTCAACTTTCAGGAGAGGGAAGACTTGAGCTGAAAGACTTTACTCCATGACTGAATGGTTCCTTGAGCCTCAGTCACTGTGAGCTAAGCTCCCCTTTGGAGGAAAAGGAGGCCCTGTCTAAGGTCCCTCCTGTAGCAGTAGCTCCCCTCACCCCTAACCTACTCAAGATATACAGTTCGCTTTTCAGGGCCCTACCCATTCTCAGGGCCACTTCCTCTATGGCCTTTTCAAGAACACTGGCCTCTGGTTCTCGGGGTCCTGAACCTATCCTTTTCTGGGAGGCAGAGAACTGGGTCCACATGAGACCTTCACTTTCCCCTTTAACTGATATCTCCTGCTTCAGGGGGCTGGTCCTCATGCGGGCTCCCTGAATTAGAAAACGCAAACGCTGTCCCTTGAGTCCTCCCTGGCCTGTTCATTCCCCAGCAATTCCAGGGGTTCTGGAAATTGTGTCTCTTCCCTTAGAAAGCTCTTTCATAAAAAAAAAAAAAAAAAAAAAAAAAAAACCTGAGCCCCCAAACGCCACAAGTGGCCCATGAAAAGGAAGATGGGCAGAGTCTGGCAATTCAGTGAGAGACTCCAGTCCCTTTTCTCAGAATGAGCTCACCTCAGGAGAAACCCTAAGCCATCACTGTCACTCTTTGTCCTTCCTTCTTCCTCACAACAGGTCTATAACAGTCACCCTTGGAGCCCATAACATAACAGAGAAAGAAGACACATGGCAGAGGATTGAGGTTGTAAAGCAATTCCGTCATCCAAAATATAACGAGTCTACTTTGCACCATGATATCATGTTACTAAAGGTGACAACACCTCTCTTCTCCTTTTCCACTTCCCATTCTCCTAAGCTTCTCCTTCAGGTCCTCATTGCCCTGAATTTTTCTTAGGACTTAGCTCTAACATGAAGCAACTCACCCTGTCCCTCCCTGATCACTTCCAACTGTCCAGAGCCCATTTCAAGGACTGATAGTCCTTCATTCCCTTCACAGTTGAAGGAGAAAGCCATCCTGGCACTGGCCGTGGGGACACTCCCCCTCCCATCCCAATTCAACTTTGTCCCACCTGGGAGAATGTGCCGGGTGGCTGGCTGGGGAAGAACAGGTGTGATGGAGCCGATGTCAGACACTCTGCAAGAGGTGAAGCTGAGACTCATGGGTCCTGAGGCCTGCAGCCACTTCAGAGACTTTGACCACAATCTTCAGCTGTGTGTGGGAAATCCCAAGAAGACAAAATCTGCATTTAAGGTGATCCTCCAACTAGGTTTCTTCTCCAAAACTCACTGTTCAGGGATCAGAATGCTCCTAGAAGAAGGGGTCAGAAGGCTATGAGCCAGTGAAAGGGTTGGCATCACAGGAATTGTCTGTCCTCCCATGGCCCAAGACAGCCTCTGATCGTCCATTCCAGTCTACTGCACTGGGGGAATGGGGTAACGTGAAGAATGTGGATGACTGTCCCAAGAAAGGAAGAAGGGGCATCAGAACTAGATGTATAAATGAGGAGCCCCAGCTCCCAGGTCTGATTTTAGGTCTCACTGTGACTCTAAGCTGGCTGGCAGGCAGGAGTGGAGGACTTCCCGGGCTCACCTTCTGCTCTACCTCTCTCTCTCTCCTTCCCCTACAGGGAGACTCCGGGGGCCCTCTTCTGTGTGCTGGAGTGGCCCAGGGCATCGTATCCTATGGACGGAGGGATGCAAAGCCCCCCGCTGTCTTCACCCGAATCTCCCATTACCGGCCCTGGATCAACAAGGTCCTGCAGGCAAATTAACCCTGGATCCTGAGCCAGCCTTAAACCGAACCTGGAACTGGACCTGAGCAGCAAAGTGTGTGCCACTCATTCTAGCCTGCCCTTGGTCCCTCGGCCACAACCCGGAGCCCCCAGAAGTGTCCTATCCATCATAGAACTCTCAATAAACCTCAATAAAGATCCAGCTCCCAGTCATGAGTGTGTGTTCCCTCTCAGCTGCTCTCTTCTCCCTACACGTAGCAATCTGATTCATGGTCCAAGCACCCAAGAATTTGGAAGGGGTGTGTGTGTGTGTGTGTGTGTGTGTGTGTGTGTGTGTGTGTGTGTGAGAGAGAGAGAGAGAGAGAGAGAGAGAGGAAGAGAGAGAGACAGACAGAGACAGAGCAAGAAAGAGAGAGAGGCAGAGAGACAGATAGAGAGGAAAAATGAAAAAAAATTGATTAAAAAAAGAGATTTTTCTCTAGAAAGGCAGGATCCATACTTCCAGCTTAAGAAAAGACACCAAATCCTTCCTTGCCTTAATCATCAACCCTATACCAATTCTGATTTGTCTTTAGTAATATTCAGAATCACTAAGAACATTTTGAATTATAAACAAGATATAAGATGTTTACAGCATCCCTGGCATCTTCCTACTAGATGCCAGTAGCAACACCCCTTCTCCACCACAAAGTTGTGACAACCAAAATATCTCCAGGCATTGCTAAATGTCCCCAGGCAAGGGAGGGAGGGGGAAAGAATGATTGCTCTCAGTGGAAGACCACTGGTTTAGATACATGATATAAAGAAGGCAGTTGATGCCGCACAGAGTCCTCTTCATAGTCCACATCGATAAGAAAAGATCTTCCCTCTGTGAAGCTTTCATCTGATATGCAGAGAAGATTGCCTCTCACTGAGCCATTGTTACAAAACAGATACTGAGAGATTGGAGAAGAGATAGCATCACAAGGTCCACATGAGCAACACCCATCTACAAATGGCTTCACCCAAACCAGCAAGAAGTCCAAACCTAGAGCCTGCTCAACACAAACCCTTGTCATGGGAGACTGACTGGAGGAGAGAAAACAGGGCAGGACAGGGACAAGACAGCCAGGGCCTGAGGCTGGCAACACCCATCACTTCTTAGGGTGTGCTAAACACCTTTGGCCAAGTGAACTATTGCTAGGAATTTGTCTTTAAGAAAGAATCAAAGACATGCACAAAGATTCATCCATAAAGATTTAAATCTCAACATTTTTAATAACAAAAATCTGGAATCCCAGACATGGAACAAAGCTTATATGATAAACTTGTGTGATTGAGTATTTCGAACTCATAAAAATTTGTGTTAAAAGCATTTAATATGGAAAACTTCAATAAAATTCAATGTATTCAATATAATGTAATGCTTTTAAAAGGAATATGAAAATCTTCCTATAGAATATCAATTTTGTAGCTATATATTTTATATATGCATAGAAAAAAACTGGAAGCAATTACATCAACATAATTTTGGGAGTTATCTCTACAGGATGAGATTAATAGCTATTCTGATTTTGTCTTTATGCTGGCTCCAAGCCCCATCCATGTATTCTAACTATTAAGGATGCAGCACCACTCATGGTTCCACCAGTGGATACATGCATATACCCATCTTCAGAATCCCATTGGTCAGGGTTTCTGCATGGGAAGCAAGCATCCTTCCATTCCCAGATCACATGACTCAGTCCATTCAGGAAGCTATCAGAGAAGCTAAGCCCCTAATATTTCCCTCAGGTCAGTGAGCAGGAATAGCAGGCTTTCCTGGCAATTGGTGTCAATGGCCAACTGCAATCTCCTGAAAAGATGTAAAGAGGACGGGTAAATAAAGCTATAGTCTCCACTGCCACATCTGATCCCAGAGTCCTAACTGATATTTTGCATCTCACTTCCACCACCCACTCTAGGTTCTCTCCACTCCCACATCTAGCAGTTCAGTGAGTCTGTGCTGTAGTCTGATAGAGCGACCCAGACCTCTACCCTGAGAGGACTGAGCTCTTAGTTGCTTTGCATTTGTTAGGTTTTGGTTGTTGTAACTGCCCATTTACAATTACCAGTGAGCACAAAAGTATAGGGGCTACTACCAGCAAATCCCCTGGGTTGCAGTCATACTCCTATCTTCTCCCATTGCACTGCAGCAACCCTAGCTTCTCACAGTAGTTAAGGCCAAATACTCTAGCCATAAAGCAACCATTTCCTTTGCCTGCTGGTCAACTGCTATGAGGAGCCCCAAATGGCTGAATGATAGTCACAATGTCCAGTTCACTGGAGCCTTTCCCACCTCCACTGGAGAAAGTATTTTATTCCTGGAAACTTAGACCTCTAAAGTGGAAGAATTTGAGTTTGCAGGAACAGGAAGGCACAAATTCCACAAGTAAGTCCCTGGGAGTGATAACTAAAGGGATCAATTCTACTTCTATCCCTTGGTTCCTGGACTCATATATTCTAGCTATTTGGGAACACCGAACCATAGATTGGTTGTTGATTCAGCATACGTACCACACCCCGGAAAGCAGTGCTCCAAATTCCAGCCCTACAGGGTGTCGTCTCTAAGCTGGCACCTTAGCTGAGCTTTCAACAGGCCAGCTCATCATTCCATTAGGTTGACTGCTTCTGGGTTGCATGGTATATAATAAGACTGATGAGCCCATCATTTTACATTATTTGCCATAAAATGAGTCCTTTGCTCTGAGGTAAAATGTGTGAGAGCCAGGGTGATGGATTGGGGAATCTGTAAGCCCTTATATGGTGGTGGTGGCAGAGGAATTTTAGGCAGAGAAGGAAAACTCATATCTAGAGCAGGTATCAATAGTGATATAGATGAATGTCCATCCCCTCCAAAGTAGAGGGGTCAACCTCTCACTAGATAACTGCCTGGTCTCTCCAAGAGCAGTGCCATCTCAAAGACTCAGGGATAGTCTCTGCTGCTGGCAAGTTAGGTGATTAACAGTGGCAAGACCCAAATTGACTTTGGTGAGAGTGTCCATGTTCTTGGGCCCTCTGTTCTCAATCTCCATGTTCACTCTACTCTGCTCATAGCCCATTGTTCCAGCAGCAGGTAGTCAAGAAGAAAATGTGGCTGACATCCACAGCATTTATCACCCCTTTACCTGGCTGGGAGTCTCTGTGAACCTATGTGGTCTGGTGCTCAGGCACAGCAACTTCTCCTTAGCAGTAGCACTCTGCAAGTGGGGTTCTTGGTCTGTGGTGGCAGCAGCAGTGGCAGCAATGAGTAAGCAGGTATTTATGACCATAAGAACAGAGTTAGTTGCCACTAGAGCCACTCCAACCTAAAAGCGAAGCAAGCAGTCAACGCAAGTAGAATCCAGGGCAGCTGGGGTGGTGTATAAACTAGACCAGGTGCACTGGTCCTTACTCAGTGATATAGTTGGGACCCTCCAGGAACAAGCTCACCTTTGTTCTGCTGATAATTAGATCATCCTGAGCAAAGGTATACTGCCAAATTATGTATATAAATGTCATCTGTTAGAGTGGGTGAAGGAGGGGGTTGAGGAGGTAACACCAGTGGCGAATGAGAAAATAAAAACTGCCCACCTGAAGTCCAGAAACAAGAGAATCTGAACAATGCAAGGAATGAATTTTAGTAGACCTTGTTGATGCCCTTCCCAGGACCTCTTTAGCAGCTGATGCACCCATTCCCCAGCTGTTATGAGTGATAGTCATTAACCAATGTCCATGTCCATGAGTCCACATATATCCATTCCCTGAGCGACTTCTCTCCATACAATATAGATGCCCAAATTGATTTTTGACAAGGTTGCCAAGGACACACAATAGAAAAAAACAGTCTATTCAATAGACGGTGTTAGGAAAACTGGATATCCACACGCAGAAGAATGAAATTAGACCCTTGTCTCACACTATATACAAAAATCAACTCAAAATGAATTAAAGACTTAAATATAAAATCTGAAATTTTAAAACTGCTAGAAGAAAACATAGGGGAAAACTGCATTACCTTCCTCTGGGCAATGAATTTTTTGATATTATCCCCAAAACACAGGCAACAAAGCAAAAATAGACAAATGGGATTGCATCAAATTAAAAGTCTTCTTCACAACCAAGGAAACAATCAACAGAGTGAAGAAACAACCAACAGAATGGAAGAAAATGTTTGCAAATCACACATCTAATAAGGGGTTAATATTCAAACTAAATAAAGAACTCAAACAATTCAATAGCAAGAAAGCAAATAACCCAATTTTAAAATAGGCAAAGAACCTAATAGACATTTCTCGAAAAAAGAAATACAAATAGCCAACAGGTATATAAAAAAATGCTCAACATCACTGATCATCATAGAAATGTAAATTAAACACAATGAGATAGCACCCATTAGAATGGCAATTATCAAAAAATAAAAGATAACTGATAGGATGTAGAGAAAAAAGGATACTTATACACTGTTGATGGCAATGTAAATTAGTATAACCATTATGAAAAAACTATGGAGGTTTACCCAAAAATTTAAAGTATAATTGCCATATGATCAAGCAATCCCACTACTGGATATACATTTAAAGGAACTGAAATCAGTATGCACTCCCATGTTTATTGCAGCACTATTCATAATAACCAAGAAAGGAATAAACCTAAGTGTCCATCAGTGGATGAATGGATGAAGAATACATATACATACATACATACACACACACACACACACACACACAGAGTGGAATACTATTATCCATCCTTAAAAAGAAGAAATGTCATTTGCAACAACATGGATGAACCAGGAGGACATTATGCTAAGTGAAACAAAGCAGGCACAGGAAGAAAAATACTGCATGATCTCAGTCATATGATCTTAAAAGACAAACTCATAGAAGTAAGTAGAATGGTGGTTACCAGGGCCTGGGGTAGAGGAGAGGTACAGGAGGGGATGAACTTCCTGCTTCTGAAGTCCTTCTACTGCTTCCACAACCATCCTACTCCAAAGGCTCAAACATCAAGGGGCCTCCCAGCTTGCCTCAGCACTTGGGCATCCCAACTCCAAATCTAGTTGTAAGTGCTATATAGTCTGAATTGAAGAAAGAAGAATATTCAAAAATGTACGTATACTTCGATTGCAACAGTATGGAAAACTGTACATTCTAGGGAAAAGTGGAAAGAATCCTTCAAAAATGGAGGTAATTTTCTCAGAATTGTAACTTAAAGATGGCTTTTTTTATTATTCTCCTTAAAATTGTTTTTAAATTATTTTCACAAATTACCAAAAAAAAAAAAATGAAGAAATGCAAAGATACAGGAGGGCTTTCTCAAACACTTGCTTAGATGCTCAGCAAATGGTCTTATTTTCTGTTTTTCCCATACACAGCACATTCCCCAGGAAGGAGGGAAACCGCAAGACATGGTATCCCGTCGCCCAGGGCAGAAGATGGGGAGTGAAGAGATCATCCTCAGGATCATCCAGAGCCTGAACTGGGAGGAACCAATTAGGAAAAGCTTTAAGGATTCCCTGAGGCCAGAGGCTGGGTCTACCCTGCAGTATGAGCCCAAAGAAGACAACTCCCTCTTGAGCAAGGAGTGTGGAAAGAGCCGTTGGTGCCACGCTGGCCTTTTTAACCAGCCCACCCATAAAAGACAAGATCAACTATCATTGCAGATTTGATTCAGAGATTCAGAGAGTGACAATGCCCCTGTTAATGGAGGTTAGGGTCTGATAAGGGGAAGAAAAATGTTCCAGCATCCGCAGATTTAGCCCAGATATGAGGGTGTTTTTCTCCATGCCATGGGTAGGGACTTGCCCACCACAAACACTAGACAATGATAGTCCAAAACCGCCCAGCTTCCCTGGCTTCTGCAGAAAAAACAGAAACAGAAATAAGGAAGTCAAACAGGGACATCCCCTACTCCCGACCCTGACCCTGACCCAAAGCTGAGCCTTCACCTAAGATACTGCAAGCTGTTCCCTCCCTCCATTCCATCATTCCCTTAACTACTTTGTACTCTCACAATCCCACTTGATATAGAGCAAGGGTAGGATAGAGAAACAGAGTTCCCTTATATGTTATGAATTATTTTAAAGTGGTTATATAGTAAATGATAACCAAAAAGAAATTGAAAAGAGAAACAAAGAAGGCTTATCCTACTGTAAGAGCTTATATAGAGTACAGCTCCAGAATGTTCAAGAACATTTGATGCTTGTAAATACTGTGCTCTGATAGCCTCAGGACACTCCCCTCTCCACATACTCCCCAACACTCAAATTCTTCTCAGCCTCTGCCCCTCCCTAAGAAAAGTTGTTGCAAACATGTAAGTTCTTATAAGTGGAGGTTTGTCTCTTATGGCCATTTGATAGTCAAATAAAAAATGATTTATCTATGCCTCAACACTAGTAAAGAGAGCTCAGCAAGCCCATGGGTGAAGTGGAATAAAGTCAGACTGGAAACCACCTCTGTGTAAAGCAGGACATAGCGAGGGTCTGCAAACTGCACACTTGTAATTCCCTGGTGTCATGAGGGAGGTCCAAAATAGGTGATATCTGTACTCCTAACCTTCCCTGACAAGGGTTTCAACTCAATGGGCAAACTTGTCATTTACCTGTGAAAAAGTTTATAAGCATAACATAATTCCAGGAAGGAAGTTAACAACGCTAAAGGCCTATTTCAAAAGACCTATCATACAACATGCTGGTTATACTTAATAACAATGTGTTTTAATAACTGAAAATCATGAAGAGAATAAATTTTAAGTGTTGTCACCATAAAAAAAGATAAATATGTGAGACAATGGATATGTTCATTAGCTTGACTTAGTCATTCCACAACGTATATGTGTATCAAAACATCATGCTGTATACCATAAATATGTACAATTTTTATTTGTCAATTTAAAAATTAATATTGGCTGGGCACAGTGGCTCATGCCTGTAATCCCAGCACTTTGGGAGACCGAGGCAAGTGGATCACCTGAGGTCAGGAATTCAAGACCAGCCTGGCCAACATGGTGAAACCCTGTCTCTACTAAAAATACAAAAATTAGTTGGGCATGGGTCGGGTGCCTGTGGTCCCAGCTACTCGGGAGACTGAGGCAGGAGAATCACTTGAACATGGGAGACAGAGGCTGCAGTGAGCCAAGATTGCACCACTGCTCTCCAGCCTGGGCAATAGAGCAAGATTCTGCCTCAAAAATAAATACATAAATACATAAATATTAATATTTATAAATAAAACTGAAAAATTAAAACAAAAAAGTTTTTAATTTTTTTAAAAAGACCTATCAATAGGCCATTGGACAGTCACGATCTCCATGACCTCTCACAAGAGCTGCATGGATCATATTAATCTTCACACTGATATTTTGTATTCATTCATATTTTTAAAAATAAAGTAAAGCTAAGAGATGCTATGAAGCTTTGCCAAGGGCAAAGGCCAGGGCACCCAGGATTGGAGTCCTATACATTGAATTATTACCTACTGCATGCCTTAAATGGCAAAAAGAATGGTACAAGTTGTATGGCAGCTTAAGGAAAGGAAAAGCCCACATGCTCCACAGTAGCTAAAGAAGGGTGGAATAATAATGCCTTAGGGATGGATAGGACCATCAAGACTGGGCAGGATGCCCTCCTCCAGTGTTTCAGTTCTCTTTATGACACCCCCAACTGGTTCAAGACTCTACTGAACATCTCCAATGATAGGAAACTCACTGCTTTTCCCAGGCAGAGATATGTGCTGATGTCCTAAGGTAGCTGATTGTTAGTTCTGCTTATATAGATCTCACAGCTGCTTCCAAAATACCTTCCAACACTAGTCCTGATCCCATCCCTCCTTCTGTATCCAGTTTAAAAAAAAAAAAAAAAAAAAAAAAAGCTCTGTCCCTAACAGGGAAGTTCAAACACAATCAGAAGTCTGGTACCAAATCTCAACTGAGCTTTCTTTTCTCAGAAACATCATCCCTGGGTCTTCCATCCTTTTCCCAAGCTTCTAGTTCCTCTCACAATTTTAGTGCGCTGTAGTTTGTTGCTGCTTCTTTCAAGTACTTAGGGCTGGCCAGACACAGTGGTTCACACCTGTAATTTCAGCACTTTTGGAGGCTGAGGCAGGTGGATCACCTGAGGTCAGGAGTTTGGGACCAGCCTGGTCAACATGGTGAAACCCCGTCTCTACTAAAAATACAAAATAGCTGGCCATGGTGGTGCATACTTGTAAACCCTGCTCAGGAGGCTGAGGCAGGAAAATCACTTGAACCCGGGAGGTAGAGGTTGCAGGGAGTTGAAATCGCCCCACTGCACTCCAGCCTCGGCAACAGAGCAAGACTCCATCTCAAAAAACTAAAATAAAATAAAGTACTCAGAGCTGGCTACAATGTTTAAGACATCACAATCCAGCATCCTGCTCATTGAACCTGTCCTGCACAAGGTTTTAAGAACATGGTTGCCAAAATTTAAAAAATCAGGAAAGCACATAGGGAAATCCAGATTGCTGGCATCTCCTGAACATCAGTTCTGGCAATCATTGACCAATATTCCCATATGGCATGTATCAGTTGGAGCTGAAGACTGCTCAGTTGAGAAGGAGCATGCAACCATCTAATTTGCACACAGGAAATCCTACCTTCTCTTATTTGCTTTCCCAGCACAGAGTGTCAGTTTCCATGTATCATTGCTGTTGTGCTGTTGCTTTCCTTACAGTAAGGAGAAAAATGAAATTCTTCTTGAAAGTTTTCCCTATCAAAAGTGGAGAATTATAAATATAGATCGAGAGAGCTGGCCATGTGCTTCAAAAAAAGTGGGGAGAGCACACACAGCTTTGTAAAAATAAAGATTCTTCCTATGTGTTTAATGTTTAATGTGCAAAGTTACATATTAATTTAACATGTACATATTAAATTAAATATAATGTAATATAGTTAAATTAACAGCCCACTGCACTAGTGCAGTTACCAACATGGTTCCTGTAGGTATTGTATCTGATCAGTGTAGAGCAGCCTCAAGCTGACTTTGCATCCAAGTGAAACCCCATGTGTTCTTGACATATGCAACTGTTAAGGCATGCATCCTTACTTTTATTCTTGTGCAGTTGGTCTTTAAACCAAATGAGAGACTCTGTATCTATCCTTTAAGTATATCTATATATAGACAGAGAGAGGCTGGGTGCAGTGGCTCATGCTTGTAATCCCAGCACTTTGGGAGGCCAAAGACAGATTGCCTGAGGTCAAGAGTTCGAGACGAGACTGGCCAACATGGTAAAACCCTGTCTCTACTAAAAATATAAAAATTAGCTGGGTGTGGCTGTTTGTGGGTGCCTGTAATCCCTGTAATCCCAAAGAAACTGTCTCAAAAACAAAAACAAAAAATTATATGTATATATATGCGTATATATATATATATATAATCTTTTGAGACTTTAATAAATCATTAGCAGGGTCTTTTTAGATTGCTACTTTGCTCTCCTGGGTTTTGTGTATTCCTCCCAACTCATGGCATTTTTAGTATTGATGAACACGCTTTCCATTGCATCTTCCAAGGCTGTCAAAAGCACTAGGTAGCCCAAGAACAAAATCAGAGCCTTTTGACTGTTTGAGATTGCTTCTTAAGACACACCATAAATAAAGTAAATACGTAAGGAGAAGAGAAACTTTAAAATATATATGATGCTACAAGAACTGACCAGATAGATCCATGAAACTGACTAGAGAGCTCAGTAATGGCTCTAGCCTAAAGAAAACATTTAGTATATAATAAACACACAAACTATGGAAAAATAAATGGTGCTCAGTTAATTTCTTAGCCATTTGGGAATAAATACTTATAAGCTATTACCACACACATGACAAGGTTCTTGGCCATCCCAATCCACAGCTCCAGTATGCTGGGCTCAGATATGATTTGGTTTCTTGGCTATGTATACTTTTGGAGGCTCATCAGAGACCTTGCCTACCTCTCTTATGACCAGCGATTTCTCTAAGAGTCCATCATATTGTATCTGTTTATCATGAAACAGAAAGATCTCCCATAGTTCATAGTTACTCCTGATACCAGAAAACATAATTCAACTCTAGAAATGCTTAAGCAGCCGGTTTACCAATTGTGAGGAATGAATACATCTATTTCCATCTTTGAAAGTCTCAACAAAAAAAAAAAAAAAATGGCTTTCCAAGTACCCGTTCTCAGAAAGCTGCAGGGAGCTAGACATGACAAAATGGGGAGTAAATGAAGAAAAGACAGATATGCAATAGGGAAACCAGGGTTCAATAACAAAAGAGAGGTACCAGCGAGGTAACCAGCCCTCTCTGCAAAACTTAACTGAGACAGTGCTTAAGGCCAGGTCAGCAATCACAGGGAGGCACAGAGGAGAGAGGGTTCTGTTCTGCTAAAGGGAACAGGACACTAGCTCTAAGAGAGGAAATCTGACCTCATGAAGCCACAACTTTAAGGCACAGACCCAGAGTAACTTCGATTTTTCAGAGCCAGGACCACACCGTATTCTCCCATTCCAGCCCCAGGCCAGCCACATTCAAAGAATGCCCTGAAGGTGACCTTGGCCTTCCCTCTTCATCCTAGGATGTCAAGAGCAGTGTGGAGAGGCTAGAATGTCGGCCCAAAGCCCTCCAGCATTTCTCCCCTGAGAATAGTTCACACGCACTTAGAACCCCTGGAGGCTGTTCTGATGTCCCAAGTATGCAAGACTCTCACTATGCAGAACAAGCTTCCCTGGTCTTTACAAATTTCTCTAGCCGTACCGCCTGTCTAAAAAGGGAGAGGGAGTTGAAAAAAAAGCTGTCCTCTCTCTCTGCTCTAAGTCCTAGCAAGTGAGGGGAGCAAGATGAGCCAGGATCTGCTTTTCTAAGCTACTAAAACAGGAGTCCACCCAAAGGCTCTAAGGCTCACCCAGCCTAGGAGCTGGAGCAGGCAAGGTGACCTCCAGCCTGCAGTGTGGGTAGAGGGGTTCTCCAGACCAGCCAAGAAGGTGCTACAACTCAAAGGCAGGAAGGAACAATGGCAGGGCCTCTGCTACCTCCAGCAGATGCGGCGTCCCTGAAAATAGGTCTCCTCCAAGATCAGTGCCATGGGCAGATTTTTACTGCCCCCAGAGATAAAGTGACTCTGGGGAACTCTAGAATTAGACTTCACCCACAAGTACCTAGAATAAGAAATTTTGAAATGACAGCTGGAAAGTCCTCTACTGGGGCATCGAGTAGCAGAGATGGTCCCCTCCAAGCTTGACTGTGGTCTTTCTTCAACTTCCCCAAATGAAATAGTTCATGAGACTCCCTAGTAGGGAAAAGCAAGAGGGTGAAGGTGCTAGCACCTGGGAATGAAGTGGCCTGAAGAGGGTAGGAGGCTGGACTGCTGGGACCACAGCACCTACAGGGGCCTCAGGAGTTGTGACTCACACTAGCAGCTAACAGAGGCCTCTCCTTCAGCCCGTTCCTTAGGGAAGGGGAAATAGAGTCAAAAAAAGGAGTAACTAGGCTCAGCTGCTCACACCTGTAATCCCAGCACTTTGGGAGGTTCAAGCAGGAGGATCACTTAAGGCCTGGAGTTTGAGACCAGCCTGGGCAACATAGTGAGACCCCCATCTCCACACACATACACACACAAATTAATCAGCAGGGCATGGTGGTGCACACCTGTGGTTCTAGCTACTCAGGAGACTGAGGCAGGAAGATTGCTTGAGCCCAGGAAGTTGAGGCTGCAGTTAGCTGTGATGGTGCTACTGCACTCCAGCCTGGGCAACAGAGTGAGCCCCTGTCTCTAAAAACACAAAATAAAATAAAATTAAACATGAAGAAGAGGAGGGTCTCTGGTCTGAGTCCACTTCCCATGAGGGTGGGGTTCTGGGTTCTTCCTCCTATCTTCTCTCGGGTCTCTACCTGGCTTCCCTGCGTAAAATGGGAATGGAGCATTCGCCCAGCCTCAGCAAGTCACCTCGTGGTTGAGCCGCATTCCATGGGGTTGGAATAAGATGAGTGCAAGCAGCTCAGGCCTTCTCGCCCACCCAAGCCCCCTCGTTGCTACCCACCCAGGCTCTGTGGATGTGCACCCACTAATTGCATGCACCCCTGCAGTGCCAGACCCCTCTGCCAGGGCTCCTGGGGAAAGGGGACTCTCCCCACCTCGTCTCCTACACACTCCAGCCCCTCTGAATGGCAGAGAAGATGAGGGTGGGGTGGGAAATCGCCTGAAGGAGGCACACACTGACAGACATGGCTTAGGGCTCCTTCGGGGTCCTGCCCTCTCACCACTAGGGAGAGATGGGGGCCTTTCCGCCCAGGGGCAGGACTTTCTCCCAGTCACAGGGGCTGGCTGCTGGGAAGTGTCCAGGCCCATGGTCCACGCCCTTCTCTTCCCTGCCCTGCTGAGCCCTGCCAGCGCCCAGAACCCAGCTCAGCCGCTGGCCTCCCAATGCCTGTCCCCCTCCAGGCGCGCTGAGGTGCTCGGAGTGCTGCCTCCCCTCCCGCCACCAGCTCCTGTCCCTAAGACTGTCTTGACATGCGCAGGTTCCTCCTAGGTTCCAGAGGGGCCTCTCCACTGTCCCATGCCCTGGCTGAGCAGGAACCGGCCTCCGCGGCAGGCAAGGCCTCCCTCTTCTCACGGGCAACTCAACCCTTCACATCCAGCCCAACACCCGGTGGACTCGGTACCGCTGACCGCCAATCATTCTGCAGCCTCTGCTTGTTTCGGCGTGCCCTGCCTTTGGGCTAAGGCTCCCCCAGCTGGCCACCGGCAGCATGGCACCTTTCGAGTCAAAATGTTTCTCTGGCACAGCCCTGCCATCAATCAATAAACAAATCCTACTGAGAGCCTGCAGCGTCCCAGGCTTCAGGATACAAAAGTAAATACGCCTGGTTCAATACTCACCCTGTCAGATATAACGGTCTATGAGACTTTTGCCTGATGTTACTGTCTCAGAGGAGCACAGCTTGTCCAAGGTCTGGTTGGGGGGAAAAAAATGTAATAACCTTGTTTTGAGAAAAATTTAAGATGTGAAGGGGTGTCATTTATGTAGAATACTGCAAGGTGACAATATGTGGCATATATAATCTCATTTCATTCTAGAATCACTGTATAATTAGAGCTGAAACAGTAAAACTTATCTTTGAAATGTACTGTGCCACCGTGGTTAAGCTAGCACTGAGACCAACTGCGTAAGTTCAAATCCCAGAGCTATCAAATGATAGCTGTGTGACTTTGAGCAAAATGCATACTGTCTCTGTGCCTCAGTTTCTCCGTAGCCAAAATACAGATAATGATAGTACTTATCTGACATAGTTTTGCTATGTCCGCACCCGAATTTCATCTTGAATTGTAGATCTCATAATCCCCACATGTCATGGGAGAGACCCAGTGGGAGGTAATTGAATCATGGCAGCAGTTACCCCCATGCTGCTCTTGTGATAGTGAGTTCTCACAAGATCTGATGGTTTTATAAGGGGCTTTTCCCCCTTTTCCTTGGCACTTCTTCCTGCCACCATGTGAAGAAGGATGTGTTTGTTTCTCCTCTGCCATGATCGCAAGTTTCCTGAGGTCTCCCCAGCCCTGCAGAACTGTGAATCAATTAAACCTCTTTCCTTTATAAATTACCCAGTCTTAAGTATGCCTTTATTAGAACTGTGAGAACGGACTAATACAGTTAATTGGTACCAGGTAGTGGGGCACTGCTGTAAAGATACCCAAAAATGAGAAAGTGACTTTGGAACTGAGTATCAAGCAGAGGTTGGAACAGTTTGGAGGACTCAGAAGAAGACAGGAAAATGTGAGAGTTTGGAGCTTCCTGGAGATTGGTTGAATAGCTTTGACCAAAATACTGATAGTGATATGGACAACAAAGTCCAGGCTGAGTTGGTCTCAGATGGAGATGAGGAACCTAATTCTCTATGCAAAGGTAACTCTTGTTATGCTTTAGCACAGAGACTAGTGGCATTTTGCTCCTGCCCTAGAGATCTGCAGAACTTTGAACTTGAGAGAAATGATTCAGGGTATCTGGCAGAAGAAATTTCTAAACAGCAAAGCATTCAAGATTTGACTTGGGTTCTTTTAAAAGCATACAGTTTTATTCATTCACAAAGATATGGTTTAGATTGGAATTTATTTTTAAAAGGGAAGCAGAGCATAAAAGTTCAGAAAATTTGCAGCCTGGTGATGTGCTAGAAAAGAAACACACATTTTCTGAGGAGAAATTCAAGCCAGCTGCAGAAATTTGTATAAGTAATAAGAAGCCAAATGTTAATTGCCAAGACAATGGAAAAATGTCTCCAGGGCATGTCAGAGGCCTTCACAGCAGCCCCTCCCATCACAGGCAGAGAGCCCAAGGAGAAAAAATGGCTTCAGGGGTTGGGCCTTGCTGCTTTTTGCAGTCTTGGGACTTGGTTCTTTGCATCCCAGATGTGGCCAGAAGAGCTTACACACGGTGATGGGCCTGTGGGTACACAGAAATCAACAACTGAGGTTTGGGAACCTCTGCCTAAATTTCAAATAATGTATGGAAATGCCTGGATGTTCAGGCAGGGGTGTGCCACAGGGGCAGAGACCTCATGGAGAACCTCTGCTAAGGCAGTGTGGAAGGGAAATGCAAATTGGGAACCCCCATACGGAGTCCACACTGGGGCACTGCCTAGTGGAGTTCTAAGAAGAGGACCACCATCCTCAGACCCCAGAATGGTAGACCAGCAACAGCTTGTCATGTGCAGCCACAGAGACTCAATGCCAGCCTGTGAAAGCAGCCAGCAGTGGGGGCTGTACCCTGCAGAGCCACAAGGGCAGGGCTGCCCAAGACCATGGAAAACCACCTCTTGCATCAGTATGATCTGGATGTGAAACATGAAGTCAAAAGAGATCATTTTGGAACTTTAAGGTTTAATGACTGCTCTATTGGATTTCGGACTTGCATGGGGCTTGTAGCCCCTTTATTTTGGCCAACTTCTCCCATTTGAGATGGGTGTATTTACCCAACGTCTGTATGCCCACTGTATCTAGGAAGTGACTAACTTACTTTTGATTTTACAGGCTCATAGGCAGAAGGGACTTGTCTTGTCTCGGTTAAGACTTTAGACTTGGAGAAACTGGTCAAAATAAAGGGGCTACAAGCCCCATGCAGTCCGAAATCCAATAGAGCAGTCATTAAACCTCTTTCCTTTATAAATTACCCAGACTTGGGTATGTCTTTATCACCAGCATGAGAATGGACTAATACACTATCTCATGTGGTTATTGAAAGCAAGCTAATACTTGCTTAAAATACATAAGGGCTCAACATATTGCTATTACCTAATCCAAAATCCTAGTTGTATGAGTAGGACCCAGTAAGGTTAAAGGACTTCTGTGGTCACACAAAGTTCTCGACTCTTAACCAAGTATGTCACTGATTCTCTTAGGAACTAAAAATTTTATTTAAAGGAACTTAGTTAATTTACCCATGTACCACCCTAACCCATTGTTTAAATTCTCCTACTTCATCCCCACTTGCTGATCCCCAAGCCTGGGTGACTACTCCACTTTTTGACCACTCAGATGATTAGAAATTTCTTGAACTTTCCAGCCCATTTATTAGGTTTATCAGAAGGCCACAGTCAGCTTTTTAGAGAATCTCCCAAAACAAGAAAGTCCTGCAGCAGGTTCAGACTGCTGTATGAGCAGCCCTGGCATGTGATCATATGACCCAGCAGATCCCATGGGTGCTAAAAGTATCCATGACAGATAAGGGTAGGCACCTGTGAAATGACTGACAAGCCCTCATAAGTGAATTATATCACAGACCTCTAGGGTTCCATAGTTAGGTTATGCCATATGCAGCAGAGAACTATTTACCATAGGTAAAGTAGCTCCCAGGGTGCTACTGGGCCCTAGCAGGCACTGAGTATCTGATCATGGGACATAAGAGTTGACTGTGTGATCACGACTGTCCATCATGAGCTGAATCATATCAGAGCCACCAAGTCATAGCATAAGGCAGACACTCCTAGTAACCAACCTGGTGAGTTTGGCTTTTCTGTCCCCACAATTTTAGTTCCCACTGAATTAAAGGTCCTCATTTTCAGGCACGGAATCGGGGATTTGCTTTCACCAGGGACAGGGATACAATAAGGGTTTCATTAAATAAAGTTATGGCTGCCAACTGTCATGTCAAGCTTCTCTTGACAGTAGATCTCTAGGCAACAGTGAAGTTACCAAATTCCCCTGATTATCATGAAGAGATGAAGTTGTTGCCACACAACAAGGCAATTGTGGCCCAGGAAGCAGTACAAAACACTTTTTGATGCTTCTACTCAGTGATAACTATAACACACAATTGCAGCAATCCTACCTTAACAATGGCATGGGAACGTTACAGATAAAGTTCGTACCTTGTCAAATAAACAACCTAAACCAACAGAAATGCTTGCCAAGAAGTTGGGGTGGGGAATGCAGAAAAGGTGCTAAAGGAAGATCATGACTGTTAACAATGACCTCAGGACTGGCGGGGGGGTGGGGAGGTGGGAAGAGATAGCATGGGGAGAAATGACAGATACAGGTCAGGGGACGGAAGGCAGCAAACCACACTGCCATGTGTGTACCTATGCAACAATCTTGCATGTTCATCACATGTACCCCAAAACCTAAAATGCAATAAAAAAAGTGAAAAAAAAAGTATGAACTGTAGTTTGTCCATATAAAGATACTTTTTAAGATGTTATTAATATTTGTATGACATTTTCATTTTTTAATTTGTTATTGATATATGTGTACATATTTATGGAGTACATACATAGTGATGTTTTGATACATATACTGTATAGTGATCAGGTCAGGGTAATTAGCATATCCATCATCTAAAATATCACTTCTTCATGTTGGGACATTCAATATCCTCCTTCTAGTTATTTGAAACTATATAAATATATTGTTGTTAACTATAGTCATCCCATAGTGCTATAGAATCCTAGAACTTATTCTTCCTATCTAGCTCTAATTTTGTATCCTTTAACAAATGTCCTCCTATCCCCACCCGCTTCTATAGTATCTAGTATCTTCTTGTTCTACTTCTTACTTCCATGAGATCAACTTTTCTTTAGCTTCCGATATGAGTGAGAACATGTGGTGTTTAACTTTCTGTTCCTGGCTTATTTCACTTAACATAATGTCCTCTAATTCCATCCATGCCATTGCAAATGAAAGGATTTCATTCTCTGTCATGGCTGAATGTGGCTGGATGAATTTATTCCATTGTGTATATATACCACATTTTCTTTATCCATTCATCTGCTGTTGGACACCTAGGTTGATTATATCTTGGCTTGTTGTGAATAGTGCTGCAATAAACTTGGGGGTACATATGTTTCTTCAATATACTGATTTCCTTTCCTTTGTATAAATACCCAGTAGTGGGATTACTAGATCATGTGGTAGGTCTGTTTGTAGTTTCTTGAGGAACCTCCATACCATTCTCCATAGTGGCTGTACTAGTTCACATTCCCATCAACAGTATGTAACAGTTCCCTTTTCTCCACATCTTTGCCAGCATTTGCTGTTTTTTGTCTTTTTGATAATAGCCATTTTTCCACTCCTATGTGTAGTCTGGAATAAAAGCAAAACAAATAGCCATTCTAATTGGGGTGAGATAATACCTCATTGTGGTTTTGATTTGCCTTTCCCTGGTGATTAGTAATGTTGAGTATTTTTTAAATATTGTTGACCATTTGTTTGTCTTCTTTTAAGAAATGTCAGCCGGGCACGGTGGCTCAAGCCTGTAATCCCAGCACTTTGGGAGGCTGAGGCAGGTGGATCATGAGGTCAAGAGATCAAGACCATCCTGGTCAACATGGTGAAACCCCGTCTCTACTAAAAATACAAAAAAAAAAAAAAAAAAAAAAAAAAAAAAATTAGCTGGGCATGGTGGCACGTGCCTGTAATCCCAGCTACTCAGGAGGCTGAGGCAGGAGAATTGCTTGAACCCAGGAGGCGGAGGTTGCGGTGAGCCGAGATCGTGCCATTGCACTCCAGCCCAGGTAACAAGAGCGAAACTCCGTCACAAAAAAAAAAAAAAAAAAAAAAAAAAAAAAAAAAAAAAAAAAATGTCTGTTCAGATCATTTGCCCATGTTTTATTCATTTTGGGTGTTTTTGTTTTCTTGCTGTTGAGATTTTTAGTTCCATGTATATTCTGGATGTTAATCCTCTATCAGATGAATAGTTTACAAAAATTATCCCCCATATTGTAGTTTGTAGTTTGACTCTGTTGTCTTTTCCTTTTGTATAGTGTTTCCTTTGTTGTATGGAAGCTTTTTAGTTTGATATGATCCCACTTGTTTATTTAGCTTTTGTTACCTGTGCTTCTGAGGTCTTATTCACAAAATCTTTTCCCAGACCAATGTCCTGAAGTGTTTCCCCTACGTTTTCTACTAGTAGTTATGCAGTTTTGTGTCTTCTATTTAGATCTTTGATCCACTGTGAGTTGATTTTTGTATAGGGTGAGAGGCAGGAGTCTAGTTTCATTCTTCTGTGCATGGATATCAAGTTTTTCCAGCACCATTTATTGAAGAGGCTGTCCTTTCACTATGGGTGTTCTTGGTCCCTTTGTCATAAATTAGTTGGCTATAGTTATGTGGATTAATTTCTGGGTTCTCATTTCTGTTCCATCAGTCTACATGTCTGTTTTTTATGCCAGTACCATGCTATTTTGGTTGTTTCAACTTTGCAGTATATTTTGAAGTCTAGTAGTGTGATGCCTCCACCTTTGTGCTTTTTGTTCAGCATTACTTTTGCTATTTGAGATCTTTTGTGGTTCCATAAAAATTTTAGGATTTTTTTCTATTTCTGTGAAAAATATCACTGGTATTTTTAGAGGGATTGCATTGAATCTGTGTGATTAACATTTAAATCAGTAGACTTTAAGTAAAGTGAATTACTTACCCTCCATAATGTAGGTGGGCCATATCCAATTAGTTGAAGACCTGAAAAGCAAAGACTGAGGTTCCCCAAAGGAGAAAGGATTCTCCTCAAGACTGCAACATGGAAATGCTGCCTGAGTTTCCAGCCTGCTGCCCTGAGGAATCCAGACTCAAGACTGCAGCATCAACTCTTACCTGAATTTCCAGCCTGCTGGCTTGTCCGAAGATTTCAGACTTGCTAGCTTCTACAATACAAGCCAAGTTTTTAATCTCTCTCCTCTCTCTTCTCTCCTCTCTCTTCTCTCCTCTCTCTCTTCTCTCTCCTCTCCTCTCTCTTCTCTCCTCTCTCTCCTCCCTCTCCTCCCTCTCACCTCTCCCCCTCCCCTCTCCCCTCCCCCTCCCCTCTCCCCTCTCCCCTCCCCCCTCCCCTCTCCCCTCTCCCCTCTCCCCTCTCCCCTCTTCCCTCTCCCCTCTCCCCTCTCTCCCTCTCTCTCTCTCTCTCTCTCTCCTTCTCTCAATTACAAATAATATCTACCTACTGGGTCAGTTTATCTCAAGAACCCTGAGCAATACACTTCCCTTTATAAGACCTCTTATTATAAATTGAAATGGCTACCCCCTTGAACAATCAGTGACAAGATGAAATGAACTCAATGTAAGGTATTGTATCTGATTATTTCAAAAGGTGGAGAGTAACTGATCATGATGGTGTCCTGCCAACGTGTCATTAATGCTCACCAAAGTGAGTATCTACAGAAGCCTTCTTATGCCAATCATCCACAACTCTCCCCAAAAGCTTTCTCAGGCCACAGGAGTGTGCTCAGCCAGAGTACACAGCAGACAAGAAATGCCAGAGAGTTAATGTCCCTAAAGTCGTCTTAACCCATTATGGATGAGAATTGCTGGATAAATAACCCAGTTTTTTTATTTCATTCATGTCCCTTCTGGTGGAACAGTGCTGAGACATGTCCCACATCATCTTCCAAAAGTCCTGAGTGAGATAAAGCCCCAGGTGCCCCATATTTTAATTCCTTCTTTCCTTCCCTGTTTCACTTCTTCACTCACCCATCAGTGCTTCCAGGAATCACATCACAAATAAACTACTTGTTTAAAATAAATTGTTGTATCAGGATCTGTTTCACTTGCACCCCAGACATTTATATAAATGTTTTAAAGGCAAAAAAAAAGATAATTCCAGATATCAAGAGTTATTTTAAACTACTATAATCAGTAAAATACGGTGTGAATGCAAATAAAATCAACTAAAGCAATAGAACAGAATAGAGATCAGAAACGAACACCTTTATCCATAAACACTTGGTTTATGGCAAAGGAGGGACTGCAGAGAACTGGGAAGGATGGTCATTTCAATCAATATCGCTGGGTCAAGTGAATATCTAGGAGGAAAAATGAAATTTGACCCCTATCTCAGAGACACACAAAAATTAATTCCAAGTGATCTACATGGGAAAGGTAAAACAACAAAACTTTGAGATGATACAATAGAAAAATATCTATCACTTTGGAGTTTAGATAGATTTCTTCAAGGCACATAAAGAAAGCACTAACTTTAAAGCAACTTTCTCAACCTCACACTAATGACATTTCAAACTAGATACAATTTTGTTGTAGGGAGCTCAGCAGCATTGTAGGTTGTTCAGCAGCATCCCTGACCTCTACCCACGAAATGCCAACAGATTTCCTGCCATCACTCCCCAGTTATGACAACCAAAGTTCCTCCAGTACATTCTCTAATGTCCCCTGGGGGTATGGTTACCAGATTTAGGAGGAAGAAAACAGAATGCCAAGTTCAATTAGAATCTCAGATAAACGAGGAAAAAAACAGATAGATAGATAGATAGATAGATAGATAGATAGATACTCAGTATGTCTCAAATATTGCCTGAAAAATACTCACCCCATCATTAAGAATCATTGCCTTAAAGGAAAAACTATTTTAAATATGGGACCACAAGAAGGACTTTTGCTCATGAAAAGACACCTATCTTTAAGAGAGTGAAAAAGGTGTATCATAGAACTGGAGAAGATCCTACATCACATGTATCAACAAAGGGCTCACATGCAGAACTTACAAGTTGTGCCTATCAATCAATAAGAAAAATACCAGACAACTCAATGAAACACAGATAAGAGACTTGAACAGGAAGTTAACAAAAGTAAGATAACCAATTAACCTATAAATATATGAAAGGTACTAACCTCATTAGTAACTAGAAAAATAGAAATTAAAACCACAGAACAATAGCAACATGCACTCATTAGAATAGCTAAAATTAGAAAGAATAATATCAACTATTGACAAGGAGAGTAACAGGAACTATCCTACACTATTAGAGGAAGTGCCAGTTAACAGCTCCATCACTTGTTCACTTTCTCAATATCAGCTGAGAAACTGAAAATACACATATCATATGACATTAATTCTATGCCTAATAATACACCCCAACAAAATCTCTACACCATAAAGCATGAACAAGAATGTTCTTTACAACATGATATGTGAAAAAAAACAAAAGTCCTTCAACAGTAGGATGAATGAATACAATTATGGTACAGTCATACAATGGGATACTCCCCAGCAATAAAAATTAACTGCTAGTAGAATGACATTGATGAATTTCACAAGCATAATGTTAAGGAAACCAAAAGCCAAACTTAAAAGGAGACCTATTGTGTCAGAACACTTATATAAAGAACAGAAACAAACAAAACTAATCTTCGGTGCTAAAAGTCAAGATGGCAGTCACATTTGGTGAGGGTGGAGATGGTAAGAATTAGGAAGAGGCACATGGTTGTGGGTGGGAGAGCTCTGAAGTGTTGGTGATGTCTTATTTCCTGACTAGAGTGGTGGTTACAGGGATATGTTCACTTTGTGATTGCTCACTGAGTTATATTACTATAGCATCATGCCACAATTAAAAGTTTGGTTTGGCAAGGCATGGTAGTTCATGTCTATAGTTCTAGCACTTTGCCAGGCCAAAAAGATCACTTGAGACCAGGTGTTCGAGACCAGCCTGGGCAACATGGCGAAGCCCCATCTCTACTATATATATATATATATATATATATATATATATACAAAAATTAGCCAGGCATGCTGGCACACACCTGTAGTCCCAGGTACTCAGGAGGCTGAGGCAGAAGGGTCAATTGAGCCCAAGAGGTCAAGGCTGCAGTGAGCTGTGATCTCACCACCACCCTCCAGCCTAGGCGACAGAGATCCTATCTCAAAAAAAAAAAAAGTTTGGTATATTGGGGGGTTTTTTGGTTGCTGGTTTTCAATCCCTGTGAGAATTTTTGGTTTCCTAATTTATAATTAACACTTTTCAGTTACCTCATTTTTTTCCTCACCCAGTCAATTTTACCATATTTTAAGAGGCATATTTCTACCCGTAACAGCCTCTTTAATTATGCTATTAATCATCAAGGAAAAAAATGTTCAGTGCATGAAAATACTGTTCCAGAAATTGTTATTCTTGAACTTCCACTGTGTCTGTAATTTACAGGGCTCTTATGGGTTATTGCCTTTTCATATTCTTTCAATTTTTCATTAACTTATTTTCCTATTTTTTTTTTTTTTTTTTTTTTTTGAGATGGAGTTTAGCTCTTGTTAACCAGGCTGGAGTGCAATGGCGTGATCTCGGCTCACCGCAACCTCCGCCTCCTGGGTTCAAGCAATTCTCCTGCCTCAGCCTCCTGAGTAGCTGGGATTACAGGCACGTGCCACCATGCCCAGCTAATTTTTTGTATTTTTAATAGAGACGGGGTTTCACCATGTTGACCAGGATGGTCTCGATCGCTCGACCTTGTGATACACCCGCCTCGGCCTCCCAAAGTGCTGGGATTACAGGCTTGAGCCACCACGCCCAGCCTATTTTCCTATTTTATCTCAGTTATCTCCCTTCTCCCACAAGGATATTGAATTGAATTGGGCATAAATACTATTACTAAAAAAAATTATAGCTAACACCTGGCCTGGTTTATATCCCAGCCTATTTTCATATCCCCAAATCTTAAAAACATCACCTTTAATTTCCATCATAATAAGGCATTTTCCACCATTTGTTTCATCAAGTAGTACTGCTTGTATTCAATTAACAGCTTCTATAGTCTCATTTTTTACTCAGTGTTTTGGACAGGTCAGGTGATCTGCAATAAAGAGCGCCTCTACTTCCTGTTCACCAGGTGTGAAAAAGAAGAAGAAAAAAACATACAAATATATTAACAGAAAAAAAAGAGTGCCTCCACTTTTTTACACTGATGTTTCAGTGCTTTAGCCATTCAATCTTGAAAAATAAAAATATACTTTGTTTACCACCTCAGTCACTCACTCAGTGGTTCCCAAAAAAGGATGCCAAATGTGGTCTAGTAAGCCAAGAAATAGATAAGTTTAATTCATCTGGCAATCTGCCTTCTCAAGCAACCTTCAAGAGTATATTGTGTCATAAAAGCAGTGAATGTTTTATTATATATGAGTGTGATTTTTCAGATTCACATGAAAATATAATTTCCTTGCACATTTTATAAATTTTTGTTTTAAAATTACTTATGTCTTCCTCACACACAGAACCACTTTAACCTCATCTGCTTGTCTATATATCTTTCTTTTACTCTGGAATTATGTTCCAGTCATCTTCTTCCATTAAACCCCTGCTGATCAGATATGCCACTAAGGGTTTCAAATCTCTTGTTTAGTAATCCGTGACCCAGCAATGAAATAGGACCATTTCTCGCACTTGGCTGTGCATGGCTTTTCCTGCCTGTTATCTATTTGCTACACTGCTGACTGGTCTCTTGACAGTTGAATTTGTGTACCCTATTACTGTTGCTGCACTGCAAACTGCTCCATAATTTAGTGTCATAAAACAACCATAGTATTATTCTCACGGATTGCCTGGTTCAGGAATTTCAGAGTACAGCAGAGACACCAGGTCTATGCTCCATGAAATCCGGTGCTTCATGTGGGAATACTTGAAGGCTGGGGTAACTCAAAAGGGACTGGAGGCATCTAGAGGCATCTTCATTCACACATCTGGCAGTTGTTGCTGCCTGTTGGCAAGGACCTCAGCTTGGCTGTCAGCAGGAAAACCCATATGGCCTCTCTATGTAGTCTGTCTACATGGGCTAGTTTGGACTTTCTCATAACATGATGGGTGGTTCTAAAAGTGAACATCTCAAGAAAATAAGGTCAAAGTGTGTGGCATTTTTATGACCTAGTCTTGGAAGCTGTGTCACTTGAGGCAGTCATAAACACCCATCTGGACTCGAAGGGAAAGTACATGCACTCTACCTCTAGCTTCCAGAATAGCATGTGAAACTGAGATATTGTTGCAGTCATCTTTGAAGAATACAATCTGCCACATAAAGCTTCCACCAATCCCATCCATATGTTCTGCATCCTCTCACTTCTCCCAGATTTCCAAAATTCTGTCTCTTCTTATATTTCTAACACTCCAGCTAATAATTTCAGATGATGATGATGATGATGACTGACATCTATCAAATCTATGTGCTGAGGACTGATCTGAAATTTAAATGTATTAACTTAATCTTCATAGCAATTCTATGAGGCAGGTACTTGTTATCTTCAATTACTATAAGGAAACTAAGGTACAGAGAGGTTTAAAAACTTGCCCAAAGTCACACAGTTGTTAAAGAGAAGATCTGGAATTTGAATTCAGGGAATCTTTTTCGAGGATCTGCACTCTCAACCACCATTCTTTCATTTACTCAATAAATACTAATTGAGCATCTACAAAATGAAGGTACTCTCCAAAATTCGGGGTGAAGAGTGAACAAAGTAGATAAAACCCCTGCTCTTGTGGAGTTTGCATTCTAGTGAGAGGAGACAGGTGACAAACAAATAAACAAGTAAATATACAATGCTTCAGATGATAATAAGTAGTATGAAACATAAGACAGGATAAAGGCAAAAGGAAGTCTCAAAGGTGAGGAAGAAAGCTTATTTTAAATATTCTGGTCAACTAATAAGACATTTGATTAGAGATCTGAAGGAAGTGAGGTCTGGCAGAGCCATGTGGCTATTTGGAGGCATGGCATTTCAAGTAGGGGAATAGCAAAAAGGCCCTTGGGCAGAAGCAAGTTTGTCACACTATACTGAAAAGCCAGTGTGACTTGGGCAGGACAGGCAGGAGGTGAGGTCATATAGACAGATGAGGACCAAACCACTGGGGGTCTTGGGGATTCCCTGAGACCTTGTAAGATGTTTGGCTTTTACTCTGAAACCAGAATCCATTGGAAGACTTTGAGCAGAGGAGTGACATGGCTGATATTTATTGGGATCACTCCATCTACCAAGTGAAGAATAAACTGTAAGACAGCAAGAGTTAGAGTAGAAAAATCAGTAAGGAGCCCCTTATGATGATCCAGACAAAGATGGCATTAACTTGAACCAGGTAGTAACTGTGGTGGACATGGTAAGATACCTAATTATGGGGTTATTGCATGTATGGATTTCTTTTAGAGATAAATCCAACCATTCCTGCTCATGGATCACGGGGAGTTAATGATGTCTTCAAGTTTTTTATTTTGACCTGAGCAAATGGAAAAATTACACTGCCATTTGCTGAGACTGAGAGAACCACTGAAGAAACAAGTTTGGGGCCATGGAAATCAAGAGTACGGTTTGGGGTATGTTAAGTTTAGATGGCTATCAGTCATCCACATATAGACGTTGAGTAGGTAGTTTGATATTTAAGCCTAGAATTCAGGGAAAATATTCAGGTTGGAAACAGAAATTTGGATTCACTAGATACTATTTAAAAACCTGAAATTCATACTAAGGAGTGAGCCTACATGGAGAAGAGGCCCAAAGACAAAGATGGCAGTTTGCCAATGCTTAGAGATCAGGTGACACTCAAAGCCAGCCAAGGGGACTAAGCAGTGACTCATGAGGTAAGAGGAGGACAAAGCATGTCCTGGAAACCAGTGAAGAAAGTGTTTTCTGCTAAAACAAATGTTGCAGAGAGGCAGAGTATGTGGTGATCTGAGATCAATGAATTTAGCAACGTAGCAGTCACTGATGAGAGCTCTTTCAACAGAATGGAGGAGAGGCAATAAGCCACACTACCTCTGTAGATGGAATTTAGCTTCTCTTCGGCTATTTTATTTCCTCTCAAAGTTCTTCAATCTCAACAAAATGAACTCCCCATGCTGTGCAACAGCATTTTGTCTAGGAATCAATACTCCGGCCTTTGCCTGTATGTGGAGTGCTGTGAGCAGTCCATAAATGGTTCTGGTTGTAAGCTTCCCCACAATCCACACCAGGCATCCTGAACCTCTGAACTCTACCTTTAAACCACTAGTTACATCCTCAGCTTCAGTGCCCCAGGGATCCTGCCTAGATCTAAACTGGATACTGAGCCCAGGGCTGGCTCTTAATTATTTAGTTAAGTTTTGGGGACACCCTCTGAGTCCTCTCTCCTCCTCTGTTGTCATGGTCACCCCCTTCTCTTCTCCTGCCATCTTTCTTTCTTCTCCATAATCTCCTTCTCTAATGAAGTATTCAATGAGATCCCTCAGTGATATAGTGACCTTCTCTCTAAACTCAGCAAAACTCCCATGTTTGTTGTGGTCCAGCCTCCTATAGCTGGGTCTGGCCTATGTTGATTCATGGAAGAGAAGATGGACTAGCCTACATCTCCCTCCCTAGGATCCCCTCAGGTTGCCAACTGCTGAATGGTATAACAAAATGGGAGCTGAGTGGGCAGAATATACACGAGGGCAAAGATAGAGCCAGCTCTGGTGATCACTGCCTCAACCCCTCAGGACCACAGACAACAGACTTTATCCTGTGTCTTCTATGATACATACACACATGGACATGGACATGTGTCTGAGGATTTCAAAGCTGCCTGGTCTCCCCATTTACTACCATGAGTGTCTATTTAATAGGTCCTCATGACAACACCTTTGTTATATCAGAGTGCAGGGAGAAAAGCGGACCCAGTCCTCATCATCTCCGCTGTGGAGAGGGGTGTGAGAAGTAGCATCCTCCCAGCACAGAGCTATCCAGCACCTGGGAGGCCCTCTAATTGAGTGTCTGCCATGAGAAAGGAGCTGGAAGTACCTGGTCATGTCTCCCTGGGTCCCTTCCCCAGGGCCCAGCCTTCCACTATCCCCATCTCACGTGGGGCTGAGTACACTATAAGGAAAGGGCCACAGCCACACTGGAGATGGGGAAATACAATCCCCATAGATTAATTTCAGAGGGCCGTGCTGGGGCCAAGGGAAAACAGACCCAGGAGAATCCTTCTGATGGCCATTTTCTAGCACAGAGCCAGACAGTGGCAAGAGCCTACAGCCAGTAGCCCTTCCTCTGAGTGAGTAGGAAATAGAATTTCTGGGCTGGTGAAGCCTCTGGTGGTACCAAAAAAGCTGCTGATGCTAAGCAGTTCCCCTCAGGTCCAGCCTGGCCAAAGATTAACATCATTCTCTATCATCTATCTATCCATTGATCCATCCCCAGTACTGTCAGAGCACACAATAGGGTATTTCTCATTTACTGTCCTGGAAACTAAGAGAAGAGAGATCTCAAGGGCACTTGTTCTCCACAGCAGGTCCTAGCCAACAACAGAGGGTATGGAGCTGATGATGGAGGTTGGCCAGGTCTTTCAGCTCCTACAAAAGGCCCCACTGGGAACAGATGTCTGGTTAGGGGTCAGACTGGGGATGGAGGCATCTAAAAGTCTTAGTGGAAGGGAGAAAGGAGAAGACAAGGTGCAGCCCCTAGAAAAGACCTGGCATTTCCACAGAGACAGAGGCTCAGGAATGCTCTTCCTATGGCCCCAGACCCTGGGGTCAGAGCAGACTATCTTACAAAAAGGAAGGGAGGGTTCTAAGATCCTTTATCTAATGTGTCTCCAGAATTAGGATTTCGGTTGGTTGATTGGTTGGTTGGTTGATTGGTTCTACCATATATTAATAGAAACATGTAAAATGATGATGTGAATAGCAAGTAACATCTCAGAGCCTGAGAGAAGTCACAAAAATCTGTTCAAACAAAATGAACAAGGGAACATTCACACAGGTGGCATTGGCAAGGGGCAGAGGCATCTGTCACCAGCAAATCCTCCATCCTACTCTGCCTCAGCCCAAGCTGAAGGACAGCCAGGATCCCTCTCTGACTTTTTATCCTACCCGGGAAGGGCTGACCTGATGCCCCAGAGGTTGACTTAGCTCAGCTCCTTTTGTTGTTTCAGGAAGCAGCTGTGGGGAAAACAGTCCCATTTCAATGAACAAAGTCCTTGTGATTGCTGCAGACCCTTGTCTTCCTAAAGGGCAAACCAGCTACACTTGCCCCTACACCCAGATGTGCAGATGAAAATTTCTCATGTCTTATTGTCTAAGATTTGAATATTTTAACCTCCAAGGTGCCAGATAGACTCTAAGAGCTATAAAGTTTAACTAAAGTAGTTCAGTTGCTAAAGGAGAGGCTTTTACTTTTACCCACTTATGGTAATACTGGCAGTATCAGAATATAATTAGGTTAAATAAATCAAATAAGGAATCCAGAAAAAAATGTTATTGAGTTAAGCCAAGCACACATTGGCAATTCTGAGAAAGAACACATATTAACAAAAAGAACATGCAAGCTCAAATGCAAGTTTATCTGGCGAGTGTTTTTAAAGGATTTAAAAAGCATGCTCCATTGGTATAATAGCTTTTTCGCACTTACATAACAGATGCATTTCTGTCTGTTTGTGTACAGCAAAGGGTTAGAACCTGAAAAAAACTTATTTATGATTTCAGAAATGTGCTATTTTAGAAATGTACTCCACAGAATTTACTTCACTGCTCCTACCACTGATTCTTCAAATAAGCAAAGTACTGAAGGTCTTATCCCTTGAAAAATTTTTTAAACACTAGCACTTTAAGTTGAAACATTGATAGAAATGTAGCAATGTCAGGTACAGTGCCTATACTTAGCCTTATTTAAAATAAGAATTGAATGTACAACAGAAAATTTATCATTTTCTTTATCATGGGAGGGGAGGGAAAGAAAGCAAGCAGAGGTAGGGGTGTGGTTTCACTATTTAAGGAAGAGCTGAATACAAAGACAATGAGTCTTTCATAGTCTCAACAACTCCACAATGGATAACTGTGAATTATCTCATTTATAATTTACATTGGATCAAAAAAATTGGTTCCCCTCTGTGTATATCAATTTAATTCAAACCTTATTATCTTCGAAATACAAAGATGAATACTACAAGATAAACTCTATCTGCAATAGGTATTTTCTAAGTGGAAGACCAAACGCCAAAGGGAATCCCTCTTTCCAATGTCTTTTGATATGACAAGATTTTGCCATAATGCCTAAATAAGCATTCTCATGGCCAAGTAAGAAACTATAGTTGTTGTGGGCATTACCCTACAATTACCATACATATTCCATATTATATTAAACTCAGCATTAAATATGCTTGTATAATTATGCTGTTAATGATGATAGCAGTGATAATACTGGCAGAAAAAGCCTGTCTTTAGCCCAAGAAAAGGGAGAAAAACGTAGAAAGCAGACACAGAGCTGGGCATTTTTTGACTAGGAAAGAGAATTTTAAGCATAGAAATATAAAAGGAAAAGTATTCCCTTATTTCCCCTATGTGGAAATAATATGAAACATTTATTAGATATACTAGACAAGAACAGACCTAAGTACTCCAACTGTACTGCAGCATTACAAAATAATCATCCCTTCACCACAGTATAACGTTTAAGGGCAACCTGCCCAAGGATGCATGTTATATAAAACACAGCAAGATTGCTCCTGCCCTGCCAAATGCTTCCAGTCCCTACCCAGGTCCTACTGAAATACTGGTGGTCCCAATTAGTTTTACTGAAATAAATCTTTAAAGAAAAAGATAAAGCATTTAAAAAGACAAGTCAAAATGCTTCAGGAACCACATATCCAACACAAACTTTATCCTCAAATTAGTTATGTTTGCTTCACACTAATAAACTTTCATTTCACTCGAATTAGAGCAAAAATCTTCTATACATTAAGTATCTTCCCTGCACAATAATTCAAAGAAAAAAAAATCAAAAATGATTAGTAAAGAAAAATGTAATAATTAACAAATTTTGTTTAAATTTTTTTTTTTTTTTTTTTTTTTTTTTTTTTTGAGACGGAATTTCGCTGTTGTCACCCAGGCTGGAGTGCAATGGCGCGATCTCAGCTCACCGCAACCTCCGCCTCCTGGATTCAGGCAATTCTCCTGCCTCAGCCTCCTGAGTAGCTGGGACTACAGGAACACGCCACCATGCCCAGCTAATTTTTTGTATTTTTAGTAGAGACAGGGTTTCACCACGTTGACCAGGATGCTCTCGATCTGCTGACCTCGTGATTCACCCGCCTCAGCCTCCCAAAGTGCTGGGATTACAGGCTTGAGCCACTGCGCCCGGCCTGTTTAAATATTTTTAAGGTTAAAACCTGTTTAAAGTTTGTAATTCCTAGTAGGAAAACATTATCTGAATGAATACCCTAATGGCAAACCACTGTAAAATGCTTCAGCTGCCTTTAGGGGAGTGGAATAGGGATTATCTTCAAAGTACCCCAGCTCTCTTGATGAGAAGGTCAGAGGTACACTGCTTTTATTATTGTGACATCCACAAGGTGATCTAGGTTTCTTTTCCTTCAGCAAAGGCTTTATTTATCAGAAGGGCATTACACTTGACCTCCAAATTTGGCTGACAATTTGCTGATAAGACTCATAACCTTTGGGTTGCTCTGTATTTTGACATATTTGCTGGGTTCTGAGGCACATCCTAGAAGGCCACCATAACTTCTGGATCCTGCATGGCTGCAAGAACCTCTGGATCACTAAGAATTTCACTGAGTCCAGGCATTCCGGCCACTGCAGGCATGCCCTCTCCCATTCCAGGCATTCCTCAGGGAAAACTACCAGGTATTCCCCCAGGAAAGCCACCTAGAAAACAGCCATACTGAGCTCCTGACTGTCATCTGGTTTCTTCCTCCCTCTGGGCTTGCTCGTACTCATCTCAAGCCTTCTTAACTTTCTGTTCTTTCTTTGATCTCTCACTCTTCACGTTTTTGCTCATACTTTCTCTGATGTTATGCAATTTTCTGTGCCCTAGGTTGAACTTCTTTCAGCATTGCACTCACATCTTCATCATAATCCAATTTACAGGCAAGGGCAAGATCATGGGCTGCTTCCTCCCAGTGGCCTAGAAGTCTGTGTGCAAGATCATGGGCTACTTCCTCCCAGTGGCCTAGAAGTCTGTGTGCTTTTCCACTTATAAGGCTGAGCTGAATCAGGATTTATTTCAATGACTCTGTTGCAGTCTCAAATGGCAGCATTTGGCTTCCGTAATTTGACGAAGACACTGGCCCTCTTGGCATACAAAATGGCCAAGCGAGGATTCAACCTGATGGCATCTGTGAGTAAGTCAATGGCTTTCTGCAATTCATCATCTTTAGGGCTTCAATAACAGCCACTTTCTTATCATTTGCCTGTTCCATCATCTCCTCTGTTATCTCTGCATTTTCATCTCCCATTTCTCGAGGGGCATCAGTGTCTGATTCAATCACACCTTCATTATCAGTTTCTAGGTCACTTTCCTCACTTGATGGTTCATCTGCCTTTAAATCTTCCTTCACCTTCTTACCTTCTTACTATCAGGTTTTTCTTCCTTGGTATTTTCTTCTGATTTAGCTTTCTGAGTAGCAGGTGGCATTTTAGCCCCCATACTCTCCACCCACTTCCTCAGGAAGCGCATTTTCTCAGTGTGCAGAACGCTTGGATCCTACTTACACATCTTCACAAAGGCACGAAGCTCGTTCACTTTGCAAGGATCCATGGTCCGGAAGCGGTTAGCTAAGCTGAGGGTTTGCCACCTGCTTCCAGGCCCAGGCGCTAGCTCCGCGTGACAGCACAGAAGGGGGCAGCTGCCACGAGGCAGTTCCATGAACTTTTCAAAGACCCCTCTTAGATAAATCTGGGAGAGATTCAGTATTTAAAATCAACAGGGTTTCAGACATCCAAAACTAGGTGTGTAATAAGAAGTTTTTATAGGGATTAGGGGCTCAGAGATTTGAATTGCATATGTCTTCTGTAAAAGACTGGTAACTGAATTCAAGGCATAGATGCCTGGGGAAAAGTGCAGAGTGGGAAGAGAAGGTCCTAGGACCCAGCTCTGAGGAATACCAATGTTTTGAGAACTTAACAGAGGTAAAGCGAGCATCAGAGACTGAAAAAAGCTAAGAGAAAGACCCAAAAGAGAACGTCTTTCACTGAGGCCAAACTTTTTCAGAGGAAGAAATCAGCAGATGCCCAATGATACTGAGAGGTCAAGAAAACTAGCTGAAAACTAGGCATTAGATTTGGTGACACATAGGAAACTTTTGTTCTTGGAGAGTGAGGAAATGAATGATAAAGGCACAAACCCTATGGGAGTGAAATAAGAAGTAGAAAATGGAAAGCACACGTTTGGGAAGTTTGGCTATGAAGTCAAAAAAAAAAAAAAAAGACAATAGTAGCTGGAGGAAAAAAGGTCTGGAGAAGGATTATTTTAATATGAGGAGAACTTTGGAATGTTTAAATGCTGTTAGGAGCCAGTGGGAAGAGGGAGAAGAAAAAACCGGCAGAGCGGAAAGAAATCCAGATTGCCGGTGGAAGGGTTCTCTTGCATTACTGACCCGACAACTTAATAGATACCCAGAATCCTGCAGTCTGGGTAGCTTTGGGTTTTAGGTGAAGGGTTTTATTGGTTTAGGTTTGCTTTGGTTGGTTTTTTACACCAAAGTCTTTCCTCCTCTGCCCTTTCCGGGTCCATTAATCCCTCCCACCGCGCGTCTCCCCACGCCTCACTTGCCAGACGAGTTTTTCCGGGTTACCGAGAAGGGCCAAGCACAAGATGAAGACCTCGGTAGGAACGCGCTTCCTACCGAGGCATGCGCAGAGAGGTCGCAGTCGCGTCCCAAGTGACGTAAACGCTAAACATTGCGCAGGCGCGTTAGGTCCCAGTAGCTATGCGTGTGCTTGTGGGTGAGAGAAGGCAGAAAGGGAGAGTGAGGGGCGGGCTTAGTCCGAGATTGAGGGTTGGGAAGCCGCTTCCAGGAGGGCACTGTCTCGTGCACAGGCAACCTTGCCTTGGCCTCCTAGCCAGAAAAGCCAGATCTCCCTAATCCCTGTGACCTGTCACCTCTGCAACGCGGGGAGGAGGAGAGGTGGGAAGAAGTCTAGTGTCAGATGGGATGGCGCCGGAATACGGGGTCACAGCGGGGACGGAAGGCGCCCCCACCTGACTCCCCGGGAATATAAACAATTTGTATTTTCCGATCAGGTGGCGGGACAGGCTTCATTGGGACAGCCCTAACCAAGCTGCTGAATGCCAGGGGCCACGAAGTGACGTTCGTCTCCCGACAGCCCGGACCCGGCCGGATCACGTGGGTACGCCCATCCTCTAGACACGGGTGGCAAGGCAGAGTTGGGCGGCGTAAGGCCGGGCAGGGGAACTGTGTGCTTTCTCCGACAGGACGAGCTCGCTACTTCCGGGCTGCCGAGCTGCGATGCCGCCGTCAACCTGGCCGGAGAGAACATCCTCAACCCTCTCCGAAGGTCAGCGGCCCCTAAAGCTGATACCCACTGAAGCATAGGGAGGAGAGTGTCCGACTGATGAGAACCTCCATGGGTAATGCAACTGCCAGATTCTGAACTAAACCTATATCCCAGACTACTCATTCTGCTCTACTCCTCCAGTCAGTCAGACAGTTGGCTTGAGTCCTCACATATAACTCAGGATGCCCAGGAAATGTATGCCCTTTCTCTCTACAGGAGACTCCGACTATTTCTCTTAAGCCAAAATTCAGGGTTTTACTAGAAATGGGTATAAAACAGCTCCCAGGAAAAGACAGAGAGAGGGATATGTGCACCTAGGTATTTAGTGGCTTATTTCCCATGTTTCTTCTGCAGATGGAATGAAACCTTCCAAAAAGAGGTTCTCAGCAGCCGCCTGGAGACCACCCAACTGCTGGCTAAAGCCATCACCAAAGCCCCACAACCTCCCAAGGTGTGGGTCTTAGTCACAGGTGTAGGTATGCCCCCAAGTCACCAACCCCTTATATTAGCCAGGGGGAGGGGGTAACTCAGACCTCTGTAGCTATGCACACAGCTGAGCACTGGTCTTTTCCAGGCAAAATGACTTCCTAGGCCCTTAATCCATGCATGTTTCTCCTAACCTTTGTGTACTTTCACTAAGAAATTTAGACCCTGAAAAAGAGTGGGGAGTGGCATCACTCTTAGTGCCAGGGAAAAGTCCACCTATTCCCAATCCCTTACTTCTCACACCACAGTTCTTTAGGAACAGAGTTCCTGGTTGCTATTAAGTCACCTTTGGGACCAAGTAATTGCAATGAATTATAATGCACACACCAGCCACTATTTGTAGTGTTTTATGCTTATTATCATTTATTCCTTGTAACAACCCTATGAGGTAGGTACTATTATTCCCATTTTAAAGGTGTGAAAATTCTATACAGAGAGGTTAAGTAATTTGCATGAAGTCAGAGTTAATAAATGAGGGAGCTGATTAAACTCAGGCAGCCTGGTACCCAAGTTCCTGTTCTTAACCACTACACTCTAGCAGCCTCTAAGTTTAGCCCTGCAACCAAAGAGTTCCTCCAGGGAAGGAACAGTTCCAGTCATGGAGAAACTCAAGGGGAAAATATCCAAATAGCTCTGTCTTCAAATGGGGAGATCCCAAGGGCCAAAGAAGGTGAGGCCAAGGGGAGCCTCCACTGCAGAGAGCCAGGCAGGACCAAGGACACCCAGGGCAAATGAGCATGTTCAACCTGCAGCTTACTACCAGCCCAGTCTGACTGCAGAGTATGATGAAGACAGCCCAGGAGGGGACTTTGACTTTTTCTCCAACCTTGTAACCAAATGGGAAGCTGCAGCCAGGCTTCCTGGAGATTCTACACGCCAAGTGGTGGTACGCTCAGGTGAGAACCAGGGGCCTGGGTATGTATCCGACAGGGTTGTAATGTCTTCTCTGGGCTGGGGAAGTGATGGGATCAGAAGAGCTGAAATTACGATTACAGAGTGAAAGGATGCAAACACCACTTCTAGCCAACCTGCAGAGGAGAAGGTGTAAAGTATTAATGAGAGCCATACTGCTCACCTCTGTTACAGAGCCAAGACAGCATGGGGAGAGTGAGGAAGGGGAAACAGAAACCAGGAGGAGCAGTGGGGCTGCTTCAAGGCTGAGGCCCCCCCTGTACCTTCCCTCTTGCCTGCTCTAGGGGTTGTGCTGGGCCGTGGGGGTGGTGCCATCGGCCACATGCTGCTGCCCTTTCGCCTGGGCCTCGGGGGCCCCATCGGCTCAGGCCAACAGTTCTTCCCCTGGATACACATCAAGGACCTGGCAGGAATCCTGACCCATGCTCTTGAAGCAAACCACGTGCACGGGGTCCTGAATGGAGTGGCTCCATCCTCCGCCACTAATGCTGAGTTTGCCCAGACCTTGGGTGCTGCCCTGGGCCGCCCAGCCTTTATCCCTCTCCCCAGCACTGTGGTGCAAGCTGTCTTTGGGCGAGAGCGTGCCATCATGCTGCTGGAGGGCCAGAAGGTGACCCCACGGCGAACACTGGCCACTGGCTACCAGTATTCCTTCCCAGAGCTAGGGGCTGCCTTGAAGGAAGTCATAGCCTAAGTATGTCATGGCAATGGCCTGAGGCCTGTCCCTCACAGGCTTCCAGGTTAAACACTGTGAACAGGCTCAGCTCCTCTGGAGAGCTGAAGCCAACTGGTTCTTAGATTCCTTCCCCAGTCCTTTTCCTTCCCATTGTTCTGTTGCTCCACTTTATTGTCTCAAGACTGTAATCTCATCAGGTTGGTACCTTAGTCTTTTCGACTCATTGTAATATTTCCCAGTTTGGTTTCTCTGTATGTCCTGCTGCTGCCCCACTTCTCCTTTATGCTGTGCAGAGAATGCTCTGCAGTTTAGGCAATAAATTATCTCACTAACCTTGGCTCATCTCTTTGGCCTAGATTCTCTTGGGATTTATTTCAAGGAATGTCACCCTAGATGATTGTTTTCCCCATACGGGGTTTTGGAAGTTATAATGGGCAGTCTGTCTCCTCAGCCTCTCCCTTCTTGGTCCTTCAGCTGCCAAAAGAACTGGTCACAAGTTTGAGACATCAGGTTATGATAAAGGTAGAGACCAGAAGAGAAAATGGTGATCCATTTCCAGTGGGCCCTACAGTCACCCTGGATGCTGTCAGAGTGCCGTTAGGGTGCCAGAAGAGGAAGAGGTGAGGCCCAGGTGTGGGATGGCCTTCAGTCTGTGTAACCAAATGGCAGTGCATTAATAACCACACGGTGATCCCAGTTTATCAGGCGGCAGCAGAACAAAGCCAGCATCCCTGTCCATAAGTTTAGGACTTGCCTCTCATCTGACTGGAACCACTCAGTCAACCTGGACCCTTAGCACAAAAGGGCAGAAGATACTTTGGTCTACTGCACACCCACCATCACTGAAAGTGAAAAGAAACTAATCAAGAACTATAAACAACCCTATCAGGAAAAAAAAAAAAAACTCCCAAGTTTTCATCTAGGACCTTTTTACCTACCTAAAGCTATGACATCTGCCATCTTGACCAGACACAGTTCCCCTAGCCACCAGTTCAGGCCACATTAAACACTCTCTTCTTCTCAGGGAACCCTGGGTTATCTCTGAATCATGGTCACCTCCTTGACCAGCCTATGTCCAACGCACCTGCCCCTGGCCTAAGTCAGTATGAGGCAGTGGTGTAAATCACCAAAAAGGGAGGAGTAAGCACACAAGGACCCAAGGACCCTCCCCATCATCATTACACACTCCATGCAGTATTCAACTGCCTGTACCATTCTGAGGAAGGCAGAAGTCAGGGCCTGGAAAAGATCTTGTCCAGAGACTCGCCACAGGGCCCACACAGAACAGAACCCAAGGGCACCTGTCCTACTTTTTTATCTGGTCTTGGACTCCAGGAAGTTGACTGGCTCTGTATTGTTCCTGGGGGGATGATCAGCCTCAAAGGTAGAAGTAACAGAAAAGCATACTTCAGGCTGCACTAAAGGAAGGAGTACTGATTAATACCATCTACACAGGGAATGTGCTACCTTGGAGATAGTAAATTCCCTGGCACAGGAGGACTTCAAGCAGATCCAGGGCAATGACCTATAGGAATCATGGTGGAGAGAGCATGCCAGTGACAGCAGAGTTGGTCTGGTGGCCAGTCAAGTGCCTTCCAACTCTGGTTCTTTTCATTTACCAGATAATTGGTTCATCTAGAACCAACTGGTTCAACTTCTGTAAGTCCTCCCATCCCCATACACACACACACAAAGCAGAAGTATGCCTCGCTTTATGCAACATATGTCTTCCATAGAAAAAATGTTAGGGTCAGATCACATTATTATTGTCATTGCAGAGCATGGCTTCATCGATTTGGTGAAAAATCGATGTGTTCATCTCAATACTAGCAAGTCCAGTGCATCTAACCAGGGACTTGCCAACACATTTGTTAGTCTGTAAACAAACATGTGAATACAACAGGAGAGCTGCCATTTATAGGAACCCTGAGAGTATTTTGATAAAGTAGTTGTCCCTAATTTACCTACTGTGTAAATGTGGATTTTGGAGGTTGCTCAAAAGGGATGCAGCCATTGTAGGGCATGTTATAGTAAGAATGCAGTGTTAAAATCTAGGATGTGGACCCTGGAGACAGAGGACCCACATCTCTCTGAAAGTGAGGTTTTGGTTAGGGTGCCTGTGCAGCCACAGGCAACACACCTGAGACTTGGTCCAAGCACCTTTTCTCCAAGCTTTCCTCTGTGTTCTCATTTCTCCTCCCAACAGGTATTTTTACCCCTGATTTGTAGGCAGAAGTAAAGCCCAAGAAACAATCAAGGTCACAAACGGGCATAGCTGGGACCAGAAGCCAAGTGGCCCTCTGCCTTCATCACTAGCTCACTCCACCCTATTGCAGCCCAGTCCACATAACGCTGTGGCCCGACCAGGGCCCTGCATCTCCTTCCACACACCTAGGAGCTCAGCCGGGGAGCATCCTGTCCTCTGGCCCTCCAGAGCAGCAGCCAGGGAGAGAAACGGCTTAACTTCTTGTCACTTCCCACCCACCCTGCCCTCCACCTCAGCTCAGCTTGGAGGTGGAGCCAACAGTCTCAGTCTCCAGAACTAATCCTCCCCAGCAGCCCCCACTCCCTACAGAAACCCTGTGCTAAGGCAAAGTTGAGAAGTTAAGACTGAGCAGAACCTCTTGAGAGCTGGCTGAGGTCACTTTATGGACCTGTCCCAAAGTGGCTTCCCTGATCCAAGCGTCAACTCAGGGTACCTCTGAATAAGAGTGTGAGCACCAGAGAGACTCTCCCAGAAAGGGCTGAGCTGGAGGCGGCTGGAGCTGACAGGGCAACAGCCACTCAAGCAGGTGAGGCTCAAAAGTTGAGACTGAGCAGGGCCTCAGACAGTTGGTTAATGTCCCGGCAGTATGGCTCCCGCTGCAGGATAAAGTCCACCTTGTGATCCTGACCCCAAAACACCTCCAGCAGCTGGCGTCGGAGCCGCTCTGTTTCCCGGGTCTTCCGAATGCCACCACTACCTTTTTCCTCTTCTCTCCCCTGCTGCTTTTTACCATGTTCTGCAAAGACCCTGGAAGGATGCTGAGCCTTAGAAGGCCCCTGTGTCCTGGGAAGAAACAGATCAAAAAGAGCTGATGAGCATCCTGGGGGGGAAATTAGATCTTAGTAGGCTACCCCTCTCTTGATTATCTTGCCTGTTCCTGGCTCTGGGGGAGAAGTCCTGAAGTTCCTGAAGTTGACCACTGAGTGGCAGTATCAAGCCACTTCTGAAGGGGTGATGGACCGTACTTTGGGAACTACAGTGAACTCTGCTACTATTATATGATCTAGTTCTGGTCCTAAATTAATCACTTACATAATGGTCAGCAGAAGGCATGCAGAATACAACTGGCTCTCAGTATAAGCAACCATTTTCCAAATAACTCCATAAAACATGCTGATTAAGGGAAACAGGAAGCAGGTGTTTCCCTCCCAGCAAGGAGGTTCTACGTCAGGATTCCCTGGGAAGCTTATCATGGCCAAGGCCAAGGTAACTCACACCACTGCAAAATTAAGCTGGCCAAAACTGAGGTCACACTTCTACCCAAGCCTCTGGGCCTGCCAAGAGAGGGCCAGGGTGAAGCTGTCTGCAAGGAGTCTAGATTGATTACCTGGCTGGCTTCTTCAGAAATTCATCCAGGGTGGGGCCGTTTCGCCCCAGTGGGTCATCAGGTACCATGAAGAGGTTTCCCACAAAGGTAAAGGGCAGCAGGCTGGACGGTGAAAGAGAATATATGGTCATAGAGGGGACCCTTGCCCACTCCCCGGACAACTGAAACCATTATCACCAGAAACTGCTGGCTCCATCCTTCAAGAAAACTTCACCTCCTTCCCAGAGTTTTCACCCTGTGGCCAGAGCAGAGCTGGCTTTAGAAAAAGGTCTGCGTCTGTGCCCAATTCTCACCGTTCTCTGATGATTGCCATCCAGTTCTCAGACTCCTCCGCCAGGTCCCGGAACTGATCATTGGAGACAATTATCCCATCTTTCTCTTCAGCCAGCCTCACCATGAACCTGTCTCCAAAACCACAGCAACTGAGAGAAGGTTGAAAATTTACCTATTGGGTACAATGTTCACTATTTGGATAATGGTTACATTAAAAGCCCAGACTTCACCACTATGCATATAGCAAAACTACTTGTATGCCCCCCCAAATATATAAAAATCAAAATAACGACAGCAACCCTTTGGGACATTCCAAGGCCCCAACCTCAAAAGTGTTACTAATTCCCATAAGCAACTTCTGGTGATGGAGATCTGGCCCCGTACCCCACCTTAGCCCAGCTACAGGCAACTGACTAGATACAGGTTTCATGGGCTAGAGAGGAAACAAAGATGAATCCAAGGTGGTCTCCCAGTAGCATCCAATCTGCTCGCCACAGTCCTTCGCTGACACTGTCTTCCACCCTACCCAACCAATCCCTCGCAAATCCAACATGTCCTGCCTTTGAAAAGCCTTGCACTCTGCTCCCTTCCTTCCCAGGCCCACCATAACTACCCTAGTAATTCAGATATTGCAACTGAGATTATGCATAACCTTCTAACAAGGGGTCCCCACCTCTGACCACTCACCACCCTCCAGCCTCCCCTGCCCTGCCCCAGAAAGCATGCTTATCCCCTACACAAAACTCTTCCACACTCACCCTTTATTTACCAAATAAAGTCTACACGCCCAGGCCTGGCAGCTAAGGCCTTCTAGAGCCCAGCTCAAATCACTCTTACAGCCTTATCTCTCCCAATATCCCCTAACGCAATCTCAACTCCAGCTAAAATCAATAATCAGGTTACACTCTGCTCTTCAAGTATGTCTAATGCTTGACTTCCAGGTTTCTCCAACTATTCCCTCTATCTGGAAGGCACTTCCGAAAACTTGCTGAGGAACAGAATCACCAGCGGAACTTTAAAAAACAGATGGGCCGAACATGGTGGCTCACGCTTGTAATCCTAGCACTTTGGGAGGCCAAGGTGGGCAGATCATGAGGTCAAGAGATTGAGACCATCCTAGCCAACATGGTGGAACGCCGTCTCTACTAAAAACACCAAAAAAATTAGCCAGGTGTGGTGGTCCGTGCCTGTAGTCCCAGCTACTCAGGAGGCTGAGGCAGGAGAATTGCTTGAACCCGGGAGGCGGAAATTGCAGTGAGCCAAGATAGCGCCACTGCACTCCAGCCTGGGTGACAGAGCAAGACTCTGTCTCAAAAAAAAAAAAAAAAAAAAAAAAAAAGAATAGATGCCTGGGCCCCACTTCAGTAATTCTGATTCTACAAGACAAGGTAGGACTCATGAGGTGGTGGGTGGTGTTCTTAACAGATTTAGAAACCGAGAGATCCAGCCCATCCCACAGTCTTCTCAATCAATACAAAAACTCACAAATCTCTCCTTTCCCACAAAACCCCAGCCAGAAGGGGGCTCCCTTCCCTTGGTTTCTGTAGTGTTTGATTTATAGTTTCTTATGGCTCTCTTTAGATCTTGTTCCCAGTGTTCCCACCTCCTGCAGGCCATGCACCTAGTACTAAGTGAGCAGTCAGTATTTGAAAGACAGCATGGTGCAGGGGGAACTGGGAGTCAGGATCAGGTGTGACAGATATCAGGCTCTGAGCTTCTGTCTGGGAAACAAATTAAGGAAATGACTTACAAATACATATGGTACACCTATGGCATGCAAACAGTATTTTCTGGTTAAGTATATTTTACTATGATCTCATTACACAGTATGTTGTTCAGCAACATTCATTCACTATGCCTACGCTGTGCACCACTGTGCTTATTCACTGTTCATGGGCAAATTCCCAGTTTATATTATGTTATCTGCCCACCAGGTCCCACGCAACTGGGCAGACACATGCCTTTAACATTCATTAAAACGAACTCAATCTTCAGTTTCAATTCTGTTTCAATGCAGGTGTGGAAAGAAGGTTCCATATCTTGGGTAATCTGTGACATCTATACATAAGTAGAATAACATTGGGAGAAAGTAAACCATTTTGTAGAATACCATTTACTTGTCAAGGAATAGAAGGTACATGTTTCAAAAGACAAAGTATATAATCACTATGGTTTGGAAACTAATTTTTAAAATCTAAATAATGTCCTAGAGAATAAAGAACTTGTAAGTATTTTAACTTGGTTAATTGGCTTTCTAAAATCTGTTCATTCCTCACATTACCTATGCAGACTATGGTAGAAGTGTGCCTTGTATTTTCATTCATATCATCTGACAGTTTTGAGGTCTAATTTCCCTTTGCTAAGAGAGGTAACCACTCTGACCCTCTGTCTCCACGATTATAGATTGGAGATACACCCGCTGCCACACTTGAGTAGGTGTGTGCAAAGTTAGGAGGGAAAGTCACTGTACTCTTGCCGAGCATACCTTGAGCAAGGCAGACACACACCTTATCTCTTTCATATATTCACAAGGAGGGTACATGAATGGAGAAGGACCCTGAGACAAAGAGGTTAATTCACTAAGACATGGGTCCACAGTCAAAGTCAATGAGGAGTGCTACTGAGGCTTAAATTTAGCTCTTCCAATTCTAAATCCAGGGATCTTTCTATTATACCATGTTTTGTACAGTCCTATTATTCATGGGTAGTGTTTCTTCATTTTACTTGTTATTTTGACCTTTACTGTGTTTTTTCCAGAATGTGAGGGAAGTTTATCTGCATGTTTATAAATTCAGGTTATAAGAAGACATCTATCAGCTATTTATGTCACGAGCTTCCCCATCTTTCCACTAAACCAGTATTTTCTAGACCGTGAGGCACTATATAAATACAAGGTATCATTTTGTTTAATGAATGATAAATGAGCAAACATGGTTGTCTACAGTTCATCTCATCACTGCTACCAGGCAGGTTTACCTAACCCAATCATAAAGGACACAGAGGAATAACTAGCCCCTCACCCACCACCAAGGCTTGGAAACAGCATAAACCACCAGGAGCTTTTCTCTCTCCCTCAATCTTCAACTAGGCTCCTTGAATATCAAGCCTGGGGCCAGGAGAGGAGCAAGTACCTGTCATCATAGGAGGAGATCCTCTTGCCATCCATGACTCGTGAGGGTGTGAGGGAGAGCAGGCTGAGGGAATGCAGCTTTTGCAGGAAGTGACTCTCTATTAAAAAAGAACATAATAGGGTTCTCCTCCAGGTGGAAACAGAGCCTACCCCAGGACACAGAAGACCAGGCCCAACTCACCTCTAACTTTGGCATCCTTACTGAAGCGCCACTGAGGCACAAAGACAGTTATGTCACGGTGGCCACGGTCCCAGAAGTACTGCACAGCAATGGCAATGCCCCGACTGGAGAAGTAGTGCTGGAGGCCATGCCTGCAGTGGGAAGGGGTCGGCCAGAGGAGGGGCTTGGCACCCTGGTTACAATGCCAGCCCCTCAGTACACATCCCCAAGATGAACAAAGATGCCTATCTCATCCTCCCTCCCTTAGGCCCTTAGCCCCACCCGGTACTCACACCATGGCCACGTTGCTGCCGTCAATGACAATATGGCGGAGGTCTGGCTGGCCAGGCACATTGGCAAGGCACAGGGTGAAAGGGTCCTGCAGGGCCTCCTTGAAACGCTGTGTGCCAGTCACCAAGTTGCCCCCTCGGGTACCTCGTTTCCAGTGAGGCCCCCGACCTCGTGCCGTGGCCTGCTGCTTGTCTCCCCTATCCCCTCCGTCTCCCCAGTCACCCCGGTCTCCACAGTGCCATGGGGGTTCTGGCGCAGGTGGAGGGCTGGGCACCCTTGGAGGAGAGGCATTCCCATTGTGGAGCCGCTGGAGGAGGGAGGCTCCTCGAGACTGAGCTGCCCTGTGACAAGAGCCATGGGCACTGGGAGGCTCACGGTGGACACACACCCCTCCTCCTCCCTGAGTTGCCTCCTCCTTTCCCAGGGTCTTCCCTTTCAGGGGTGCTGATTCCCTTGCCCCTCGACCCACTGACTGTGGCCTGAGCCCCACGTCTCTCTCCCAGGCCTCTTCCCCAGGCAACTCCTTCCACCCAAATGCCATCTCCCTGGGACCACCCTGTTTCCCTCCCTTCTCCACAGTGTAACTGTCTCCCCTTGCTCCCCTGGACTCTCTGGGTCCCACAGATCCAGTGTCCAGGGACTCCCTGCCGTCACTAGGGGGAGCTCTCACTCCTTGGCACTGAGCACCCAGCAAGCCTGAGCTCCTCCCCTCCCAAGAAGCCAATGCTCCTGGCCCCTGCCCACTGGATGCCTCCTGCACCAGACTCAGCAGCTCCTCCTGGACAGCCAGCGGCAACTGCAGCAGGGCCTCTCTGTGGGCATCTCCAGGGGAATGCAGCAGGGCAGAGAAGTCTCTCAGCACTCCAGGACACTGAGAGGCTCCGGGGGATGGTCCCGGCAGGAAGTCCCAGCTCAGCCGCTCCACCAGCTCTTCTACCCGGCTCTGGGCCATGACAAAGGCCTCAGTCAGACCACTGATCATCAGTGAGCTGGGCTCCCTGGGCACCAGATGGGCTGACGTGCTCCAGGTCAAGCAGTCAAGGAAGAAGCCCTGGGCTCCCAGAAAGATGCAGTGCAGTTTGGGCGGGTAGTGGATTTCATCCTGCAGTTCTGGGCTGCAGAGGCCCTTCAGGTACTCCTATTTGGGAGGAAGGGAAGGTCAGGAAAAGTAAACTGCACCTCTCCAGGCTCCTTGCTCTCTCTTGAGCTCCAGGATGCCTGGAGTATCCATATGGTGTTATTTCTATTTTAAAGATAAGGAAACTGAGATTCCCAGCACAAAACTGGTACATGATTGAGCCATCCTAGAACCCCAGCCTAATCCCAAAGGAAGCAATGGGGCCCAGCCTCCCACCCCACAGTGCATTCCTTGGTGGGGCCAACTCGTTCAGCCAGATATGGCTACTCTCCCAAAGAGCACAGAATGATTTTTGTGAGGCTGCGCCATCATAGCAGAAATTCGGCCGAAACTCCAAACTGATACAGAGTTGGAAAGTTTCTCAAAACTCAGAGGCACTGAGGTTGCCAGTAAGACAGCCCAGGCCGTTCCTCTCCCCTCCTCTCCCCCGCCTCTGGGGGAAAGCGTCCTTGGTGCCTGGAGGGTTGGGGGGAGAGAGGGAGTTCACCTTGGCTCTGCTGGTGTTTTCCTTGGGGCCCTCCAGCTGCAGCCAGATGTGGGGGTTGTCCGGACAGTCCTTCGGAAGGATGCTCACCCCAACGCTGAAGATGCGCTCCACATGGGGCTGCTGTTCCCGAACCTTGGTCTCAGCCTCCGCGGACACCGCAAAGCGGTCTGGAGACGCGGGGCGGGCCTCCCAGGTAGGCATGGCTGCTGCCCCCAGCCCTGGAAGGGAAGAAGGTGGCCCAGAGCCTCACTGAACCCTCAACCCAAATCCTGGTCTCTGGGCCTACACCAGCTATCAACAGGTCGCACCTAGCTAAGGCGCTGGTAAACAGCCCCAGGAGGTGACAAGCATCTGAGTCCACTGGAGGAAGGGAGGGAATGTGTCCCACAGGCCTTGTCTCCGGAGAGGAAGTCCCGGTAAACAAGGATGTCTCTCTGGGGTGGGCGTCTGGGCTTTGGAAAAGGATGACCAAAGCCCTGAGCAGGAAGGGTGGGGGACTCCAGCTCGGCCTGGAGGCCAGAAGGAGTCTCCTGGGAGACTCTGCAATACCCAGGAGTCCAACAGGGCTTCTTACAGACGAATCCTCAGCAGGGGCTTGGACTAGGCTGTCCTTTGGGGCCCGTGATCTGCCATTTCCAAGGTTCAAGCCACTCCCACCCCTCCCCCAGCCGCCCGCCGTCCCTCTCCGTCACGCCACGAGCGCCGCCCTAGGCCCAGGGGCCGGGCCGGGCCGGGCCCGCCCACCGCGGACTGCTGCCACCGCCCGGGCCCGGCCCGCACCGCACAGCGGACCCCGCTCCCTGCTCCCGCGCGCGGGGGAGGGGCGCGCCTACCGCCTCCGCCGCCCGCGCCGGCCTCGGGTCCTCTCGGCGCCCGCCGGGCCCCCGCTTCACCCGCGCCCCCAGCCCAGGAGACTAGGGCAGGGGGCCCAAATCTGGGCGGGCCTTCCCGGGTTCCTCACCCAACGGGGACCTCTCTAGTCCACTTCGCACGCAAACAATTTCTTGAGTCACTTCCTGGCCTAGGGCGGAGTCAGCCCGGCTCCTCCCGGGGCTGGGCCTGCTCGGGGCCCGGCTGCGCGCCCTCCTCCCAGCCCCGTCGCCGCGCCCCGAGGCCCCGACGGGCGGCTGGGCCCCGCCCCCTCGGCGGCTCCAGGGCGCGCTTCTCGCGCTTCTCGCCAGCCCTCGCGTCTGTCTCCCGGCCCTCGGGGTCCTCGCGCGTTCTACGCACATATTTCTCGGAAAGTGGAACTACGCGCTGAAAGTTGTTTCCCGCGAATGAAGAAGTGGCCGACCAAAGAGGGAGCGTGACCGGCCCGGTGGTGTTCTAGGCCCAAGCACTTTCCGCCAAAACATCGTGGCACTTTCCACCAAAGCTTCCCAAGAGGCGGGGGGTGGGGGTTACCCCGGGGGGTGGTGGTTACCCCTTCCTTCCAACAAATGGAATGATGCCACGGAGAAGGGCTGTTGATTTGTGGAGCATTTTGAAGAGAGGAGGAATCGTAGGAGGAAGGGGTTGAGGGGCTGCCTCTGGACATGCACACACTCACACATTCTCGCATGCACAAGCATGTTCTCCATCCCCCCCAGGTCCAGCCGTCAGTGCTGTCCCGTCTAGAAGGGCTGCCCTGAAACTCTGGCTGCCGCCCTCCCGTCCAGCGGGAGACCGGCTTCATCCTTCCTCTCCCTCCCAAAGCCCAACTGCTGTCACTGCATGCTCTGCCAAGGAGGAGGGAACTGCAGTGACAGCAGGAGTGAGAGTGGGAGGCAGGACCGAGCCGGGACCCAGGTATGGAGACGGGGTGCAGCCAGCCTAGAGAGGGCAGACGAGCAGGGTGCCGGCGGTGAGAGTCCAGGGAGAGGAGCAGAAACAGAAAAGGGGCAGAAGACAGGGCACTTGTGGGTTGCAGAGCCACCCGGCCATGTTGGGAGCCAAGCCACAATGGCTACCAGGTCCCCTACACAGTCCGGGGCTGCCCTTGGCTCTGGTGCTTCTGGCCCTGGGGGCCGCGTGGGCCCAGGAGGGGTCAGAGCCCGTCCTGCTGGAAGGGGAGTGCCTGGTGGTCTGTGAGCCTGGCCGAGCTGCTGCAGGGGGCCCCGGGGGAGCAGCCCTGGGAGAGGCGCCCCCTGGGCGAGTGGCATTTGCTGCGGTCAGAAGCCACCACCATGAGCCAGCAGGGGAAACCGGCAATGGCACCACGGGGGCCATCTACTTCGACCAGGTAATCCCCCGACCCCTGTCCAGGGGACCTGGAAGCGACTGCCCAAGCCCACTCTGCTGTCCCTCAGGCTAAGAAAACAGCTTCCTACATCTTTCCCTAAACTGGCCGGTTGCCCCTCCACCCCACTGACGGTTTCCCCTCCCTCCACCCGAACGTAATCCCCTCCTTTCTCCTTCTCACCATTTCTTTTGAATCTGTTCACTCCTATTCGCTCCTATTTGCCACCCCTTCTGCTCATTACTCACCACCCCTGTCCCCCTTCCCCCCCATCCCCATGGTACCGCTGAGCCATGGGCATTTCCCCCAGGTGCTGGTGAACGAGGGCGGTGGCTTTGACCGGGCCTCGGGCTCCTTCGTAGCCCCTGTCCGGGGTGTCTACAGCTTCCGGTTCCATGTGGTGAAGGTGTACAACCGCCAAACCGTCCAGGTGACCTCAGTGTTGGGCCCTATCCCCGGCTCAGGAGGGGAGAGAAGGGGAAGAAGCGGAGCCCAGCTGACCTCTGGGTGGACCTTCCATTTACCTGTGTCCTGGAGGCCAGGACCAGGGGAGGAATGGGCCTGCCTGGCATTGAGTGTGGAGGATGTGCAGGGGCCAATGCTGGCCACCCCGCAGCCCTCCTGGGAGAGCCCCTTAAGCTCCAGCTCCCCAAGAGGAAGCCCCTGGGAAAGTGGGAGTCCTGAGCTGAGAGTTGGGGGATGGGGGCTAACTGGCCTCCCCTCCCCAGGTGAGCCTGATGTTGAACACTTGGCCTGTCATCTCAGCTTTTGCCAATGACCCAGACGTGACCCGGGAGGCAGCCACCAGCTCTGTGCTACTGCCCTTGGACCCCGGGGACCGAGTGTCTCTGCGCCTGCGTCGGGGAAATCTACTGGGTGGCTGGAAATACTCAAGCTTCTCTGGCTTCCTCATCTTCCCCCTCTGAGGACCCAAGCCTTTCAAGGACAAGAATCCAGCCCCTGACCACTTTCTTCTACCCTCTCTTGCCCCAGAACCACTAGAGGCAGGAGAGAGACTCCCTCTGGCTGCCTATATCCCACCTCCTTGCATGGGACCCTGTGCCAAACACCCAAGTTTAAGAAAAGAGTAGAGCTGTGGCATCTCCAGACCTGGCCTTCCCACTCACCCATCCACAGTTACCCTCCCAGCCACCTGCTGCATCTGTTCCTGCCTGCAACCCTAGGATCAGGGCAAGGTTTGGCAAGAAGGGAGATCTGCACTACTTTGCAGCCTCTGCTCCTCCTGTTCCCCCACCCCAGCTTCCTGCTCAATGCTGTTTGGGACAGGTGGCACAGGTGAGCCTGACAGGCCCCCACAGGGGCCCAGATGGACTAGCCTGAGCGTACCCTGCAGGCTTCTTCCTGTGAGGAATGCCAGCATCACGGATCTCAGCCAACACCATCAGAAGCTAAACCAGCACCGTATGGACTAGGGTGAGAGGCTCCACTACAGGCAGAAGTGTGGGAAGGGCCTGGAGTCTATGGCTGGTGAGGAAGGAAGGAGGATGTATGACCTGGTCTGAACATGGTACACATTCTGCATGTATAGCAGAGCAGCCAGCAGGCAGCATCCTGGCTGTCGTTCTGTGCCAAATCCCAGATAGACTCTGGCCCTTACCTTCCAACCCGAGACTAGGGTGTGTGTGTTTGCCCTGGCCATGAGCAGAGCTGAGACTGGGTGTACAGAGCTGGAGGTGGACCATGGAAAACATCGATAACCATGCATCCTCTGGTTTGTCCACCTCCTGAAACTGCTCCACCTTTGAAGTTTGAACTTCAGTCACTCCACACTCTGACTGCTGCCTCATTCCTCCCAGCTCTTTCACTGAGTTATCTTCACTGTATCTTTTCCAGCCTATCCCTACCATCTCTTTTTCTCCTGATCTGTACTACCATATTCTTTTTCTTAAGCTTTCTATTACCTGGGATTCCATGATTCATTCCTTCAGACGCTCTCCTGCCAGTATGCCAAACCCTCCCTCTCTCTTTCTTATGCCACTGTCCCATTGACCCAGCCTGGATGAATCTGTCTGTAAAACAACTAGAGAATGGTGGTCAGTGAGACACTATACAATCACTAAAGAGAAGATACCATTGAAACTTGGATCGGGTGTTACAGGATACAAGTAGGTATGTTGTAGAGAAAAATAAATACTAAACTGTATACTAAAGTTAAATTTTAAAAGTTTAATCATGTTTGAGTTAAATAGAAAATGCCAAGGTGAATTTGTGGTTTTAAAAAGAAATAAATTTTTGAACTGTCACTAATCCTGAAAACAACATCAGGAACAATCTGATATCTATTCTTAGAAACTGGAGCTGTACTTCAAATACTATTCACAATTTTAAAGTATATATACCAAAAAACCTCAGGTTTCTTGGAGAACAGCTGCACACCTTAAATAACTCCAGGCCCAGAACATGTTGTGATGACAGAAAGCAAAGATGCTTTTTTTTTTAATCGGGTTTTTCATTTTTTCCAAAAATTGCACCAAGGTAAAGCAAAGCTCTAGTTGATGCGAGTGTGTGGTTTAGGCGTTAGCAGCACCGCCCTCACTATGCGCTCATTGGACAGGAGCACAACCCCAAGAAAAGGATGGTTCAAAGATGCTTTTTAAATGTACAAAGTAAAGCTGAAAAGGCAAAGGAATAAATCTAAAGAGGCTCCCACTTGACATGCTTTGACAATTTGATTACCAAAAGGAAAATAATATAGTTTGTTGCAACAAGGTGAATTTTTTTAAATCCATGTGTCTATAATGATATTCAAAAGGGAAGAAGTCACTATAAAGTGTGCCAAGAGGTAGTTAATATGAGTGAAGAAGAGTGAATATAATAGGCTATTTTTAGTTAGTTGTGATAAGTAGAAGAACATAAATATAGTAGGCATTTTGTCTATTTGTAAGGTACATTTGTTTTTCTTTATCTGTGTAAATAGGGAGGGGCGAGTACAGAAAACTGTGAGTAATTCCAAGATCTGGCACTGTCCCAAATATAAAAGATACTGATGGGACTATTTGGGCATACTTTGCAACTAAGGAAAAAAACAGTTCAATGGTGTGTTATAAGACAGTGAATTACACTGCTCAGGCTTGATTGTTCAGCTCCTGGAAAATGGATTGTTTGTATTACTCCACTAATTATGAGATATTAATTAGGCAAAATGATTAAGAGTAGGTTTGGCTGTAACAGTGAAACCCAAAATAACAATAGCTTAAACAAAATAGGAAATCATTTCTGTCTTACATAGAAGAATCTGCAAATAAGAGTCCAGGGATGGACGGCAGCCTTATGATCAGTTGAAAGCCCAGTATCCCGTCTCGCTCTTCTACCATCCTTAGCTTGCCACCTCATGACCCAAGATGGCTCCCTGAGCTCCAGCCATTAAATCAGCTTAATAACCCCCAGGAAGAAGGAAGGAAGAAATAGCACATCTCTTTCCTTGAAAGAAGATTTCTGAAAGGTGCACCCAATATTTCTGATTGTCTCATTGGGTAGAATTTAGGCACCTGGGCTCTCCAAGCCAGGGAGAGAGGCTAGGAGCTATAGTGTTTATTCCAGGCAGCCATGTCCAGCTAGAAGTTGGAAATTATATAATAAAGAAGAAGGGGAGATTGGCCACTGGAGAAGACAACTAGAAGTTGTTTTTTTTGTTGTTTTTTGAGACAGAGTCATGCTCTGTCGACCAGGCTGGAGTGCAGTGGCATGAGGTCAGCTCACTGCAACCTCAGCCTCCAAGTTCAAGCGATTCTCATGCCTCAGCCTCCTGGGATTACAGTTGCGTGCTGCCACACCCAGATAATTTTTTGTATTTTTCGTAAAGACAGGGTTTTGCCATGTTGTCCAAGCTGGTCTCAATCTCCTGGCCTCAAGTGATCCACCCACCTCAACCTGCCAAAATTCTGGGATTATAGGTGTGAGCTACCACATCCAGCCACAAATTACTACAAACTTGGTGGCTTAAAACAACTATTGATTATCTTACAGTTTCTGTAGGTCAGAAGTCCAACAAAACATGACTGGATTCTCTGCTCAGGGTTTCACAAGGTCAAAAGCAAAGTATAAGCAGGTCTGCCTTCCTTACTAGAGGGGAACAATCCACTTCCAAACTCATTTAGAATTCAGTTCCTTGTGGTTGTAGGACTTAGGTCCTAGCCTCTCCATTCTCAAGCCAACAATGGCAAGCTAAGTCCTTCTCACACTTTGAATCTCTCAGGCCTAGCTTTCTACCGCAACTCTCTGACTTCATCGGAGAAAGTGTTCTGAGTTTAAGGACTCGTGTGATTAGATTGGGCCCACCTGGATAATTCAGGGATAATCTCCCTATTTTAAGGTCCACAACCTGAATTGCATACTTGAAGTTCATTTTGCCATGTAACATAACATATTCACAGGTTCCAGGGATTAAGGCATGGACCTCTTCCGGACATCTGCATATCATAGTCACTAAACTTAAAGATGGCATCATGTAGAGAAAAGGCATCCAGCTACAATACCACTGCATAGAAAACATATGGGCTTGAAAATTTCCCATGATATATGCAAGATGAATACCAGCTAAGATTTTAATCATTTTAGAAGCTGAATCAACCCAGGTCCCAACCAGAAATTCACTGATTAATAATCTGAAACTTGATCTGCACTGAGATATATTTTTATTTTAGATATCTAAATTCAAAAATTGGCCTGAGCTGAGATAGCATCTATCTCTCAGGTCTACAAACCCATTTTTATAATAGATTTAAGGGTAGGTCATAAACTTCAGAATCCTTATAATAGTATGTGTGCTTTACCAAAATGAAGCTTTTAGAGAAACTGACTTATTAGTGACTCAATTGAAATATTTAGGAGGATTTGATTGCTTTTAATCAATGTTTAAATAATTTGACTTGTGTATAGATTTTGATTTGCTGATTATAGAAATCGTGTTTAAATGTTTAGACAATTTTTGCTTCAGTAGGTTTGTGAATAGATTAAACCAGGCGTCCCCAAACTGCGGCCCCCTGAGGCCATTTATCCAGCCCCCCACCGCACTTCAGGAAGGGGCACCTCTTTCATTGGTGGTCAGTGAGAGGAGCATAGTATGTGGCGGCCCTCCAACGGTCTGAGGGACAGTGAACTGGCCCCCTGTGTAAAAAGTTTGGGGATGCCTGGATTAAACAGTAAGTAAAGCACAGGTGGTGGTGAGTGTTCCTCTCCAGGTACCAAAAGCTCCTCAGACTTTAAGAATCCCAAGAACAGACTCCAACTGTTCACCTTACCTATGCCCATACCCTGGCAGCTGATTACTACAGAGAAGTCCCACTAATGCAGGATTCAATGTGGATCTAAATCCTTGGCCTCCAGCCACATCTGGTCCTCAATCCTGTAATCCTCAATCCTCTAACTCTTTGCTGGTTTCCTTTGCCAGCCGCCGCTCATCTTCCCCAGAATCCACTGCTGCCTTCTGTTCACTCCTTAAATCTTTTGCTCTACCAGTTCTGCCCCCATGGCCCATAGTCAGCAGCAGACAGCCTCACCTTCAACCTCAGAGAACACAGAAACTCCAGGCAGGACCCTGCCCACCACCACACTTGCAAACTCACCTTCCTCCCCGTCTCTTCTTCCTCCTCTCTGTCTCAGTAGGGGTCGAGTCTCTCTGCCTGTCAAAGCTGCTATCTTCATCCACCAGTCTTGGATCCAATTTCCTCCAGACATCTTCTCATCTGTCACTCTCCTTTCTACTCACTCCTTCCCTTCAGCAGCTCTTGAAGTTTAAGCGCTCAAGACTCTTAAATCTAAAAGAGAAGATAGGCATGGAAGTAGTTGTAGATATAGGTATAGTTATCCTCAGCCCTATCTACACCTGCAGCTAGTTAGTGTCAGCTCATCTCCTCTTTAAAGCAAAGTATCTTAGTACAAATGTCTACACTCTCCAGTTGCACACCTCTTAATCACTGGTGAACTATGGCCTCGGTTGCCCCACCTGAACTGCCCTCAGCCATGGCTCAGAACTTCCGTGTTACTGAAGCTGGTGAACACTTCCTAGTCCTCCTGCCACTCAGACTCTCCTTAACATTTGACCCTGCTGATCATGCCCTCCTTCTGGAAGCACTGCCTGCCCAGACTTCCCCAACTGTGTGCTCCCTGGCTTTTCCTCCACCTCTCTGCCTGTGCCCTATGTCTCTTAAGTATTGGTTTTCATCAGGGTTCTTCCCTAGGCTTCTTTGGTCCTAACACACTCGAAAAGGCACAAATGACTGTCCACATGCTGTCAATGTTATCTCTATCCAGGATCCCCCTTTCTAAAACTCAGACTCAAACATTGAATATTCCACTTTCAAGTCTACATGCTAAAACCTGAAGTTACAGTCTTTCCTTCCTAAATCTGTTCTCCTGCCCTTCTTCTCTGTATCTGTAAATGGAACTCCCCTTTGCCCAAACCAAAAATGGCCATTATTCATAATTCTTCCCTCTCCCAGAACCCTCATATCTACTCATTCACATCCATCGGTTCTATTCGTTTCTTTCCATCTACCCTGGCTCAAACTAACAATCTTTTAGCTAGATTTCTATGAAAGCCTCCTAACTGGTTCTGTGGTCTCCAGTTTTTCCCTTCAATTCTCCAGACTGTGGTTGCCTTAGTGACCTGTGTAAATAAACTTCACTGCCTAAGGCCCTTTGGGGGCTCCAGGTGAGCCTCAGAATGAAATCCATATTTCTTTTTTTTTTTTTTTTTTTTTAAATAAGAGTCTCACCCTGTCACCCAAGCTGGAGTGCAATGGCACGATCTTGGCTCACTGCAACCTCTGCCTCCTGGGTTCTCCTGCCTCAGCCTCCCGAGTAGCTGGGATTACAGGCGTACTACCACGTCTGGCTACTTTTTTGTATCTTTAGTAGAGACAGAGTTTCACCATGTTGGCCAGGCTGGTCTTGAACTCCTGACCTGTAATCTGCCTGCCTCAGCCTCCCAAAGTGCTGGGATTACAGGCATGAGCCACCTCACCCAGTGAAATCCATATTTCTTAATATGGGTTTTGAGATCTTTCACAATTCAGCTCCTGGAATCTCCACTGCTTCATTTTTCACCGTCTACAAGAATGTGCAAGCCTAAGAAATAGTGCCACTTATTAGCTGAGGGAAAACGGCACTCTTTGGAAAAAGAGAGTACAACATTTCAGTCAAAACTTATCAGGACCAAGAGAATCGTTCTTGGACCCAGTGGAGGTAAATCCCTTTTGGTTTGTGAATCATCTTACTGAGGATGGAGTATCTTAATGGAGACATCTTAGCAGACACTATATAGTACATTAATAACAGATGGAAAGACCATAGATTAAGCCAGGGGAGACTAATTCTAACAACAAACAAATGAATGTACTTCTGTCAGAAGCAATAGTATAGTGATTAAGATGGTGAGCACCAAGGCCAGGCACAGTGGCTCATGTAATCCAGCACTTTGGGAGGCTGAGGCGGGTGGATCACCTGAGGTCAAGAGTTCGAGACCAGCCTGGTCAACATGGTGAAACCCCCTCTATTAAAACTACAAAAATTAGCCAGGCATGGTAGCATGTGCCTGCATTCCCAGCTACTTGGGAGGCTGAGGCATGAGAATTGCTCAAACCCAGGAGGCGGAAGTTGCAGTGAGCCGAGATCGCGTCATTGCACTCCAGCCTGGGAGATGAGAGCAAAGCTCTGTCACACACACAAAAAAAGAGATGGTGAGCCCAGGAGTCAGTGCTCAAATCCAGCCTCTCAGTGGCTGGCTGCACATGACTTTCAGTGAGTTACTTGACCACTCCATGCCTCATTTTCTTCAATCTATAAAATGGAGATATTAATTTTATATACCCCACAGGGTTGGAAAGCACTTAGAACAGTACCCAACACAGAGCAAGTACTCGGTATATGTAAGTTACTGATGAATTAGTAAACAAGTTAAAACTTGGGCATGTCTCAGGGATTCTTGGACAATCTTTCAAAAGCAGGTAGGATTTTTGATGTATTGTAGCCATTTACCTGTTACAAAGCTTCTGTCTTCCAGGTGTGTTCCTTTTTATTCATGAACACATGGACTTTGTAAATAGTTACTAGGAAAGCGTGGTATAGCAAGGCTTAGGTGGTCCCAACATCGCCAGATATTTATATAAGTTTTAACAGGGGTGCGGGATGGGGATATTCTTTATTTTTATTTTTGCCTATGTCATGGGATTGTCTGGATACTGGCAACTTTATAATTTCTCTGTTAGAGACTTGGGGAAGCCCTCCTGCCAGGGCCTCAAATGAGAAGGAAAAACTGTGATGGTGTAAACCAGAAAGGCAGTGACTGGTTGCCTAGAGTGTCCCTGGTGCTTGACTGTGGACAAAACTCTTTAATTCATCCCTCCAAAAGCAAAAGGAATCTCAAACTTTTGCTCAGACCTGGTAGATGGTTAAAAAGTAAAGAAAAACCTCACTGTCAGAGGACTTAGAAGCCAGTGTGAATAAAATCTGATGCTTGCTTGAAGTTATCTAGAGCAGGCGTCCCCAAACTACAGCCCCCCCGCGGGCCACATGCAGCCCCCTGAGGCCATTTATCCGGCCCTCCACTGCACTTCAGGAAGGGGCACCTCTTTCATTGGTGGTCAGTGAGAGGAGCACAGTATGTGGCAGCCCTCCAACAGTCTGTGGGACAGTGAACTGGCCCCCTGTGTAAAAAGTTTGGGGATGCCTGATCTAGAGTAAAAAGTAACAGGATTTCACCAAGTCAGTCAGCCCTCCATTTTAGAGTGCTGACCCTTTCCATTGCTGACCTGTACTAAGAACAATTTATTAGTTTTGGTGAAGGGGCTCAGGGAAGACCTCTCTGTCACATAGGCTGAGACCCCAGGACCCTGCCTCATGGGCTCCTAGGCCACACTGTTTCCCTTACACCCTGACTGTAGTTGTTTGTTGGATTGTCTGTCTCCCTCACCTGACTGTGGGCTGCAAAGGGGCAGAGACCGAGTTACTCCTGTTACCTGCTAGCCATCCCACACCTAGGCAAAGCCTGGCACATAATAGGTGTCCCATAAATACTGAATGAACAATGGTATGCCCTCGAGCTGGGGAGTTCGCAGGAAGGATGGTTCCCACTCCCACCCATGCGCCTGCCAGTGCTGAGCAGAAGCCTGGGCAGGTGAGAAAGGCAGCAAAAAGCAAAGGCCTAAAGTCACGAAGCTTGGCCAGGCAGGGTTAAGAAGGTCCAGGCTGGGCACAGTGGTTTGTGCCTGTAATCCCAGCACTTTGGGAGGCCAAGGTGGGTGGATCACCTGAGGTCAGGAGTTCAAGACCAGCCTAACACGGTAAAACCCCTTCTCTACTAAAAATACAAAACTTAGCTGGGTGAAGTAGTAGGTGCCTGTAATCTCAGCTACTGGGGAGGCTGAGACAGGAGAATCGCTTGAACCTGAGAGACAGAGTTGCAGTGAGCCAAGATCATGCATGGCACTCCAGTCTGGGTGACACAGTGAGACTCCATCTCAAAAAAAATAATTAAAAAAATAAAGAAGGTCTCTGAGCCTGAGGGGAGAGAACAGCAAGAGTTCTCAGGGCAGGAAGAAGAGTAATGTTAGCTACATGTGATGAATGCTATTCCATCCCTGCCCATACTCACCTCTTCTAACAGATTATTTCATGTAATCCTTGAACCATCTCATAACTTAGGAATTGTTACCTTGCATTTTACAGATAGGGAAACTGAGGCCTCAGGAAACAGCCCCACATAGGCAACAAATACAGACTCAAACCTAGGTCTATCATTTTTCCAGTACAATCAAGCTGGTTCAGCACTAACACCATTCTCTCAGCATTCATTTATTCACTTTCTTTTCCTTTCTTCCTTTTCTTTCGAGATGGAGACTCCCTTTGTCGCCCAGGCTAGAATGCAATGGCGGTATCTTGGCTCACTGTTAAGTTCCACCTCCCAGGTTCAAGCAGTACCTGGGATTACAGGCGCCTGCTACCACACCTGGCTGATTTTTGTATTTTTAGTAGATAGTTTTTCACCATGTTGGCTAGTTGTTTTGAAATCCTGGCCTCAAGCGATCCACCCACCTTGGCCTCCCAAAGTGCTGGGATTATAGGCATAAGCCACCGCACCAGGCCTCATCATTCATTTTCATTCCCACCCTGCCCACTTCTAAGACAGGAACTGCCAAGGGTACCAGCTTAGAAGCCCAGAGGTGGGACTTTCCTTCCAGCCCTGCCATGAACCAGCTATGGAGCCTTGAGCATATCACACTCTGGGCCCTGGTCTCCTGCTCTGTACAGTAAGAGCCTGGGCCAGATAATCTGGAAAAGGCGCTATCCAGGCCTTCAAATCTGCAAGTGTATCTGGGAAACATACAGCATCCATGCCTTGTGACTGCCCCACACTCCTCATTCCCCATAACTGAGACTGAAGCTAAACAAAGAACTGGACATCAGCTCCAGTTTGATTCGTTTATTGACAAATCAAATGGAAAAAAAAATCACTTAAAAGAAGGGTATGTGATCATAAATGTAGCTAACAAGGGGAACGCATACAGCACCAGGGAGGGAGAATGAGGCTGGACATAACATTGCAAGGCGGAGGAGGAAGAGAAAGAAGCGGTGGTGGGGAGGATGAAAGAGAGCACCTGCCAAATATCCCACAGCTCACCTTTCCACTTCTCAGCTGTCACTCAACCATTCTTCTGGACAGGGTTAACAGCTAGAAATGGTTTAAGGGCAACATCCAGATAGTTTGTCTGGAAGATTGGAGAGATGAATAGTTGGAGAATGTGGATATAGGATTTTGAAGGATCCTTCAGCTTGAATCTGTTGCTAGAACCCTTTTCAAGGTGAACTGGGAATCAGGAAGCTTAACCCTGGTCTCAGTTCAGCCATGAACTAGCTGTGTGACTTTGGGTGAGTCACTTTCCCTCTGTGGTCCTATTCCCTCTGATGTAAAACAAGCAAGATGGCGAGTTCTCCACTGGTTCTAGCACTCTGCAACGCCAGGCATTCCGGCAACCTGAACTAGACCAGGAGACTGGCTCAGCTTCTGGAGAAATGAGATTACTCAGAAGGCCAGCCAGAGTGACGTGGCACTGGCCTTCAAATGGAGACCACTTGCTTGGCAACGGCAGCAATTCAGAGGGGTGAGTGTACCTGCAAGCACTCACTCTCACTGCAAGGGTGCTCTCTGCAAAGAATGGCTGCGTGGGAGCCTGGTTTTGCTCTGCACAGAAGGCAGGTCCACAGGACTTGGGGGATGATACAGATGAAGCAATCACACAATCTTTAGGGTCTGGGATGCCAGGTACAGTGGATGTGGAAGGAGCAGAGGGCGATGGGCTTTGGGATAGGGTTGGGAGGTAGAGCCATGCCAGCACTTTGCCGTGTGCCAGCCTCTTGTTGCAGACGCCCTCCCCCCTTAAAACAGAGGCTGGGGCCCCTGGGTCTAACAGAAGCAGCTCTTCAGGTACAGATGCCACACTTGGCATCAAGATCCTTGATTCCCGTGGGGTGGACACCATCAAAGCAAGGGTCTTGGTTGTCTCCATTGCCTGGAGTCAAATGAGGTAGGCCAACCCATTTCCCCCCCTACCCCTCCCATGCTGACAAGCCGGTGGCTCGTGGCCGGCCATCCTCCCACTCCATGACACTGCCCTCGAGGCCTGGGAGCATGGCCAGCCCTGCCCTGACAGCTGAGCAGGCCACACCTGGCTTAAGAAAGCTGACCATGAGGCTAGGAGGGACTCCCCACAGCCTGCCCGAGTTTATGTCAGCTGTGACAATTCTAAGGGCAAAGGGTCCCCAAAATAACAGGTTGGAGGGAGGAGCCCACATTTGGGGTTTCTGTCTGAGAAAGGGCTGTGGTTCCAATTCTGAGGTCTAGAGCCACGTTTCATGGCCAAGATAGTAAGATTCTGGGGTGGGCTTGTGTGCGCACACCACCACACACTTATGATGCGTGAAGGGGAAAAGGATACTTAGTGAAAAGACACTGAGCCTGGTATATCCCAGTAGGAGGACTACTTCCCAGTGTAAAACTGCCAGAGACCCATATCTGACAGCCTTTGGCAAATTCTCCAAGTACCCCAAACTGGGGATGTTTCCATGGGGATGCTGGTCCCTAGTTCAAGGCAATTCAGCAAAGCTTTATGAAGCAACTTCTCTACAAAAGGCCCAACTGAGGGTTCCCAGTGGACTGAGAGCACTGCTGGGACAGGGGGAGGCCTAGCAGCAGAAACCCAGGGCCCTGGGGCAGGGGGCACCCCTGCTGCTCCCACTTACTGCTCCAAGACCTTGAAGGACAGGGGGGTGCCACTCTTGGCAAAGGTCTTCATCAGGCTGCTGGGATAGATGCACCCCAGCTTCTCTGGGGTTGGGAAGCCCCATATCCTATAGAGTGACAGGCTCAGCCGGTCCCCGATATAGAAGGGACCCACCCATTTGGCGCTGCTGCCATTCCTGGGGAGAGACAGCAGGAGGACCTGGTCACCCACGTTCCACTCCTTCTCCTGGCTCTCCCGCTTGAAACGCCTGTTCTCAGCCTTTTCACTCGCCTTGTCAGCCACCCTCCAGTGGAGCTCCAGCAGCTCCCCCACCAGCTGTAGCAGGAAGACATCCATCTTGAGCCCTTCAATGTTTGCACTGCTCATCTCCCACCACAGGGGCTCCGTCAGCCTGGCCTCACCTCCGGTCAGGACCTTGAACGGTGTGGCGTCAGTGGAGGAGGCCCTGAAGGCCAGGTGCATCAAGGGCAGGGAGGCTGCCCACTTCTTCCCATGCAGGAAGATGAACTCCTTGAGGGCCCGCTTGAATTCCCAGTAGGCCCCTGAGCTTGTCAGGCAGGGGAACTGGAGGTCCCTACTCAGGGAAGCCACCTGAGCCCCCAGGGCCAGCCCACAGCTCACAAGGACGTGCCGGGCAAACTGGGGCCCCTGGGCTGCTTCCAGCCTCACGGGAACACCCCACCTTGCAAACACATGCTGAAGCAGCACCTGGGCCACAGCCGTGTGTGTGTAGGGCTTCAGGGGAAATGCCTCCACCCACCTGGTGTTGGGGTCGGCCACAATAAGCACATGCTTATGGCCCTCCTCACTTATTGTGACTGGGCCCACCACCTCGATCTGCAGGTTTGACCAGGGGGCGGTCGACCTGAGGGGCCACGGGGACTCAATCACCTTCAACTCGCTGCCTATGAGATTTCGGGGGATGCAGAACAAGCAGCTCCTGCAGTAATCTCTCACATGCTCCTGCATCCCAGGCCACCAGCCCAGCAAGCGCAGCTTCTTGTAGGTCTCTTCAGGCCTCTGGTGGGCCCCCAAGGGAATGTCATGCACAGAGAAAATCAGATCCCTCCGGAGTTGCGTCGGGACTACCCAGACCTTGGGCTTCTTATCTCCCTTGAACATAAGCAATCCACTCTCCTTGTCAAGGCTGAGTGAGTTAAAGGCAGAACTAAAGGGTGAGGAGCCGGACAGTTTCTGCCCAGCCTGCAGCCTGGCAATGATATCGGCCAGGGTGCTGTCACTCAGCTGTAATGCCAGCAAGTTGGGCCTCTTGCCCATGGCATGGGGAGTCACTACAGGGACTGGCACATCCTTTGGCAAACTCCACCACTGCCCACCCCCCTGGGCACCCTGCTTGGCCAGGGTGTCCACTGTCACAGCAAACAGAGAGCCCCGGTAGGAGGTTCGGTAGATAAATGGAAGGGATGAGAGGCCAGAGGTGAGGGATATAATGTAGGAGAGCAGACTCGGGTGAGGGAGTGGAGCCCCATCAGAGGAGAGGAAGCCCCGGGCCTTCCAGAGGGGCAGGAGCTCCCACAGGAGACTGAAGATCCAGTTGCAGTGAGTGAGGAAAACCACCGGGAGCGGGGACTGGCCAAAGCGCTCCAGGCCACAGGCCACGGCTGCCAAGTGGGCATAGGTTGGTGTGTAAGGAGAGCAGGAGAAGGAAAGGGAGACAGGGGGGCTAGTGGGTGACAGAACATACAGACCAAAGCCAGCACACCACTCATCCTCACGGTAGAAGCAGTAGCCCGACATGTGGATACAGACGAAGGTGGACAGGTCGGAGAAAGGCGGCAGAACCTGGAAGAAGCGAGGCATGGAGGCCGCGGGGGTCAGCAGGCGGTTCTCCCCCAGCAGGCCCTGGAGGAGGGACAATTCCAGGGCCCTCTTGCCTTTGTCCTGAACCAAGAGGGACCATCGGATCAACCAAGCCTTGGAAACCCTGCGGCTGTCCCGCACCTCAGGGTCTGCAGTGGTCCGGGAGGCATAGGAAAGGTCCAGGACCACTGGAGTGTCTCCGATGCAGCGGGAAAAATGTTTGAGGGCCCAGGCCACGGCGTAGGGGCTGTCTCCCCCTGACTGGGGGCCCTGGCTCTCCTCGTCAGGGAGGAGGGGTTTTGAGGTATAGGCTATGGGATGCTTTCTCCCTGAGTGCTCCTGATGGAGGATGGCCGTCAGGGCCACGTGGCTCACAGTCACCTCTAGGCGGAAGGGCAGCTGGGAGTTGGGGACCGTCAGGCAGAGAGCAGACACCAAGGCTCGCTTCAGGGCCAAGAAGGCCTCCTCATGCTCCTGGTGCCACTGCCAGTCAGGCTTCTGCTTGAGGAGGCTGTGCAGGGGGCCCACAAGGGCTTCATAGTCGGGGATAGCATCCCTGTGGGAGTCCATGAAGCCCACGAAGAAGGAGAGTGCAGTGAAGTTGCTGGGGATGGTGAGCTGGGCCAGGTGGGCAAGAACCTGCTGGCAGGGAGCCTTCCCATCCCAGGGGATGCCCAGGTAGGGGGAAGCTGCCCCCGGCAGGAGATCGATGTCCAGGGCCCCATCGGGGGGGTCGTGGAGGCTGAGGCACCGAAGAATCTCCTCCGAAAGGGATGGACACTCCACCCTGAACACTGATGCCAGCGAAGAGTCAAGATCGTCCTCCTCAGCCAGCTTCTGCGTGCCCTGCCCCTGTCTCTGCTCCTCATCCTGCCTCTCCTCCTTCTCTTCCCTGACTTCTTCCACATTTGGCAGACTCTCCAGGGGCCCAGAGTCAGTGTCATCACTCAACTCAGTGACACTGGCTGAGCTGGGAGGAAGGGTCTTCCACACCTTCAGGAAGTTGCCGATGTCAGTGTCCAACCTACACCAAAACACATGGAAGAGGGAGGGGCAGCCCCATCCTGAGCAGTCCTCCAAAGGGAAAGCACCTCTGTTGAAACCCCATTCCAAAGTGTCCTGAGGCTGAGCCAAGTGCCAACAACCTGCATGGCGTAGGCACAGCTAGGACCCTGCCTACAAATACTTCCTCTACCTCCTGCATGGGCCAGACCCCCAATATTAGAGGTGCATCATGCTCTGAAGGCCCATCCAATCAAAACCTCACTGGCAAAGTAACACTTTAGCTATACACCAATAATGGTATGATAAGAAATGACTGGCAGCTTCCAGCCTAACGCAGGATGAGCAATCTGGGGGCAGGTCAGGGGGTCACCAAAGTGAAGGAGAGCCTGACAAGGGACTTGTGAGGACACAGCAGACAAACCTTATCCACATCACTTTTTTCTGGCAAGTTGAGACTGGGGGATCTGGGCCCAGAGAAGCAGTGCCCTGCCCAGAACATCCTGACAAGGTCCCCTGCTGGATTCGGGAACCGGCAGGTGAGCAGCAGAGGATCTGAGTTACTGCAAACTAGTTCTGCTGGCACCAGCAACGAGACCCTGGAAACGTCACTTGAGTCTCAGATACCTCATCTATAAAATGAGGACAGTGGTCATTTATGTATAACTCAAGTTGTGAGGATCAAATGAGATAATAAACATAGAAAAAATCCTACTTGGTGAATATTCTAAACACAGCTTCCCTTGGACAGAAAGAATAAAAGCAAGGCTGTTCACTGCAGCCTTGGACCCAACAGCATATAATGGAAGTGGTCAAATGGCCCTCACAAGGAAACAGAAAAATCTATAGGGTACTCATGGAATGGAATACTATATGACCATTACCTGGAACTACATGAATTAGCGTAGGATACACCTGAAAAAAACTAATAAATCATTGAGTACAAATGCCAGTTGTCGAAAGATACATATAGAATGTTATGTATTAAAGGATGCATAAAGAATGTTAAAATTACATTCTACATATGTGCTTTCATGTATGTATTAAAACCTATTATAAGTGGTTTACGAACATATAAACATGTGGCACAAGTATGGAGACATGAAAAAATCAGATCACTCTGATCATTATTAAGCTCTAGACAAATGCTGGCCAACATTAAGGGGAAGTTTCTGATCAGCCCCAGGAGGGCCTGGGAGGCTGGGGAGGCCTAACCCATTACCTGTTTGGCTTCTTCAGAAACTCATCCAAGGTGGGGCCATCACGGCCCAGGGGGTCATCAGGCACCATGAAGAGATTCCCCGCAAAGGTGAAAGGCAGCAAGCTGGGCCCAGGGGAAGAAGAGGCACAGTCACTGTGAGCCCTTGACCCCCCCACACCCTGCTGTTGCCCGGCCTCTCAGTGGGGCTGAGACCCACATCCTGGCAGTTGCTGGTGGCCACTGCTCTAAGACCTCTCCTTCCTGCCCTAACCTCTCCCCTGCCAGGGGCTGCCTAACATCCAAGGGGAAGGAATGGCTCAGGACTCTGGGGAGCTGCCTCACCGATCTTTGACCATCAGTTTCTTGGAATTATTCATCAGGATGTGAATCTGCTCATTGGTGACAATGATGCCATCTGTCTCCTCTGCCAGTTTTACCATGAACCTGCAAGGAGAGGGGGAGTCACTAATGACCCAATAACCAGCCCCCTCACTTCCTGGGTCATTTGGGAAAATGAACTTGCAGCTTCACATTGAGGTGTGTCAGACAAAGGCACTGCCCTTCCTACTCAGAAATCCAGGACCCCCAAACCCACCTCCTCCTCTGTGCAGCCATGTGAGATCACTGGTAGGGATCAAGGTCATCCAGGGGTGACCTCAGATACACACACTCCCAGCTGTATATACAAACACATACCCCTCCTATACACATAGGCACATACGTACACATGCACAGAGAAACTCGCATTCATCCACATTCATATGTGTATATTTACTGCTTCCGTTTTTGCATCTGTAAAACAGAGATACCTACCCCACGTTGCTGTGAGGATAAAACTGAATGAGATAATGCTTTTAAGTGTCTAGGTAACTGCCTGTGACACAGCATACACACAAATATTCCATTATAATGTTTCACCAATGTACAACATTCATACACATGTCAAGACACATACATATATACGCTAGCACATATAAGTACACATACCTGAATAAACAAATCCACTTTTCCAAGAATCACCTCTCCTCTAAAGAGGGCTGTGACCAGGGAAGAAAGCAAAGGCTACCTGCTTCTCAATATTCCCTGAAACTTTCCGTTCTGGCTCCCCCAAGCATGCTATTCCACAAGTGCCCAGCAGAGGAACTGTCTGCAGAAAAGCCATCTTCCCTCAAACCCCCACCTGAACTTAGGGGCACTGAAAGACACTATCCAGGGCACTAGCTCTACAAAGAGGGATGTACGGGCCTCTCTGCCCAGCCCTTCTCAGGCCTGGTTGGGTGCCAGGTCTTGGGAGAAGCGTGAAGAAACAGAACTTCTCCCTGCCTGGCATGAGAGTTGCCTACATGAAACCAAGACCTCTGTCTGCCCAGCATCAACTTCAACCCGGGACCCGTGACTATGGCAGGGCCTTCCCTGCCCTGAGAGAGGCAGGGTCACAGGTTCCGCCTGAGCACAGTGGTCCCGCAGCCATGCTGAGGAGTGACAAGCAGACAAGAATTCGTGGTTTAGGCATTCAGGGCCCTATCCACACCATGCACAGACCTCCCCCAGTGCCAGGGCTCCAAGGGAGGAAAACACTAAAGCAATCTGGAGACACAAGCCTCAACCCGAATGGGTGCCCAAACCATCTGATGGGGGAACCTCCTGCTCACAGGTCACGGGGGAAGAATGCCTGTTAGCTAAAGGAGATGGACTCCAGAATCCCAAGGTCAGGAACAACTCCGGGCTTGGGGAGAGCCAACCTCAAGCCCTCTCCTCACTGTGCCCATCCCTCTGCCAACAGAGGCCCATGTTCCACCCCACCCTCTGCACGACCCACCCCCCCCCAACATATTTGCCTCCATTTCCCCAGAGAAGACAGGCTGGACTCCACCTGACACACCAGGCGGGCCCAACTCCCTGAGCCCCGGAGGACAGGCCTGGGGACCGGCACACCTATAATCGTAGGTGGTGATCTTCTTGCCATTCTCGAGCTGGGAGGGCGTGATTGAAAGCATCTTGAGCGAGTGTAGCTTCGTCAGAAAGTGGCTCTCTGGGGGCGAAAGGCAGAAGACAGAAATGGTCAAGGGAGGGCGAAGTAGAAATGGCCACTCTGGGGTGGCAGAGGGTAGGGCAGCAAGGCTGAGAAGACAGCTTGGTGACACTGTGGAAGCCGGGCAGGCCGGGGACACCTCACCTCTCACCCTCCGGTTCTTCTTCAGCTGCCAGGTGGGTACAAACACAGTGACCTCTCGGTGTCCCCGGTTCCAGAAAAACTGCACCGCCATGGCAATGCCTCGGCAGGAGAAGAAGTGCTGGAGGCCATGCCTGTGGGGTCGTGGGACAAGAAAAGGCCCTGCCTCACCACTCCTCCCTCAGAGCCAGCCCTGGGGTGGCAAGGAGGCAATGCCAGCACCAAGGACACCAACGATGCCCTTTCCCCTTCCTTCCATACTCAGGCATTCTATGAGCCCCTACTGGGTGCGGGGCGCTGCCGGAAACTGTGTGTGTGTGTGTGTGTGTGTGTGTGTGTACCTGTGTGCATGCATGTGTGTAGGCCCAATGAGGACAAGTGGAGGAACGCAGCCCCTCCACTCAGAGAGCTCAGTTGAGAGCTTAAAGCAAACAAAAATTCCTTGGCCACCTACTGTGTGCTAGGAGTGTGCTCTGCACAGGTAACTATCTTATGTGGCAAATTAAGTGGTACACACGTATTTATGCTAACACCTCTACAGCAGTAAGTGCTGTGCAGGGAGGGCAATCGCTAAGGGCCAGCACGGTCAGGAAAAGCTTCACAGCGGAGAGCTGTGCTGGGCCTTGATGTTTGGGCTTAAAGTTTAAAAGCTAGCCTGGGAAGGGCGTGGACCTTGGCAGTGGACACATTTGAGCCCAAAGGCCAGCTGGATCCCTTGCTGGTTCGGGGACCTTGGGCAAGATGTCCCACCTCTGAGCCTGCTTCAGCATCTATAGAGAGGGAAAACAGAAATCTGCCCTTGAGGGTTGCTGTGAGGATTCCATGCATACTGCCTGGCATGCAGGAGCCACTCAACATGGACCACTTCCCTCTAATCTCTTCCCCGTGTCACCCACAGGAAAGTCGGGAAGCGATGCCCATACCCTCCAGGGATGCCCTAGCCCAGTTCCAGAGCATCCCCAGCCCACCCCATGCCCGCAACTACTCACACCATGGCCACGCTGCTGCCATCGATGACCACTCGCCGTAAGCCCTGGTTTCCAGGTTCCCCTGAGAGGTTCAGCTCGAAGGGTGTATTCAGGGCCTCGTGGTACCTCTGGAAGCTGGTCACTGTGCTGTTCGCTTGCAGGTGGCGAGGTGGCTGCCTTGGGGCCCCCTCCCAAGCCCCCAAGAGCCCTTCCATCTGAAACTGGTGCTTACTGCTGACAGCCAAGGTACCGCTGGGCTGGGGACCCTGCCTTCCAGCCTGCCCCTGGCCCTTCGGTAAGGAGGCACTAGCCCTTGATGTAGGCTGGACCTCACTCAGAAGTTTGGCTACATCCAAGGTTGGCCCTGCATCCGTGGGCACCTTCTGAGCTGCAAGTGTTTTGTGAGCTTTGGAGACTTTGGGGGCCACGGGTACTTTGGGAGTTGCAGGTGTTTGGGGAGCTGCAGGTGTTTTGGGAGCTGCAGTTGTTTTGGGAGCTGCAGGTGCTTTGGAAGCTGTAGCTGCAGGCCCAGTTTGAGCTTTGGGTGTTTTGGGACCTGCAGGTGATGTTTTCACAGGTGATGTTTTTGACATCTTCTGATCCTGGGGAGTTTTTGGAGTTGTGGGTTCCACTTGAGCTGCCAACACCGGTTGATTTACAACTGTTTTTTGAGCTGTGGCCATCAATTGAGCTGCTGGCTTTGTTGGAGCCAAAGGCACTTTGGGAGCTGCAGGCTCTGTGTGCACTGCTAGCATCATTTGTGATGTAGGCACTTTGGGAGCTGCAGGTGGCACCTGAGTTCTGGGGGGATCTTCAGCTTTGGGCACTGCTGCAGCCAGGGGCACTTTGAGAGTTTCAGGCACTGTTTGAGTTCCAGGTACTGAATGATCTGTCAGCCCGCCCTGAGCCATGGGCTTCCCTTTCCCTGCTGGCAGCACTGCAGCAGGTCCCTCTTCCAGTCCCTTACAGTCAGACTGCGTACTCCCTTGATCCCCCAGCTCACCTCCAGCCTGTAGTTGGGGTGTAGAGGTTAAGGGTGGCCCTATCTGTGGAAGATCCGAGCTAACTTTGTCATTTACATCTGAGCTCCCTGGGACCACCAATAAACTCATAACTTTCGGGGGAGTCTCTGGCCTTGGGCAATTTTGCAGGACTGCTTCTCCTCCCAGCCCCCCATCTGGTCTACCAGCTGGGCTTTCTGCACTGGGCAGAGGAGCCAGCTCCTTCTGCTTCCACTCTAGATTTAAGGGCAAAGGATTCTGCCCTGGCAGCTTCAACTGAATGGGTCCCAGTGGCCTCTGCCAGAAGGGGAAATTGAAGCACGCCTGGGACAGGAGCCAGGCCAGATGGAGAGAATGCAGCTCATTGATCCTCCAGAAGGTTGCAGCAATAGCCCCAGGCCACAAGGGCCCAAAGGCTGTCCCTGGGGTCCAGGCCTTCCAGGGTGGGCACACACCCAGGGCTGATACTGGAGGTTGGAAGAGGAGTTTGTCTTCTACCCTCTGGACCTGCCTTTGCTGCAGCAAGGCTTGTGTGTAGTTCGTGGAGTCTTGGCTGCTGGTGGCTTGCACTGGCCCTTCCTCTCGAGCACTGTCCGTACCACCTTGGTTGTTGGAAATGACCCTGGAGGAAGCCCAAGTTCATTGAAAAGGTGGAAAGCCAGTGTGGTCCCAAACTACTACTATTTCCTTGGGGTAGGGGAGCAGGGGAAGTATCAGAGAAGCCAGACTCATTTTCCAGAACTTACCGTATCAGTTGGTTTGCGGTCTCCTGCGGTGTGCTCTGAGCTGGGATCAGGGATCCAGTGGCTCCCAGGCTAGATAACCTCTTTGAATTTTCTGGGCCCCTGTTCTGGAGGGTTCCCATGTCCAGAAAGGTTCCAGGACTCTCTCCCACAGACACCATGGCTGGGGTTTCCTTCTGCTGCTGGGGCGGGCAGATCAAAACCTCTGGGTCAGAGTGGCTGTCAGAGATGCCAAAGCGGCTGAGCCACTCGATGATGTCTTCCTTGCCTGCAGCATCCCGCACCAGGCTCAGCAGCAGCTCCTGGACTGCTGGCGGCAGCTGCAGTAGGTCCCCTGCATGCTGGTCACCACGGATCCAGACCAGGGCCCCAAAGGCCCGGGTCACCTCAGCCTCCCAGATCCCACGGGGGGTCAGCAGAGGGGCAGGGCCCCAGCGCAGTCGCCCCACCAGCTCCTCCAGCCAGTTCTGTGTCATGATGAAAGACTCAGTCAGCCCGCCCACCATCAGGGAGCCAGGGGGGCCAGGCACCAGGTAAGCCAGGGTGCTCCAGCAGAGGCAGTCCAGGAAGAGGCCTTGGGCCCCAAGGAAGGCACAGTGTAGGATCGGCGGGTAGCGAACCTCCTTCCACAGCTCCGGGCTGCACAGGCCCTTCAGGTATTCCTGGGCACAGTGGGAAGAACACAGTGAAGTCAGCCCTTTAGGGGCATGAACCTGGATCTGCCCTCACACCCAAAAGGCCAGCCCCTCACTAACCATGTGGTCCCACCACCTCCCACTACCCACCCTGAGCCAAGTGACTCTCCCATGGCCAGCCACTCTTTCCCTGGTCCTGCACCCTCACACACCCATTTCTTTCCAAGGAACACCAACAGAACAGGGAAGCCTGGGAGAGAGGAGGGAACAAACCCAGGTTTCAGCTCCAACTTGTCTTCAACTGATTAGGTTAATCATGGGGCATTTATCATCTTCTCAGCACCTCAGTCTCTTCACCAATAAAACGGAAGGTTAAACTGGATGCTCCTGAGGTCTAGTTCCACCCTGGGATTCCTGAAGTGTGTGACAGCTCGAGGGAAAGTGGCTGCACACTACTGAGCACCCTCCATAAGCTAGGAACTGATGCAACCTGGGGCAAGTTATTAATCACACAACACCCCTGCCTCCATGCCTGAGTTTCCTCATTCGTAAAATGGAAACAGCAACAGTTTCACCTCACTGGGCCACTGTGACACTTCAGTGAGTTAATACACAGAAAGTACTTAGGATGACGCCTGGCACAGCCTGTTCCCATTCTGCAGGCTCAGAAGAGCTAAGCAGCTTGCCTGAGGGCACACAGCTAGAGACTCTGATACCAGAGTTTCTTCCACCTCTTCTGGCTGACTACAGTGACTACAGGGTAATCATGAGAAACTCTAGCTTCATTCCCCTCCAGAATGTCTCTAGCACAACCTGTACCCCGGAATCACAGTAACTCTGTTGCTGAGGGGACAGAGGAGGAGATAAGCCACCGAGCCAGTGTCCAGGGGAACCCTCGTACCTGCACATACGTGAAATAGCTAACTAGAAGGAAGACCTCTGGCTTTCTGGGCAGACCAAGTCCTAGAGTTCACAGATTTCACAGGGCTCATACTCGCCACCTTTAGCAGTGGCTGGGGTGGGCGAGGTTGGGGTTCTTCTACTCTATGGCTGAGTTCCATCAGTGTGGTCCCATGAGCTCTCCCTCCAATCAGCCACCCCATGTGGACTTCATATGCTCCCATCCCCCTCACATCCCCTTTCTTTGACAGTCATCCCTCTCACCCCTCTTCCTGCTTTCCCCTGGCAGTACCATACTCCATTTTGGATCTCCAATAGCCCTCCTGAAGACTACCCAGGCGTCTCTGCTCAGGCCATCCTTCCCTGCTCAGGCCTATGTGTCCCTCTTCCACCCGGCTGAGGCCACAGACCTACAACCTTTTTTTTTGAGACGGAGTCTCACTCTGTCACCTGGGCTAAAGTGCAATGGTTCAGTTTCCACTCACTGCAACCTCTGCCTCCTGGGTTCAAGCAATTCTCCTGTCTCAGCTTCCCAAGTAGCTGGGATTACAGGCATGAGACACCACACCTGGCTAATTTTTGTATTTTTAGTAGAGACGAGTTTCACCATGTTGGCCAGGCTGGTCTCGAACTCCTGACCTCGTGATCCGCCCGCTTCGACCTCCCAGAGTGCTGGGATTACAGGCATGAGCCACTGCTCCAGGCCTGACCTACAACCTCTTTATCAAAGAGCCTGAAATACATGTCTAACACCTTTGCAATCAGTCTAAAACCAACTCAAAACCTGATGGACATCCCAAGCCAACCCCTCCTATCCCAACTTCATCTGGTCCCGCTGCCTAGCAAGGGTATATCTGAGCAGGTGTGGGCTAACTGTCTCAGACCTTAACAAATACTCTCCACCCCATGGACCCCCATTTCAATGACATGAAAACAACATGTAAAAATGGAGTGATGTGCTGGGGAAGAAGATTATGGGTAGCTTCTTTGTCTTTCTGCAGAGAGCTTAGAATATTTATGGCTCCATCAACTGTTCAATATTTCATTTTATTTTTATTTTTTGAGACAGAATCTTACTCTCTCACCCAGGCTGGAGTGCAGTGGCGGAATCTTGGCTCACTACAGCCTCTGCTTCCCAGGTACTAACAATTCTCCTGTCTCAGCCTCCCAAGTAGCTGGGACTACAGACGAGCACCACCATGCCTGGCTAATTTTTATATTTTTAGTACAGATGGGGTTTTGCCATGTTGCCCAGGCTGGTCTCGAACTCCTGGCTTCACGTGATCCACCCACCACCTTGGCCTCCTAAAGTGCCAGGATTACAAGTGTGAGCCACCATGCCTGGCCTAATATTTTAAATTTATGAGACATATAGGAACTGTGGTCATTTTTAAATAATAAATCTGAACTAATATTTAGTGAGAGCTTATTATGTGTCAGGCACTTTGCAAATATTATCTTATTTATTCCTCTCTCTGCTCGTTAAGGAAACACGATTATCCCTATCTTAGATGAGCAAGAAAGGCCATATGTCCAAGATCACACAGTTAGTAGGCTAGGATGCTCAGGCACTCTACTCCACAGTCGGGGGCCTTACCATGATGCTGTCTGTACTGTAGAGGAAGAGAAGATAAGAAAACAACAGGCATTTACAGCCTGAAAATACCTGAACAACTTTCCTGCCTAAAGCCAACCCAGACCTTCTTCCTCCAAGAGGAGAAAAAGTAGAGAAGAGGAGACAGGAACAACTAGATAGAAAGATGACACAGATTAATAGAAAAGGGCACAGAAAAAGAGCACTGTATTTGTAAGAATATATTGTCCAATATCCCACAGGTCGTTAGTCAACTTGTAAGTTAAATAAAAGCATTTATACAAAATATTTTAATACTATTCTGTACTTGTCAAGGTGCTTTATTACTTTAGACCTAATTAGGATTCTCTTAAGTCAGGTATCATTCATTGTCTACTTTCCAGAACCACCCTAATTTATACTGCAGGATACTCAAAAGGCTCAGAAAACAACACCAAGAAACTCTGGAACTGGGAGTGAAAGGGAACATGAAAAACCAGGTTCTTCAAGGAGCGATTAGATCTGGGAGCCCAACCGCTCCCAACATACACACATTCACACACACACGCACACACACACACACACACACACACAGACACGCAAACACGCACACACACACAGGCTTGGCAAGTACCTTCCTGCTCACTGGAGGGGTGTTCTCCGGGGAGTGCAAAATGCGGTCTTAGGAGCAGAGGTTGATCAGCATAATGGAAGGTGTGAGTACCACACAAAAAACATGGATGGAGTAAGGAGGGCCAAAGAGTGAAACATACAATGCAAGCTAAACGCAGAGAAACTCATTCTTCCCACTCAGAGATTTGCTTGGCAGCCAGACCCTGACCCTCCAGGCTGGAGAAGAGAGGCATACATTCTGGAAAATCTGGTCAGCCCACGAGCAAAGACTTAAAGATCACAAAATGGGGTCCCTAACCAACAATGCCCGCAATCTCTGTACACTCAAGCTCAAAATCAACAAGTCTTGCCCACAGCCTCTGCTCCCAATCAGCTTTTTGTCCTTCACTTTTTATCATGCAAGGATTATCAGGCTTATGAGGAAAACTTCTAATGTGAAACACAGAGACCAAACCATAAACGAAAAAAAAAAAAAGCAACCTGAAAGAAGAGAAACTAGGTGAGGAGAAGAAAACTTCAAAAAGCTTACTACCGGCCAGGCATGTTGGCTCACACCTGTCATTCCAGCACTTTGGGAGGCCAAGGTGGGCAGATCAGGAAGTCAAGAGATCGAGACCATCCCAGCCAACATGGTGAAAACCCCGTCTCTACTAAAAATACGAAACTTAGCTGAGTGTGGTAGCAAGCACCTGTAGCCCCAGCTATGTGGGAGGCTGAGGCAGGAAAATCACTTGAACCTGGGAGGCGGAGGTCACAGTGAGCCAAGATCGTGCCACTGCACTCCAGCCTGAGCGACAAAAGCGAGACCCCATCCCCCCAACCAAAAAAAAAAAGCTTGCTATCATTTCTCTCCTCAGAGAGACAACAGATAACATGGTACACACTAAACAAAAATACAATAGGATACATACATTCCAACTTTTATTTTAAAAGCAGAGGATACTGTTTTTAAAAAGAGGGAATATAAATGACTTCTAGACATTAAAAATTTGACTGCAGAAATGAAAGACCCAAGAAAAGACTTCAAAGACAAAATTAAGGAAATCTTCAGAAAGAAGAAGAAAAAGTTAAAGTCGAAAAAGAGGAGAAAACATATGAAAAGTAGAGGACTTCCAGAAAGAGAGGACAGGGACAGCACAGGAGAGGAAATAACCCACTAAGTATTTCCCCCAATTTCCCGGATCTGAGGAGTATGAGTGTCCAGATAGAAGGCCCCCTAAATACAACAAGAGTGCCTGATGATGGAGGAAAACAGACCCACTCAAAGGGGCCTCACTGGGAAACTGTAGAACATTGGGGAAAACTGACAACTTCCACAGAGAAAACAACATCTCATGCAAATGACCAGGGACCAGAATAGCTTCAGACTCCTCCAAATGGAGCACAATCCTCACATTTCTGAAGGAAAACAGTTTTCCTTTTATAATTTGATATCAACCAAACTATCAGTCAAGTATCATTTGGCTATGCAATGTGGACAGGCAACCTCAGCATTCTTCCTCCTGTAAAATCTTTCCCAGGAAGCCATTGGAGAGCAGTTTTCCAGTAAACCAAATAGGAAAGATGCAAAGGCAGTCTGCAGGATGATGGACTTCTCTTCCTGTGCAGGAAGAGAAATCTCAGAATTTATTCATCCATTCGACAAATAATTCTTGACTACACGCCGGTCACTGTTTTAGGGTGACAGTCGTCCACAAACAGGACAACTAGTTCAGACTGTAGGGTGTGACTCAAGGGACAGGCATGTTGAAAGCAGGAATCTGCATACACTTTGCTGCTGTACCATCTTTTTAACTTGAGACTACAGATGAATGTGTTGCATCAATCCAAGAAAGAAAAAGTTTCAAGGTCCAAGACATGAGTATTTAGCAAAGAAAAAAGGCAAAGGATGCCAAGAATGACAGCTGTCTCAGCCTGGAAAGCAACTGACCAGACAGGAAAGAGGGCTCCAAGAAAAAAATTTAAAACCAAAACAACACCTTGAACTGATAGGCTGACCTTGTAGAAAACTGCCCTGAGAGGCTACTGGAAGTGAGAAGAATTAACAATAGGTACAAAGAAAAACAGGCAAATTGAAAAACAAGGAGTCCTTAACCTCAGTGAAACCAAAAAGTAAGAAAAAAAAACAAAATCATCGTACACTTCAGTGCTTACATGTGAATGCTATGTGCACAGGAATAATAAGGCAATGCTAAATGTAGATTTAGCAGATAACTGAAACAGAACTATCTTGAGAAGAGGGAATGGCAGTGAAAGGGAGCTAAATCCTCACATACAATAATGGGACCAAAAAAGATAACATCTAAAATCGATCAATTGAAAGAAACAGTGTCTACATATTTTTTTAGAAATGTGGAGATTCATAAATGCCAGAGCAAATACTGTCTATGGGGATGGTTACTGAAGGAGGAATTGGGGGGGCCAGGGCAGCAAACCACCACGTGCTCTTCTAAGCCTTTTGGTAATGATTGGAGTTTTCAAATGTGTATTACTTTGATAAAGGAAAATTCAAGTTTAAAGAAAAAGAAGGGGGCCGGGCGCAGTGGCTCACGCCTGTAATCCCAGCACTTTGGGAGGCCAAGGTGGGTGGATCACAAGGTCAAGAGATCGAGACCATCCTGGTCAACATGGTGAAACCCCGTCTCTACTAAAAATACAAAAAATTAGCTGGGCATGGTGGCGCGTGCCTGTAATCCCAGCTACTCAGGAGGCTAAAACAGGAGAATTGCCTGAACCCAGGAGGCGGAGGTTGCGGTGAGCCGAGATCGCGCCATTGCACTCCAGCCTGGGTAACAAGAGCAAAACTCCGTCTCAAAAAAAAAAAAAAAAAGAAAGAAAGAAAAAGGAGGATTCGGTGCCCACAACACAAGTAGGTGTGCTGGTAAATGTTTAACAATCAGCTGGAGGTGGGGGGTAACCCTGATTTGTCGCATTTGCTAATTTCTGTGGCATAAATACTCCCACCATGTCTGCAAATACTCCTCCACTCACTTGCACAATTCCTGAAATTTTAACAGCGGGTCCATAGGAGCCAACTCCAGTGGCTGACGACAACCAACTCTCAGGGTACTGCTCACAGTTAGTGTGCAACAAAGACAGTTCACTTTCCATCTGACGGCCAAGCCAGATGTCAGCAAGCCACATCCTGTCCCAGAGCTCCAGAACCCAGTCTCCAGAAGGTACTCCTGCCCACTGCCACTGCCTTTGGGCTCCCCATCACCTCCCTCCATGGTCACTTCTCCTCCCCACCCCCACCCCATCCTCACCTCATTGCCGAAGGGCAGAATGGTAGAGCAGGGCTTGTCCGGGGCCTCCGCTGATGATTACTAAAACCTGCCTCTCCACTTACTGAGTTCACCTCAGAGGCCGGGCCTCCCCAGTGTTTGTTTTGCTGCCTGGGAATGTGTTTCGCAGCAATGTCTTCAATGTTTCTTCATCCCTCCACAACAAAACAATTTGAAAGCACTCAAGTTTTACAGAGATTTCCCTGAAAAACCAGCCACATAGACACACACCCAGGCCCTTCTCTAGATGAGCCTATATCCTTCTGGACTCCTCCTCCCCTTGACCTCAACAAGCCACCCTCACCCTCAGCCCTCCCCACATCCTGCAACCTGTGGTCTCCCGAGTCCTCTCCCGATGTTGGCCTATGTTCAGGAGGCCATTAACAAAGTGTATGATTCTGTGTCCCTACAGCTGAGATTGGGGTCAGCCACGCCACCTCCCTATGGGAACCACGAGACATCCTTACACTTGGGAAACGTTCATGTGTCAGATCGCTGGATCTTAGACAGCATTTAATCCAAGACTTTCACTTTACAAACAGGGAGACTGAGACCCAGAGAGGGAAAAGGACTTGCTCAAAAGTTAAAAACAACAGTAGCTAACATCTATGGTCTATAGCTCTTCACATTTTATAAAACTATTGCAACATGCATGATTTCGGCAGACTCTTACAACCTCTTCATGAACCAGGTATTATCGTCTGATGAGGGAATAGATCAAGAGAGGATACATTATTTGAACTGGTCACCCGGTTAACAGTTCGCAAACCCCAACCTCAAAACTCTCCCCACCATACCTTTCCTACCTTGGCTGTAACTTGGTGACAGCAAATCAAACCCAGATCCCCTAACCCCTGAGACAAAACTTTATCGTCCCCACCATCCCTGTCCTCCTGCTCCAAATTGCCAACAAAGTCCTTTCTGCTCTTTGTGTACAATAAGGCAGGGAGCTACCCAGAATCCCCTCATGCTGGGTTCCCACTTTTCAGCAATGCCTTTCTCAAAGGGAAGACAAAGGGGAGTGGAGGAACAGGGCTAGGAATCAAGGGAGTCACTGGTTCCATTAGCAGGGCCTAGAGTGGGAGCCTGAGGCATAAGGATCTGTGGCCTGAAGAACCCTGAAGCAGCAGAGGGAGATGGAGCAGGCAGGCCTGAAGAAGCCGATCCAGGTTAAGCAAGAAGTGGGTTGAGTGGGGGGGGCCTCAGAAAGTATGAGTCCTGGCTGGGCACAGTGGTTCATGCCTGTCTGTGATCCCAGCATTTTGGGAGGCCAAGGCGAGTGAATCACCTGAGGTTGGGAATTTGAGACCAACCTCGCCAACATGGTGAAACCCCGTCTCTATTAAAATACAAAAATTAGCCAGGCATGGTGGCGCCGTGCCTGTAATCCCAGCTACTCTGGAGGCTGAGGCAGGAGAATCACTTGAACGCAGGAGGTGGAGGTTGCTGTGAGCCGAGACCACACCACTGCACTCCAGCCTGCGCAACAGTGTAAAATGCCATCTCAAAAAAAAAAAAAAAGGAAAAGAAAGAAAATGGGAGTCTCATAAGAGGGTGAGCTGCTGCCTTTCAAAGTTACCAAAATATCAAGAACCCAAAGGGCCTAAAAGGCTTCTCTTGCCAGCCTATGGCTTCTGAAACATCTTACTCTCAAGGCCTCCTGCACATCTGTTCTCTGGGAAGATCACTTCCCTCTCCTAGCACCTCCATCAAAAATGAAAAAACTGCTGACCTAGCAGCTCCACAGACGGGTTGAGGGAGGAACTTCCCAGCCTGCCTGCCAGGCTGTCTGGCGGAATTCTGGGCCTCCCCACCCACGGCCTTGACCAATTAGCATATAGGTATAGACCCAGCTGCAGTAGGTGTGTGTGTTGGGGGGCAGGTAGTCTGGGGCAGAGGGAGGCTACAGCATTCCTACAAAGAAGAGATAAGATACAGGAATATAAGGGAAGAGGGAAACCTTGGGGGACAGGGGAATCTGAGAGGCCCTAGTGGAGGAAAAGCTTGTGAGAGAAGCCAGGGAGATTGCAGGCGTGCTATGATCTGGCCTGTCCAATGTCCAGCCCCACACAGCAAGCCCTTTCATCCGAAAGCTCACAGCCCTCCTCCCAGATTCCCACCCATCTCCAAGACCAGGGAATCTGGGAAGAGGGCTGTACCCCACTCTGACCCCCTACAAGAAGCTGGATGGTATCAAGAGTGTGAGGCAGGGAGCCCAGACCCCTGGGTTCTGGTCCAACCCCCACCACCTCACTTACCTGAGTCTGAGCCCTCAGGCAGGCCCCTCACCCTCTCTGACCACCAGTACCTCATCTGTAAAATGCCAGTATCACTCTAGAAGCGTCTTTAAGGGGCCTTCCAGTACTAGCACTCAGAGGCTCCAAGGGGAAGCACAGGATTTAAGGAGACTTAAAAGAGGAGAGAAGGCCCTGGGCCTTCCAGAGTCTTGGTGGAGAACAAAGAGGTGTGTTGCAGAGGCCACAGCAACGCAGGGCTTCGAGTTGCTCCCCAGATGGAAAAGTGGGGCTGCGGATGCTGCGGCCCTGGCCAAGAAAGGCTCATGGGGGGAACACACACCGAGGTGGCGCTCTCAGTGCACTTGAGGGACAGAGGTGACACGTAGGGAAGGGGTGGGGCAGGAAAGGAAGGAACTAGAGGGAAAGAGCGGGCAAGGAAGGAGCGCAGGCTGATCTGGCGAGGCAGGAGGATGGCCCAGTACCTGCCTGCCACACTGCGAAATCCAGGCCGGGGGAGGGCGGTGGTGCCTCTGCGGACCACCATCTCCCCAGGGGAAGGGGAGAGAGGAATCTGGCGGGAAGAGATAGGCGGGGGTGGGGAGAAGCTGTTTACCTTGGCTTTGCCCATGTTCTCTCGGGGCCCCTCGAGCTGTAGCCAGAAGTAGGGGGTGTCCGGGCGGCTCTGGAAGGCGTTCAGCTTGACCCTGAAGATGCGCTGCACTTGCAGCCGCTGCCGCTGCACCCGAGGCTTCGATTTTGTCTGCACCATGAACCATTCCTGCGCCGGGGGATCGCCCCCGGACAGGAGCATGGCTGCCCCGCCCGCTCCTGGAACGAAGGAGACTACAGTGTCACGGGGGTCTCGGCGCGGCGCGCGCCCCAGCCCCCAGCCTCCAGCCCCGAGCCCGCGGCGCCTAAGCCACGCCTCCTCCCCCCGCGGCGCGCCCCCCGCACGGCCTCTTCCTCCGGGCGGCCGGACTTACCCGGCAGGGCTCGGGCGCCCGCCCTCGCGAGCTTCGTCCCCCTCGGCTGCGGCTCCCGCGACGAGCTCTTCCTGCCGGGGTTGTAGCTAGGGGTGGGACGGGCCGGGCTCCGGCCGCCCTTCCCTCCGCCCCCGGCCTTCCCCCTCCGGCACTCCGCCAGCCCCTCCTGGACCGACGCTTTCTCCGTCTGCTGGATAGCTTAAAGGGGCGCGGGGAGGGCCCCGGAGGCCTCCGCCTTCCACCCAAGTTTTGGGCCCAGAGCCAGAATCCAGGGGTCAAAGTTAGTTTCCTTCCATATTCCCCTCTCTCTAGTGGGAGGACGGGGAAGAGGAAGGAGGTGAGGGTTGGTTTCCGGGACCGTTTTTTGAGATTTGGAACAGGAATTTCTCCCCTTTGCCTCCACCTTCTCCCCAACCCACAACCGCCTCTCCCAGGCGTCCCTAGAGAACGGGGACCTCGGCCACTCCTTCCCTGGGAGGAAGGGGTTAAGGTAGAGTAGGGTGAGCCCAGGGAGGCCGGGGCCTAAGGAAACTCTGGGCCGGAGACCAAGCAGGAAGGAAAGGGTAACAGCGCTGATTCCCCACCCCCCACTGAAGTCTAGGGACAGCCTGGGGCTGGCGGGCAGCCCAGACCCTCCTGAAGCCCCCCAGGGCTGGAGGGGCGGGAGAGCTGCCAGAGTCTTCAGACTTGAGTTGTTTATGAAAGCCCTTTTTAGCACTGTTGAGTTATGCTGTGAGGGGAAGGAGATAGAGGGTCGGAGCAGTAGTGTAACCTCCGAGGTCTCCTGCAACCAACCCCTGACCAGCCAGCCAAATGGTATCAGTGGTCTGGGACTAGCCCTGGGCTGGGGGGCCACCTTCAGCACCGAGGCTCTGCTCACATTCCAAGCACAAAGGACACCTTATACAGCCCTAGGCCTGAACAGAACCTGGCCCTGTGGAGGGCAGGGCCTATGTCTCAGCCTCAGTGACCTTATTTTCCAAACAACGAAGAGCCACAGTCTGATAGACACAAATATACCTATGGGGACAAAAGGCATAACACTTTAAGTTAGGCCTGCCCTGGAACATCTGGACTGCTGGGCCATCATATGTTTGTGTGCAGGCAAGGGACCAGGAGCACCCCACTGCAAGGAAAGGGCCCAGCTGGGGACAGGGAGAGACTTGCTCTACTCCTGGTCTGGACTGGACTCAGCCTGCCATACCCCACTTCATCCCACACCCCTGATTCTTCTCCCTAGATTGGAATCCAGAAAAGGAAAAAGTGATCAGTGTTACTTCTGTCTCCAAAGCCTTCTGCTCCACCCTACCTGGCCCCCCTGTCCTGCCCCTCTACAGTACCTTGAAGCCAAAGGCCCTTGGGGTGAATATCCATCTCTGGCCCTCTTTCCACCTCTAACTGCTCTTATCAAAAGAGGCTCCTCCCTTATTGTGCTTCAGTTTCTCTTACAAAGCAAGATGAGAGCCACATACTCCTGTTCCCCAGTCCTTCCCTGAATGAATACTTAATTCTTGTTGTCTCTTCTATTTGACCATGAACCCCAAGCATGGTGACCATCTTCATGGAGAACTCCTGGGTTTAATCCTATGTTCAAAGAGGCCATGTTGAGGGTCAGAAGAGGTCAAGCTTAGGAGTCAATTCTTTGTAAATGGATAAAAGTGGGCTTTGCAGACGCTGCCATCGCCTGGAGCGTTGTAGTATCAGCCATGGTCAACCCTGCTGTGTTCTTCGACATTGCCATCAACCCGCGAGCCCCTGGGCCGCGTCTCCTTCTAGCTGTTTGCAGACAGGTTTCCAAAGACAGCAGAAAACTTCTGGACTCTGAGCACTGAAGAGAAAGGATTTGGTTATAAGGGTTCCTGCTTTCACAGAATTATTCCAGGGTTTATGTGTCAGGGTGGTGACTTCACATGCCATAATGGCACTGGTGACAAGTCCATCTACAGGGAGAAATTTGATGATGAGGACTTCATCCTAAAGTGTACAAGTCCCGGCGTCTTGTCCATGACAAATGCTGAACCCAACACGAACGGTTCCCAGTTTTTTATCTTTGCTGCCAAGATTGAGTGGTCAGATGGCAAGCATGTGGTCTTTGGCAAGGTCAAAGAAGACATGAATACTGCGGAGGCTAGGCAGCACTTTGGGTCCAGGAATGGCAAGACCAGCAATAAGATCACCATTGCTGATTGTGGACAACTCTAATAAGTTTGACTTGTGTTTTATCTTAACCGCTATACTGTTCCTTCTGTAGCTCAGGAGAGTGCCCTCCACCCCATTTGCTAGCAGTATCCTAGAATCTGTGCTGTGACTGCAGTTCCCTTTGGGTTCCAGGTTTTCCTTGTTCCCTTCCATGCCTAGCTGGATTGCAGAGTTAAGTTTATGATTATAAAATAAAAACTAACAAAAATAAAAATGAAAATAAATGGGTAAAAGCAGGCAATTTATTTAAACTCTTATGCCCCTATTTCCTTAACTCATGAAAATTGGGATAATAAATTGGGATTTATACAGCAGACGGTATAAATCAGACCACACAGGCAAAGCATCAGGCACAGTGCCTGGCACAGAGTAGATACCCAATGCATGTTAATTTCTACTTCCAAGAGCTTGTCTTTTCTTTCCCATCTCAGTTCTGGCCAACATGTCACCAAACCTTCCCAGAAATCCTCTCCCGACTGTTCTTACTAACCCATGCCCCAGCTCCTGCCTCTCCTGAAGGTAGCAGATTTGGTTAGGTAGCCTGGTTTTAATCCCAGTTCTGCCAGTAATGAGTTAATGTGGACTCAAGCAGGTCACTAAGTCCCTTGACCTCTCTGGGCTTCCTCATCTAAATTCATTCATAGGACCAAATTCATTCATTCATTCAACAAATTTAACATGTATTCACCGAGTGTCTACTATAAGCCATGCCCTGAGACTATAGCCTTGACTAAGATGGAGATCTCCGTGCCCCATAGAATAGGGAAGAAAAAAGAAGAAAAGAGTGTGATTTCAGAGAAGGAGAAATATTCTGCTGGAAATAGATGATGTACTGTAATGGAGAATGCCTGCATGTGGCCTCTCTGCTGAGGGGATATTTCAGCTAGAGGGAGAGCAAGAATATGGGCACTGAGATGGCAACCAAGCTAAGCTCGTAGCAGTTCTTGATCCAAGTCTCTCCCTATCCAGAATACATTCAATGATTTCTTGCCTATAGTATTAGGTTAAAACTGGTTTGATATGTTGGAGGCCTTCTGCAACCTGGCCCACATTTACTTTCCTAACCCTGTATAAAAGGATCCCAGCTCAAGTGTAAGTAGAATTAGATATGTCTAGGCATGTCTGGCAACAGGGAAGCACACCCTGTCAGGAGTCTGTTTGCATGAGGAATGAGAACCTCTAAGAAGAAAGCTCATCTTGATTAAAGGAGGGGCCTGCCCTGTGAGCTTGGCAGAGTAATAGATCTGTATCCCTCCAAGGCTTCAGAGAGAGGGGCAGTTCTGTCACTCAAATACCTGGCCCAGATCCACGCCTATCCAAGTTCCTGTAGATGGGGCAGGGAGCCCTTGAACCCAGGCAGTCCTGCTTGGGACCTCTGAATAGGATTAACCCAGAGAGGAGACAGGCTTCTCCCTGACTTTGCCAGAGTCCCTGAGCAACTTGCATTCCTTGAGGGCCGCAAAGCAGAATTGCCTTCCTAGAGGCACAGGGAATGGTCAGGACTTAAGATGGCTCCAAATGAGTGCTGAGGGCTAGAGTTAAGGAAACCAGAGTTGCTCTCTGTGTGTCAAGCAGTATGGTCCCCAGAGTGGTCAGGATCACAGTAGGAAACACAGTACCCATAAAAGTGATGACTGAAGGAAGTTTAAAAAATGATCTTTTATGGGGATTTGAGTGGGGTTAAGGAAAACCAGTAAGAGACTGGTGCAGTACTTGAGGTCTAGGTATCAGCAAGAAGCTGTTACCACCAGTAGGCCTGAAAGGGGAAAGGCAGAAGTAGTTACTGCAGCCAACCACTGGGCAAGAGCTGGAGCCATAGGCCACAAGACAGAAGCCATGGGCCTGGGTAAAGATCACAGCCAACAGCAAGCTGCAGCCTAGCATGGAGGGAGCCACCTTCCTGTGGCTTGCAAATGCCCAGCACTGAACAAACCCAACCAGAAGCCAAATGGCAAGGCCATGGGAGCCTAAACTGTCCCTTGAGGTCAGCCTCCTGGACACCAGGCAGGATGGAAAAGAAAGAAGAATACACAGAGAATATTCAGCACACTCCATCTCTTAATACCCACAGGCTGCGGAGACCTAAGGCAACTGAATTATACTAATTTCCCCTTCTCTTCCCCTCATAAACACTCTCAGGAACAGAAATGAATACTCCTGTGCTCCCATTCAGAACACAGGACTTAGAGTCAAGACTTGGGTTCAAATCCCAGCTCTGTCATTGTACCAGTTTCCTAGGTTACTGTCACAAATTACCACAAACTGAGTGGCTTAAAATAACAGAAAATTTTTCTTGCCCAGTTCTGGAGGCTAGAGGCCCCAAAATCAAAACATATTAAAGGTATGTGAGCAACCGGTGTATAAATAAACTGTTCAATTCAGCAGACTAAAAAGCTAGAAAATAAGACCAACTGTATACTGAAATATAGTATATGCTTAAGATTGTTTTTGTTTTTGTTTTTTTGCCAGGAGGTCTTCTCCTCTAATCAAGATCGTTTTTTAATCAGTGGAGATAAAATGCATTTTTCTTTTTCTTTTTTTGTTTCAGACAGTTTTTCTCTTGTTGCCCAGGCTGGAGTGCAGTGGCGTGTGATTTCAGCTCACCTCAACCTTCACCTCCTGGGTTCAAGCAATTCTCCTGCCACAACCTCCTGAGTAGCTGGGATTACAGACATGTGCCACTACACCCGGGTAATTTTGTATTTTTAGTAGAAATGGGGTTTCTCCATGTTAGTCAGGCTGGTCTCAAACTCCTGACCTCAGGTGATCTGCTCGCCTCAGCCTCCCAAAGTACTGGGATTACAGGGGTGAGCCACCACGCCCAGCCAAAATATATTTTTCAATAAATGATCTTGGGACAATAAGTTAGCCTTCTGAGGTAAAATGAAATAAAATAAAATAAAATATTCATACCTAACATCACACAGAAAAACAAATTTCTGAAAGATCAAACACTTATATAATAAAAATGAAATCATAAAAGTATTACAACAAACCATGGAAGAACTTTTATATTATTACATTTGGGAGAGGCAGGCCTTTCTAAGAATGATACCCATACTAGAAGTCATTTTAAAACTGTTTAATACTTTTAGTTACATAAATATAGAATAATTTCCCATGGAAACATAAACATCATAAAAACAGTCAACAGACACACGAAAAGCTAGGAGAATATATTTGCCATATTTGCCAGTTATATCACAGATCAAGGGCTAACTTCCTTAATATTTAAACAACTCTTACAAATAAAGAAGAAAAAGATTAATCCATAGATAAATGGACAGAGGATAAAAGCAGTCCACAAAAAGGGAGCTGTATATGGTTCTTAAAATACAAAACCATGCTCCACTTCACTCTTAATAAGAGAAATGCAGATAAAAACTACAGCAAGATACCATTTTTTTTACTTACAGAGGTTAAAAAAATGCTGCAAGAATCAGCAACGTTTGCTAACACACAGCCTTGCCCACTCTCACACCCGGCTGGCATGTTCTTACAGCCTCCAAGGACAACAACTAACAATATCTATCAAAATTTTAACTAGACATACTCTGTGACCCAGAAATCACACTTTTGAGAATCTATTTTACAGAAACATTCTCACAGCTGCTAAATATCCATCTGAGCAAGGATATTCTTTGCAGCATTATTCATTATGGCAGATTGAGATGATCTAAATGTAGATGTTCATACAATGGAATACTATCACTCAAAAGAAGTGGGAGTAGAATTAGGCACCTCTGTTTGTCCTAATATGGGACTATCTCCAAGACATGTAAGGGTAAACTTGAAGCCTAGTGCAAGGAAGGAGAGCTGGCAGGAATGCCCCCGTTTGTGCAGCAGCACCCATACCCTCAGGCAGAGTGTCTGCTAGGGAAGCTAAAGCTTCAGGTCAGAGGCCCCTGCCAAGGCCCTGGGAGGCCTTGTGTTCACATCGTGTGTTCACATGGTCCTGTGTTTTTACAGAATTTGCAAAAGATATTTTAACTATGGTTGTTCAAGACTATTGTCTTTCTCTTACAACTTCCACTCTGTCACACGTCACCTTTTGTCAAGTGACATTGGAGCAGCCACAGGCTTTTTTGGAACCTAGCTGTGGGGAAGGTAGGTTAGAGACACATTCACTGTGGGTTCAGTGGGATGTGTTCACATGATTTGCAGTAACTTCCATATGTATACTTATTGTTTGTCTTTCTGTGCTAAAAAGCCTCTCAGATATATTCCCATTGTCCACTGTGCCACCTCACCACACAGGTAGAGGTCACAGAAACTGTGTATCAGGCAGTTTATTAATTTTTTTAAAAATATCACGTTATTTTTCTGGATTTTCGGGTATTTTTGGTACTTATCAGTTTTTTAAAATGTGTAACTTGGTTTGATTTTTCTATTATTTATACCAAAAAAACATAAAAGCAAAATGCAGAATATCATGTTAACTTTTGCCTTTAATTAAAACAAAACAAAAAAAAAGGCCAGACACAGTGACTCATGCCTATAGTCCAGCACTTTGGAAGGCCAAGGTGATACCTGGGCAACATAGCCAGAGCTTGTCTCTATTAAAAAAAAAAAGCGGGAGAGAAAGAAAGAAGAGGAGAAAGAGGACAGCAACTACTACTGCTGCTGTCAGGAGTGGCCTTCCGATAGTTTTAGATCCCAGGGGTCCAGGTTAGAGGACAGGCAACCTGATACCACCCTGTCTGCCCCCAAAAAGGGAAACTTTTGTGAGTAGAAAACTCATGTTCAGTATTTTATAGTGGTCTTTTGTCTCCTCGACAGAGTTCTCAAAGTCAGAGTTTCTCATACATGCCTTAGTGGTTGGCTCCTCATCTCTCTTCAACTATTACAGGTGAACAGATTGTCTCTAGTGTTTCACTATTAGCAAACAATCCTATCGTGAACATTCATGTACCTACAGTGTTTCACGCTGGTGCAGGTGTTTCTGTAGGACAGATTCCTAGAAGTAGAATGATTGCACTGAAGGCTTTGCACGCTTAGATTGTTCTCCAGCATTATGGTGCACCCGTACCATGGTAAATTATGTGGCCAATACAAATAATGAAGTAGACACTGGGTGCGGTGGCTCACGCCTGTAATCCCAGCACTTTAGGAGACCAAGGTGGGTGGATCACGAGGTCAAGAGATCAAGACCATCCTGGTCAACATGGTGAAACCCCATCTCCACTAAAAATACAAAATATTAGCCAAGCATGGTGGCGCATGCCTATAATCCCAGCTACTCGGGAGGCTGAGGCAGGAGAATTGCCTGAAACCAGGAGGCGGAGGTTGTGGTGAGCCGAGACCACGCCATTGCACTCCAGCCTGGGTAACAAGAGCAAAACTCCGTCTCAAAATAATAATAATAATAATAATAATAATAATAATAATAATAATGAAGTAGAGGGCAGAGCAATTCCTAAAGGAGGGGGGCGGTGAGGAACACAAGGGCACAGGCTGCAAAACAAGATATATGGCATGCCTTTAAGATGAGGGCGAGTAGGGAGTACAAGAGGAGGCTTCCACTTCCTGCTTCAGAGTCCTTTACATTCTTTTCAGAATTTTAAAAACAAGCAGATACTATCCTTATAATTTTTTAATTTTAACAGAAAGAAAGTACACCTCTTGTTACACAACTGTATCAATACTTAGAGGGGAAATTGTTCTTCTGTTAGCAGGAATGTTCTAACTTTACATGAAAAGGTTGTTCCCACCTCTCTCTGGGACTTGTTTCTGAAACAAACATTATCCCCGGGACTTTAGAATTACTGTTTATCTTGGCTTCAGCTGGCAAAGAGAGTCTGCCCCCGACATCACACCCGATACGGTGATTTCTGCCTTGCCTCAGTGCTGGCGTATTTCCAGCCCTTCTTAAAACAAGCCTGGGGGCAGGTTCAGGGGGATCTACTCCTTGGCTGCCCAAGGACACCAGAGGACCCTGGGGGTTCCCACACTTACCCATATTTACTACCATGAGGCACTGCTGCGCTTTGGGTGATTCATGAAAAAAAAAAAAAAAAAAACCCCAGGAGCAACAGTGTTTTAGAACTCAAAGTGTGTTGGGCTGGGCTTCCAAGCAGTGTGAAAGAGACTTTTTGGGGGAGTAGCTGCAGGAGGCTAGAGGTCTGAAGGCCGGTGAGTGAGCACAGTGGATGAAGGTCACATGCCTAGAAGCCACTGATGGCAAGGGGAGGGCAAAAGCTGGTCCCATGGAGGCTGAGGGGTCTCAGGTTATTAGTAGTCAAGCAGAGAATGACAGGGAGTGGAAGTTTTGGGTGGGGGTCTCCAGGAAGGGTATGACTAACCAAAGCCACTCTGAAGCTGATTGCCCCTATCTCTCTCAGCCAGTCAATCATCAAGTCCTGCAAATTGATTGTTTCCTCCTTCTTCCTTGTATTGAGAAGTGTCCATCATGTGCCAAGTCATTCTGGGTGCTGGTGATACATCAATGAGCACATACCCTGCTCTCACAGAGCTTATGCCTTAAGTGGAAAAAACAATTGCATAATTATGTTTTGTGACTGTATTCAATGTTATGAAGGAAAAGTAATGCTGTAAGTCCTGCAGTTTTTTAAAAAATCAACTTTATTTGCCTGAGTTTTCTAAAGTCACCTCAGAAACCATCCTCCTCCTCCACTTTCGGTGTATATAGAATTTCTTTCTGGTTTTTTTTTTTTTTTTTTTTTTTTTGAGACGGAGTTTCACTCTTGTTACCCAGGTTGGAGTGCAATGGCGCGATGTCGGCTCACCACAACCTCTGCCTCCTGGGTTCAGGCAATTCTCCTGCCTCAGCCTCCTGAGTAGCTGGGATTACAGGCACGTACCACATGCCCAGCTAATTTTTTGTATTTTTAGTAGAGACAGGGTTTCACCATGTTGACCAGGATGGTCTCGATCTCTTGACTTCGTGATCCACCTGCCTCGGCCTCCCAAAGTGCTGGGATTACAGGCTTGAGCCACTGCGCCCAGCCTTAGAATTTATTTCTAAAGTAGTTTTAAGTTGATGGCAAAGCTGAGTGGAAAGGAGACTTCCCATCAGCACCCACGTGTGCACAGCCTCCCCCACTATCAACATCCTGCACCAATGTGATACTTTTGTTAGAATAGATGAACCAACATTGACACAACATTAACAACCAAAGTCCATAGTTTACATTACGGCCTTTTTTTTTTTTTTTAAATGGAACCGTGTGTTACCACTGGGACTTGCAGGTATAGGCAGGAGGGAGCCAACAAAGTTTCTCAGAGGAAAGTAGCACACTTAGATTAGTGTTTTCTACACAACCAGTTCACTCATTTTTCCTTGGCTGACACAAGAATGTGTTTGTATCTTCTGAGTTTCATGTGGTTCAGATGCTACAGAAACCTCCCTGGCCCGGGCTACTGAAATAACTTTCAAACTGATCTAGCAGACACCAGATCCCCTATTCAGCCCTGAATCCAGACCCCTTGTTAATTGAAGAGCATCATTTTCTCTGTGGCATGAACTTACTCAAGTTTTTTCAGTAACTCCCCAGCAGTGGTTTCCCAGGTAATCACCCATAGAACCCATTTGGTGATGGCCATTGAATATAGTGGTTAAAAACATAGACTCTGATATCAGTAGCCCAGAAACTATTACATCCTAGCCCTGGGAATCCCAATTTCCTCACCTTTGAAAAGTGGTAGCAGGGAGGCCAAGGCAGGAGGATCACTTGAGGTCAGGAATTCAAGATCAGCCTGGGCAACAAAGCAAAATCCCATGTCTACCAAAAAAAAAAAAAAATTACCTGGAGTGTTGGTGTGTGCCTGTAATCCCAGCTACTCTGAAGGCAGAGGTGGGAGGATTGTTTGAGTCCAGGAGGATGAGATTTCAGTGAGCCATGATCATGCCAGTGCTTTCCAGTCTGGACAACAGAGCAAGACCCCAACTCTTTACAGAAGAAGTGGTAGAGACTACAATGGACTAGAGACAGAACATCCAGTCTAAATGGCACAGCAGTTACTCAGCTCCAGTAGCTGTTGCCAGATCTCCCCATTGTTAAGGAAAAAACATAGTAAACTTGATGTTTATGATAAATATAATTTTGTTTTGCTGTAGCAGCTGTAATAGACTGCAACATATGGCCACAAATTCCTCCCATCTCTATCCGCTCACCCTTTACAATATGACCTTGTTGCTCCCCAATCAGAGACGAATTCTATTCCTCCTCCTCCCCATTCTAGCCTGTCCTTGTGACTTGCATTGGCCTGTAAGATGCAGTGGGAGTAGCATTTGCAACACTGGGTCGAGACCTCAAAAAGTTTTGCAACTTCGGCTTTGACCCTCTTGGAATGTTCTGCCCTTGTATAAGGATAGCCAGAAGGAAGAAAGTTGAGATACCAGCAGAAAGATGTCACATGGGCAGAGAGAAACAAAGTCATCTCAGCTGTTCCAGCCACCCCAGCTGAGGCTTCACACATGGGATTGAGGCTGTCTAGGACCAACTAGCTGAACTGCCAACTGAATGCAACCACATGAGTGTGCCCAGGTGAGACCAGCTGGAGAATCCCAGGCTAAGCCACAAAACTGTGAGGAAAAGTCAATCATTGTGGTTTTAAGCCACTAAGCTTAGTTTGTTACAAGCCATAGATAACAGACAGAAATTATTAAGGCATCTTGCCAATCAAACCAATGCCTCAAGTCACCAGTTAGTGATCTCTCAGGTGTGAACTCTTATAGGACAGGAGTCGTATCTTGTTTATCTTGGTATCCTGAGTGCCTACCATTGCCTGATAATTAACACATAGTAAATCCTTTGTGAACAAATAAATGGAGCTATATGACAAGCTCCTATCACAGCTGCAGCAGCCTTGAGGATAGGGCTTTATTGTATGTGCCTTTCTAATCCCAACAGGCATTAACATTTTCTCCTGCAGTTTCTATCATCCTGTGTTAGTCAGGGTTCTCCAAAGAAACAGAACCAATAGGAGAAACAGAAGAGAGAGGAGAGAGTGAGAGAGATTATGGGAATTGGCTCATGTGATTATGGAGGCCAACAAGCCGCACAATCTGCTGACTGCAAGCTGGAGAACAAGGAAAGCCCTTCCCTCAAGAACCTGGAGCTCTGATGTCCGAGGGTAGGAGGAGATGGACAACCTGCCTCAAAGAGAGAGAATTTGCTCTTCCTCCACTTTTTTGTTCTATTCGGGCCCTCAACGTATTGGGTGATGTGGACCCACATTGGTGAAGGAAGATCTTCATTTAGTCTACCAATTCAAATGCTGATCTCTTCCAGAAACACTCTTACAGACATACCCAGAAATAATATTTTGCCAGCTATCTGGGCATCACTTAGCCCAGCCAAATTGACACATAAAATTAACCATCACAAATCTTTATAAAAAGAAAGTTTGTTCAATGATGAAATAGTGCAAATAGAATAACAAAATTGCCGGGCGCAGTGGCTCAAGCCTGTAATCCCAGCACTTTGGGAGGCCGAGGCGGGTGGATCACGAGGTCGAGAGATCGAGACTATCCTTGTCAACATGGTGAAACCCTGTCTCTACTAAAAATACAAAAAATTAGCTGGGCATGGTGGCAAGTGCCTGTAATCCCAGCTACTCAGGAGGCTGAGGCAGGAGAATTGCTTGAACCCAGGAGGCGGAGGTTGCGGTGAGCCGAGATCGCGCCATTGCACTCCAGCCTGGGTAACAAGAGCGAAACTCCGTCTCAAAAAAAAAAAAAAAAAAAATAGAATAACAAAATGGAGTAGCTAAGGAACAACGGAGCCAAAAAGAATTGTGACATTTTGCTACATCTTGGGAAAACGAAAGAAGCTGACCTTGACCTTACACAACCTCAAAGAAACAATAGGGACTCTTCATGGAGACAAAAAATGAAGTGTAGCCAGATCCACCCCAAATTGGAAACCCCAAAAACAGGCAGGACTATGAGCAGTAGCCAATGAGTACTAAGGAAGTGTCCAAATTTTGAGGATGGAGAAAATAATACAAAAATAACACAAGATAAAATTGAGGCCAGGTGCAGTGGCTCACTCCTGTAAGTCCAGCCCTTTGGGAGGTTAAGGTGGGCAGATCACCTGAGATCAGCCTGGCCAACATGGTGAAACCCCATCTCTGCTGAAAATACCAAAAAAAATTAGCTAGGCATGGTGGCGTGCTCCTGTAATCCCAGCTACTGGGGAGGAGGCTGAGGCAGGAGAATCCCTTGAACCCAGGAGGCAGAGGTTGCAGTGAGCCAAGATTGTGCCATTGTACTCCAGCTTGGATGATAGAGCAAGATTCTGTCTCAGAAAAAAACTGAAATTTACCCACTCTGTCTTGGAAAAACCTTTCATGTTAGGGACTAGGGATTGGCAAGGTACCAAGACAGACACCCTTTGCCATCAGGATAAAGAAGGCTCTCCAAGCCTGAGCAGCATCTTTAAAGAACCTAAAGAATGCAGTAGGGAAAGGGAGTCCATGGGGGCTAAAAAAAATACCCTCATTGTATGAACACTCAGTCGATATTCCCCACCCCAACTCTGTCTTTTGTGGAGGGGGATGGCATTGGACCTGCACGTCCTGTATTTTATCAGGCCACCCTGAGTGGGAGCATTCCCTTCTGCAGGCTTCTCTGCAGGTTGTTCTTTTGAAACATAAACTACTGGGGTGTTAGAATTGGAAGGGGTCTTAGGCACTGTTTGGACCAATCCAACCCCATTCATTTTACTACTTAAGAAGTAAACAGTGTCCAACTGGGAGCATGAATCCCAGAACCTTTGGTTAAAAGTCTGAAGTTCGATCTCTGGCCTGTCTGGCCGCCTCATTTGAAGACTGCCCTGGATGTTTACTTTTCATCTGATTTCACCCATGTGATAAGGTGTTAGCTGCAGTGCTGTGGAAAAGATCACCAGACCTGGAGTTAGGAAAGATCTTCAAATTCCAGCTCTGTCTCTTGCGAGCTGTGGAACTCTTGACATTACTTAAACCCGCTGTACCTCAGTTTCCTGATCTGTGAGATGGGGATAATAATGGGACCAACTTTTCAGGACTGTTGGGAGGTGATTAAATGAGATGAGCTATATATGTAAAGGGCTTGTCAAGCTTCCAGAAGCAGATAATACTCCTTAATGTGGTTCCTTTTTTTGTTGTTTTGTTTTTTCTTGTTTCGGTTTTTTTTTGAGGCAGAGTCTCTCTCTGTCATGCAGGCTGGAGTGCAGTGGCGCGATCTGGGCTCACTGCAACCTCCACCTCCCAGATTCAAGCAATTCTCCTGCCTCAGCCCCCTGAGTAGCTGGGATTACAGGCACCCACCACCATGCCCAGTTAATTTTTGTATTTTTAGTAGAGATGGAGTTTCACCATGTTGGCCAGGCTGGTGTCAAACTCCTGACCTCAAATGATCCGCTGGCTTCAGCCTCCCAAAGTGTTGGGATTATAGGCAGGAGCCATCACGCCCAGCCTCCTCTACATGATTTCTTCTTCTGCTGCTGCTGCTGCTATTCTTAATCAATTGCTCTGAGCTTTGGTTTAGGACTGCAGCAAATTTAGAATTAAAACATGTAAAGCGGGTGGGCCGCAGTGGTTCACACCTGTAATTCCAGCACTTTGAAGCTGAGGTGGGTGAATCACTTGAGCTTAGGGATATGAGACCAGCCTGGGCAACATTGCAAAACCGTGTCTCTACAAAATATACAAAAATTATCCGGGCATGGTGGCGCACACCTGTAGTCCCAGCTACTTGGAGGCTGAGATGGGAGGATTGCTAGAGCCCAGAGGCTAAGGCTGCAGTGAGCTATGATCATGCCACTGCACTCCAGCCTGGGCAACAGAGTGAGACCTTGTTTAAGAAAAAAAAAATTTTTTTAAATTTAAATTTCAACAGTTTTTAAGACTCATGATTAGGTATTTTGTAGAATGTCCCCAATCTAGGATTGTCTGGTGTTTTCTCATGAATAGACTAAGGTTGTCAATTTTGGCCCAAGTAGCACAGAGGTGATGTGCCCTTATTGCAGCATGTGGGGCACATGATGTCAACATGATTTATTGCTGGTGATCTTCATCTTGACCATTCGGTTTAGGTGGTATTTGTGAGGTTTCTCTACTGCAAAGTTACTGTTTTTCTCTTTCCATAGTCTGTAAGAAGCATGTCCCCAAGCTCAGAGCACACTCAAGGCAAGAGGAATTAAGCTGCACCTCGTGAAGAAAGGGACAACAAAGAACTTGTGATAGTGTGTGGAAACCACTCAGGTATTCATATATTTAAGGGCAGATACTTGAAAGTTTTGCAGATGTCTTGTCTTTTTCCTAAAGTTTTATTTACTGATTTTAGCATTCTTCAATGGATCTTGTCTGTTGCAATTATTATTGTGATGATCTAAGAGTGATTTTCTATTTTCCTTTTCCTTATAAATTTGTAATTAGAATTCTTCTGCAAGTGAGATTTGTCCCTTCTCTCTCATTTAGTTATTTATTCAATATTTTTTACATCAATATGGATTCAAAAAGGTTTATTTTACTCTTGGAGTTATAATCCAATATCATTATCTATTATACTGCTCAGACTGTTCCAGACTTGACGATGGGGAGCTCTTTCAAGTTGGCTCCTGTGTCCCTTTGATATGCCCCTTCCCTCCCCCAACTTTTTTTTTTTTTTAGCACTTCTTTATTTTCTGGCACTACAAGTTGTTCCAGGATTATCTTATGTGTTCCCCATCCCAGCTCAAGAAATAACCATTTTTTTAAGCTGGGCGCAGTGGCTCAAGCCTGTAATCCCAGCACTTTGGGAGGCCGAGGCGGGTGGATCACGAGGTCAAGAGATTGAGACCATCCTGGTCAACATGGTGAAACCCTGTCTCTACTAAAAATACAAAAAATTAGCTGGGCATGGTGGCACAGGCCCATGTGCCAGCTACTCGGGAGGCTGAGGCAAGAGAATTGGTTGAACCCAGGAAGCGGAGGTTGCAGTGAGCCGAGATCGCACCATTGCACTCCAGCCTGGGCAACAAGAGTGAAACTCCGTCTCAAAAAAAAAAAAAAGAATTAACCATTTTTCCAAGGAACCCTGGTTCCTTTATTGGAAAATGTTATTTAGAAACCAAGATCTGGATGCTAAGTATGCTTGTTGCTAATGGGGTTACACTTTTTTTAGGCTTTCTTTGCAGACAAAGCTAGCAAATATATGTATATATACCAACGTGTGTGTGTGTGTGTGTGTGTGTGTGTGTGTGTGTACCATATCTATATGTACCATATCTATATTTATTTCTGTATCTATCTGTGTGTACATACATATACATCATTTAGACATCTATGAATTATAAATCTATATAGAGATAAATGTGGCACCTGGCCACATTTATCATTCTGTATTCATGATTCTCACTTACTCTTCTAAATATCTGTGATGCAGCATTTTCCAAATTGTCTTAAGCATTGAATGATGTATCACTAGAATGTGAGCTCCACGGAGACAAAGGTGTATCTGTTGTGTTCATTGTTGTATCCTCAGTGTCTAGAACAGTGCCTGGCACTCGTAGGTACTAGTTAATATTTGTTGAATGAATGAATGAATGTAGCACTCAGCCTCCAAGATAGCCCCATATAACCTTCACCTTCTGGTGTCCCCACACTAAATTAGGGCTGGTCTGTGTGATTAATAGGGTATGGTAGAAGTGACAGTTCCTTCCAAAGGAAGGTTATAAAGTTTCCGCTGTGGCTTCTTGGATAGCTCATGATGGGGTAAGCCCCAACTGCCATGTCATGAGGATGCACAAGCAGCCCTGTGGAGAGCCCAGAGGGTGAAGAACTGAGGCCTCCCACCAACAGCCAGCATCCCCTTGCCAGCCCTGTGACTGAGCCATCTAGAATATGGATCCTCCAGTTCCAGTAATGCTTACAATGACTGTAGCCTCATGAAAGACATCAAGCCAAAACTGCTCAACCAAGCTACTTGCAAGTTTCTGACCCCCAGAAATGTTGAGAAATAACTTTTCATTGTTGTTTTAAGCCACTACATTTTGGATTAATGTGTTACATGCAAGTAATTAATGAATACAGTACTGTCCAATAGAAAAGAGCATCGTGATTGAGTAAGTTTGGGAAACACTGGATTAAACAGCTAAAGGGATTTCTCAGAGGACTCCTCAGAGCTTTTAATATATAACACTCGTGAAGAATGCCATCCTCATGTAATGACTTACACCTTTTTCATCTTATTAACTCTTTCCAGTTTGGAAATGTAGTTGTAAGTAAACCTACAATCGGCCAGCATCCAAAATAAAATAATACCAGATTGTCTAAGGGCAGCAGGGCAGGAAGAATCACTTGAGGATTTGGGCCTGAAATTCCTACTCTTCCCTCTTTCAAAAGTCACCTTTCTCCTGGGAATCCCATGAATTATGGCTGCATCCACCATGCCGGCATCAGAAGACAATTATCTCCTCTTCACCACTTAGATCCAAACACAGGCACTTTCACTTAACCTTCCATAGCAAAACTGAGATTATAGTGACTGACAAAACTTTGTAGGAAACCCAGTGTATGGAATTGAATTGGGTCCCCAAAAGAGATATGTTCAAGTCGTAAACTCCAATACCTGTAAATGTGACACTATTTACAAACAGGGTCTTTCTAGATGTATTCAAGTTAAGATGAGGTCATAGTGGATTAGGGCAGGTCCTACATCCAATGGTCAGTGTCTTTCATAAGAGAAAGGAGGTGGATTTAGACACAGAATCACAGAGGAGCCATAGTGAGCAGCCACTGTGACAGCAGAGGCCAAGATTGGAGTGACTCTTTGACAAGCCAAGGAGCATCAAAGCCTGCCAACAACTATCAGAAGCTAATAGACAGGCACGGAGCAGATTCTCCCTCAGGACCTGCAGAAGATACCAACCCTGCCAACAACTCGATTGCAGTCGGCTGGCCTCCTGAACTATGAGACAATACATTTCTGTTGTTTTAAGCTACCCAGTTTGTGGTGCTTTGGTTCAGCAGCCCTAGGAAATTAAGACATCCAGGAAGAACTGAAAGGAATTGCTCGGGGAAGCATAGAAGTGGAGCGCCACCCAGCAATGGAGCTGCCTCCTTGCCCCTTGGCCCTTGGCTCCCAGCCCTGCCAGAATTCTGCCTCACCATGGTAGGAGCCGCTTGGGCACAGCCTGGCCTAACTAGTGCCCTCAGGGTTCAGGTCCAAGAGAGAGAAGTACAAAGAGATGCTTCCTGTAACTCTACACAAGGCCTCAGTAACAAATCCACATTTCCTGACCCCAGACACTCTTTATTCCAGTAGAACAGACATTGAGAACATCTGTTCCTTTCAGAGAATGTCATACTCCCACCATAAGGGATGGACTCACGGGTTATCTCAAAACGTGATTGTCTACTCTTACTACAAGAGATACACAAGCAGCGAGAGAGGACAGATTCAGTGCCCTTTCTCTGACATCCCAAAGCCCCTGGGACTTCCCCACCATTATTCATTGCTCTATTCACCTAAATCTCTAGGCAGGAAGGTCTCTCTCATTAGTGATGGGATCGTCAGCTCCTCCAGGTCAAGGCCACAGTGAAATGCACATCCCCGGAGCCTAGCAAAGGGGTTGGCACAGAGCAGGGGCCCTGCAGCACTTTGTGGGGAATTGGCTATGTGAACCATCAATACACTGAGGCCATTAAAACAGGCTCCCAAAAAAGCAGCCAACCTCCTGTGCACTCTCTGTATATTTCCAGGAATTCCTCTCCATGACAATTTAGAAAGTCCAGCAGTGGGTTCCAAGGCATCACAGAATTCAATCCAAGCAGAACCCAAACCCCAATGGAAAGCTGCACAACATGCCACTCCACAAGCATCGTGGAGGCCCAGAGTTTCAGCCAAAGAAGGAGACTCAGTAAATTCCAAGGGCAGATGCTCCTGTACCAGGGCTCCAGGCTGTGCCTGAGACCATCCTCAGATTCTCTAGCTAGCTGGTCAGAGCCAGGTGAGGGGAAGAATGAACTGCACTGAGGACTGTGTGTCCCATCTCCTCTTCTTCACCCGATGACTCTCTATCCAGGGCAGCCTTGACAAGATTTAGAGGGCGGGCAGTGGGCTATTTTGGAGTCTGGAATAGAAAGGAATGACAATTGGCAGTAACTCTAGTACTTGAACTTTCCTATGCTGAAGAATCACCCGAGGCACTCTAATATGCAGATACCTGGTCCAGCCCTTGCTCCCTAGTAGGTTAAGTGTTGCCTAGGAATCCGTATTAAAAACAAAACAAAACCCCATAGTGATTCAAACACAAGTAATCCTCAGACCTGGCCCAAGAAGGTCTTTTCTAACACCACCTGGAGACCCAGCCTCTTCTCTTTCCTAACTGCAGCCTCCGGAAGCTGGATGTCTGTAGGGAGCCTGGGAGGAGACAGTGGCCCTAGAGTCTCAGAATGACTACACAAAAAGGTGCCAGGAGGCTGGCCTGGCCCTTATCAGGATTCCAATGAGAAGAGGGGGTAGGCCTGAACAGTGTGGGCCCAGAGGGCATAACCAGCCCCTTGAAGAGCAGGCACAAGGAAGCTGGTGTGAGTTCAATGTGAGGAAGAACTTTATGGTCTATAGCTGAAGGCCTCCAGTCTAATGGGAGAGTGCCCATCATACCTAGAAAACTCTAAATGCCTGGAAGGCCATAAGACCCTTCAGAATTCAGCCTCTGCTTCTCTCTGCAGTCCCTTCTTACAGCCCCCCCACTTCCAGAACTTCACCTGCCTTCCCACCCTCTATCGGCAACCGGGCAGGGTAGGCACGTCTGCCGGGGATCTCTTGACCTGCAAGAGGGTCCCAAAACCTGGAAGACAGCATGCGCTTAAAGAAATAAAGACAGACAAGAGCCGGGCGCGGTGGCTTGAGCCTGTAATCCCAGCACTTTGGGAGGCCGAGGTGGGTGGATCACGAGGTCAAGAGATCGAGACCATCGCGGTCAACATGGTGAAACCCCGTCTCTACTAAAAATACAAAAAATTAGCTGGGCATGGTGGCGCGTGCCTGTAATCCCAGCTACTCAGGAGGCTGAGGCAGGAGAATTGCCTAAACCCAGGAGGCGGAGGTTGCGGTGAGCCAAGATCGCGCCATTGCACTACAGCCGGGCAACAAGAGCAAAACTTCGTGTCAAAAAAAAAAAAAAAAAAGAAAGAAAGACAGAAAGCGGGGGTCTGGGGGGCTGTATAGGCTGTGCCTAAAAACAGCAAATTTTATTTTTCAAAGGCCAGGAATAAATACACTTTCTTTGCTCTGGTTTACGTCATTGCAAGAGGAAATGCAAATCTGTACCTTACATGGCCTGTACAATACAGAAGTCAGATACACAATCAGTGGTTGTAAAAAGTAATAGAATTTCCTGTGATCACAAAGCTTATTTACATCCAGACATTATTCCTCATGGCTGCAGGTATTTTTGGTTTGATCCTGTTTTAGGACTCACATGTGAAAAGATTTTCTGGTTTTGCTCATCAGAATATCTTTTAACCAGATTCTCCTTTGTCTGCTCCTGACTCAACTTATCTCAACTCCCCCTGTTCAGGAGTCTCTGAGTCTGGGATCACAGCCATCCTTATAGTGGCATTTCCTTTGCAAATATCCCCAGAGTTAAACCATTATCTAGGGTACAAGGCAGTCATGCAAGTAAAGAAAAGGTTAAACCTATTCTTAAAGAAAGAGTCATAAAGGTTTAAAGCAGAAACTGATTGCTGGTAGAGAGTTACTCGGTCTAGCAGCATTGCATAGTTTAGGCCCAAAGGATATCGTGGTTGATATTAGAAACTGATCATCTATCTTTCAGTTCCTTCTTCCCCCTAGCTCAACTGCCTCCAGCAGGAAACTGTGTTTGGGATCAAGCTCACCTTATAGTGAGACCCATGCCTTTTGGGGGTCTCACACGGGAACATCCCCCACAAAACCCTCGAAGCCAAACCTTTCTGCATTCTCTAGGCATACCAGGCCCCAGATCTGTCAGCCTTCCTTACTTGCTGCTCCCCTCCAGGACTTTGCCTCTCCTGGTCATTCTTCCTGGCCTGCTCTTCCTCTACTCTTAACTTGGTTAATTCCTAGTCATTCTTCAGGTCTCAGTTTAGAAGTCACCTGCTCAAGTTCCCTCTAATCCCCACAGCTGGACAGAATGCCTCTCTTCTGCTCCCTTTGCATATAGTATTTAAATTGTTCACTGTGGAGAGGAGTGGCATGGGGTGGTGTGGCTTGGTGGGGAATCTACTACCTGGGAGGAGGGTGGTGGGTGAAGGAGCACACAGGGGAAGAAAAAAGTTGTTCACTGAAGGCAGGCACTGTGGTTCATGCCTATAATCCCAGCACTTTGGGAGGCTGATAGGGAGGATAGTTTGAGCCCAGCAATTTGAGGCTGCAGTGAGCTCTGATCCTGCCACTACATTCCATGGGGAGCAAGACCCCATCTCCCTCTGTTTCTCTCTCTCTCGCTCGCTCTCTCTCTCTCTCTCTCTCACACACACACACACACACACACACACACACACATTGTTCACTGACTCCTCAAGGTCTAACATACTCTCTGTACAAAAAATACTGAGTTTGAATTGTTGACTTGTAATGAGCTGTTTTGTTACTTTTGCCCCATGAGGCTATGAATTCCCCCAGGACCCATTGGCTGGCACTTTATAGCTGCTCAATAAATGTCTGACAATGCATGAATGGTAGTGTCCTGGCAGAAAACAGAACAGTCCACCTTGAGAGGCAACAAGTCCTAACAGCTTTTTGTTTACACAGAGGCTGATCCACCCTGTCAGAGATCTTAGAGGTGGTGCTGAATAGGACACAAATGACTCTGGCATGGGGGCTGAAGGGGATCTTTGAAAAGCAGCCAAGGCCCAGTGAGTTGATCACTTGATGACTGTTTGGTTCACAGCAGTTTGTGTTCCAGGAAGGTAAAGGAAATTCACTGCAAAGCAGCAACAGGAGAGGAGTCACTCTGGTTCTGTTGTCCTCCAATCAAGAGCCAGCCTGTCACACCCACCCCTGCTCTCCTGAGTACTTGCCAGGACTGTCTGGACTCACTGGGCATAGAGGGGCCCCACCAGCCTCAAGGTGAGGCATGTTTCCCAAGTGCAAATTCCCTGAGTGTCTTTTAGGCATGTCCCCCTACAGCCAAGCCTAGCCAATTCAAGCTATTTGTACTCAGTACCTACTGTGTGCCAGGCTCCAGGTGAACAAGACAGACAAAGTCTGACTTTGCCCAGCCCAGTGGGGACTTGGCCTCTCATCGGTCATCAAGACAGAGGACAAACCAGGTTTCCAGCCCAGGCCCGTCAGTGGTGATGGATGTACCAGCTATTTAGAAGGCCAGCATGGGTGTATTTGCAGGATAGGCCAGGAATTCAGGCAGTGCGCTGAGCCCCAGGGCAGGTGGCGTTCAGAGCTGTTGGGTAGACTTTCTGCAGTCTACCTCTGAAGCGCAAACCTTTCCAGAAGGTCTTCATAATCCCCAGGAGTGGAGGATCCAGAGTGTGAACAGGCTTGTGCCAGCTCTCCCTCGCCTCAACCCTCACTCCAGGGAGAGAAGCCTTAGAGGCCTGGGCCTCCTGAGTCAGGGTGTCTGAATGGGGGTTGAGGAACAGGATCCCAGGAGCACAGCATTCAACGTGCTGCTGATTATCTATGTGACAAGATAGGCAAGTCCTATCAGGCAAGTCCTGCTCCCCCTCTGAACCTTAGAATCCTCCTTCGTAAATAAGAGGGATCAACTACATCAGTGTGTCCTCATCTTGCTATGAATCAGAATCATCTGTGTGGTGGCAAGACTAAGCAGCTTGAAAAAAATGCAGCCTTCTGGCCCCCATCCCAAAACTCCTAAGGAATCTGGACCCCCAGAGAGGCGAGTGGAGAGGTCTACTCAAGCCCTAGCCCCCAACCCTGGCCCCAGTCAAGGAGCTTCTGAGCCCCCTCACGCCTTCCCCACTCCACTGAGAAACTCTTTGGGATGCAAGGTTCTCAGCCACACTCCATCTCTTTCCAACTTCTGGGTGTCTTTGGGCCAGGACACCCAGAAGTGGAGTAAGCTGCCTCTACCCCTCTCTCCAAAGAGTTCTGGAGCCTGAAGCACTTATCAGTGAGCAGTTTATTACCATCAAACTGTCCCCAGCTTCCCAGCACCAGTTTGCCCACATTCTAGACACGCCTTCACTCCAGTCCATTCTGGCACCTAGCCTCAGTCTCCAGCCTCCTCCTCTCCTCCACAGGCTCCTTCCCCCAGCCCTCCAAGGCAGCACCAGGTCTGGGGGCCACACCACAGCTTGGGAGGGGAGGGGAGGGAAGACAGCGAAACAGGCAGAAGCTGGGGAAAGAGGAGCCAGTGTTGGCCCCAAGCTTCTGTAGCCACCACTCCAGGAAGGAGGAGGGAAAGGCGGCAGGGCTGAGGCCGGGGCTGGGGTTGCCAGGTGATGACAGTTCAGGTGGTTCAGGCGGGAGGCTCTTCTCCAGGAGGTGCAGGGAAGCCACTCAGGTCTCGGCCAATGATCTCACTCACTGTAAAGGAGGGGCACTTGAGAGACTGGGCTAGAGGTGGGTCCCCTCCTTTTTCAAAGACCCCCCCCCCATCCATTCCAGGCAGGCCTTAATCTAGGAGGCCTCTAGGTTCCTCCTTTACTGGTTTCTCTTCTACTGGGCCTCAGTTTCCCCAACATGTCTTGACACCTGCTCCGAATCAAATCTTCCCCAACTCCCTCCATGTGGGCTCCCAAGTGCCCGTCCTATCCCTTTCCTGCTGGCTTAGCCCAAAATGTCAGGGGAATTGGTATCAGCAGGGCCAGAGATGGGTGTAGCCAATGGGAGGAAGGAGAAGCAAAACAGGAAAGCTCCTCCTCACCAACCCCGACCAAAGGCACAGTGTTTAGGGGAACGCTGAGGCAGTGGCAAGTGTGCTTGACTCGGATCTCAGCAAGCTACCATCCCTCTCTGGAACTCAGTGCCTGAACTTGCAAATTGAGCGAGCTGGATAGAATGGTCTTGAAAGTGCTTCTAGCTCTGAGATTTTCTGATTTGGAGCAGAGGGCAGAGGCAGAGGCAGGAGAAAGGCTGAGACAGTTACCCCATGCACCCTTCAGTTAACTGGATTCAGGCAGCCACAGGCATCAGAAACATGCCTCCTGGGACACTCCAGCTGGCCCTGAGAGACCAGGGATGCCTGATCTCTGAAAAGCCCAGCTCCAGCCCTCAGCAAACATGCAGAGCAATCTCTTGCACACACTCACACTCACAGCCCCCAGTCCCACACCCACCTTCCTCCAGCGTGATACCCTGGATAGGGACACTGTCTCTGAAGCCGCTGCCGTAGCCACCCCTGGATTTCTCCTGCTCCGGAGCCCCCTCCCCAGGGCCATAGCCTGGCCCTACCTTATTGTATCCCTCAGCAGGTAGGGGATGCACATCACCCTGGGAAGGGAAGGGGCCTTCAAGCGGTGGGGATGCAGGGAGAGGAGGCCGAAAGGGGGCTGGAGGAGAGAATGGCAGCCCCAGGGGAAAAGAGGAGCCCCGCCCACCATACGGGTCACTAGGGAAGGGGCGGGGAAGGAAGGAGACTGGTGGTGGGTGGGCACAACCTGTGGTACCCCTAGTCTCAGGGAACATCCGCAGGCCCGGTCTGTAGGATGGTGGGGGCCCCGTCTGGGGGTACAGAGGGGGTGTGCCATAGCTGAAGCCTTCTGATAGGTAAGGAGTTTCATAAGCAGGGTCTTCATGGGGATAGGAGGGGTAGGGGGGCCTGGGTGGTGAGAAGTCCATGTCAGTGCCAAAGGGGGGTGCCGATGCTGGAGGGAAGCCCCGCAGAGATGAGTCCGGTAGGGGCTCCTCCTTGCAGATCACTGGGAAGACAGGAAGTGGGAGGACACACTGGTGAGAGGTCTGGCAGTCTCCTCATTGCACACCTTCCAGCCGCCTGCTCCTCCCAGGTTCCATTCAGCCCTTGGCCCCTCACAATGGGCACTGCTTGCCTCTGCCCCTGCTCCAGCTCCCCATATCCCTCTACCTCCCACCATGGGCTGTTCCAGAGCGCACCAGGCAAAAACTTGAAACTCTGGGTAGGACTGCGTTTCCTCCGCCCATTGGAGACATAAAAGTAGACCTGGACTGGCCGGGACACCCTTTTGTTGCTGTACTCGGGGACAGTCAGGGTCAGCGTCACCTAAGGAAGAGTAAAAATGAGGCAGGGAGCCCTCGGTGACCTAGGCTTAGCCCAGCCTTTCCAGGGGCCTGGACTCCAGGTCCTCGCTTTCTCCATTTGCTAAAATGCGAAGTTCATTCCCTAGAGATGCACCTGCTTACAGAATGGCCAGTCTACCTCCTCCAGAAAAGTCCACTCCCATGAGCAAGAGGACCCTGCTGAGAATCCCCTGTGCCTTCTCCCACCCCGCCCCCAGGAAGTATCCTACCTCATTGCTCTGCAGTCTGTTCACCGTGGCCTCCTCCTCCCATTGCAGCTTCCCATCTGTGCGGAGGAAAGGGAGAGCTGCAGCCCAGCTCCAGCGCCCTTGCCCTGCTGTAGTTCTCTGCCATTTCCCCTCCTGCTAGAGCCAAGGCCAAATCCAGAAGCGCTAGATGGTCTGACATGCAGGAGCCTACTGCATGTTAACTTAATGTGAGTGGAAGAAGTAGAGTTTAAAACTGTCCTCAAGGTACAGGGAAGCAAACTGAGACCAAGGGAAATGGCAGGACCAGCCCAGGAACCAGAGCGAGTTGGTAATGGAAGCAACTATTGAATATTTCCACCCAACTCCAAACATTGTCTCCCATGATAATGCTGAGAAGGAAGACCAAAGGTAGGAAAGGGTCCTAGCTCGACAGAAGGCAATGAGACCCCCAACTCTCATGACCCAGAAGCTCTGGAGAAGTTATGACATGGTCCTAGGATGCTGCATTTGGATGTAGGGGCTGGAATGCAGTGGCTCATGCCTATAATCCCAGCACCCACCACTCCCACCTTGGGAGGCCAAGGTAGAAGGATCATTTGAGCCCAGGAGTTTGAGACCAGCCTGGGCAACATGAGGAGACCCTAACTCTACAAAAAATAATTTTAAAAATAAGCCAAGTGTGGTTGCCTGTGCCTGTGGTCCCAGCTACTCAGGAGGCTGAGGTGGGAGGATTGCTTGATCCCAGGAGGTTGAGGCTGCAGTGAGCTGTGATTGCATCACTGCACTCCGCTGGGTCACAAAGTGAGACCCTACTACAAATAATAATAATAATAATAATAATAATAATAGTAAAGGATATAGGGCTGAGCCTATTGGCGAGCAGTGTTTGGGAAGGGCAAAGGCCTCAGGTCAGCGTGCGCAGCTGGGACCCTCAGTCTTCCTTCCTCCACGCCTGCAGCTCCATCTCAGGGCACCTAATAGGCTCTGTTAATCACCGCCCATAACTCAACGAGCCACCCAGTGGGGAGCTGTGAGGGTGTAAATCACCTCTTGCCTTCTCATATGCCCTAGCTACATGGGGGTAAATTATCTCAAAGCAGACTCCTCTTTAATAAACAGAATGTGCATCGCTTACATTTGTTCCTCAATGTAACATCCTCAGCATTTTAGATTGCTGTCATACTCATCCCACATGGAAAGCAGATAGTGTAATAGGAAGGGTAGTCTGTGTCCCATTTTACAAATAAAAAATCCTAGGCTCCACTGGCTAGTTTAGTGACAATGCCAGAGATATTTCACCTGCTGGTCTCAGGCTCTCCCTGCCTGCCCTCTCCTCCCCAGTGGGTACTCACCAGGACCCCTCTCAATGAACACCACCTTGGAGTCTGGCAGGAAGTTGGAGCCAGTCAGTACTAGTTCCTCGCCTCCTCTCACAGAGCAGGCACTGGGGCTGTAGGCCTCCACCTGGGGCAGCTCCTGAGCTGAGCGCTGGGCTGCAGAGCAGTGCAAGGAAGAGGACTGGCTGGGTTGGGCATGGAGGGGCAGCCTCCTCTGTCCCCACCCTTTCTGGAATAACTGCCACAAGGTTCTGAGGGAGCCCTCCTCAGCAGTAGACACAAATAAACCAGTAGTATCCATGGGGTCACACAGACCCTGTAAGGGGCCACTCCCAGAGTAGAGAGAGGGTTAAACAGGGTAGACCAGGGAGTTTCCCAAACAAGGGCACCGGGCACCCCAGGAACAGATAGGGTCCAGGGTCACTGTGGGCCACCCCAGAGACAGTCTGTGGCAGGGGCAAACTAGAATAGAAATAAAGGCTGAGTCCTTTATGGAGCTACCCAGGGCAGACAGGGCACAGGATGCTGCAGGGGGAATGGGCAGAGACACACGAAGAGACAATAAGAGTTGCAAGAGACAGAGAGAAGGCCCAGGGCCTCTTTGCTCACAGCACTCGATGGGCACCGATGCTGCCTGTACTGAGATGACCTTCCCGCCGCCCTGGGGCACATGTACCCGGAACACCAGCCGCACACGTGTATTTTTGCGCCCGATGTCCGTCTCACCCTTCCGAAGCTCAATGTCTGAATTCCGAAGCTTCAGGATTCCCGCACAGTCAATGCTGAAGGCAAAGGATGGATGGCAAGCCCTCCTAGCTGAAGCCAGAATGGTGATACATCCCTAAAGAGGGAAGCGGCCCCCCTCCATCCAAAGCCCTGAATGACTTCCGATGTATGCCTAGGAGGCTACTTTCTAACCTAGAGATGGCCTCTCCACGGTACCCCCCATCCCCAAAAGTCCTCTTCCAGATGGTGGGTGGGCCTGAAGCCGGCTCCTAGGAATGATGTCTAGCTCTTCTGGATAAAGGAAGAAATGGGCTAGTATAGGCCCAATGGAGAGAGCTAGTCTAAAGCCTGCAGACTGAGGGGAAGTTGCATGGGGACTTACTTGGCCGCCATGTTGTTCTCAGGCAGCAAAGTCATCTCCAGCACCTTGGTGCCACTGACTACGGCTTCATAGCTGGCCGTGGCCACCATCTTGCCCGTGATACGGTGCACCTGATAGAAGGCATGAGGCCGCAGGTTCCTTTCATCTGCAGTGCCGATGAACATCTGTAGGGTCAGTGGCTTCTCACTGTAGCCTAGGAGCTGGCAGAGGGAGAGAGGGACCACCTCATTGAAATCCCCACCATCTCATCCTTTATTCATCCCTGGGCTTTCAGTCCACCATGGGATGGGAATGGTGAAAGATAAAGGATATCCTGCAAGGGAATCCCTGGGGGAACTGGGCACTCGTTGTGGAGAAAACACAGCCTGGAGTTCACAGTGTTTTTCTTGGAAGAAAGCCCAAAGTGGGCTGGGCAAAGGCAGAAGAGCCTCCAAAGAGACTGGCCCAACTCAATACAGAGAAAACTTAACTCCCAGTGACTTTTGGCCTCAGCCTAAACCCTCCCCCATATCCGGCAGGCCACCATTTTCCAGAGTAGACATGAGGCTGGTGTCCCATGGGATGAGCTGAATGGGGGTGGAAGGACAGAGGAGTAGAAAGCATATCCGGGTCCTTGCACCCCTCCTCCCCCAACTCCAGCCCCTCCCCCAGGCTGCCTGCAGGGTCAGAGCTGAGAGGGAGTGTGGGAAAGGGCAGTGCCATGGGTCTGCATAGCTGGAACCCATCTGGGAGAGGAGAAAGGATAGCAGGCCTGCCCTCTGTCCTCACCTTGACTATGGGGTGACCGCCAGGGGCAGCTTTGACAGCTCCACGGCTGCCTTCTGTCTCATAGTGGGCCCGGTGGTGGGCTCTAGGCTGCACCTCAATCCTCAGCTCCAGCTGCTCATATTGGCTGGGCAGAGGCCAGTCCAGGGGTGGTAGGGCAGAGGTCCTGGGAGAGAAAGAAGAGTATTGATCAGGTGCAGCCTCTGCCCCAGTCAGGACCACACTGAATCTGGGAGGGAGGAGGGGGTATGGGTCTGAGAGAAAGGAAAGCACAGAGGAAATAAAAAAGTACATCAACATGTGTAAAAATAAGGGGAAAAAAGAATTTTTTTTAACTAAAAAAAGATAACCGAAGAAATCCAAAAGTCCAGAAGCAAAGGGGACACAGCCCCTTGAGGTGTGGAAGATGACAACAGGCCTAAAACTCTCTTCTTCCCAGCTCTGAGCACAGGGGTTGGGGTGAGAAGGCTTCACGTGGCTACAGGATTCTCAAGCCCTAATCCCTAGACCTGGATAGAAAGGATAAAGAAGTGCCACTTCAGACAGCAAAAGACCTCAGATATGAATGAACCCTTTGTTTAACAAATAAAAAAATTGAGGCATGGTGGCTCACACCTGTAATCCCAGCACCTTGGGAGGCTAAAGTGGGTGTTGGGGGAGGTGTGAGAATCGCTTGAGCCCAGGAGTTTGAGACCAGCCTGGGCAACATGGTGAAACCACATCTCTACAAAAAGTACAAAAATTAGCTGGGCGTGTTGATGCTCCTGTAGTTCCAGCTACTCAGTGGGCTGAGGCAGGAGGATAGCTTGAGCCCAGGAGGTTGAGGCGGAGTGAGATCACACCACTGCACTCCAGTCTGGGTGACAGAGCAAGATGCTGTCTCATAAACAAACAAACAAACTGAAGCCAGCAGCCACTGACAGACCTGTGACAGCACATTCTGCTCCCAAGCCAGCTCCCTTTCCAGTAGTTGGGGCTTGATAGATGGAGTTCCAGGGAGCTAAGGGTTTCAGATGAGACAACTTATCCTGTATTGTGCTCCCTGATACCCTAGGACAATGGATCTCAGGATCTCAACTGGTAGCTGTCCCCCAGGTAATTGCCAAATTTTGACTTGCAAAAATATGCTATTTTATTCAAGTTAGCAACTATACTTTTATTTTTTATTTTTTTTGAGATGGAGTTTCACTCTTGTTACTCAGGCTGGAGTGCAATGGCACGATCTCGGCTCACTGCAACCTCCGCCTCCTGGGTTCAGGCAATTCTCCTGCCTCAGCCTCCTGAGTAGCTGGGATTACAGGCACGCGCCACCATGCCCAGCTAATTTTTTGTATCTTTAGTAGAGACGGGGTTTCACCATGTTGACCAGGATGGTCTCGATCTCTTGACCTCGTGATCCACCTGCCTCGGCCTCCCAAAGTGCTGGGATTACAGGCTTGAGCCACCACGCCCGGCCAGCAACTATACTTTTAAACCACTAGGTCAGGTTCTAGAAATTAAGGATTGGAGAAGGGAAATTTCGTGCAACAGAGTGGAAATCTGTTTAGGGCTGGCACCTATTGAAAAGGCCAGAGTGGAAGGCTGAAATCCAGCCCAAGTTCCACACTCAGTCATATACCACGCTGAGCCTGGGCTTGGGAGCACTCTATAAGCTACAGGAACTCCTTAACCTAGTTGATCCTCCTACAATACCTGGGGTTCAGTGGGTGGAGGGGCTTTTTCTAATTTGCCCTCAGGGAACTGTTGCCCTTTTGTAAATCATCCAAAGGGGTTTCTAATTCTCTTTAAAAGCAGGTAGTTGGCAGCTGCTGAGCTGGTGGCAGATTCTCTTTTGAAATTCGGAGGGCATGAAACTAGTATCTTCAAATCCATCCTTTGACCCTCCTGCTCCCCTAGTGGAATGCTGGAGAGAGAGGTGGTGCCAGGTGCAACCCTCACCTGAAGATAGGGCTGTGTCCCCCAATCCGAGCCTTGGACCACGCGAGTGGGGAGGGCACTGCCAGGTAGTCCATGCCAGCCACCTCCTTCCGGGGACCTCCGGGAAGAGCCACAGACTCCTCTGCTCCCAAGGGCAGCTTCCCATTGCATGGAGCAGGCTCCTCAGACCGAGGCAGAGCCACCGTCTGCTCACTGGAAGTTCGCCGTGTCTTCTGAGGGATGCTCTCAGCTGGTGGGGCCCCCACATAGTCAAAGGGACCAGGGGAGCCAGGGTCATGGGCCAGAGGCAATGGGGGTGGTGGAGGTGGCTCAGATCCCTCTTCTCCCAGGCTGCCACGGCGGGACAGAGCTGGGGAGGCCGAAGATGGGGTTCCCGAACTGGAATAGCGCCGCTTGCCACATGGAGAAGCAGGCCGAGGAGAGGCTGGGGTGGGCCCAGGAGCACTGAGGAGTAGCCAGCTATCCTCTGGCCCTCGGCCTCCGGGGCTTGGACCATACAGACTCCAGGGATCTTCAGGGGTCCATGGCCGAGGGGAGGCCCGGGGCGAGGGCAGTGGGGAGCCCAAGCCAAAGCGGGAGGCCGCCTCATTTAGCTCAGACTCCACTTCGTCACAGGCTGCGTACAGGGCGGCCTCATCAGAGGCATCGGAGAAGAAGCTCCAGGAGGACAGGCTGCTGCTGCCAGGGCTCGGGCTGAAGAAGGCCCCCCCACCCTGGCCCCCTGCCTCTCGGTAGCCCCCAAAGCCTTCTGGTGAGGGGTAATCTCTAGGAGAGCCGTCCCCCCAGGCATCAGGGTTGTCCTCCAGCGCTGCCGGCGGCTCGGGCGTGGGAGAGATGGAGGTGATGCGGATGCTGGGACACTCGAGAACACGGCCACCCCCAGCACCCCCAGTACCCCCTCCTGGTCCTCCCAGCCTCACCGAGCGGGCGGGCTGGCTCTCCCAGGTGCCAGGTGAGGGGGCTGGGCGCGGCGGTGGCGAATGCATGCCAGGCCGAGGGGGTGGAGAACGGGGAATACCGATTGGCGCAGCGCCATAGGGAGGGGGCTCTCCCAAGGCCAGACGGCAGCATGGCGGGGCATCCTCTGAGTCCAGTTCTGTCAAAATGGGAAGGGGAGCAGAGGGAGAGGGGGAGAGAAAGAAGCAGGTGAGATGGCTAGGCTCCTTGAGTGGCCAGGCCACTCCTCAGCAAGGAGACCTTCTGAGCCACAAAGGCAAAAGCAGAGTTGGACCTAGGAAGATGGAAGAGATTGAGGCAGGCATGCCAGGCCTTTGCCCACTGGCTCTTGGATCCTGAGACCGAGGGTACCCGATCCAGCGGGTCTTAAGGTGAGGAAGGTGGGTCCAGAGGAGCTGGAGCTGGGCCTGGGCCTGGAGGCGTGTTTCTTGAGGCACTGTGCTGGACTAGGGGCGACTCACACATGAACCCAATTAGCAGCGGTTCCCAAACCCCCAAACGGCGCTGGCAGGAGCCCCAGTTGCCATCGCAACCGTGGCCAGAGGGGAAGGGGGCGTCAGGGCTGTGGTGATTAGGGGAAGCGGCTCCTCCCTCGCTCCCCGCCATCTAGGGGCGGAGGTACAGCCGAGGGGGTGATGTGTGCCCGGCCCAGCCGAGGGAAGGGGGACGGCGGGCAGCGCGGATTCGTGCGAGCTGCAGCCGCCGCCCCCGACTCAGTCCCCGCCATCTGCCTCTCATTGCGGCCAGACAAGGGAGGGGGAGGGGATCCCCGGCGAGGCCTGACAGCACCCCCAGCCCCTGGTGTCCAGTCGGCCTCGCAGTGCTTGGTCCGAGAGGGGCCGGCTCCAGCGCCGAACCTCCCCTTCCCCTGGTGGCGCCCGGTGCTCTTGGGGCCGACGTTCCCGCCTGCCCCCCAGTTCAGTGACAGGCGGCCCAGCCGGGAGGCGGCGCACAGCCAACGGCACCCCCACCCCCATCCCAGTTACGACCTAAAAAGGAGAAAGTGGTGCCCCGGCCCCCAGCCTCACTTCCGCAGGCCAGGGAGCCCCCGCGACTCCCTTCGACCTCTGACTCCCTCACCCCCGACCCTAGGCTCGCTGCCTTAAATCCCCCAGACCAGGATCCCCGGCCCTCCTCTCATTGACCCCGAGACCGCTTCCCAGCCCCGCACTAACCTTCCCCCAACCCCCCCGCGCCCAGCGGGGGGGCCTCCTTTTCCTCCCCGAACACCAGCTTAAATTCCAGCTCCTCATCCTCGCAGCTGGCCGCCCCCATGGATCCGGCAGGAGCCCCCAGGTCCCGGCCTGGGTGGGAGGGGGGAGCTCAGGAGGCTGCTGTATCTTCACCACGGTGGCTCCCTCCCTCCCTTTCTGTGAGAAGCCCCCTCCTCCGTCGCTGCCGCCTCCCTCCAGACGCCCCCTCGTTATTATAGAAACTTTTCCAAACTTTTTCCCCCAAACTTCTTCAAAGCGGGGCCTCTAGCCTGTCCCTGATTGGCTGCCGGGGATGCTCCAGCCCCTCCTCCAGGGATGAGATGGGAAAACCACGCGCCCCTCGTCCTCCCCCACCCTCCCTCCCTCTGTCCTCTCTTCAGTCCCTCCCCCTCAAAAAAAAAAAAAAAAAAAAAAACTGAATTGAAAAACGGTCCTTCCAGAGTGATACTAATGTTGCCTATTGGTCCGCCCTTGTGACAATCATTTTCCGCAGGGAGCCCAGCCCCCACCTCCCTTAGTCTCAGTTCTCGGTTCTGGGTCCGAGAGCCTTAAAGGGGCCACATCCTGGGCCCTCAGGGTATAGAGTCCATGGAATACCCATTTTTAAATTCTGAAGACTGTGTAGACAGCACCCAGCAAGACGGAACGATTTCTCCTCCCCTTTCCCTCCAAGCCTGAGGCCAGGTGGTTCCTTGGGTGCAGAGTGGCACCGGGCTGCTCGGAAGAGGAAAAGGCTATTCTTCCAGGTCCCCTGCCTGGAACTGCTCTGCCTGGGCCTTCTGGAAGTCTTTGCCCTGCCGAATCAGCGCCTCCATCAGCCATTCCTCCCGGACCCGTAAAGTGAAGAACGCTTAGCCAGCCTGGATGCCCTCTGGGAGCAGTCTGAGCCAAAAAGGCTTTGAGAACTGTCCCTAGGCCCAGAGTCCTTGATGGGCGTAGATCCAGGCCAGGCTTTGCCGCTGCCCTTGTCCCAGCCACCCAGAGGGGCCATTAATTAGCCTCCACGGGAAGTTGGCTCCCTCCTCCCTAGAACTGTAGTCTGGAAGGAATCTCTGACCCGATAGCATCCCACTCGGCTCTTCTAAAACTCCTGGCCAGGTTTATTAGGGGCCTGGAACCTCGAGACCCTGTACCGCCCCCCACTCCCCCCCGCCTTCTCCCATCTCCCCCAGGCTGGACACCTGTCACCTGGGTTGGAGGAGGAAGAAAGACCCGGACAGGAGTTTTCGGGAAAATCAGGCTTGGAGAGGCCTGGGTTGTGTGAGAGGGAATTAGAGGGGAGATTCGCGACTCGGTGGGAGATACTGGCAAGGCTGGAGGGTAGGAGAGATTGGGGGGTGGTTATCATTTCCTCCCACACAGCTTCAAAGCTCTCTAAGAGGCCGCAGCGTCTCCAATCTCTAAATCCCTGGGGTTCAGGGCTGTACCCCCAATGCCGCCCCATCCCAGCACCTGAAGGGTTAAGCGACGGCCCAGGGTCAGACGTTTACAAACACTCAGAAGCCGGGCGGGACCGCGCCCGTTACTCTAATGAGAAACAGGCTCTGCGGGACTGGGGAAAGAAGGGAGTGCTGGCCCGACGGGCCCGAGCTCCGCAGCATCCCTCCCCCCGGTCCTCCCTCGGACCCGCCCAGGGGACCCCCCCAGCCTCGGGGGACCCCAGTGACGTGCGGAGCTGCCCCGGCTCCCAGCCCAGGGCCGCAACACAGGAGGGGCGGGGAGAAGAGGCCAGGCCGGCGGGGAGAGAAGAATGTTCTGAGGCCAAGCGGGGAGGCGGCCTAGTTTGATTTTTTCTTTCTTCTTTTTTTTTCCCCCTCTTTGGTTGGTCTCCTCAGGTTACATTTCCCTTCCAGCTTCATCTCGGAAATAAAGGAATGAGAACCACACGGGAAGGAAGAAGAACACCTCGACCCATCAACCTGCCTGCACCGAACAGGGCAGGGGAGGTGGGAGGCAGAGGCGAGAGAGGCAAGGGTAGAGACCCCGAGGCCCAGCCCCTGTTCCCCAGACTCTGCCCCTCCCCGGCCCCCCTCCCCGCCGGCACAGCACATGCAGACGCGCACATTCTTTTCAAATGTCATATTTCCTTTGATCCTGGGCAGCGTTTCTCCATGTGTCTGGCTCAGCTCCTGCCCAGCCAACCGCCTCCCCCCTCACCCCCCTTTGTTTTCCTGGAGAACCCTCCTCCTAGCATCTGGAAGGCCCTGAGGGCTGGCGTCGGCCCTCATTCCCCTGATGACTCTGGCCTCTCCTCCCAGTGACTCAATTTCCCCTCCGTGGGTGTTGGGGGGTAGGGAAGAGAAGAGCAGAGGGGAAAGCGGTTGAGACTGCTCGGAGTGCCAAGCTTCTCTCGGGCGCGGGGGCGGGGGGGCATCCTCTTGACTCTGAAAATCCTCCAATCTGTCGGCTGCGGCAGAGAGATGGAACTTATGACTTTTGAAATGTTCGGCCTGGCGTTGGAGCCTGGGCAACCGCGGGTTAGTTGCAGATTTAGGTTGCCCTATACTTCTGCCCCCTGGCGACCAAAAAGACCCAGCCGCCCTTCCTCGGTTCGCGGTTTCTTGCGCCGCCTGGTCTCGCTGTCAGCTCCGCTGCCTTCTAGAGCGCTTACGAGGGCACAGCTCGGCTTTCTTACCTTGATTGGTGGCCCGCTATGCCTTCTGCTCTGCTCTTTAACAAGCATCATTCCACTTCCTTGTAGGTGGACATTCTTTTTTTAATTACACAAGATGCAGTCTTCTTTTTTTCCTGGAGGTCTAAACAAAGCTAATTAATATACATTCTTATTGTAAACAATTCAAGCTATACAAAAATATGTAGTAAACCATGATGGTCCACCATTTTGTATGCATTTAGTAACATGTGTGCACACACACATGCTCTTTTTATGTGCGTGACAGGCATTTTTCTTGCTTTTCTTCCCTCAGTTAACAAATGATTGAAGATCTTCTCCCATAGTGCCACCTGAAAATGATGATGAAAATGCCCACCTTTTCAGTAAAGTGATTTTTACAAATCACGTTAGTAACAGAGTTGATCTGGAACCCAGGCCTCCTGGGTCATTATGTCACATTTTACACAGGAATCTGTCTTAGGCTTGGTTCCTCCAGTAAGTAGAGCCTGAGACAAGAACAGGATGCAGGTAGTTTGTAGTGGAAAGCAATCACAAGGAACAGAAGGGGAACAATGGAAAAAGTGAAACTGGGAAGCAGAAAAGCCAATCCGAGGGTGTGATCCAGAACAGGTCACTACTCTGAGCAACTGGAATATTATCCTACTGAGACTGCCTGTGGCACCATAGAGAATGTGATTGAAGAGAAGGGGCCAGCCTGGGTAACACAGAGACACAGCCTTGTCTCTACTGAAAATAATTTTTTAAAAAGGCAGGCACAGTGGCTCACCCCTTTAATCCCAGAACTTTGGGAAGCCAAGGTAGGTGGATCTTTTGAGGTCATATACACAGATATACCATATACTATACTATATTATATAGTATATATACAGATATACCATATATACTATATGTGGTATATATGTGAATACATATATGTATATCTACGTATACATATATGTATATCTATGTATACATATATGTATATATACATGTGTATATATCTGTACATCTGTATATATGTATACACAAATATACATGTATATAAAGTATATATACAGTGTGTATCTCTACAGTCATACAGTATATGTATATGTAGTATATATACAGTTTGTATATAGAGAGAGTATATATGTACACACAGTATATGTATACACACAAAGTTTCTTTACTCTGTGTGTGTGTATATATGCACATATACACACACACAGTAAAGAAAGGGAAAAGCAGGAGAGAGATCCAAGATGGCCAAATAGGAACAGCTCTGGAGTGCAGTTGCCAGTGAGAACAACACAGAGGGTGAGTGATCCCACATTTCCAAATGAGTTTTCCTGCCCACAGATCAGGATATTCCCAGGCTGAAAAGTGCCACGACTTTCCAGCGTAGCTGTTTCAGCTGGCCTCACAGGTTATCACACAAAAACTCACACAAATCTGGGTGGCCATTTCAAGTGGCACCTGAAATGCCTGGGACACAGAGCCACCCATTCAACTAAAAAAGAGGGGGCTGAAACAGGGAGCCAGGTGATCTGGCTTGGTGGGTTCCACCCCCACAAAGACCAGCAATCTGAAACGTTCTGGATTGAGAGTTTCACAGCAAGCTCAGCTGAACCTAGATGGTCCAGTTTGGTGGGGGGAAGGGCACCCACCATTACCAAGGCAGTCCACCACTACTGAGGCAGTCCACCATTACCAAGGCAGTCCGCCATTATCAAGGCAGTCCACCATTACTGAGGCTGTTCAAACTACACCTCTGTAAACAAAACCACAAGGAAGTTCACACAGCAGCTGGGCAGGGCCCACGGCAGCCCAGCAACTCCTCTGTTGGCAGACTGTGACTAGACTACCTCCTTGCTGGGCAGGACATCTCTGAAAAAATGCAGCAGCACGTCAGGAACTTATAAATAAAGCCCCACCTTCCCAGGACAGAGCACCTGGGAAAAGAGGCGTTTATGAGTTCTGCTGCAACACACTTAAACATACCTGCCCCAGCAGCTCTGAACGGAACAACGGAGCCCCCAGCACAGCACTTGAGCTCCTACAAGGGACAGACTGTCTCCTCAAGCAGCTCCCCAACTCCTGTATATCCAAAGAGACACCTCATAAAGGAGAGCTCAGGCTGACATCTGGCAGGTACCCTTCTCGGACAAAGATAACAGAAGAAGAAATAAGCAGCAACTCTTACTGTTCTGCAGCCCCTGTGGGTGATCCCTGGGCAAGCAGAATCTGGAGTGGACCTCCAGCAGTCCTGCAGCAGAGGGGCCTGACTGTTAGAAGGAAAACTAAAAAACAGAAAGAAATACCTTCAACATCAACAAAAAGGATGTTCACTCAGAGACCCCAGCTGAAAGTCACCAACTACAAAGACCACAGGTAGATAAATCCACAAAGATGGGAAGAAACCAGCACAAAAAGAATGAAAATACCAAAAACCAGTCCTCCTCCAAGGGATCATAACTCCTCACCAGCGATGGAACAAAGTTGGATGGAGAATGAGTCTGATGAATTGACAGAAACAGGCTTCAGAAAGTGGGTAATAACAAGCTTCTCTGAGCTCAAAGAACATGTGCTAACCCAATGCAAAGAAACTAAAAACCTTGAAAGAAGGTTAGACAAAATGCTAACTAGAATAAACAGTTTAGAGAAGAATATAAATGACTTGATGAAGCTGAAAAACACAGCATGAGAACTTTGCGAAGCATACACAAGTTTCAATAGCCAAATCTACCAAGCAGAAGAAAGGATATCAGAGATTGAAGATCAACTCAATAAAATAAAACAAGAAGGCAAGATTAGAGAAAAAAAAGAGTGAAAGAAATGAACAAAGCCTCCAAGAAATATGGGATTATATGAAAAGACCTAATCTACATTTGATAGTTGTACCTGAATGTGACAGAGAGAATGAATCCAACCTGGAAAACACTCTTCAGGATATTATCCAGGAGAACTTCCCCTACCTAGCAAGGCAGACCAACATTCAAGTCCAGGAAATACAGAGAACAACACAAAGATATTCCTCAAGAAGGGCAACCCCAAGGCACATAATCGTCAGATTCACCAGGGTTGAAATGAAGAAAAAATTGCTAAGGGCAGCCAGAGAGAAAGGTCGGGCTACTCACAAAGGGAAGCCCATCAGACTCACAGCAGATCTCTTGGCAGAAACCCTACAAGCCAGAAGAGAGTGGGGGGCCAATATTTAACATCCTTAAAGAAAATAACTCAACCTAGAATTTCATATCCAAACAAAGTAAGCTTCATAAGCAAAGGAGAAATAAAATCCTTTACAGACAAGCAATTGCTCAGAGATTTTGTCACCATCAGGCCTGCCTTACAAGAGCTCCTGAAAGAAGCACTAAACATGGAAAGTAACAACCAGTACCAGCCATTCCAAAAACATACCAAATGGTAAAGACCATGGAAACAGTGAAGAAACCGTGTCAACTAAGGGGCAAAACAACCAGCTAGCATCAAAATGACAGGATCAAATTCACATGTAACAATATTAACCTTAAATGTAAATGGGCTAAATGCCCCAATCAAAAGACACAGACTGGTGAATTGGATAAAAAGTCAAGACCCATTGGAGGACACACATAGGCTCAAAATAAAGGGATGGAGAAAGATTTACCAAGCAAATGGAGACCAAAACAAAGCAGAAGTTGCAATCCTAGTCTCTGATAAAATGGTCTTTAAACCAACAAAGATCAAAAGAGACAAAGAAGGGCATTACGTAAAGGTAAAAGGATCCATGCAACAAGAAGAGCTAATGATCCTAAATATATATGCACCCAATACAGGAGCACCCGGATACATAAAGCAAGTTCTTAATGACCTACTAAGAGACTTAGACTCCCACACAATAATAGTGGGAGACTGTAACACTCCACTGTCAATATTAGACAGATCAATGAGACAGAAAATTAACAAGGATATCCAGGATTTGAACTCAGATCTGGACCAAGCAGACCTAACAGACATCTACAGAACTCTCCACCCTAAATCCACAGAATATACATTCTTCTCAGCACCACATCACACCTACTCTAAAATTGGCCACATGATTGGAAGTAAATCACTCCTCAGCAAATGCAAAAGAACAGAAATCATAACAACCAGTCTCTCAGACCACAGTGCAATCAAATTAGAACTCAGGATTAAGAGACTAACTCAGAACCACAAAACTACATGGAAACTGAAAAACAGGCTCCTGAATGTCAACTGGATAAACAATGAAATGAAGGCAGAAATAAAGATGTTCTTTGAAGCCAACGAGAATGAAGACACAACATACCAGAATCTCTGGGACACATTTAAAGCAGTGTCTAGAGGGAAATTTATAGCAATAAATGCCCACATGAAAAGCAGGGAAAGCTCTAAAATTGACACCCTATCATCAAAATTGAAAGAGTTAGAGGAGCAAGATAAAAAAAAACAAAACCTCAAAACCTAGCAGAAGACAAGAAATAACTAAGATCAGAGTGGAACTGAAGGAGATAGAGATACAAAAAACCCTTCAAAAAATCAATAAATCCAGGAGCTGGTTTTTTGAAAATATCAACAAAATAGACAGACCACTATCCAGATTAATAAAACAGAAAAGAAAGAAGAATCAAATAGATGCAATAAAAAAAATGACGAAGGGGATACCACCATCAATTCCATAGAAATACAAACTACCATCAGAGAGTACTACAAAAAACTCTAGTCACATAAACCAGTAAACCTGGAAGAAATGGATAAATTCCTGGACACTTGCACCTTCCCAAGCCTAAACCGAGAAGAAGGTGAAACCCTGAATAGACCAATAACCAGGGCTGAAGTTGAGGCAGCAATTAATAGCCAACCAACCAAAAAAAGTCCAGGTCCAGATGGGTTCACAGCCAAATTCTACCAGACATACTAAGAGGAGCTTGTACCACTCCTTCTGAAACTATTCCAAACAATCCAAAAAGAGGGAGCCCTTCCCAAATCATTTTATGAGACCAACATCATCCTGATACCAAAACCTGGCAGAGACTCAACAAAAAGGAAAACATCAGGCCAATATCTACGATGAACATAGATGCAAAAATCGTCAATAAAATACTGACAAACCGAATGCAACAGCACATCAAAAAGCTTATCCATCACAATCGAGTAGGCTTCATCCTGGGGATGCAAGGCTGGTTCAACATACACAAGTCTATAAATGTAATTCACCACATAAACAGAGCCAAAGACAAAAACCACATGATTATCCCAATAGATGCAGAGAAGGCCTTCAACAAAATTCAACAGCACTTTATGCTAAAAACTCTCAATAAACTAGGTAGCGATGGAACGTATCTTAAAATAATAAAAGCTATTTACGACAAACCCACAGCCAATATCATACTGAATGGGCAAAAACTGGAAGCATTCCCTTTGAAATCTGGCACTAGACAAGGAAGCCCTCTCTCACCACTCGTATTCAATATGGTATTGGAAGTTCTAACCAGAGCAATCAGGCAAGAAAAAGAAATAAAGAGTAGTCAATTAGGAAAGGCAGAAGTCGAATTGTCTCTATTTGCAACTGACATGATTGTATATTTAAAAGAGCCCATTGTCTCAGCCCAAAATCTCCTTAAACTGATAAGCAACTTCAGCAAAGTCTCAGGATACAAAATCAATGTGCAGAAATCACAAGCATTCTTACACACCAATAGCAGACTTACAGAGAGCCAAATCAAGAGTGAACTCACATTCACAATTGCTACAAAGAGAATAAAACACCTAGGAATACAACTAACAAAGGATGTAAAGGGCCTCTTCAAGGAGAACTACAAACCACCGCTCAAGGAAATAAGAGAGGATACAAACAGATGGAAAAACATTCCATGCTTATGGTTAGGAAGAATCAATATTGTTAAAATGGCCATAGTGCCCAAAGTAATTTATAGATTCAATTCTATCCCCATCAAGCTACCAATAACCCTATTCACAGAACTGGAAAAAACCACCTTAAACTTCATATGGAACCAAAAGAGAGCCCACATAGCCAAGACAATCCTAAGCAAAAAGAACAAAGCTGGAGGCATCATGCTACCTGACTTCAAACTATACCAGAAGGCTACAGTAATCAAAACAGCATGATACTGGTACCAAAACAGAGATATAGACCAATGGAACAGAACAGAGGCCTTGGAGGCAATACCACACATCTACAATCATCTGATCTTTAACAAACCTGACAAAAACAAGTAATGGAGAAAGGATTCCCTGTTTAATAAATGGTGTTGGGAAAACTGGCTAGCCATGTGCAGAAAGCTGAAACTGGACCCCTTCCTGACACCTTACACTAAAATTTACTCCAGATGGACTAAAGACTTACACATAGGACCTAACACCATAGAAACCCTAGAAGAAAACCTGGCAAAACCATTCAGGACAAAGGCGTAAGCAAGGACTTCATGACTGAAACACCAAAAGCATTGGCTACAAAAGCCAAAATAGACAAATGGGACCTAATTAAACTCCAGAGCTTTTGCATGGCAAAAGAAACAATCACTAGAGTGACCAGCAACCAATGGAATGGGAGAACATTTTTGCAATCTACCCATCTGACAAAGGGCTAATATCCAGAATCTACAAAGAACTAAAACAGACTTACAAAGAAAAAAACAAACAAACCCATTCAAAAGTGGGCAAAGGATATGAACAGACACTTCAAAAGAAGACATATATGAGGCCAACAAACATTTAAAAATGCTCATCATCACTGGTCATTAGAGAAATGCAAATCAAAACCACATTGAGATACCATCTCACACCAGTTAGAATGGTGATCATTAAAAAATCTGGAGACAACAGATGCTGGAGAAGATGTGGAGAAATAGGAACACTTTTACACTGTTGATGGGAGTGTAAATTAGTTCAGCCATTGTGGAAGACAGTGTGGCGATTCCTCAAGAACCTAGAAACAGAAATTCCATTTAACCTAGCAATCCCATTACTGGATATATACCCAAAGGATTAGAAATAGTTCTATTATAAAGACACATGCACACATATGTTCATTGTGGCAGGGTTTACAATAGCAAAGACCTGGAACCAACCCAAATGCCCATCGATGATAGACCGGACAAGGAAAATGTGGCACATACACACCATGGAATAATACGCAGCCATAAAAAACGATGAGTTCATGTTCTCTGTAGGGACATGGATGAATCTGGAAACCATCATTCTCAGCAAACTGACACAAGAACAGAAAACCAAACACTCACTGCATGTTGTTACTCATAGGCGGGTGTTGAACAATGAGAACACATGGTCACAGGGAGGGGAGCATCACACACTGGGGTCTGTTGGGAGGGCTGGGGGAGGGACAGTGGTGGGTGGGAAGGTGGGGAAGGAATAACATAGGGAGAAATGACAGATGTAGGTGACAGGGGGATGGAGGCAGCAAACCACATTGCCATGTATGTACCTATGCAACAATACTGCATGATCTGCACATGTACCTCAGAACCTAAAGTACAATTAAAAAAAAAAAAAAGGATATCCTCAAAGAAGAAAAAAAAAAGGAAAAAGCAATGGGTTAATAATTTCAGTGATATTAATATACTTTTGGGGTTTGTTTTGAGATGGAGTCTCTCTCTGTTGCCCAGGCTGGAGTGCAGTGGCATGATCTTGGCTCACTGCAACCTCTGCCTCCCAGGTTCAAAGTGATTCTCCTGCCTCAGCCACGCAAGTAGCTGAGATTACAGGCATCTGCAACCATGCCTGGCTAATTTTTGTATATTTAGTACTGACAGGGTTTCACCATTGGCCAGGGTTTCAAACCCCTGACCTCAAGTGATCTGCTCACCTCAGCCTCCCAAAGTGCTGGGATTACAGGCAGGAGCCACCAAGCCTGGCCTGCCTTTTGTTTTTAAAAAGGAAATATGTATCTTATATTGGTTGATCACAGGGATGAAAAACAACTTACAAATTCTGTTTTGAGTCTGAACTTTCACAAATTCGTCAATGACCTTATCAAAATTGATCTTTAGTATTTTGAGAGGCCAAGTCAGGCAGATCAACTTGAGGCCAGGAGTTCAAGACCAGCCTGGCCAACAGGATGAAACCTTGTCTCTACTAAAAATACAAAAAATTAGCCAGGTGTGATGGCACATGCCTGAAATTTCAACTACTCAGGAGGTTGAGGCACGAGAATTGCTCGAGCCTGGGAGGTGAAGGTGGCAGTGAGCTGAGATTGCACCACTGCACTCCAGCATGGTAGACAGAGTGAGACAGTCTAAAAAAAAAAAAAAAATGTTCATGTATGTATCTTCAATAGACTGTATAGACAGATTTGTTGATCTCTTACTCCTAGTTGATAAAACTTCTTAATAATTTTAATTTTGGCCGGGCACGGTGGCTCAAGCCTGTAATCCCAGCACTTTGGGAGGCCGAGGCCAGTGGATCACGAGGTCAAGATATCGAGACCATCCTGGTCAACACGGTGAAACCCCGTCTCTACTAAGAATGCAAAAAATTAGCTGGGCATGGTGGGGCGTGCCTGTAATCCCAGCTACTCGGGAGGCTGAGGCAGGAGAATTGCCTGAACCCAGGAGGCAGAGGTTGCAGTGAGCCAAGATCACGCCATTGCACTCCAGCCTGGGTAACAAGAGCTGGAGGGGTGGCTGGGATGGCCAAGTGTGAGGGACTGGGTGGAACACAGATCTCCTGGTTCCCATGCACTCCGTCTCAAAAAAAAATAATAATAATTTTAATTTTTACTGAGATACCATTCATATAGCATAAAATTGACTCTTTAAGTCTATAATTCAGTGTGTTTTAGTATATTCACGAAGTTGCACAGTCATCACCATATCTAGTTTTAAGGCATTTTCATCATCCCAAAAGGAAATCTTATGCTTATTAGTTAGTAGTCGCTTCTTATTCTCCCTTTACTCCAATGCCTAAAAACCATGAATCCACTTTCTGCGTCTATGGATTTGCCTGTTCTTGACATTTCATATAACTGGAATTATACGATATGTGGCCTTTTGTGTCTGGTTTCTTTCACTTAGCATAATGTTTCCAAGGTTCATCCATATTGTTTTATGTATCAGTACTTTATTCCTTTTATTTTTCAGTACTTTATTTCTTTTTATGGCTGAAAGCTAATTTTAATTTTGAAAATTTTTTTCCATGAAGTAACAGATATATAAATTTCTAGAAATAAAGTCCAGATTGGAGTGCAGTGACAAAATTATAGCTCACTGTAACCTTGAACTCCTGGACTTAAGTGATCCTCCTGCCTCAGCCTTTTGAGTAACTAGGATTACAGATGTGCCTTATTTTTTGTTGAGACAGTCTTCCTGTGCTGCTCAGGCTGGTCTTGAACTTCTGGCCTCAAGTAATCCTCTGGCCTCAGCCTCCCAACGTGCTGGGATTACAGGCATGAACCACTGTGTCTGGCCTTAGGGAAGAAGATATTAAACCTAAGAATAAGATTGACAAAACTCATAAAAGCCCCATTTCACAATAAATTTCAAAAATTGCGATGTGTCTTTGTTTCTCCAGGATTGAAGCTAATAGCTTTCAAGTGTCTCAGGTGAAAAATTTTACACACAAACATTCCAAGTTATCACATAATGTATTAGTTATCTATTACTTCGTAACAAATCACTTTCAAAACTTTATAGCTTTAAACCACAATGATCATTATCTCTCACGGTTTCTGTGAGTAAAAAATACAGACAGTGCAGTGAGCAAGGCTTCTACCTGTTCAGCAATGTCTGGTGGAGAACTCAAAGGCTGAGAGCTAGAATCACCATGTCTAGCAGGTGATGCTGTTGACTGAGACTTTAGCCAGGGCAACTGGCTGTACCGTGTACACGTGACTGCTCTATGAGGCTTGGGCTTCTTTGTAACATTGCAAGTATCAACAGAGAGAGAGAAAGAGACAGAGAGAGAGAGACAGACAGACAGAGACAGAGAGAGAGACAATTCCCATGTGTCATGGGAGAAACCCAGTAGGAGGTAATTGAATCATGAGGGCAAGTCTTTCTCATGCTGTTCTCCTGATAGTGAATAAGTCTCTTGAGATCTGATGGTTTTATAAAGGGAGATTTCCCTTTATAAACCGAGACGGCAAAGGTTGCAGTGCCACCATGTAAGACATCCCTTGCCTTTCCACCATGATTGTGAGGCCTCCCCAGCCATGTGGAACTGTGAGTCACCTCTTTCCTTTATAAATCATCCAGTCTCAGGTATGTCTCTATTAGCAGCATGGGAACAGACTAATACATAATCTTACATTATGATTAAGCTGTTCCCCTCCAAGATATTTACCCAAGATTGAAAGCATATGCCATAGACTTTTGCATGAATATTCACAGGGGCTTTATTTGTTTGATCATGATCAGGTAAATGGATTAAGAAATTATGACATATCTGTACCATGGAACACTACTCAGCAATAAGGGATGAACAATTGATACACACAGTAACACGGATGGATCTCAGAATAATCGTGTTGAGTGAAAGAAGTCAAAACAAAAAAGAATGCATGTTACGTGAATACATTTATATAAAATAGAAAATGCAAATCAGTCAAAAGCAACAACAGGCAGATTGGTGGTTCCCAAGAAAGAGGGAATAAGTGGTATAGAAGGGCAGAAGGGACAGATTGAAAGGAGCACGAGGAAGCTTTTGGGAGTGACATGATTTAGATGTTTGTCCCCTCCAAATTTCATGTTGAAATGTGATTCCCAATGTTGGAGATAGGGCCTTGAGGAAGGTGACTGGATCACGGGAGTGGATGCCTCATAAATAACTTGGCACCATCCCCATGGTGATAAGTTCTTTTGAGGTGAGATCTGCTCTGGGACTTCTCTCCTTATTTCTTGCTCCTACTCTCACCATGTGATTTGCCTGCTGTCCCTTTGCCTTCTGCCATGATTGTAAGCTTTCTAAGGCCCTCACCAGATGCTGAGCAGATAGGGGCGCCATGCTTACACAGCCTGCAGACCATGAGCCAATTAAACCTCTTTTCTTTATAAATTACCCAGTCTGCCGGGCACGGTGGCTCACGTCTGTAATCCCAGCACTTTGGGAAGCTGAGGTGGGCAGATCACCTGAGGTTGGGAGTTTGAGACCAGCCTGATCAATATGGAGAAACCCTGACTGTACCAAAAACAATACAAAATTAGCTGGGCGTGGTAGCACATGTCTGTAATCCCAGCTACTTAGGAGGCTGAGGTAGGAGAGTTGCTAGAACCCAGTAGGCAGAGGTTGCGGTGACCCGAGATCACACCATTGCACTCCAGCCTGGACAAAAAGAGCAAAACTCTGTCTCAGAAAAAAAAAAAAAATTACCCAGTCTCAGGTATTTCTTTATAGTAATGCAAAAACAGCCTAAAACTGGAGATGAATATGTTCACTATTTTAATTGTGGTGATGATTTCACAGGTATATGCATGTGTCAAATTTTATCAAATTGTATACCTTCAATATGTATAGTTTATTGATGTCAATTGCACTTCAGTAAAGCTGTTAACATATTTAAAAATAAAAAACAAAACTAAACTAAAATCGTCTTATTGATTCAAAGTTTTTCTTCTTTCAGATTCTATCAAGGGACTTTGCCCAAAAAGGAAGATAGCTAAAAAGAGCATAGATCAGGGTTTAAAACCCTCCTCTGCCACAAAGTCAACGTGTGACCTTCGGCTGGTTACTGTCATGGCCTTTTCCGTTTCACATCTGTTAAATGGGGCTAATGATACTCTGTCTCACAGGTTCGTTGCTAGACTTAGAATGAGGTGACAGGTGAAAGAGAGTCCCTAGCACATCCTAGGCTCCCGCGTATATACATCAGGCCCCGACTCCAAGGAGCTTACATTCCTTCCGGTCCCCGGCTTTTCCCTTCCTTTCCTCTTTCCTTTCAGATCAGGATCCTAGTTACACAGTCATTCAGGGGAGAAACAATGAAGAGGAGACAGGCCAAAGGGTGTGTCTTGAGTTGTGTTCCCTGAAAACGGTGCCCATGAGACCTGGACTTGAGACTTCCTAAAAGGGTGATCCTGGGGATTAGAAGGGAGGGGGCAGAAAATGTGGGTCAGGGAAGGAGAAAATGCCAACCCAAAGGTGCATGTTGAGCTAGCTATTGAGGTGGAGCTCAGAGCAGACCCTCTGAGGAATACTGGAGAACACACCTCAGAAAGGACAGGAGGCTGGGCACTGACCTGTGCCCTCCATTGCTTGAGGGTTGCGCTCAGGGCACTGATGTTCCTGTCCTCTCCCACACTTCTCTCAGCTGAGGGAGAAAGGCAGAGGTAAGGCCTCTTGGATGGGATGCTGGCAGGGTTAAGGGTTAAGGTTAAGCTTGCCACAGCTGCAGCTTAAATCAGAGGCAGCCTGACGACATGTGGCCCAATGCACCCCAAATGGCTGCCTCAGGCCCAAAGCCCATTATTGGGTCAATAACATAACCCTGTTAGCCTTGTTGAGCACCTTTGCACCAGACAACAGACATTCAATACTTCTCAGCGGAGAAACCAGAGACCCTCGGTTAAAGCCCTCTCTCCTCAAGACCACAGGCAGGGACGGACACACTGCCTTCCTCTGTCACTCCCTCAGGACAGTTCTCTGGGAAAGAAGTGAGAGACCTGAGGGGTTAGTCATTAAAAAGGCCCTAGGACAAAGGGGTGGGGCTGGAATTTTATCAGGAGAAGAGGGAGCTATTTCACTGAAAATTAGTTAAATCCATTTTCTCTGCTCTACAAATAAATTGTCAACTACATATGTTCCTCAGATTGGAAACACAGCAATGCTTAGTGTGATACTACCTATCACTTATTGAGCATATAATACATGCCTGGAATTATGCTATGTTCTTTCTTTCTTTTCTTTCTTCTCCTTTTTTTTTTTCAAACAGAGTCTCGCTGTGTTGCCTAGGCTGAAGCACAGTGGCGTGATCTTGGCTCACTGCAACCTCTGCCTCCCAGGTTCAAGTGATTCTTCTGCCTCATCCTTCAAGTAGCTGGGACCACAGTAGGAGCCCACCACCACACCCGGCTAATTTTTTTCTTTCTTTTTTTTTTTTACTTTTTTTTTTTGTGTGTGTGTGTGTGTTTTTAATAAAAATTGAGTTTTATTATGTTGGCCAGGCTGGTCTTGTACTTCTGACCTTGTGATTCGCCTCCCTCAGCCTCCCAAAGTGCTGGGATTAGAAGTGTAAGCCACTGCACCCAGCCTCCTTCGGTACAACCCATTATCCTGCTGAGCCTTGCCATGTTCTTTCATCCTCATTTCATTTCATCCTCAAAACAACCCAATCCAATAGGTGCTATAATTAACCAAAACTTAGAGAGGTTGAGTAACTTGCTAAAGGTCAAACAGCCAGTAATCTACAGAGCAGAAATCAACCCCAGGTAGCCTAACTTCAAAGCTTATACCCTTGACCATTAGGCTATACTTAACTCCCTGTAAAGAAACAGCAGGACACCCAGCTGGGGAAGCAATTTGAAGCAGTGGCCTGCTCCACTGGGGTGAGAGGGGCTGGAAGAGCACAGAAATTAGATCTTTGACATTAACTAGACAGTAAGAAAGGGAGGACTCCACACTGACAGAAAATGCATTATGGTTCTATGTGTGTGGACACTTAACACTTAGAGCTGTTCAAAACATTTTTGGTCCCACCATGCTAATATAGAATCAAAATAGTTACCCTGTCCAGCCTCCCTTTCCTTGATGGTACAGAGAGGTATCTTAAGTTCTGCCAAAGAGATGCTCTGGGACACAGATCCAAAATGAGCTCTGTGAGGAAGTAGATGAAGCACGGGGATTCTGTTTTGCTGGGACGGTGGGCACAGGCGGGATAGGAGAGCTGAAGGCAGCGTGGTTCTTTGTGAAAGCATCAGCCCCTCAGCTCTCCTAAGGAAAAACAAGTAAAAGAGGGCTTCGGACCTGCTTGGAATCCTAAAGGAGAAAAGCAATACTTGGGCCCTGGAGGGAGCTCCTCAAAAGAAAGCACCCCAAGGATAGGGAGAGGCGGGTGACACAGTGGATGGAGTCCCTGTCCAAATGGAAAGTTCTCCCCATAACTCTTCTCTCTCAAACCCAGGATTGTTTTGTGACTTTCCTGAGTTGAGTATAGCTGAGTCCCCAACAGTGACAGTTCTTTTGCGCATGGTTGCACCCTTTCCCCATGTGTGGAGGGTTTGTTTTCAGCAGCTGGGATAAGGGTTCTCCCATAAGTTGGAGCATCCCTGAGTCAGCAGGGGGTGGAGAGAGGGGGGCCGGTGAGAATCTGCACTGCCACAGTAAAAAGAGGTTTCTTATCACTCTATGTTTGCTATTCACTTCCAGACCAAAAAAAAAAAAAAAAAAAAAGAGAGAGAGAGAGAGATCTTTTTATTCTGTAAACCTTAGACAATAAGTCCAACCTCCCTTGGTGAGGATTTACTGTGAACGTGCTTTGTGAACCGTCGTGTGGAAAAGACCAGTTTTATCATTGTTGCCGGCAGGGGGCGAGGTGGGAAAGGCCACTCAGTCAGTCTGGCAGGCGTAAAGTTCACACCATAGACTTTGCCCTTGGCTCATAACATTCTTTCTGACTGTAATCACCTCTATCCTGTTATGTCTGTCAAAATCTTACTCACCATATTGAAACTCTGAGACCTAATAACATCCATTAAATATCAAAGTGACCAAGAAGATACTTACAGTTGCAAGAAATCAGGAGGGAGTAGTAAATAACAGATTGACGGGATAGTGGCAGGTGAGAGAGGGAAGCGCGTACATCTCTGGGCGCGTCCTGGGGACAAAGAGGAAGCTGAACTGTAGAATTACTACACTCATTCCATGAACTCATTTTAGTAAAATTAGAAAATACAGATAAAAATAAGAGCATAAGTACTCACCTCAGCAGCATATACATTAAGAAAAAGATATGAATATAAAATATAAGAAAATAAAAATTACCTGTAAGCCCATCAGCCAGGAATAACTCCTTTAAACACTTTCCCATTTGTCCATTCATATATTTTTCTAAGCATATATGTATATATACATTCTTTCTTCACAGTGAAATTTGATGTTTAAATCAAACAGCTAAATGTTTATTAATACAAATTTTCACTTATCCCTTTCTAATACATAGAATCATATTTTTGGCAGATCTTTTTTGGTGGTAAAATACACAAAATAGCACAAAATTTATTATTTTGACAATTTAAGTGTACAGTTTTGTGGTATCAGGTACATTCACTTCATTGCATAATCATTACTACGTCTCTAGAACCTTTCATCTTCCCAAACTAAAACTCTGTATCCATTAAACAGTAACTCTCCATTCCCTTTCCTCAGCCCCTACAAAACCACCATTCCACTTTTGTCTCTATGAATTTGACTATTCTAGGTACCTCATATAAGTGAAATAATACAATATGTGTCCTTTTGTGACTAGCTTATTTTATTTACCATAATATCTTCAAGATTCATCCATGTTATAGCATATATCTGAATTTTACTAAGGCCAAATCATATTTTATGTATGGTGTGCATATACAACAGTTTGTATTGGACTGGTCCGTTCATTTATTGATGGGCATTTAGGTTGTCTTCACCTTTTGGCTATTATGAATAATACTGCTATGAACATTTATCTATTTGAAATCATGCTTCCAATTTTTTTTTTTTTTTTTTTTTTTTTTTTTTTTTTTTTGAGACAGAATCTTGCTCTGTCAGCCAGGCTGGAGTGCAGTGGTGCGATCTTGGCTCACTGCAACCTCTGCCTCCTGAATAAAAGCAATTCTCCTGCCTCAGCCTCTTGAGTAGCTGAGATTACAAACTCGTGCCACCACCTCCTGGGTAGCTGGGATTACAAACATGTACTTTCACACCTGGCTAATTTTTGTATTTTTAGTAGAAACGGGGTTTCATCATGTTGGCCAAGCTAGTCTCAAACTCCTGACCTCAAGTGATCCGCCAGCCTCGGTCTCTCAAAGTGCTGGGATTACAGGAATGAGCCACAGCACCCAGTCTCAATTCTTTTAGGATATACTCAGAAGTGGAATTACTGGTAGCAGATCTTTTTTAAAAAATTAGTCCCAGCACTTTGGGAGGCTGAGGCGGACAGATCACCTGAGGTCAGGAGTTCAAGACCAGCCTAGCCAACATGGTAAAACCCTGTCTCTACTAAAAATATTTTAAAAATTAGCCGGAGTGGTGGCAGTTGTCTGTCATCTCCGTTACCCAGAAGGCTAAGGCCAGAGAATGGCTTGAACCCTAGAGGCAGAGGTTGCAATGAGCAGAGATTGCACCATTGTACTCCACTCTGGGCAACAAGAGCAAAACTCCACCTCAAAATATATGTATGTATATTAGTGAGCCACCCTCTCTCATTTCTAAGGGTCTGATATGATGCTAATTAGTTTCATGTTTAACCTTACTGGAAATGGCTATTTCTTCCTGCATCTCACACATTTCTTCTGGGATAATTTTTTTTAAAAATCTTCCTTGTGCATATCCATTAGAAACTTCCTTAGGAAACAGTTTGTTGGTGGTAAACTCAGTTTCCATTTATTTGAAAATGTCTTTTTTTCTTTTTTTAACCTATCTGTAAACATGAAATTGTATGCCCACCAAAATTATTTTTTTTCAGGAACAGTTTTCCTGTCTGTGAGCACCTTGAATTGCTTCAATGTCTTCTGGTTTTTACTTGGCTACTGGGAAGTGTACTTCCAGTTTAGATACTGCGTCTTTTTAGATGATCTATACTTTCTTTTTAACCTTTGATATTGTTTGTGTTTACTGTTCTGCAGTTTTCGCTGACGTGTAACTGGAGTGAATTTCTTAATACTTATCCTTCTTGCCACAAATTGTGCTTCCTATATTTGTGTATATTTGTCTTTTTTTTTTTTTTTTTTTTTTTTTTTTTTTTTTTTTTTTTTGAGATGGAGTCTCACTCTGTCACCCAGGCTGGAGTACAGTGGCGCAATCTCAGCTTACTGCAACCTCCACCTCTCCAGTTCAATCAATTCTCCTGCCAGCCTCCTGAGTAGCTGGGATTACAGGCATACACCACCACACCCCGCTAATTTTTGTGTTTTTAGTAAAGACGGGGTTTCACCATGTTGGTCAGGCTGGTCTCAAACTCCTGACCTTGTGATCCACCCACCTCGGCCTCCCAAAGCATTGGGATTACAGGCGTGAGCCACTGCACCCGACCTTGCCTTTTTATTTTTATTTATTTATTTAGAAACAGGGTCTTGCTCTGTAGCCCAGGCTGGAGTGCAATGGTGCAATTATAACTTACCATAACCTCCAACTCCTGGGCTCAAACAATCCTCCCAGCTCAGCCTCCCAAGTAGCTAAGATTACCACACCTGGCAATCTTTTATCTTAATTTTTATGTTATAGAGACAGAGTCTCACTATGTTATTAAAGCTGGTCTTGAACTCCTGTCCTCAAGTGATCCTCCCACCTTGGCCTCCCAGAGCACTGGGAATACAGGTGTGAGCCACTGTGCCCAGATGGATCCTTGTCTTTCATCAGTTCTTGAAAATTGTCAGCCATTTTCTCTTTAAATATTACCTTGTCCCCATTTTTTTTTCACTTCTCTTCTATTGGGATTCCAATTTCACATGTTAGACCTCCTCCTTCTTTGTCTCTTAACTTTTCTGTTTGCTTGTCTCTGTTGCATTCTGGAGAATTTCTTCAGATCCATCTTTCAGTACACTAATTCTTTCATTGGCTGTATCTTCTGTTTAACCAAAATTATGGTTCCATTTTAGCGGTTACATACACTTTTTATTTCTTGATGTTCTATTTTTTGTAGATATATCTGGACATTGTTTATGATCTCTTATCCCTTGCTCTTTTATTTTTCTACTCTGTTTTTTTATTTCTTTTTTTTTTTTTTTTTTTTTTTTTTTTTTTTTTTTGAGACGGAGTTTCGCTCTTGTTACCCAGGCTGGAGTGCAATGGCGCGATCTCGGCTCACCGCAACCTCCGCCTCCTGGGTTCAGGCAATTCTCCTGCCTCAGCCTCCTGAGTAGCTGGGATTACAGGCACACGCCACCATGCCCAGCTAATTTTTTTGTATTTTTAGTAGAGACGGGGTTTCACCATGTTGACCAGGATGGTCTCGATCTCTTGACCTCGTGATCCACCCGCCTCAGCCTCCCAAAGTGCTGGGATTACAGGCTTGAGCCACCGCGCCCGGCTGTTTTTTTATTTCTTTAAACATTTTCCAATAGCTTCTTTAGATTCTTTATCTGATTATTCCAAACTCTGAAGTCCTTAAAAGTTTAAACCTGTTGATTATTCTTTCTGCTGATTTTCTCCTTCATGATAGTTTGAAGCCTTAGGTATTTAGTAATCTTTTGTGAGTTTATATTTGGCAGAATTTAATGCAGAAGCCTGGATTGAGGATGCTTTCCTCCAAGGAGGATTTGACTTGCTGCTACTTGACCCTGGGGAGCATTAATAATCTGGAGCCACTTAAATTTTTCAGTTTATGGTTTACTTGATCTAAGGGAAAGTAAAACTTCCAACCACAGGTCAATGTAAGAGTAAGTCTCACATGGAAACTAACATTTTTATTAATTTTAATATCTAGTGCTGCATCCAAGGTGGATTTCCTTGTAGGTTCCCTTATGAGCAGTGGACTTTTCCCTTTCCACTAAGAATGTAGCCACTTTCAGGGTCCCAGCTTTATAGGGAATAGGAGTGTTTCAGATTCATCTCTCCCATCTTCCTGGGTCCCAGGGCTTATTCTTGAGTTCTCCCCCAACTCCCATACCTATACACAAATCCCAAAGCTCTAGGTTTCTAGTTAACCTCTCTGTTTACTTACTGTTTACTTTTTTGTTTTGTATTATTTTATTTTGCTGGTTTTAGAGGTATGCCCTTGGGGGAATTACCTTTACCTTCTTGGGAGGTCACTAATGAATTTAAATATATATGTATGTTGCACTTTCTGTAGCATTTAGGTATCTGCTATAGGAGGTTCTGAAGAATATCAAATCTGTTCTACAACTAGAAAATTATTTTTAAAATAAACAAAAAGGTGATTATATCATTTTATAACTTGCTTTTTTCCCCACTTAATATATGATAAGCACCTTTATATTAATAAGTATAGATCTGCAGCATAATTTTAATGGCTTCATAGTCGTCCATTGCATATGTATTCAATCACTTTTTATTGTGGAATATTTAGAGTTCTATTTATTTCACTATTATAAGCAATACGTGTCAGTGAATATCTTTATAACTAAATCTTTGCATGCATCATGAATTTATTTTCTGTATAACTGTTTATAAAATTAATACGTGCCCATTGTAAAAAAATTAAACGCTAAAGACAATGAAAATTCTCTCCTCAATTAATACTATTTGGTCTACAATTAGAATCTCTTACACAACAGATGGGAATTAAGACTAGAATATACAAAGAGAGACCACATAGATCCCCCACAATCCCCTACCCCTACAACAATCAGGGATAGGGAACCAGAGATGAACTGAAGGTAATCAGACAATCAGGAGCAGGGAACTGAAGGAATAAGAAATACCCAAGTAAGGCCAGGTGCGGTGGCTCACACCTGTAATCCCAGCACTTTGGGAGGCTAAGGTGGGTGGATCACGAGGTCAGGAGTTGAAGACCATCCTGGCCAACATGGCTGAAACCCTGTCTCTACTAAAAATACAAAAATTAGACAGGCAAGGTGGTGCATGCCTGTAGTCCCAGCTACTCGTGAGGCTGAAGCAGAAGAATCGCTTGAACCTGGGAGGCAGAGGTTGCAGTGAGCCGATATCACATGACTGCATTCCAGCCCGGGCAACAGAGCGAGACTCTGTCGCAAAAACAAAATACTAATTAAATTTTTTAAAAAATACCCAAGTAGACTTCAAAAGCCTGGGACATCTGTGGTCAGAGACAGCAGTCCTCAGAAAAGACCAGGGCTCCAAAATCCAGGAATGAGCCTCTGCCTCTGCCATGCCGCCTTGCTGGAGGCTGAGGGTCCTGTTAGGCACTTAATCTAAGGTTCTTCTCCCTGCTCTTCCTTCTTTTAAAGGGGCTGTTTATTTTGAGTCAAAACGTAGTATAGGCCCTGATACCACACCCAACCCTGTGCTTCACAGTGGTTTATCCCTGATTCTCAGGGTCTTGTCCCAATCTGAAAAAAAACAGTTATGATGCCTTTCCAACTCCTTCTGCCTGCTCCCTTCAAGTGGAGATATTGAGCCCAGGTTATTCTCTCTAAAGAGAATCACAAAGGGAGTAGCTGCCCCTTCCCATGGCTCTCAGCTTCTGACTAGGCTTTTCTGAGGACCTGCTACACTTCTTGCCTTCTTAGATTCTGTGTGATACCACCATATCTCTATACTAAAGCCTACTTCAGATGGATTTCATGAACTGTGCAGGTGAGAGCCCTCAATCCCTACAGGAACCCAATCTCTTCTTTCCTCCTAATGAATATGGAGCTTTATCTAGGATGATCAGTGCCTAAGGAAGGCTCAGTATTTTTGATTGTTCATTTATTCATTCAATTCAACAAATATTTATTGGGTACCTGCCATTTATTGGCTTTTAAGGAGACTACGGTTGAACAATTCCCTCAATAGCTCCAAAATAGCATGAGCTGACCCCACCAGAAGCCATGACATGGCTCTCCAGGAGTTGTTCTAGAAAAAACTGCTAGTCACTTCTGCCTCAACCAGCCCATGGACCACTGGACAAAATGGAAAGCAAGTACCAAGGTGAGCACCTTTTAGTGAGAGCCAACACACAACCCACAGGATTGAGTCTACCTGTGAAGGACTGAGTGCCTAGGGCTGGCCCTAGCTTGTTCCCACAACCCCCAGTCATGGGGTCAGACCTTAGAAAGGTAAAATATGGACACCTTTTTTCTGCCCTAAATCTTTAAGACTCTGCCTGCTCCTGGGTTATCAAAGCACATGCTCCTGTGTCCAGAGCATGTGCTTGTCAGGAATATTAATGAGGGTGTTTGCATGCAAGAGCTGTCATGCAAGAGAGAGGGCAGGAAAGCTCTGAGGTGTTTCCACTGCAGTGTACACCACAATGTCAGCAACCTTCTGGCTGGGCTGATATATCTAGCCTTACCACAATGCCCTGGGAGTGGTTTTAGGGCCTGCCAGCTCCAGCAGCTCCTGTTCATAGGGCATATAAGACCCTATCAATGCCAAGGACTTGCCTCTCAAGAGCAGCAATAGGGACTGGGCAGGAATACAGATAGGGGTCCTTCACTACATCGTTGGATGCTTCACACCTTCCCCAACCACCTGCACGACCAGCTGAGTGGTACAGCCCTGAAGTCTATGTGAAAACAGGAAAACTTGATGGTTCAGAGCCATTATTTCTATATGGGCTTAGGCAAGGTACTTAAACTCTCAGTGTCTTAGTTTCCTCATCCATAAAAAGGTAATAAAAGCAGTACCTATCCCCTTAGGGTTCATGTGAGAATTAAATAAGCTAATACATGTACTTGGTGCGTAGTAAGTTGGCTATAATCTTAGGACAGCTGTGTGAGAGCTGAGCCCCAAAACCGTAAAACCCTCCTAAGCACCATACCCACTCATGGCCTGGCAGGTGGTGGAGCAGGAAATCCTGTGGGAAAAGGGAAGGCGTTGGCTGTAGGAGTGGGTCGATTGTGGATTCCTGGAAGGTGAGGACTCCTTCCCTAACATCCTCAATGCCCAGCTACACCCAACCTGGCCGCGGCACGCAACAGGCGCCCAAGAAACGCTAGTTAGAGAGAAAAGCACTAGCTTTCGCTCTGCCCCCTGCCCCACCCCAGGGGCGGGGCTGTAGAGGCGCCTGAAAGGGAAGTTGTTCAGTCAACTCGGAATAGGGGTAGCAACCCGGAAAGTGGAATCACCGTCTTGGTCTAGAGACCGACGCCTGTACAGGCAGACCCCTTCCCCTCTCTACCAAAGACCGCAGCCCCGGAAGTCACTCCATCTCCTGCAGCTCGCAGTTTCCAGCGGCCCCCTCGTACCTTCCAGCCCGATGTCTCACGTCAAGTTATGGTGAGTAGGGAGTGGCATGTGGACCGCAGCCTCCGACACTCACCCCCAGAGCGACCCGCGACTCGCTCAGAGAACGCCTTTGGGTCCGGGAACCGACGGGGTTGGGGGGTGCGGGGAGGCTGCGATTGCAGTGGGCGCGCCGAGCCACGGGGGCGGGGGCGGCAGCGCCGACGCGCGGCGCGGCCGGCTGCAGGGCGACACCCCTCTCTCAGGTGGAACCGTGCTTCGGCCTCCTTGGTGTTAGACGAGGAATTGGAGAACCCCAGGCTCGTCGGCTCGGGCGGGTTCGGCACCGTGTTCCGGGCGCATCACAGGAAGTGGGGCTGTGATGTGGCGGTCAAGATCGTGAACTCGTGAGTGACCTGGGTTGCCCGCCGGCCAAGGTCTGGGCAAAAAGGTGGAGCCGCGGTGCTCTGGGACCTGAATGGGGAAGGGAGGGATTCTCCCGGGACCCCCGTGAGACTCCAGCTCTCTCCTGGAGTGTAGGAAAGCGATATCCAGGGAGGTCAAGGCCATGGCAAGTCTGGATAACGAATTCGTGCTGCGCCTGAAAGGGGTCATCGAGAAGGTGGGGTGGGACGAAGACTTCAGGCCGGCTCTGGTGACTGAATTCATGGAGAACGGCTCCCTGTCGGGGCTGCTGGATCCCCAGTGCCCTCGGCCCTGGCCACTCCTTTGCCGCCTGCTGAAAGAAGTGGTGCTCGGGATGTGTTACCTGCATGAGCAGGACCCGGTGCTCCTGCACCGGGACCTCAAGCCATCCAACATCCTGCTGGACCCAGAGCTGCACGTCAAGGTTAGCTGGTCTACACCCCTCTCAGCCTCAGGACAAGGCCCGACCCCAGAGCTGCTCCAGCCAGGCCCACCAGACACTAGACCTGCAGAGCCCTGTTTTTTGGAATAGGCACAGTCTCTCCCTCTGGACTCAGAGCTGTCAGGGGACAAAGTCCAGCCGGGAGTTTTAGCTCTTGCCATACCAGGTGATAGAGGCCCTGACCCACACGAGTCATTTCCACCAGCTGTCCCACCAGTCCCTGGAGACTCAGACTTTGACTCAGCCCTACCACAGGGCACCTAGATCTACCATCCAAGGGAACCCCTTCCCTTGACTTTCACACTCCCTTTACAAAGCTGAACCTGCACCATCTGGGGGTAGGGAGGATTCTGGAGGCTGCCTGGCCCCTTTGTCTTCCCTACTTCCCCCTTCTTCCCTTCATTTGCAGCTGGCAGATTTTGGCCTGTCCACATTTCAGGGAAGCTCACAGTCAGGGTCAGGGTCCAGGGAGCCAGTGGGCACCCTGGGCTACTTGGCCCCAGAACTGTGTGTTAATGTAAACCGGAAGGCTTCCCGAGCCAGTGATGTCTACAGGTAAGGATCCCACCCCAAACACACAGCCGGGATTCCTACACCTCTCTTGGCTCTCCTAGGGAATGGCATATAGGAAGGGAGTCTTGACAGTGATTGGAGCTGTCCTCAGCTTTGTGTCTCCTGCAGCTTTGGGATCCTAATGTGGGCAGTGCTTGCTGGAAGAGAAGCTGAGTGTAAGACTCTAGGCGGATTCTGGGATCCTTAACCCCAGGTGCCCTTCTGAAAGCCCCAAGGCTTCCCCTTCCTGCTCATCTACTTAAACTGCCCTCCTCCCTCTTGGTGCCCCCACATTACACTCCCTGCCTCTTTCCATGATGGACAGATATTCCCTTTTACCCAGAATGCCTTCTCTTCTCACCCACCTCCCCTACTCCAGTGCCGACCGTAGCATCGCTGGTGTATGGAGCAGTGCACCAGAGGGAGGCCCGGCCCTCACTGAACGAGCTGCCCCAAGCTGGGCCTGAGACTCCCGGCTTGGAAGGACTGAAGGAGTTAATGCAGCTCTGCTGGAGCAGTGAGCCCAAGGACAGACCCTCCTTCCAGGGTGAGCTGGCCAGTTAGCTGGATCTGGGGTAAGCTTGGGTCTGTCAGCAGGGGGCTCTTCTCAGGAAAAGATTTGCTCACCTGCAACCCACTCTGCTGTCCCTCTAGAATGCCTACCAAGAACTGATGAAGCCTTCCAGCTGGTGAAGAACAATGTGAATGATGCTGTCTCCACAGTGAGCTCCCAACATCATCCCTCCCTAGGAGCTGGTCAGGGATAGCACAACATGACTCTCTAGCCGTACAATGACTTACCACTGATCACCACTTTTTATGCCTTGAACCTTGTCCTCACCCTCCCCCGCCCACCCCTGAGTTCCCAGACAACAGATTATGGACCAAGAGACTACTCCCTTGGGTTTACTCTGGCTCATCCAAGTCATACCAAGCAAACTCCTCCATCCCTGCAGGTAAAGAATTTCCTGTCTGAGCTCAGGAGCAGCAATAGGTCAGGCCAAGGAAAGACAGAAATGGATGGCTTTGGGAGAACCACAGAAAGGCAGCACTGTTATGATGATTTCATGGATTCTGACCTGCTAAACAAACTGAATCTAGAGGAGTCTTCCAGCTGTGTTCCTGAAAAATACCTGAGCCTTACCAAGAAGAGCAGGGCACAAGAGGAGCAGGTTCCACAAGCCAGGACAGCAGGGACATCTTCAGATTCAATGGCTCAACCTCCCCAGACTCCAGAGACCTCAACTTTCAGAAACCAGACGCCCAGCCCCACCTCAACTGGAACACCAGATCCTGGACCCCAAAGGAATCAGGTGAGATATTGGCAGGATTAGGGGATGCACTAGAACTCCTATAAATCCTGTCCCCTTGCCAGGGAAAACTTGGAGCTGAGAGGAGTGCAGTGGGAGCACCAGACTCCGGGTCGGGATGGAACTGAATGCTCTGTGCTGTTTGCAGGGGGCTGAGAGACATGGCACGAACTGGTCCTCCAGGAACCCGGAGCCAAATCCAGGAACAGGTACCCACTGTCTACCTCTTTTTTTTCCTGTTCAATTATTCCACCAGACTCTTCCTCCAGACCTATATCTAGATTCAGGGTACCTTGTGGAGGGGAAGGGAGAAGACCATCTAACTTAACCTTCTCATTTCATAAATGGGAAAACTGACATTCCCTAAGAAAGGAGTGCTCTGCGGTCTCACAGTAAAGCTTGGCTTTGTCCCTGAGTTTTCTAACTTTCCACAACACCAGCTCTGTGTGTTGTCCCTAAGTTCCATTGTTGTTTCAGCAGTCCAGAGGACCTCCCGGCAAAAAAAATCAGGGTCTCAAATGTCCATTGCCACTCTCTAGAGCTTCTGCTAACCGAATTCTGGAGAGGAACTCTGAAGGGGAGGGCACAGGGCACACCTTGACAGAAGCCACTGACAAGTGGAAACCTCATACTCCCCACCCACCCTCAACTTTGCCTTTCTGACAGCTAAACCCTCCTGCCACCATCACTTTTTCTCTTAAAGGGACACCATCTGTTACCTTACACGACTGCTCTGGGGTGCAAATTGGAAACCACAACTACTTGACTATGCTACTGATGAGAGGGGAGACCCCCTCCCCTCCTCCGACTTCCCAGCCGCCACCTCCTCCTCCCCACCCGATGGGGAGGAGGGTATAGGCTGGTCACAGTGGCTCATGCCTGTAATCCCAGCACTTTGGGAGGCCTAGGTGGGTGAATCACCTGAGGTCAGGAGTTCGAGACCAGCCTGGCCAACATGGGGAAACTCCATCTCTAAAATAAAATAAAATACCAAAGAACTGGGAAGAACCTCTTCAGTTCCCAGTGTCTCTGCTATCTGTAAGCCTTGAAAGAGTTGCGAATGAATGTTATCCCTACCAGCTGGAGCCTGGCACTGGGTCAGCCCCCACGACTGCATGGCCGGCTCCCTCCTGGAAACACCTCTGCCAACAAATAGTTTACTGCCTTTGTCCAGTCTCTGTAAGCCCTCTCCACTGCCTGTTCCCACTCACACTGCGTATGAATTAGCAAATCAATGAAGCCAAAGATCGTATGTCCAACAAATGGACAATGACATAGTTTCACCTCAGTTTCCCCCTTTAGTATTGTAAGCCTCTAAAAGGGGAGAGAAGCTGCTTCTGGGGAGCTCCGTGAATGAGGCTGTAGCCCGCAGCAGCTCCCGGCCAAACAAAAATCCACTTCCTTCCTCACCTTGGTGTTCCAGAGGTTTGTTTCTCACCGCTCATGCTTCACAGACAACTGCCTTGCCCACCCAGGGTCTGGCACCTTTGGGCATGGGCAGAGGCTGGCAGCACTCCCCACCAGTAGGTTTGCAAGAAGGCCCTAAAGAACATGAAGCCTGGAGTGAGCCACAGAGTGGGTATAATCATAGTGGGAAATAAAGCACCTTCTGAGCCTGCCTCCAAGAGTTAAGAGTTAAGGAAGAGCGCCACCCGGTGAGGCCCCTGACTTCCTTTTAGGGCAGTCTGGCCGGCCCACAAACTGACTTTGTGATCTGTCCCCCAGGAGTCAATAAACATGATGGAATGCTAGCCAAAGTCTGAGCTCAGCCAGGGGGACAGGGAGGGACTGGAATGGGGGTGGGGGCTGCCAGTGAGGGAGAGGGAGGCACCACAGCTTTGCTAAGGCAGGAAGTGGGGATGCTGGGGGCTGGGAGTGGGCAACAGCCTGGCACACAAGGTCAGGGCCCAGCCGTCTACAACAGGAAGGAATGAATCCCAGAGGCCTGGTTCCCCAGACCACTCTAATCTCAGGGTGGTGCTTCCTTCCTCTAAAGCCTAGGATGGTAACCCCACCCTAACCCTAAACTCCAGGGATAGAAGCTGTGGTCCCTTCTCTTCTGAGCTTTCAAGACTCGGTTGTGGGGCCATGGGGAGGGATGTGTCTATGTGAAACATAGCAGACCAGGCCCTGCACAGTGCCCCCAGGCTCTTGGAGGTCATGGTGCCCCATACCTGTCTCCAACACACACTCAGTTTGCTTCCTAGACATTGCTTCCCTTTTGATTCCCAGCTGCTGTTCAGGAGTGGAAAGCTATGGCTCCTAAAGTTACATACACGAGCATCCCCTCCCACAGAGCATGAACAGTTCAAACCTGGTGGCGGTGGTTGCCAGCCAGTCCGAGAGGGGTGGGGAATTAGCGCCCCCAACTCTGACCTAGATCTCCATCACCACCCACATTCTTCCTTACATTCTCACCAGTCTTCAGCCCCCCTCAGACTCCCCACTACCAAACGTTCACCCCCATTCGGACACATCCCATTGAGTCCACCCCAGCCCATCCCTTCGCATCTCTCCCAGGGTCCACATTGCCCTTCCCTGAAGGGGCTGAAGCGGGGAGGCGATGGTGTTAGGAGAGACAAAACCAAGTCGGGTAGAATACCAGGGGAGTCCGGCTTTTGCACAGGAAGGGGACGGGCTGTCCTGTCGGGGAAGTGGGAGGGGGCCCGCGGCGCCGGGAGGGAAGCTCCTGTCGCCCGGGACTCCGAGCCAGAGCGCAGCAGCAAGCGTGACTCCGCCACCAGGCCCCTGGCTCTCTCCCCTGGCCCAGCCCACTCCGCTGCGCCAGCGCCGCGGGCAGTGAGTTTCGGGGACAGGGGAACCCGGGGCTCCCTCGCACCAACCCCAAGTCCTGCCCCCCTGGCAATGAGGCTTTGCTAGGGCACCTCCACACTCCGGGTATGAGGGGGGAGGAGGAAAGGACTGAGGGGTCCCCTCATCGCCAGCTGGGAGCGGGCTGGGAGGCCGCCGGGAGGGCCTGAAAAAGGAGAAGGAGTTGCCGCGAGGTTTGGGGCGCGCGGTGATAGCGGCTTGGAGCGCGTGAGAAAGACCCAGGTGGGGCCCGCTGGGCCGAAGGAGGTAACCCGGAGCCCGGCCTTTGCCAGCCCCGGGGCTCGGGGCGGGAGAGATCATGGCCCGCCTCTTCAGCCCCCGGCCGCCCCCCAGCGAAGACCTCTTCTACGAGACCTACTACAGCCTGAGCCAGCAGTACCCGTTGCTGCTGCTGCTGCTGGGGATCATGCTCTGCGCGCTCGCGGCGCTGCTCGCCGTGGCCTGGGCCAGCGGCAGGGTGAGCCGGATCTCCGCTGCGGGAGGGTCGCTGCCTGGGGGGCATTTTCGGGGTTGGGGTTGGTGGGGTCTTCTTTTCGATATGTTTTCGCTGCTGGGAGCCGAGAAAGAAAGGACCGTTGAGCCTGGCTAGGAACTGCAGTGACCCTGGGCAAGTCACTCTACCCTTCTGAGTCTGCACTGGGACAAAGCTGAGCCCTGGTTGCTTCCCGTTTCTGTCCCGGTTCCGAAAAAGTTCGGGAGCATCTGTGGTCTGCAGGTTCCACAATAAATCCATTGCCGGATTTTCCAGTTTTCCAAAGGGGAAATTCTAGGAGGCCCCTGGGGAATTCATTTCCTGGCTTTCTCTCCCTCTTAGGGGATGTGGGGCAGTTGTACCCATAGACTCCCAGAAGGCACCCTCCAACCCGGCCCTCACTGAGTCCCAAAATAAACCCATTCCAATTTGTTTGGGGAGGAAGGGGGTCTTCAATCCAATTCTAGAAATAGCTTGTCCCGGGTTTTCTTTTCACTTCTTGGAGGCAAGGTGGGAAAATCACCGGGCGCGGCCAATCCTTGCTGGTCCAGGCCGAAATCCGGAAAGAGGTGGGGACAAAAGTCGGGGACGGCGGTGAGACTTCTGCGAAGAGTTGAGGCAGGTGGCGAGATCGCAGCCCTGGTGGCCAGGGAGGTGCGGGACTCGGCGAGTCCTGGCGTACTGCCTCCGCCGCCCTCCAAGCTGCCAGCCACTGGCCCAGGCGCCGGGAATCTCCTGAGCAAATTGGCCAGATTTGGAGACATTCATTCTGAAGTGCCTTCTTGTGAGCTAGGATCTATCTTTCACTTGCTTCACAACACCGTGGTTCCCTTTTTATTTTAAAGCAAGAACAACAACAAAACAAAACCCCAGGCTCTGAAAGGTCATGTATTCACAAATAGGGGATGGGAGCCAGTTCTTCTGGGTAGCTGTCCCAGGCTCAGCGAGATAATAGGTTGGACCACAAGAGGCTGGGCGCGATGGCTCACGCCTGTAATGCCAGCACTTTTGGAGGCCGAGGTTGGAGATCGCTTGAGCCCAGGAGTTCGAGACCAGCCCGGGCAATTTGGCGAGACCCTGTCTCTACTAAAAATACAAAATAATAATAATAATTGGCCGGGCGTGGTGACGGGAACCGGTAATCCCAGCTACTCGGGAGGCTGAGGCACAAGAATCGCTTGAACCCGGGAGGCAGAAGTTGCAGTGAGCCGAGATCGCGCCACGAAACTCCAGCCTGGGCGACAGAGCGAGATGTCTCAAAAAAAAAAAAAAAAAAAAAAAAAAAAAAAAAAAAAAACCAACAAAACCACACGAGGTTGCTGAGTCTAGATAAAAACAGTAGGACACCAGCAATTTCAAATGGTTCAACCGAAAATGAATGGCAAGTGGAGGTGCCTTGCCTCCTTTTCGTACTTGGGCTCGAGACACCTTTCAGAAATGGGCTGAGGGCCGAGCTGCCGGTTCTTCCTTTACCAGGTTCGTTCCTTCTCCCTGTCAAAATCTTGCCTCGCACACCCCTTGCCCACAGGAGCTGGCCTCAGATCCGAGCTTCCTGACCACTGTGCTGTGCGCGCTGGGCGGCTTCTCGCTGCTGCTGGGCCTCGCTTCCCGCGAGCAGCGGCTGCAGCGCTGGACGCGACCCCTGTCGGGCTTGGTGTGGGCCGCGCTGCTAGCGCTAGGCCACGCCTTCCTGTTCACCGGGGGCGTGGTGAGCGCCTGGGACCAGGTGAGAGGGGCGGCAGGCCGGGCAGCGGGGACAGCCCGAGCCTTGAATAGCGCCACTTGGACCTTCTTCAGCTTCCCGCGCCCCTCCCCCAGGTGTCCTATTTTCTCTTCGTCATCTTCACGGTGTATGCCATGCTGCCCTTGGGCATGCGAGACGCCACCGTCGCGGGCCTCGCCTCCTCACTCTCGCATCTGCTGGTCCTCGGGCTGTATCTTGGGCCACAGCCGGACTCACGGCCCGCGCTGCTGCCGCAGGTGAGCACGCAAGTAGCACAGGCTGCGCTCGGGACGGCTCTGCCACTGGTTTGCTCCTTTCGGGGGATGGTTGAGCTGTGACTCCAAGGCAGGGTTCAACGCTGGGCGAAGGATACACAGATCCAACCGTGCTTTCGTGGAACCGGTACACCAGTGCGGTACAGTGCCTGCTGTTACCGGAAGAGGGTTCCAGGCCTCAGGGAAGGAAGTCGTGTCGCGGTTTGCCGGGGGATCAGGCAGGTGGCGACAGATGTGGCTAATGAAACCTTCACAGAGAATGTGAAAAAAAAAAAAAAAAAAAAAAAAGTTTTGTGCGACAGGAGTGAGTAGCGACAGTGGAGTGGTATTCCAGGCAGAGGAAATGTACCTGCAAAGGTTTCCAGACCGAAGAGGTCGTGTTGGTGCAGCAGCCGAGAGTCTGGAGCAGGGAGTATCTGGGAAGGGAGAAGCCCCTCGGGATGCCACAGGGTGGCACCTCTCGTCCAACAACACTTAGGTCCCTCACTGTAGAGTCCAGTCTTCCCCAGCCAGTGTTTGAGACCAACTGAAGCTACATAGGACAACCACCCGGGGCCCGTGTCCTCTGAGGCTGGCCCTCACCCACAGTTGGCGGCAAACGCGGTGCTGTTTCTGTGCGGGAACGTGCTGGGAGTGTACCATAAGGCGCTGATGGAGCGCGCCCTGCGGGCCACGTTCCGGGAGGCACTCAGCTCCCTGCACTCGCGGCGGAGGCTGGACACCGAGAAGAAGCACCAGGTCAGCCGGGCCTAGGAAGGCAGACCAGTGTTCCAAGAGAGGAGTTGCTTAGATTACATAACGAGGCTTCTTCACAAGTTGAGTGACTCTGGGCAGTTTTCTTGACCTGTTTTCTCTTTTGTATAAAACATGGGTATTGCCCACCTTAGAAGGTTGTGAGGCTCAAACAACAGCTTATAAAAAGCACTTTAAAGCATTATATTAAGTGGAGAACAGTCCCTGAAGGTGATCATTGTAGGATGGAGTGTTGGGGCCCTGCTGTGTGCAGCAGGAGGACTTGGGAGAGCATCCTGGAGAGCACCTGGGGTGGGCAGGGCAGTGTGGGCTCCTGAGTGATTTTGGGGGCAGGGGCTCATGGCTTTAAGGTGCAGAAGAGTTGGTGCTCATAGTGACCTCTTCCAGGAACACCTTCTTTTGTCCATCCTTCCTGCCTACCTGGCACGAGAGATGAAGGCAGAGATCATGGCACGGCTGCAGGCAGGTCAGGGGTCACGGCCAGAGAGCACCAACAATTTCCACAGCCTCTATGTCAAGAGGCACCAGGGAGTCAGGTATGAGTAAGGATGACTGGAGGGGAGGGGCCTGTGGACTGAGATCCTGGCCCCACTGACACAGTCTGCCCTATGTAGCGTGCTGTATGCTGACATCGTGGGCTTCACACGGCTGGCCAGCGAGTGTTCCCCTAAGGAGCTGGTGCTCATGCTCAATGAGCTCTTTGGCAAATTCGACCAGATTGCCAAGGTCAGAGGGGGCTTCCTTCCCCGCCCAGGGACCCTCAAACATCCCATCCTCGGTAGCCCATTCCAAGGAAAATTCCCACCTCATAAGACCCCATGCCCACTTCAACCCATGCAGATCCCCAAATATTCCAATGGAAAGGAGGAAACCCTCTCAAACATTCCCAACATGAAGCAGCTCACCACACAGCTCAAACCCACAGAGATCTCTCAATATCTTTGCAGATGTCCCAACTACAATGCCTCAAACATGCTCAGAGCCCCAACACATGTGTTTCTGGACACTACCACCAAATCTGTAGAGATATTCTGATATTCTAACCTAAGGAGGCCCTTTCAAGAGAAATTTCTGCCCTATGCAACCTCAGCCCAGCAACCTACTTAGATCCCAGGGATGCCTCCAAGCAACCAATTCTTGGATTCCCCCCAACCTCTCAATCCCGAGACCAGTACCATATACTTAACTCTGGGTGCCCCCTTCACATGCCAAAAGTGGAAAGAGCCACAGACATCCTGCTCTTGAGGAAACCCTTCTGAGAAAGAGATCTGCATGGAAGACAGTCAGCCCCATGTCAAGCTAAAGGAGTTCCTAGATCTGACCTAGACACTACCCTACCTTGGAAGTTCTTCAGGAATACCACACTCCCCACTTTTCCCAACTCCCTCCTACCCTTCTGGCCTCTAACCCAGGTTCCTCTACACACCCACATACACGCTCCCAGGAGCATGAATGCATGCGGATCAAGATCCTGGGGGACTGTTACTACTGTGTCTCCGGGCTGCCACTCTCACTGCCAGACCATGCCATCAACTGCGTGCGCATGGGGTTGGACATGTGCCGGGCCATCAGGTCAGCTCAGGCAGTGGGCAGGAGGGATGCTGAGGGTGGATGTGGGAGGCAACAGGCAGCTGGCAGAAGTCCTCTTTGTGAGAAGCACGGGTGCCGCCCAGGCAGGCCTGAGGGTAGGACTCAGATTGTCCCACACACACTCTGTCTGCTCAGGAAACTTCGGGCAGCTACCGGCGTGGACATCAACATGCGTGTGGGTGTGCACTCAGGCAGCGTACTCTGCGGAGTCATCGGGCTGCAGAAGTGGCAGTATGATGTTTGGTCCCATGATGTCACACTGGCTAACCACATGGAGGCAGGCGGTGTACCAGGGTGAGACCTGGGGCCCTAGGCAACCAACCAGGCCTACCACAGGCTGCCACTCTTTTCATTAGTTCCTTAAGATGAGCAAAGATGAGTACCTTAAGATGAGTCTGATGTGGGACTCGGGGAGACCCTAGGGTGCAGGGAGGGGAGCTGGGAGGCACGCCCTGTAACATAGGGTCCTTCTTGAAGTCAGACCTCCAGGAATGACCTTTGAAAGACATGAAATGTTTGTCAGTTCTAGGAGCCAGGAAGCAGGATGGGGAATAGGAGGTTTAAAGGCCGTTCCTGCTAACCCCTTCTTCCCCCCACCTTCCAGGCGAGTGCACATCACAGGGGCTACCCTGGCCCTGTTGGCAGGGGCTTATGCTGTGGAGGACGCAGGCATGGAACATCGGGACCCCTACCTTCGGGAGCTAGGGGAGCCTACCTACCTGGTCATTGATCCGCGGGTAAAAGCCCAGCCAGGACCCCGTAGGCTGACCCACACAAACCATCTCACAGCCAACAGACCTGATCTCTTCTGTGCCAGAGATTGAGTTCCTGGGTCCTAGTGGGGGGTGGAGGGAGAATGAGGAACTGTCTGTGGTCTTTACTCTCAGCTCTCCTGTGCCCCAGGCAGAGGAGGAGGATGAGAAGGGCACTGCACGGGGCTTGCTGTCTTCGCTCGAGGGCCCCAAGATGCGTCCATCACTGCTGATGACCCGCTACCTGGAGTCCTGGGGCGCAGCCAAGCCTTTTGCCCACCTGAGCCACGTCGACAGCCCGGTGTCCACCTCCACCCCTCTCCCGGTATGTGCACCTTCATCCTGAGCCCCAGAGCTTAGGTAAACTCACCCCCAGTATTCTCGGGCCCCAGCCCAGCCTTCCCTGCCCCCACCACAAGTGAGTCACTTAATGATTTGTGACGTCCCAAAATCCTGAACTGTCTGGTCACCCCAGTCACTGGTTCAGGCCCTTCCTTGACCCTCCTTCCAGAGGAAGAGCCCTCCAGCTACCCTCAGAGATAATACAAGATCCCCACAGACCCCATGTTCATAACTCCCCTGCCTCCACTCAGGAGATAGCCTTCCCCTGACATCACAAAGGCAGTTGAACTCCCACTTCCTCCTGACTCTGATTCTAGGGCTGTGCACCTATAGCACCAGGAAATGTCTCTGTTTAAGTCAATTCCTGTAACTGCGTGCTCTCTCCTTCAATCCCCCCAACATTGGAGAGTGGGGGAAGGACACTGGTAGCAGTGATTGCAGGAAGTACTTATTTCCAAGTGTTAGCATGAGGTAGGGGAGAGGTCAGAGGGTTAAGCCAGCAGGAGGAAGATGAAGGAAGAAGCCGAGTCTCAGCTCACTGTTGCAGGATGAGGCCTCCAGCGTGGGTGAAGTGGTGTGTGGGGATTGCTATAAGCCCAGGGACTGTAAGATGACCTTAGGTGCAATTACATGGTAGGAATGCCTGCCAGGGCCCATGCTAGACCTCCTGCCACTTTCCACCAGTGTGCAGGCTAGGGAGTATCAGGGTGGAAAAGCCAGACCCCTTGTTCAAAGATGTCTCTGGAGGCAGGACCTCACTAGCACAGAAATCCACTTAGCCCCTGAAGTTCCGGGGGCTGGGTCAAATATTAGAAATCTTGCCAGGCACGGTGGCTCATGCCTGTAATCCCAGCACTTTGGGAGGCTGAGGCAGACAGATAGTTTGAGGTCAGTAGTTTGAGATCAGCCTGGCCAACATGGTAAAATCCCGTCTCTATTAAAAATACGAAAATTAGCCAGGCGTGGTGGTACATGCCTGTAATTGCAACTACTTGGGAGGCTGAGGCAGAAGAATCACTTGAACCTGGAAGGTGGAGGTTGCAATGAGCTGAGATCATGCCACAGCACTCTACCCTGGGCAACAGAGCAAAACTCCATCTCAAAAAAAAAAAAAAAAAAGATGTCCTGAAAATCACCATTGGCTTACCCCTAAACAATGTGAAACTTTGAGTGGTGGGGCAGGGGCAGTGTGTGTGTGTTTGTTCATCCATTCATTCCTTCTACGTTTTCTGAACACCTACTGTGTGGCAGGCATTAGGCCAGTTCTTGAAAAGATCGAAATCAGTAAGATGTTTCCCTGCCTTCAAATAGTTTACAGGTGTTGGGAGGGGGCAGATAGGTAGTTTGAAAAAAGTTAGTCCCATATACAGGTGCATGGATGGACTCACACCTAAAACATATCATTCCCTCTCAATATCTTTCCTTCTCCCTTTCTCTCTCCCATACACCAGGCTTTAGTTTGAGGGATGATGTGACATGAGACTCTGCTTCCTCTGCATAGACCACAGGGAGCAGGGAGAAATGCTCACCATATTTCCTGTACTAGGCAGTGGCCCACAAAGCTTCATTCCCTCTCAGCAGCTGCTTTCTTTGCCTCCTCATTTTCATATCACTCCTTGTACTGTGCATTCCTTTTGATGAGGAAGAGAATGACTGTAATAGGGTTTACTTCCTTTCTTCTTCTTCTTTCTTCTCCTTACTTTGTTATCCGCCACTACACCTCTCAGCTCAGCCTGGCTGACCTCAGGAAAGGTCAGAAAGGAGTCAGAATGTTTATCATTGCTACTTCAATTTATACCAACAGAGTTTTGTTTTTTTTTTTTTTTTTTTTTTTTGGCATCCAAGGGTGATGGGAAAGTCCCTGCCTTTGGAATTTGTGCACTCTTAAGGGAAAGTGAGACATAGAATCTACAGCCACTCAAGCCTATAGAAGACAGAGTTGCCCAGGAAGTGATAGAAACTATGAGGAAATCAAGAGTATAAAGATCCTGGGGGTCGGCCAGGCATGGTGGCTCTTGCCTGTAATCCCAGCACTTTGGGAGTTTGAGGCAGGCAGATCACCTGAGGTCAGGAGTTTGAGACCAGCCTGACCAACGTGGTGAAACCCTGTCTCTACTAAAAATACAAAAATTAGCTGGGCGTGGTGGCACACACCTGTAATCCCAGCTACTTAGAAGGCTGTGGCAGGAGAATCACTTGAACCCGGGAGGCAGAGTCTGCAGTGAGCTGAGATCGCGTCACTGCACTCCAGCCTGGGTGACAGAGCAAGACACAACCTCACCCCCCCCCCCAAAAAAAAAAAAAAAAGATCCTGGGAGTCTAGTGAGCCAGGGGGAAACTTTAAGGAAATTCAAACCTCCCCTTCAAGGGCAGGTAGGATTTGGGAGAGAGAGAGGTCATTAGAGGGAGCAGAAAGAGCCCAGTCAAATGCCCAAGGTCAAGGATATGTATAGAGCATGTAGTGTGGCATGTATAGAGCATGTAGTGTGGCTCGTGGTGTACCTCACTGCGGGAAAATCACCCACCATGCCCACCTCCCCCATGTGCTTTCCCAACAGGAGAAGGCCCTGGCTTCCTTTAGCCCCCAGTGGAGCCTGGATCGGTGAGGAGTCCTGAGAGTCTTTACCAGTGGGGCTGTCTGGGTGACCCTTCCATCCACCCTGGGGGGCTGCTCCTGCTTTGCCCAGATGCTCTGAGGGTCTCTGTGGTGATGGGCTTGGCTCTCACTGTGCAGGAGCCGTACTCCCCGGGGACTAGATGATGAACTGGACACCGGGGATGCCAAGTTCTTCCAGGTCATTGAGCAGCTCAACTCGCAGAAGTACGGAGAACAAAGAGGGCTGGGAGGGAGGTGGAGGAGGGATGGTACTCCGTGAGGGCCTGAGGGAAGACTCCCCTGACCACCCTGTCTTGTTCTCACTCTGCCCTCTTCCTGCCCTACCCTGCCCTCTGCTCTCTGGTGCTCTCACCCACCCTCCCACCTCCCACCAGACAGTGGAAGCAGTCAAAGGACTTCAACCCACTGACACTGTACTTCAGAGAGAAGGAGATGGAGAAAGAGGTGGGCTGCAGAGTGGGCAGCACCAAAGGACTTCCCAACTTTAGTTCCTTAGCCCTGGGGAGGGGTCAGTGCTTGGGTGTCCTCCCCAGGTCTGCTTAGTTTGTGATCCTAGGAGTGAGGAGCTTGTGCCTCTCTCTAAAGGAAAGTCACTCTGTAGACTGAGTTACTGGGTGGTAGTGGGAGAACAGAGGGTAGCTCCTTAGAGAACTGGTAGGGTCTACGTGGAACTGAACTGGAGGCTGGGCAGTGAGGCTGAGGAGCCCACCTCTTGCCTGGGAGTGATGTCTTCAAGGTGATGGGCAGCACTGGGCCCTGTCTCCACCTCCGGCCCCCTCACTTTCAGTACCGACTCTCTGCACTCCCCGCCTTCAAATACTATGAAGCCTGCACCTTCCTGGTTTTTCTCTCCAACTTCATCATCCAGATGCTAGTGACCAACAGGTGAGAGCACCCCGGGCAAGGGAGGCCCCGGCTGTCATAAGCTAATTCCCTTGCCCTCATGACCCCTGCCCTCATTTTCTTCCTTCACCCTTTCCCCTTAGCTTCAGGCTCTTACCAGCAGAGGAAATGTGTGTTCTGGGGAAAATGATAATCACAGCCCTTATCTTAACCTTGTACATCCTGTGGACTTTCTGCACAGCACAAGCATTTTCTCATGAACGTCTCTTTTGGTGCCAATAACATCCCCATGAAGGCGGGTTTGTTTCATTAAGAAACCCAAATCTGGCAGCAAATGCGTGAGCTTAGAAAGTAGTCCCTCATTCCTAGTTCACTGCTAGGAGGGACAAGGACTTGTTCTTAACTTGGCCAGGTGGCCAGGTGCGGTGGCCCATGCCTGTAATCCCAGTATTTTGGGAGGCTGAAGTGGGTGGATCACCAGAGGTCAGGAGTTTGATACCAGCCTGGCCAACATGGTGAATCCCTGTCTCTATTAAAAACACGAAAATTTACCAGAGGTGATGGCGGGTGCCTGTAATCTCAGCTACTCGGGTAGTTGAGGCAGGAGAATCGCTGGACTTGGGAAGCAGAGTTTGCAGTGAGCCGAGATCATGCCACTGCACTTCAGCTTGGGCAACAGAGCAAGACTCTATCTCAAAACAAAACAAAAGAAAACGCAGCAAGGTTAAAGAGCTTTGGCCTAGAGGCCCAGAGATCGGTCTGCGGTAGCCTCAGCCATTCTTGTGAGCCCCCACTGCCCACCACATGGATCCCTGTTCCACCCAACACTGTTCTAGACCCTTAAGCTAGCCAACCCAGATCATCAGAATGCAATGTCTTCTATCAGCCGGGACCCCACCGCCAGCCAACCCAGACCCCCAGAACCACTTCCCCCATCTCCCACCTGGCTCACACAGCACCTGCATAGCACACAGGGAGCCTGTTCCGGCACTTCAAGTCCTCGCTTTTGTCTCCCTTTAGGCCCCCAGCTCTGGCCATCACCTATAGCATCACCTTCCTCCTCTTCCTCCTCCTCCTTTTTGTCTGCTTCTCAGAGGACCTGATGGTGAGGTGGGCTGAGGGGTGGAAGTGGCATGGCAGAGCCCTGGTCACACCTGTCCTGAAGATGATGCCCCAGCCCCATGGCTAAGATGCTCATGCTCCCTCCACAGAGGTGTGTCCTGAAAGGTCCCAAGATGCTGCACTGGCTGCCTGCACTGTCTGGCCTTGTGGCCACAAGACCGGGACTGAGAATAGCCTTGGGCACCGCCACCATCCTCCTTGTCTTTGGCACGGCCATTAGCAGCCTGGTGAGGACAGAGGGGGCCCTATCCACCATCATCAGGGCATACTGGACCTGCCAGGGACTGAAAGGGAACCCTTGGATTTGGGCAGGCAGCTGGACTAAGCCCAGGGGATGCTGGCAATGTTGTATAAATAGAAAGAAAAAAAATTACAGTCACCAGCAGTCTACCATCTGGGCACAACAGTTGTTAATAGCACTGGTGAATGTCCTTATCTTTTTCTGTGTAGGCAGTTATTTCTTACTTAGCTCACTTGGCTGCTTTTTCAGGATTTAGACTCATTTCTAGAATTCTATTCCTGGAGAGCACCTGGGAATCACCCACTAGCCAAGTTACAGAAGAGGAAGCTGAGGCCCAGAGAGGCTAAGTGGCTGGCAAGAGCCCACACAGCGGCTCCATGTCAGACGAATACTCTTGACGCCCCTCCCATAACTCCTCCTCACAGTGAGGACCCTAGTGCTGAGGTTCCCTTCCCAATCAGAAATAGCAGGATCCACCCCTTTGGGTGAGTCTGACCGTGACTCATCCCTGGGTCTGCTGAACCCCAGCCCAAGCCTCTTCAGCTCCTCGTCTCCTCTGCAGTTCTTCTTCCCAGCATCATCAGACTGCCCTTTCCAAGCTCTCAATGTGTCCTTCACGACTTCCAACCTCTCCTGGGAGCTCCCTGGGTCTCTGCCTCTCATCAGTGTCCCAGTGAGTGTTCCCGCATGCCCTTAATCTCCTTCTGCAGACCCTTCCTCAGCCCAAGCCCACAGCCCCCTGAGTGGAGAAACACTCCATTCTGTGAATTAGAACAGACATAAGTCACATCCAGTGTGTATCTGTGTGTATGACACTCCCTGTCTCACGAATAGGACCTGGGCCTGGGAGGGATAGGAAGGGAGCCCTCAGGTGTTCCCCTCACTGCCTGTGGGACATGCCCACTCCTGATCCCTGCCTGGCCCCACAGTACTCCATGCACTGCTGCGTGCTGGGCTTCCTCTCCTGCTCCCTCTTTCTGCACATGAGCTTCGAGCTGAAGCTGCTGCTGCTCCTGCTGTGGCTGGTGGCCTCCTGCTCCCTCTTCCTGCACTCCCATGCCTGGCTGTCCGACTGCCTCATCACCTGCCTCTATCTGGGCCCCTTGGACTCCAGGTGTGCACAGCTGCTGGACAGAGGTGCCGGGCCCCCTGGGATGGGGGTGAGACAGGACACAGCAGAGCTGTCCTGGCCTCACTGAACTGAATCACCCACAGGGCAAAGCGGGAGGGAAGTGGAGGCCTACATGGGCACTGGGAGCAGGGAGGTGGCCAGGAAGGGGCAGAGCGAGGGGCAACCCTGATCCATGGCCCCCTCAGGCCAGGAGTGCTGAAGGAGCCCAAACTGATGGGTGCTATCTCCTTCTTCATCTTCTTCTTCACCCTCCTTGTCCTGGCTCGCCAGGTAAGTCACCCAGCTCAGCCCTCCAGAGCACACCTATGAGTGGTCCTATATTTGTGACTTGGTCTTTCTAATTTTCAGGGTTGAATGCCCTTTGGAAGCTTCTAAGCAAGACTTCCTGCTCCCTTTCTTTCTCCTTCTCTCCCCATCCCTCCTTTTTCCCACGCCCCAATCTGGGAAAGCCCATGCATAAGAAAAAGTCCATTGCCACTTCTGTATCACTAGTCTGAATCTAGTTTCAAGGATAGTCTCTCTCCAAGGATACTTGCACCTTAAGCCCTAAACTGGGGATGGGGTGGGGTTGGTTTCAGGCATCTAGGAGTTGGGGCTTAACACGCAGGAGCTGGGCCTCCCCTGCTCTGTGTCTCCCCATGGCCCCTGGCGACCCTCCCCAGAATGAGTACTACTGCCGCCTGGACTTCCTGTGGAAGAAGAAGCTGAGGCAGGAGCGGGAGGAGACAGAGACAATGGAGAACCTGACTCGGCTGCTCTTGGAGAATGTGCTCCCTGCACACGTGGCCCCCCAGTTCATTGGCCAGAACCGGCGCAACGAGGTGACTCCTGACCCCCTAACTCCTGAGCCGTGGATGCCATAGGGCCTCATTTCGGATGAAAGTCTTGACCTATGACCCGTCCCCTCTAGACCCCCCACACCTAAGCCCTTGTGCTTGTCAAGCGACTTTGTTTTCACAAGATCTTAGGTTCTGTCTTTGGTGAGCGCAAAATTTCTGCATTTCAGATTCTTAGAAAGCGTGTCTTCTCTAACTCATGACCACTCCATTCATTCCGGAAGCTTAGTCAGGTATTGATGGGAGCTGTCTGGAGCAGGGATCTCCAGCCCCCAGGCTGAAGACTGGTACTGGTCCATTGCCTATTGGGAACTGGGCTACACAGCAGGAGGTGAGCAGTGAGCCAGCACTACTGCCTGAGCTCCACCTCCTGTCAGATCAGCAGTGGCATTAGATTCTCATAGGAACTCAAACCCCATTGTGAATTGCACATGCAAAGGATCTAGGCTGTGCACTCCTTATGGGAGTCTATTAGGTTGGTGCAAAATTAATCGCAGTTTTTGCCGTTAAAAATAATATAATTAAAAATAATTACTTTTTTTTGAGACAGAGTTTCACTCCTGTCTCACAGGCTGGAGTGCATGAAATGGCACAATCTCGGCTCATTGAAACCTCTGCCTCCTGGGTTCAAGCGATTCTCTGTCCTCAGCCTCCTGAGTAGCTGGGATTACAGACACCCGACACCACGCCTGGCTAATTTTCACATATTTTTTAGTAGAGACAAGATTTCACCATGTTGGCCAGGCTGGTCTCCAACTCCCGACCTCAGGTGATCCACCTACCTCAGCCTCCCAAGATGCTGAGACTGCAGGAGTAAGCCACCGCCCCTGGCTTTAATTACTTTTAATGGCAAAAAAAAAAAAAAAAAAAAAAATGCAATTAATTTTGCACCAACCTATAACTAATGCCTGATGAAGTAGAACAGTTTCATCCCAAAACCATCCCCCCACCACTGCCCAGGTGTGTGGAATACTTGTCTTCCACAAAACCCATTCAAAATCTAAGACTAAAAAGGACTTCATAGCACTCATTTTGTGAATTACCGTCAGATCTGATTCCATCTGGGTCAAAAAGTTTGGAGACCACTGGTCTAGAGAGAGGGGTGGAGGATACAGTCCACCCCTCTCTCTAGACCTGCACTAGCCAATATGGTAGCCATTACCTCTATGAAAATTTAATGTTAATTAATTAAAATAAAACATTCAGTTCTCAGTTTCACCAGCCACATTTTCAGAGCTCAACAGCCACTGCAGCTAGTGGCCCCTGTGTTGGACACTGCAGACAGAGAATGTTTCCATTGCAAAAATTTCTATTGGATGCTGCTGCTTTCAATCCTCAAAACTCTTGCTATAGCCAAACCATCAGGAAGTCACCCACATATTTGTGCCATCTTACTTGTACCACCACCTGCTGGCCCTCTGCTGTGGAAACGCTCTTGGCTCATATTGAGGGGTGTTAAAAGACACAGCTCCGGAGCTCTTTCACAGCCTTATGCCCCCGCCACCTGCTCCCTGCTTTCAAGATCAGGAGTAGTTCTGCTTCTCGTTTCTTCTCTTACAGACACAGGAAATCTTGTAATTGAACTTTTTCTCTCTTCACTTTGGCTGCTAGAAAGCTGAGAGCCAAAATCTAGGACTAAAAAGGACTTTATGGCACTCATTTTGTGAACCACCCTCAGATCCGATTCCATCTTTATAATCTTACCCTTCTTTTCCCTTTGTCCCATAGTCCCTATTGTTGTTATTTTATCTTTCATTCTGTACCTATCTTAAGTGACTTAAACACTTAAACACTTTTTACCTTTGGTTTTGTAGCCGGCTTAATTAAACACCTTTCAGCAATAAGATAGGATATAAAAATAATTCACATTGACAGGATCCCAGTTCTAGGAGTGACTCCCTCCATGTTGCTGTGAGGTGATCCTGACCCCAAACTTCTGTCTCTTCTGGAATCACAATGAGATCCAAGCTTTGATTCCTAAGTAACATCCCTGGGGTAGCCTGGCCCTACTCCTCTCCCCCCTTCCCAATTCTTCTTCAACAGGGAGATCAGGAGTGTGGACTCAGGGAGGAGGGTCCCATGCAGACCCAGAAGGGGGAGGAACATGACACGAACCCCTTACTCCAGTCTCCTGCTCTCCCAGGATCTCTACCACCAGTCCTACGAATGTGTTTGTGTCCTCTTCGCCTCAGTCCCGGACTTCAAGGAGTTCTACTCTGAATCTGACATCAATCATGAGGGCCTAGAGTGTCTGAGGCTGCTCAATGAGATAATTGCTGATTTTGATGAGGTGACAACTCCAAGAGTCTCCCATACCCTGTGCCCCGGATTCTAGAATTTCCCACTAGTCCCTCCTTCCACTTTGCTTTTCTGGCCATGAGGTCAATCCTCCCCTCCACAGCACCCGCTCGCCTCCTCTGATCCCCCAGCTCTACCCACTCCAGCAACATTGCCCACCACCAACCCTCTCCTTCCTGACACCATCCCCACTCCCACAGCCTGATCCTTTAACTCCAAAGGCTTGGGGCTGGGCTTCTGGGAGAGGGGACGGAAAGAGCAAGAGAAACTGGGGACAGGCCTCCTCTCTATACAGCTGCTCTCCAAACCCAAGTTCAGTGGGGTGGAGAAGATCAAAACCATCGGCAGCACCTACATGGCAGCCACAGGCTTAAATGCCACCTCTGGACAGGATGCACAACAGGTATGGCGACCCTTCCTTACCTACCACCCTCCTCTGGTCTCTCATTGTGGAACTTATGAGAGGGCCCAACAGTGGAACTTATTCTTGTGCCCTCACTGGCCCACCCTGGTGGGGGAGCCCATTGCCAGGATGCTGAGCGGAGCTGCAGCCACCTTGGCACTATGGTAGAGTTTGCCGTGGCCCTGGGGTCTAAGCTGGATGTCATCAACAAGCACTCATTCAACAACTTCCGCCTGCGTGTGGGTAAGAGACCTCCCCTGTTGCAGCAGTCTGGTACCTCCTCACCTTCCTGAGCTTGCCCCACTCCAAGTCCTTTGTTAGCTGCTCCCAGTTCATCTCTGAAGCCCCTTTCCTGACTCACTCCCTGGGATGGGGTGTGCAGCTACTGGCCCAGGAGGTACAATGCTCTCCCACCCTTTTTCTTAAGCTACATTCCTCCAGCCTTAGAGACACCTCCTCTTCTCTAAGGCCATCCCCCATGTCCTTCTCCTTTCCTTCCAGTTTCTTGTGCTTCCTTTTTCCCTCTTCCTTCTCCAAGTCTGTCATTACCACATCCCTTATCAGGGTTGAACCATGGGCCAGTAGTAGCCGGAGTGATTGGGGCCCAGAAGCCACAATATGACATTTGGGGCAACACAGTGAATGTGGCCAGCCGCATGGAGAGCACAGGAGTCCTTGGCAAAATCCAAGTAAGAAAACCACATTGGAGGCATGGGGGAGGGGGACTAAGAATAGGGCCACCTCCATAGTCCCTTACCCCCTCCAATTGTAGGTGACTGAGGAGACAGCCTGGGCCCTACAGTCCCTGGGCTACACCTGCTACAGCCGGGGTGTCATCAAGGTGAAAGGCAAAGGGCAGCTCTGCACCTATTTTCTGAATACAGACTTGACACGAACTGGACCTCCTTCAGCCACCCTAGGCTGAGACCCCATTCCCCCTCTAAGAACCTCAATAAAGAGAAGACTCTGGGATGTCTGGAGCCCATTGATGTCAGAAGCTGTTTATATAGCTGGGGATCACCTTCTCTTTGCCCTTCAGTGGGAAGTATTTTTCCCAGGTCAAATTGTGTGTGTGTGTGTGTGCGCGCGCGCGCGCACGTGCACATGCATGCATGTGAGACTGAACATGTTGGAAGGGAGTGATTTTTTTCACAAAGACAACTCCCTCAGCCTCTCTGTCAACTTCTTCCAGTATTTTGTATACCTTGAAAGCATAATTTGGCCACATGACTCAAAACAAAGATTTACCCTTTCCTGCCCCCTACTCACAAATATTGGAGGAATCTCCAGGGAAATGTCATTTGAACTTTATTCGTTCAACAAACATTAAATAAGTACCAATTATGTGCTCACTATACAGAATGGGTGAGAGGCCTGGGAAATAGTCTGTTAGGTCCCTCCCAGTTTCAGCTGCTGTTCTCAGATTGGTACACCATGCTTTCCAGTAAGGACCTGTGGACAGTGTAGAGGTCCATCCGATATCCCTTTGCTTCCTTCTGCATCCTTCTGCACAGATGCTGGTATATGGGTCTTGAGGTATTGATGGCTCATTCTCACTGGCTCATATTTTGGGGTCCATGGGAGATACCTTAACATACTAGGTTTGTTGTGGATGTTGCATGTGGATATTTGGCTTCACTCTTCTACTTGCTGTTTTGTTTGTTTGCTTTTTAATGAGAAAGAGCCAAAAAGTACACTGCTGCCACTATTGTTGCCATCTTCCTAAAACCTTGTCAGAACAGAGTTGGACCAAGTTTCTCTACAACAACAGTCATCTCTAGGAAATAATGACTTATCCCTCTCACTTTTGGGAATCTTTGTTCCCTGGGGCCCTCAGCCCCACCCTGTGCCAGAGTGTGTTGTGGAGGTTAGCAGATGCTGATGTGTAGAATTCTAAGGGATAAGATCTAATGACTTGGTACTCAAGTCTGGTTTCCTTGTGAAATGGAGCAAAGGAAGGCAGTCCCCTAAAACATCTCCTATGGAGAGGACAAAGATTATTGGTAGGAAGTTGGAGTCATGCTAACAAGGATACCTGTCACAGGCTTCAGGGAAGATGTTTCACAGCAGTTCTATCTTCTCAAAAGGTCCCTAAGTCACAGGGCCTGGAGTGATAAGCCTACATGGGTGGTCTTCCTAGACAAGCTGCTTTCGGAGTCTGTGGACTGTATTTTGCTAAGCATGGTCTGCAGACTATGGACTTGGAATCACCTGGGTTGGGGCAGTCTATGTCTGTCTTTGTGTCCCTTCCAAAATTGTAAATCACAGGGAACCAAAGGACATGACTCTCAACTACTGAGAGGGGCCCCATCAGGGTGCCCACGAGCAACCCGATACCCACAGCACATGTACCCCACTCACAAGGCTGACCCAATTTCAGACTTCAATTTTAATGGTTAAAGCTGCTTGTGGGAGCCAGGCTGGAGCACTCTCTCACTCTGCTCTCACTTGCTCCAGCCCTCCCTCTTCTTCCACTCCACCCCCACCTCCCACGCCCCAATGCCCTCCACACCCCCGCTGCTCCTGGCTCAGAACTGGCTCAGAGCTGGCATTCTGCCAGGAGAAAAGTGAGCGTCCTTCCACGAGACCTAGGTCAGTTCGCTTGACTCTAGAGGACTGGAGGTGGCAGTAAGACTCTCAGCAGGGCTGGGTTCCAGAGCCGCGGGGACACTCTTCACACTCTGGCCCAGGCTGCCCCCACGGCGGGTGCTGGACACCTGGGAGCCCGTGCCCTCCAGCATCTTGGCCACGAAGCCTATGCCCGCCGAGCGCAGCAGACTGCCCCCGGCACACGCATAGAGCAAGGGGTTCACGCTGCTGCTCAGGAAGGCGAGTGCGATGAGCATCTTGCGGGCCAGCTGCAGCTTCATCCCCAGGGTCCCGGACCCTGCGGCCTTGCCGGCCAGCGCACGGCCAGCCTCAGCCAGGTTCACCACGTGGTAGGGCAGCCAGAAGGCGGCGAAGGCCAGGATGATGAGCACCACCAGGCGGCCGGTGCGGCGGCTGCGGCGGAAGCGCCGGGCCTGCAGCCGACGCCCAATGTCGGAGTAGCTGGCTACCACAGCCAGGAAGGGCAGCAGAAAGCCCGTGAGGGCCTCGAAGATTAGATGGAATGCCCGGTGCCCTTCGGTGGGGTACTTCGAGAAGCATAACAGGCTCATGTTGTTCGATTTTAAGACCACTGTGCGGTACGCCAGGACGGGTGTGGCCAGCAGAAAGGACACCACCCAGATGCCTGCCAGCACCAGCCGAGCCAAAGCCTTGGTGCGTAACTTCTGGGACACAAAGGGGCGGGCTACCGCCAGCGAGCGGTCTAGACTCATGGCTGTGATTAGCAGGACGCTGGCGTACATGCTGACGCCGCAGACATAGTGGCACAGGCGGCAACCAGCCAGTCCAAAACTCCAGGTGCCTTGGGTCAGGAAGTGAAGGAAAAAGGGAGCAGTGAGCAATACGGCCAGGTCGGCCAGGGCCAGGTTCAGCACCATCAGGGCAGTGACAGAGCGCTTCTGCATCCGTTTTAGGATGCTCCACACTACAAAGCTGTTGCCGGGAAGCCCCACAGCCAGCGCCACTGACAGTAGGATGATAGCCAGCAGAGAGATGAACTTGACACCTAGCAAGGAGGGTGCTGCAGAAGATGTAGTGTTCATGGCCGTCGGGAGGACCTGGAGAGTGAGTGCGGACACACGCATGAGAGTAGAGGACCAAGGGTTTCCTGACGCCATGGACACACCTAGCCTGAAAACTCCAGTCTGTTTCCAGGGTCAGCAGCATCAGAGGTCTCTCCGAAATATACTGCTCCCATCGCTGCCAACTGATGTCTTAAAGGGATCTGGTTGAGTACAAAGACTAGTTTCCTAACTGGGTTGTGGGGCCTCTTCCTGCCCACAGACCCAATTGCAAAATATACAGTGACCACAGCAGCAGCAGCAGCAGCATTTCCAGACCTTTTCAGCCTCACCCCCTTAGGAGACCTTAAAGCCCAGAACCAAACTGAGAGACTTTCTGCCAATGCCGCACCCCTTGAAAGGCCAACTTTTTTGCCCCCACCAGGCCCTGAGTCCCTCAATCCCATTAACTTTCCCAATCACCTGCCTACTGTCCCCAGAGATGCCCAAGGTCAACCAGAAATAACAGGGATGGAGAGGAGTTAGTGGACAAGTGACGAGGACAAAGCCTCCCAACTTTGTACACTGGTCAGACTTTCTTTGGAGATTCCTTTGCACCTTCTTTCATGGCTACAAACCGTCCCACCACCGCCACAACCACTGCCCTTCCCAGGATACTTACTTACACGCTTTGGCAGGTACTGGTTGGAAGCTGGTGCCAATCCCAGGGTCAGGGTGGTGTACCCTATCCCTGGATCTGTTCCAGTGCCAAGGGCCTGGCCCCAGGTCTATGTGCTGTTAGCTAAGTCAGCCAGAGAGGAAGTACTACGTAGCAGGGGAGGGGGAAGATGCATCTTCCTGAGGGTGGGGCTGAAACCCTCACCTACTCCCTTCACTATGAGGGGGGATAGTCTGTGTTCCAGGGCAACCCAGAAGGCAGGAGTACTCCTCAAAGGTGGGGCCAGATGAGAAGAGACCAGGAAGGGGTAGTGAAAGACGAAAGAGGGGTGCGGGGAGTGAGTAGGCTGGGTGTGGCCTCAAGATGCAGGTCCAGACTGGAGAACTGAACAAAGTTGTGAATTGTATCATATAGGAGGATGTAAGGAAGCCAGAGAAGGAAAATCAGCCTCAGATTGAGAGGCTAGAATGCTGATATCTTTGTTTTTTGCATTAATAATGTAGGGGGTTTTTTTGTTTGTTTTTTGTTTGTTTGTTTGTTTGTTTGTTTGTTTGTTTGTTTCAGATTAATAGGAAGTGTAGATTGGAGCTGTGACTAGGTCCTGGGTCTGGGTTTGGGTTAGATAACATCGTGATTTAAAGAAGGCACATCAATAAATGCTGAAGGGGGAAGAACTCTGTCCTTGGCTTCAGTTCAAGCTATGATCTAGGTTGTGGGAAGAGGGCCATCTCCCAGCACCCCCTTCTCTCCTCTTACTTAAAGGGATGGTTCCATTTAGGTCAACCAATTCTCCATTCTCTTTGGTAGAAGCCAAAATACAAATGGTCTTTTTGGTATCACACAGAACACCAATCACTTCCCCTTTCCCCAGGCACTTGCCTTGTGCTTGCCCATGTGGTTACCCTGCTGAGTCTGGATTTAAGATCTGGGCAAGGAGATTGGTACCACCTCTTTCCTATCTTTCCACAGCCCACTATCCAGTTCCACTTTAGACACACAGAGGAAGCTGAGTCTGAGCTAGGCAGCCTGAGCATGAGGAGCAGGAATGAGGGAGCAGGAACAGTGATATTTCGTGCCCACCCTGCCAAGAGGAGAAACCAGGAATGCGGAAATGGTTACCTTCTCCCTTTCCTGGACAGAGGAACATCTCCTTTCCTTGAAGTCTCCTGCAGAAGCTAAGAACTAAAAATTCCTGGCCGGGTGTGGTGGCTCATACCTGTGACCCCAGCCCTTTTGGGAGGCTGAGGCAGGCAGATCGCTTGAGGTTAGTAGTTTGAGACCAGCCTGGCCAACATGGTGAAACCCCGTCTCTACTAAAAATACAAAAGTTAGCTGGGGGTGGTGGCATGTGCCTGTAGTTTCAGCTACTTGGGAGGCTGAGGCAGGAAAATCGCTTGAACCCAGGAAGTGGAGGCTGCAGCAAGCCAAGGTTGTGCCACTGCACTTCAGTGCCTGGGTGACAGAGCAATACTCCATCTCAAAAAAAAAAAAAAAAAAAAGAACTAAAAATTCCTTCCTTCAATCTGACCATGAGCTTTCCTGCTTCCCTTTCAACTCTGACTTCTCAGGAAATATGTAAAGTGTAATGGTGATCACTGAGGTCCCTAACCTTTCCAGAGCCTCCACTTGCTGTGCTTGGAGAAAAGCCAGACCAGAGTTGACCTCGTAGCTGTCAGGCAGAGGATATGACGAAAAAGATATGGGCTGAAACCACAGCAAGAACTGAAGTCAGAGTTGAGGAAGGGCTTTCTGACCACATAGGCTATGAGAGATGTGGAATATGTAACAGAGGAAGTTAGGGAAACTCTGTCCAGTGCATGAGGACTGAAAGAATCCCCTGAGACCTGTGTTTGGGGACAGAAGCCCCAGTCCACCAGAAGACCCTTCAGATAGAAACTGGGTTGTCCTTGCCTCCTCTCTCAAGCTGTTCCCCACCCACACCTCCCTTGATGGCCTTTCTTCCCCACACCCAGGACCAGGAGCTCTAAGCATACTCCCTGCTGTTCTGGTTCACAGGTTCTAATTCACTCCAGTTTTGGTGGCCCTAGCATGGCCCTGGGGACTGGTTTTCCTTTGCCCTGTTTTGACTTCTGTCTGGGGGACAGGGAGGTGTAAACAGTCACTAACATAGAACCTGGGGTGATGGTCAGGGTAGCTGCTTGAGAGGCCAACAATCTCAGTTTGTTGGGAAACTGATAGGGCCGAGACAAGGGATTTTCAGTGCTAAAACTCGGGAAGTCCTGGGCCAGCTGGGATGAGTTGGTCACCTTAGTGACCACAGGTGTGTACCTGTGGATGTCCCCTGAAAAGAATCCCATTCTATGTCCCCCTAATTAAAGATGTCAGGATCTAGAACCGTTTTTAAACCTAGATATAGATTCCAAAAAGTGGGGGCAGAGAAGTATTGGGGAAGGGGCTAGGAATAGCTAACAGCATCTTGGAAGGAGCCCAAACTTGGCAGAGAAAAAAAGAAGAGGAGGCTGGGTGTGGTGGCTCAAGCCTGTAATCTCAGTACTTTGGGAGGCCAAGGCAGGTGGATCACGAGGTCAAGAGATCAAGACCATCCTGGTCAACATAGTGAAACCCCGTCGCTACTAAAAATACAAAAAATTAGCTGGGCATGGTGGCGCGTGCCTATAATCCCAGCTACTCAGGAGGCTGAGACAGGAGAATTGCCTGAACCCAGGAGGCGGAGGTTGCGATGAGCCGAGATTGCGCCATTGCACTCCAGTCTGGGTAACAAGAGCGAAACTCTGTCTCAAAAAAAAAAAAAGAAAAGAAAAGAAAAAGAAAAAAAGAAGAGGTGTCACTTTCCTGAAAAAAATTATTCCTGTCCTCTAAATATTCCTGCCATTCCTCATAGCCCCTGGTGGTCAACCCCCAGACTTCCCTGAGTGAGTGCCTGCTCCTGGGCCCCTTTTCACATGAGGTGGCCTTTGTAGGGATGATCAGATGATCAGAGAGGAAGGTAAGTCTCAGACTCCCAGGGCCCCTACACCACTGTCCACTCCTTGTGTGCATCTCGCACCCACTGGACCAAACACAAGATTTGCAGGAAAAGTTTCCTTTTCAAATCCACAGATTCACTTTCCCCTTCCAGAGCCATTTCCTCCCCCAGAGGCTTTTATAAACCTCAGATAATGGATCCCATTCCTACCCCTCATCCAAGCTCCCATACCTCTTTTTCCATTGTCTCCTTTATTTCCAGAGTGGTTCTATGGTTTGGCCTGTGGAACCAGGGTACCTGGGCTGCGGAGGGAAGGACAAGATGCCACCGAAGGCCAGCACTGCCCAACCCTGGCTTGACCCACAGAGAACTAGGTGGCTTCTGTACAACTCAGGCATAAAGAACCACGAGTCCGTGGCGGGGGATAAGGGGGAGCACACTTAAGTCACCACCTAATGGCTTCCCAGTGTATTTCACAATAACAGCTATTGGCAACAAGTAAGCAGTGCTGGCACATGGGTACATGCCAAACTGCAAGCACGAAATAGTCCTTAACAGGGACCATCACCACACTCATAATCCCTCAGTTTGGAGGAAACTGAGCCTTCCCCAGGTGTATAGTAATCCTACCCAGACAGATCCAAACTCCAGTCAAAGGGTCCCCAAACGTTCCAGAACACTGAGCTCCGGAGGGTGGGGGAATGGAAAGGGACAGGCAAGGGCAGCAGGTTGTACGGTTTGGGGTCAAGGGTCCCATTCCGGACCGTCCTTCTCCATCCCACCCCCGGGGTCTCCATTGCCTCGGCCCTGCCCTACCACTTTTAGCTGAGGAGTAGTTCGGAGTTCCATGGTCCCCTCCCTAGAGCGGCCGCCCCCTCGGGCCTCCCCGGAGCCTTCGAAGAGCCGCGTGAGGAAACGGGGACCTGCCCGGGGCAGCAGATCCCCAGCGGTGAAGACGTAGAGCACCGGGTTGACGCTGGAGCTGAAGAAGGCCAAGGCCGTAGTTCCTGCTCGCGCCGCCTGGCCGGCCCCGCCCAACTTCGCCAAGGCCCCTTCGGGTGGAGCCAGCGCGGCGACCGCCTGCAGAAGGTTGACCGCGTGGTAGGGGGCCCAGAGCAAGCCGAAGGCAAGCACGATGGTGCTCACCAGCCGGCCCACGCGCGCCCCGTGCCGCCCGGAGCCCCAGCGGGCGCCCCGCAGCCGCGCCAGCGTCACACTGTAGCAGCCGAGCATCAGCCCGAAAGGAAGCACGAAGGCGGTCAGAGTCTCCAGGCTCAGGTGGGCGGCGGCGTGGGCCGGCGACGGGTGGCACAGCTGGCACACGCGGTCCCGCCACAGGTGGCGGTAGACGGCGGCCGGGACGGCGAGCAACAGGGCGGCCAGCCAGACGGCCAGCAGCAGGCGGCGGGCCAGGGCCGGGCTGCGCAGCCGGGGCGCCAGGAAGGGGCGGGTGACGGCGAGGCAGCGCTGCAGGCTGAGCAGGCCGGTGAGCAGCACGCTGGCGTACATGCTGAGCGCGCACACGTAGTACACCGCCTTGCAGCCCGCCTGGCCCAGCGGCCAGGCCTGCCCGGTCAGGAAGGCCACGAAGAGCGGCGTGAGCAGCAGCACCGCGCCGTCGGCCAGTGCCAGGTGCAGCACAAGCGTGGCCGCCAGCGGTCGCCCCCGCGCTGGCCGCCAGCCCGCCAAGCTCCACACCACGAAGCCGTTGCCGGGCAGCCCCAGCAGCGCCGCCAGCAGCAAGAAGGCTGTGCCTGTGGCCCGCGAAGCCTTCCAGCTCAGCAGTGTCTCATTCCCTGGGGGACGGTAGCAGACCGACATCCTTCTGGGCCTACAGAGGGGTGGAAGGGGCCACAGAGGGCGTTCAGGGGTGGGGCAAAACCCCACCTGTGATGCCCGATGAGAAGGGGCCATGCCTCCTCCTGACTTCCCTGCAGCCTGCCTCTTTTCTGCCTGTGAGTCCTGACTTCCACGAGGACCCAAACCCCACCTGAAACACTACCCCTTCTTGGAACCCAAATCCCCTGCTCCCAGTCAGTTGACCTGCCGGACGCAGACTCCTGGCTCCTTCCCAGAGCTCAGTGGTAAATGGGCATAAAGTCCTCACCCCAGGCTGTCACTATCTCTACCATCACTCCTTTAGTCTGGCCTCTCCTTCTTTCCAGCCCCAATCCAAGTACCTCTGGGCAAAAGTGGATGGTGAGGTGTAAAGGTGGGCAGATCTACTTACCAAGCTGGGAGCAAGCACGATTAGGGCCTTGGGAAGCTGAAAGGTTAAGCAACAGTGGCCGAGGTGCCTACTCCTGTCCTGTGCCTGTCACATTTGCAGAGGGCAAGGCAAGAATGGGGAGGGACAAGATGAAGCTCATCCAGGGCCTCTCCTGGGGCCCCTCCCTCACCTCACTCCTTCCCATCACCAACGCATCCAGGCGTCCAGGCATGTGAGAGCCTGCCTTGCCAGGAAACAGCATAAGCTGAAGGGGGACAGATAAGATTACCTGGCCGTGGAAGAGAATAGGAGAACTCTGCTGAATCCTGACCCTGGTCCTGCTTCTCTTCTCATCCCTCCCCCAGCTCTGGCCCCAATTCCCCCAGTCCACATTCTACAGTGTGTATGTTACCTGGCCTCTCTGGCCTGTAGAGGTGAGCCAAACAACTCAGCCCCCCAGCTGCTCTATCTTTGCCTGTTTCCAGCTTCCTGGTCCAGCTGAGTCCCTTTTCTTCAACTCCTGGCCTACCTCGTCCCATCTCTTGCCTTGGGCCCTGCCCCAGTCACTCTACCCTCAGGGATCTCACCAGGCTGTCAATGACAGCTTTTCCATGGTGGCATGGTGCCAGATTCCAGGAGGAACGGGGGATGCATGGAGGTATAAGGGGCTTATAACCTGGTTAGGGAGTCATGACATACAACCATGAAGAGACCCCACTACCAGCCTCACCAGGATACAAGATAAGAAAGAAAAGGATGCAGTAGTAGAGACACACTAAGAAGCAGCCCTTTCTTCTTGGAAAAGTCAAGCAAAACTTGTAAATGAAGAAATCTGAGGGGGGCCTGGCCAATCGATAAGAGTTGGGGTAAGGGAAAAGAAAGGCCTCTGCCCAAGTAACAGCCAGAACTTGAGGTTCCTTGGGCAGGGCACTAGGGTCATTTTCTTAGTTTGGGTTCTCCCAAAGCAGAGCTTGAACTAAGGGCTTGGTTACAGGTAATCCTGTACTTGGGAGGCTAACTCAGGAAGTGAGGGCATAGAGTAAGACAAGAGAGAGGAAAGCCATTAAGAGTGTGTGAAGTCCCTTCATTAGGCCTTGGGAACCTCTGAGAAAAGTACAGATTGCCCAAGACAAAAAGACTGCCAGGTGATCAGTCCAAAGCATTTATTAGGAGAACTTAATGAGTGGGCTGCAGCATATCCTCACAACAGACAGTGAAAGAAAGAGTTGTTCTACCAAAGTCTGTCCAAAACAAGAGGGTCAGGGTATGGAGTTTATGAGGGTTCAAGGACTTTGGCTCAGGGCCAGGGCCAGTTTCTTTCGGTGTTTTGGGCAACAACCTGAATACCTTGTCAGTGCCTGGTAATGTTCGAGGCTCTGGCTTGGGCTCAAGCCCCCAGGGGAAATGCAGCTGGCCAGGTGACAGAACCAACAAGTTACTCTGTGTTTCTTTGTCAGGACACAGAAAAAAAGTGGGGAAGCTGGGGACCTTACAAGGATCCTGGGCAGGAAAGCAGGGATTGTGTTCATTTGAGGGTTTCACCGGCAGTGAGAGTCTCAGCTTCCACGCAACTGTCCATCACAGCTGCAACTGAAATCAGAGCTAGGACACAGTGCACCAAAAGCTAAAGTTTTTTTTTTGTTTTTTTTGTTTTTTTTTGTTTGTTTGTTTGTTTTTTTTTTTTTTTTGAGACGGAGTTTCGCTCTTGTTACCCAGGCTGGAGTGCAATGGCGCGATCTCGGCTCACCGCAACCTCCGCCTCCTGGGTTCAGGCAATTCTCCTGCCTCAGCCTCCTGAGTAGCTGGGATTACAGGCACGCGCCACCATGCCCAGCTAATTTTTTGTGTTTTTAGTAGAGACGGGGTTTCACCATGTTGACCAGGACAGTCTCGATCTCTTGACCTCGTGATCCACCCGCCTCGGCCTCCCAAAGTGCTGGGATTATAGGCTTGAGCCACCGCGCCCGGCCTTTAAAAGCTAAAGTCTTGATCTTGTCAAAGGACATCCCTGCCCCATTCACATCTCCTTCATGTCCATTAATTGGCAGAAGGGGAAAAGTGAGAGAGAGATGACTTAAGTGTGGCCGAAGCAGGCAGTTCTGGAAAATGAAGCCAGAGCAATGGGCCAGCCTGTCCCTTGACCAAGGAGGAAGGAGCAGGTAAGCAGGAAGGCCAGCTTCCCAGACAGGACCCTGAACCCATGGATCAGGATCCTGAACCCATGGATCAGGATCCATCCTCTCCTCACACCCTTCCTGGACACAGCCTCACCTCTCATTTTCCAAAGCCCTGCCATGCTGCCATCCCGCTTCCCGACACTCAGCAGGGGTTCCCTTTTCCTAACGCTGCAGCTTACGGCTTCTCCAGTAGGTGGCAGCATACACAGAGCTGCGCGCAAAACGCAGCTTCTCAGAGCCTGGAGCCAGAAACCGTCCCTAGAAATTCCCTCCATAGAAATACAGAAACACCAGAGGTCACATTTCATCCTTTTACACGGTTCCCATCTACCCTCACAACACATGCCATCACCAAAGACATACAAACAAGCTCCGGTGGCTTTTGCTGGGCAGTTCTTCCTTCAGGACCATATCTGGCCCCTCCTTCATCCCTCCCCTTGGACTTTGCCCTTCTTACAGGCCAGGCAGGGGGGCCAGAGTCCAGGCTTGACTCATTCCCACCTCATCCTGGGCTGAGATATCAGGTTTGTAACAGAAAACACCACTGAAGCCCCAGCATAGCAGAGAGCCACTCAGCCCAGAAGTTCCAGGGAAGAAGGAACTCTCCGGTCCACCATGGAGTATCTCTCAGCTCTGAACCCCAGTGACCTGCTCAGGTGACTGCTAACCCTCCGCCGTACCCCCCACCTTTAGGGGATATGGGCAGGGCAACAAAACTCCATTCAGCCCCTAGGAGACTCAGCAGTACCCTCCCTCTCCTGCTCCTCACACCACAGTGAGCTTATCAAGCTCCTGAGCCACCCACAGCCCACCTGCACTCCGTGGTCTCTACCCCATCCCTAATCTGCAAACCATTCCTCCCTCACCAGCCGTCTAGCCACCCCCATCATGCCCTTTACACTCATCAAGCCCCTCCTTGCTCCTTCTTGACTTTTCTTCCCAACTACTAGGTCAGTATCTAGTATAAGCTCGGAGTTTGGACGGAGGGTCTGGACCTCAGCTCCACCACCCCAGCGACCTTTCCGTGTCTGTGATCACAAGCGGACCATACGGAAAGGCCTGACAGCTGCCACCCGCCAGGAACTGCTAGCCAAAGTAAGTAGGCCAGGTTCCTCGGTTCCTATAGCAGGGGCAGCCAAGGGGCTCGAGAATAGTGACAACTCGGGATGATGGAGCAGAGACGGCTGAGGTCACACAGCTGCCCCTCTCTCTGAGGGCGCAAAACAGTGGGGTGGGCCTAATGACCTCCAGTCAATTTGTTCATTTTCCACAGTGAGCTTGTCTATGGGAGCGGGGGAAGCAGTGGATAGGGAAAGCTGGAGGGATGGAATTTAGAAGCCAGTATGGAAAGGCAATTTGTATGACAAATTAAGTTCAAATTCTGCCACCTCCTGTCAAACCCTCTGCTGTACCCTCCACCTTTAGGGAATATGGGCAGGGCAACAAAACTCCATTCAGCCCCTAGGAGATTCAGCAGTTCCCTTCCTCTCCTGTTTCCCACTCCACAGTGAGTTTGTCAAGTTATTCAACCTCTCAAAACCTCAGTTTCTTCATCTATAAAAAGGCAATAATACACCACCTCCTAGGGTTGTCGAAAGGAGTCAGAGGATAACGTAGGTAAAGTCCTCATACCTGGCACAGAGTAAGGACTCAAAACGGTTAAACACTATTACTGAAGACACTTCTGGAGAACTCCGAGGGTGTGGGAAAGTGAGGTGCTGCACTGTAGGACAGAAGGGTGGACTTCATGAGAACCTGGCTTGCTTTCCAATTCCAAAACAGGAGTAACTTGGAGGGGAGCAAGGGGAGATGCCAATGACATGGTAGGAGCAAAGAGGAACAAGGTCAGCCTCCAGCTAGGATCCCCCAACAACTGAAGAACACTGAGCAGTAGCCTTTAGGAGGGATGGCAAAGTCCCGGGAAGTCGAGGTGGGACATCAACCAATGTCTAGGCCCAACTGATGGATGTTGGGCAGCTAGTGAGGGAAGGGATACGGGGTAAGACCTGCCCTTCCTTTCTGCTTCTTGCCCTTGGGCAGGCATTGGAGACCCTACTGCTGAATGGAGTGCTAACCCTGGTGCTAGAGGAGGATGGAACTGCAGTGGACAGTGAGGACTTCTTCCAGCTGCTGGAGGATGACACGTGCCTGATGGTGCTGGAGTCTGGTCAGAGCTGGAGTCCCATCAGGGTGAGGCCTATACTGGGGCTGCTTCCACTGCCTATCCTTTATAGCTCTCCCATTTCCTGTCTAGCCTAACCCTGATCCTGGGGATAGAGGTGCAGGGGTAGTTGCGGAGGATGTCACACAATGGACAAGTCCAGGCCAGGGAGGGTCTGACCCAGTGCTGATGGGGATTAGTGGTGGATGTCTGGTGTGAGGATCTACTGCACTGATGGGCGTGTCCTACAGAGTGGAGTGCTATCATACGGCCTGGGCCGGGAGAGGCCCAAGCACAGCAAGGACATTGCCCGCATCACCTTTGACGTATACAAGCAAAACCCTCGAGACCTCTTTGGCAGCCTGAACGTCAAAGCCACATTCTACGGGCTCTACTCTATGAGCTGTGACTTTCAAGGACTTGGCCCAAAGAAAGTACTCAGGTCAGAAATCAACGTCATACTTCCCCATCCCTTACAGTCGGATAGTCCCCATCATTCCTCCTCCTGCACCCACCTAACCCTAGTTAGCTCTCGCTTGTGCAAAGTCCTCGTCTCCCAGCTTGACAGCCTCCTCCCAGGTTTCCCAAATCATCTGATTTCCTCTTATCTCTGCCCTTCAGGGAGCTCCTTCGTTGGACCTCCACACTGCTGCAAGGCCTGGGCCATATGTTGCTGGGAATTTCCTCCACCCTTCGCCATGTAGTAGAAGGGGCTGAGAAGTGGCAGCAGAAGGGCCGCCTCCATTCCTACTAAGAAGGGCCTCTAAGCTTCTGTCCGCAGACCCATTCCAAGAGACACACTGCAAACACTGTGACAGCATCAAGTTTCAGGAGCTGAAGACTGTACAGGCTAGATAACTTACCCAGTTTCCCCACTGTCCTCTGACCCCCTCATGACAGAACCTTTCAGCATAATGCCTCACATCCCAAGTCTATACCCTTACCTGAAGAATGCTGTCCCTTCCTAGCCACCTTTCTGCCTCCCACTTGCCCTGAAAGGTCACAAACCTATCCCCAGGCATCTTGATCTGAGCTTGTTTGCTGCTACATCTAATCTCCTACCAAGGCCTCCTGTCCTTAAACTCCCCAGCATACTGATGACAGCCCTCTCTGACTTTACCCTGAGATCTGTCTTCATACCCTTCCCCCAAAAATAACAGAAACATTTCCAATAAAAATATAAAATATTTACTACTAAGGCTTTTGACTCCAATTTGAACAGGAAAGGGATGGGATGGATACTCCCTTTTGCCCTCCCCCATCAACACCCAGTCCCAGATCCAAAGCCTCAGTCTTCAAGTATGGAGTTCAATGCCCGCCTCCGCTTGGCCACCGCACCCTGCTGCTGTTCCCAAGCCTCTCGCCGCTTTAGGAACGTAGTCAAGGCCACATTTCGAGCCACATGGTGGCCAAAAGGGTCTCTTATCAGCTCCTGGTTCTTCTCTCCTGCAAAGGGAATCACTCATCTTTAGTACCACCCATGCTCAAAGACAAACTCTACCTGAGGTAAAGATCCCTCCATTTCCCCCAGACCCTGGGACCGCCACTGGGATAAAATGAACACCTCACTTTCCAAAGAACAGAAGTCAGAGGGCGGGGTGAGGGCAGAGAACTGCACAGTTAGTCAGCAGAAGGGAAGGGGAAAGTAGACTGCTAAGAACCCATGAGCAAGACCACCCTTTGGAACCGAAGACTGTTAAATTTCAGTGGACTCCCCTACCACCCAGAGATCTGGAGTAAAAGAAGGGAAAGTCTGAAAACATCAAAGAGAGGGGTTGGCACTCACCCAGCTCAGCAGCAATTTCCTTCCGGGCCCCCAAGGCTGCTCCAATCCAGATGGCATCTAGCACACGGCTGCCATGGCGACTACAGGCCAGAGCCACATATTGTCCCTGTATTGAGACAAACAAAGAAGGTCCCCCTACCAAAGTCCACAGAAGTGTATTTTGGGGGCCTGCAGGGAGTGAATTTTCTGAAGAGTTTAGGGGCTGAGTTAAAATAGTCTAGGAACTACATAGCCTCTTTGCATCTGAAGGTATAGTACTGGGGAAGGTCATAGTCTCTAAATGGATAATGGTGGGGAATCAAGGCAGAAGCCAGAAATCTAACCTTTAGGTTCTGCAGCACACGGCGGCGCTGCTTGCGCGTCACAGAGGGGCTGGTCAGGATGGCATCGAGCACATGAGAGCCAGCGGGACTTTGGGCCAGAGCCAGAAGTTGTGGTCCTGTCAAGCCACCCAGACTTTGAAGTACAAGACCAGGAGTAGAGAAGTGCAGCAGATGCTGCAGCAGTAGAGATCCAAGAACTGTCACGTCCCCCAAGGCCCTGGCTGAGGCTGTTTCTACCTGGGAACACAGAGATAGGAAATTAGGAGGCACCAACAAGCCAGGTGGATGAGCCCATCCCCAGGACACTGCCACCTCCACCTGGATGAAATCACTACTCTCACCTCAGGAGTCAGTGGCTTACTAAACCCTGGGAAGCCTGGCTCCCAATCAGTCACCAGCTTAGCTTCTTCCCTATCTCACCTGGTGCTCCGCAGGCACTGCCCCCTCCTCTTCCGTCAGTCCATAGTACACCTCATAAGCCATCAAAGTGGCAAAGAGAGGCACACAGGCCAATTGCCGGGATGAGGGCTCTGCACAGTGGAATGCCTAAAGGAGAAGACAAAATATGATGAATGTGAGAATTTCTCCATCCCTAACCTCAAATTTAAGGGAACACCTTCAGGAAAGGAAAGAATGCCTAATTCCATGACAGCAGAATTTCATGCCTTGCTGTATCCCCAGACTCTATCACATACAGAGGTTAATAAACATTTATCCCTTAAATAAACTTCCCTCTTAGCTCTGGGAGACAATTTTTATTCTAGGACTGTGAAATAACATTTGGCCTCAGCCAGGCACAGTGGCTCATTCCTATAATCCCAGCACTTTGGGAGGCTGAGGCAGGACGATCCTGTTTGGTAATGGATTGTCTGAGGTCAGGAGTTCGAGATCAGGCTCGCCAACATGGTGAAACCCCATCTCTACTAAAAATACCAAAAAAAACCACAAAAACAAAAACTAGCTGGGTGTGGTGGCAGGCACCTATAATCCAGCTACTTAGGAGGCTGAGACAAGAGAATCACTTGAACTAGGGAGGCAGAGGTTGCAGTGAGCCTATCTGGCACCACTGAACTCCAGCCTGGGTGACAGAGCAAGACTCTGTCTCAACAACAACAAAAATCATTTGGCATCTTTTTCCCCATTCCTGTAAACTCCTTGGGCATTAGACTTCCTGATTCCAAAGGTACAACAACTTAAGATTAGATAAGTCCTAACTGGTAGGAGTTGGACTGATGGCATAAACAGATTATGGGTAATATCTACTTACCTCCAACAAGAGCTGTAGGACCTTGGCTTGGTAGGCCCCAACTCTGCGACAGGCCCCCACCAGGGCAATGACTACACCTGGGTGGCCCTGAGCCAATACAGCTTCTAGGACAGGGCTCAGCTCCTCAAACACAGGGGACAGCTGATGGGAAACATAGGATGTGACTGTGGCATTCTGGTAATGGTAGACTACATTATTCAGAGAAATCTTCCCACTGAAAACAACTAAAAATGCTAGATAAATAGCAATGCCAGTATCAGGACTTTTGTTTGGATAGATAAGACCCAGGACAAGGGGGCAGTCTTAGAGGTGCCACCTCACAGGAAGGAACTTTAAGTGGCTTTCCCTATGTGTAAGGGAGAACTAGTGGGAATGGGAGACTAAAATTAAACCTGCCCTTCCACTCTAACCCCCAATACATGAGACCACAGGGAAGCCCACCTTGGAAAAGAGAAGCTATGGCAATAGCTCTAGCACTCATGTGGACTTATAGGCAAGTACCAGAGTCTGGGTGGGCCATAGAACCTCAAGCTGTAAACTTAAATGAAGCCAGTCTCTTGCTGGTCCTCATACCTGAGAGAAGCCAAAACAAATTCTCACTAGAAGGTGGGCACCTTTATCCTGAGCTCTGGAAAACCTCAAGGAATAATTTTTCAAGAGGAATGGCCAGCACAATGTCAAAAATATATAGAGGCAGGCACACCATAAAATAAGATCTAATGATCAAGAATTAGCAGAAACAGATCCAGCCCAGGTTTCCAACTCACCAGTTCAGGGGTAGTGACTGCATCCAGTAAGCGCTGCAAAGGGAAGTTGGCAATGGGATGTGCAGCCAGGGTCTGCAGCTGCCCCTGCAAATGCTCCTCAAAGAGGCTCTGGAGCCTTGGGGGCTCCAACACCAGCAGGACCTGTTCCAGGAGTCTGGAGCTCGTCTGATCTCGGAGAAATAGCAGTAGGGGACTAGGGACAAGAAGGGCATCAGGCAGTCTTAACTCCATTTCATGCAAAATCCAGTTGCACTACATCACCTCACTCATTTCACACAGCCCCACCAACTTTGGTCAGTCCTAAGACCCGAACATACCTGCCATCTACTGAGGAACTGCGAGTACTCAGGTAGCTAATCACAGCATTGCAGAGATAGGCACAAAACTGGGGTAGTTTGCAATGTAAGACCTGTAAGGCCACTTGAAGACAGAAGCTGGAGATCTTATCAGTGATAAATACTGTGGAGAGAGGGCAGAAATAAAGCAGCTTTCTCAAAATCCAGACAACCTGCATAACCTCAAACTTTAGGCAAAAAGATACAGGGCACTACGTACACAAAGGGACTATACAAAGTGCTTTCAACATCAAACCAGCCCAGGTTTGAAAAGAGGACGAATAACCTGACCCAAGGGCCTTGCTTGGTAATAATCACGTCCAGGAAAGTAGGTATGAGACCCTCCTTCTACTTCCCTTCTTACCTGCAATGTCCTTCAGAAAGCAGGAGCTCAGGTCCTGAAGGCAATTCAAGAAGGTTTCAGGGACTTCAAAATCAGCTGGCTTACATTCCCGGGCTGGGGCCCTCTGTGCTTCTGAAGGAAGATTAAGAACATGTGCAGCAGGGAGATCACAAACTGCCACCCAAGAGAGAACAATTCCATAGATGAACAAGGATTCTGCTTGGAGATGCAGAACATTTGAAGTACAACTGAAAGTCTCTTCTGGATGACTGAACTGAGACTACATTTCTGTCTTAATTTTTCTAAAAAGCTTCAACCAGCTTCCCCATGGTCCACAGAAGACAGTTCAACCTCCTCAGCCAGGTATTCAAGGCATTCCAAAATCAAGTCTCTAAATTTAAACTCTCTAACTTTGTTTCCTAGAGTTTTTCCAAATGTGGATCACAACCCAAGACTGTATCATGAAATCAAGTTAGTAGTCTTGACTAGCATTCTTTTTTTAATTAAATAGAGCAGAATAAAGTTTGGAAAAGTAAAGAAAATAACACAGTGGGCTGTATGTAGTAAGGGTATTGTTTCCTGAACTTCTGATTGAGTCCAGTATACACACATTTGTATGTTAAGCCATGCTTTTAAAAAAAAAATATATTGGCCGGGTGCCGTGACTCATACCAGTAATCCAGCGCTTTAGGAGGCCAAGGCGTGAGTTTGAGACCAGCTTAATCAATACGGAAAAACCCCATCTCTACTAAAAATACGAAATTAGCTGGGCGTGATGGCAAGTGTCTGTAATCCCTGCTACTAGGGAGGCTGAGGCAGGAGAATCGCTTGAACCCAGGAGGAAGAGGTTGTGGTGAGCCAAGATCACCCCATTGCACTCCAGCCTGGGCAACAAAAGCAAACTCCATCTCAAAAAAAAAAAAAAAAAAAAAAAATTCTCCTTCTGCATCCATTCTAACAGCTATCTCCTAAACACAATTGTACATCCTTACCTCTGGGCCTCTGCACAGACTAATCTTTGGCCTGCTAAGCCCTGTTCAGATTAGGACAGGTCAAGCTAATTCTTCCAGGTCAAGCTCCCCCATGAAGACTTACTCTTCTATTTACTGTCTCCTTCTGAACTTTCTAAATTCTTCTTCCCACTAGGTCCACTTTCCTCTTGTAATACTTACCAGATGATTGGGAACCACGAGGCCTGGCTCTCTCAGACTCCAGAATAGTCCCTCCTAACACCTGCAGCAGAGTTCTGACCACGAAGCTGCCATGTGTGTCTCCACAGTAGAAGAGAAAATCATCACACACTTCAGCGGCTAGCCCCAGGACCAGCTCCTCCAGGGTCTCCGTGGAACCATCATTCCCATCCTCCTCCTTCTCCTCCTCCTCTGCAGCACTTCCCAGCAATCGAGGGAGCTGTAGCAAAGCACTTTGCAATACATGGACCCCGCATCGGTGACAGGCCACAGTGCGCAAGTTGGAGCGCAGAGCAGCCCATACGCGACAAAGCGGTTTCAAAGGACTGAATCCCAACAGTTCCTGCAGCATCTCACTGCCAGTCCTGTTCGTGGACAAAGCTAGGGCCTGGGCCTCTACTTCCTTCATAATATTGTGCACCATCAGATCTGGAAAAGCGAAGAAAGAAACATTTTGAAGAAACTTAGTAGAGAATACAGTTATGTACCCTCACTTAACCAAGGATCGTGGGCTGGAGGCCAAGGAAGAGGACATGGGAAATGAAACTAAGTTCCCACGCCATGCCGACTCTAGAAAGTTTCCTTGCCTGCCCTGGATTTTATGCTCTTGGTCTAAAACCCGAAGTTGCTGCCTACCTCGTTCTTCCCCAGTCTCAGGAGCCTCTTTCAGTGCGGACAGCGCCCGGCGGAAATATCCCAGAGCTTCGGGGCTCAGATGCGGGTGCGAATCTGAAGCCCGCTCCGAGGGCCCAACCGGAGGCGGCCGGGGTTGCCGCTCGCGGCCGGGTGAGGGGCGCCCCGACCCCTTGGCACCGCGCCCCCGTTTGCCACCAGCTGGGAACCGGCGCCCCACCTTGTATGGAGAGCGCGGACCCAGCCCCATGTGAGCTTCGGGATCTGTCCGGCTGCAAAAGCTTCCTCAGCCGTGGACGGACCTTCAACGTCGCCTAGCGTGCGCCTGGTCCGGACCAAGTTTACAAAAGCAGGCGCGCTCCTGGCGCAGCTACTACGTCATAGTTCCGCGCGGCCCCAGGCAGACGGATGGGTGTGTCCCGCAGATCGCTCCACTTCCATTCGCAGATTTTCAACTTTGGCCCCATACTATGCCCCTCCGCCCCCGCACAGAATCGCCCCGGGTCCTTTTATGCAATCAATCCTTGAGCCCTACCTCGTCGTCGCCGGCTCAATCCAGTCCAGAACCCAGACTTCCACCGCAGCCCCGCAATCTGTCCCAGTCGTATCACTTCGTTCAGCTCCCGCGACCGGAATTAAAGTTCTCGGAACTACACGTGTGTGACGAGCTAGTCCGCGCGAGGACCTCAGCGACAGCGCAGTTCGCAGGTAAGCGGCACACGCTCCTCCCACTTAGGGCTTGGGATCTCCGAGCTTCGCGCTCATCCCTGTCCCGGGAGCCGCGCCTCTGGCTCGGCCCGGACTGGGTCAGGCCAGGGTCCGGAGCTCCAGATAGCCCAGGACTCTGCGTGGACGCGCCCCGAGGGGCTGCCGCGCCAGGTTCCCCATTCAGGCAGCCACACTCAGAGGGTCGCAGTAGTTGTCCACCTCTGGACAGTCAGCCCCTTTTTCACTCCCTGGGCCTCCCGAAAGAAACAGTCATCCTTGCCCTCAGGCCCGCACCCAGTTGTCCGCCTCTGACTCCTCTCCCCTCAAAGGATTCTTACCTTGGCTTCTCCTCTTACTCCTAGTGAGGTTCCCCCCTACCCCCCAACACACACACACAGTCTACAGGCTTCCCTCAGAGCAAGTCTTTGCTTCCACAGACCTTCCTCCATTGCCTTTGAGTCATGGCAGCTCCCATGAAGGGCCAAGTGTGCGTGGTGACTGGTGCCTCCAGGGGCATTGGCCGTGGCATCGCCTTGCAGCTCTGCAAAGCAGGTGCCACAGTTTACATCACTGGCCGCCATATGGACACCCTTCGCGTTGCTGCTCAGGAGGTGAGTGCTTCTACAGTTGCAGAAACCACCGTAGAGAGCCCTTCCACTTAACCAAACCCTCTCCTAATCCCTTACCTGAAACTATGCTACTACTCAACAAGACGTGAATATTTATTCAAAACGGAAATTTAAAACTCCATAAATAACTTCAGGTAAGGTAGAATTTTGCATCCAAGTGAGTTTTATGAAAAAACTTTGTGTTTGAGCCAGGCATGGTGGCATGTGCCTGTAGTCTCAACAGCTACTCCGGAGGCTGATCACTTAAGCCTAGGAGTGGAGCTATGATCACGCCACTGCACATCAGCCTAGAGGACAGGGGGAGACGCTGTCATAACAAAAACAAAAACAAAAAAAACCTTGTGTTTGAGAGCAGAGATTTTGAATTTCAGCTGAAGGGTTGTGAACCTGTGCTTTCCTCTATTTTAGGCAAGACTTTATTGAACTGTACATTTTTTACTTATTTACTAGACTTCAGTTAAGGAAATATTTGAGTACCCATGATTTACTAGAGATTGGATAAAACACTGAAGTTACCAAGTCTAATAAGATCTAATTTATGCTCTTCAAAGATTCGGTCCATGGCGGAATACAATGGCTCATGCCTGTAGTCCCAGCACTTTGACAGGCTGGGGCAGCAGGATCACAAGGCCAGCAGTTGGAGACCAGCCTGGGCAACGTAGCTAGACTCAGTCTCTACAAAAAAGTGTTTTAAATAATTAGCTGGGCATGGTGGCCTGCACCTGAAGTACCACCTACTTGGGAAGCTGAGACAGGAGGATCGCTTGAGCCCAGGAGTTCGAGGTGGCAGTGAGCCACCACTGCACTCCAGCCTGGGTGATAACAAGATCCCCGTATCTAACAACAACAACAAAAAATACAAATTAAAAATGAAGATAGATTCCAACAGGAAGTCAGGGGCAGAAAGCAGTCATTTCAATGTCATGTGAATATGGCAAATTATAAGAGGGAGATATGCACAGAATGCTCTAGGGTGTTGGGGAACATCCAGATGACACAGGGGGTGGCTAGGGAAAGTGGCTTAGGAAAACACCTTGGAGGAGGTAGGTGGTTCTTAAACTGAGTTTTGAAAGGTTAAGAGTTAGGTAAACGAAATTAGGAAAAGCATTCCAGCAGAGGGATCTCCATAACCATAGGGTCAGTGGGTGAAAGAGTAGATGTGAGACATTACAAGGGAAGAGTAGTATGTGAAAGGCTTGGAGAGGAAAGAGCAGGTCTTGGAAGACCCTGGTAGAGAACTCAGGCTTTATTCTCTAAGAGATGGTGATCCAGTTAGGAGATTTTGAATTTTGTGTTTTAGATAGTTTGTGCTGGCTGGATTATGAAGAATTAATTTAAGCCAGACAGACTGGAGGTCAGGTGAGTAATTGGGAGGCATTGAGGTAGTTCAGGCAAGAAGGGTAATAGGATGGGACCCAGAGCATAAATTTGGAGAATAGGAGGATTGTTCTTGGATAAGGGACTCTTCTTCCTCTGAAGTTGGAGGATTTGGGGGCATTTGTAGAGAGTGAGACAGACCAGGAAGTAGAAATCATTCATGGCTGATAGCTTTAGTTTTTTTTTAATTACCAAGCAGGCACATTGGTGACGTGAGGGTAAGAGCTGGGACTGAGTAAAGGTTCTAGGTGAGTGGTCGAGGGTGGGAGCTAAGGACGTGAGAGATGGAAATGACCACAACAAGGAAAAAGATGGTTATCATGTCTCAAGAACAGCCTCCATGCTTCACTTGTTCTTACCCTCTACTTGCAGAGTACAATGCTTTGTACATGGTGGGCCTCAGTAAATGTTTGCAGATATTAAAACTTACATCTCAATTCACCTTGCTTTGGGGTGGGTGGGAGGGCCTATCATTCTTGAAACTACTCAAACAGACACCAGAGGGCAGCATTGCCTGCCATGTTGCCTCCGCAGCTGCCTCTCCTAGGATTATCTTCTCAGTTCTCAGCCCACTTTTGGTTGGGGAAGTTTTGTCATGAATCACACTCGTGTGCAAATGTGAGCTCATATCACCTGTCTTACTCCAGGCACAATCCCTCGGGGGGCAATGTGTGCCTGTGGTGTGCGATTCAAGCCAGGAGAGTGAAGTACGAAGCCTGTTTGAGCAAGTGGATCAGGAACAGCAAGGGCGTCTGGATGTGCTGGTCAACAACGCTTATGCAGGGATCCAGGTACCCTTTGAACTTTGGTCCCAGCTCCACTTTTCTGACCACCCCCTCTAACCCCTGTGTCTTCATCCCCAATCATTGTCCCTTTCATTACCCAGCCCCTCACACCTCTCTGCCTTCAGATCATTCATCACCCTCCCTGTGCCTTCCAGGCGATCCTGAACACCAGGAATAAGGCATTCTGGGAAACCCCTGCCTCCATGTGGGATGATATCAACAACGTCGGACTCAGGTGGGTGCTCCACTGCCAGGACCCCGGGTTCCCTCACTCACTTAGCCAGCTCAATGGGCAGACCTTTCCTATATGCCCTCTCCTTTTCCCTCTGGCCTCCCCTATCTTTCTTCTCCCTTCTGTTCCATTTGTCCCACTTATCTCTGGAGAAGTTCTATCCAGGTGAGTCTGTACCTGAGAATGTCAACTCCTGCCTTGTTTCTGTCAGTTATTTTCATTGCAACAAGCTCTTGGCCTCTCTCCTGCCTCACTCACTGCCCATCCAAATGCAAGACCCAGAAGAAAGGGAGCCTCCTCAGTAATGCACACAGCCTGTAGCGTATACTTTCAAAATGGTTAGAGGAAGAAATTGTTTTGTTTTAGACCAGGAGAAGCTTAATAAGAAAGAGTGAACACCAACACTCTAGTCCCTACATCCACATCCCACACTCACAGGCAAGGGCACTCCTGGGTCAGAGGTGGGAGGCCAGGGGTGTCACTGGGTTACACTGGGTCATCTAGCCCAGGACTGAAATGAAACACAGCATTTAGAATTCACCCAGCGTAATGCACAGGTTATGCCTCTGCTACTGTTGGAATGATGTTACGCTCTCATATAATCAAACCATGCCTGATGGATGTGATCAGTCACCTGTGAGAGTAACCACAGGATTATCGGCAATCTGTGACTAAAGTATGTAAGAACACCCACTGCTCCAATTTTGGTACTCTGGTGACAATCCCAAGGAAGCAGGATTAGAAAGCAATTGTAATATCCAAAGTGGAAGGGAGATCATTAGGACAGAGGAGGATGGTCAGGCCAAAGGCAAGAAAGGAAAACCCTGAAAGCTGGAAATTGGCCAGTGTTCATGGTCATAGCCTCCAAAGAGAGGTGCCTTCTACACCCTCATCTCTTGCTGGCCGGGGTTTTGACCCTGAAACAGAGATTCAAGGGAGAAGCCCAGACCCTGGACCGTGGGCCCTGATGAATTATCCAAGTAAAGGCCCTGTAGTGAGCCCCTGACAGTCCCCCAGCACCTCCTACCCACCCCTTCCCCATGCACGTTTACTGCCTCTCCTCTGCATTACCTTGGGCTGCACTTTTCCTTAAAACTATAACTCTATTTGTTTTCATTTGGAAGGTCCTAACTCTTCCCCATGTAAAAGAAATTTATTTCTGGTTACCAAGTTATGTGTGTGTTACTTTTTTTAGATATGGAAAAAATTTGAAGACCAGTATAATCTTATTCCCCTCATTGCCAACCCTTGCTCCCTTGCCTGATATATAGCTACTATTAATAGCCTGCCATATAGTCTTTCAGATTTTTCATGTCAATATCTCTCATTCTTTTTAATACCTGTTCATATTCTATTGGGAGGAGATATGATCATTTATTTCTCTAATTCCTTATTTGTTGCAGCAGTGGAATTCTTAGATCAAAGAATATGTACTTCTCTTAGGTTATAGAGACTGTGGGAAAAATGGAAAGAAAGAAAGAAGAGGAAAAAAAGAATATGTACTTTTTAAAGATTTAATAAATATTATCAAGCTGTCCTCCAAAAAGACCCCACCAATTTTTTATCTCAAGACAATGAAGGGAAATATGTGTGTCCCCATGTCCTCTACCAGGCAGTGTCGGCTCGTGCACTCAGGCCAGCTTTGCCACTATGATAAGCCGAAAATATATATAAGTGGTTTTAATTCATACTTCTTCCACTATTTGTCAGGTTAAGCTTTTTTTCCCCTTTTTTTATTGGCTCTCTGTTCTTTTGTAAATCATCTTTGACTTTTGCCTTAATTTATAAGAGATCACTGTGAAACAAATGCCTTTGGCACATATTTTATAAATATTATTCCCCAATTTATCACTCATTTTTCACATGCACACTCCCCCCTGCTCTTTTCTTTCTTTCTTTTTTCCCTTTTCTTTTTTTTTTTTTTTTTTTTTTTTTTTTTTTTTGTGGTGGAATCTTGCTCTGTTACTCAGTCTGGAGTGCAATCTCAGCTCACTGCAATCTCCATCTCTGTGGTTCAAGCAGTTCTCATGCCTCACCTTCCCAAGTAGCTGGAACTACAGGTGCCCCTCTACCACACCTGGCTAATTTATGTATTTTTAGTAGAGAATGGGGTTTCATGATGTTGGCCAGGCTGGTCTCAAACTCCTGACCTCAAGTGATCCACCCACCTCAGCCTCCCAAAGTGCTGGGATTACAGGTGTGAGCCACCGTGCCCAGCCTCCCTGCTCTTTATATATACAGAAATATACATGTATGTTTGTATTTGTGTGTGTGTGTGTCTGTCTATCTGTCTGTCTGAATTTTAAGAAGTCAAATCTGTCAGTCTTCTATAGTTTCTATCTTGGTGCGATGCTAAGAAAAGCCTTCACCACCTCAAGTTTATAAACACATTTGATCATGTTTTCTTTCAGTACTTTTGTGCTTGCATTTTTTATATTTAAATATTTGATCCTTTTAGGCTTCATTTTAAAATAGTAAATGATACAGAGAACCAATTCCCCCAACTCAAATCACTGGTCAGTTGTCTCAGATGATTCATCTTTCCTCATTGATTTGATAGGTTTCTTTTGTAATACATTGCATTCTCACATACACTTGTATTAATTATTCACTGCTTTGTTTCATTGACTTATCAGTCTATTGTTACACCTGTACTGAATTCTTTTAACTATTATGTCCTGCACATTTTATTTTATTTTTTAGAGATGGGGTCTTGCTGTGTTGGCCAGATTGGTCTCAAACTCCTGACCTCAAGCAATTCTCCCTTCTCAGCCTCCCAAAGTTCTGGGATTCCAGGCATGAGCCACCACACCTGACTTCTGTGCATTTTAATATGGGTGACAGCCAGAGTGGGGAAAGCAATCCCCCTCACCCATAATACATTAATCCTTTTTTCAGAATTTTTCCTGGCTTTTCTCTTTTTTTTGAGAGAGAGTCTCACTCTCGCCCAGGTTGGAGTGCAGTGGCACAATTGCAGCTTACCGCAACCTCCACCTCCTGGGCTCAAGAAATCCTCCTGCCTCAGGCTGGGACTACAGGCAGACACCACCACACCCATCTAATTTTTGTATTTTTAGTAGAGATGGGGTTTCACCATGTTGGCCAGGCTTCTGTTGAACTCCTGAGCTCAAGTGATCTGCCCCACTTGGCCTCCCAAAGTGCTGGGATTGAAGGTGTGAGCTACCATACCCAGCTTTTCTGGCTGTTCTCACATTTGTTCTTCTCACTGAGCTTTAGATTATTTTGTCAATTCCTCTAAAAGGTCTTATCAAGATATAATTTGAGTGAATCTATGGATTGATTTACATAGAAATGATGTTTTACATGTCAGTTCTTACTTTTGATTTTGTCTGTTCTTGTTCTGTCATGGTTTTACAGTTTTTCCATGTACACCCTATACATTTCTTAAGTTTTCTCCCCCTGAACAATTTCATTTGTAATTGCTGTTGTGACAGAGCTCTTGCCTTCCATTTCATCTTTTAAAGACTGCTGTTTCTCATCTGTCAGTGGTTATTTTGACCAGTTTTCCTCTCAGAATATGGCCTAAGGCCCCTAATTCCTCAGGTCACTACCCCACCCTATGTAGCCTTCCTAGCAGACAACAACCACCAGAAGGCAGGGGAAGCTGCCAGAGGCTGTGGTGCCCAGGCCAGCACTAACATGGTTCATGCCTTCTTCCCTCTCCCCACCTTCTAGAGGCCACTACCTTTGCTCGGTATATGGGGCACGGCTGATGGTACCAGCTGGCCGGGGGCTCATCGTAGTCATCTCCTCCCCTGGAGGCCTGCAGTATATGTTCAACGTCCCCTATGGTGTGGGCAAAGCTGCGGTGAGGACCCAGTGGCATAGGAGCTAAGGAGGTAAAAGACAGTGATGGTATCTATAGCTCAGGAGGTGCAGTCCCCATGGTCAGAATGGTAAGGCTGGCTCCCTGCAGCTCCTCCTCTGCCTCATCCATGGACAGTTCCTTTGCTTGGGCTCCTCTCAGTTGGCTACAGTAAGCATCACACTGGGGAGGGTGGGCAGCTGAGACCTTGGGGATCCCGGGAAGGGCAAGGGGCTGAAGCATTCACAGTAGAAGCAAAGAGGGCAGGGGAGGAAAGTGACATGGCTAGGTGGCTCTTACCCTGCCTTCCGCCTCTCCACAGTGTGACAAGCTGGCTGCTGACTGTGCCCACGAGCTGCGGCGCCACGGAGTCAGCTATGTGTCTCTGTGGCCAGGGATTGTGCAGACAGAACTGCTGAAGGAGCATATGGCAAAGGAGGAGGGCCTGCAGGATTCTGTGTTTAAGCAGGTTGGCAAGGGGAGGGCAAAGGAAACAGAGAACACAGGGGAGTCAGCCTCTCCATCCTCAATGACAAGACGATAACAAGAGCAGATACTCCCACTCACGAGGTGCTTACTGTGGCAGGTGCAGCGCTGAGCATGCAACACACGTTATTTCCTTTAATCCTATAAGGGAGATAACGAGCTTCATTCTACAGATGGCAAAACTGAAGGCAGAGAGGTTAAGAAACTTGTTGAAGGTCACATAATGTTGTAAGTGGAAAGGCTGTCTAGCTCCAAAGCCCATGTACTTGACCCCCACACCAGCTAGCCTAGAAGGTCCAAACACTATCTGGCACTACCGGATCCTTCCACTTAGCAAAGACAGCAAGTCCTGGTGGCAGGGTACAGGGCACACCTGGATGTGGGGAGGAGTGGCTCTGGCACCTGTCACACTTTAGGTCCTATAGGCCCTGCTTGAGGTCTTTGACCTTTTCCTTTGGTCTTTGGTCTCTTCTCTCCTGGAACAGAAATTGAAACGGGGAGGAGACTTGGGCAGTGCTCTTGGAAATTAACTCTTCACTTCTCTGCCCCTGTGTTTCAGCTGAGACCAATCTTCTCATCTGCAGAAACCACAGAAATGAGTGGCAAATGTGTGGTGGCTTTGGCAACAGGTGAAGTTTGGGGGCAGCTGGTAATAAGACAGGGCATGGAGGATGTGTAGGGTGGTGGCATGCAGTGCCCAGATCCAGCTCAGGAGTTGGTTGAGGAACATGTCATTCTTTTCTCTGCTTTTTGAGGCCCAAGGGGTCAGGATTCCCAGTTTGAGGTCTGGGAGCCTTAAGAGTGGGCTCCTGGGAAGTGTGGAAAAAAGCCCAGGGCCCAAGAGCCTTCCTAGGAACGGAAAGAAAGAGTTCCCCTGGGCTCCTGAGTCTGTCTCAGCAGTGCCCTGTCCAACTGGGCCCAAACCTTGTCACTCTGCACACTCCCCTGTCCGCCATCTCCACCTATCTGTGTGCCTGCAGACCCCAATATCCTGAGCCTGAGTGGTAAGGTGCTGCCATCCTGTGACCTTGCTCGACGCTATGGCCTTCGGGATGTGGATGGTGAGGACCCTGGCTCAGCAGCCAGCCTTGACTGCTGTTCCTTCTGTTCCCTGCCCACTCCTCCCTTGGTCTCTCAAGCCAAAGTGAAAGTATCTGAGGAGTGGGAAATGAGAATCTGATCCCCCTCCTGCTTTTGTTCCTAGGCCGCCCTGTCCAAGACTACTTGTCTTTGAACTCTGTGCTCCCACATGTGTCCAGGATGGGCTGGCTGGCCTCCTACTTGCCCTCCTTCCTCCGTGTGCCCAAGTGGATTATTGCCCTCTACACTAGCAAGTTCTAACCCTCCTGGTCTGACACCATGTCTTTGCTTGTATTCTCATTTGGGCTGGGTGGTTGGTCCTATCTCAATGAAACAGCAGCCTTTGTTGCCTACCCATACCTTTGATATGAAGAGAAGGCCTCTGCTGTGTGTCTGTGGTGAGTTCTGGGGTCCTCCTAGGTCCTTTCTTTATGCCTTTGTTTTCCTTGTCCCTTCTTTTTACTTTTTGCCTTAGTATTGAAAAATGCTCTGGGAGCTAATAAAAGTCGCATTTCTCTTTCAATGTGTTTTTGACTGCTGACTCTGCTCAGCAACATGTTAACTATTTGGGAAACTCAAAGACGTATATATATGAAGCTTCTCAAGGGGTTCTGCTCCAGGACAAGACCCCTTTCCTCCAGACATGTTCCTGCTCTTCCCTGCAAGACCTGTTTCCCATGCCCCAGCTGAGGAGCAGAGTTACTCCACAGCTAGAAGGGGCACACCCAGTCTAACACTGGTTTTCTACCCCTATTCCACCAACTCTTCAGGGATGCCTGCTACCTTCTAGCTGAGCCTGATCTCTGGCTGAGGCCCAGTCCAGCAAAGGCAGATTCCTTGGTGTTTATGATTTCCTAGAACTTGGGGAGAAAGTACTGCCTGAATCCAACTGAGGGACAGAGGAATAGCTGTGACACACATGACTCTCATCCTTCCTCTAGGGATGGTACTACCTGATTTGCTTTCTGCAGTACTAACTGCATGAGCCCTACAGAGCTGCCTTGCCTGTTCAGGGGACTGTCCCAGCCTGAGGCAAGGCAATGGGATGTGTTCCCAAGAGGAGCCAAGGGCTGTTCTGAGGGAGCCTTCTAGCCAACGCCGTAGATAACCATCCAAAGTGATGAGAAGGCTGCCATGCATCAGAGAAGCAGTAATAATTTTACTTATTTAAGATCTTCACAGTGAGAGCTGAGACTTCCCCAGGCTGCCCACAAGATCTTCAGAAGTCTTCTTGTGGCTTTCTGGGGACCATCCCCGGTTACTGTTCCAGTGGTGAGTGGAGTGGCTCACCGGCTTGTGGGAGCTGCTGATGCACATCTCTTCTAAGTCCTCATTGGGTGACTTCATATGGTGTCTTGAATCAGCCATAGCAAGAGTACATGTCCCATGGAAGTCCACAAATGGTACCAATCAGGGCTTTCTTTTAGAGAGAGGGCTGGCTTATCAGTATGTGACTGGTATAGAACCTTTGGAACTGTGTACCTAAATGCCGCCATTTGCTCTGGCAGCTAATTAAGATCACAGTGATCAGATTTCCTCAGCACCTGCTCACCCTCTTCCACTTACCAACTTATATTCCTATTATCCCCTGAGGTTGGTGAGGGGGCAGAGGCAGTTGTCTATGTGGTAGAAAAAGAAGATAGGCCTCAGGACCACCTCCAGCCTTCCACAGCCCATCATTAAAAGCCACCAATGGGGCTGGGTGCAGTGGCTTACACCTGTAATCTCAGTCCTTTGGGAGATTGCAGCAAGTGGATTGCTTGGGCCCAGAAGTTTAAGGCTAGCCTGGGCAACATAGGGAGACCTCATCTCTACAAAATATTTTTTTTTTAATTAGCTAGGTGTGGTGGAATGCACCTGTGGTCCCAGCTACTCAGGAGGCCAAGGTGGGAGGATTTGGTGAGCCCAGAAGTTTGAGGCTTCGGTGAACCATGACCATGCCACTGCACTCCAGCCTGGGCAACAGAGTGAGACCCAGTCTCAAAAAAAAAAAAAAAAAAAAAACACACACTATTGGAACAAAAACCTTACATGATGGCACTGTCTCCTAAAGTCTCAAGATATGAGAGAAGCATGGGCTTCAAAGTTATATCAACTATTATACAAATCCTGACTCTACCACTTTGAGAACTAAATGAAATAATATATGTAAAGCACCAAGCAATCCATAACCACTGAAATTGTCAATTCTTTCTCTCAGCAAATAAATCTAACAGCCTGCTCTGCACCAGGCACCATTCTTGGCTTCAGGATAGAACAGAGAGCAAGACAGGCCAGACCCCAGCCCGCAAAAACTTTCATTTCAGCCATGGAAGATTTTAGAAGTCATCTAGACCTTCCATTTATTGAAGGCAGTGAGTGAACTGGGGCCCCAAAAGTCCATAAGATGTGAAGTTAGACCTCAATCCTGGTATCCCAAGAAACCAGAAGGAGCAGTGTTCTTCATGGCAGCCCACTGTGCTTCCCTCTGACAAGGTTTCAGTCATCTTAGAAACATAAGCCACAGAGTACACTGCCCAGGGGAATGGCACATGCAGTCACTTTTGATTGAAGATAGAAGAGATTCAGGATGTGAGAAGCCTGACACTAGAGAGCACTAATCGATACTCATTCAAAAACATTTGTTTTTTGAAACTGCCCAGCACCATGCAAGATACCAGGGAACACTAGTTGAATTTGGGGAGATGGGTGCTACAGTAAGGTTTACCCAGAGTGCCCTGAGGACACAGGAGGAAGGAAGCAGCACTACTGGAGAAGTTAGGAACAGGTGAGACTAAGCAGACTTGTAAAGGAAGGGCATGGGGTAGGGGTGGAGGTTTTTTGTGTTTTTTTTAAGGCAGGTACTAAGACACAAAAGTGGCAGAACAGCTAGAAGTTTGATGTGGCTTACATTCACATTCGATAGGGAATACACTTCCAAAGAGAGTGGAGTAAAGATATATGATTGACACTTAAATTGTGTGTGATAGGTTTCCACTGAGGATCCACCTTTGACCCTGAGTGATTTATGAAGTCCTCCCAGGGGAGATCAGTAAGCGAGGTTGGTAAAAGCAATCACGAGCACCCTTTCAGCCTCAGAAAGCAGCTTTGGCATACTGTGAGCAAACAGCTTTGAAGTGTAAGGCCTCAGAGTAGTTCCAGCTTGGGACGAGGTTTTCCTGGGCTTTTATTCCCACCAACACAACCACCAGCACATGGTGCTTAGTGACCATGGAGCAGTCACTGGGTACGCTGCCACCCAGGGCAAAGCTGCCAGCCTTGAAAGCATAGAGTGGGGAACAGGCATGGTGGCTCACGCCTGTAATCCTAGCACTTTGGGAGGCTAAGGCAGGTGGATCACTTGAGGTCAGGAGTTCGAGACCAGCCTGGCCAACATGGTGAAACCCCATCTAGCCTGTGTGATGGCACACACCTGTAATCCCAGCTACTCAGGAAGCTGAGGCAGGAGGATCGCTTGAACCTGGGAGGCAGAGGTTGCAGTGAGCCAAGATTGCACCACTACACTCGAGCCTGGGTGACAGAGTAAGACTCCATCTCAAAAAAATGAAAAACTAAAAGCACAGAGTGGGGTATCATGCACAAAATATGGAAAAAGTCCAGGGGGGTTCTGGGCAGAGCATTAACACTGTCAGCTGCAGGAGGATTTAAGCAGAAAATTATCAGATTTGAATTTTGGAAGTTCAGTGGGGCTGAAGCGTGGGGAGAATGCACCAGAGGGAGGCGAGAGGCAGGCACCGAGGAGTGACCAGAAGGCTGGCCCAGTATCAGTATCCCTGGGATGTGATGTAGTGAAGCTGTGGGCAGATGAGAGATTGTAGGAGGCAGAGTCAACAGGGACCTGGGACTAGCGTGGGACTGCGGTGGTGTTATCCCTGGCTTGAGGGATGCCATGAAACCAGCAACAAGCACAGAGAAAGAATGTGCCTGAGCAGTGAAGGAGAAGCCAGTCTACCAGACTTAGCACTGGTGGAGCACTGAGGGCCTGACCGAGATCCAGCCTGCCCCCTCTGGAGCAAATCAAGGTTCTTGGCTGGTCCCTGAGGATGCTTAATTCCTCAAAGGAGCCCAGGGAGAGAAGAGATTTTTGTTTTGCACTGTTACTATTATTTTTTTTTTAAACAGTTTCGCTTTGTTGCCCAGGCTGGAGTGCAGTGGCGTGATCTTGGCTCGCAGCCACCTCAACCTCCCAGGTTCAAGCAATTCTCATGCCTCAGCCTCCTGAGTAGCTGGGATTATAGGCACCTGCCACCACACCCAGCTGATTTTTTGTATTAGTAGAGACAGGGTTTCACCATCTTGCCCAGCCTGGTCTCGAACTCCTGAACTTAGGCAATCTGCCTTTCTCAGCCTCCCAGACTGCTAGGATTACAGGCATAAACCACTGCACCTGGCCTGTTAATTTATATTTTTCAGAGGTAACACAGTCACATGGCTCAGAATCCAAAAGGTATTGAAGGATGCACAGTGAAAAGTCTTCTTTTCATCCCTGCCCTTAGCCCACAGGCAGCCAGTGCTACCACATTCTTGGGTAGCCACAGAGAGAGCCCATGCCTTCTAAGCAAACATCTAAGATACTCAGAGAAGAAATTTGCTGCATGCAAATCTGGGCCTCTCTCTCCAGCAGAGGGGTCATAATTTCCAGTCTGAGGCCCGCTCTGGCCCTTGTGTCCCACACTTCTAAGTGGGCCCATTGCCCCCACCCCTTCCCAGGTCCTAATGCAGCTGCTCCGACCACCAGAAACTTCCCTACCCCACCAGCAGGGAGGGTAAGAGGAAAGTGTGAAGGCTTAAATAGAGACTATTTACAGCAGAGAAGCAGTGAGAATGCCTAGAAGAAACCAGCCTGAGCGGCCCAGCCCAGCCCCACTCTCCTCCAAGGAAGTGGACTCAAACATGGCTGTGAGATGCATGTCACACAGAGATTCCTCTTTGTAGAACAACTTCCCAAGCGTTGTGGGGTGTCAAAATGAGGCTGTGGCACCTCTGTCCCCAGGTGTCCCCACTGATGTGAGTTTTGACCAACTGGCCTACATTAAACAGGAAAGGGATAGGTGCAGGGGTGGGTTGAGGAGGGATCAGTGACTCCAGGGTTATGGATAAGTCACTGAGGAGGAGTTTCCACCAGCTCCTGAAGGCCCCTTTGGGCCCATGAGTAGGATGGGAGGTCTCTGGCAGGCCAGAGAAATGAGAAGGCGATGTGAGTGACAGTAGGGTGTGATCCAGGCACGTAGAGTGAGGAGCATCCACAAGGGCCCCATGGAAGCCTGGGCCCAATGGACAAACCCAGGCAGGCGGCTGGGCTCAGGGCTGCCCTTGCCCTTCCTCACCCCATCTCCTACCACCCCACGCCAAAGGCCTTGGCACTGTCTCAGAAGCATCTGTCTCCTACTACCCACACCAAAGGCATTGGCATTGTCTTTGAGGCATCTGGTCCCTTAAGCTTTTGGCCTCCACATCCTTGGGGAGAGCCCCACCCATGGCCTCAGAAGTCCTTTGCCACAGTCCCTCCCCGTCACCTCCAGTCACTGGTGTTCCCCTCCTTGTTTGGCCCACCCCCTCCACCAAGCACACTCCCCTGGGCCCTGCTGCCTCCACCTTCTGAGGCATCCCCTCCTTGCACAGCTCCTCCCAACGCCTCAGCCCCATCACCTGCCTGTCCCCACCAGCCCCTGTGCTCCAATCTCTTCTTTAATCCTCCATCTCCTGGTCAGCTGTGTTTGTGCAGCCTCCTGTGTGCCCAGCCCTGGGCAGGGCAGGGTGACGGGTACAGGCAAGCCTTATGAGACAAAGTTCCAGCTCTCAAAAGTGCTTGCAGTTAGCGTCATAAAAACATTAGGCAACCATTGCAAGACCCAGGGTGGGGACTTAAAGGATCGGGAGGGGTCGCCATAGCCAGGCACCGCCCTAGGTTGGACACAACCCTCGTTCCATTCAGGTTTCACCTTCCTGGGGGTGATAGAACATTCTTATCCTTGCCTTTCTCTGTCAAGCCTCACCTGTCTCAGCTCCTGCCTGCAGGAAACCAAGGGCATCCTTGCCCCCTCAGTGTGTCCTGATTCCCTGCCTGACACCCCAGTCAGTTCCTCCAACACACATGCCCATGGGTGCTCTGGTCTAGGGTCCTCCCCAGAGTCCCATGGCTTCTGGCTTGACCAGGCTGATGGGCCTGATGTTGAACAGCAGAGGAGGCAGGAGCCACCTCAGGGCTGAGCAGGGGCTAAGGAGGAGCATGGGATGGGTCTTCTGCAGGCGGTATCAAAGAGAAACAGCAGATGTTAGTTAAAGCAGTGAAAGCAGGCTTTATTCAGTAACGACTGACAGTAGGGGAAAGAGCCAAGCTCCATTCTGTGCACAGATGATCTGGGAGCTTTAAAGGGAGGAAGCAGGGGGTTAGCAGAGCCTCATAGAGTGAATGGAATGAGGCCAGCTTTCTCTCTGGCTGCTGTCCTTAGTGAGTAAGTGAATGAGTGAGTGAGAGAGAGAGAGAGAGAGAGAGAGTGTGTGTGTGTGTGTGTGTGTGTGTTTAACAGAGACAGGGTTTTGCCATGCTGCCCAAGCTGGTTTGAACTCCTGGCCTCGAATGATCCACTGCCTCAGCCTCCCAAAATGCTGAAATTACGGATGTCAGCCACCATGCCTGGCCTTGATGACTACATTTTAAAGGAAGACCTGATGCTTCTGAGTTGCAAGAGATACATATTTACAATTGCAAGCCCTTTTGAGTAAATGCTCTAAGAAAGGTCAGGGGCCTATCATCAGGTGTTGGCTAGAACAAATAATAAATGTTTCTGGCAGCACTGAGCTTCCTCAAGCTGGCCCTTTATGAGGGGCTGGGGTCATCCTAGGGATACAGCCTTGTGCTGCTAAAAGCCAATCTAGAGTCTGTTCAAGTCTCTTAACTCGAAGGTTTGGACAGAGTTGTCATGCGCTGTGAGTTCTGCAGTTCTCAGTGGGATGCCGCTGCCCACTGCCCTGTGCTCCAAACTTCCCAGGGAACTCAGCAGTGGGCCAGCTGTGGGAGTGAACAGTTTTCCCAGCCAGGGTCTAGGGGCAGGCTCAGGCTCAGCTTGAAGCAAGGCCAAGGGATCACCAGCCGCCGGGACTTGAATGCCAGCAGTGGAGAGGAACTGGGAGCTTAACTTGACAGTGGCGAACCTGGAGGATATGAGGACCCTGCCTTAGACCCTTGAGAATGGAGAAGCCTATGAGGAATGCTGGGGAGGAGGCAAAGGGAGGAAGTGGGCCCAGTTTCGTGCAATTTCTGTTACAAGTACCAACACATATGCCCCCTACTGGTGAGTAAGGAGGTCTTGGCAACCTCCTTATTGAAGAGGCAGTTCCAGAAGAAATGAGCAAAGCCAGAACAGACACAGCCTGAGCATCCCTAGAGAGGCTCGTGCAAGAGGCAGCAAAGGTGCCTTGGCTTTGGCCCTTCACTGTCACATTAACACGCTATCATCAGAAACCTGTGTTCTTGTAGGGGCTGAGAGAATTCAGGTTTATTGGGCACCTGCAATGCCCAAACACTACCTAGGTCCTATTCTTTTCATCTGCCACATGAGGTAAGTACTCCTTTACAGCTGAGGAAACTCTTTTATAGCTGAGGCTCAGAAATGCTAAGTAACTTGTCCAGGATTGCAAGTCTTTACAGCGAGACTCTGGATTCGACTAAATCTGTGTAACTCTGTAGAAAAGTGTGAGCTCTTTCCCCTGCATCATGATACCTCTGCTGCCTTGTATCTGGTTTGGTTTTGATTTTTCTTGTGGTTGTTTTTTTTTTTTTTTTTTTTTTCTGTCAGCCAAGCTGGAGTGCAGTGGCGCTATCTCGACTCACTGCAACCTCTGCCTCCTGGGTTCAAGTTATTCTCCTGCCTCAGCCTCCTGAGTAGCTGGGATTACAGGGGTGTGTCACCATGCCCGGCTAATTTTTGTATTTTTAATAGAGATGGGGGTTTTTCCATGTTGTCCGGGCTGGTCTCAAACTCCTGGCCTCAAGTGGTCCATCTGCCTCAGCCTCCCAAAGTGCTGGGATTACAGGCGTGAGCCACTGCACCTGGTCTCTGGTTTGATTTTGACTTGGAGGACTTCTACTTTGGGTAGAGGAAGGGTTGGGGACTGGGCAGAATGGCGAAAGCATTTCCAAGCTCACCACGCCTAAGTACCTCCTAGCCAAGTTCAGCCTTATTCCTCCCTAAACTTGACCACACTCCCTTCTTCTGCACCTTTGCTCCAGCTATTCTGATCTCTGGATTACCATTCACTCTTCTTTCACCCAGCCCCCAACCCCATTTTGCCTGCCAGAATTCATCCATCCAGGACCATCTCAACCTCCCAGAATTTTCTCATGGCGTTTTCTACCCTTGCTTTGCCCCTTTCCAGGGAACCTCTTCCTATGAAATTCACTTGGCTCTTGACTAGTGTTAGAGCCATAGATGTCCTCATCCATTTCCTGGATAAGGATGACACCTTTCCAAAGTTAGGGATTAGGTATTGGACCCTTCATCCTCTCTTCCCTTCTCCTGCTGTCTCCTTCCCCATGCACAAAAATTTTGAAACCTTCAGCACAGGACTGCACAGTACCTGAGGCAAACCAAGAGTGTGGCTGAGCTCACGGGCCCAGTGAGACCCAGTGGTGAGGGTCTCACCCTTCCTCCCTGGGGGGAGGTACACTGGGCCAGCCGTGGCAGTGTCTGTATCCCAGGACTGACCCTCTGAGGACTCACTGCTCCCTAGGATCCATCAATCCTTGGCTTGGCCCCACATACCACACCTCAGCCTCAAAACCCCTGCTCAGGGGCCTAGGAGAGAATTTCCCAACAGTGCTGCCTGCAGTGGAAGCCTTGGGTGCCTCTGCAGCACTGCTCCAGGTCCTCCCTGCCCCTCTTCCCCTCAGTGTCCCTTGCCAGGCACAGAGCTCAAGTCTGAGTCATGATTGGGCCCACAGTGGGCTCAGGAACACAGCACTGCTCCTGTCAGCAGTTTCCGGCATTCTCTTTTACACTGAATTCTGAGCTTCAGAACCACTCCCTGTCTACTCCCTCCCAGTGCTGCAAGGCCGGGCCCTATGGCCTGGAGTGCAGCCACCCCTGACCAGGTTCCCTGCCCTGGGCTTGAAGATTCCCAATTCCTCCTCTTAAGCTCCCACCCCAGCCCAGTGGGTGCCTCCACGGCTCACCATTTATTCATTCATTCATTCTTTCCCAACTAGTCTCAATACCCTGTTTTATTTCCCTCATGGGCACTTAGATTCCCTGAACTTGTCTTTTGTGTATATTTACTCCTACCAGGACTGTCTCCCCAACTATAATGTAAGCCCTATGGCAGTAGGGACCTTGTCTGTCTTGGTCACTGCTGTATATTGAGCTGTACTGGTGCTCCATAATTGTTGGTTGATAATTGACTGGCTAAATTATGTTAATGTTTGTTGTGCAAGCACCGTGGTGCAGGCACCTTGCTAGGTGAGAGGAAATGCAGTCAAATGAGTCCCCTTGGGTAGGTAGTTCACAGCAGGAACACAAGTAAGGTGCCATCACCCCATGTGATGAGCTATAATGAAGGCACCACATGACCTAGTGCTGAGAGGCAGACAAGACACTTGATGGAGCCCCAAGTCAGGGCTCCTGCTCACCGACAGCTCCCGCTCCCGCTCGCTTCCTCTAGGAAGCCTACCCCCATCCCCAGACAGGGTAGCTCCTCATCAGGTGCTCACCCACCACCACATGTAAGGGCAGAGCATTTGACAGAGTTGTACTTCTACATTTGCTTATATGATAATTTCCATCATTCAGAAAGTTTAATTAAACAGCCCAGGGCTAGCTTGTATGCTCCGTGACACAGAGACTGTGTCTGTGCTCTGCTTACTGCCTTAGCCCCTGCCCTAGCGCGGATCAGGCACAGAGGGCCCTCAGTCGCTATTTGTCGGACGGATGAATGGCACAGGGAAAGGGTGATGGCCACGTCCTCCCCAAAAAGAGCAGTTCCTCTTTACTCCCCTAGAGGAGCACGTCCTTCATCCCCTGTGTTCATCTACCAGCGACTGTATCCCATCCTTCCCCAGGACCCCACATCTCACTTTGCTCCATGGCTTCTGTTTTTCATCTGACATAGAACGTCAGGGCTTCTGCCTTTTGGTCCACTCACATATATACCCAAAACCGAATGTGATGGTGCCCCCTGCAGTTGGGCAGCAGCCTTGCCAGGCAGCAAGCTTCTTCGCTACGTTCCCACCTCCACCAGTGCTCTGGGCAATTTTTAGCCAACATGTCATCATCATCACCAGTCACCATGCAGTGCCTGGCCCCTGTCACAGAGGCTTCAGTTCTGGCTGGCTCAGGAAGTTTTTCCAGCTTTTCAGGACCATTTCTTGGTTGCTCTTCCTTCAACTCTTCCCCAAGAGATGCCAACCTGAGTCAGCACCAACCACACCCTGGGAGAGTTAGAATGGTTTTATGGGGACTTTCCCTTTGGGGCCCTTCTGTCTTTTAGGGCAGCTTTGGGAACCTACCCTCCCTTTTCACTGGCTAACCCATTCCGTCTTATTCTTCAGCCAGGAAGTGTACTACACACACATGGCTACCCCCATGGGCCGTCAAGGAATTTCTCCAGCCTGACTCAGAAGGAACTGGGAACAGGGAGAAGAAAAAGAATTCAAACCAAGTGTCCAAGGAATGGGCAGTGTGGGGGGAGGGGCAGTGGAGAGGATCTTGTTGGGCTCTGAGTTACTCTAGTCCCCTGGTCCATCCCAGGGATCAGAATGTTTCAGAACTTCAGAGTGGAGAGACTCTGGTCTCTGAATGTCCACTACTACATTCTCACAAAGTGGTTGACCATCACATGCTTGATTACCTCTCACACTGGTGAGCTCACCACCTCTCACTGAGGCCCATTCTACCTTTGGGCAGCTTTAATTATTAGAAAGTCCTTTCCTCATAAAGAATCTATATCCATTCTCTGGTCTTTGTTCTTTGCTCTCAAGATACACAGAATCAATTAGGTTTCTATTCCAGGAGTTGGAAGACCATTATAATCTGTCCCTTGAGTCTTCTCTCCCAGTTCAATATCTTGATGCCCTCCCTCCGGTCATGGGCTCCTCTTAGCATCCTCACTTCTACCTCTGGACTCTACAGTTTGTCTCTGTCCTTCTCAAAATGGGCCACACACTCCTAACAGGGTTTGACTCTCACAGAGTCTGGGCCTATAAGCCCCATTGTTCTGGGTACTAAAGCTCTCATAGTGCATCCCAAAGTCATGGTAGTGCTTTTGGCAAGCAGATCACAATCAACTCTTTCCAATCCCACATCAAACAGAGTCTTCCTGTCTTCATATACTACTGTTCTTCCACCCCTCACATATCTTACTCCTGTGCAGCTGATTATCTGAAGACCAAAGAACCAGACTGTAATCCTGTCCCTATTCGATACCACGTGATAAATCTGGCCCAACAATCTTGCCAGATGCCATCATCCAGTATTCCTCCCAGTTACGTGCCAGTGACCTTTGATTATGAGAGTGGCATCTGTGCTCATCCCACGTCACTGAAAAAGTGCCATCACTAGGGACCTCCCTCAGGGTTGACAAAGACACATTAATTCATATTATCTGGTGATGGATATCCTATCCATTACAACTATATCTACTATCCTATCACCCCACCCACAGTTCACTGTTTCGTTGTTCAACATATCCTATGATAGAACTGGTAGGTGCAAAAGCACTAAGACAGTCATTTGAAAACCTAGTTTCCAAACCTGGCCCCATCTCCAGAGGCATGACTTCATTGAGTATCTCTGGGCTGCTGGAGACCTGTCAAGCCCTGTCTCGCTCTGATGTTCTGTTCTGTGATGGTCAGAGTTATAAAGAATCAGGAAGCTGGGGCAGAGGACGGTCCCTGTTCCAAGAGATAAGAATCAGGCACTTCTGCTTGTGCCATGGGGAAGCTTCACTCTGCTGTCAATGACACACACCAAGCGCTCAGCACTTCTCTTCCCCTTTCATTTTCTTGACCCCAACTTGTGCTGGAACTCAGACTTCCCTATTTCATTTCCTCTGGGTCCCAAGAAGATCCAGACCATCTGGCCTGAGGTGCCTCCCCTTTCTGGCCCCTTCACAAGGCCAGCATCCATCACCCCCATCCCAGCTTCCCAGAGGTCTCTGGACACCTCCTTCCACCCTCCTCCCACACTCCTGGCCCTGGCTGCGGCTCCAGCAAAGCATGGTGGGTGAGGCAAGCCTGGAGGAAAAGCCAGCAAGAGAGCATCTTCTGGAATCAACCTGAGCATGAGGCCAAGCTTTATCACTTCTGGCCATGCAGCCTTGGGCAGAGCTTCAGTTTCTTGCCGTCATGGCTATAAAGTATTCAGTCATTATAATTTCTCAGAAATTATAGCTTCAAGAGCACAGAAGCTCTCCTCTCTTCATTGTCCATTTCTTCTTTTGCTCTCCACTGAGGCTTCTCTGCCTCGCACCCTCAGCCCTCAGCCCTGCCCTCATTACACTCTCCCAAAGCTTGTTTGTGGGTTCCCTCACCTCCCCTCTCCCCAGAGCACCCATTCTCTGCTGGGGTGTAATTATTACCTGCACACACCTGACACCCACGCTGACCTCTTCTGCCTTGACCTCTCATCCTCTCTCCAGGCAAGGATTTCTTGCTGCCTCAGGACATCTCCACATCAAAACCGAACATGTGAGAAGTAGTTTTCCTCTTTCTGCACAATCCCTCCCTGTGCCCATGTCCTAGGACCTCTGTGGACACCACAAATTCTCAAGTCCTTGGCTTTACAACTCACAAGCCTTCCTCCAAGTTGCTTTCATGCCTGCATCTCAGTCTCACCTGATACCAAATCCTGCCTACTGGTCGTCAAAAATAGTCCTTCGCCATCCCATTCGCAATGCCCACTGCCCACCCACAGCCACAGGGACACTGATGTGGATTCTAGGTTCTGCCAAAATATCCCTGAGGAGAGGGTTTTCTAACCTCCTTCCCCACATTTACCTCCACTGTGTCTCCCATCCTCCACCAAACCTCTTACCCATAGCTGTGTCTGGGAGAGTTTTAAAATAGGAGGATCAGAGCTGTACATTCATGATTTGTGCACTTTCAGTATAATATGCTATGCCTCATTGACAAGTTTTACAGGAAGAATAGAATAAGCATCAAAAGTTAAAGAGAAAACATGTAAACCATTACATATCACCAGATCTAAAACAAGTTCGTCTTAACCTGAGTCTGGGTGAGGTGTCCCTTCCATGGGCCCTCAAGGACCCCTGTCCTCCTACTCCAGCTTATGTGTTTCACCCAAGAGACCTGCTCTGTCCAATACTAACCACTAGCCCCGTGCACTTATTTACATTTAAATTAGGCCAGGGCAGTGGCTCACAACTATAGTCACAGCACTTTGGGAGGCTGAGGCAGGATGACTGCTTCGAGGCCAGGAGTTGGAGTCCAGCCTGGGCAATATAGAAAGACCCTATGTCTAAAAATTTTTTTTTAATTCGCCAGGCATGGGATAATTTTTAAAAACTGGCTGCGTGTGTGCCTGTAGTTCTAGCTACTTGGAAGCCTGAGGCAGAAGGATCAGTTGAGCCCAGGAGTTGGAGGCTGCAGAGAGATATGATTGCACCACTGTACTCCAGCCTGGGCAACAGAGAAAGACCCTGTGGCTGGAGTGCAGTGGCACAACCTCTGCTCACTGCAACCTCTGCCTCTTGGGCTCAAGCAATTCTTGGCCTCAGCCTCCAGTGTAGCCGGGACTACAGGCACACACCACCTGGCTAATTTTTGTATTTTTAGTTGAGACGGGGTTTCACCATGTTGGCCAGGCTAGTCTCGAATTCCTGACATCAAGTGATCCGCTCACCTTGGGCTCCCAAAGTGCTGGGATTACAGCACTACAGCTGGCACCTGGCCAAAAAAAAAAAGTTAATTAAAATAAAACTAAACTAAATATTCAGTTCCTAAATTGCACTAGCCACATTTCAAGTGCTTAGTAGTTCCATGAGGCTACTGTCAACTGTGTTGGAAAGCACAGACACCAAACATGTCCATTATCCCAGAAAGTTCTATTGGACAGTGCTACACCTCACCATAAGCTCTGGAAGATAGAGACTTACTTGTCTTTCTGGTCCAGTACTGGATCCCTTGCACCCGACATGCTGTGAGGCCCAGCACAGATGCTGAACATCAAAGAAGTGAATGAATGCGCACACTGCCGCACACCGCACATGGCCCAGTGGGAGCTCCATGACCTTTCTCCCACTTGCTTCCCCTGCCTCCAGACCATGGCTTCTAGCCAAGCGTTGACCCAAGGTCCTAACCCAGGGCTCATGGCCCCTTCCCTCCCTCTGAACTATCTCTGATCTGTGACAGGCTTAGGGTCCTGGAGCCATTATATGTGAGTATGTGTGTGTGCTTGTGTGTACGTATGTTGGGAGCAGGAGTAGAGAATGAATTGGCAGGGGTGAAAAATTGTCAGGGTTCCAGGTCTCAAGAAGCTCAAGTTCAGGCCTCTGGCAATGGTCACTCCCACTTATGCAGCTGACTGGATTCTCAATCTCCCAGATGTGTGACTTTGGACAAGAAACTAACCTCTGTGAACCCACTGTATTCCCTGCTGCTTCACTGTAAAATATGGATAATAATATCTACTTCATATAGGTAGTGAGTGCAGTAAATAAGATGTCTGGGGCTCTGTTGATACTCAATTATTGTTTTTTTCTTTCTATACATAGAGGGCAGTACAATCTCTCCTTCAAACATCATTTAGATTGTGGCTCTCAGACACCTGCATGGTTCCCACTTATCCCACATAGGAGGCCAAATATAACTCCTGACAGCTGCTTTTGCCTTCAAGCAAGAGGCTTGTCATCAGTTCCATTGCCCTTATCTCCAAAGGCACCTGGTTCAGCCTCTCTCTGCCAGCCAGCTACGCTTGTTTGGCTTTCTCTCCCTCACCTTCACGTCATATTACATACCTGAAATACCATTCCTGCCTGCTCTTTCCAAAACCCAGGCCCTGCCTTCCCTGATGCAGAGTTTTTCGTGAGACTCACTTCCTCTCTTAAGCCTGCTTGACTCAACCTTCTCAGTTTCAAGATTGCTAATCACTAGAAAATATTTCTTCCCTATCTCAGCCTCCAACCACCCCCTTTCCTCCTCCCTTAGTGACTATGAAGCAAGGCTGTACCTGGCAAATCTGCACCTGAGGGCATCTGTGTTCCCAGGTGTCTGGTTGCGCCTGTGAGTGTGTGCAGAGCAGGAAGCAAGAGAAGGTGATGACCAACAACTAAAAAAGGCTGGTGGTGAGGTGGAAGGGCTGCCCCAGACTAGATACAGGTCCCATTTGGCCACTTATTACATGATGGCCCTCAACAAGTTACTTAATCTTTCTGAGCCTCAGTTTACTATTACTATACTGAGCCCTTACTTAGGACAGACACTAGTCTAAGTACTTTACATAGATTCTTTTATTTCAGCTTAACTTCAACAGATTAACTTCAACTGCAGCAGGTAGATAATATTATTTTTCCTATGTTAATGTTGAAGAAAGAAACACAGAGGAAGCTCAACACAGAAGTTGAGTAACTTGCCCCAGGTCACCCTGGGACAAGTAAGTGGCAAAGCTAGGATTTGTAGCCAGGCAGTTTGGCTCCAGCATCCACGTTCTTAATTACTCTGCTAACTACCTCCTACCTGTAATTCTGTGTATGTGCACATACTTCATCTATATGCAAAGCTCCCATCATAGTGGCTGGCACAAAGAGAACCAATAAATGGTTTAACTCTTTCCTCACTGGGACTGCAAATACACAAGGATAGAGAAAAAAAAGTCTCTTTTCCTCTGTAATTTGTTATAGGAGCTAGGGAAGAACAAGTATATAATGGGCCCTTTACATACATTTCTAGGGGCTGAGAAAGGTGTGAAAGATATATAAAGATTTAAAGCACTGGCTGGGCATGTGACTCATGCCAGTAATCACAGCACTTTGGGAAGCTGAGGCAGGCCGATAACCTGAGGTCAGGAGTCTGAGATCAGCCTGGCCAATGTGGTGAAACCCCCTCTCTACTAAGAATACAGAAACTAGCTGGGTGTGGTGGCACACGACTGTAGTCCCAGCTACTTGGGAGGATGAGGCAAGAGAATCACTTGAACCCGGGAGGCAGAGGTTGCAGTGAGCCGAGATCGCGCCACTGCCCTCTTGGCGTGGGTGACAGAGTGAGACCCTGTCTCAAAAAAAAAAAAAAAAAGATTTAAAGCCCTACCTTCTAAACCAGGTGTGAGTTAGAAACACACATACGCCACATGGACACAATATTCACAAAGACATCACACATGTACACATGAGGTACACACACACTCAGTAGCCACCTTGAACCCCATGAAGACTCCACCAGAAAACCTTCCTGAGCTGCTCCAGGCCATGCAGAGCTCTCCTATTCCTGAATGCCAACAGAACTCATTGTTAGGCCCGACCAAGCCAGCCCTCACTATGTGATATTTTGTTCGTTCATTCAAATTACTGCTGAATACCTACTGAGAATTAGGACCAGGTATCAAAGAGGCAACATCAAAAAAGTATGGTTCTGGTCCTCCAGGAACTTTCAGTATGATAGAAGATACTGGCACACAAACTGAGACTTCCGGGGAAAGATGACTTACAGTAGGCACAGGGGGAAAAAAGCACTGCCTTTGAAAATACATACGAAGGTCTATCGGACGAGGGCATTTTAGGGAACTTCCTGAGGTGCCACTTAAGTATTTTTTCTTTGTTCTGTGGAGTTCAAAAAGTTAAATCTTAGAGATAAACAGGAGTTACTGTGGCAAAGGAGGGGCGCAGAGAAAGGAGACTGAAGAAGAGGGAAGAGGCTAACATTTAGGGAACTGCATGTATTTCTGTAGGCTGTCATGCAGAGTTTTTAGCAGGGTCAGCGGGACGTATGGCCAGAGAGTAGGCAGAGCCCAAATGCCAAAAGATCTGATGTGCTAAGCTGAGAGGTTACAATTCTGTCCTGAAAAGGAGACACTCAGGGCTTTTAGGCAGAGAGATGACATCAAATCTGCGTTTTAGAAAGATTGGTTCAGCAGCACAGAGGAGGACTGGTAACAGAAGGGACGAGGTAGCAGACATTGAAAAGACTTTCAACAGTCTGGAAAAGAAATTTGTAGTTTGAACTCTTAGAGGCAGTGGGAATAGAGAGTATTTAAGCGAGTTTAAGAAGTGGGGAGGAAATAGTGTCATTCGCTACAATAGAAAACATAAAGGCCAATGTTTAGACAGGATGGATGAGAAACAATTTATACTTTTTGGCTTTTGAAGTTTGAGGTGTCTCTGGAACACGCAGGTGATATCCAATAGGTGTTTGAATATGTATGTGCATGTATATTATTTATTGTTATTTAAGCTTCCAAGACATCTGGGCTGGAGATATAATTTTGGGCGTCATCAACTTATAGGTAGTAATTAAAACAATGAGTGTGGATGATGTCACCCAGAGAAAGTGTGATGCCAGATTTGTGGGCCACAACAGAGAGCTCTGCAGAACTCCAACTCTAAGCAGTTGAAGGCTTAGTTTTAAACATTCTCCCAGGAACAGTGTATGCAGTGGAAAAGCGGTGAGGAAAGGGCCCTGGAGATCACCACATTTAGGGGAGGAGGTGAACAGATGAGGAGAGCCAGAGGTGCGGGAAGAGAAGCCAGAATGGGAGTGCCAAGTGTAAAGAAGTGGGTAGGGTCAAATGCTTCAGAGGTTAGAGAAAATGACAGGGAGTTCAACTCCACCTGTTAGATTTAACTTCTAGAAGGTTGTCAGTGTGGCCAGGGTAAGGTCAGTGGAGTAGTGAAGGTGTGGGTTTCCAGCTATTGGAAAACCTCTTCCACTAACTACACTGCACTTTGAGTTACCAACCAGCATGGTCCGCCCCCATTTCACACGCACGCTACAGTCGCACGAGCGCGCTTGCACACACCAGGTGGCTAATAGGTACTCAGCGTGCCTTGACACCGAGCGCAGAGCCCCCGCGCACGCGCCTCCGAGCCGCCTCCTCCGCCGCAGGCCCTTCCCCAAGCCTGCAGAGGGCGCTGCGTTTCGGTGCGCTGGGACGCGGCGCCGCTCTAGCCAGCTCCTGGGCTCTGTAGCGGGCGCCGCAGCTGTGCGTCCCCCGCGCCTCCTCCCAGCGCAGGTGGGTCCGCCCGCGGGGGGCGGGGGTGCCCGGGAGCCGGGGGACGGGCGGGTAGCGGCAACCTTTGGGGCGCAGAGTGGTCCCCATCGCCCAGATGTCCCGGCTGGTGCGTTAGCCGTGGCGAATCGAGCTGTGGGAAGGGCCACACGGATGGAAGTCCTAGTCCGGGTATTTGCCTCTTCGTGAATGTGCAACGCCTGTCCCAGGACCTCTTTACACCCTGGGGGTCTCTGCCCAGGCACGCGCGCTGCTTCCGGGACACAGCTGAGGGCGGAGCTAGTGGGGGCGGGGCTACGTGATTGACACCTCTCTCCTCAGACTTCAAAGGCTGCCTCTGGACCCCTTCCCTGTCTTGAACCCTGAGCCGGCACCATGGTGAGAACCCTGAGCCCAGCCCTTCACCTCCGCAGGCCCGTACCCTCACCCCGAGTGGCCATGCCTTGGTTGCCCCGTATGAACCTGGGGCTCCACAGTGTGGGGTTTTTGCAGGTCAGCTCCTGCAAGGCAACCTGCACTCTTCCAACCCGTTCATCCTTGTAGCACGGACGCCTGAAGGTGAAGACGTCAGAAGAGCAGGCAGAGGCCAAAAGGCTAGAGCGAGAGCAGAAGCTGAAGCTATACCAGTCAGCCACCCAAGCCGTATTCCAGAAGGTGGGGCCCTCAGAGGTAGCCCCAACCTCAGGTGGCTCCCTCAGTATAGTACACAGGCCAAGAGCGGGTTCCTAGAGTCAGACAGCCTGGATTCAATTCTGGGTTCTCTCACTTATAACTGTATGACCTTGGACAAGTTGCTGAATCGCTGGGCCTCAGTTTGTTCATCTGTAAAATGGAGCTAATAATTCTACCTACTGCATAAGGCTGTTGTGAAGATTAAATGAGAGAATACTAGTAAAGCCATAAAGCATGGTTCATAGTACCTGTTGTATAGTGTGGGATTCACAGAATATTGGGTGGTTCTATATTTATGTTATTTAGTCCTGTAGTGGGCAAATGGTATGATCTCTGACCCTGCTACCTGTCTTCTCAGCGTCAGGCTGGTGAGCTGGATGAGTCAGTGCTGGAACTGACAAGCCAGATTCTGGGAGCCAACCCTGATTTTGCCACCCTCTGGAACTGCCGACGAGAAGTGCTCCAGCAGCTGGAGACTCAGAAGTGCGTAGGGTCAGGGTCTTAGAAGACTGCCCTGGCCCTGCACCTGCACTGCCTGGGTCCAGGGGTGGAGGAGAAATGTGGCAGCCAGTGGCATAGATGGAGGACAGGAGAGGGCTGGGTGCAGAAAGTGAGGGGTGAGCTGAGGTGGAGTGTAGGAAAGCCCTGACCCTGCTTCCCCTCCGGGTGCAGGTCTCCTGAGGAATTGGCTGCTCTGGTGAAGGCAGAACTGGGCTTCCTGGAGAGCTGCCTGCGGGTGAACCCCAAGTCTTACGGCACGTGGCACCACCGAAGCTGGCTGCTGGGCCGCCTGCCTGAGCCCAGCTGGGCCCGGGAGCTGGAGCTGTGTGCCCGCTTCCTGGAGGTGGATGAGCGGAACTGTACGTTCCTGCAGGCTTTGTCCCCATATTCCTCACCTGCCCACATTCTGGTGCTGGGGCCTCATTAAGGCCCAGAATGGGGAGGGATATCCAGGATGGGTCCACTGAGCTGGCGCTGAAAGGGATGATGGAGCCAATGCCTCCTCCGTGGAGTGCACTGAGGTGTTTCTAGGGGTTCCAGCCAGGTAGCTCCTCTTGCCCTGCTTCTAATATATGCTGTCACCTCTCCCCTCCAGTTCACTGCTGGGACTATCGGCGTTTTGTGGCCTCACAGGCAGCAGTGCCCCCTGCAGAAGAGCTAGCCTTCACTGACAGCCTCATCACCCGAAACTTCTCCAACTACTCCTCCTGGCATTACCGCTCCTGCCTCTTGCCCCAGCTGCACCCCCAGCCAGATTCTGAACCACAGGGACGCCTCCCTGAAGATGTGCTGCTCAAAGGTAAGCAGGGTCAGGGGTGCTCAGGAGGACTCTGCAGTGCTGCCCTTCCAGCCCCTGTGCCTGACCCTGTTCCTGAACCTGTCACTCGGATTTATTGAGCACTTACTTCATGCCTGGCTCCATGGGTGCCTAAGACTCAGTCCCTGGCTGCAGGGAGCTCAAGCGTCTGATGGGGAAGATAAAACTGACATACGCAGCCCCTGTGCAAGGACAGCATATAAGTGAGACTAGGGGCTGGAAGTACTCCAAGGAGAGGGTAGGGTGTTGAAGTGGCCAGGAGCCTACCATTGGCCTGACCACAGCCCATGCCTCCTGGAACCCCACAGAGCTGGAGCTGGTGCAGAATGCCTTCTTCACTGACCCCAATGATCAGAGTGCCTGGTTCTATCACCGTTGGCTCCTAGGCCGAGGTGAGCAATGAGGAAAGGGGCTGGGTATTTAGGGCTTGGTAGGAGTGGGAGAGGGTTTAGGATCTGATGCTGTGTTTCCCCGCAGCTGACCCCCAGGATGCACTGCGCTGCCTGCATGTGAGCCGGGACGAGGCCTGTCTGACTGTCTCCTTCTCTCGGCCCCTCCTAGTGAGTCCTGCAGCTTTTGTCAAGAGCCACTGTAGGATTGTGGGCCTGTTGCTGTTGGGGCTGAAGTCTCTCTTTGTCCCTTGTATCAGGTAGGCTCCAGAACGGAGACCTTGCTGCTCATGGTTGATGATTCTCCCCTGATTGTGGAGTGGAGGACCCCAGATGGCAGGAACCGGCCCAACCATGTCTGGGTATCCCAGGATTGGTAGGGCAGAAGTGGGGGTCTGGGGCAGGGCTGGGTGGGAGAGTCAAAAAAGTGGTTATTAGGCCCCGGCATTTCCTTGACCCAGCACTCCCAGCTCTGTGACCTGCCTGCCGCCTCCCTCAACGACCAGTCGCCCCAACACACGTTTCGCGTCATTTGGACAGAAGGTGATGTCCAGAAAGAATGCGTGCTTTTAAAAGGTGATGGAACTTGCAGCCTCCACCCCTTGCAGCAGCCCCCATCCGTTTCTTCCTCTTGTGGGTGCACCCCACAACCACCTACTCTTTCCCCAGGCCGCCAGGAGGGCTGGTGTCGGGACTCCACCACAGAAGAGCAGCTATTCAGGTGGTGACAGGGAAGCACAAAACAAGGAGAGGGGCTCTGGGCAGCAGGCAGCTAGGGCAGGAGCCGGAGCCTCGGGGAGATGTTTCAGGGTAGATTCTGGGGATTTGATCAGTACTGCAGGGCTGCCGGCCTCAACACCTCCCCACCCTGCCCACCCTCAGGTGTGAGCTGTCAGTGGAAAAGTCTACAGTGCTACAGTCTGAACTGGAATCCTGTAAGGAGCTGCAGGAGCTGGAGCCTGAGAATAAATGTGAGGCCCCATTCTGTGAGAGCCTGCTCCCAGAGCCCACTGAGGAAGCCCCTTTCCGGTGTGGCCCTGAGAGGAAAGCAGGAGGGCTTCAGGCGGATGGGAGCAGAGGAGGATCCAGGAGAAAGCCTCCTTTTCTCCGCCCTCTCCTCAGGGTGCCTCCTTACCATCATCCTGCTGATGCGGGCGCTGGACCCCCTGCTGTATGAGAAGGAAACCCTGCAGTACTTCCAGACCCTGAAGGCAAGTTGTGCCTGCAGAACAGGCCAGGGGGAGGCCCAGCAGGCAGGAGGCAGGCAGCTGACATGCATGCCCTGCCCGCCCCGTCCACTCCAGGCCGTGGACCCCATGCGGGCAGCATATCTGGATGACCTGCGCAGCAAGTTCTTGCTGGAGAATAGCGTGCTCAAGATGGAATATGCTGAGGTGCGCGTGCTACACCTGGCTCACAAGGTATGGGCTGCCGCACGCGCCTTCCCCTGGCCCTCATCCTGCTGGCCTCCCCACATCCCTGATGTCGCCCCAGTCTCAGATGCTTTGGTGGACTTCCTCCCAATCAAGAGGGAGTTCATTCCTTCCTCCCAGCTTGCCCCTCTTCCAGCCTTGCTTTCTGTCACTCAGCCCATTTTTCTTTTTGTCACTCTTTCAAATCCTGAGTCACCAGGACCTCCTTGTGCTGCTCCTTCCCCAGTCTGCTCATAGCTTCATCTTCCTTCACAGTGACCCCTACCCCACCCCTCCTACACATTCCAGCACGTCTGACCATGGAGCAACCCCCAATACCTGAAAGCCAAATAGTTTCCAGAGATTCCTGAGAAGTTGTCCAGGCTCCACTTTTCCTAGTCCTTCCCAACACATCAGTTTCATCACGTCACTACAAGGCACCTCCGTTCCTGCCAAAGTCATCTCCTGCCTCATCAGAATCCAGTCCCTGTGGTGTCTTTGTTTGCCCAGCACCCTCCACTGGCCCCTGCACCCCCAAGCTCCAGGCCTCCTCCTTCTTGCCCACTCCACTGGTCACTCCACTCACAGCACTCACTGTCTGTCCCACGTCCATGACATGTAGCATGTACTACTGTGGGCTATAAGGTCAACTTCCCACCTGCTCCCATCCTCTCCTTGGCTGGGGTTCCCAAAGGGCTTGTGGGGCACAGAGGGCATGTGCCTAATAAACACTGGCTGAGGACCCTCTCCCAGGTCTCCTAGGAAACCCATCACTTCCTTCCTCCCCTCGCCTCCAGGATCTGACAGTGCTCTGCCATCTGGAGCAGCTGCTCTTAGTCACCCATCTTGACCTGTCACACAATCGTCTCCGAACCCTGCCACCTGCCCTGGCTGCCCTGCGCTGCCTTGAGGTAAAGTACCCATGTCTCCATTGCTGTTGTGGGTGGTTCTTTTCCCCTTCTTCTACCTCAGAAGCCTGTCTTACAAAGAGATGTCCAGGACCTTCTGCCCCTAACAGGTGACTGCATGCCTTCTGCTTCCGTCACTCAGCCTGACCCTGTGAGCCCCTCTGTGTGCTGTGGGCCCATCAGCCTGAGCTCCTTAGTTGCTGAACCATCCCTGGCTGACAGCGCCTGCCCTGCCTTGTGTCTTCCTGCCCCCAGGTGCTGCAGGCCAGCGATAATGCCATAGAGTCCCTGGATGGCATCACCAACCTACCCCGGCTACAGGAGCTGCTATTGTGCAACAACCGTATCCTTCCTTCTGGGTGCCTTTCAGACAGTGGGTAAGGTGAAGTGCCACCCTGGGAGGGACAGACAGCAGGCAGGGTATGTGCCACCCTCTGGCAAGGCAGGAGACAGGGACTCTGTAGTGTGAGTTGAATGGGGAGAGCCTGAGGCTTTTGGGCTATCACTGACTTGCACTGGTGGAGTTTTGCAGAGTGTAAGTGACTTCTTCAAGTCAGAGTTCACAAATGGGCAGCCTGCAGATGTTCTTCAGGACCATGTAGTTTTTTAAAAATCAGGAAGTTTCATACTTAAAATAAAAATCTAGAGTTCTGATTCCTCTCTTAAAAATTGGAAGATAGAGCAACCTTTCACTAGTATTTGCACACAGCAGCCCTGGATCATTGCTGAATAGTAAATGTCTCTTTGGACCAGGCTAGATTTCCACCTTACCATCCCCTCCACCACTCCTCTCATACTATACCAGCCTGCATGGGGTGTTGTGGCTCATTCTTTTCTGGCTAACCCTGTGTGCAGGTGTTTGCAGTCCCTGCCTAGAGCCTGACTCCCTGCAGGGAGCATATGAGATGCCCATCAAACATACTCCCAGGCAGCAGTCCCCAGCTCTTGGGGGCACACAGGAGCAGATGGATTGGGAGGAACCTGCCAAGCTTTCCTTGACTCTCCTGCACAAGGCCTCCAGCAGCCTGCAGCACTCCAGCCTCTTGCCTCCTGCCCCAGGATGGTCCTCCTCAACCTGCAGGGTAATCCGCTATGCCAAGCAGTGGGCATCTTGGAGCACCTGGCTGAACTGCTGCCTTCAGTGAGCACCATCCTCACCTAAGAGGCCCTGCCCTCTCCCCTTGCCCTCTAACTTATTGGGACTGAATAAAGAATGGAGAGGCCTCCTCAGGCTACCAAGCTGTTATTGTGGCTACCACTTCACCATTGCCTTCTTTGCTACAGCCATTTATTTTGGCCTTGGTTGCCCCATATGAACCTGGGGCTCCACAGTGTGGGGTTTCTGCAGGTCAAAAATTTTGGGAAAAGAAAGGGAAGAGACGTGGGGAGACGTGGGGTGTTCCTGGCCCATTCTTTCTGCACCATCCTGCTGTTTCCTCTCAGGGACAGCCAAGACCTCAGTGTTTGGGTCAGAATTCAGGGTGAGGGCTGAGCTTGAGTTTATCTTCTGGTTTGGGGTGGGAGCTGAGGCTGGGTCTAGATTCCAAGCAGGAATAGAGCTTGGGATCAGGTTCTGGTTCTGGCTGAGTTGCAGAGCAGCTGTGAGTTTCTCCAGGTGGAAGCATCATAACAAGTTTTTCCCATGACCCCTGCACCTTTCAGATGTCCTCTCTGCCCTGGCCCCCATTCACCACAGCCGGGGAGGCTCGGGGGCTTTGTGTTCCCAGGAGTGGGCCAGGGTGCCCTTGTTCCACCCTGCCTTAACAACAGTATCAGTCCCCGTGAGTAGCATTCTACGGTTGAAGTACTCTTAAGCATACTTGATAACTTTTGATCCTCACAGCCTTTCAGGGATGAGATGATTAGGCCCAGTGTACTGATGAGGAAACTGCTGTTGAGACTTGCCCAAGGTTGCTGAGCAAATCAGCACTGAAACCAAAGTTGTCTCTACCCTTGCTCTATTACTCTAGACTCATATTCTTGCTTCTGTATTGCTAAGGAATGATTGGGCAGCAGCCTGGCCTTGGCTCCTTCAAGTCCTGAGCTGAGTGTCTACTCCCATGGTGTCCCCCAACACATACCATGTACACACCTTGTCCTAACCTAGAGAGGCCTGAGTGTTGGTGGGGGGAGGGGACTGGCTCAGGGGCTAGGGCACTAACTCAAATCTGGCTGGGTGGGGAGAGAAAGACTGATTAAAGCTAGAGAGAGTGTGACAAAGGCATCTTCCTGGTTGTCTGGGATCCACCTGGGCCCACATGTGCTCACACACATCCGGACAATCAGGGCCCTGCCCCTTCCCGTATCTGCAGTGATGCACAAACACCCAGGCCCAGCACAAAGCCCTCTGGCTGACCTGCCTGGAAGTTTGATTTCCAATGGTGTGCGAACTGAGGGTGTTGGAGGTGGGGCAGACCTGTTCCCCCCCACCTCCCTCTGGGCAGGTTCTGGTGCTTGAAGCTGGACAAGAAAAGGCAGTGTGGGTGTGGAGGGCTCCCTGCCAGTTCCTGGGGCCTCTTTGTCCCCAGTCCCCACGGCACCTCCCTGCCTGATGCATCACCAAACAGCCCCTCCTGGATTCTGCTTCCTTGTATCTTTTTATCAACCTATTTTCACTGTCTTCTGCTCGGCGGCCCGTGGGCAGAGCTGGGATACCAATGGGAAGGAAGGAAAGAAGGAAGAAGCCCCTGGCTGATGGGCCCAAGAACAAGACCCAAGGAGAGCCTCCCTGAAGATGCACAGCCTCCTCCTCTCTGCCCTGGGATTGCCTTGGTGCCACCCTTGGTGTTTCCCCGGTTCCGGGGTGGAGTTAGGATGCGCACAGGACAGGGGCCTGAGCCGGTTGGTCTGGATTCCCAGGAAGAATTCCAGGTTGGAAAAAGGAATCCTCAAGTCCAGCTGAGCAGAGACTCCTCGCAGTGAGAGAAGGGGGTAATCTGCACCCCTGGAAGGGGGACTCAGTTCCCACCCAAGCCTAAGTGGAAAGACCTGAGCTACCCCCAAGCCCCAAGGCTACAGCGGGGGTGGGAGCATAAAGAGATTGCTCCTACTCTGATCCCCCTAATCCAAAACTTGGGGGGCAGCTCACTCATGCCTGGGGCCGTAAAGCAGCTGAGAAAGAAGGGACAGACTTGGGGGTTGGGGAAGTCAGAATATCTGGTAGAGCCAGCAGGTCAGGGGTTAGCTGGTGGAGCCAGTCTGCAGCCTGGGATTCTGGGACCTCCCTGGACAGGATGAGTTCCAGGACCAGGCCCCTGGGCCAGTTTCACAGGGCTGAGCCTGGACTGGGCTGTGCGGAGCTCGGCAGCAGGAGCCTGTGAGAGCCAAGGTAGGCAGCCTGTGCATGGGACCAGAAGGTCGGCCAGACAGGGCTGTGGGTGGAAGGGCCTGCCTGCCCCACTGTCCTTGCAGCTTCTTCATTCGGGAGAAGGGGCTCCTCACATGCCCAGTCTGGTAGTTATCAGCCTGGTGCCAGCCATCACACCCTGGCGGATCCCACTAAAGCCCAGCCTAAGCCAGACAGACCTCACCCCTGTTCGCTCTCTAGCATCTTCTCCCTGTTCCCCGCCCAGAGGCCCGGCCTCTTCCCTCCGCCCCCCACCCCACAGCAGTTTGGCCCCTCCCTCTCACATAAGTCACCTACCAGGCCTGTCCCGGCAGCATCCAGTCTGTGGGTCCCGTCCCATCCATCCTGACCTGTTCCATCTTGACCTCAGGACCCAGCGCTGCGGTTACCAACACTGCTGCCAGGTGAGGGACTCCCATGGGCAGCAAGGTGCTGAACCCAGGTGGCCCACCTTATCGGGGGCCATGCTGGGATCCAGCAAGGTGGGGTATGGGCCAGCTGTGTACCTGTCTGCCCCAGCCAGGCTGTTCCCCAACACCAAGACTCTGCTTTCCCTGGACTGGGCACAGGCTCCAGGCACCTGCCATGCCCTACCCCTCCTGGCAGCTCCAAATGGAGTCTTCCCAGACTTGGGAATGCCAAGGACCCCAGGCCCCGGGGCCCCATCTGTCTTCTGAGAAGCCTTGAGTTGGGGGATTTCTGCTAAGAAATGAGTCCTAGAGGCTGTGAGCGTTGTGCACCTCTACCTCTAAACTGTGGAGCCAGCAGGTGGAGGGACCAGGCCCAGGGATGCTGGAGCACTCTAATGTGTGTGCAGCTGTATCTGGAGGCTGTGATAAGCGTCCATACAGGGAGCTGTGCATTTCCTGGGACAGATCCTTGAGTGGGTTTCTCCACTGGGGAGTTTTTGGATGTGGTTTGGTGGGGTTGAGGGGAAGGCTTTTCTCTGCAATGTGATAAGCTTGTCTGTGTCTGAATGGTCTTCAGGGAAGGTCTCTGGATGTGTCTGGGGAATCTCTGGGCCATGGTGGGACTGTCTCGGTCATTGGGCTGGGACTGAATCATCTGCCTGGATGGAAGGTTTCTGGGTTGGCCGGCTGGGACTACATGGGTTAAGAAGCCACCCCTGCCTCTTCCTAACAGGCATGATGGACGGGCCACGTTCCGACGTGGGCCGTTGGGGTGGGAACCCCTGGCAGCCCCCTACCACGCCTTCGCCAGAGCCAGAGCCAGAGCCAGAGAGACGCTCTCGCAGAGGAGGCCGTTCCTTCTGGGCTCGCTGTTGTGGCTGCTGTTCATGCCGAAATGCAGCAGATGATGACTGGGGACCTGAACCCTCTGACTCCAGGGATCGAGGGTCCAGGTCTGGGACCCGAAGGCCTGGCTCCCGGGGCTCAGACTCCCGCCGGCCTATCTCCTGGGGCAGTGGTGTCAATGCAGCTGGAGATGGCACCATCCGAGGTGAGACCAGTCTGTCTTCCTCAGCTGAGAGCGGAAAGGCTTTAATGGGACCAGAGACTCATTCTGGCATTTCTGGGGGGATCGGAGACTAATGATGAGGGCCTGGGTTCCCATGGGGCTTCATTGACCCGAAGCTGTGCCCTTGCAGAGGGGATGCTAGTAGTGACCGGTGTGGACTTGATGAGCTCGCGCTCAGACCAGAACCGCCGAGAGCACCACACAGACGAGTATGAGTACGACGAGCTGATAGTGCGCCGCGGGCAGCCTTTCCATGTGCTCCTCGTCCTGTCCCGGACCTATGAATCCTCTGATCGCATCACCCTTGAGTTACTCATCGGTCAGTGGGGCCTGGAGTGGGAAGGCCCTATATTTGGTGGGGAGAGGCTGGCATTAGGGTCAGAGAGGTCTTTAGGCTCCTCCCTGCCCTACTCTTCACCTCTGCCAGATAAGGCAGGTGCAAGTGTGTGGGTGTGCCCCAGGGGGCGTGTCTCAGAGAGGGTCTTGGTGTTTCCATGTTTTCCAAGCCCACCCTCCTCAAGCCTCCTGGGGCATCTGTCTCAGAGTACTCCTCTTCAGGGCCTGCCTCGCTGCCTTCTTCGGCATTGCTGCTCTGTCCTTTCGGCGTCTGTTCTCTTTCCCCAGGATGTGGCTGTTTCTCTTCTCTCTCTTTCTCTCTCCCTCTCTCCTTTGACGCCCCCCATCTCTGCCAATTTTCTGTCTCTGTCTCTGTCCCTCTGTCCCCATGACCCAGGGCAGGTGCCTCCCTCACTGCGTTGGTTGGTGGAGCTTGACTTCTCAGGCTGGTGATTATGCTGCTGCCTGGGGCAGGCGACTCCTTTTAGCCTTTGATTAGAGCTTAACCTTGCCCACCTCAGCCTCTAATTTCCCAGGTACCCCTACCACCTCCACCAGGGATGCCCTGGGCTCTGGAAACTGCAGCCCCAGGGAACAGGCAGTGTTGGCCTTCAGGATCTGGACTGCTCTTTCTTTCTTTCTTTCTTTCTTTCTTTTTTTTTTTTTTTTTTTTGAGACAGTCTTGCTCTATTGCTCAAGCTGGAGTCCAGTGGTGCAATCTTGGCTCACTGCAACCTCCTCCTCCTGGATTCAAGTGATTCTCCTGCCTCAGCCTTCCAAGTAGCTGGAACTACAGGCACATGCCACCACGCCTGGCTAATTTTTTGTATTTTTAGTAGAGATGGGGTTTCACCATGTTAGCCAGGATGGTCTCGATCTCCTGACCTCATGATCTGCCCGCCTTGGCCTCCCAAAGTGCTGGGATTACAGGCGTGAGCCACTGCACCCAGCCTGGACTGCCCTTTCATATGGGGCAGGTAGATCTGCACCCAGCCAGGATGGATCTGCCCCTCCAGCCCAGGCACTGCAACAGTCAGGCAGGCAGAAGGTGACAAGAGCCCCGGTCTTTCCTCCCCACCTCAGAGTTCAGTGTCAGGGGAACAGGTTTGGGATGTTGGACTAGGGCCCTGCCCTTACATATGGGCAAACATTGGGTGGGGACAGAGCTGCTCTGAGGGAGATTGTCAGAGAATAAGGCTATGGCCCAATGCAGGGACATACACAGTGGCTCATACACATTTTGGGTGGGGCCAGAAGAAGTCCCAGGGTCCATCCCTTCTCCTTAGGGAGGACTCACCAGCTAATTGCCGATTTCATACTCTAGGAAACAACCCTGAGGTGGGCAAGGGCACACATGTGATCATCCCAGTGGACAAGGGGGGCAGTGGCGGCTGGAAGGCCCAGGTGGTGAAGGCCAATGGACAGAATCTGAACCTGCGGGTCCACACCTCTCCCAACGCCATCATCGGCAAGTTTCAGTTCACAGTCCGCACACAATCAGACGCTGGGGAGTTCCAGTTGCCCTTTGACCCCCGCAACGAGATCTACATCCTCTTCAACCCCTGGTGCCCAGGTGAGCGGCTGGGGTCTGGAGCAGAGGGTAGGTGGGAGGGAAGGACAGGGCAGGGCTTCCTGCCCTCCAGTGCAGCAGGGTGCCTAGGTGCCTGACCCTAGGAGAAGCCAGCCTCCCATCATGCAGATGAGAGGACCGAGGCCTGGTGCAGAAAGGTGGCCAGCCCAGGGTCACACAGCCAACCATGCCGCTCCTGGTGAAGGCTCCGGCTACGGTCAATCTCCTCCACCATCTGTCATGCTTCCCCTGTCTTCACGCTGCAGTCCTGTCAGGCTAGGGGCATCCCCACCTTTTCTTCTGTGGACACAAGTCCTGCAGAACTGGCCAAGGAGTAGGCGAGGCCCAGGGAGAGAACTGGAGGGAACCAGTTTTGTGTGTTCTGGGGACACAGAGGACATTGTGTACGTGGACCATGAGGATTGGCGGCAGGAGTATGTGCTTAATGAGTCTGGGAGAATTTACTACGGGACCGAAGCACAGATTGGCGAGCGGACCTGGAACTATGGCCAGGTATGGTGTAGCTGGCCAGGGTCACATGCAACCAGGGGAGCTGGGGTGGATGTGGGGGCTGGGGTATTGGAGCAGAGTGCTGGCCTAGGGTTCGGGCTGTCACATGTGCCCTCTGTCCCTCCTACCAGTTTGACCATGGGGTGCTGGATGCCTGCTTGTACATCCTGGACCGGCGGGGGATGCCATATGGAGGCCGTGGAGACCCAGTCAGTGTCTCCCGGGTCATCTCTGCCATGGTGAGCACCCTCATGTCTCTGAGCCCTGCTGTGTGTCTGCCTGCTCCCTCACCGCACCCCCACCCTCATCCTGCCCTTTCTGGATTCCTCCAGGACCCCCAGCCCTTCCTCTGCCCTTGCAAAGGATAACTCAGGAAGGGGTCTCGCCTCCTCTTCTCTCCCTTGACTGCCCCCTATTCTGCCTTTCCTGGCTCCTGTCCCAGCTTCTGTGGAATGTAGGGCCAAAGCCAAAACTTGGCACGCCCAGGATTCACATTCCTGTGTCAGAACCTGGGTGGGAGGGAGGGGGCAGATGGCTCAGGGAAGGGCTGGGTGGCGCTCAGGCTGATGTCTGGATTATGAGGCATTTAGGGGATGAGGGGTGGTTGCAGGGTCGGGGCTGGGCCAGGGACCACATGGCAGGTCCTGAGCCCCTCCTCCACCTCAGCCCCGTCTCATCCTGTCCTGGGCAGGTGAACTCCCTGGATGACAATGGAGTCCTGATTGGGAACTGGTCTGGTGATTACTCTCGAGGCACCAACCCATCAGCCTGGGTGGGCAGCGTGGAGATCCTGCTTAGCTACCTACGCACCGGCTATTCCGTCCCCTATGGCCAGTGCTGGGTCTTTGCTGGCGTGACCACTACAGGTAGTAGAGGGACTGGGACAGGAGTGGCCTGGGCCCGACAGGGAGAAGGGAGGAAAGCCAGGCTCCACCGTCACCCAGCCCTGCCCAGCTGTGGCTACAGTGCAGGATGAGGCGGGTGGATGATAGGCTGGCCTTAATTATCATTAATTACTGTTAACAACAGAGAGAGGCCTAAGGAAGAGGAGGGAGAAGGGACAGGCAGGAACTGAGCCAGGCAGTTGGCCTAGCTTCCCTGACCCTAAGTGCTTTGTGGCCCAAAGGTCTTCTTACCCCAGTGACCCTGACCCTGGCAGTCCGTGCACAGCATGGCAATCCTAGTTTCCCTTCTCCCCCTGATATTCCTGACACAATACATCACTTGCCCTCAACCCATGCCTTGAACCCCAACCTTGGCTCCTCCACAGTGCTGCGCTGCCTGGGTCTGGCCACCCGTACTGTCACCAACTTCAACTCCGCCCATGACACAGACACATCACTTACCATGGACATCTACTTCGATGAGAATATGAAGCCCCTGGAGCACCTGAACCATGATTCTGTCTGGTGAGCTGGGATGGACTGCCCGTCTCTGCTGAAGAACGATCATCTGAGTCTTGGAGGTGGAGGGTGGGCAGGGCCAGGGCGCTGGGGAAACCCTAGACTCCTGACCCTGGGGCTCAGATCCAGCCCTCCCTCCATGTCCATCCAGGAACTTCCATGTATGGAATGACTGCTGGATGAAGAGGCCCGATCTGCCCTCGGGCTTTGACGGGTGGCAGGTGGTGGATGCCACGCCCCAGGAGACTAGCAGTGGTGAGACAGCCCCCGCCCCCCGACTTCCCACCGTGCCCCTGCTCATCTTCCCCTCCTGAGTAACATAGTCCAGAGCAGGCGTCCCCAAACTACGGCCTGTGGGCTGCATGCGGCCCCCTGAGGCCATTTATCCGGACCCCCGCCGCACTTCAGGAAGGGGCACTTCTTTCATTGGTGGTCAGTGAGAGGAGCACAGTATGTGGCAGCCCTCCAACGGTCTGAGGGACAGTGAACTGACCCCCTGTGTAAAAAGTTTGGGGACGCCTGGTCCAGAGTGTCAGTGCTGGGCTGGGAGAGAGTCAAGCCCTGTAACCCCATGGCTTCTTAAACGGGTTTATCAGCTGAACCACCAGGTGGCCGTTAGTTTTTACCTTTCTATATAACTCTCTATTTGCCTAAATTTTACTTATTTATAATGGCTTATTTTATTAATCATGGTTAATATGGAAGGGAGTTTCAAAATTCAAAAGATGTAGGAGTATTCAGTGAAAGAGAATTTATATTCACTATTCTTACTTGCTTTTTAACTTACATATCCTGGAGATAATTAATTGAAGAACCCTTTAAAGTTATTTTTATAAATAATACATGTTTGGAAGGAAAATAGTATAGAATTGAATAACACAAAATGTAAACATTCCCTATTCTCTCTCAAGAGGTATTTGGGGTTTTTTTTTTTCAAAAATATTTTTTAAGTACATTTCTAGGTTCTACCCCAAACCTGATACATTAGACTTTCCAAGGATAGATGCTAATAATATATATTTTTGAAAGTTCTTCTGGTGATTCTGAAGATCAACCAGATTTGGGACCCACTCCAAAGGGTGGCCAGAGAGGTGGAGTGATCTCCTCTGGGGCACAGGGCGGTAGGTCAGCAACAGAGCAAGTCCAGTCTAACACATACTCTTGCTTTCACCGAGTTCCTTCCTGTCTGTTCCATTGCTCACTGGGAGTTATATATACAGTATCAAAAAAAATCAGCACTTAGATAGGTTCAAAGAAGAAAATAGCCCTTATGACCCAGCCTTAATATATAATCACTGTTGATATAACCCACAGATCTCTTTTCTGTGTCCACATACACGTTTCTGCAGAAATTAGAACTACTGTACACTCTGTTCTCAAACAAACCCCCACCCCTTCCTACTGGGATACTCCAGCCCCAGGCCACCAGGCCTGCCCTGCCAGCTGCCTTCTGTCCAGCCTCTCCTTTACTCACCCCAGGTCAGAGAGCCCTCCCCTACATTACTCCCCTGGCCTCTTCCCAGCGCGCTGCCCCCTGAGCTGTGCAACCCAGTGATGCCTGTGATGCTGAAATGGCCTGGCCCAGACACTGGCAGATCTGAGCTCTGGCCCCCAGCTCTGGGAGGTGGCATAGTGGACATCAGGCAGGGAGCTCAGGGACAGCCAGACAGGGGCTTGGTCCTAGCCTGATCACTTCTCAGATGTGTGCTCTTGGGCTAGGACCTCACACTTTTAGGCTTTGGTGGTTTGGATGCAATTTGGGGATAGTATATGCCATATAGGGTGATTGGGAGGATTAAATGAGAACTCCTGTATCTGAAGGGACCAGCAGCATGCCGGGAGCATAGTAGCTACTCAGAAAGTCTTAGCTCCTTTCATTCTCCCTGCACCGCCTGTCTTGTGGGATCTGGGCATGCACTTCGGCTTGCTGTTTCCCTGTCTTTAAAGGAGTGTGTAGTGTTAGGTGTTGTCTAAGATTCTTTCCTGTTAGCTGGTACTAACTTCCCACTCTGCCCTCCCCTGCCAGGCTTCCTCCTGTCAGCCTGTCTCTTCTAGGCAGCCTCCTGAGTGTGATAAAGGCAGATACTCTATTTCCCACCAGCTCCCCCAAGTAGAGAGGGCAGCAGGTTGCAGAGCTGTGGGTTGTTCCGAGTCTCTCTGGAGTGGTGGTGGCGGTGGCGTCCTTGCGCTCCCAGCCAGCAGGCAGGGCCGCTGTGGACTCTGGGTTGGTTATGATAAAGGATGGGGGGTCCTGTCCTCCGGAGATCACAGATAGTGGACATCCAGTGTCGGCCAGCCATGAAAGAGCATACAGGACTTGGTTATCAGGCAGGCTAGTCCGCACATCTGTACCCGCCCTTGTCCTCCAGCAGAGCAGCCTGGGCTAAGGAACGTGGACTGAGAACCAAATGGAGCCACTCTCTCTTTGTTTTCCATCCCTGTGTTGCACTGGCTGTCAACTGACTTCCAAGTGTTTGGGTGAGGGCCGATGGCCTTGTTCCAGAGGCCACCAGCAGTGGGACCAGGCTTGGGGCCCTGTATGGACCTCACCCAAGGTCCAAAGGTCCATCCTGGCCGTCTCAGATCTCTCGCCTGTGTCCTCACTCCCTAGGCATCTTCTGCTGTGGCCCCTGTTCCGTGGAGTCCATCAAGAATGGCCTGGTCTACATGAAGTATGACACACCTTTCATTTTTGCTGAGGTGAGGGCTGGGCTCCAGGTACTTTCTTGGGCTTCAGTCCTGGGTTCTCTGGTCCCGACTTCACCGCTGACTGACCAGCTGTGCAATCCTGGGCAAGTCACTCATTATACAAGTCAGTTTCCTCACCTGTAAAAGGGGATAATCAAGGCTGCCTTGCTTCCTGTACTCAGGATCAAAAGAGATAATGGGTATGAAACTGCTTCACTAGTCATAAAGTCAGCCAATGAGCGTGAGGGATGACTGTTATTATTACCAAAGTGTGCTGCAAGGAGCCTCCCAGACCAGCTTCTTCCCTGCACTCTGGCCTCATCTGGCTCATCTTAGAAAGTCTCCCCTTGGCTCTGCCAGGAAGCTCCCACCCTTAGGACCATGCCCTGTCCCCCAGATCCGGGGATCAGGGGAAGGAGGCCAGGAGTCAGGCATCCTCAGACTCTCTGGCTCACTCATTCCTGCTCACTCCCAACCCACCCCCCCCCCACCACAGGTGAATAGTGACAAGGTGTACTGGCAGCGGCAGGACGATGGCAGCTTCAAGATTGTGTATGTGGAGGAGAAGGCCATTGGCACACTCATTGTCACCAAGGCCATTGGCTCCAACATGCGGGAGGACATCACCTACCTCTATAAGCATCCAGAAGGTACTATTCCCCCAAGCCAGCCAGCTCTGGGCCCCATGACAAGTGTCCCTGCTGAGTGCTCGCCCATTCAGGTGGGAATTGGAACCTCACCCTTGATCCTCAACCCCCAGGCTCAGACGCGGAGCGGAAGGCAGTAGAGACAGCAGCAGCCCACGGCAGCAAACCCAACGTGTACGCCAACCGGGGCTCAGCTGAGGATGTGGCCATGCAGGTGGAGGCACAGGACGCAGTGATGGGGCAGGATCTGAACGTCTCTGTGATGCTGACCAATCAAAGCAGCAGTCGTCGCACGGTGAAACTGCACCTCTACCTCTCGGTCACCTACTACACTGGTGTCACTGGGACTATCTTCAAGGAGACAAAGAAGGAAGTGGCACTGGCACCGGGGGCCTGTAAGTGCTCCTTACCCAACCCTACCCCCTGGATGGCTGGGCACCTCAGGGCTGTGGAAATGGAGACCCCAGGAGCAGTGGGGAGTCCCTGTGGGAGGCCACGTGCAGGAAAACGGGCCTCAGTGATGCCATGCCTCTTCTCCCCAGCGGACCGTGTGACCATGCCCGTGGCCTACAAGGAATACCGGCCCCACCTTGTGGACCAGGGGGCCATGCTGCTCAACGTCTCAGGCCATGTCAAGGAGAGCGGGCAGGTGCTGGCCAAGCAGCACACCTTCCGTCTGCGCACCCCAGATCTCTCCCTCACGGTGAATGCGTGTTGCCGGGGCGTGAGGGGTGGTCAAGGAGTGAAGGCCAGGGGATAAGGACATCAGAGGAGGGCGCTAAGCCAGGAGCAGGCTGGCCTGATGAGCCTTTGTAGGGGAAGATCAAGGACTGGCTCTGGGGCCTCAGTTTCCTCATCTGCAGCATGGGATCTTATGTCTCTGGTTCTGTGACAGCCTTTGTTGGGGTGTAGGTTGAAGTTTCATCTCTGACTTTGAGGAGCTTTCTCTCAGGAGGATAAATGTGGGGTTCAGGAAGAGGTTTTGCTTCTAAGCAGCTTCTCCTCTGGTGCAGTGTACGGACCCCATGTGTTTGGCCAGGGTCTCTGATGTGGGGGATGGGCCTCTTTTTCTCTCAGTTACTGGGAGCAGCAGTGGTTGGCCAGGAGTGTGAAGTACAGATTGTCTTCAAGAACCCCCTGCCCGTCACCCTCACCAATGTCGTCTTCCGGCTTGAGGGCTCCGGGTTACAGAGACCCAAGATCCTCAACGTTGGGTGAGTCTGGCCTCTCTCCTGCCCTTGTTGCCACTCTGGCCTTTCCTGCAGGCTGCGCTGGCTCCCAGCTTTGCTTCCTCTCTGTCTGGATAAGTATGTTCTGTCAGGGCCCAACCAAGCAATACCTCCTGACCCAGCTCGGTCCCACCAGCCTTTAGGGAGACCTCCTAGGAACCTGGTGCTGTGCTGTGTCCCTGCCCTGCCTCACTATCTAATTAGGGAGCTAAAGCCCCACATAGGAATGGTTAGTAACTCAGTGCTAATATATTTACCCAGCACTGAATTGACCAGGCACTTTTAGGAATATTATCTGCTTTGGGCAAAAAACTCTTTAAAGCACATTAAAAGGTCAGGTGCGGTGGCTCACACCTGTAATCCCAGCACTTTGGGAGGCCAAGGCAGGTAGATCACTTGAGGTCAGGTGTTCGAGACCAGCCTGGCCAACAAGGTGAAACTCTGTCTCTACTAAAATACAAAAATTAACCAGGTATGATGGCAGGAGCCTGTAATCCCAGCTACTCGGGAGGCTAGGGCAGGAGAATCGCTTGGACCCAGGTGGAGGTTGCAGTGAGCTGAGATTGTGCCACTGCACTCCAGCCTAGGCAACAGAACCAGACTCCATCTCGAAAAAAAAAAAAAAAAAAAGTACATTAAAGCTCATCATAGGATTAAAAGCAAAGTTTTGGGCCAGGCGTGCTGGTTCACGCCTGTAATCCCAGCACTTTGGCAGGCTGAGGTGAGTGGATCACTTGAGCCCAGGAGTTGAAGATCAGCCTGGGCAACATGGTGAAGCCCTGTCTCTGTAAAAAATTTTTAAAAAATTAACCGGGGCTGCACGCAGTGGCTCACGCCTGTAATCCCAGCACTTTGGGAGGGCGAGGTGGGTAGATCACGAGATCAAGAGATTGAGACCGTGGTCAAACCCTGTCTCTACTAAAAATACGAAAATTAGCTGGGTGTGGTGGCTTGCACCTGTAGTCCCAGCTACTTGGGAGGCTGAGGCAGGAGAATTGCTTGAACCCGGCAGGCGGAGGTTGCAGTGAGCCGAGATCGCACCACTGCACTCCAGCCTGGCGCCTGGTAACGAAGCAAGACTCTGTCTCAAAAACAAACAAACAAACAAATTAACCAGGTATGGTGGTGTGTGCCTGTTGTCCCAGCTACTTGGGAGGCTAAGGTAGGAGGATCACCTGAGCCCAGGGAGGTTGAGGCTGCAGTGAGCCATGTTTGTGCCACTGTACTCCAGCTTGGGAGACAAAGTGAGACTTCCTCTCTTTCTCTCTCTCTCTCTTTCTCTCTCTCTCTCTCTCTCTCTCTCTCTCTCACACACACACACACACACACACACACACACACACACACGGCGATAAAGTGAGACACCCTCTCTCTTTCTGTCTCTCTCTCTCTCTCACACACACACACACACACACACACACACACACACACACACAGTTTTGGAACCCTAAAGATGTGGGTTCAGGTCCCAGCTCTGGCACTTACTGGCTATATGCCTTTAGGCAAGCAGCTTCTCTCCTTCGAGCCTTAGTGTTCGCATCTGTAAAACAGGGATAGGAATAACCCCTGGACCTAGGGTCTTCTTGGCACAAAGTTAGTGCTCCACTGGTAGTTGTTATTTTTATTATTGCCATTATCACCCCCACTCACAGATGGGAAAGCTGGCGGCCATATCACTCACAGTCTCACAGTTTGTAGGGAAACTCTGTTCTTCCCACTGTGGTGTATACCACGCACAGGCTCTCAAGCTCATTGCTTGTTTTGTGCCATGAGGGCCACCAAGTAGCAGTTCCAGAGGAGAGAACCCCATCCCTCAGGCTCTTACCCAACCTATCTGGGCCTGATCCCCGGCTGGGCAAGCCCCTGAGTGCAGTGAGGACACACACATGCTGTGTTCCTGGGCCTGTGGCTGTCATCTCTGGTTCAAACTCACACATGGTCCCCTGTCCCTCCCTAAGAAAAGCACAGAGGGAAGGCAGAGCAGGCCAGAGCCTGGCCTTCTGGGACATGGGCGGGTTTTGTCTTCAGATAGAGGACTCCTGAGAAAGAGCAATGGCTTGGGGTGGGGAACTGAGGAGAGGAAGCAGAGGACACCCTGCACATTCTGCCCACCCCTCCCTCACACATAGCAGCTCTCCTGGTGATGGCCACCACCTCTGCCATTAGGCCAAAGCTGAGAAGGCAGCTATGTTGATCTTCGCCCCAGTCTGGGTCCTTGGAAATACTATGATGTGTCAAACAGGAGGGCTTTCCTCATGTCACCCTACCAGGGTCTCTGGCAGCTCAGTCAGGGGAGTCTCTGACCCCCCAAATAGCCTGCTTTCTAGTCTTGCCCAGGAGACATCTCTTACCCACACCCCCACCATGGTGGGGAGAGGTTCCTTGTCCTAAGGGATCCCCAGAGCTGGACTTGCCTCAGCAGCCCCACCAGGTCTTTGCCTCTTGTCCCTGCCTGGAAGGAAGGAAAGGGCCCCTGTGTTGAGTGTTGGGGGACCTGTCCCGTCTTTAGCTATAGGGCTTATATGAGTCTCCCTACAGTAAAACACAGGGTTGGGTGATGGCTTCTTAAGGCAGGTCCTCCCTGGACAGTCTGTGGCTCCATAGCTGCTGTGAGCCCAGATCAGAGCCTCTAGAACAACTGGGAGCCTCCAGGGGGACATCTCTGAGCTGCTGGTTCAGATACGTAAGATTCCAAGATGGGTGTACTTCGCCTCTCATTTGCACATCAAAGGCTGTGGCATGGAACCCCATTATAGCATAAGGTGTGCCACCTCAGCGTGGTGACTGGCCACTTAATAAACATTCTAGAACTCACTCCTCCAGATGGCTGTTGTCACCACCAAAAGCAGTCACCAGGAAGGCTAGAAGTCTATTCCAAACCTTCCTGGGAATTTCCCTCAGAGCCTGAATCATATCCTCTAGAATGTTATCAGAGTGGTCACTCTGCCTTCTTAGGGGTAGATTTGACTCTGGGGAGAAACCTGAAGTCATTTAGCGCTAAGACGAATTAATAAGACAAGTGAACAGGTGGGTAACTGCCCTTTTCCATCAGCACAGGCACACAGTGAAGGAAGGACAGGCTGACTGTTGCATCACTGAGCACACGTGTGTGCGTGTGTGTGTGTGTGTGTGTGGCTGACTTGCATCACTGAGCACGTGTGTGTGTGTGTGTGTGTGTGTGTGTTATGTGTGTGTGTATGTTTTAATGGCCCTGTGAAAGAGTCCAGGAGGAGTTTTTTAAATGTTTCAAGCCCAGGGAATATGATTGAACAAGTACACAATTGGACAATGCTCATTTCAATGTTTAAGTTCTGGTGTCCTTGTCGGGGAGTTGGTTTCATGACCAACTCAGTTCCAGGAACATCCCAGTTTTAGCAGATAGCTTGTACTCAGCTTCAACTCACAAAAGAGGTGTGGTAAAGTCCCCACCTCACAATGAGACCAGGGCAGGGAGAGATCTTGACATTTCCATCTAGAAAACAGTTTCTTTTGGAAATAGTTATTGCAATGTAAAGTTACTTTCTGAAATGTTGCAGTTCAATTATGGTATAGATTAAATAGACTTCTGAGGGCTGGTCTGAGCTTGAACAACCTTGAATCTTTTATTTATGAAAAAGTGAGAAAAAATTAAGAATGCAAATTTGTAAGCAGTCAGGACATAGCCTATGCATTAAGTTATAGACTTACTTTATAGACTTCCTATCATACTACATTCTATTATATATCCCTACTTCCCTCCTTCATGGAGCTCAGAAGTACCTTCAATATAATCAGATCCCACTCTTCCTTTTACTTTCACTTCCATTTTATGACCCAGAAAGTGAGGATCAGAGAAGTTAAGTAGCTTCTCCTAAACCTCACAGCTAACCAGTGGTAGAAGAGGGAATAACGTGGTCCAGGGAAACTGCTCAGAACCAGGCTCCAAGCCAAATGCTTTGCCCTGAAAAGAATTCATCTTTGGAGTTAGGGATGTTAGCTCATTCTCTTAGAGGACAATAGTGACTGTACAAGTTCTATGTCTGGAGAGGGTCCCCAAGGGCAAGCTTGGGTTAATAGGGGGCCAGAGGTAAGGTTTAGGCAAAGGCAGGAAGGACAGACTCCCACAGGCATAAGCAAATGCAATAAACACAATCATGCTCAGTGCATAACGTGAAACGTGCAGGTTGCTGGAGGAGCTCAGAGAAGGGTGAGATTCCTTTTCCTAGAGGCAGGAGGTGCTCAGGGGAGCCCTCACTGAGGATGTGGTGTGTCAGGCCCTGGAGGAAAAGTAGGCCTTCACCCAGGGTGGGGAGGCAGAGCTGGATGCTCATTCAACACAAGACAAAGACTGCAAAGCATGACTGTGGAGGTGAGTCTGGTTTGTCTGGGGAAGAAGGTGTTCGGTAGGGCTGCTCAGCAGGAGGAATGAATGGTGGGGGATGATGAGGCTGTGCTCATAGCAGTGGCTGAGTCACAGTGAGCCTGTGTGTCAGGTTAGAGAGCCGGGATCTCATGCCACAAGCACCAAAGGAGCCAAGCCCTTGAAGGATTTAGTTCACCTCTGAGTGGTTAGCAGAACAGAATACAATAGTAGGATGGGAGCGAGGAGTCCCATTAGAGGACTAGTGAAATCATGATTCCCAGGGAAGGTCTGGGAATCAATTTTTCAGAGGCCCATGTGGAAAGGAGAAAATGAAAGAGTGTGTGTGTGTGTGTGTGTGTGTGTGTGTGTGTGGTGTGGTTTATGCACCTGCCTGTCTCTCACACACATACAGACACAAGGGTTTATGTCCATTTAAAGATGTCTGCTGTTTGTTCTTGGGAAGGGTTTTTCTTTGAAATGATGATCGTAGCAGAGAATAATTACTTTTCTTCAACCTATGCTCTTGTCAAAACTGAAAGTATTTGGAAATATTGTGTTGGGCTCCCAAAGTCTCATTTTGAAGTTTTCTTGGTTTTGGAAACCCCAGGTGAGATGAGGATGTTCTGTTTAGGGCAGGAGCAGTAGTGATGGAGGGGATGGCATGAGAGGCCTCTGGGGTGGCACCAGCAGTCTTTGTCCAGGTGGATGTGGGGGCAGGGAGGGAGGAGTCCCAGACGATGGGGAGAGTTCCAGCCCAGGCAGCTGGTGGGTGGCTGCTGATCTGGCTATGCAGAGGCAGCCCTGGGGCTCCTGGTCTTGGGTGTGGAAATTCCAGGTGAGCCTGGAAATGTCTGAATGGTTCCACCTCCTGCTTCTTCCTCCTGACTGCCCTGGATCAGTTCTTACTCTCCACTCCACCCCCAATTACTCCAGGCCCATGACCTTGTCTCTCCCCACAGGGACATTGGGGGCAATGAGACAGTGACACTACGCCAGACATTTGTGCCTGTGCGGCCAGGCCCCCGCCAGCTCATTGCCAGCTTGGACAGCCCGCAGCTCTCCCAGGTGCACGGTGTTATCCAGGTGGATGTGGCCCCAGCCTCTGGGGACAGAGGCCTCTTCTCAGATGCTGGAGGTGACAGTCACTTGGGAGAGACCATCCCTATGGCATCTCGAGGTGGAGCTTAACCCTGTGCCAGGAGCAATGGGACTGGAGTCAGATGAGCAAGGACACTGCCCCAAGATGGGGGCCCACTGCAGAGCAGCTCACCAGAGCTCAGGTGGGGAGTCCAGGGCTCCTGGAGAGGGAGTCAGTCTTCACTTGCACTGGGGGCACAGATGCTAATAAACTGTTTTTTAATGAAGCTGCTGTTCTGTCCATCTTTCAGTCATGCCACACCAAGACAGATGAAGCCATGGTCTGTCCCAGGGCAGCACATGGCCTTTCTATATCATCTACTGATAGGGGCTGGTGTCCCTCATCAGAGAGGGGGACCATGAAGGAAGTTGAGGCTCAGAGAAACAGAGTTGGTACTCTTTGTATAACTCTCTTCTACCTGGAAATTTTCCTGTGGATGTGTTTTGGAGGATTTTGGCTTTGGTTTGAATGAAACTGTTCCCTTACTTCAGGTTTCTTCAAGTGTAGTCTCTAGACCACTTCTGTTACAATCATTTGAATGTGTATTAATAATCCAGATATATGGGCCCTAGTACAGACTGTATATCAGAATCCTTGTAGCAGAAGCCCAGAACAAACTCACCAAGAGTTTGACTCCTGTGCACACTAAAGATCAAGGACAACACCCTTTCATTTTTCTTCTCAGCTGTTCTTTCTGCATTCCCACTGCCTACATTCTTCCTGGGCCAGTGGTAGCTATGAGATCGTGCACCTGATATTCTGGTCCTGAATTCACATGTCTTCTTGAACCTTTGAGTTTAGAAGGCTTTCAAGACAAAGGGCTCATGGGGCAGGAAAAAGAGAACTAAAATTGAGCTGTAAACACATGAACAAGGTGCACACCTTGAGGTATCAGTAGTATAACATGCACAGGGAAGAAACAAGCCCTTCCTGTAAGGTGCTCCTGCCCAGTAGGGGTGACAGAGGTGTAAACATTCTAAATACAGTAAATGCATATGTCACACTTACCAGGAGCCAGGTTCCAAGCACTTTATGAATTCACTGAATCCTTACAACAACCTTATGAGATAGGGTCTGCATGGTAGTAGAAGGATGTTCAGGATGCTGAGGGGCCCAAAGAATGGCGACTCTGCCTGGACTGATGCAGAAAGGCTTCATGAAGGTAATTATCAGATGACCCATGAAAGATGAGAAAAAGTCAAGTCCAAGAGGCAGAGGACAGGAATCATCCAACATGTGTGAAGTACAAAAATACGAGATGACACAGTATATTTGGAAAATGCAGACAGCTGGATGAGGACTGGCATATGGGTGCATGATGAGTACAAAGTGGCAAGGGATGTGCTTGAAGAAGTAAGCTTGGGCCAGGTCATTAAAAATCCTTTTGCCATATTTACGAGTTTGGACTTTCTTCTGAAAGTAAGGGGGAGCTTTCAACTGGGGATAATATGATCAGTTTTGCATTTCACAAGATTCATGATGAAAGCAACATAGAAAAGAAATTAGAGGGGTTGGGCTGGAGGTAGGAGGACTAGAGTCCTGTCAGGATGAGAGACAGAAGAACCTGAAATAGGATAGAGGCAGTATGAATGAAAAAAAGGGGGATGGGTTTGAAGGTTGTAGAACTAATTAGACTTGGTAACAGATTCAATTTGGAGAGGAGGGAGGACAGAGAGAAGGGTGGTGGTCTGGGTTTCTGACTCACGGGTGCCATGCACAGAAATACGAAGCCCAGGAGGAAGACCATATTATAAAAGGGAAGATAATCTCTGGTCTTTAGTCTGGCTGCTAACAAGCTTGGGAGTCCTTACTCCTGCCCTCATAAGAAACAAGCTGAACAAACTGAAAGTCAATAACTCTTGTTAGATCTATCAGAGAATTGAGGGCACAGAGAAAACTGCTGCCCCTAAAACTGGAGAGACAAAAAGGCAGATACAGAGAATCACGATTTCATAGCAGAAGCCCAGAAACAGAAACTTCTGGGAAACCAGTACCAGGGTAGGAAAACTTTAAGTGTAATTGACTTACAGCTGGAGGTTTACGGTGGACAAATTTGAAGGCTAAAAAAATCTGTAGTGGCCAGGCCTGGTGGCTCAGGCCTGTAATCCCAGTACTTTGTGAAACTGAGGCAGGCAGATCACTTGAGCTCAAGGGTTCAAGACCAGCTTGGGCAACATGGCAAAACTCCATCTTTACAAAAAAGACAAAAAGTAGCTGGGTTTGGTGGCACATGCCTGTAATCCAGCTACTTGGGAGGCTGAGGTGGATCACCTGAGCCTGGGGAGGTTAAGGCTGCATTGAGCCAAGACTGCACTCCAGCCTGGGTGACAGAGTGAGATGGTCTTAAAAAAAAAAAAAAATTATAAGAGGTCCCATTCTTAGGTGGGCACCCCACACTTTTTTTGTTTTTGTTTTTTATTTTTCGTTTCTTATTTTTGTTTTGCCCAGGCTAGAATGCAGTAGCACAATCACAGCTCACTACAGCCTCCAATTCCTGGGCTCAAGCAATCTTCCTGCCTCAGCCCAAGTAGCTAGGACTACAGGTGTGTACCACCATGCCTGGCAAATTTTTAAATTTTTTTGTAGAGACAAGGCCTCGCTATGTTGCCCAGATTGGTCTTGAACTCCTAGCCTCATGCAATCCTAGGTGTGAGCCATGGCACATGGCCATAAGTTTTACCAGGATCCCACAGTGAAAACTGAAGCCCCTCCTGTGAGTCTGGCAGAGGGGAGGACGAAAGTAGCCATTTTGAAATACATCCATTGCATTCTGTTCTTGCTCTGTCACCCAGGCTGGATTACAGCTCACTACAACCTCGACCTCCTGGGCTCAGGCAATCCTCTCACCTCAGCCTCCTGAGTAACTGGGGCTACAGGTGTACGCATCCAAGCCTGGTTGGTTTTTAAAATTTTTTTGTAGAGATGGGCTCTCGCCATTTTGCCCAGGTTGGTCTCAAACTCCTGGGCTCAAGCAATCCACCTGCCTTGGACTCCCAATTGCTGGGATTATGGGAGTGAGCCACACCTGGCCCTGTATTCCATTCTTAACAATGTCTGCCCTCAAGAGAAACTAACTCTATTCATTAAGAGAGCATGCCTAATCTGGAAAAGGGACATGTCCAGCTCCAGCCAGGATAGCACATTTCCAGCATTTTACATGGGGGAAGAGAAATACCCAATTCTTGTTTTCCCTGCATGTGAGGAGACAAAGGAGGGAGGGAGCAGGGTCTAGTAGCACTTACGGAAGTCACAGCTTCCAGCAAAGGCTTACTGAAAGACAGAGACGTAATTACAGGACTACTGAATGCCTTCCCTCGCCCCCGACACCTTACTTCTAATAGAGTTCTCATATAATAACAGGGAATACAACTGAAATAACTGCACATCTTAGACTTTATTTAAGAAGTCTCTAGGGAACACCAAAGATGACAGAGGAGACAGTAACAAGGACACCAGAGAAAATTTTAGCTGATACCTACAGCTATATCAAGCAATAAACACAGCCTAACCCCTAGCCAGATAAACCTCACAGGAAAGGTTTATTTGCCTGTTTCTTTTATCCATACATAACAACAACAAAAATCACGTGGCACACTAAAAGACAAAAATACACAGTTTGAAGAAAGAGAAAGTGTCAGAACCAAATTCTGATATGGCAGCGATACTAGAATTATCAGACCAGGAATGTAAAACAACTATGGCCAATATGCTAAGGGCTCTAAAGGAAAAAGGGGACAACATGAAAGATAATGGTAAGCATTATGTTTGGTGGATAATATAAGCAGAGAGAGGAAAATTCTAATGAAAAAACAGAAATGCAGAAATAAAAAACACTGGGCCAAGTGCGGTGGCTCATGCCTGTAATCCCAGCACTTTAGGAGGCCAAGGCAGGCGGATCGCTTGAGGCCAGGAGTTCAAGACCAGCCTGGGCAACATGGCAAAACCCCGTTGCCACTAAAACAAAAATTAGCCAGGTGTGGTGGCGCACGATCTGTAGTCCCAGCTACTTGGGAGGCTGAGGCTCCAGAATCGCTTGAACTTGGGAGGTGAAGGTTGCAGTGAGCTGATACTGAGCCACTGCACTCCAACCTGAGCAACAGAGTGAGACACTGTCTCAAAAAAAAAAAAAAAAAAAAAAAAAAAAAAAAAAAGTACTGTAACAGAAATGAAGAATGCCTGTAATGGGCTTATCAATAGACTAGACATGGCCAAAGAACATGGTGTGCTTGAAGGAGTATCAATAGAAATTTCCAAAGCTGGGGCTTCCAGCCTCATCGGGGAAAAAAAAAAAAAAAAAAAAAAAAAAAAGAAAAGAAAGGAAAAAAAAGAAATTTCCAAAGCTGAAATGCAAAGAGGAAAAAAAATGAAAAAGAACAGAATATCCGACAATTATAGAAGGTGTAGCATACACATAATCAGAATGGAAGAGAAAATAAAGGAACAGAAGAAATGAGGTGATAATGACTGAGAATTTCCCCAAATTAATGACAGACACCAAACACAGATCCAGGAAGCTCAGAGAGTACCAAGCAGGATAAATACCAAAAACAAAAAATACAGACAGACTGGCCTGGGCAACATAGCGAGATCCCTTCTCCACAAAACACATTTTTCTTTCTTTTTTTTTTTTTTTTTTTTTTTTTGTAGAGTCTGGGTCTCACTGTGTTGCCTAGGGTGGTCTCAAATTCCTGGCCTCAAGTGATCCTCCTATTTCAGCCTCCCAAAGTACTGGAATTACAGGCATGAACCACCACACCCACCAAAATAATTTTTTTTTTTTTTTTTTTTTGAGAGGGAGTTTTGTTCTTGTTGCCTAGTCTGGAATGCAATGGCGCGATTCGGCTCACCACAACCTCTGCCTCCCGAGTTCAAGCGATTCTCCTGCCTCCGCCTCCTGAGTAGCTAGGATTGATTACAGGCATGGGCCACCACATCCAGCTAATTTTGCGTTTTTAGTAGAGACGGGGTTGCTCCATGTTGGTAAGGCTGGTCTCGAACTCCTGACCTCAAATGATCCACCCGCCTCAGCCTCCCTAAGTGTTGAGATTACAGGCACGAGCCACTGCACCCTGCCTAAAAGACTGTTTTTTAATTAGCCAGGGACTGGGTGCAGTGGCTCACTCCTGTGCTCCCAACACTTTGGGAGGCCGAGGTGGGAAGATGGCTTGAACAGGCACCTGCTCCCACACCCGGCTAATTTTTGTACTTTTAGCAGACACGAGGTTTCACTGTGTCTCCTAGGCTGGTCTGGGCTCAAGTTATCCTCCTGTTTATTTTTCTTTCTTTCTTTTTTTTTTTTTGAGACGGAGTTTCGCTCTTGTTACCCAGGCTGGAGTGCAATGGCGCGATCTCGGCTCACCGCAACCTCCGCCTCCTGCCTCAGCCTCCTGAGCAGCTGGGATTACAGGCACGCGCCACCATGCCCAGCTAATTTTTTGTATTTTTAGTAGAGACGGGGTTTCACCATGTTGACCAGGATGGTCTCGATCTCTTGACCTCGTGATCCACCCACCTCGGCCTCCCGAAGTGCTGGGACTACAGGTTTGAGCCACCACGCCCAGCCCTGTATTTTACTTTTTAAGGGCGGGGCGCCCTCTTCTGTTTTATAAAAGAAACAGTCGAATTCCTACTGGAGGCGATGCGAGCCAGGGAAGGCTCTAAAGACGCCGGCTCGAGGGACTTAAGGAGCTGATTTTCGATGGGTGAAGGCAGTGGGAAGAGGCGGTGGCATGATCCTCGTTTTACAGACTAGGAAGTCGAGCCTCAGGGGAGCGACGTGGCTGCTCCGCTGGCTCCACGAAGCAAGCGGGATAGGGAAGACCCAGACGAGCGGGCCCACGCGGACTCAGCGGCCGGCCAACTCAAGTCAGCCGGCAGAGGGCGCGGGGCTCTGGAAGCGCCGGCTCCAACGCGGCGTGGCCTTCCGACGCGCCGTCACACTTCCCTCTGTGGCTGCCCATTGGCCGCCTCTTACCGCCCTTTTCCGGGGCAAGAGTACTCGCTGCGGAGCCGGAAATAAGGCACCCTCGGGCTCGAGACAGCGGCGGCGTTTAAAGCTGGGCGACCCGGTGCCGTTGGAGACAGCCAGCTTCGCCACTCAGGCTCCTCCAGCCCGAGCAGAAGTCCCCCCGCAGAACTCTGGGTGCCTACGGAAGGCGGCCGAGCCGGATCGCAAGGTACCCAGAGCCGACTGATCGGAGCCACGGAGCGCTGCCAGAAGCCCCGCCCCTAGGAGTGATCGGGAAGCCTCATTCATCCGGGTGAGGAACCTGGAGGGACCGCCTCAGGGCGGAGCCCGCCGGCCATGGCTACGCCCCCGGGGGCCGGTCCTGCCGCTCTGCGCTTCGCCGCCGCCGCTAGCTGGCGGGTAGTGCGCGGCCGCTGTGTGGAGCATTTCCCGCGAGTACTGGAGTTTCTGCAATATCTGCGCGCTGTTGCCCCTGGCTTGGTTCGCTACCGGCACCACGAACGCCTTTGTATGGGCCTAAAGGCCAAGGTATTGAAGCAAGTAGGATCTAGAAGGGGAAAGAGAGAAAGGGGTGGGATGCGAGGACCTGACAAGGGCACACGGCTTGGGGATGAGACTAGTTGGAACAAGTCACCTTGCCCCGAGGTGGGGATTCTGAATTCAGTACCGCACAGGTGGTGGTGGAGCTGATCCTGCAGGGCCAGCCTTGGGCCCAAGTCCTGACTGCCCTGAATCACCACTTTCCAGAATCTGGACCTGTAGTGCGGGACCCCAAGGCTGTGAGTAATCCCTGGAACAAGCCCTGACCCCAGTTACACTTGGTGCAGTAAAGTTGCTCCTCCTGTCTACCGGATTTTGGTGCTAACTTGTCTGTCCGATATCCTCAACAGACAAAGCAGGATCTGAGGAAGATTTTGGAGGCACAGGAAACTTTTTGTCAGCAGGTGAAGCAGCTGTCAGACGCTCCTGTGGATTTGGCCTCGAAGCTGCAGGTGAGACTGGTTTGAAGGCTGTTAGGTGGCTCCTATTTTCTCTAAACCACCTTTTTTTTTTTTTTTTTTTTTTTGAGAGTCTCACTCTGTCATCCAGGCTGGAGTGCAATGGCGCTATCTCAGCTCACTACAACCTCTGCCTCCCAGGTTCAAGCGATTCTCTTGCCTCAGCCTCCAGAGTAGCTGGGATTATAGATGCCCAGCTAATTTTTATATTTTAGTAGAGATGGGGTTTCACTATGTTGGCCAGGCTGGTCTTGAACTCCTGACCTCAAGTGATCCGCCTGCCTCAGGCTCCCAAAGTGCCAGGATTACAGGCATGAGGCACCATGCCTGGCCACTAACCCACTTTTGACCTCCTACTCTCCCTGCTGCAGGAACTTGAACAAGAGTATGGGGAACCCTTTCTGGCTGCAATGGAAAAGCTGCTTTTTGAATACTTGTGTCAGCTAGAGAAAGCACTGCCTACACCGCAGGCACAGCAGGTTTTGTTGGGGCAAAACATGTAAGGGCAGAGTGTGGGGTGGTTGTATCAAGGACTGTGGTCTTCATACCTCTATCCCTGCCCACAGCTTCAGGATGTGTTGAGTTGGATGCAGCCTGGAGTCTCTGTCACCTCTTCTCTTGCCTGGAGCCAATATGTTGTGGACATGGGGTGGCCGCTTCCAGGTACTAGGAATTTGGAGGTGTAGTGTTTAGCATGAGATCTTTTGAGGCAGCCTATTGGAATAGTTTCATGGGCTCCAGGCATAAGAAACCATTTACTCTGTTACTATCTGTTCTCTTTATAAAGGGCCTCATTTTCTTTTTCAGAGTGCTCTATTACTGACTCAGTGAACCTGGCTGAGCCCATGGAACAGAATCCTCAGCAACAAAGACTAGCACTCCACAATCCTCTGCCCAAAGCGAAGCGTGGCCCATATCTTCCCCAGGGACCATCTTCAAGGACACACCCAGAACCTCTAGCTGGCCACCACTTCAATCTGGCCCCTCTAGGCCAACGAAGAGTACACTCCCAATGGGTGTCTGCTAGGGGAGGCCATAAGGAGCGCCCCACAGTCATGCTGTTTCCCTTTAGGAATCTGTGCTCAGCAACCCAGCGCACATCTAAGCCTGAGAACAAGGAAGAACATGCGATATGCACAGCAGACCTAGCCATGAGCACAAGAGCAGCCCCCACTGGGAAGTCTAAGAGTCCAAGCCAGACCCTGAGGGGAAGGGCTCTGAAGGAGAACCCAGTTGACTTGCCTGCCGCAGAGCCAAAGGAGTGAGTGGAACAGAGTTAATTCTCCTTACTAGGAGCACATTCTTTGCCTGCCTTCCTTTCACCCTATCCTCTTTGCTTGCTCTCACCTCAGGAATTGCTTGGATTGCTACATGGACCCCCTGAGGTTATCATTATTACCTCCTAGGGCCAGGAAGCCAGGTAGGTAGTCTTGAGTCAGGATTGGATAACAGCCTCCTCTCTTGGGGACTCTGAAGAGCCTGTGTTCATCTAGAGGTAGTAGTTTGATTCTGGTTTCCCTCCTACAGTGTGTACTCCATCTCTGTGCAGCTCCGTCATTACCATAGGGGACTTGGTTTTAGACTCTGATGAGGAAGAAAATGGCCAGGGGGAAGGAAAGGTGAGTAGGAAGGAGCAGAAAGCTGGGGAAGTGGATGGGCAGAACAGGACTAAGAAATCCACATGCTTCAGAATTCAGAGGGCTCAGGCAATGGTTTCATTTGGTGGGATCTGCCTGCTCCCTTCTCTACAGGAGTCTCTGGAAAACTATCAGAAGACAAAGTTTGACACCCTGATCCCCACTTTCTATGAATACCTCCCCTCTTCTGGCTACAGTGCCATGCCTTCCTATGACTGTAGAGACAGCTGTAAACCCCTGTGATAGAACTAAAGTGCCCTCTGTATTCTGCCTGTCTCCTGCCTCCTCAGCTCTGCAAGTAGTTTAGTAGGAATGAAGTGGAAGTCCAGGCTTGGATTGCCTGACTACACTGCTAAAAATACTTTGTAATGCTGCTTAATTAAACCTTGGATTTGTTAAAATACTGCCTTGATGTGACGGAGGGGAATTTAGGTTCCCATAGGTCAGCATAAGCCATGCCTTAGAAACAGCTGGCCCTTCCAGACTGGAAGGATCCCTTTGCCTTTTTTACTTCCCTTGGTAAGTGTTCAGCTGTGCCCAGAAGGGTTAACAAGGTTGAGAGCCAGGAAGAGATCCTTTTGCTATTCCGGAAATATGTGTCCTAATGTCAGAATATACTTTGTAAATTCTCATGCTTTCAGATCATCTGGGGGTAATGGCACTAGAATGGAGATACTTCATGGAAATAATACTCATTGTCCTTGACCCCAGTGGGTCAGCGCTGACCCTACCGCCACCCACTCTGGAGCAGCAGCCAGATGCTAGCCTTGTACAGAAAGCCCCAGCATCTATTTACAATCAATGAGCTCTTTCTTTATTGAGGTATTTCAAATATACAAACACTTCTGAGCTTTTTAGATATCTGAAGGTCCCATTTAGTGAAGCTGATTAACAAAACATGATTCTAAAAGCCTGCCTCCTCTAAACCAAAGCCATGTAAAAAATTCACGTATCAATCAGCATCTTTTCCTTTTAATAATCTTCAGGTGTCAGGTCCCCACATTCCCATTTGATTATCTTGCATCATTTTCTCAGACTTTTCTTCCTTGCTTCCTCCCCAGTGAGTGCCCTGGGCATTTCGCATGTGCAGATAGCGAAGTACAGAGTTACTGCAGGAGCCCTCAAGAGTGAGCCAACAGGAAATGACAAAGTAATACAGAGCTGCAGTAGCTGGGATAGGTGAGGTGCCCACTTGGCATGCCCCGTGGTAGAATACTGGTGTCTTGGGAGGGCAGAACTGCTCAGGTCTAGCGCGCATCACTGAAGATTGGATTCACCTGCTGGGTGACTCGGATGAAGGTAGTTCTCCTGCTCAACTCTTTGAGCTTAGCTGCTCCCACATAGGTACACGTAGAGCGGATCCCTCCTAGGATGTCTCGGATGGTATGTTCCACATCTCCTTTAAAAGGAACTTCCACTGTCTTTCCCTCTGAGGCTCTTAAAGTTAAAAAAAAACAAACAAAAAACCAAACAAAAAAAAAACTTTATCTTTTCCTTCTGGATTCCGTGAGCCGAGGGACTTTTCCCCAGACTCTAGCATTGAGCCCCTGTTCACCATTCTTCTCCAAGAACTGTACCATCCCCCTCTCAACAGCCATGAGTTCTGCCTCCATACTATTACTAAGTTCCTGAGCTACCACACATACCTGTACTCAGCCACACCCCCAGCATACTTCTTCATGGCCATTTCAGAACTCATTCCATAGAAGAGCTTGTACTTCTTGCCGTCCCTCTCGATAAGCTCACCCCCTGACTCACTATGCCCAGCCAGCATGCCACCCAGCATCACGAAGTCAGCTCCTGCACCTGCCACCATCATGGAGGGGGGAAAGAGATTATTAATATGGCCAAGGTGCCCATATGGCCACCCTCAGAATAAACTCACACCACATTCTCAGTCCTGACAATGATTCCAGCCTCTTCCTGGTTCTGATTCCCTAGCTGACCCACAGTCCATGCAGGCCTCATCTGCCCTGGCTTCTATTCCTCAGTGAGTATGATTTCCCCAAGATTTAAAAAAGAGGCTCTGGAGAATCCCTGCCTGGCACTTGCTTTCTCCTTTTGCTGTTTTCACCATCATCTTCTGGTCATTTCATTTTACTGTGCCCAGCTAAACAAGACTCATTTCATGTGTGCCAAGAGCAAAGATCTCCAACTTTAATGGGAGTAATTATCTCCTGGGAAGCTGTACAAAATAAAAAATAAAGATTTGCTGCCCTATTCCTCAGAGCCTAATATTTTTTTAGGTCTTGGTGGGGCTCAGGAGTCTGCACTGTGCAACTATCTAGGAGATGGTCAGATGGCCATGCTCACACTTGGAGAGTCTCAGATGTCCCCTGCTGGCCACCCCAGGTGATACCATAGACTTCAGAGTCACTAATTTATATTATGAAAGAATCTGAATGACTTCCTGAGCCTCTCTTATCCTGACCCTAGACCCTAGACCCTCAGAGGTGACTCATCCTCTTACAAAGAATAATCCTTCTGTGCCCTCAAGCTTCTTACCAAAAGCCTTGGCCACATCCCCAGGGCAGCTGCAACCTCCATCCTGCAAAGTAAGGAGCGCTATGAACACACAGCATAGATTTTCTAAGCCCTCGGTGATGTCCCAACAACGCAACTCAAAGCCAACAAGAACCCAGGAATTCTAGTCCATCTCTGCCATCTCCATACCCTGCAGAAAACCCAGTTCATACCCTACCCTGCCCTTGGGCCTTACTGAAATGATGTGGCCTTTGAGGCCATGAGCAGCATCTGCACACTCCATCACTGCACTGAGCTGTGGATACCCCACTCCAGTTTTCTTCCGAGTAGTACATACAGAGCCTAGGAAGAACATGACAAGGGTGAAAATGATGTGCTCCATAGGTGTTTGCCACTGCAGGGGTAGCCAGTGGCCCAGGTGAACCAGCTTACCTGGCCCAATTCCCACTTTGATGATGTCAGCCCCAGAGAGGATTAGCTCTTCTACCATCTCTCCTGTTACCACATTCCCTGCCTGAGACAGAGCAATTGAAATACAGCATCCTTAGGGTCAGAAACAGGTCATATATTGTCATATACCGTATGCCTGGACCATGACTTTCCAACATTATTACTAAGAAAGGATGCCTCAGTGCCCTCTACTGGGCCTTCTGAGGGCTTTTACACTAGCCACTTTAGAGAACCCTGCTCCCTACCCATTCCCCCAACACCAAGCCAAAGTAGGGGGTGAGTGGCAAATGTCACCACTGAACCTAGAGTAAAGCCAACGTCCAGGATGCACTTTCCTAAGACAACAAGGTGCTATGATCAACAGGGACACATGAAGTGGCATGGAGGAGCATTCAGTGAGGCAAAGGGAACTACTGGACCAGGCTCACATCTAATTTAAAGTAGATTTATCTCCTATTCCTCAAGAGACCAAACATACTCTGTTAAGCCATTCTGTCATAAAACCTGCCTGGCTTCAGGAAAAGGGAGAAGACATGGATGGTACTGTAGGCTGAAGACCCATTTGACCAGTTGTACTGGCTTCTGATGGTCATAGACACACCCCTCAATGAAGAAAATGGGGACCTGCCATCACTCTTCTAAGGTTGTAAGAAAATAAATCATTGTTTATGTGACCCCTTTTATGTGATTGTAGTATGTGTCCATTTCAGTGGGCAGATATCTATGTGCCACAGGTATGTACAGTGCATAGATGTTCCATCATGGTTTGGTGAGTGACGTCAGGGACACTAGATTTACAAAGACTATGAACCAAGCATTAGAGATACTGCACTGGCCAAATAAATGGACATTTTAAGCTTAAAACTATGGATAATCATCCAGTATCATGATTAAATGGACTAGGAATATCATAACGCAGCAGAGGAGAACTGGACTGATGTAGCAAAACGGAAAGGCAGGAAAGTGGAAAGATAAAAAGCACCGACCATAATAGAAACATACCATGATGGTGTGCTGGGGGAAGCGCTTCCGTACATCTTTTACAAATTCAACGAAGTGCTCAGAGTAGCCATTTGCCACATCCAGGCATATATAGTTCACCTGGGGAATAGCTTCCAGGATCTGTTCCAACTGCTCAAAGTCAGAAGAGCCTGTGCCTGAGCTGGCAGCCAGATGCTGTGGAATAAACAGAACCATTGGCCTATCAGAGATGATCTGGTGAGCAGCCAATGGGTCAGTGATGAGGGTTGGTCCCCAGAAAGCCAAAATATAATTGCTGGAAAACTAGGAAAAGGAAGGGAGCAGGGTAGGGCCAGTGTTACCTCAAGACAGTCAGGATTCTGGCTAGCAAACTCTTGCCACTGATCGAGGCTGTAGTGCTTATGGACAGCAGTGAAGAGAGAGAACTGGGGAAAAGAAAAGGAAGCATCAAAAGAAAGAAAACTTCATTAAGGTCTCTCTTTCTAGAAACAGACCTATTCTCTCTGAGAGAGGAAATAATTGAAGTTGGGGAGGAAACAACTTTAAGAAGTCGGGTTGAATTGGGATTTGAGTTCAACCTTTCTTCTCCCTACAAATACTGGTAGGGCTTTTTTTTTTTTTCCTCCTCCTTTTTTTTCTTTCTTTCTAAAGAAACTGGTAGGGCTTTTTACCATAAGCTAGTACTTGTCAGATATTCCCACCAAAGTACTGAGTGATCTATGTTGGATTTCATCTGCCAGCAAATTTACTGCTTCTGACTTTAAAGGTGACAAGCTGTTGGTGCAGTGGGACAGGCAGCAGACATGAAAGAACCATGAAGAAGTTGGATGGAGCCTGTGCTTCTCTGCTCTGACTCAGCCAGTCCTCCTAAGGTAACCTAGGACTAAACTATTTTTGGTTAGGTTCTCATTCATTTACCAGCAGTAATTCAGAAGGTCTGGATGCCCACAAAATACAATGCCTTAAGGTTGATAAAAGCTAATAAGGTGCTACCCTATCTCCATCTCTAGTGGAAAAAAGGACAGATTTCCTAGTTGGGGACATGGATCAAGCTAAAAAGTGTTTCATTCAATCCATTTTAATAAAGTTCAAGGATATAATGGCTCATCAAGTTCATATTCTCTAGCTCAACAAATTGCAAACAATATCTCAATAGCTGGAGAAAGGCATTCAAAAGCCATTATGAATGCTGGTGTTTGTGCTTTACATGTCTACATGCAAACAGACAAGAGACAGCAGTTGGCTGAGACAGCACAAATCTTGCATCTGACAGGAAACGCAAGGAAGACATGTATTAGCAATAAGCAAGTGCCCTACATATGTACTCAGAGATAAACACTATCTAGCTAAAGCTGATATTGAATTCTGCTTTCTCAACATTCTACCATCAACATACTGGTAAGCAAAGAAAAATCACTATAGGATGGAAGTCAGCAGACGTTAGAGATATACTGGCATAGTGTGGCATGATGAGCACATCAGATTACATACCAAGCTTAGAAAAAGATGTTTGCTTGCATCCAACCTTTTTATTACTATAAGACTTGGCTCTATCTCTAAAATCTGATTTCTTTACCTCTCATCAGCAATACTGAAAGCCAGGCTCAACATAAAGCATCAAGACAATCCCCAAAAAGGTTCATGTATTACAGCATGTCAGTTGACTCTGCAGTCAGAGTCGCCATTTCTGAACTCTGCTGGTCAGGGCAGATGGACAATGGACAGCACCAAGATTCCTAAACAGTTACTGAATGGCAATAAAAATAAAGTAAAAATAAAACTGCATAACTATCAACCTCAAAGAAATGACAAGACATTCCACAAAGACACAGCAATAAAAAATAGAAAAAAAGGATATGAACTCCTTAAGACTAACAGAGCCACAAACAGTAGCAGAATCAACCAGGGCTACACAGATCAACCAGCAGAGTGCGTATATTCTTAAAGTGCCCAGATAACTTTCTACCTTCTCAGCAACAAGTATAGAGGCAGGTATTAGTACTGACAGGAGCAGCATCTTCCATTTCAAAGTGAACAACTTGTATATAAGAAAAACACATCCCATTGGGGGCACATCCCAGAAATTCCCAGGAACCTAGGACTTAAAGAAGAGGAAGATTAAAAAAAGAAAAAAGAAAGGCAGAATTATTCTTTTATCAATGAATTGTGCTTATTAAAGAATAATCAAAAGAAAATAATTCCTTCTCCTAGGATCTTCTAGTTAGGAATTTTGAATGCTTAAACTATAGTTTCTGGACTAAAACAGTGAATGCTTAATGTGGACAATCGTACAACTGAAGGGATGCATGTGACTGGGAAGGGGTGACCTGGGTGGTGGGAAAAGTTGGCAAGGTGTACAAACTGCTAGACAGGACAAAAGGGAAAATTCTGTTCATGTATCAGAAAAATGGGAGTAAAACTTAGCTTTGAATCTAATTCAGATGGCCTTTTGAACTGAAAGGGATTTAGTAGTGGAAAAAAACTGTAAACAGAGCATCCTGACTGCTAACTGCCAGAGAGCTGACTGGGCATGGAGGTGGGATGCAAACACCTCTGCAGTCAGCTGGGCTAACTGGACACCAGTAGGGGTGGGGCACGAGGAAAGCCCTACCTTACAGAGAACCTTGGCCATCTCAAAGGTGCCCACAGTATCCATATTGGCAGCAATGATGGGAACCCCAATGTACGTCTGCTTTGAGTTCCGAAATGAAAAGGATCTTGTGAGATCCACCTGCAGATACGAAGAGGAAACTGAGCATTTCATTAATCCAAAAAAACGTACCGTATTAGGGCAAGGACAGGCGTCTTTCTTGGTTGTGGCCCACCAGAAGCGTGGAGTCAAGAAACAGCAAGTAGAGAGGCTTGCTCACCTCACTTCGAGACTTAAGGGTACTGCGTTTGGGCCTCAAAAGGACATCCTTGAAGTCCAGTTTCACATCGTTGTCGATATGAGGCATGGCGCTTCGCCTCGGGAAAGCGATGAATCTGAGGGCTGGAAGGCAGGAAGTCATAAGGACCAATCTTCCCCTGGGGTTTAACGCCCCGTTACGGCTGGCAGCCTCTGCTGTCTTAAGTTGTGGAAGGTCGGGCAAACGCCGAAGTGTGTTCCTGAAGCCTGTCACCTCGACCCATCCCGTGGCTGCGATCACCCTAGGGGTCTCCATCCCTGGTACTGTTTGTTGGAAAGAAGAGCTGGGAAAGGGTTGTGAGAGACCCTGACGGTGCATTCCTTACCCCGCTACACTTCCTTCTTCTATCCCTGCAAAGAGCAACGGGACAAGAGGCTGATTTAAGGGGACGAAAGAATGTGGGCGACTGCGGGCGGGGAGGGTTCATAACCAGCTTCCGGAATAGGGGCACTCACTTCCTGTTGCGTTGGTCCCGGCGGCAGTTGATGAAAGACCACCTTGCTTAGCGACTAGCCTCGTGCAATCCCGCTGAGCCTTCTGGGCCACGCCAACAGGTCCCTCTAGTCGCCGGCGAGAACTACTAGGCGACGAATTCCAGCTTCGGCGACGGCCGGGCGAGGCCTTCTGGGTAACAGAGTTCACGCAATGAGGTTGCTGCTGGATCCGAGGGACGGGAGACTACAACTCCCATGGTGAAACGAGCGGGACCGCCCCCTGGCACGATGTGAGATGTAGTTCGTTCTGCCCCAGCTTTTCGCTAGCTCGGGCTCGCTAGGGACTCTCAGAATCGCAGAGTTGTCATCTCGGCTGTAGCTAAACTGGATGCCTCGTTTTTATTTACAACGTCACTGAACCAAAACACGGGAGGACTCTTGAGCCTTTCCGGAACCCAGTGGAACGCGGGGGGGAGCGGGGGGGGCAGGGAGAGGGTGGAGCCAGACAGTGACCCGGAAGCAGAAGTGGCCCTCGCAGGCAGAGTGCTGGAGAGCGGCAGCGGCGACCGGAGTGCTGGGAGCGTCAATTTATCCGTGTGCAGTCCCAAACTGGAAAGAAGATGCTAATTAAAGTGAAGGTGGGAGCACCTCCAGCCTTGCCAAGACGCAGTAGTGCTGCGCTGGCAGCTGTGCCTTACGGGATACATGGGGAAGGAAAACCACGCCTTTCCCGAGCCTGGAGGGCGCTGACAGCATCAGGGCTCCGCGCGAGGGGTGATGGGAAATAGGGGGACTTAGAAGGGCTTTGAGAGCGGGGCCCAGGTCCCTGGACCCCCGACCCTGGGGTCTTTTGTCGTCCCTGCTTTTTTTTTTTGCCAGAACTTTGCTGTCACCCAGAAGGGGTTGGCTTTTGTCATATCTCACTGTATTCGAACCCCCTCAGTCATAGAGAAGGCCTAGCAGCGGCTTGACTCCCCCTTCTCTCAGATTCTGGGAATAAGCGTTGCTCTCCATTCTTCATTCCCAGGTTACCTGCTTCTCCCAGTCCCTAACGTAGGCCGCCTCCGAGCACAGCCCTAAAACGTTAGCCCGGGGAAACCGGGGCCTCCCAGGGGCTAGACTATGAGCCCTTACTGGTGGTTGCCAAGGTGTGGTATCTCAGCCATCCTACAGGAGCCAAAGCGGGGAGTGTGGTCAGTCAGCACCTGCCTTTCTGAGCCTGGCATCCTGGACCAGCCTCACTTCCTTGGCAGAGGCAGGTTAGTTACTGCTGCCCTCGTTCTTGGTACTAGCCGTGGTTTCCTTCATCTGCATCTCTCAACTCCCATGGTGGTTCTTCACCAATTTCCAGCCCTTATTAGTCCTATCTGCTGTTTCCTCTTTTGTGCTTTCAGACCTCGCCTCACCGCAACCTCCGCCTCCTGGGTTCAGGCAATTCTCCTGCCTCAGCCTCCTGAGTAGCTGGGACAGATGCCCCGACCTCCCCCCACCCCCCCCCAAAAAAAACAACTGCTGACAAGTGATGAAGTCCAGTGCTAGTTTGGCCTTTTTATAGCTAAGTAAATCTGTCGTTATTTCATCAGCTTCTTAGCATATTTTCCGTACTTAATAGTCATTCTTAACCTTCTCTTCTCCAGTCCTTCCAAACTATTTCTCAACCTTCTCTTCCCCAGTCCTTCCCCACTACTTAGCTAAGGTGTGAGGCCAAGTATTAAAATAGTTGTTAAAGATGATTGTTTTTCTTTTTTTCTTTTTCTTTTTTTTTTTTTTTTTTGAGATGGAGTTTCCCTCTTGTTACCCAGGCTGGAGAGTGCAATGGCTCGACCTCGCCTCACCGCAACCTCCGCCTCCTGGGTTCAGGCAATTCTCCTGCCTCAGCCTCCTGAGTAGCTGGGACTACAGGCACGCACCAGCATGCCCAGCTAATGTTTTGTATTTTTAGTAGAGACGGGGTTTCACCATGTTGACCAGGATGGTCTCGATCTCTTGACCTCGTGATCCACCCGCCTCGGCCTCCCAAAGTGCTGGAATTACAGGCTTGAGCCACCGCACCCGGCTGATTGTTTTTCAAACTTTGAGTAGCCACCTATGTAAGAGTCGTGACGTCAATTTAATAGGTGAATGGGTCACTGGCACCATTAATAAAAGAAAATAGGCTGGGCTTGGTGGCTAATGCCTGTAATCCCAGCACTTCGGGAGGCCGAGGCAGGCCAATTGCTTGAGCCCAGGAGTTCGAGACCATCCTGGGCAACATGGTGAAACTCCATTTCTACAATAAATACCAAAAATTAGCTGAGGGTGTGGGTGCAGGCCTGTAGGCCCAGCTATTTGGGAGGCTGAGATGGGAGGATTGATTGAGCCTGGGATGTCAAGGCCCTGGTGAGCAGTGATGGCACCACTGCACTCCAGACCCCATCTCAAAAAAATAAATAAAAGGCCAGGCGCGGTGGCTAACACCTGTAATCCCAGCACTTTGGGAGGCCGAGGTGGACGGATCACCTGAGGTCAGGAGTTCAAGACCAGCTACTCGGGAGGCTGAGGCAGGAGAATTGCTTGAACCCGAGAGGTGGGGGTTGCAGTGAGCCGAGATTGAGTCATTGCACTCCAACCTGGGCGACGAGAGTGAAACGCCTTCTCCAAAAAAAAAAAAAAGAAAAAAGAAAAGAAAAGAAAAAAGAGAGAAAAAAAGGAAATATCAGTATAGTGCTAGGTAAGGATATTGTTTTGTCGATTTTTTTTTTTTTTTTTTTTTTTTTTTTTGAGTTGGAGTCTCGCCCTATGGCCAGGCTGGAGTGTAGTGGCACGATCTCAGCTCACTACAACCCCACCTCCCTGGGTTCAAGCTGTTCTCCTGCCTCAGCCTCCCAGGTAGCTGAGACTACAGGCACACGCCACCATGTCCAGCTAATTTTTGTATTTTTAACAGAGACAGGATTTCACCATGTTTGTGTTAGAGACATGAAAAATTTGCTATTTGTGATATGCTCTGAAACTTCAATTCTAAGTTGATTTCATAACCCACTGATGGGTTAAGACCTGCAGTTTAAAAAATAGTGTTGGAAAAAAAATCAATGCTGTGTGTGGAAACTTGAAAAAAGAAATACGGTGTCCTATCACCTGTGGTCTTGCTAAAATGCTGGTTATGATTCTGTGGGTCTGGGATGGGCTCAAGTTTCTGCATTTCTCACAAACTCCCAGGTGATGTTGAATGTCTGAGGACTACACTTTGGATAGCAAGATTCTAGATTTTGTCTGTTTCTTTGAATCCATATTTATCTAGTACTTCTCCAAGATTTCCAGTCTTCTTTCCAGCAACACTTACCCTTCTGTCTTTAATCTCGCTCTATCTCCCCCCTCTCCCTCCCTTTCCCCCCAATCCCGTCTTGTTTGTTGCATTTCTTTATTAAATGCATAGGAAAGCAGTTATGTATGAGATAACTGTTAATCTCATCTGAAGAAAATACTAATTTTAAAAAGACAAAAACAAAACAAAACAACAAACCAAGGAGATAGCTGCTAATTCCCATGTAAGTGACAGGTTTTTATTTACAGTTCTCCCTTTTTTTTTTTTTTTTTTTTGAGACAGGTTCTCACTCTGTCACCCAGGCTTAAAGTGTAGCTTTTTTGGTTTTTTGTTTGTTTTCTTTTGTTTTTTTGAGATGGAGTCTCGCTCTGTCACCCAGGCTAGAGTGCAGTGGCGTGATCTCAGCTTACTGCAACTGCCGCCTCCTGGATCCAAGTGTTTCTCCTGCTTCAGCTTCCCAAGTAGCTGGAACTACAGGCACCCACCACAACACCTGGCTAACTTTTGTGTTTTTAGTAGAGATGGGGTTTCATCATGTTGGCTAGGCTAGTCTTGAATGCCTGACCTCAGGTGATTTGCCCACTTCAGCCTCCCAAAGGGCTGAGATTACAGGCATGAGCCACCGCACCCAGTCTTATTTTTTTGTTTTTATTTTGAGACATTCTCACTGTCACTCAGGCTGGATTGTAGTGGCGTGATCTCAGCTCACTGCAACCTCCATCTCCCAGGCTCAAGGGATCCTCCCAACTCAGCCTCCCCAGTAGCTGGGCTTACAGGTGCATGCCACCGCACCTGGCTGATTTTCTGTATTTTTAGTAGAGATGGGGTTTCACCACATTGCCCAGGCTAGTCTCAAACTCCTGAGTTCAAGCTATCCGCCTGCCTTGGCCTCCCAACGTGCTGGGATTACAGGCATGAGCTCCCCATGCCTGGCCGAATTATTCATTTTCAACTGCTGTCTCTGTGTAGCTGACTTCTTCCATATTTTTCTGTAAGATTTTACAATTTGTCCTAATTTAAGTCTTCTCTTGTCACCTTGTCTCTGTGGTTCTAAAATTAAGTATATAATCTTCTGTCATAAACCATATCCCAATACCAGTCTCATATGTTAATCCCATCAATTGCTCAGGTGTCTGGAATACAATTCTTTAGAGTGATGTAAAATTACATGATCCTTTTATAGGACCTAATTTTTCACTTAAAAACCTGTTTCTGTTTCATTTTTCTTTCCATTTTCATTACCCTCATTCTGGTCTGGGGTCTTATTTATATCTTTATTTCTCGAATACTTTCAATCAGATTGCCCTACTGTCATAAAGTGGAGAGTCTAAACTAAGAGATGATGTACAAAACCATAATGTGCAGGTCTTCCTTGAGCTTCTTTTTCATTATGTAATGTCCTAACCCCAGATCCTTCATTGATTTCCTCACTGCAGATTACTTTGGCAGCTGTCTTTACTATGTGAACCAGTTTTCTCATTATGTTTTTTAACATGCAATAAGATGTACACTTCTTGAGGGTTTAGTTCAGTGAGTTTGTTGTTGTTGTTGTGGTTGTTGTTGTTTTGAGGTGGAATTTCCCTGTGCCACCCAGGCTGGAGCGCAATGGGGTGGTCTCGGCTCACTGCAACCTCCGCCACCTGGGTTCAAGTGATTCTCCTGCATCAGCCTTCTGAGTAGCTGGCACTACAAGCATGTGCCACCACACCCAGCTAATTTTTGTATTTTTAGTAGAAATGGGGTTTCACCATGTTGGTCAGGATGGTCTCTATCTCTTGAACTTGTGATCCGCCCGCCTTGGTCTCCCAAGGTGCTGAGATTACTACAGGCATGAGCCACTGTGCCCAGCTAGTTCAGTGCATTTTTCACAATAGCATACGTTCATGTAATTACAAAATATAAACATTTGTATGCCTACCCCTCAAGAGTTTCATAGATTAGTTTTGCTTGTTTTAGAATTTTATATAAATGAAAGTATACAATGTACAGTTTTTGTATGTGGCTCCTTTCAGTCAGCATAATGTCTGTTGTTGTATGTATCTGTGGTTTATTCCTTTTTTTTTTTTTTTTTTTTTTTTTTGAGACAGTGTTTCGCTTTTGTTGCCCAGTTTGGAGTGCAGTGGTGCTATCTCGGCTCACTGCAATCTCTGCCTCCTGGGTTCAAGCGATTGTACTGCCTCAGCCTCCCAAGTAGCTGGGATTACAGGCATGTGCCATGCCCAGCTAATTTTTTGTGTTTTTAGTAGAGACAGGGTTTCTCCATATTGGTCAGGCTGATCTTGAACTCCCGGCCTCAGGTGATCTACCCACCCCAGCCTCCCAAAGTGCTGGGATTACAGGCGTGAGCCACCACTCCTAGCCGGTTTATTCCTTCTTATTACTGAATAGTACTCATTGGATGGAATACTATTAATAGATAATTTGTTTAGCCATTCTCCTGTTGATAGGAGTTTGAGTTATCTCCATTCTGGCTATTATGAATAAGGTTTCTATAAACATTGTTATGCAAGTCTTTCTGTGAACATGTTTCAGTCCCTTTGGATAAATACCTAAGAATAAAATAACGAGGTCATGTGGTAGATATATGTAACTTTTTTTTTTTTTTTTTTTAAGATGGGGTTTCACCGTGATGGCCAGGCTGGTCTTGAACTCCTGACCTCAGGTGATCCACCCACCTCAGCCTCCCAAAGTGCTAGGATTACAGGCGTGAGCCACCACACCTGGCCATATGTAACTTTAAAAAGAAACCAACCGGTTGTACCATTTTATATTCCCACTTGCAATGTATGAGCATTCCAGTTGCTCTGTACCCTTACTAGCTAGTACCCTTGCAGCACCATAAAAATGCTGATGTCAGTCATTTTTATTTTGGCTATTAGTGTTATAATTAATGCTACATAATATAAATTAAAACACTATATATATAGTGTTATATAATGTTATCTCATTCCAGGCTTAAATTGATGACATTGATTTTCATTCACCATAGCACTTTGTTATTACATAACCCTTGGTGTTTGCACAATATAGCACTTCCTTGTTTTTTTATATTTATTTTTATTTTTGAGACAGAGCGTCCCTCTCTTACCCAGACCGGAGTGCAGTGGCACAATCTCGGCTCACTGCAACTTCCACCTTTATTCAAGCGATTCTCCTGCCTCAGCCTCCTGAGTAGCTGGAACTACAGGCATGTGCCACCACTCCCAGCTAATATTTTGTATTTTTGGTAGAGACAGGATTTTGCCCTGTTGGCCAGGCTGGTCTCAAGCTCCTGACCTCAAGTGATCCATCTGCCTCAGCCTCCCAAAGTGCTGGGATTACAGGCATGTGCCACCATACCCAGCTAATTTTTTTATATTTTTAGTAGAGACGGGTTTTTACCACGTTAGCCAGTCTGATCTCAAACTCCTGACCTCATGTGGCTTGCCTACCTTGGCCTCCCAAAGTGCTGGAACCACTGCGCCCGGCTTAGGTTCATCTTATACTTGTTAAATAGCATTGAATGTGTCAGATCACAGTGTGATATATCAAGAATGTCTTCTAAAATTGTTCAGTTACTTTAAAACAGTTTTAATTATGGACAGTTTCAAACACTACAGCAAAGAGAAAGGTGTATGTTTGGAACAAGTTCGATGTATAAATCTTTTTCAATTATAAATTATGAAGTTTAAATATAGGTCTAGTATTTATTTGGGATGAAAATTTACCATTTGAATTTTTTTTTTTTTCTGAGATAGGGCCTTGCTCTGTCCCTCAAGCTGGAGTGCAGTGGCACAGTCACCCCACTACAGCCTTGAACTCCTAGGCTTGGGCAGTCCTGCCTCAGCCTTCTGAGTATCCAGTTGCTGGGACTACAGGCTTGTGCCACTGTCCCTGGCTAATTTTATTGTAGAGATGGGGATCTCACTATGTTACCAGGCTGGTCTCAAAATTCCAGGGCTCAAGCACTGTGCCCACTTCCCCCTCCCAAAGTGCTGAGGTGGGAGGGTTGTTTGAGCCCAGGAGGTCAAGGCTGCAGTAAGCCAGGATCACACCACTGTACTCCAGCTTGGGTGACAGAGTGAGACCCTGTCTCAAAAAGTAAAGAAAAGGAGAAAAATAGAAAGTGTTCAGTAAATGTTATTTGTGATTATAACATGATCGTCAGTGTATTTAGCCCTTCAAAAATACTCAATGACTGCTTATGTGTCAAACACTGGGAAAGTTTAACACTTAAAACAACTAGCTGTAATTGCTGTATTAATATTGGAAGTATTAATAAAGTATACTGGGAACTGGTCTACACATTATACAGGAGGAGATCTTATATTAAAGGGGTCTTGAAGTTTGGAGAAGGAGCAGGGGAGGATATTGCAACAAGGAAAACAGTAGAAGCAAAGAAATGCCTGTAAATTAATGAGCATAGTGTGTTTGTGGCCTGGATCACTGTGGACTAATGCAGATAGAGCTTTAAGAGCAAGGAGGAATGGGAGATGAGAATGGGTGGAACACAGTGTTTGTGACTGCATAATCGGTATAATTATTGTGTTTGAATATCACCAGCCCTTAACCTATGGAAGCAGTCAAGAAGACAAGAGCTGCAATTTAGGATTTAGGTAGAAGTCTATAAAGATATGGGGGATGCAATGTTGACTTCTAGTCTTTTTTTCTTTTCTCTTTTTTTTTTTTCCAGGGGGAGGGGGGTTTGACAGTGTCTTCCTCTGTTACCCAGGCTGGAGTACAGTGGCACAATCATGGCTTACTGCTGCTGCCTCTAACTTCTGGACTCAAGTGATCCTCCCACTTCAGCCTCCTAAGTATCTGGTACTACATGCATGCACCCCTGTACTCAGCTAATTTTTTTTTGGTCCAGACTGGTCTGGAACTCCTAGGCTCAAGTGATCCTCCCACCTTGGTCTCCCGAAGCCTTAGGATTACAGGTATGAGCCACCATGCCCAGCCAATTCTAGCATTTTTTTGTTTTGTTTTGTTTTGTTTTTTGAGACGGAGTTTCACTCTTGTTACCCAGGTTGGAGTGCAATGGTGCGATCTCGGCTCAGCGCAACCTCCGCCTCCTGGGTTCAGGCAATTCTCCTGTCTAAGCCTCCTGAGTAGCTGGGATTACAGGCACGCACCACCATGCCCAGCTAATTTTTTGTATTTTTAGTAGAGATGGGGTTTCACCTTGTTGACCAGGATGGTCTCAATCTCTTGACCTCGTGATCCACCCGCCTCGGCCTCCCAACGTGCTGGGATTACAGGCTTGAGCCACTGCGCCTGGCAATTCTAGCGTTTTGAAAATATTGCTTAGAGGTGATTCCTCGAGAATTATTTGAATTAATATTAATTTTTAGCACTGATATTTATAACAGAACAAGGTCCTTCTGACTTTTTTTAGATGCCTTTCCAGCCGCAGTGGCTCATGCCCGTAATCCCATCACTTTGGGAGGCTGAGGCGGGCAGATCACGTGAGGTCAGAAGTTCAAGACCAGCCTGACCAACATGGAGAAAACCCATCTCTACCAAAAATACAAAATTAGCTGGGCGTAGTGGCGTGTGCCTTTAATCCCACCTACTCAGGAGGCTGAGGCAGGAGAATCGCTTGAACCCTGGAGGCAGAGGTTGTAGAGAGCTGAGATCACACCATTGCACTCCAGCCTGGGCAACAAGAATGAAACTGTGTCTCAAAATAAATAAATAAATAAATAAATAAAAGATACCTTTCATTGCCATATCATCCAAAAGAATGCCAATATTCTCACTGATTTTGGGGGACGGGAGAGGCAATGGAAGATGACTCATGGGATTAAGGGAATCAGATGATTTGAAGAATCTTGCTCTATCAAAGTTGGTCACAGCCTAAAAATATTTGATGAATGTAGGTATGTTCAAAGCCTTCTAATTCTCCAAAGCAATGCTGCTGAGAATATGCATCTCTCAGAAGGCAGTGGATCCCAAAGACCAAGAGGATGTTTTACCTAAAAGACAAATTGTACATTGGGCTTTAGGACTCATGAAACCCTTGCCTGTTTCAGACGCTGACCGGAAAGGAAATTGAGATTGACATTGAACCTACAGATAAGGTGATGCATGCCCAACTTCTTTTCATATACTTCTTGCCATGTATATTTGTTTGTGTATGCTTGTGAATTTGGTCCTTTTGCTCTCATGCTGTCTGCATAGCCCTTGTTCGTTCCATTTCCATGGTCCTACCCCTGAGCACCTCCTGACTACTTGTCTCTCTAAAGGTGGAGCGAATCAAGGAGCGTGTGGAGGAGAAAGAGGGAATCCCCCCACAGCAGCAGAGGCTCATCTACAGTGGCAAACAGATGTGAGTTTGGAGTGAGAATGACAGCATGGCCATCTTCTGTGAAGATGAGAGGGGCCACATACTGAGGTGGATCAGGCCTGTCTTTTGTTTTTGGTGCCTTAGACCCTTTGGCAATCTGGTGAAGCCTCAAGCCCCTTCTCAGAATAACATTTTTTCAGGCATAAAACAAAATATATAGAATTACAAAGAAAACTAATTATATTGAAATACAATTATCAAAATACTAAAACAAATTTGTGATTTAGTAAGTATGTGCTTTTTTATTAATACATGAGATCTAATAGCAGGTCTAATATGACCATAATTTTGAAATATTTTCAAGATACCTACAAACAATTATGATATGAAAATAGCTAATTTCTATTGTTAACAAGTTAATATATTGCTAATATTACTGTGGTTTTTGGCCTATGTTTAAAGTTAGAAGAAATGTTAAATTTTAGTTGTGGGTTAGTAAAAATAAAGATGGGATTTTTTTTTTTTCCTTGTTCAAGTTCACAGACCCCAAAAGAGATCCATGAAACTTAGGTTAAGAACTCCTGTTCTGGCTAGGTGCGGTGACTCACGCCTGTAATCCCAGCACATTGGAAGGCTGATGGGGGCGGATCACCTGAGGTCAGGAGTTTAAGATCAGCCTGGCCAACATGGTGAAACCCTCTCTCTACTAAATATACAGAAATTAGCCGAGTGTAATGGTGGGTGCCTGTAATCCTAGATACTCAGGAAGCTGAGGCAGGAGAATCACTTGAACCCAGGAGGCAGAGGCTGCAGTGAGCCAAGACTGCACCACTGCACTCCAGCCTAGGTGACAGAGACTGTCTCAAAAACAAAATAAAACCAAAAAACTGTTCTAAGTCTTTCTTTTTTGGCTTCCTTTTCCTGCAGGAATGATGAGAAGACAGCAGCTGATTACAAGATTTTAGGTGGTTCAGTCCTCCACCTCGTGTTGGCTCTGAGAGGAGGAGGTGGTCCGAGGCAGTGATGGACCCTCTATTTTACCTCCTTACCCTGTCGCTCATAATGAGGCATCATATATCCTCTCACTCTCTGGGACGCCAGGGCCACTGCCCCCTCCCCTGGATGCCCAGTAATGTATGTCTACTGGTGGGAGACTGTGAGGATCCCAGGATGCAGTATTCCTGGCCCAGTGGGCCCTTGCTGACTATTGGGTGTTAGTTTGCAGTCCTGTGTGCTTCCCTCTCTTATGGCTGTGTCCCTGGTTGTCAATAAAATATTTCCTGGCCTCCTGGAACCTTTCTTCTGTTGCACAAGCTGACTGAAATAAAAATGGACCTAATGCTCACTCAGTTATAACAGGCTGAAGGAGCAGGACAGTGGAAGGGATGGGGTTCTTAGAGGGATTATGAGACTCTAGGAAAGCCTGCTTAGTGGTTCGCTGGAGCCAGTTCCTAGTGGCTCATGGGAACCAATTATTGGCAGCTCTTTCCAACTCTATTAAGCGACTTCATGATGGTAGCTTGAAGTTGGCCATGGTAGGATTATTTACAGAAATTGGCAGACAATACAGATCAGTTCCTCCCCACAAACATTTACCAGTGTAGTGGTAACATGGATGGTGGAAACCTTAGGAGAGTGAATTCTCTGACTGTGGCTTCAGTGGACATTTAGGCCTGGCTGGAGAAAGCCGTCAAGGGTTTGGCTGACACTGCACTCTGGATGGAATATTACTGAGGGCTTTGGGTTCTACACTATGAAGAGGTTGATAATGGAGAAAGATTGAGTGGCAAGCTGTGATATATCGCTTGGTCTTGAGAAGAGGCAGGTGCTAGGAGAAAACGCTTCCCTTCTTACCTGGCTTCTTTATAGAATCCGGCAAGGCTGGATGGAGTGGGGAAGTAGGGAGGATGTCTGTAGCCAAATGCCTTGGGGAGACTTGACTGCTACGGTTGAGTGTGTGGTCGTGCTGGTACCTCACTGCAATCCTCATCCCCACCCAGTATCAGACGGCGCTCTTGCGCCGTCTCCAGGCTGACGACGTTCTGAGTGGCGACGCTCTAGTCGCCATTTGTCTATGGCAGGCTGGGTGGCTGTGTTAGCTGCCGGAGTTGCTGCTCTTTCTACCGCCCTGGGTGAAGCCCCACCTCTGCACAACGCCTGCGGTGCGGGTCATGGCGCGACTACCGAAGCTGGCAGTCTTCGATTTGGGTGAGGGACGGTAAGGGGAGAAGTTCGTAAGCCGCTCTCCTTTTCACATTCTTAACTGCAGCTCTCCAGTCCCTGCGCCCCCGCCCCCAGGCTGAACCTTCCCTCTCCGTCCTCTCGCAGATTACACTCTATGGCCCTTCTGGGTTGACACGCACGTAGACCCCCCGTTTCACAAGAGCAGGTGAGGTAGGGACATGGAGGACTGGGGCGAGATGGGGCCTGGCTGGGGCTGAGTGCACTCTTGCCCTCTCCAGTGATGGAACTGTACGAGATAGGCGGGGCCAAGATGTCCGACTGTACCCAGAGGTGCCTGAGGTCCTAAAACGATTGCAGAGCCTTGGGGTGCCTGGTGCAGCTGCTTCACGGTAAGGAAAGCAACTGACAAAAACTGATAGTGTGATGCCGAAGGGTGCATGCATGAGACTTACGGTGAAACCTCTGGGCTACAAAAATATGGGCGGTGCAAGTATGCAAGTATTTGCATATTTTTTCTCCTTGTATGCTCTCCTGTGCCTTTTAATTATTAAAAAGTGGGGCCGGGTACAGTGACTCACACCTGTAATCCCAGCACTTTGGGAGGCCTAGGCGGGAGGATCACTTGAACCCAGGAATTTGAGACCAGCCTAGGCAATAGAGGGAGACCCCATCTTTACCAAAAAACAAAATTGTGGTGGCATGCACCTGTAGTCCCAGTTACTTGGGAGGCTGAGGTGGGAGGTTCGCTTGAGCCCAGGAGGTTGTGACAGCACTGAGCCATGATTGGGCCACTGCACTTCAGTGTGGGTGACAGAGCTAGACCCTGTCTCAAAACAAAAACTAAAACATTGGCCCAGCACCAGCTGTGTCAAACAGGAAGGCAATGGGTTTAAACAGAGGCTGAGGATGCCTGTCCATCCTGGAAAAACAGCAAGTTGATTTCCCCTGATTATACTTAATAATTTTGCTTAATAAGTTAACTTAGCCCTGGCCCTTCACTTTGCTAATCCCATCTTTCACACTGTCTTGCAGGACAGGTGAGATAGAAGGGGCCAACCAGCTACTGGAGCTCTTTGACCTCATCAGGTACTTTGTTCATCGGGAAATCTATCCAGGCAGCAAAGTCACACACTTTGAGAGGTATGTGGAGATAAGGGAGGAACAGGGTGAGAAACTACCAGAGGCTTGGGGAACCAAGATACTAGCTTGCTTACCCCTGCCCTATCTTGCACAGGTTACAGCAGAAGACTGGAATTCCTTTCTCCCAGATGATCTTCTTTGATGATGAGAGGCGGAATATTGTAGACGTCAGCAAACTGGGTACTGAGCGATGAGGACAGCCATTTGGGGTCCCTAGGAGGGATTAGATACATACAGGATGGATAGTTTTCCCTATAGGTGGCACCCCCAAAGGTCAGAGTAATAATGGGGAGCCCTGAAAGCCTGATGAAATGTGACTTCTTATCTTTCTAGGTGTTACCTGCATTCACATCCAGAATGGAATGAATCTTCAAACTCTAAGTCAAGGGTTAGAGACATTTGCAAAGGCCCAAACTGGGCCTTGAGGTCCAGTCTTGAGGATGAGCCTCCTTTGAGGCCTATACTGAAAGGAAATCAAGAAGGCATTTTGAGGTGCATTTGTAATTTATTAAAGTTCATCTGTGTATGACAGAAGAGATTTTGCAAACAGTGTGGGTAGTTTCTATTTTTCTAGCCTGTGAACTGGGGTTGGTTGTCCTGAGGTGCAGAGACCAGAATGTGAGACATTAGACTGCATCAGGTTTGCCATCTAAATTTAGGGCAACCCCAAGTGCTTGAACCCATCCCGTACCATTTTCCTGAGCTCTGTAAAGAGCATGAAGAGTTTTCCCACTGACTCCACACATTGAGGTGCCATCACACTGCACATTTCCCTCAGGAGAATAAGCACATACTCTGGGGTGGAGACAGGACTGCCTTTTTATGTAACAGAAAATGATGCGGCCGCTTTAAGAGGAGCACGTCGGTCTGGGCTGGTGGCTTGGGTCACGTGACGGCGGTGGTCTGGTTTGCGCCTCTTGATGATGTCGCTGCGGCGCCCTAAGGAGGGATTGGGCAAGGCTGGTCCCTGTGTGATGAAACATCACCCTCCCAGGAGCAAGGCGGAAGTTTGGAGGACGCTGAGTGGCGGAGGCGGGAGAGGCGATGAGTGGTCTCGGCAGGCTCTTCGGGAAGGGTGAGCCGGGTGGGACTGGCCATCCAGGACGCGCTGGCTGGTGCTGGGGAAGCAGAGACCCCGGCGAAATTCGGCCGGACCGCTGCACGGGACAGGGGTTAGAAACTCGGGAGACAGGCTGGAAAACCCCAGCCGATGGCGGAGCAAGGCTCATCGCAGGTGCCAGAAGGCACACCTTATCAGGGCGACTTGTTCCCATTCTCCGTCCTTCCCCGCTCTCAGAGGGGAGAACTCAAGATCCGGGAGGGGACTTGAGGGCGTGGCAATCGTGCCGGCTCCCACTGTTAAGGCTGTCTTCAGCCCTCTCCAAAACCTTGTTCTAAAATACTTTGTGCTGGGCAAGAGGGATCCAAGGTGAAGAAGAAATACTGTCTTCTTGGTTGGACGTGGTGGCTCCTTCTTGTAATCCCAGCACTTTGGGAGGCTGAGGGGGGTGGATCATGAGGTTAGGAGTTCGAGATCAGCCTGGCCAATATGACGAAATCCCATCTCTACTGAAAATACAAAAATTAGCCGGGCATGGTGGTGTGTGCCTGTAGACCCAGCTACTCTGAGGCAGGAGGCTGAGGCAGGAGAATCACTTGAACCTGGGAGGCGGAGGTTTCAATGAGCCAAGATTGCCCCACTGCACTCTGGTCTGGGCAACAGAGTAGGACTTCATCTCAGAAAAAAAAAAAAAAAAAGGCAGCTAGGAATAGTAAAAAGAATATTGGCTTTAGAACTCTTACTACCACATTTTGATTCCTGCACAGTCTCTTACTAGTTGTGATTTTTAACATCTTTGTGGTTGTTTTCACATTTGGAAAGTGAAGAGATAGCACATTCATTGTAGAGATTTGGGGATTAGCAATAACACAGTCAGGTGCCTAGCACATACTATGCATTCAGTGATTGGTGGCTAATATTTTTCCTTCACAAAATTTGGGCCCACTTCATTGGACTCTTCAGGGAAGAAGGAGAAGGGGCCAACCCCTGAAGAAGCAATACAGAAACTGAAGGAAACAGAGAAGATACTGATCAAGAAACAGGAATTTCTAGAGCAGAAGATTCAGCAGGAGCTACAAACAGCCAAGAAGTATGGGACCAAGAATAAGAGAGGTAATGAGGGAAAGGAGCCTATGGGGAGGGCCCAGATGGGAAGCAGGTGCTTCTGACTCTTGATGTTCAGGGTGTGGGCTGGGTCAGCCGCCCTACAGGCTTTGCGGAGAAAGAAAAGATTGGAACAGCAGCTGGCACAAACTGATGGGACGTTATCTACCCTGGAGTTTCAGCGTGAGGCCATTGAGAATGCCACCACCAATGCAGAAGTTCTTCGTACCATGGAGCTTGCTGCCCGAGGCATGAAGAAGGCCTACCAGGACATGTGGGTATGGGGGGACGGGTGGAGGGACCCAGGCACTGGGAAGAGTGGCTTGCTACCATACTTTAAAGCCTCTCAGAGTGTGGAGTTACAGTACGGATGTTTGTGATGGCTAGACCTTTGTCTGCCTCCTTGCTTCCTATAAGATCCTTTCGCTGGCTGGGGCATTCTAGGGAGGAAAGATGTCTCCTCTAATTCTTTTTTTGTTTTATTTCTTTTTTTTTTTTGGAGGTGGAGTTTCACTTTGTTGCCCAGGCTGGAGTTCAGTGGCACGATCTCGGCTCTCTGCAACCTCCACCTCCCGGGTTCAAGTGTTTCTCCTGCCCTACCCTCCTGAGTAGCTGGGATTACCGGTGGGGGCTGGGTGGTTATAAAAAAACCACCCAGCTCATTTTTATATTTTTAGTAGAAATGGGGTTTTGTCGGGCTGGGCGCGGTGGCTCAAGCCTGTAATCCCAGCACTTTAGGAGGCCGAGGCGGGTGGATCACAAGGTCGAGAGATCGAGACCATCCTGGTCAACATGGTGAAACCCCGTCTCTACTAAAAATACAAAAAAATTAGCTGGGCATGGTGGCGCGTGCCTGTAATCCCAGCTACTCAGGAGGCTGAGGCAGGAGAATTGCTTGAACCCAGGAGGCGGAGGTTGCGGTGAGCCGAGATCGCGCCATTGCACTCCAGCCTGGGTAACAAGAGCGAAACTCCATCTCAAAAAAAAAAAAAAAGAAATGGGGTTTTGTCATTTTGGCCAGGCTGGTCTTGAACTCCTGACCTCAGGTGATCCACCTGCCTGGGCCTCCCAAAATTCTGGAATTACAAGCAGGAGCCACCATGCCCAGCCACCTTCTCTAATTCTTTTTTTCTTTTTTCTTTCACATCTGCAACATTTATTTTTTTAAGGAATGGATTTTGAGAGAAAACAATGTGGCACAGAAATATGGAACAGAAAACAAATACAAATATAGGCTATTTTGCTAATTGTTTTTATAACCACCACAAACTAGCACAGAGAATGCCCTGTACAAAACACAAAGGTTCAAACATCAAGGTGTTTTAGCAAGGCTGAAAATTTCAGTCTCTGGTATTTGGAATTTAGGCTGCATTCCTTGTTTTAGGATCACTGGGTGTGTGGCACGGTCCATGTTTTTTGTTTTTTTTTTTTTTTAAATGAGACAGTCTCACTCTGTTGCCCAGACTGGAGTACAATGGCCTGATCTCAGCTCACTGCAACCTCCACCTCCCAGGTTCAAGTGATTCTCCTGCCTCAGCCTCCCGAGTAGCTGGGATTACAGGTGCACACCACCACTCCTGGCTAATTTTTTTGTACTTTTAGTAGAGACAAGGTTTCACCATGTTGGCTAGGCTGGTCTCGAACTCCTGACCTCAGGTGATCCGCCCGCCTCGGCCTTCCAGAGTGCTGGGATTACAGGTATCAGCCACCGCGCCTGGCTGCCTTCTCTGATTCTTAAAGATCCTTCAGGAAAGAGAATGCAGCCTGTCCTCTCCAGTGTGGCTCCTTGCTATTTCTTAGCCCAGGCTTGTGTCTTTGCAATTTTCCAGGGATCTCTTCTACTTGATAGCTATGGGCTTATCAGTGTGACCCTACAAGGCAGGAGGGGTTTCAATCATGTGAGATGAGAAAGTCAAGGGGGCATCATTTCCTGATTTCTTAGCTGTCTATCTCATTCTCAGGGACATTGACAAAGTAGATGAACTGATGGCTGACATCACAGAACAACAGGAGGTGGCCCATCAGATCTCAGATGCCATTTCTCGGCCTGTGGGCTTTGGAGATGATGTGGATGAGGTGATTGGGGGTGAGGGGTAAGGGAATATTGGAGTAAGTATGGGACTGGCCAGAAGGAACACCCAAGAGAGGCTCTTGGAGCAAGTTTGGGAGGGAACTTCAAAAGTGGTATGTTTTCAGAGGTAGAAGTTTTTTCCTTCATCTTGAATGGTCTTGTTTTCCCCATCCAGGATGAACTGCTGGAGGAACTAGAGGAGCTGGAGCAGGAGGAATTGGCTCAGGAGTTGCTAAATGTGGGCAACAAGGAGGAAGAACCCCCAGTCAAATTGCCTAGTGTACCTTCTACACATCTGCCGGCAGGGCCAGGTATGCAGGGTTCTTCTGTTGTCTTGAGGACTTAAGAGGGTGGGAGAGATATGAGGAAAGATTCTTCTTCATCTATCCTGTCTCAAAGGAACCATACAGAAAGGGCTGCTGCTACAGTTGTGCAGGTTGTGAACTGCATACAGGCACCTACCTAGCCTGTGCTCCACTCAGCAAACTGTGTACCCTTGTTTAGGGCTAAAAATGGCAGGAGCAAGAGGCACCATTTTTCTAATTTGCACAAAGGTGCTGTGGGATTGAACAGCAGCCTAACAAGCAGAATGATCACACGTTTAAGGTTTTTGCTGGGGAGAGAGAATTCAGCAGACTCTGAAGGTCATAGCAGGGGATGGTTGGAATTGCTGAGACCTTAATGCTTCTCCTTTCTTTTCTCTGGGTATCTCTGTCCTCAAAGCTCCCAAAGCAGATGAAGATGAAGAAGCACTAAAGCAGTTGGCTGAGTCGGTATCCTGATAAGTCTGGGCTTGTCTTCCTAACACTACCTTTGTTGGTCCTTTTTCCTTAAGTGCCAAGTACTGAGCTAAAGGAGGATAACTTTTTGGGGAAGTCCTGCTAAAGGTGGTAGTGTGACCCTGCCTGAAAAGGGTCTTTTGCCCTCCCAGCCCTGGATCAAATCTGAAGAAGGATCTTGCTCCAGGAGGAGCCGCTGGGCTCCCTTCTTTTTGATAGCAGTTATAATGTCCTTGTTCCCAATAAAATTGGACAGACAGAATCTTAGTGTCTATACTACCTTGTTTACCCTTGAAGCTCTCCCCCTGGCCCTTGTCCTCAAGAGCCTTATTTTAAGCAATGAGTAATTAGAGCAAACAAGGGGGTTTGAAACAGAACAAATGGGCATTCCTAATATCTCAACTTATGTTCCAGGCAAGCACTGTTTCATCTTTGAATTTGGTTTGTCCTAGAGTTGCCCAGTTGCTGAGGGAAGAAACTGCTGTCTACCACTTATCTTAGAACCATGAGGAGACATCTCTGAGTCTCCCCTCATTGCTTTCCCCTTGTGCCTCTGCCAAGACAGTCCCACATTTCTTTTACAAAGCCCATTTTCAGGGAAAAGGAGGGAGAATACCATGGAAGAAGCAAGTAGCTTTACTACTTGGAATGGAAGGAGCAAGTAGCTTTCCTTTATCCAGAGTCCACAGTTAGTAGCTTTTACTACTAGAAGGGTTCGTTTGAATTCTGAGTCTGGGAGCAATAGTGTGAGGAGCCTTGTCTCCCTGCTATTGTTTCAGTAGTGGTTAAGGTGACACTGGAGGAGGGAAAAGGAACCAAAGTACTTCATATACCTGAATGCCTATTTCTTTTCTGTTTTTTTGTTTTTTGAAACAGAGGTTCATTTTGTCACCTAGGCTGGAGTACAGTGGTGCTATCTTGGCTCACAGCAACCTCCGCCTCCCAGGTTCAGGAGATTCTTGTGCCTTAGCTGGGCACCACTATGCCTGGCTAATTTTTGTATTTTTAGTACAGCCATGTTGAACAGACTGGACTTGAACTCTTGACCTCAAGTAATCTGCCCGCCTCACCCTCCCAAAGTGCTGGGATTAGAGGCATGAGCCACCGCACCCAGCTCGAATACCCATTTCTAAAAGAACTAACAGTGCGGCAGGGCGCGGTGGCTCACGCCTGTAATCCCAGCACTTTGGGAGGCCGAGGCAGGTGGCTCACGAGGTCAAGAGATCGAGACTATCCTGGTCAACATGGTGAAACCCTGTCTCCACTAAAAATACAAAAAATTAGCTGGGCATGGTGGCATGTGCCTGTAATCCCAGCTACTCAGGAGGCTGAGGCAGAATTGCCTGAACCCAGAAGGTGGAGGTTGCGGTGAGCTGAGATCACGCCATTGCACTCCGGCCTGGGTAACAGAACGAAACTCCGTCTCAAAAAAAAAAAAAAAAAAAAAAAGAACTAACAGTGCCATCACTTTGGACTATAGACAGACAGAACCATAATCAAAGTGGAGCAACCAGGGCTTTTGCCTCACTGCTTAAGCATTTAAACAGCACGAAGGTGTAAAATAATGAGCATATACTGAGATGAATAATAAAGCGTCCCAAAATAGTGTTAATCTGAGCACCCCATCCCCTCTGAGCCACATCATGGATTACACTATTGATTTAACATAAATGTCAAGATTATTGGTTAGCCGGGCGCGGTGGCTCAAGCCTGTAATCCCAGCACTTTGGGAGGCTGAGGCGGGTGGATCACGAGGTCAAGACCATCCTGGTGAACATGGTGAAACCCCGTCTCTACTAAAAATACAAAAAATTAGCTGGGCATCGTGGCGCGTGCCTGTAATCCCAGCTACTCAGGAGGCTGAGGCAGGAGAATTGCCTGAGCCCAGGAGGCGGAGGTTGCGGTGAGCCAAGATCGCGCCATTGCACTCCAGCCTGGGTAACAAGAGTGAAACTCCGTCTCAAAAAAAAAAAAAAAAAAAAAAAAAAAAAAGATTATTAGTTAAAGGCTCTGGGCAGAAATCCCTCTCCTATCCCAGCAGTGTTCCTTGCTGTAAGATTCCCTTGAGAAAAGAATGTCTTTGACTCTAGTTGATGAAACTAAATCAGACTTAGATTTATTTTTGGTATAAAAGATTTTTAGCCCAAGACCCTCCTAATTGCTCCTCTCTCAGCCCCCTTCTTCAGCCATTTTCAGGTCGTAATTCCAAGGATTGGTGACGATTAGTGGTGGCGTGGGGCTGGCACATGGCCTCAAGCAGCCTGATCTCATGGGTGGGTTGCTCAGGCTGGAACTTGAGCACCCAGGGATCCTTGATGATATCCAGAATGGTGACACGCTTAGCAGCTTGGCGTAACATCTGAAGGACCAGGTTCTAGAGCAGGGGAGAGAGAGGTCTTGCCTGAGTTTTTCTCCATTGTGCCACACAGATAATGAGCAGCTGGACCTAAGAAAGAAGCAGGATAGCCTATCGTACCACTCATGTCAAATGAGGTGTGGCTCTGATTTTATCTTGGAGAGCCAGGCAGTTAACCCCCTGGAGGGGGAGTGAAAAGTTCCTTGCGGGGAATGCTTTCCATAATCCCCTTCTGGCCTAAAGAGGCAGAAGCTGGAACCTGCATATCAAGCAAGGTTTGGAGCCTACTGGTTGGCCCTTTATGCCTTCCATACTATTTTTTTTTTTTTTTTTTTTTTTTTTTTTTTTTTGAGATGGAGTTACTCTATCACCCAGGCTGGAGTGCAGTGGCACCATCTCAGCTCACTGCAACCTCCGCCTCCCTGGTTCAAGCGATTCTCCTGCCTCAGCCTCCTGAGTAGCTGGCATTACAGACAGGCACCCGCCACCACACCCAGCTAATTTTTGTATTTTTATTAGAGACGGGGTCTCACCATATTGGTCAGGCTGGTCTCGAACTACTGACCTCGTGATCCATCCACCTTGGCCTACCAAAGTGTTAGGGATTACAGGTGTGAGCCTCCACACCTGCCAACTCCATTCTATTATAGGGCAGGAGCTAGTGTGTGAAATGGCTCTGGTGTGGGAAAAGCCTTACCCCAGGGTTGGGAGACCTAGGTTGGGTGACCTAGGATGGATATTCATCCCTCCCTGTGGGTCATCCCTGAGGCCTCAGCCCTGCTTAGGTAGCCAGTACCTTGCACTCCTGGGAGACGGTGAGGTTAGGTGGGAAAGTGACCTCCTTCTGAGTCTCTCTCAGCAGCTTTTTGAGATTGGTGTCATCAAAGGGCAGATGAGCGACCACTAGAGTGTAAAGGATGACGCCCATGCTCCAGGTGTCAGAGAGGAAAGGGTTGTAGGGCAAACCTAGTAAGATCTCCGGGCAGGCATAAGCAAAGCTGCCGCAGTAAGTCTGGCTGAGGTGGGAAAAGCAGTTCACTTGGCGGTAAGAAGCGCTACGACCCACATGGTGGTTAGAAGGCACCATCTTGGCAAAGCCAAAGTCCGATATCTTCACGTTCTCCTGCTTGTCCAGCAACAGGTTCTCCAACTTTAAGTCCCTACCAGCAGCAGAAAGGCTGGGTGTCAGGCTGGGAAGAGGGCTTAGTTTTAGACTGGGAGCTGAAGGGCCAGGGGTCAGAGGGTAAGGAGAGTCCAAAGTGAGGAGAAAGAGAGGATGGTATGTGAAGACCACTGGGAGCTCACCACTGTATTTCATAAAATGCTCTCCAGGATGGGCATGGTGGCTCACGCCTGTAATCCCAGAACTTTGGGAGTCCCGAGGCAGGCAGATCACGAGATCAGGAGTTCAAGACCAGCCTGATCAACATGGTGAAACCCCATCTCTACTAAAAATATAAACATTAGCTGGACATGGTGGCGTGTGCCTGTAACCCCGACTACTTAAGAGGCTGAGGCAGGAGAATTGCTTGAACCCAGGAGGCGGAGGTTGCAGTGAGCTGAGATGGCACCATTGCACTCCAGCGTGGGGGCAACAGAGCAAGACTCCATCTCGAAAAAAACAAAAACTCTCCATACCGTGAGTATTTTATCAGTATCCTTAACCACATGATTATAATAGAGTGCATGAATAGGCCTAGATATTTAGGAGCAAGTTCGAGAGAGGAAAAAAGAGCAGAAAATGAGAGATGTGCATAAAACCCCCTTGAGAGCAAAGGCCCCAGTCTGGGTGGCAGCGATCTCACCGGTGCACGATGCCCTTGCTGTGCAGGTAGGCAATGCCCAGGGTCAGCTGGGAGAACCACTTGCCAGCAAGGGGCTCAGAGCAGGCCCCGTAGCGCTGGATCCATTCCAGGACGTCACCACCCTGAGCCAGCTCCAGAATGATGTATACTCGAGATGTGGTCTCAATGGCCTGATAGAAGTTGATGAGGTACTTGTGCCGCAAGACTTTCATTACCTGACCCCAGAAGAAGGACCCATCAAACCTGGGAAGGGAGAACTCTGACTGCACTCACAGCCATCTCGTACCCTTAGCTACTTACTTAGAACTTTGCAAAAGGATCAACCCCTGAACCTCAGAGAACTAGTGGCCTGTGGGCAAACCCTATGTTTTGCACTTTTACTTTTTGTGGAGCTGGAGGTGAGTGGGTGGATGGGAAAGAGGTTTAATTTACATAAATCTTCCTAGCTGCTTAGTGAGACATTCAGTTCTGGTTTGGGGGTTTCTGGCCCCACCCCTTCTGGCCATACCCCTTCTGAGAAACCTCAAGCAGCTTAGTACCAAGCTCCAGTTCTCTCTTCCAGTCCCCTTTCTAACCTGTATCTCTCGGGGCAGGAACTTGTTAAGATAGTCGTCAGAGGCCTTCTTCTTTGAGATGATCTTGACTGCCACCATGATCTTCTGCTTTGTGTAGAAAGCCTCATATACTGTCCCATAGGAGCCATTGCCAATGACCTTGCCCACCTCATACCCATATTCATCCATGATGGAGTGGTAGGCTGTGGCTGTGGTGGTTGGTGCTGCCTCTGATACATCTACCTTCCCCATGGTGTTGGGCTTGCTGAGAGCAGGGAGCTTTACTACTTGGAAGCCTCCTATACAAAGCCAACACCTTGAGCCACTGAAGGCTAGGGTATCAAAGTGAAATAGGTCTCCAAATGCTTGCCTATATAGTCACACGAGTCTGGGATGCTGGGCTCAGCCCTCCACTAGCAACTTGGAGGGGGAAAGAAAAAGAAGCAGTTCTTTTTGTCTCCACTGGTTGTTGTTACTTCCTCCTTTTGGTTGCGGAACCCCTCAAGGTCTCATGTTCCGGATACATCACAATCCACCTCCTATCCGTCTGTTGGCCACAAAACTTAAGAATGAAATACAGGCCGGGCGCGGTGGCTCAAGCCTGTAATCCCAGCACATTGGGAGGCCGAGGCGGGTGGATCACGAGGTCAAGAGATCGAGACCATCCTGGTCAACATGGTGAAACCCCGTGTCTACTAAAAATACAAAAATAGCTGGGCATGGTGGCGCATGCCTGTAATCCCAGCTACTCAGGAGACTGAGGCAGGAGAATTGCCTGAACCCAGGAGGCGGAGGTTGCGGTGAGCCGAGATCGCGCCATTGCACTCCAGCCTGGGTAACAAGAGCGAAACTCCACCTCAAAAAAAAAAAAAAAAAGAATGAAATACAGTGTGAAACATACTCATTCCCAGAGGTACCTTCCAGTCTGGTAACACTCCTCCTAAAGATCAGCCCCATCATTGATATATGAGTACCGACTATGTAACAGACAGTATACTGAGTACTTGGATAAAATGTCACCCAAATGTCATGCCAGACCCTTCCTTCTTCCTCAATCCCTACATACAATCTATCATCAAATCCTGTCTCTGCTACCTCCTACTTATCTCTTTAATGATACACTCAAGGCTTTCTGAGCCTACTGCAGCCCCTTAGTTCAATAAGGTCAGTAGAGACACAATGATCCTAGAGTTTATAATGCAGCATGAGAAATATGAGTGTGAAAGTATTATAACTATAAGGTGTTGAACATGTTCTAGGACAATCTAACCTTGAAATCCATGCTTATCATGACCCAGAACTCTCTAGTTTTCCTCCACATCCTCCGGTCATTCCTCAGCCTTCACTGAAGCTGTATCTTTCTCCATTCATTCCTGAATCATATCCCAAGTGTTCTATCACAAGCTTTATTTTCTCTAACGAATGAGAGGTTCTTATCTTGCCCAGGTTGGTTGGCCTCGAACACACAGCCTCGGCTCCTCAAGCTCCAGGACAACTGGCATGAGCCACCGCGGCCCCTACAAGCTTTATTTTCTCAAACCTTCACATTCTCCCTTATTGATCTCGTTCACACCCATGATGTCAATACTACATTTACGCTGACTGCTCCTAGTTTCATCTCCATTCCATTTATCTCTGGAGTTTAGATAGAGCAGCCAATATTACATGGCCATGTCCATCCCAGCCATGGAACTTACCATATCTGCCTAGAACTTAACCATATCAAAAATTGAACTTATTTTCTTCTCTCAGAACTTTCTGTGAGTTGTACATTAATCACCCTTAATTTAGACACTCAAATGTCATCCCAAACCCTCCTGCCTCAGCCCCTACATTCAATCTATCACCAAATCCTGTCTCTTCTACCTCCTGATTATCTGTTTAAAAATACTCTCATGGCTTTCTGAGCCCACTGCCACTCCCTTAGTTTACACCTCCATCATTGAACAGATTGCCCCAGCCAGGCTTCTGCTCCCCTCCAGTCTGTCCATCCTCCTTAAGACTAAAGCATAAATCTGATTTTATTTTCATTTGAAACAATTCAATGTCTCCTCATTCTCCTCTGGATCAAGTCCATCCAAATTGTTTCATACAGCTTTAAGTCTGATCCTGCTTGCCTCCCCAATTTTAACACACAAATACAGAAAAAAAATTTCCATATTTCTTTGCCACAAATACAGAAAAGCAGTTGTTTGGTTTGCTTCATCCAAACAACTGCTTTTCTGTATTTGTGGCAAACTAGTACTCTTCTTGAGAACTTGGCATAGGAGCTGTTTTAAAGACTTTACTGACTGCTCAGGCTTCACTTAGCTATTCCTTCTTCCTGGGTGCTCCCATACTTTGTCACAGCACCTAACACCGTGTCTGTAATTGCGTCTCTTGCTTGCCTCTCCCACTAACCTATATAGGGAGGTCAACTGATCAGATGAGACAAATGACTTGTGGAGAAGAGAAAAGAGCTGGTTTGGAAAATAAGCAGCATTGAGGGCCCAACTGAGGTTGGAGAACACAGCTTGTCCATAGACACATATTATAGTGTTGTGATTCTTTTTAGCATCTTGGTTATAGGTATTTGAATGATGATTTAGGGTTTTGCTTGGCAGCTGCAGTGAAACAATGAGAGACAGGCATCAAGAACACATGCAAGAATGTGGCTGAAATGATGGAATGCAGAATCTAAGCTGCATGGGTAAGGAAGATTATATGGTTTGGATCTGTGTCCCCAACCAAATCTCATGGTCAATTGTAATCTGCAGTGTTGGAGGTGGGGCCTGATGGGAGGTGATTGGATCATGGAGGTGAGTTTCTCATGAATGGTTTAGCACTGTCCCTCTTGGTACTGTCCTCACACTAGTGAGTTCTCATAAGATGTGGTCATTTTTAAAAAGTGGGTAGCACCTTCCTCTATGGCCTCTTGTTCCTACTCCTACCATGTGAGATACCTGCTCCCCCTTCGCCTTCTGCCATGATTGTAAGCTTCCTGAGGCCTCCCCAAAAGCAGATGCCAGCGTTATGCTTCCTGTACAACCTGCAGAACCACAAGCCAATTGAAGCTCTTTTCTTATAAATTACCTAGTCTTAGGTATTTATTTATAGCAGTGCAACTGACACAGAAGACAAGCTAGAAACTGGCCAAATGGGCAGGTGGTGGCTGGAAATTGCAGGTCTCAGTGGAATGGGAAAACAAGTTTGGTCACAGAGGAGTTATTTAGATTTAAGATATTGTGGGCCGGGCGCGGTGGCTCAAACCTGTAATCCCAGCACTTTGGGAGGCTGAGGCGGGTGGATCACGAGGTCAAGAGATCGAGACCATCCTGGTCAACATAGTGAAACCCCGTCTCTACTAAAAATACAAAAAATTAGCTGGGCATGGTGGTGCGTGCCTGTAATCCCAGCTACTCAGGAGGCTGAGGCAGGAGAATTGCCTGAGCCCAGGAGGCGGAGGTTACCGTGAGCCGAGATCGCGCCATTGCACTCCAGCCTGGGTAACAAGAGCGAAACTCCGTCTCAAAAAAAAAAAAAAAAAAAAAGATTTTGTGGCCACGTGTGGTGGCTCATGCCTGTGATGCCAGCACTTTGGAAGGCCAAGAGGGGTGGATTGCTTAAGGTTAGGAATTCAAGACCAGCCTGATCAACATGGTGAAACCCCATCTCTACTAAAAACACAAATATTAGCTGGGTATGGTGGCAGGTGCCTGTAATCCCAGCTACTTGGGAGGCTGAGGCAGGAGAATTGCTTGAAGCAAGAAGGTGGAGGCTGCAGTGAGCCGAGATCACGCCACTGCACTCCAGCCTGGGCAACAGAGTAAGACTCTGTCTCAAAAAAAAAAAAAAAGATTTTGTGTGGTGGGTGTGGTATTAGGCCATTCTTGCATTGCAATAAAGAAATACCTGAGGCTGGGTACTCTTGCTTATGCCTGTAATCCCAACATTTGGGAAGCCAAAGCAGGTGGATTACCTGAGCCCAGGAGTTCAAGACCAGCCTAGGCAACATATCAAAAACCCATTTCTATTAAAAATACAAATATTAGCCAGGTGTGGTAGTGTGTACCTATAGTCTCAGCTACTCAGGATCGCTTGAGCCTGGGAGGTGAAGATTGCAGTGAACCAAGATCGTACCACTGCACTCCAGTGTGGGTGACAAAGTGAGACCCTGTATCAAAAACAAACAAAAATTTGAGACTGGGTAGTTTGTAAAGAAAAGAGGTTTAGGCCAGGTATGGTGGCTCACACCTGTAATCCCAGCACTTTGGGAGGCTGAAGTGGGCAGATCAAGAGGCCAAGAGATTGAGATCATCCTGACCAACATGGTAAAAACCCCTCTCTACTAATAATACAGAAATTATCTGGGCATGGTAGTAGGTGCCTGTAGTCCCAGCTACTCGGGATGTTGAGGCAGAAGAATAGCTTGAACCCGGGAGGTGGTGGTTGCAGTGAACCAAAATATCACACCACTGCACTCCAGCCTGGCGACAGAGCAAGACTCCGTCTCACTCACACTCACACACACAAAAGAGGTTTCATTGGCTCACGACTCACCATTCTGCAGGTTATATAGGAAGCATGGTGCTGGCTCAGCTTCTGGGGAGGCCTCAGGAAGCTTACAATCATAACAGAAAGTGAAGGGGAAGCAGGGATATCACATGGTGAGAACGGGAGTGAGAGAGTTGTAGGGGAGGTGGTGCACACTTTTAAACAACCAGATCTTGTGAGAACTCACATGGTGAAGACTACACCAAACCATGAGGGATCCGCCCCCATGATCCAAACACCTCCCACCAGGACCCACCTCCAGCATTGGGAATTACATTTCAACATGAGATCCAGCCAGGGATAAATATCCAAACTATATCAGTGGGGACAGAGGGGCAGAGGAGAGAACATAGGAAGAATCCAAATTCTTGTATCTTCCATCCTCCAAAACAGAACAAATACTCTAAGAACAGATTATGCCATAGGCTAGCAGTAAATTCCCATTTATTGACAGTCTGACCTTGCTGGCAGGATGGTTCCAAAGTTCTATTGGAAGCCAGCTCTACAGCTCTACATCCTCAATCTAGCAAGATGAGCAGTTTTCCAGGGCACATCATGGTAAGGGGGGCCCACCCAATCTTGTCCATCTGATCCCACAGGCTGGCCCCCAGACAGGTAACTTGGTGGCAGTTCTAGTCTCTCACCATGTACAGGGTTTAAGTAAACCAGTTCATGCAATGATCATGTATTAAGCTGCCTGATAGATACAAAAACACTGCTAGGTCCTGAGGAAACAGAGTTGAATAAATTACAGTCTTCCTGTGAGGAGTCTGAAATTAGCAAGGGAGACAGACACATAAGTAAAATAACAGTACAGTGAGACACACTATAAACAAACCTGGAAGGAGAAATAAGAGAAGGCTTTATAGAGAAGGTGACATTTGCAATGTTCAAAAAAAAAAAAAAAAGGATAAGTAGGAAATAGGAAATTGGGTGGTTTAGGCACAAGGAACAATATGAGGCTTACAGGCTTGAGAGAACATGATATTCAGTATTTCTATTTGAAAACAGGATAGGGTTCCAGAAGGCGAATGTACCTGGAGAAGTGATTAGGATCCAGGTCTGAGAGGTCTCAAATGCCAGGCTATTTTGATTCTACCCTGTATATTCATATAATCTGGGTGTACAAAAAATCGAGGTCCTTGCTTTAATTTTTTTTTGAGATAGAGTTTGGTTCTTCTTGCCCAGGCTGGAGTGCAATGGTGCAGTCTTGGCTCACTGCAACCTCTGCCTCCCAAGTTCAAGCAATTCTCCTTCTTCAGCCTCCCAAGTAGCTGAGATTACAGACATGAGCCATCATACTTGGCTATTTTGTTTTGTTTTTTTGGTTGAGAAGGAGTTTCGCTCGTTACCCAGGCTGGAGTGCAATGGCACGATCTCGGCTCACCACAACCTCCGCCTCCTGGGTTCAAGCAATTCTCCCGCCTCAGCCTCCTGAGTAGCTGGGACTACAGGTGTGCGCCACCATGCCCAGCTAATTTTTGTATTTTTAGTAGAGACAGGATTTCACCATGTTGACCAGGATGGTCTCGATCTCTTGACCTCGTGATCCACCTGCCTCGGCCTCCCAAAGCGCTGGGATTATAGGCGTGAGCCACCGCGCCTGGCCATTTTTTTTGTATTTTGTATTTTTTTTGTTGTTGGGGTTTCACCATGTTGGTCAAGCTGGTCATGAACTCCTGACCTCAGGTAATCCACCCGCCTTGGCCTCCCAAAGTGCTGGGACTACAGGTGTGAGCCACCATGCCCGGCCTCAGTGCTTGCTTTAAAAAAAAACAAAACAAACAAAAAAACACTGTTGACCAGGCACCCCCTCCCCCTGAAAATCCTGATTTAAAAAAAGAAAATCTTTCCAGTAGCAGTGTGAAAAATGACCCAGGGGGAAGGTAACTAAGAGACTAGCAAGATGGCTGTCATGGTAACTTAGGTGAGAGAAGATGGAGCCTGAACCAAAGAAGTGGAGGCAAGCATCTGTGAGATATTCAGGAAGTAAGTGGAGAGGGCATGGTGACACTGATTATCTGAGGGGGAAGATACTGAGAAAGAGGCCCAAGTTTCTGGCTTTAGAGACCAGGTGGTTGTCAGTTAAAGATGATTTATTATTTTTATTTTCTTTTGAGACGGAGTCTCGCTCTCTGTTGCCCAGGCTGGAGTGCAATAGCAGGAACTCAGCTCACTGCACCTCCACCTCCTGGATTCAAGCAATTCTCCTGCCTCAGCCTCCTGAGTAGCTGGGATTACAGGTGCTCACCACCACGTCCGGCTAAACCACTCTCAAGTTCTTTTCCTTTTCCTTTTTTTGGGGGGAGGGGGCAGAGGAGGGACGGAGTCTCAAAAAAAAAAAAAAAAAAGATCGCACAATTCCACCAGGCTGGATACAATAGTGCGACCTCGGCTCACTGCAACCTCTGCCTCCCGGGTTCAAGCGATTCTCCTGCCTCAGCCGCCCAAGTAGCTGGGATTACAGGCGCCCCCCACCACGTCCAGCTAACTGTTTTGTATTTTTAGTAGAGATGGGGTTTCACCATGTTGGCCAGGCTGGTCTTGAACTCCTGACCTCAGGTGATCCGCCCACCTCGGCCTCCCAAAATGCTGGGATTAGGGCGTGGGCCACGCGCCCAGCCATTAGTTCTTTTTCTAATTACAAAATTCACTGATGGTCTAAAAAAGCTCCACCATCTACTTCTTTGAACCTCACCTATGTCTGCCGGGAGAAGGACTGGGTCAGAAAGGGCAATAATCATGGAAGCAGGTAAATGAAGAGCTTTTCAGGCCAGAAGTCACTTGTGATTTTCCGCTGTGCTTCTTCCCCTGAGGAGTGAAAACCTTAAGTGCACTTCCTTACACGTTGCTACCAGGTGGCCAAACGGAAGTCACTGCCCAAACGTCTGATTTCCAAGGGGAACTAACTCCCTAGATGGCAGATCCCCTTTGAAATAGCTGGGACACAAGGGTAAACTTTTTCAAAATTTGCCCTACAAGGTTAAGAGAAGCCCAAAGACATATAGTGATAAATAAGAGCAAAAACATAATAGAGACTAACGGACCACAGATTCCTTACCACCAATTAACAACAACCGTGTTAGGCTACCCAGTTCACGGAGTGAAAAGACAAGACATCCTCTCTCCTTGGGTGCCTCCGCCAGACCCGACTTCGGCTTGCTTATCGTGGGGCACTAAACGGTCACTGTGCGGCCAGGGAAGTCTCCAGTAGAGCTCCGGGAAGACATTCCTATGACATATTTATTACTTTGGCGCGGGCCATTCGTAACACGTGGGAGAGGGGTGAGGTGAGATTCAGACCGTGGGACCCTTGCATGGGAGAGACGCGCAAAGCCTCACCCCTAACCCGGCTGGGGGACCACGAACCGCCTCTCAGGACTCGGCCTCAGCAGCCGGTGGTTTAACCCGCAAGTGCTACTGACTCAGCAACCCCTGCTCCATGCGTCTCCCTGGCCCTCGCTAGGCTGCTGCCGCGGGCACAGCTCTCAGGCCTCGGCCAGCGCGAGCCTCCTGGCCAAGAGCTCTCCAGCCCCAAATCTTTCCAGGAACCAGCAAGTGGCCTAGTGGCGACTCATCCTGAAGGGGCATCAGCGTCCTCGCCGCCAGGCCTCAGCCCCTTCCCCGGGAAGCCGTCGCGAAGGGTCCCCAGGGGCCGCAGCAGCCGGGGACCTCTAGGGCCCAGGCCAGGAACTTTCCGCCAGGCTGAGGTCCCCGCCGGTGAGAGCGGAAGTGGTAAGACTGACGTGTCCTGGGCCGCGCTGCTGATCGCCGGGAGGACCCCCGCCTCGCCGAGGACGGGCGGGGCGAGCCGAGCCTCACGGGGTCCCCGGAACTGGGCCGGGCCTCCAGCTGGAGAAGGCGCAGCGAGTTCTTGAATAAGGCAGTGCGGTGTCCAGCTCGGTGCAGCCGCAGCCGCCGCCGTCAGGCGCAGCGGCGGGCAACCCCGTGGAGGTCGGTCGGCAGGTCCTCTCCAACCCGCCGCTACCGCACCGCTCTGGGGGAGACCCCGGCAGGAGCCCAAGGGCAGCTACGGGGCCGCGGAGGCCGCTGGCGCCGCCTCGGTCAGCCCTTCCCGCGCGGTGAGGACCCCGGGGCTGTGGCGGGAAGGGACCCGAGGTGCGAGACGGCGCGGCGTTGCCATGGAAACGGGCCAGGGCGCGTAGTGGAGACTCCAGGCCGGACGGACTGCGGGAGGGAGCCCAGGTTGGGAGAATGAGAGAGCAGAGGCGGAACCGGGTCTTTGGGATACAGAGACGTAGGGTGGGGTGGGGCAGGGGGCCAATGGAGGCAAGTGGAGCCAGAGGGCCGCAGTTCGAGGCACCTGACCTGGGGTTTCTGTAACCTCCCTGGTTTCTATAACTGTAGGATTCCCCTAAACAGGTTCCACTGCCTTAAGGATGACAGTCGTAGGGAACCCTCGAAGTTGGAGCTGCCAGTGGTTGCCAATCCTGATACTGTTGCTGAGCACAGGCCATGGGCCAGGGGTGGAAGGCGTGACACACTACAAGGCCGGCGACCCTGTTATTCTATATGTCAACAAAGTGGGACCCTACCATAACCCTCAGGAAACTTACCACTACTATCAGCTTCCAGTCTGCTGCCCTGAGAAGATACGTCACAAAAGCCTTAGCCTGGGTGAAGTGCTGGATGGGGACCGGATGGCTGAGTCTTTGTATGAGATCCACTTTCGGGAAAACGTGGAGAAGAGAATTCTGTGCCACATGCAGCTCAGTTCTGCACAGGTCAGCCTCTCCACATTGGCTATCCCATAGCCCTCCTTCCCAGAGACTAACAGTGCCTTACATTTATGGTTCAGAGTACCTTGATGGAAACTGTCTGATTCCATTCCAACTACAATACAACCCAGTGCGGCAGGCAGGGCATGCGATGCTATTCTAATTAAGTGGACTAAGATACGTACTTGCTCAGCAGTGACTTTTTTCAAGATTACATGGACAGTGAACTGCAGAACTGATACCAGAGCCCAGGATTTCTTACTGCAAGCTTCTCTGTTGGCCATAAGGTCTCAACTATCAGTCCTACATAGTTCTGTTGCCTTCCATACCTACCTCTTGGCTGTTTCTTAAATTGTCTCCTGTAGTCTCTACCTAACCTTCCCTGTCATGCTTTTTCCTTAGTGAATACTGGTACTTCTTAGTCCACTCCAGACCTCCTTACGCTGCACCACTCTTCTTTTTCTAGGCCCTAACCCTGTCAAGTCATACTTGCCCTTTTATGGAGGACCTCAACATTCTAGAGTCTAACCCAGTGATCCTCAAGGGAACAGTTTTGCCCTCCAGGGGAGATTTAGCAACGTCTGGAGACATTTATTTATTTCTCTTTCTTTTTTATAATGTTCTGCTTACTAGCCTATATGGAGACATTTTTTGTTGTTACTACTAGGGGGTGCTACTGGCATGTAGTGGGAAGAGGCCAGGAAGGCTACATCCTGCAGTGCACAGGACAGCCCCACTATGACAAAGAATTATCTACCCCAGGCTGGGTGTGGTGGCTCATGCCTGTAATCCCAGCACTTTGGGATGCCAAGGCAGGTGGATCATGAGGTCAGGAGTTTGAGCCAGCCTGGCCAACATGGTGAAACGCTCTGTCTACTAAAAATACAAAAATTAGCTGGATGTAGTGGTGGGTGCCTGTAATCCCAGCTACTTGGGAGGCTAAGGCAGGAGAATTGCTGGAACCCAGGAGGTGGAGGTTGCAGTGAGCCAAGACCGCACCAGGGCACTCCAGCCTGGGTGACAGAGCACGACACCGTATGGGGTGGTGGGGGAGGGAAGGAATTATCTACCCCAAAATATCAGTAGTGCTGAAGGTGAGAAACTTGACTGGGGAGGTCTTGTGTGACCAACTCCTGACTTCCTCTTTATAGGTGGAGCAGCTGCGCCAGGCCATCGAAGAACTGTACTACTTTGAATTTGTGGTAGATGACTTGCCAATCCGGGGGTTTGTGGGTTACATGGAGGAGAGCGGCTTCCTGCCACACAGCCACAAGATAGGACTCTGGACTCATTTGGACTTCCACCTAGAATTCCATGGAGACCGAATTATATTCGCCAATGTTTCAGTGCGGGACGTCAAGCCCCACAGCTTGGATGGGTTACGACCTGACGAGTTCCTAGGCCTTACCCACACTTATAGCGTGCGCTGGTCTGAGACCTCAGTGGAGCGTCGGAGTGACAGGCGCCGTGGTGATGATGGTGGTTTCTTTCCTCGAACACTGGAAATCCACTGGTTGTCCATCATCAACTCCATGGTGCTTGTGTTTTTACTGGTGGGTTTTGTGGCTGTCATTCTAATGCGTGTGCTTCGGAATGACCTGGCTCGGTACAACTTAGATGAGGAGACCACCTCTGCAGGTTCTGGTGATGACTTTGACCAGGGTGACAATGGCTGGAAAATTATCCATACGGATGTCTTCCGCTTCCCCCCATACCGTGGTCTGCTCTGTGCTGTGCTTGGCGTGGGCGCCCAGTTCCTGGCCCTTGGCACTGGTGAGGTGATAACAATGAATTGGGGATTTCTCTTATGGGATTGAACTAGGTAGGGAGTTTGTTCAGAAAAGGTCTGTGGGTCTTCTTTTCTATCCAGAGGGGAAGACCTAAGGGATAGGGTGGCTGTAGCAAGGATGCATGTATTCTGTTGTAGATTTTCTGGATAGTAAAACTGGGGGAGATTGTTTTGCTGGAGGACCTTAGTCTGGGAGAAGGGGGGCTGATTCCCCTGAAATTGCTAGGGGAGAGACAGGTGAGGCCTAACGTGGGCTTTCCACTACCGTCCTGCAGGCATTATTGTCATGGCACTGCTGGGCATGTTCAATGTGCACCGTCATGGGGCCATTAACTCGGCAGCCATCTTGTTGTATGCCCTGACCTGCTGCATCTCTGGCTACGTGTCCAGCCACTTCTACCGGCAGATCGGAGGCGAGCGTTGGGTGTGGAACATCATACTCACCACCAGTCTCTTCTCTGGTGAGGACTTCCCTTTCCCTGGTGGGCCTTTCTGGACTTAGAAATTAAGAACACATTGTGGCTGGGCACAGTGGCTCACACCTGTAATCCTAGCACTTTGGGAGAATGAGGCTGGAGGATCACTTGAGCCCAAAAGTTTGAGACAAGCCTAGGCAACACAGTGAAATCCCCTCTCTATAACAAATAAAAAATTAGCCAGGAATGGTGGTTCACACCTGTAATTCCAGCTACTCGGGAGGCTGAGGCAGGATGATTGCTTGAGTCTGGGGAGCCTGGGAGGGTGAAGCTGCAGTAAGCCATGATTGTACCACTTTACTCTAGCTGGGGTGACAGAGTGAGACTGTCTAAAAAAAAAAAAAGAACACATCATAGAACTTGGGATAGAGTCAGGGTGAGGCTTGAAGGGAAAGAATATTGTAAAAGAAACAAGAAAACCAAAAAAGATAAGAATGCATTTCTTTTGAATAGTTTAAAATTATTAAGCCCTTAAAATGTCCTAGGCAGTGTGGTAAGCACTCAGCAATACCTGTGTGAAGTAGGTAATATTTCCATTGCACAGATGAGGAAACTGAACTAAAGGCTGCTTAAGTAACTTGTGTGAGATTACACTCCTAAAAAGTAATGAACCAGGTTTCAGACCCAAGCAGTCTGTCTTGTATTCTCACCCATTACAGTGAAATAATACCCCTGAATTTGCCGGGCGCGGTGGCTCAAGCCTGTAATCCCAGCACTTTGGGAGGCCGAGGCGGGTGGATCACAAGGTCAAGAGATCGAGACCATCCTGATCAACATGGTGAAACCCCGTCTCTACTAAAAATACAAAACATTAGCTGGGCATGGTGGCGCGTGCCTGTAATCCCAGCTACTCAGGAGGCTGAGGCAGGAGAATTGCCTGAACCCAGCAGGCGGAGGTTGCGGTGAGCCGAGATCGCGCCATTGCACTCCAGCCTGGGTAATAAGAGTAAAACTCTGTCTCAAAATAAATAAATAAATAATACCCCTGAATTGTTATTTTGAAGGTGGGCCCACTCTAGGCTTTCAAACTGGATTGACCTTTCAAAGGCAGTAGTAGTTTCTGTTCTGAACCCTTCTTGTTCCCAATCCTATGTGTCTGATTTATATCCCATCACATTTATATTTGAACCAAGTTTTCTGAAAACAGGGCCTTAATCCAAAGGAATGTCTCATGCGAGGAATTACCAACTCCAGGGCAAGATGGAGGCAGGTGGATTTGTAATACTCCCAGATTATGTAGTAGCTACCTTGATCCTTAATGACACAGAGTTGGGGGGTAGTGTTGGTAAGATAAAGAGCAAAGATGGGATCTGAAAGGGTGGAGGTGAAAGCATTTGACTCTGCAGAGACATCTAGAAGAATAAGCCTGCTGTTAGAGTAGCAGGCTGCTTCACCCCCCTCCCCTTTTGGTCCTGGATGTAAGTGGGTGCCCTTAGAGATGTAGCTCCTAGTGTTGACCCTCCCTCTGGGGGCCCCATCCCTGCAGTGCCTTTCTTCCTGACGTGGAGTGTGGTGAACTCAGTGCATTGGGCCAATGGTTCGACACAGGCTCTGCCAGCCACAACCATCCTGCTGCTTCTGACGGTTTGGCTGCTGGTGGGCTTTCCCCTCACTGTTATTGGAGGCATCTTTGGGAAGAACAACGCCAGCCCCTTTGATGCACCCTGTCGCACCAAGAACATCGCCCGGGAGATCCCACCCCAGCCCTGGTACAAGTCTACTGTCATCCACATGACTGTTGGAGGCTTCCTGCCTTTCAGGTATCCTCCCTTTATCCCAATGCTATCACTCTTAGGTTCCTGACCTCACCTTTTCCTGTCCCTACTTATCCAGTACCCTAACCCAACTTCAATGATGATGCGTTGTTCAGCGGTACCATTCAGAGATCATTAAATGGTTCCTCCTATCCCCAAGCAGGACTGAGTTTGAATCAGTTCAGATATGAGAGTGTCTCACTTTTAAAGCTCTCTGGAGACATCTCCCCCTTCACCTTCCTGGTTTCCAACCTTAGTGTCTGTGGCCATCATGTGAGACTTAAAGCCTATTTGATTACTTATTTACTTTGTTGAATACCTCTTTGTGCCAGGCAGAGAATGAAGTGGAAAGTAAAATGGACAAGATCCCTGCCCTTAACCTATCAGGGAAGATACTCTTGAAGTGAGAGCAGCTAATCATAGGCAAAAAATCCCCATGAAGCCAGGAGTTCTGGGGCAGAGAATGGAGTGAACTCACTTTTCACAATGACCTAGCAACATGGGAGAGGGTGGGGGCTGGATTTTGGCCCAGCCACTGTGCTGACAGTGCACAGCCCTTTAATGCTGTGTATCATCTCTTTTCTTCACAGTGCCATCTCTGTGGAGCTGTACTACATCTTTGCCACAGTATGGGGTCGGGAGCAGTACACTTTGTATGGCATCCTCTTCTTTGTCTTCGCCATCCTGCTGAGTGTGGGGGCTTGCATCTCCATTGCACTCACCTACTTCCAGTTATCTGGGGAGGATTACCGCTGGTGGTGGCGATCTGTGCTGAGTGTTGGCTCCACTGGCGTCTTCATCTTCCTCTACTCAGTTTTCTATTATGCCCGGCGCTCCAACATGTCTGGGGCAGTACAGACAGTAGAGTTCTTTGGCTACTCCTTACTCACCGGTTATGTCTTCTTCCTCATGCTGGGCACCATCTCCTTTTTTTCTTCTCTAAAGTTCATCCGTTATATCTATGTTAACCTCAAGATGGACTGAGTTCTGGATGGCAGAGCTACTGCTGTTCTCTCCCTTTCTTCATGCCCCGTTGAGCTGTCCTACCAGCTTCTCTTTTGAACGAGTGACTGAATTGTTTGATGGCATTGTTGCCTTCCCCTTTGCCCTTTGGGTCTTCCTTCCCCAGAGAGGGCCTGGAAATTATAAATCTCTATTATTATTAAGGAGTATATATTTGAACTTTTTAAGTTGCCTTTAGTTTTGGTCCTGATTTTTCTTTTTACAATTATCAAAATAAAATTTATTAAGAAAAAGGATCATGTAGTTGGAGGTTTTGGTCTGGATATAGGAACTCGAGACCTGCTGTTAAGGGCACGGTCCTTTAGAAAGCCGAGCTGGCCACTGAATAACCGAATCTCGAGTTCTCCAACCCAGCTTGGGAACTCTCCGCGTGGGGAACCTACATTGCCAGAGCCCGGTTTCCGCGACTCAACCGGCGCTCAGCCTAACGGAAGTGGAGGAGCCGGACCTCTTTGTGGGAAGTGAATTGAATCACCTTGGCGACCCGCGGGGCGTGCGGGAACGCTCTTTCCGCCGGAAGTGGGTGTCAGCCTCCACGTGCTGTCCCTCCCCCTCCCCCTTTCAGCCCAATAGCGGCGGCTCAGCTGCTGCCATGGAGCCCGCCGGTCTGGAGCAGCTCCTACGGGAACTGCTGCTGCCGGACACCGAGCGCATCCGTCGGGTATGGAGCAGGCCTAACCGGACCAGGGCGAGCGGGAGGTTGCGGGAAAGGCCCGACTCTCACCCCTAGCTCTCCCCCAGGCCACGGAACAGCTCCACATCGCTCTGCGGGCCCCCGCCGCCTTGCCGGCTCTCTGCGACCTGCTCGCCTCGGCAGCCGACCCCCAGGTGAGACCCCTGCACTGGCCAAGCCCCAGTAAACGCCCCGTGCGGTCCCCTCAGCACCTTCCTGCCCGGACCTCCACATGCCTACTTCCTCGTCCTAGATCCGACAGTTTGCGGCCGTGCTGACCCGCAGGCGACTGAACACCCGCTGGCGACGGCTGGCGGCGGAGCAACGGGAGAGGTGGGCTGGGCCTGGGGCGGGGCGGGGCCAGGTGGAAGCTTTTCTTGGGCAAGCCGGGTACCAAACACCTGCCACCTGTGTTCTAGCTTCAAGTCCCTGATCTTGACGGCCCTGCAGAGGGAAACAGAGTGAGTACCTACTCCCTTCTCTCGGGATCTTGACCTTCTTTGGGTTTTTGCCTTCCCCTTCAGCTGCAGGCTGGGACTTGGGGGGCAGGGACTTCCGTTCTAGACCCAAGGTGAAGATTTTAAGGCTGTTTTGAAGACTGAAGTTCTTGAGAAAGGGTGATGATGATCTGGCAAACCAAAGTCAGAAGAATGAGACTGAAATTCAGGCTAAGTAAGACAACTTACCAGATTACATGCCCGCAGTGCTGCTGGGCTCCCTTTGAGCTGCTATCTCATGTGTCCCAACTTGGCAAAGACCCTGTACCCACCCCTCCTGAAAGTTTCCCTCCTGGCTGCCCCAATGAGCCTGGCCACTCAAGAGGAAGGCATTGGAGGGTGACTGGAGGAGATCTCTCCTGTTTGCAGGCACTGTGTGAGCCTCAGCTTGGCCCAGCTTTCAGCCACCATTTTTCGAAAGGAAGGCCTGGAGGCCTGGCCTCAGCTTTTGCAGCTTCTTCAGCACAGTACCCACAGCACCCACAGCTCAGAGAGAGAGGTACCATCACATAGTTGGCAGGAGGAGGGAGGGCCCAAGAGGCCAGATAGACCATGTAAGCTCGCCCTCCCATCCTCTCTACTCTTGGACAGATGGGGCTTTTGCTGCTGAGTGTGGTGGTGACCTCCCGGCCCCAGGCCTTCCAACCCCACCACCGGGAGCTTCTTCGGCTTCTGAATGAGACTCTTGGTGAGGTGGGCTCTCCTGGGCTGCTCTTCTACTCTCTGCGCACTCTGACCACCATGGCCCCCCACCTCAGCACTGAAGACGTGGTGAGATGTGGGCCCACTCATATCACTGACTCCCTTTCCTCAGGCCTTTATGTCCTCACCCTTAAAAGTTAGAAAGCTGTCCCAGACATGGTGGCTCGTGCCTGTAATCTCAGCCCTTTCGGAGGCCAAGGCAGGCAGATCACAAGGTCAGGAGATCGAGACCATCCTGGCCAACCCGGTGAACTCTGTCTCTACCAAAAGGACAATAAGTTAGCCAGTCGTGATGGTGTGCTCCTGTAGTCCCAGCTGCTCGGTAGGCTGAGGCAGGAGAATCACTCGAACCAGGGAGGCGGAGGTTATGTGAGCTGAGATCGCACCTCTGCACTCCAGCTTGGCAACAGAACAAGACTGTCTCAAAACACACAAACACGCACACACACACACACACCCTACAAAACTGCTTTGGATTCTTTACCTGCCTGTGGCCCTTCCTGACAATCAAGAGGGGATGCTGTAGGTGGGCCTGGCTGTTGTTCCTGGGCTCCTCCTCACAATTCAGGCTGTGAGGAAGCTGCCAGCTGCTGGGTGTAAGATTAGGCTACATCATGCTCTCTCTGATGTGTCCCTCAGCCTCTCGCTCGGATGTTGGTGCCTAAGCTGATTGTGGCGGTACAGACCCTGATCCCCATAGATGAGGTGAGGACAGCTGGGCAGGAGTTCTGTTGGAAGGAGTGCGGAAGTGTCCAGCTGGGCCCACTGAAGAAGAGCATGGTAACCCTGTGCCTTGTTTTGTTTGTCAGGCAAAAGCCTGTGAGGCCCTTGAGGCTTTGGATGAACTGTTGGAGTCCGAGGTACCCATCATCACTCCCCACCTCTCTGAAGTCCTCACATTCTGCCTGGAGGTGAGCCTAGAATGGACATGGCCCCTGCCACATGCCCTGTTGGGACTTTCCTTGCCTGTCTCTGATTCTTTTTTTTTTTTGAGACGGAGTTTCGCTCTTGTTACCCAGGCTGGAGTGCAATGGCGTGATCTCGGCTCACCGCAACCTCCGCCTTCTGGGTTCAGGCAATTCTCCTGCCTCAGCCTCCTGAGTAGCTGGGACTACAGGCACGCGCCACCATGCCCAGCTAATGTTTTGTAATTTTAGTAGAGACAGGGTTTCACCATGTTGACCAGGATGGTCTCGATCTCTTGACCTTGTGATCCACCCGCCTCAGCCTCCCAAAGTGCTGGGATTACAGGCTTGAGCCACCGTGCCTGGCCTGTCTCTGATTCTTATTATCTCTGGACAGGTGGCTAGAAATGTGGCCCTGGGCAATGCGATACGCGTACGTATCCTTTGCTCCCTCACTTTCTTGGTCAAAGTCAAAAGCAAGGTGAGTGCCCGTTGACATATCACCAACCCGTCCATCTCCACTCTTAATCTCACTTTTGGGGCTTTCTGTCCATTTCAGGGTATCTAAAGTACTGTGGGGGTCCAAGCCTTGCCCTGGCCTCACCCCAACTCCTGCCTGGGAGATTGGGAATCTTCTGTCAGACCTCTATGGCCTGGAAGACTGTTTTTTGGGTTTTTTTTGAGACAGGGTTTTGCTCTTGTTACCCAGGCTGGAGTGCAGTGGCGCAATCTCAGCTCACCGCATCCTCTGCCTCCTGGGTTCAAGTGATTCTCCTGCCTCAGCCTCCTAGTAGCTGGGATTACAGTCATGCACCACCATGCCTAGCTAATTTTGTATTTTTAGTAGAGACCGGGTTTCTCCATGTTGGTCAGGCTGGTCTTCAACTCCCCGTCTCAGGTGATCTGCCTGCCTTAGGTGATCTGTCTGCCTTGGCCTGCCAAAGTGCTAGGATTACAGGCATGAGCCACTGTGCATGGCCAAGACTGGAATTTTTTTTTTTTTTTTTTTGAGACGGAGTTTCACTCTTGTTACCCAGGCTGGAGTGCAATGGCGCGATCTCGGCTCACCACAGCCTCTGCCTCCTGGGTTCAGGCAATTCTCCTGCCTCAGCCTCCTGAGTAGCTGAGATTACAGGCATGCGCCACCATGCCCAGCTAATGTTTTGTATTTTTAGTAGAGACGGGGTTTCACCATGTTGAGCAGGATGGTCTCGATCTCTTGACCTCGTGATCCACCTGCCTCGGCCTCCAAAAGTGCTGGGATTACAGACTTGAGAAGACTGGAATTTTTAATGTGAGCCCATCCTGGGAGCAGATTCTTAGGGACACTGTTGCATGTTCTTCATCAAGGCCTTACTAAAGAATCGTCTCCTGCCACCCTTGCTGCACACCCTTTTCCCCATTATGGCTGCTGAGCCCCCACCAGGCCAGCTGGATCCCGAAGACCAGGACTCAGAAGAGGAAGAGTTGGAAATTGAGCTGATGGGGGAGACTCCCAAGCATTTTGCTGTACAAGTGAGATGTGGGGCAGGACGGGGGGAAGGTGTTAGGTGGCTGTGGGAGGTTGGTGAGGAAGAGATGGAGTCGAGCAAAGTAAGTCTCCCCATCCCATCTCAGGTTGTGGACATGCTGGCGCTACACCTGCCTCCCGAGAAGCTCTGTCCCCAGTTGGTAAGTGTGGCTTTGTCCTTCTGGTGTCCCTACCTCCAGGTGTGCCTAGTCCCCTGAGACCAAGGACATTTAGATCCTGGGAGGTGTGAAGGCCTATTGCCACAGGAATGGGCAGGCTCTTGCTGGGGTTTCAGGAGAGTGCCACATGCTTCCCTAGATGCCCATGCTAGAAGAGGCCTTGCGGAGTGAGAGCCCATACCAGCGCAAGGCTGGACTCCTTGTGCTGGCCGTGCTGTCTGACGGAGCTGGCGACCACATCAGGCAGAGGTATCTGTTCCCCTGTCCCAGGGTGAGGGTTGCCCACAGGGAGGACCATGGCTGTCCTGGTTTATACTTGTTGTTCAAGCTTATTTATCAACAGCATTTCCTCCCATTCTCAAAAGTGTCCTGGCTTGGAAGATAAAAATGACAGGGCTTCCCAGCTATAGGGACCAGGGGCTGCTGCCCACCCTCTGGTGACAGGAAAAGCCTTGGTTTTTCCAGGAGAAATGAAGAGAGCAGGTCAGCCTAGGGCTCTCAGGTGTAGCTCCTCAGCCTGTGTCCTCTTGTCCTGCCCCATCCAGACTGCTGCCCCCACTGCTGCAGATCGTGTGTAAGGGCTTGGAGGACCCCTCGCAAGTTGTACACAATGCCGCGCTGTTTGCCCTGGGCCAGTTCTCAGAAAACCTACAGGTGAGCCAGGCTGAGTGTGAGAACCATCACTTGAGTGTCTCCTTCCCCTCACCTTTCAGCTCTTCCAGCATTCCTGCTGCCATTAGCACTCCAGTGTGTGCCCAGCAGGTGAACCTGACTCGGATCCTGCTTGCTCCTTCCTCCAGCCCCATATCAGCAGCTATTCAAAAGAGGTGATGCCGCTGCTGCTCGCCTACCTGAAGTCGGTGCCTCTCGGACACACTCACCACCTAGCCAAGGCCTGCTATGCCCTGGAGAATTTCGTGGAGAACCTGGGTAGTGATGGCAGTGGGGAGCTCAGGGGACGGGGATGAGGCTTTGGCTGAATGTACAGGATGTGCATCTCCCTGAATTGTTGCCTGCGGGGAAGGGGTGTGATGGCACCACAAAGAGGGAGGTGGGCATGCAGCAGGTAGGAGACCTAGGTTGGTTGGTAGAGGAGCATCCTTTCCCACAGGGCCCAAAGTGCAGCCCTACCTTCCGGAGCTTATGGAATGCATGCTGCATCCCCTGAGGAACCCCAGCAGTCCCCGGGCCAAGGAGCTGGCTGTGAGCGCCCTGGGAGCTATTGGTGAGGAGAGAGGCAGGAGGCAGGGATGTGGGCCTCACCCAAAGCCCTGTGGCAGGTGGTTCCTGCCCTCTCCAGCTCTGATTCTGTCCTTCCATCCTGTAGCCACGGCCGCCCAGGCCTCGCTGCTGCCCTACTTCCCCGCTATCATGGAGCACCTGCGGGAATTCCTGTTGACAGGCCGTGAGGACCTTCAGCCTGTGCAGATCCAGAGCCTGGGTGAGTAAGAGGCTCCCAGGTGAGGGTCCCAGTGCCAGCAAAAGGCTGATGCTCACCTGTTGTTCAGAGAGACTGCCCCCACGGGAGCACAAGTGTCTTCCTTCTCATGAAAGAGGGGTATTCTTTTTTTTTTTTTTTTTTTTTTGAGACGGAGTTTCGCTCTTGTTACCCAGGCTGGAGTGCAATGGTGCGATCTCGGCTCACCGCAACCTCCACCTCCTGAGTTCAAGCAATTCTCCTACCTCAGCCTGCTGAGTAGCTAGGACTACAGGCACGTGCCACCATGCCCAGCTAATTTTTGTATTTTTAGTAGAGACGGGGTTTCACCTTGTTGTTGTTTTTTTTTTTTTTTTTTTTTGAGACAGAGTTTCGCTCTTGTTACCCAGGCTGGAGTGCAATGGCACGATATTGGCTCACTGCAACCTCTGCCTCCTGAGTTCAAGCAATTCTCCTACCTCAGCCTCCCGAGTAGCTGGGATTACAGGTGTGCGCCACCATGCCCAGCTAGTTTTTGTATTTTTAGTAGAGACGGGGTTTTCACCATGTTGACCAGGATGGTCTCGATCTCTTGACCTCATGATCCACCCGCCTCAGCCTCCCAAAGTGCTGGGATTATAGGCGTGAGCCACCGCGCCCGGCCCAAAAGAGGGTATTCTTTACGATGTACCAAGGGGTGTGGCGGGATTTCTGAATTCCTCCTAGTTACCACATGTCGTCCCATAGCCCACCTCCACAGCCTGGGTGCTAATGGAACCCTTGCCCTGACAGAGACACTGGGGGTGCTGGCACGAGCGGTGGGGGAGCCCATGAGGCCACTGGCTGAGGAATGCTGCCAGCTGGGTCTGGGCCTCTGCGACCAGGTAGACGACCCTGACTTGCGGCGCTGCACGTGAGTGACCCCTCACCCTGCGCCTGCCCCTGTGTCCCCACCCCTCCTGTTTGCCTACTGAACCCACTGGAGTCCCCACCCTAGACTCTAGTCCTCTGGTTTGGACCATAGCCAGGTGTTCCTGGGCTTCCTCATCCTGTCTGGCTGTAGCAGGCAGGACCATACAATTTCTTGTGCCTACTTTGACCAGGTACAGCCTATTTGCGGCCTTATCAGGTCTGATGGGTGAGGGCCTGGCACCCCACTTGGAACAGATCACCACACTCATGCTGCTGTCACTCCGTTCCACCGAGGGCATTGTGGTGAGCAGACGGTGGGTGGGCTGGGCCAGGCCAACCCTGCGATGGGATTTATCTCCTGGGCCCAGCTGAGCCCAAGTCCTTGCCGTGCCTCCACTCCAGCCTCAGTATGACGGGAGCAGCTCCTTCCTTCTGTTTGACGATGAGAGTGATGGGGAAGAAGAGGAGGACCTCATGGATGAGGACGTGGAAGAAGAGGATGACTCCGAGATCTCAGGGTGCAGAGGGGTGCTTTTCTGGTCAGGAATCTAGACTTGGGTTTCAGACAAGGGCTTAGTACCTGATCACCACTCCCTCCCCATCCTACTATAGGTACAGTGTAGAGAACGCCTTCTTCGATGAGAAGGAAGACGCCTGTGCTGCCCTGGGGGAGATCTCCGTGAACACCAGGTGAGCATTTGCCCTTCCCTGGCACTGAAAACCTTGCCTGGGAGCCCCTTACCCACAGCTGTGTCTTTCTCTGTAGTGTAGCCTTCCTTCCGTACATGGAAAGTGTCTTTGAAGAAGTCTTTAAACTGCTGGAGGTGAGTGGGCTGGTGGGTGGGGTTCTCACTCTGTGTTCACAGTGCACACAGTAGGCACATCCCGCCCCTCCTCATCCTGCAGTGCCCTCACCTGAATGTGCGGAAGGCAGCCCATGAGGCGCTGGGTCAGTTTTGCTGTGCACTGCACAAGGCCTGTCAAAGCTGCCCTTCGGAACCCAACTCTGCTGGTGAGAAAGAGAGGCTGGGCCAGGCTGGGGGTTCTCGGTGAGGGACAGGGCCTGACAGGGGCTTCAGCCAATAATGTCCCCAGCTTTGCAGGCCGCCCTGGCCCGAGTGGTGCCATCTTACATACAGGCAGTGAACGCGGAGCGGGAGCGCCAGGTGGTGATGGCTGTGCTGGAGGCCTTGACAGGGGTGCTCCGCAGCTGTGGGACCCTCGCACTGCAGCCCCCTGGGCGCCTCGCTGAGCTCTGTAGCATGCTCAAGGCCGTGCTGCAGAGGAAGGTGAGCAGGGCAGGTGGGCTTTGGGAAGGAGAGGTGCTGGGCCCAGACTGGGGACTGGCTATAAGTCCACCCCCAGACTTTCATAAAAAGGGAAGGGGCATGAAAGCTCTGGCTAATAAGTTGAGCTACTTCTTCTTGTAGACAGCCTGTCAGGATACTGATGAGGAGGAGGAAGAAGATGATGATCAGGTGAGAGCGAGGGATGAAAACTGGGACCAGGCAGTCTAGGGAGTCTCCATAGGGACAGGGGTGGACAGTGTATTCGGGCTTGGACTGGGAAAGCCAGGGCCACTAAAAGAGATTGGTAATGGCCAGAGGGGCAAAACTCTGATACCACTATGCCAGTGGGAGTTCAGGGAAGGAGAGAAGTGTGGACTGGGGTATGCTTGGAGCAATAGGAGCAGGAGAGCCAGGGGAAGAAGCTGGGCCATGGAAACACCCAGCCTGAGAGGGGTCAGCCCCGTCAACCAAGGGCAGCTCCAGGGACCCCTGCAGCTGGTGGCAGAGCATGGGGAGGTCTGCAGTCACTGAGCTGGCCCTGGTGCTCCGGCCCCTGACCTGTATCCACAGGCTGAATACGACGCCATGTTGCTGGAGCATGCTGGAGAGGCCATCCCTGCCCTGGCAGCCGCGGCTGGGGGAGACTCCTTTGCCCCATTTTTTGCTGGCTTCCTGCCATTATTGCTATGCAAGACAGTGAGTGTCCATCCTCTGGCTTCGAGCCCTAAACCACTCATGCACCTGGTGCCCACCCCAGCCTTTATCCTTGGCCCAGGCTGATTGTATTCCCTTTCTGTCCTCTCCTGTCAGAAACAGGGCTGTACAGTGGCAGAGAAGTCCTTTGCGATGGGGACCTTGGCAGAGTCCATTCAGGGTCTGGGTGCCGCCTCAGCCCAGTTTGTGTCTCGGCTGCTCCCTGTGTTGTTGAGTACCGCCCGAGAGGCAGACCCTGAGGTGCGAAGCAATGCCATCTTTGGGATGGGCGTGCTGGCAGAGCACGGGGGCCGCCCTGCCCAGGAGTATCCTTGGCTCATAGGAAGTGAGGGACTTGGGGTTGGGGAAGTGTCCCTAGGGCTTCTAGGTGGGCAAGTTCTACCTGAGTGTGTGGGCCATTCCTTGACTGTGGACCAGAAACTTTCCCAAGCTGCTAGGGCTCCTTTTTCCCCTCCTGGCACGGGAGCGACATGATCGTGTCCGTGACAACATCTGTGGGGCACTCGCTCGCCTGCTGATGGCCAGTCCCATGAGGAAACCAGAACCCCAGGTGAGGGAGGGAGACATCAGGCATGGCCTGGAAGCTGAGTGTGGTGGAGGGCAGGGCAGGTTGGCCTGAGATATTTGTGTGTCCAGGTGCTAGCTGCCCTACTGCACGCCCTGCCACTGAAGGAAGACTTGGAGGAGTGGGTCACCATCGGGCGCCTCTTCAGCTTCCTGTACCAGAGCAGCCCTGACCAGGTAACCTTGCTGCTGGCAGCCCTCAGAGGGGAGCATGCCACTCCACTCAGTGATAGGCACTGTCTGCTGATGAGGCTCGGGAGCTCCAGGCTGTCAGTTGCACCTGAGGCAAGCTGACAGTTTTAGCTGTTCTTTGATACTCCCTGCACCATTTCTTGTCTGCAAGGATTGGCAGCCAGTCCTATGATGGCACAGGTGGGACTTCCCTCTCCACGTAGCATTTTTCCTGAGGAAGCTCTATTTCTACCCTTTGGTCTGAGCCAGAAGTTGCAGTTTTCCTAGGCTGGTTTCCTAAGCCAGGGCTCTTTTAAACTGCTCTGTGGAGCCCTGGGTGCCTCTGGGCCACCATGCCATATGTTTCAATCAGATCAGCTCTGCTCTCTGAAGGGATTTTGCCTGTACCAAGTAGCTAGGTTTGGAGTCATGTTGGAGTGTTTGTGTCACCCTTGTTTTATACCTTTAGAGACTGTTGTGTAGGTGGAGCTCTTGGGTGTCTGGGTTTCTTTTTGAGACAGAGTCTCGCTCTGTCACCCAGGCTGAAGTACAGTATCATGGCCTTGGCTCACTGCAACCTCCGCCTCCCGGATTCAAGTGATTCTCCTGCCTCAGCCTCCCAAGTAGCTGGGATTACAGGCATTAGCCACCACACCTGGCTAAGTTTTGTTTTTGTTTTTGTTTTTGTTTTTTTAGTGGAGACGGGGTTTCACCATGTTGGCCAGGCTGGTCTTGAACTCCTGACCTCAGGTGATCCAGCTGCAATAGGCTCCCAGAGTGCTGGGATTATAGGTGTGAGCCACCGTGCCCAGCCGGGTGTCTGGGTTTGTTTTGGTCTTGAGGTTATGACTCTAATCATCTTGTCACATATCCCCCATCCCCTCCAAAAAAAGTCATTACCACCAAGTTTCATTGGTCCTTCTCATGTTCATAGTTGTCTTGGATGCCTGTGAATCAGTACCAGGCAAAACCATCCCTGGTAAGACACTCTGCCACTCCTTGGTCTCGACCACTCCGCCTAGACCTGGGGTCCAGGGATATTGCCCTGAGTCAGCCACTCTTTCCTCACAGGTTGTAGATGTGGCTCCCGAGCTCTTGCGTATCTGCAGCCTCATTCTGGATGACAACAAGATCCCACCAGGTGAGGGTAGAAGTCATGGGCAGGGGCTTGGGGGAGGAGGGGTATGGTAGGGCTCAGAGGGCCTGGGGCAGCGAGGCTTTAGGAGCCCAGACCTTTCCCCCTCTCTCTCCACCCAGACACCAAGGCCGCACTGTTGCTGCTCCTGACATTCTTGGCCAAAGAGCATGCCGACAGCTTCCAAGCAGCCCTGGGCTCACTGCCTGTTGACAAGGCTCAGGAGCTCCAGGCTGTACTGGGCCTCTCCTAGACTGCAGGCTGCAGCCAGGCCAGAGAGAAGGAGCCTGCCCAGGCCTTACCACCACCTCTCAGCCCAGTTCAGTTTTGCCTTACCAAAGATTCTGGACCTCATACCCATCTGGCAACAGCCCTGCCTACTGCTTTACAGGGCTGTCCCTGAGGCTGGATCTGTTACAAATGAGTCATGACATCATATTGTAATAAAAGCAGTTTGTTTTCTGCTTGAACAATAACTCAGAGCAAGAAGGCTAGACATGCACATTCAGAAATGAGGCAGGCAGGGCCCAGTGAAGCACAGCATGGTTACTCGAAGTGGCCGGTTTCCTGACGGTTTAAATGGACTCTAACCTCGGTGGAATCTGGGCCCCGGCTGGATCAGGAGGCGACCATATGGCTTTTCTTGTTCTATGCGAAGAATCTGCTGTGCTGAGAGCACTGGTCAAGAGGGGAGGAGAGGACAGGTTGGGGGAGTCCGCCTATGGGCCTTTGGTTTGTGTGTCTCTGCCCCATATACACAAGACGCACACACTTACCCAGGAGCAGGTAGAAGACCCGGGCAGCCATCCTGCGGGGGCTGAGAGGTGATACCAGGCTGCTAAAGTCGGGCTCCCTGTTGGCCTGCAGCTCCAGTGCCACTGCCCTGTAGGGATCAAGAACCATTAGCTGAGGCTTCAGCCCCAGTCCACCCCCATCAAGGTACTGCCTCTCTGGTACCTGTGCACAGCTTCCAGTGAGAGTAGCTCAAGCTCTGGGGGTAGCACCAAAGGCATCTCCATAGGCACCTCGGGGACTTCAGGCACCATGGGCAATGCAGGAGCCTCTGGCTGCTCCATCTCAGCCAAGGCCCTAGGAGAACATGAAAGTCACAGCAGGTAAGATGGCAGCCGTGGCAGTGACAAGGGGCTTAGCCATCCTAGCAGCCATTTCTACCATCTGGCCCTGGCTCCCAAAAAGCCTGGCTGCTTACCATCGTTCTGGTGTGATGAGGCTGATACGGGACTTCTCCTCTTCAGCTGCCTCCAGGGAGAGCTCTGTTGAAGGAGGAAAGGCACAGGGGGGCATCTGCTTGGGTGGTAGTTAGGACCTTGTGGTCACCTGGCGTAAGTGGATGCCAGAGCTGTGCAGTGACTTGTTAAAAGCACACAGATGGGGAGCTGAGGAGGACCAATCTGCGTTCATGTCACGTACATATGCCTTCACTCATGAAACAGCTTCAGCAGTTGGGGTACTAGTTTCCTGGGGCAGTGGTTAGGGTGGTGGTCTCACTGCCCCTCTTTTCTAGGTGCTTACCTGCAGACACCATAAGGGGACCACTGGGCTCCCAGGCCTCCCTTGGGACCTGTGGATGGCAGAAGCAGAACTAAGATCCCAAGCATCTGGGACTTGGGCCTCAGAAGGCCCAAGGCCAGTGAGCCTGTGCTGTTGGCTCTTGTGGCAGGAGAAGGCAGCCAGCTGGGTCAGGCAGAGCCCAGCCTTGGGGCAATTCAGAAAACAGGTGGTACAGTTACCTCAATCTCACTTGGAGCTTCAATCCTTCTCCTTTCTTCCTCAGCAGCTGCCTCCCTCTCAGCAGCCTCTTCGGTCAGCTCTCGCCTGAGTGCTCTTGGGAGTGGCTGGGCACAGGAAGTCCAAAGGCCCAGTAGTTCAGGGGGTAGCCAGCCAGCTGTGGACAAGCGGGCAATAGGCACAGGGTTTGAGCTCTGAGGAGCACCAGGAATGAGGAATTGGTTTTGAGGATCCTTCGTGCCCAGCCCCTGCCATTCTTACACAGAGTTGGGGTTCTGAACAACTCCACAGGGCTTGTGATGGTCCTCTCAGGAGGCTGCACCATGGGCTGTGTGGTGAGGGAAGGCCAGAAGCCCATTATGAAGCAGCCACTCCTCAGTTCCCCTTTGTCTTTTTGCAATGCATTGTTCCAGGGCCTCTGGACTTCCCCAGCCTTTGGGCTCATGACCTTGCTTGCCCTGTTTATTACTAAATGGTGTATGTGAACACATGTCGTATGCATTTTCTGGGGAATGGAGGGGATTTTTCATCAAGTTCCCAATCCTCCCCATACCCACCTGAGGAGTTTAGAAGGCCCAGCCTGCACCTGTCCCTGGTCATCCCTGCCTCCATCCCTCCCCCAGCAAAGCCTGGGCTGCACTCACACATTCCCGGCAGTGGGCTCTGGTTTGTAGTTGTTTCCGGAATTTCTCCCGGGAGATCTGTGTCTCCTCGTCCCAGAATGGTAACTGGCGGCGACGGCGGCGGCGAGGAGGTGGGGGTGCCGGAGGCCTCCGCTGAGTGGGGAGGGCAGGTAGGGGCAAGGCTGCCCATTACTCCTTTTTCTGTCATTCTGGTGGACTGCTAACAGGGCCCCACACCCTGCCCCTAGAGGAACCTGGGGAAAAGGCTTAAGCAAGGTCTTCATGCACTTGTGCAGCTCATAACTTGTATAAGGGTACCCATCTGGGAAGTAAGTGCAGGCCAGATGTGATGGGGTGTAGAAAGGGACATCTTTTATGATCTGCACTAAGGCTTCCTGTAAGCTAGCAGTGCCCAGGGCTTGAGGAGGCAGCCCTGGGAGGGGAGGGCAAATGAAGAGGATAGGAAGGGATGCTACTCACCTCTGGGCTGGGTGGGGCTGGCAGACGAAGTTCCTCTGGGGGGGTCACCTCTGCAACAACACCCAAGGTTGTGGCTGTCCCATAAGCCCCTTACCGCTTGCAGACCCCAGGGCAAGAAACTGCAGGGTCCTCCCCCTTCAACAGGTTGGGATATAAAGCCCTTGTCTGCAGCAGTATCCAGGTAGTCCCAGGAAAGCACCCAGGGTACGGTAGACACTCACCCATGAGCAGGGCCTCAGGCTCCCAGCCTGTCGGCCTCAGCTCCTCAGGGACCAGGACCTGGACTGGAAGTGGCTCTCCTATTCCTTCTACCCTGAGGGGAAATGGGCAAGATAAATGAGGTGACCCTTCCGAGCACTGACTCCCTACCTGGTCTAGGAATTCCTGCCCTTACTCTGCAGGAGCTGGAGGTGAGATCCGGGGGACTATGATTTCACCCTCTGGGGCCCGGGGCTCCTCCTTTGCCTCTGTGGAGAGAGAATCAGAGTTCACAGGACAGAAAAGGAAAAATAAAAGCATTGTCCAGGACCAGACTACCCGTGCCAGGGGTCTGACCTTCCAGTGCCAGGCGGGCCCTAAGCTGCTGGAGACGCCTGGCTTCTAGCAAGATAGCTTCATCTTCCTCTGCAATCAGTAGGTCCAAGTCTCGGCGGCTGATCTCTGGGATATCCCGTTCACCCTGTCCAGAGAAGTGCAAGGGGAGGGGACTCAATAACATTTCTGAAAAGGCAAGTGGATCCAGGAGAGTGGGTCATAGAGGCACACCACAGGGCTGAGTTCAAGGAAGCCAGTGGGTGCTCAAGTACAGGGACAGAGAATAGGGAAATGGAGATGGAAAAGCCAGGGCTCTGGGGGCAGAGAGAAGTAGATGCAAGGGGGCTGGACCTCAGGCCCTGTGTACAGGGGACAACTCACCTCAATCTGCAGCATCCGTATGGGCTCTTCCTCCCGGAGCGTGATGGCCTCTGGGGGAAGCATAGTGACCAGAATCCTGTCTGGAAGGGCAGGGGAGTCGCCAGCCTCTCTGCTTCTTTCCAAATTCCCACAGCCATGCAGTGAGCCAAAAGCATGGACTCGAGTCAAGGTAACCTGGGTTCTAATCAGACCCAGGCTAGACCCTGGCATCCTGACCCTGGGTACACTGCTTGATCACCGTGAGCCTCACTTTCCTCATCTGTAAAGTGGGGAGGCTGGGCAAAGTGGCTCACACCTGTAATCTCAAGACTTTGGCTCATTTGAGCCCAGGAGTTTGAGACCAGCCTGGGCAACAAACATAGACCGTTTCTACAAAAAAATTTAAAAACTAGCCGGGTGTGGTGGCTCATTCCTGTGGTCCTGTCTACACTGGAGGCTGAGGTAGGCAGATTGTTTGAGCCCTGGAGGTCAATGCTGCAGTGACCTATGATCATACCACTGTACTCCAGCCTGGGGGAAAAAAAGGGAAAAAAAAAAAAAAAAAAAAAAAAAAAGGCATGGTGGCTCATGCCTGTAATCCCAGCACTTTCGGAGGCTGAAGTGGGTGGATCACGTGAGGTCAGAAGTTCAAGACCAGCCTGGCCAACATGGCAAAAACTCATCTCTAGTAAAAATACAAAAATTAGCTGAGCATGGTGGTACACACCTATAATCTCAGCTACTTGGGAGGACAAGCACTTGAACCCGGGAGGCGGAGATTGCAGTAAGCCTAAAGTACACCAGTGCACTCCAGCCTGGACAACAGAATGAGACTCTGTCTCAGAAAAAAAAAAAATAATAATAATAATAATAATAATAATAATAAATCTGACCTCAGAGCGGGTGGATCACCTGAGGTCAGGAGTTTGAGACAAGCCTGACCAACATGGAGAAAACACCTCTACTAAAAAATACAAAAAACTAGCAGGGCATGGTGGCGCATGCCTGTAATCTCAGCTACTTGGGAGGCTAAAACTAGAGAATCAATCACTTGAACAAGGTAGGCAGAGGTTGCGGTGAACCGAGATTGAGCCATTGCACTCCAGCCTGAGCAACAAGAGCAAAACTCCATCTCAAAAAAAAAAAAAATAAAAGAAATCTGACCTCAGAGGACTCTTATAAGGTACTGATGAGGTTACATATATAAAGTGCCCCTCATCAGACGTGGTAGCTGACGTCCATAATTCTAGCACTTTGGGAGGCCAAGGTGGGCAGATCATCCTAGGTCAGGAGTTCGAGACCAGCCTGGCCAACATGGCAAAACCCCATCTCTACTAAAAATACAAAAATTAGCCAGGCATGGTAGTTCATGCTTGTAGTCCCAGTTACTAGGGAGGCTGAGACAGGAGAATTGCTTGAACCCAGGAGGCGGAGGTTGCAGTGAGCCAAGATTGTGCCACTGCATTCCAGCCTGGGTGACAGGGAGATACCATCTCAAAAAAATAAATAAATAACTGCCCTTCACAGGGCCCGGCTCTTATGCTCAAAAATGGTCATTTCTACAGCTCTTGGGCCTGCCTATGCCTCTCACCAGAAAGTAGGTTCTCTGCTGACCTGGCTTCCTGGGCTCTGTAGGCACTTCAGGAGGAATCTCTTCAACTCTTTCTGGGGACACAGCCTCTAAAAGATGTCGAATCTTTGGGGAGGGATTGCAAACAAAATAAAGGATTTAGCTTCAGCCCTCTGCTTTTCCACTTTCACAACCTTCTTCAACAATGCATGGTAATCTCCTTTTATGCCTAATTCTTGTTGCATTGACATCAGTTTGCAGTAAACTCACACACTATCTAGTCTTTCCTCAGTTCCTGCTCTCATCTCCCTCCCCAATCCGCACCCCAGTTATCTAGCCCTTATCAATTTGTGCAAGAAGCAGTGCATCCTTACCCTTGTGAAATGTTATGGTTGACAGAGGTGAACAAAAAAGATTCTTGATCTTAAGGTCTAGTGGGGAGACAACATTGTATATAACCCCACAAGAGTCAAGGCAAAGGGTAAAACAAGGCCTTAGCAAAGTGCTAAGCTCCCAAACTGCATTTGGTTCTGGCTGGACTGGGATAAATATTTCATAGAGAAGGGTAGCATTTGAGCCAGGTCTATAAGAATTATGTAGAAACTGACTCATAGAGGATGAGGAGTGACCATTATGGTCTAGGGAAACAGCACAAGCAAAGATGTGAATGTGGCATCACTGAGGAACAAGGGCCAAACTGGTGTTTAGGAGCCACAGATGCACAGGGGAATGAGAGAGAAGTCTGGGGATGACTAGCTCTAAACTGGGGCATGTGCCGGGTGTGGTGGCCTATAATCCGAGGTGGACGGATCGCTTGAGGTCAGGAGTTCAAAAGCAGTCTGAGCAACATGGTGAAATCCCGTCCCTACTAAAAAATACAAAAATTAGCCGGTGTGGTGGTACGCATCTGTAATCCCAGCTACTTGGGAGGCTGAGGCAGGAGAATTGCTTGAACAGGGGAAACAGGTTGCGGTGAGACAAAATTGCGCCACTGCACTCCAGCCTGGGTGACAGAGTGAGACCCTGTCTCAAAAAGTAATAATAGGCCAGGCAAAGTGACTCATGTCTGTAATCTCAGCACTTTGGAAGGCCAAGGCAAGTGATCACCTGAGGTCAGGAGTTCGAGACCAGCCTGGCCAATATGGCAAAACTCCGTGTATACTAAAACTACAAAAATTGGGCTGGTTGCGGTGGCTCATGCCTGTAATCTTTGGGAGAACAAGGCAGGTGGATCATGAGGTCAGGAGTTCGAAACCAGCCTGGCCAGCATGGTGAAATGCCGTCTCTATTAAAATTCAAAAATTAACCAGGCATGGTAGCAAGTGCCTGTAGTCCCAGCTACTCAGGAGGCTGAGGCAGGAGAATTGCTTGAACCTGGGAGACAGAGGTTGTGGTGAGCAGAGATGCACCACTGAACTCCAGCCTGGGCGACAGAGCAAGACTCCTGTCTCAAAAAAAATAAAAACAGGCCGGGCGTGGTGGCTCAAGCCTGTAATCCCAGCACTTTGGGAGGCCGAGGCGGGTGGATCACAAGGTCGAGAGATCGAGACCATCCTGGTCAACATGGTGAAACCCCGTCTCTACTAAAAATACAAAAAATTAGCTGGGCATGGTGGCACGTGCCTGTAATCCCAGCTACTCAGGAGGCTGAGGCAGGAGAATTGCCTGAACCCAGGAGGCGGAGGTTGCGGTGAGCCAAGATCGCGCCATTGCACTCCAGCCTGGGTAACAAGAGCGAAACACCGTCTCAAAAAAAAAAATAAAAAAATAAGGCCGGGCGCGGTGGCTCAAGCCTGTAATCCCAGCACTTTGGGAGGCCGAGGCGGGTGGATCACGAGGTCGAGAGATCGAGACCAACGTGGTCAACAGGGTGAAACCCCGTCTCTACTAAAAATACAAAAAATTAGCTGGGCATGGTGGCGCGTGCCTGTAATCCCAGCTATTCAGGAGGCTGAGGCAGGAGAATTGCCTGAACCCAGGAGGCGGAGGTTGCGGTGAGCCGAGATCGCGCCATTGCACTCCAGCCTGGGCAACAAGAGCGAAACTCCGTCTCAAAATAAATAAATAAATAAAATAAAAATAAATAAAAACAATTAGCAGGATGTGGTGCCACGTGCCTGTAATCCCAGCTACTCCGGAGGCTGAGGCAGGAAAATCACTTGAACTGGGGAGGCAGAGGTTGCAGTGAGCTGAGATCATGCCACTGCACTCCAGCCTGGGTCAAAGAGCAAGATCCTGTCTTCAAAATAATAACAAAATAAAAAAATAAACTGGGTCATGGAAAGCCCTAAATGCTAATATTCTGTTTGCAGCAGGAGCCACTATTCAAATGGGGAACCAAGGAATGGGGTGACATTAAGCTGTAGGAATACTGGGAATAGATGGAGGAGCCATCTTACATCTAGATGTAAGGAAGCCCAATGCAGACATGAGAGCCTGGATTAGGGTCGTGACAGTGAGAACAGTGTGGAGACAAGTGGGGACAAAAGCTGCCTCACTTGGGGAAACCATCTGATCAGATTGGCCTCAAGTAGATAAGTATGGGAGCTTCGCCCAGATGGGTCCACCATGGCAGTCCCCCTGCACCATCTCCTGTGGGAGAGAGCTGTGGCAAGCTTCCTTCCCCAACCCCAATGTCAGAGTGACACAGGGATAGCACGCCCCTTCTGCATTGTCAATTTGTGAGTCTGGGGGAATGAGCCCTACCTGAGGGATATCGAAAGGACTAGGAAGTCTGGGATCCACAGACATCATCCCAAAAAAGGGATCTGGAGCATCTTCCAGGGTCTCCATCATGGCCAGGTGGTTAGGAAGCAGCAAGCTGGGTCTGGGAGAGAATGTAGGCTGTCAAGGACTGAGGCTGAGCTAGGCTGAGGCCAAGCTAGCAGGTGTTCCATCAAAGGCCAGGGGACACTCACAGCTCAGTCTCCATATCTATTCGGATCTGCAGCTGGGCACGGTGGATGCGCTCCAAGATGTGCTGGATGTCCTCTGTGAGCAGTGAGGGCAAGGTAGGGAGCCAGCTTAGCAGACAGCTCCTCAGCCAGCCCCACCTGAAGGTTCCCAGTCTTACCCACGAGGTACTGGCATTGTTGAGAATAGACGCGGATCACACCGATCTGAAGTTGGGCCGAGAGATAGAGGGAGAAGCGGGGCCGCGGCAGGCCGGGCTGCAGGGGCTGCACTCGTACCAGCACATAATTGAGGATTTCCTCGCTGGGGAACAACGCGCCCAGATCACCGCTTTGCCCAGGACCGAGCCCACAGCCTTGCCCACTCTATCCCCTAACCCACACCCTGCACCAGGCCCTCCTTTTCTGGGCCTTACCAGGTCTTCACCACGTTCACCCTCAAGTATTCGCGCTTCACCAACCGGCTGCCGCGTGTCGCTGCCAGCCTGAAGTGGGTGGGGAAGGTGGGAGAATGCGGATGGAGGGGAAGCTGTCAGTCTGGGATCCCGGGCAGTGCCCCCATCATGCGCCCATGGGCCTTGCCCTTACCAGATGGTGGCAAAGCAGCCGGTGTGGCGCTGAAGCACATTGGGATAGTAGAACATGGTCCCTCCGGCCTTTTACCCTCGATTCCACCAGATCCCTGTTCGGATCTGAGTTGGAATTCTTTAGGGCACAGAATTCCCAACACTTTGGAGAGAAGTGTCAGGTTTGGACAGGTGAGGAGGTGGGTGCACCCAGAAAGCCAAGTTAATGAGGCGATCAACAGTTGGCGGATACACGATTACCGGGATAACTAAGACGCAGGAGATGGGCACCCCTCTTTGTGGATCCACCCTTAGTGGATCCGCACGCCAAGTGGGCCCGTCGAACTTGAGCCTTCTGGGTTGGGTTCCAGGTTGGAGATGCGGAGCTCCGAGGGGACGCCTGGGCCGGGATTCAGAGCAGGTCCCAAGGGAGCACAGTGTCCTCCACAGCAGGCCTTGGTTCTCGAGCACTGGAAGCGATGTCAGGCCCTGGGGCCTTGCACTGGTTTGGGCGGCTGCGGTACGGCCCGGGCTGCCTCCCACAGGACTAGATCGCACCGCGGAAAGCCTGCCTTCCGGAGCCCCGCACTTCGCTGCTCACTAGATGGCGGCTTTTGCCAGGCCAATGGGGAACCGGGGTCGGGTTGGGAGCGCCAAGTACCCTGAGCTCCAGGCAATAGGGTCTCCTGAGACAGGCGGCAAACCAATCATAAGGACTCTGCGCGCTGCTGGGGTCCATTGTGAGGTGTCCCGACCAATGGGACTCTGGTTCTCGTCTCTAGTAACAGGCGTTCCTTCTTGGCCAATCAGCGCAACCCCGTGGCTTGCCTGGCAACAAGGGTGCCTCAACTGGTGGGGGAGGTAGGGTCACCTCGGGGGCAAACCTGCTGAGCCTCTTCTGGGTGCCAAGATGTACCTTGCACCACGTCTGACCTGAGGTTAGACCCCGCCCTTCCCCCAAATTCCACAAACTGACTTTGTTGCCAGCTAAGGCGTGTTGTGTGCTGCGGAGGTAGAAAGATGTAAGATGACGGCCTTCGAGCGGCCACAGGTCAATGAGGAAGAAGTCATTTTTTTTTCTTTAAGACAGAGTCGTGTCCCGGTTGTCCAGGCTGGAGTGCAGTGGCACTATCTCGGCGATCTCGGCTCACTGCAACCTCCTCCCCTCATCCCAGCCAGATTCAAGCGATTCTAGTGTCTCGGCCTCCTGAGCAGCGGGGATTACAGGTGCCCACCACCACACCCAGCTAATTTTTGGATTTTTAGAAGAAACAGGGTTTCACCATGTTGGCCAGGTTGGTTTCTTTGCTTTTTGAGATGGAGTTTCAATCTGTCACACAGGCTAGAGCACGGTGTCAGCTCACTGCAACCTTTGCCTCCTGGGTGCAAGAGATTCTCCTGCCTCAGCCTCCCGAGTAGCTGGGATTACAGGTGCCCGATAGCACATCGGCTAATTTTTTTATTTTTTAGTAGACAGGGGTTTCACCATGTTGGCCAGACCGGTCTCGAACTCCTGACCTCAGGTGATCAACCCACCTTGGCCTTCCAAAGTGTTGGGATTACAGGCATAAGCCACTGTGCCTGGCCACAGAAGTCAATCTTACATGAAACTCCAAGAGGACTTACTGGGGTCACTTCCTCAACCTGAGCAACTTAGGTTATGAGCATGCCACATGTGGTCCTTTCTCACCTGTCAGGGTTCTCCCAGCTGAAACAGACTTTAGCTTTGTTGGAATCAGCACATACTTCTCAGCCTAGAAAAGCCATATTCTCAAACAATTATTTGTGTAAATTTAAGTTGTATGGTTGTAATAACAAATAACCCTTGTCCCTATGCCTCCTACCTTTGCACAGCCATTTCTTTGGCCTAGAATGCCCTTTCTCTGCCTTGACTCCAGGGCATGCTTCTTCCTAAGACTTATCTCTTACTGTAGCTGAGCTGTCCTATCTTCTTAGTCTCCTTCAATTTGTGAGCTCTTGAGGTTGGGGTCTTCTCAGTGAGTGCCTTGCATCTAGCTCAGTAAATATTTGCCAAATGAATGTGCAGTTGTACTCTATTTACAACCAAAATGTGAAAGCTGAAAGGGATTTAGAGATCTAGTCCAAGTCCTGGCTTTACCAATGAGGAAACAGAAGTCCATATAGACTGTTTCAGACCACACAGCTCCTTCGTCCAAGCCTGCTTGGGAACTCTATGCTCTTGAATTCCAGTATTCCCAATCCCTATCCTATTGAGCTCAGCTAAATTGGTTTCTGCATGATGCTTACAAACTGTTTCAATCACTATACATAAGTTATCAATTTTATTTATTTATTTATTTTTTGAGACAGAGTTTCGCTCTTGTTACCCAGGCTGGAGTGCAATGGCGCGATCTCGGCTCACCACAACCTCTGCCTCCTGGGTTCAGGCAATTCTTCAGCCTCAGCTTCCTGAGTAGCTGGGATTACAGGCACGTGCCACCATGCCCAGCTAATTTTTTTTGTATTTTTAGTAGGGACGGGGTTTCACCACGTTGACCAGGATGGTCTTGATCTCTTGACCTCGTGATCCACCCGCCTAAGCCTCCCAAAGTGCTGGGATTACAGGCTTGAGCCACTGCGTCCGGCCATTTCATTTTTTTTTTTAAGAGACAAGATCTCAGGCCAGGCAAGGTGACTCACGCCTGTAATCCCAGCACTTTGGGAGGCCGAGGTGGGCGGATCACGAAGTCAGGAGTTCAAGACCAGCCAGCAGCCTGACCAACATGGTGATACCCCATCTCTTTTTATAAAAATAAAAATAAGAGACAAGATCTCGCTCTGTCACCCAGGCTGGAGTACAGTGATGTGATCATAGCTCATTGCAGCCTCAAACTCCTGGGCACAAGCAATCCTTCTGCCTCAGCCTCCCAAAAATTGTCAGTATTTGTAAGTGCTCCCTTTGGGGCTCAAAGACAATGAAGTAGGGCATCTGCCCTAACAGTGCCTGGAACCCAGTTTAGGAGAAAGGCAAGGAACACAGAATAGTTTGTTCATTAATTCATCCATTTGTTCAACAAGTATTTATTGGCCAGGCGCGGTGGCTCAAGCCTGTAATCCCAGCACTTTGGGAGGCCGAGGCGGGTGGATCACGAGGTCAAGAGATCGAGACCATCCTGGTCAACATGGTGAAACCCCGTCTCTACTAAAAATACAAAAAATTAGCTGGGCATGGTGGCGCGTGCTTGTAATCCCAGCTACTCAGGAGGCTGAGGCAGGAGAATTGCCTGAACCCAGGAGGCGGAGATTGCGGTGAGCCGAGATGGCGCCATTGCACTCCAGCCTGGGTAACAAGAGCGAAACTCCGTCTAAAAAAAAAAAAAAAAAAGTATTTTGGGAGGCCAGGTGCGGTGACTCATGCCTATAATCCCAGCACTTTGGGAGGCCGAGGTGGGAGGATTACCTGAGGTCAGGAGTTTGAGACCAGCCTGACCAACATGGTGAAACCCCGTCTTTATTAAAAATACAAAAATTAGCCAGGCATGGTGGTGTGCACCTGTAATCCCAGCTACTTGAGAGGCTGAGGGAGGTGGATCACTGGAACCTAGAAGGTGGAGGTTGCAGCAGTGAACCAAGATTGCACAACCACAGCTGTACTCCAGCCTGAGTGACAGAGACTCTGTCTCAAAAAAAAAAAAAAAGAATTTTTTGTAGAGGTAGAGTCTCACTATGTCACCCAGGCTAGTCTCAAACTAGCCACGGGGCTAGTCCTCACACTTTGATCTTCCGAAGTGCTGGGATTACAGGCATAAACCACTGTGCCCAGGCAAAAAAAAAAAAAAAGATTTTTTTTTTTTTTTTGAGACACAGTTTTACTCGTCGCCCAGGCTGAAGTGCAGTGGTGCGATCTCAGCTTACTGCAACCTCCGCCTCCCAGGTTCAAGCAATTCTCCTGCCTCACACTCCTGAGTAGCTGCAATTACAGGTGTCTGCCACCATGCCTGGCTAATTTTTTGTATCTTTAGTAGAGACAGGGTTTCACCATGTTGGCCAGGCTAGTCTCGAACTCCTGACCTCAAGTGATCCACCTACCTCAGCCTCCCAAAGTTCTGGGATTACAGGCATGAGCCATTGTACCCAGCCAATTTTTAAAAAAAAGAATTAAAAGAAAAATAAAGGGAGTCAAGGAGGTAATTTAGACCTTGTACAAAGAAGGTCTAGGAGGAATTTCATCAAATTGAGAGCACAACAAGGTTTGTACACCTCTGCACTCAGTACCTGATTTCTTCACTGCTAGTGCAGAGCCTGTATAGGTGCTTGGCTTCCCAGGATGATGGACAAGACTGAAGAGAAGAAGGGAGGTCCATGGAGGCAGGGAGGCTCAAAGGCAGTACTGAAGCTTGTCAAATGAGGCAGGAGGAAGGTCCTAGGAGGACTTATGCATCCAGATTTGATCCTGTGTGTGAGCCATTGAGGGTTGATGAGTGAAATCACAGGAGGAAGTCTGGAAAGCTAAGCTGGTGTCATATGCAGGAAGACAGAAGCTGAAGGCTGTGGCCTGGGTTGGAAGTAGTTTGCTGGAAGTGAATATACAAAAAAGTAGGTGTCAAGTGGCTTTGTGAAGAAAAAACTTCCAGTTTGGTAGTAAAATGAACACAGAGGAAAGGGAAGGGAGGGTCAGTCGATTTGGAGCCCTCACGTCTCATGAAAAGCGTGTTGGACATGGCAGTCTAGGCCGGAGTATCTTTTATGGGACTTAGAGCAAGGAATCCAGTTTGGGAGTACCCTGCTGGGGTGACAGTACAATTTGTGCTGGGGGAAGGGGCGCCAGGAACAGCAGGTACAGGTTTAACAACTCTTCTGACTCCTCTATTCTCAGACCCCAGGGCCTCTAGAATAGTTTCGGGTCACCCTCAAGTGTCTCCTCTTCATTTAGACCTCTAGTCTAACCCCAGGCCTGAAGTTGGGGCTCTCTAACAAGAACTGTGGAGCCCAGACTACCATGTGAAGTTGGTGGCTATAGTGCCTGGCTGAAGGCTTGGTGCCCTTTTGATGGCCAGTCCCAACCCTCTCCCTAATCATGGCTGCCTAGAGAGTAACTCTGTAGAGTGCCAGGCCCAGGACCCACAGGGCCCAGACAGCATCTTAGCCAGAACCTGTGGGCAGAAGAGAGGAAAGAGGTCTGAAGATGACAGAAGGAAGAGAACCCCAGTGCCCTGCTCATAAGTTTACATTTCTGTCTCCCAGAAAAATCAGATACTGATTCCTCTTTCAATAAAATTTTATTTTAAATCCTTAGTGAATAACTAAGAGGAAAATATAAAGTGCTTGCCTTTAGAGTTGGGAGGTCGGGGAAGAGGGAAAGACCCCTGGGTTCACACCATTTAGATTTCCCAGTCCCTTACAGACGAAAGAGGTTGTATATCTCAAAATTCAAAAAATAAAAAATTTAAAAAAAGAAAGGACAAAATATTAGCCTTGAGTTCTCCACCAGCCAGTGTGTGCGAGGATTTTAAGGACACAACTATCACATACAACCACTGAGAATTATTGCGAGGAGGACAGGTCAATCATGTGAAGAATGAGTCTATTTCAAAGGAGACAGGCAGAGCGAAGTAGTGAGGTGGAAGATGGGTTCCCCAGGCTCTACACCAGGGACAGAATGGCTGCCTCCTGCTCTGGAGTCTCCTCCAGTAAGTGTCGGGCAAAAGCCTGCTCCATCTGTATTGGAAGAGATGGAGAAGAGCGTCTCAGTGAGTGCATCAGGGACAGACACCACCCCCAGGAGCTCCTTCCCCACTGGGAGACCCCCTTCACCTCCTGGAGCACCACTGCCCCTACTCTCATTAGATAGGCGACTCTGCCCCTGCTCTGAGCTCACCTTCACCGTGATAAGATTCTGTGGAGTATGGCTGGGGCCACAGCTCTCCTCCCAGAAATTCAGTGTTACCTGGAACTTGGGTGGGGGGCCCAGGCCCTGGAAGTACCTGGCCAAGTCTGAAAGAGAAAGGGTCAAGGGTTGGAAGGACAAAAAGGGAGAAGAGAGAGGGCCACAGGTAGGGAGGCAATAGTGAGGAACCCATGATGGAGAGAGGTAGGAGGGGGGTCCACATGGAGACAGGCCAGAGCAGGAGCTGCAAGGTCAGGAGAAGTGCTCGGAACTAAATGCTACTCACCCATGTGCAAATAGGAAAGGGTGCCTCTGCCTCAAGTATGTGTTAGAAGTAGCAGATCACAACCTGAAAAGCTCTCTGCTGGGAGAGTTTAGAGTCCTCCCAGGCCACAGCCCTGGCTGCTAACATAGATGTGCCCAGACCTTTGCTGCTTACTCACACCCTCTCAGTGCTAGGGTACTCATGGCCCTGGGAACACCCACACGCTACACCCCCTGTACTCCTGGTCCCACTCTTAAGTCAGATTTAGAATTGAGTAGGAACTGGAACTGGATGGGAGAGAAGGGCAACCCCAGGGCATTCTTGGAGTATAGTAGAGATGGTGCAGCCAGGGCCAGAGGCATGATGTGTGCCAGCTCTCCCAAATGTGTGTATGTAGGAGAAGGCCATGAGGCTCACTCTGTGCCAATTCTTCTGTGCACCTTCACATAATGACTGCATGCTTCATTGTGATGGTGTTCCCCAAGATGTACTGAGCTCTACCTGAACCTCCTCTTCCACTGTCTTGGCTGGAGGAGAGCTGCCATATAGCTGCCAGGCTGGGCATATGGCCACACAGGATGTGCACCACACAAGTGCAGGAGTGCCATGCATAGTCTACATGGAAGATCTGCTGGCAAATAGGGTGGTAGCAGGACCCACCAAGTTGGGCCCGGGGAGTACTAAGAGGCAGGGGGTAGGAGCTCAGGTGCCCAGTGAGAGCATCCTCACCTCTGCAGAAGTAGGCAGTTCTGAAGAGCTCCACGCACTCGTTGCTGGGCAGCAGATGTGGGCCTGGCCCAGGTGGATCCTGGGGTGCATTCCAGGAGATGGGGATGGGGCAAAGGCGCTGCACGAAGAGGCCTCGGGGGTTGCTGGCCACCAGGATGCCCCTCTCAAGCTGACTCAGCAGGCGCTGTGTAGGCTCCAGTGGACCAGGCTTGGGGAATAGCACCTGCTCCATGCTGCTCTCAGAGCCTGAGGGCTCAGCCACAAGGCGGCAGTCCAGGCTTTGCACCTGGGCCTCGCCCACCACGCGCCCATTGTAGATGAAGGTGAGCAGCAGTGAGTAGTCTGGGGATAGAACAGTCTAGCTGTACCTGGTGCTGGAGGAGCATGCAGGCTGGTGATAGCCCCTCTCCAAGGGAACATCTCCACCTCCCCTCCCCTCACCAGCCAGGGGGCTTCCTCTCAGGTTTTCCCATCACTCAGGCAAGTAGCTAGTACTACTGAGTGATTCACCTGGGCTTAATGCCCAGGGTCCTGTAGTTTACAAGAAGGTCCCTTGAGACTGGGGCTCTGTTTGGCCCAAAGAAATTAGTGTCTCAGTGTGAATTTCCAGGAGAGTGTATAGGGTGGTATTTTTGGGAAGCAAGCTTTTTAGAGTCTGACCAGGTACGTGGAATTCTCATCACCTAGAAACAAGTGCCTTGGGCTATGATAATATGGTCACAGTTTGCTGTAAGCCCTGACTGACTAGATAATGCATGTACTGTCAAAGGAGGATGGCCTCAGGGGCACAGGGCACAGGAGAAAGTTAGAAATGTGACGTACCGGACTCTGGAGGAAGCAGAAACTCCAGGAACACCTGATCCCCTTGTAAGGGGGCATCAGTTGTGTCTGTACCTGGAAGGGAAGCAAAGGCACTGGTCATTCAGAGTGGGGCTGAGGAGTCTTGGGCCAGAGTGAGACATGGTGGACGACACAAGAGGCAAGGCAGGTGGTACCTTCCTGTGGCTCAGGGCTGCTGCTGCTGCTGCTGCTGCTGTTGCTCCTGATGTCTGAATGGACTGCTCCCCTACTGGCTCCCTCCTCTTCCTGCAGACACAGTGTTTTTTTTTGTTTTTGAGACGGAGTCTCACTCTGTCACCCAGGCTGGAGTGCAATAGTGCAATCTCGGCTCATGGCAACCTCCAGCTCCCAGGTTCAAGCTATTCTCCTGCCTCAGTCTCCCGAGTAGCTGAGATTACAAGCAGATGTCACTATGACCAGCTAATTTTTGGATTTTTAGTAGAGACAGGGTTTCACCATGTTGGTCAAGGCTGGTTTTGAACTCCTAACCTCAGATGATGTGCCCACCTTGGCCTCTGAAGATGCTGTCTTTCATTGGCCCACCTCTCCCTCTAGTTACTGTCCTGCTGTCAGGCCTGCCCAATTCCCTCTCCATCGCTCACATTATTGAGGGAGTCCTGGAGCACAGAGGGACTGAGTGTACAGTTCTGCATGGCACCCTCTTCCTCTTTCCTCTCAGAAGACACAGAACTGTGCTGTCGCTTTGATGGTGATTTCTGAGTCCCTCCTGTGGAATTGTTAAGGGAGAGAGAAAGGTCAGGGTCTTGAGCAGGGACAGAGGGTAAAGGAGAGGTCTGAGGCAGTGAAGGATGGGCAGGGCTAGGAAGGGAAACCTAGGTAGCAGCCTCCCCAGGGCATGGAGAGGGCAGAGCTGTGAGAAGCCTGGTAGAGGCCCGCAGGTCTATCCTTCCTCCGCAGTCTGCTGAGGCTAGGAGTGGTTGGGCAAGGGGACACTCACCAGAGAGGGTTCCTGGTGGCAGCAGGCGATACACCTTGTAGGGCTCAGCAACATCCATGCGGCCCCTCTCAGGGACTTCCTCAAATTCAGGACTCTTGTTGAGTGCACAGCGTAGGCGAGTCTTCCAGGCAGCGGGGCCTCCTGTGTCCCCCTCCTTATACTTTCCCTTAAATATTGCCCAGGCCTAGGAAAGAAAGCAAGGGAAGAGGAGGCAGTGTGTTACAGGCTCCAGCTGCCCCTCCAACAGGACTGGCTTCACGGGCATGCAGCTCTGAGCTCAGAAGGCATTATGAAGGGTTTATACTCTGTGTTGCTATCTTGAAATCCCTAGGAATTTTTGAACAAGGCCTCTGCATTTTCATTTCGTACTGGACTCTACAAATGATGTAGCTGGTTTTCCTCTCCAATCTGTCCCTTATCTGAAACCCAGGCAGACGCAAGTACAGAGGGTAAGTATACCAGTGTATACACAATCCCTCACACAGAGGAACAGTGGTTTCCAGGCCCTTTCACCTTGAAGAAGGCAGCATCCTGATCCTCCCGGAAGTCCTGCTTGCCTGCATGCTTCCAGGGAATCCGGAACATGGTCTTAGCTGCATCATCCCAGCACACTCCGGGGAACTGCCCGCTCTCCACTTGCTCCACCACCCAGTTCCGGAGTTTTCGGGTACAGCGTGCCCTGCCTGATGCCATCCTGGGGGATAAGAGGAGCAGGAAACATTAAAACTGACACTTTGGGAGGGAACATCTCCTGAGACCCATTGGAACTAGATTCTAGCAACAGGCCCTAGAGATCCCATCCATCTTCTCTTAGCTCTAGACACATTTCAACACCCTTTGAGACAGAATTGTTTCCTTTCTGCCATCACTAGCAATGACCCAAAAAAAAAAAAAAAAAAAAAACCAACTACCCCAAAAACATTGTTTTTAACGTTCTAAACTGTGCTACCTGGAAGGAAACCGTAGGTACTGGTCTTAATTGTAGGACTTTTCAGAAATGCATTGATTAGGAAAGAATTCCTTTGGTGATCTGTTCCTGGTTAGAGCCCCTGTCTAGATTCCTGAGTGTCTGCAGAGGCAGGCTCTGTAAGATGCATCAGGCTCTTCTTCACCCACCACCCCACAGCCTATACAACCTAGCCTCTGACCCCCACCCCCCTGCTGGCCGCAGGAGTAGGTGGGGCAGGAAGCTGGGGTGGGGGTGGAGCTGCAGTTGAAGTGGGCAGGGCAGATGGCAAGGAATCAAACAGGGTCAACTGAGGCTGGGGCAATGAGCCTTTTTCCCTGAACCATCTGGCAGCAGGTCCCCCTGATCTTTGCCTACAAGGATCTGCGGTGCTAGCCCTTGTCAGTTGCACTCTCTGGCTCAATCTCCCACTTCCTGACTTACAGGTCTTCTGTCTAGCCCTCGGTCTAACAGACGGGTCCCTAAGACCCCCTACCCCCAATCTGGCTGGGCTTTCTAGCCCTAGAGCCTGGGCTGACCCCCATCCTTACCTGAGTTGCTGTCCAGGCTGTCTCAGGACTCAGACAACCTCAGCTTAACTCCTGGCTAGGCGGCTGATCTCTCCGCCCCTTTCTACAGTCCCCACCCTAAGTTTCAATTCTCCTCCAAGAACGGCTTTTTCCCAGAAATCACGTGGCCTCGAGTTGCAGGGCACCAGTGGCCACCAGAGGGCAGCAGTATCTGAACATCTAACTGTCAGGATGCCACTGTCACAGCAGGGGGAGCCTGCTCTGCCAGCTCATTTCAACCCTGGCTCATTCCCCTTCCTCCCTCAGATAGTCTTGTTTGTATCTAACCTTCTCTGAGTGACACTGTGGCTTTCCCAGGGAGGCCAGTTTCCTGGAGTCAGGTCTGGGGCCTGGACTGCTGTGTACACCTGTGCATCTGTGTTCCCCCACAAGGCCTGCTTGGTACACATTGGGTGACTTCTAATATCAGTCAAATTCAGTGAAAGAAAAAAAGGAGGCAGGGAGGGAGGAAGCCCAGGCCAGGTGGCTGGATGGGGAGCACCTCCCTTGACCATCCAGGGTGTCAACTCCTTCCTGGTCCTGAGTCCAGGGAGGGTTAGGCACTAGGTTGCAGGGGGCCCTTTTCAGCAAAGCTCTGTTCATCCCACTCTTTCCCTGGTGCCTCCAGATGGTGGCATCAGGAAGAAGGACTGCCAAGAAGTCTGGGTAGTAAGATGCCTCTTTATTGGTGCTGGAGCTGTTCCTGAGGGAGCAGGCCATGGGACCCTCATGGGACCCTTGCTCTCAGCTACTTCCTCCGGCGAGGGATACTCTGTCCCAAGGGCACCTCTTCTGTCAGCTTCTGCAGGAGGAGAGAGAAGGTAATGATACTGGAAGCCTGGGGCTCAGACACAGGCTGGGCCAGGTGACTTCTGTAGGGTGGGGTCAGAGGTGAGGCTGTACCTGTAACAAGCGGGCCTGGTAGGCAGGGGGATCCTCTCCAGCCAAAGGCTGGGGGCGTACATGTAGGTAGCGCTCAGTGGCCGTCTCCAGCTCTTCCATCTCATACAGGGTGGCTGGGTCCAGTGAGTGGGCATTGATGAGGCTCACAAGATACTCTTTGTAGTGTGCCCTGGGGAGAAAAGGGAGCAGAATATTTGTTCCGTTGGCTAATATTAACTGAGTATGTCTAACATGTAGCTGGGCTCTGGGACACTTGGATGAACAAGACTGACAACTCCTGCCTGTGCCCACATGGCCTGCTACTATCTATCCATGCCCTTGGCCAGAAAGCCTCCTCCCTCCCACCCACTGCAGGACCTACTGCTCCCAGGGACCCACTTTACTGCCTGGGCATGCCCGCACCACTTCTACCCGCTGCCCAACACCATGCCCGTGTCCTGCTGGCACTCACTGGCACAGGCCGGCATAGCCAGCTGGAGTTTCCTTGCCACAAGCTTCGTCCCTTAGCCCATTGGGAACCTCTTTCTGCTCCATCACTCGGCAGCCACCTAAAATGGTGAAGAAAGAAGGGAGCCTCTGTTGAGAGGTCAGTGACTACAAAGCTCCAGAACTGGGATATCCACAAAGCCGGGAAGGCAGCCTTCAAGGAGGGGACTACAGCAACTCCTACTTTCCCAGTGGTGCTGGTGGGTTACTTAGAGGTGCCATCAGTGGGAGACCATCTGATAGAGAGGGGACCATTTGATACAGAGGCAGGAAACTTGTCCCTACTTTTATCCAAGCTGGCTTTTGGCTCATAAACACACACCCTCTTGAGACAGTTTTTTGTTTGTTTTGCAGGGGTTGTTCTTTATCTCTTGCCTAGTTAACTTATTCTGTGAAGGTCTTACCTTTAAAAAAATTAATTAATTAATTAAAAAAAAATAGAGACAGGGTCTCACTATGTTGTTCAGGCTGCTCTCAAATTCCTGGGCTCAAGTAATTCTCTTGCCTCAGCTTCCCAAAGTGCTGGGATTGCAGGTGTGAGCCAACCATGCCTGGCTAATTCTGTGTTTTGTTTTTTTTTTTGAGATAGAGTTTTGCTCTTGTTGCCCAGGCTGCAGTGCAATGGTGCAATCTCAGTTCACTGCAACTTCCACCTCCCAGGTTCAAGTGATTCTCCTGCCTCAGTCTCTCAAGTAGCTGAGATTACAGGTGCCCGCCACCACACCCGGCTAATTTTTTTGTATTTTTAGTAGAGATGGGGTTTTACTTTGTTGGCCAGGCTAGTCTCAAACTCCTGACCTCTGATTCTACCGATTTCAGCCTCCCAAAGTGCTAGGATGACAGGTGTGAGCCACCAAGACCGACTACCTGTATTTTTAAAAAAATAAATTTAAAGCCTTTATACAAATGGGGAGCCAAAAATAAATAAAAATAAATAAATTTAAAGCCTACAGCATCTGGTATTCCAAGGCAATCTCTCATCCAAGTACTAACCAGGCCCAACCTTGGTTAGCCTCCAAGATCAGTCACATTCAGGATGGTATGGACTGTAGACTTACCTCTGTCTATTAAGAAGTGAAAGAGGTTAGAACTATATGCAACACCTTTCTGTTGCCCTCATGGAACCTAAAACAGCGCCCTGCAACTAGCAGGTCTCACTAAACACTCATTGAGTTAATTAATGAATTATGATCACTTGGGAATGGGAGAAGAAAATTAGTATTAATACCTTCCCGGGTACCAGGTCCTTTAAAGATGTCTTAGTAAAATGGCTTAGCTGCAAGGTGGGTATTACCCCCATTTTACAGAGGAAGAAACAAGTCCTGGAGTCTCAATTAACTTGCCAAAGGGCATGCAACAAGTGACCCTACTCCCAAGCCTCCCCTTCAGCCATCACAGAGTGGGAGCCCAGCACATCCTCCCCACTCTCAAAGGCCTGTCCTAACACTCACCTCCAGGGACTGCCCGGGCCCCAGCTGGAGGCTCTGTATTAAACATGATGTTATTGTCCTGAGGAGAGACAGATGGGTGTTATGTTCCCCTTGATGCCAATGCCTGTTGCACTTCCTAGCATGAAGTCTTTTCCATTCTTGCCCACCCTGGGCCCTGCCTTCTTCTCTCCTGGCCACGTCTGACCTGTAGCAGCTTCTGGAGCCGAAGAGCAGTCCAGTCCCGCAGGTAGAAGAGGCAGTCTCGAGGGTGGTGGCCGTGCAGGGACTTTTTCACCCTGCAGTTAGGCTCTGGACATTTCTGACAGAAACCCAGATGGGAGAGAGGAAGTTGGAGACTGTTGGGGTCCTGGCCTCTCAGGAACCCCTGCATGAAGGATGTAAGGGTGAAGGGAGACGGAGACATTGGAGGGTCTAAAGCAAGCAAAGGGTAAGGGGATAGAGAGTTGTGCTTTACATCCCACTGACCTCCTCTTCTCTTCCCCGGGGCCACTCTTCAATGGCCTCTGCCTCTCAAACCCAATGGGAGCCTCCTACCCTTCCATCCCTCCCCCAACTCTCTGGGCTCACATTCTTGGCGTAAAAGGCATTGTAGCAGCCGCTGCAGAACTGGTGGCGGCACTGGGTGCAGTGAAAGTGCATGCAGCCTCCCCGGGCCAAGGCATACGAGAACTTGCATTTGGGGCAGTCTGCAAAGGACAAGAGGTCAGGGCTGGGGCTGCCACTGCAAGTCAAGGCCCTCAAGAAGAGAGCTACTGACAATTACAGGCTTCTGAGCAAACAGGCCAAGTGGGACAGCCTTACCAATGCCATTTTCCTGAAGATACATTGCTAGGCCCTGGGCCTGGTATTCTGGGTCGTTCATGCGTTTCCAGTTCTGGAAATCCTCACAGCTCCGACCTCGGTGCTGCTCCTCCCACTGCCAGAGGGAAAGGAGGCTTCACATGGGAGCTCTATCCCATACCCTGGGCCCTTCTTGCTGGCCCATCCACTGACATCCAGTGGTCCACAGCTTGGTTTATGTCACTGCCACCTACCATTTGCTCAAATCTCAAAATGAGGGCCATCCTTGGTTCTTTCATTTTCTCATACCACCTCACATTCATTTTGTCTTGTTTCTACCCCACAAGTCCATCTCAACGCTGCCTCCTTTTCCCTCATCCCTACTGCTACCACTTTACTGCAGGCCACCATCAGAACTTGCCTCAATTGCTTGCCCTGGTTACTACTATCTGTTTCCCATTTCTGCTCCTCTATGGTCGATTCTTCCCATGGCTGCCAAAATGCCTTCAAAACTGTAACTCAGGTAGCTTCCACGGTATTAGTGGTCTAGTTTTGTGGTTTGGTGGTAGTCTCAGGTGCATTTTGTTTCATACATGATGCAGATAAATTTTTTTTGGTATCAAACATCATACTTTTTTTTTTTTTTGAGATGGAGTCTTGCTCTGTCACCCAGGCTGGAGTGCAGTAGTGTGATGTTAGCTCATGAAGCCTCCATCTCCTGGATTCAAGTGATTCTTCCACCTCAGCCTGCAGATTAGCTAGGAATACAGGCACATGCCACCATGCCCAGTTAATTTTTGTATTTTTAGTAGAGACAGGGTTTCATGACATTGGGCAGGCTGGTCTTGAATTCCTGACCTCAAGTTATCCACCCACCATGGCCTCCCAAAGTGCTGGGATTAGAAGTGGGAGCCACTGTGCCAGCCAAACATTACACTTCTTAAAAGATAAATGTGGCTGGGCACAGTGGCTCATGCCTGTAATCCCAGTACCTTGGGAAGCTGAGGCGAGGGATCACTTGAAACCAGGAGTTGGAGGCTGCAGTAAGCTGTGACTCCGCCAGTGCACCCTAGCCTGGGTGACAGTGAGACCTTGTCTCTAAAAATAAATAAATAAATGAAAGATAAATGAGATAGTACCACCCCTTGTTTTATTTCAGAATGAAGGCACCTGCCTCACTTGGCCTCCAGGGCTCTCCAGACCTAGCAGCTGGCTTCTCTCTGACTACCTGCCACTCCTGCCTTGCTTTCCAGGCTCCAGCCATACACTTTTTTCTGACTCTGGCCTTTCCATGCGTTGTTCTTTCTATTCCAAATACTCTTTGCATGGCTGGCTTCTTTTTAACTTTTAGGCCTGAGCTTAAACCATTTTAGAGAAGACTTGTGTGACCTCTCTACCCTAAGTATGTCCACTCTGTTACTCTGATCTCCGGTTCCTGTTTGTTTGTTTGTTTGTTTGTTTTTTGAGACGGAGTTTCGCTCTTGTTACCCAGGCTGGAGTGCAATGGCGCGATCTCGGCTCACCGCAACCTCCGCCTCCTGGGTTCAGGCAATTCTCCTGCCTCAGCCTCTTGATTAGCTGGGATTACAGGCACGTGCCACCATGGCCAGCTAATTTTTTTTTGTATTTTTAGTAGAGACAGGGTTTCACCATGTTGACCAGGATGCTCTCGATCTCTCGACCTCGTGATCCACCCGCCTTGGCCTCCCAAAGTGCTGGGATTACAGGCTTGAGCCACCGCGCCCGGCTCCTGTTTGTTTTCTTCATAGAACTTATGCCTATACACAATTAGTTCCTCTCTGGCTGACTTTCTTTCCTTTCTTCCTCCTCCCTCTGCTTTCCTTTCCTTTCCCTCCCTCCGCTTTCTTCCCTTTCTCCTTGTGCCTGTCTTTCTGACTAGTCTGTAAGCTCTTCTGCGCTCAGAGCTCATGTCTACTTTGCTCTCCAGTACACAAACTCCCGAGTCTAATACAGTACCTGGCAGTAGCTCAGCAAGTATTTCTGAAAGGATGAATGTGTCTCACCTGGCGCTTGCAGCGCACACAGAAGGTCTGGTGACACTGGGGACACGTGGCCTCCAGCTGCTCTCGCTCATATATAAAGCCAAAGGAGCACTGTAAGTGCAAGAGCATAAAGTTATCAAAGGCCTGACCTGGAACCATTTCCTGCCCCTTCATAGTAGCTCCCCTGGGCAGGCCACTTACCTGGGCACACCACAAGAACTTGGGGTCCCGCATCAGTACACCCTCGGTCAGCTTCTTATGGAACAATGCATAGGCATCTGGCTCTAGGCTCTCTCGAAGCTGGGGACAGGATGCAGAGGTGGTGGGCGGGAGAGTTCCTGTTCAAAGCCCAGGGTACCTGAGTCCTAGGGGCTGCAGTACCTGGATGTCTAAGGTAGAGAAGTAGCTGAGCAACTGTGTGTCATCGGTGAGGTCAGGGCGTCCACAGGCAGGGCACACCATGTCTGTGATGTGCTTCTCCTTCAAGGCGATGGTGAAGTGCTGGCGGAAGCACTCAGGACAGATGGTACACTCACAGGAAGTCAGGGCCTGCATCTGAAGGGGTTGGAGGGGAGGGGGTCAGAAGCCACAGCTGCCAGCCTGGGGAAGAGGCAGTAGCCAGCTGTCCACTAAGAAATCAGGGTCTAATTAACAACTGGGCAGGGTTGACAACCTTAAGTGCCAGCAGGGCCAGGCAGGCAACCAAAACATCTGAAGACAGTAGGGTGGAGGAAAACAGACAATGGTGACCCCTAAGGTAAAGGCAAAAGTGCCTCTAAAAGGCATTCACATTCCATTAAAATAAATATACAAATAACATCCTCGAAATGACACAACTATAGAGGTGGAGAACAGATTCATGGTTGTCAGGTGACTGGAAGTGGGGGCAGAAGGGTATGACTAAAGGGGTAAATGAGAGAGTTGCTTTGTGGTGATGAAACAATCTGTATCTTGATTATAGTACTGGTTATATGCATCTATATGTGGTACACAACTGCATAGAACCACACATACACACACACAGGCACATCCATGTGAAAAATAAAATCTATAGTATAGCTAACACTGTGACAATGTCTTTTTCTTGGTCTTGATATTGTACTATAATTACATAAGATGTCACCACTGGGGGCCGGGCGTGGTGGCTCACACCTGTAATTCCAGTACTTTGGAAAGCCAAGGAGGGCGGATCACTTGAGGCCAGGAATTTGAGACCAGCCTGGCCAATATCATGAAACCTTGTCTCTATTAAAAATACAACTATTAGGCTGGGCATGATGGTTCACGCCTGTAATCTCAACACTTTGGGAGACTGAGGCAGGCAGATCAGCTGTGGTCAGGAGTTCGGGACCAGCCTGACCAAGGTAGAAACCCTGTCTACTAAAAATACAAAATTAGCAAGCTGTAGTGGCGCATGCCTGTAATCCCAGCTACTCAGGAGGCTGAGGCAGGAGAATTGCCTGAACCCAGGAGGCGGAGGTTGCGGTGAGCCGAGATGGCGCCATTGCACTCCAGCCTGGGCAACAAGAGCGAAACTCCGTCTCAAAAAAAATAAAAATAAAAATAATAATAATCATAAAATAAAATAAAATACAGAGTAAAACCAAAATAAAACACAGACAGAACCAGTCTGACTAGTCTGACCTAGAGTACGTGGAGGCTCAGGAGTTAAGAAGGGCTTGTTCCTATAAACTAGGTATTTGCTGCTATTAGAGAGTTACTGTTCATTTTTTTTGGTGTGACAATAGTAGTATAGCTATGTTTTCAGGAAGAATTTTGTTGCATATGATGCCTCATGCCTGTAATCCTAGATATTTGGGAGGCTGAGGCAGGAGAGTTGCTTGAAGCCAGGAGTTGGAGACCAGCCTGGACAACACAGCAAGACTCTTATCTCTAGAAAAATAAGGTTGGCCGGGCACTGTGGATCATGCCTGTAATCCTAGTACTTTGGGAGGCCGAGACAGGTGGATCACCTGAAGTCAGGAGTTTAAGACCAACCCGGCCAACATGATAAAACCTGTCTCTGCTAAAAATATAAAACCTAGCTGGGTGTGGTGGCGCATGCCTGTAATCCCAGCTATTCAGGAGGCTGAGGCAGGAAAATTGATTAAACCCAAGAGGCGGAGGTCGCAGTGAGCCAAGATTGTGCCATTGCACTCCAGCTTGGGGGACAAGAGCAAAAGTCCGTCTCAAAAAAAAAGTTTTACTTTTTATTTTTATTTTTTTTGAGACGGAGTTTCGCTCGTTACCCAGGTTGGAGTGCAATGGCGAGATCTCGGCTCATCACAACCTCCACCTCCTGGGTTCAAGCAATTCTCCTGCCTCAGCCTCCCGAGTAGCTGGGACTACAGGCACTCACCACTATGCCCAGCTAGTTTTTGTATTTTTAGTAGAGACAGGGTTTCACCATGTTGACCAGGATGGTCTTGATCTCTTGACCTTGTGATCTACCCACCTCGGCCTCCCAAAGTGCTGGGATTATAGGCATGAGCCACCGCACCCAGCCTAGTTTTACATTTTAGAGATACATACTGAAGCATTTATAGATAAACTATATTATTCCTGGTTATTTGCTTCAAAATAACCATCTGTGTATATAAGTGAAATAAAGACTATGTTTGTTGAATCACTGAAGCTTGGTTATGAATACACTAGCAGTGGAGGAGTTGTGGGCAAGTATGGGAATTTGTTACACAGTGTAGTAAAATTTTTCTACTACTTTGTGTTTGAAAATTTCCGTAATAGAACATTTTTTTTTAAAGGGAGAAGGTTGCCTCTTCCTGCCCTCCCCCTGCCAGAAGCCTTCATGGGTACACAGGCAATTGCAGAGCAGAACACAGGATGAGAGATGGGGACTGGGGTAGGGTGGGGGTCCAAAAGAATAGAGTAATTCTCTGACCAGGTACTGTAGGGAGGAACCTACCCGGTTGTGGGGCAGGGCCCAGCCACACACAGCACACTCCTGGGCAAGCAAGCGGCGCAGGAAGGCCCGGTCCTGGCTGTGCCTCACGGCTTCTACCACGTCTCCCAACTCATAGTTCCTTGGTGTCTCCTGCAGCAGCGACAGTGCCAGCTCTGCCCGGCCCCAGCTGGGGAGTGTGTAGACTGCCAAAAGCCGCCTGACCAGGCTCTGCAATGTGTTTCAGGTGGAGCGGGGAAGTGGCTGTCAGACTCCAGGGACCCTTCCCCTCTTGCTCCTCTAGGTGGACACTTGGGTTTCTCGCCTCCCCCTACCTGCTTGTCCGGCCCATCCCAGGACGGAGTGGGCTCAGGGCCACTGTCCCAGAGGCGCTGGCGGAAGGGCTCCAGGCGTTGGCGCTGTAGCTCAGTCAGGGCCCGTGACACATCACCTCCATGCTGGAACAATGCCTGGAGAGATCCCTCCTCAGGTCCAAAGCCTAGAGACTGAAGCTCCTGCACCTGTAAGTTGGGAGTGGCAAAAGGGAGTGAAGTGGGAAAGCAAGCAAGGGAGGGTGTGCGAGATGCAGACCCTCAACCCTATCCCATATCTAGCACAGCTGATACCTTCCTTCGCCTGGTCCTCACACACTCCTCCACAGCTTCATCAAGGTTACCATGACGATCCAGCCAGGCTTTCCGAGCCTCCTGACAGGAAAAGGCACCCAGTCCAGGGTCCTGCTGTCCAGCCAGCTCAGCCACCATCTCCAGCACGTAGGGCAGTTCTGAGCGCAACCACTGCAGAGGAACCTCAGTGCCCGAGTACTGCAGAGCCGAGAAGATCTCCTCTGGACAGGCACCTGCGGCTTCCCCTTCCTAAGGCACAGTCCCACCCATCAGGCCCATCAGCAGGGGCACCCTTCACCCACCCTCAGCCTGAACTAAGATGGTGACAGTGGAAGAGCTGAGACATATGGATCATGTGACCAGTGTACAGTAGGGTAACTGCCTCAGTAAGAGGCAGCTGTTGCTAACAATGACAAGATTTACAGAAACTTATTAACCACCTGCAGCATCTCCTTTCCCACACCAGCTCAGCCCTACCTCAACCCAGGCCCGGTCCTTACCTGGATCATGCTCACTAGCTGGAGGCCTTCCTCCCGCATCTTGTCTTGGCGCTGCTTCTCAGGGTCTCCACAGGAACTGGGCAGAGGGGCACTAAGGCGTTGTGGGGGCCCAGGCTTGGGGAGTCCCTTTTCCAAAGAGCTGGCATGGGGCCGGGGGGCATGCTGTACTGGGATGGGGTTACTTGTCCGGTTGCACATAACACACACCCAGCCAGGGCTCGAGTTGCAGAAGGTACAGTGAATACAGTACCAGACTTGAGTCTGGGCAGAGGCCAGCAAAGTATCCCCCTGCTGGGAAGGCAGAGAGAATTATCCCTTTGACTGGCTGGCTGAGGTTCACAACAGAAATACAGGGAGTTGGGAGGAACTGAAGGAAAACATGGGATAGGGAAGAAGAGAACGACCTGAAGTAACATGCAATAAGGGGCTGGGAAGGCCAGGAACAGGTTACCTGAAGGGGTTGCAGGCAAATGCCAGCATCTCGGGAATCCACCACCAAGCTGGGAGGCTGGGCCAGCCGAGGTCGCTCACATATGGAACATAGCACAGCCACTGCCTCATTCTCAAAGGTACAGCTCTGGCAGGCCCACCGACCCCGTGCAAGCTCAGGTTCTAGGCCTCCAGTTCCATGGGGACCGTCAGTTCCCAACCCCAACCCCTTACAGCCTCGGGGCCGATCACAGGCCACACAGAGCACTGCCCAAGGCTCATTTAGCATGGCACAGGCAGCACAGTGCCAGGGCAAACGAGCACTTGCAGGATTAGGGGAAGAAAGAGAGCTGTCTCCTAGGGCCAGCAGGGAGGTCGACTGGGGCCGTGGTTGGGCTGAGGCAGGTAAACTGTAATGGAAAAGCAGACATGGCCTGCTGAAGTGGCACCTGGTTCCTGGATCGCTCATCTCTGAGCATTCCCCATTTCCTTGGTAACGACCCATGTCACTGGCCTTTGCACACATTGTCTCTGTCTCAAACATTCCTATACCCGTAGCCTGTGCAACACGTAAGTGACAGCTTAAAGCTCACTTCTTCCTAGTAGATACTATTATTAATATATGGCCTGACCTACACTAGGTGTTTTAAATGTTGCCAACTGATTCAGCTGACCCTCCAGATGAGGTTCCAGCCACCTATTACCATAATAACCTGGGTTACTGCAATTGCTACTTGCTTGAGGTGTACATCTATTATCTCCTCCAGGGTTCTGACTGGCTGCTTATCCTCTATCAAACAGTCTCCAGCACAGAACCTGGCATGTAGTAGTCCATAATCAAATGATCTTAAGGTCTCTAAATTTCACTCCCACCCAGAAGAGAAGGCCTCTCACCTGGGGCTCAGGTGGGTACCCTGGAGGACTCCAGGCAGGGTCTGGCGGAGGTGATGAGCACGGGATGGGTGTCCATGGAACAGGTGATCACAGGCTGGACACAGGGCATGTTTACAGGATGGGCAGTGCAGTGTGCCTGGGGCAGAACCACAGAGGAAGCAGGGACCAGGAGTGGAGCCTGGAGAGCAGGAGAGACAGAATGTAACATCTTTCCAAGAAAGAGCAGGTTACATCTAAATCTGCTGTGGATGGGGGCAAATTACAAGACTACTTTTCAACACATCTGGACCCAAGGAAACAATTTTAATCTCTTTTAAAAAACAAAGGGAGCTCGGTGTGCCGGCTCATGCCTGTAATCCCTTGGGAGGCCAATGCGGGCGGATCATGAGATCAAGAGACTGAGACCATCCTGGGCAAAACGGCAAAACTCTGTCTCTACTAAAAATACAAAAATTAGCTGGGTGTGGTGGCACACGCCTGCAGTCCCAGCTACTCGGGAGGCTGAGGCAGGAGAATCACTTAAACCCGGGAGGCGGAGGTTGTAGTGAGCCGAGATCACACCACTTGCACTCCAGTTTGGCAAGAGAGCGAGACTCTGTCTCAAAACAAAACAAAAGAGGCTGGGTGCAATGGCTCACACCTGTAAGTAATTCCAGCACTTTGGGAGGCTGAGGTAGGCAGATCACCTGAGGCCGGGAGTATGAGACCAGCCTAACCAACACAGAGAAACTCCATCTCTACTAAAAATACAAAATTAGCTGGGCATGGTGGCACATGCCTGTACTCCCACCTACTCTGGAGGCTAAGGCTGAAAAATTGCTTGAACCCCAGGAGGTGGAGATTGCCTTGAGCTGAGATGGTGCCATCACACTCCAGCCTGTGCACCAAGAGCAAAACTCCATCTCAAAAAAAAAGGAAGATAACCAAGAGAATAGAGGAGCATCCCAAATTTCCATCAATATAGCTTTCTACTTGGTCCCCAATTTAGGACCAATAATACCTGGGGCAGAAGGTGTAGTGAGGGGGCCAGAAGCAATCTCTCTCAATAGGGGGTCAAGTTCTGAAAGCTGCAGCATCTGAAAAAGAAAGGGCAGGCAATGAACAAGGGTTCAGGAACACAGAGTCCACAATTCCTGTTCCCTTTGTACACCAGCCCCTTTCCTGCCTTCCTTACATCATCTTCAACCTTGTCTTCCAACAGCTGCTCCAGTGCCTGCTGTCTTGGATGAGTATTCTGCAATAATACAGATAAAAACGGTTTACACCAAGACCCCTAGAACAAAGCCCTCCCTGGTCCCTTAACACTCAGAGGGAAAATCGGGACCCGGAGCTCCCAGAATGCTGAACTATGCCCATAGTTCAGCAGCACGGGGGTCCTCAGACTTACTTGAGTTAGGCTGAGCTCCCCAGCCCTGGTGCATAAGTCCATCAAGACTAGAGGAGCATCTCACCTGCAACAGCAGGCTGAGCTCTGTCCGAAGCAGCAGTACTTCCAGTGTGACTGTAGCAACCTGGCGCTCATCTGGCTCCTCCTGCCCTTCGGGGAAGCTCAACCCATCTGGCTGCTCCTCGGTGTAGCCATATAACCGCAGCACATCTCGGCCCCCCTGCCACACACGTTCACAATCAGTCACCACCCAGGAGGTTTCCTGCCCAGAAGCGCTGAACACCTCCCCATTCAGGCGAGCCTTAGGCCTTTTCTAGCCAAACACCAGCCCACTCTACCATAAGGCCCTGGAGATTCACCTGCACAGCATCCACTGTGCTACAAAAGACAGGGTTATTAAACTTGACGCCACGCCAGTACCGGGGCCGCTGAGGGCTGAGAAGGTTGCGGCCGTATTTCTCCAGGATGTTCAGGGCCGTGGACAGGGTGTTGAGGTAGTTTCGGGGCTGGAAGCAATCAGAGCAGAGTTGTGAGCATGGCCCGGGCTTCAGGCCCTGTGTTCCCCTTCCAAGCGGGGCCGGGCCTCACCTCCCCATGAGCGTTGCAGCGAACCAGGCGTGCGGCGTCCAGCTGCAGGTAGCGGGCGGCTGGCGGCAGAGAGCTGACTAGTAGCGGCCGGAGCTGCTCGAGGGAAAACACCTGCGCGGAATCCCTCCTCAGGGCGCTAGCCAGCTCCTCGCGGGCCGCCAGGAAGGCCTGCTCCTCCTCCTCCCCCGGCATCCTGAGGCAGCGGTCAGCCCCAGCCTCGCCGCCCGTCGGAACGCCGCGCGGGCAGCGCGCGTCCCGAGCGCCGCCCCTCGCGTCTGGTGCCCGGCTGTGAGGCCCACCCCGGGCCGCACAGCCGCCCCAGCTCACTAAGACCACGGTCACTCTCCAGCCCCCGGCCCAGCGCCAGGGTTAGCCAAGAACAGGAAGTACTAGGAAAGAGGGCGTGCTGCGACCCAATTTCAGAGGAACGGGCGGGGCTTAACGTTAAGGTTGGAGCCGGGATCGGGAAACTAGGGGGCGTGGCCAAGAGGGAGGGCCGGGTCCCAACCAATCAGTAGGCAAGGGGTTCCTGGCTCCTCCCTCAGCGCGCCCCAATTTCTTTCCTCAGTCAGGCGCTTGTCTCCGCCTTCCTTCAGTCTGGTTCCACCTCTTCCGGATAGCCCCAGGCGTGGGGTTATCCCGTTCAGCTCAAAACCTTCCTCCTAGCTGGGTCAGTCCGCTACGCTCCGGGCCTCACCGGGGAAGTCCCACCCCGCAGGGGACCCGACTCTGGCCGGCCCTATGCCCTCTCGACCGAGTCCCGCCCCATCTCCGGTCTGTCCTGAAGGCAACGGGAAGACCCTCACCCAGCCTCCGCCGGCTCCCTTCCACCGGCAGCTAGGCCTTCTCCACCCTAGGCGCTTTCTCTTGCTGCCCCTCCCACTCCCTCTGATTCTCCGTCCACTACTTGAGGTAGAGACTTCTCGGGGGAGCCCCGCCACTGGAGACCCGCTCTGCCAACTCCTACCTCTCTTACCCCAACCCTGGACTTCCTGTTGGCCCTAGCTATAAGCCCCGCCCCTCTCTGAGAGACAGCCCCCGCTCCAGTCTCCGCGGTCCCACTCACCCTAGCCCCTCCCTCGGACAGCCCCTGGGCTTGTGACCCAGCCGGCACCGCCTCTCCTAGTGGCAACTAGCTGGGAATGGCTGAGGGGCTACCTACTGCGTGCGGCTTGCCAGGGGGAGGAGGGGGCGGAAAGACGAAAGGGGGCGGGGTTGAGGGGGGCGGGCCTGGACCTGGGGAGTGAAAGCGAAAGCCCGGGCGACTAGCCCGGAGACCAGAGATCTAGCGACTTGAAGCAGCATGGCCAAGCCGTGTGGGGTTCGCCTGAGCGGGGAGGCCCGCAAACAGGTAATGGAGAATCGGAGGCCAAGAAGGGGTCGGGGAACCCTCTTGGGTGGAGGCCAAGCTGGGTGGTTCAGGGGACCAAAGCAGTGCCAGAGAACTCCCCCAGTCTCTCTAGTGCTTTCACTTCTTGGGGATTCCCAGGTTCCTGCCCTCTGACTCTGTACTGAGCAGGAGCTTCCAGGGAAAACTGGCTTGTGGTGGGAAAGGCCTGAGCCACAGTTGGATGGCACCCTATTGGGGGTGGAAGCTTTTGACAACCCAGACCCCTAACCACCATCCGGGTACTGCTTTCTGTAGGTGGAAGTCTTCAGGCAGAATCTTTTCCAGGAGGTAAGTTTCTGGATTTAAGAGATTTGACCCAGAATCTTAGAACAATACTTGAGGATAACAACCTCTCAGAATGACCTCCCAAGTCACCCTAGACTTAGCCCTATTTCCCTTACCAAGCCTTCACCCGAAGTAACCCTGGAACTATTAATACCTACCTTTACTCTGACCTTTCTTAGGACTCTTCCCCACTTCTGGCACTTCTCCCCTCTTTTGAGGTGGAGGAAAAACGCCATGGCTCCCAAGGCAGGAATATCACAGTCCTAACCTTGGCTCTGCCACTTACCAGCTTGGACACGTCCCTTCATTTTCAGGTCTTAAGTTTCCTCACTTACAAGTCTTGGACCCAGTGATTTCCAAAGTCCCCTCCAGTTCCATTTGCCGCACATCTCATTGAGCATATTCTGTGATTCCCCTCCCTTGCAATGTAACCCACAGGCTGAGGAATTCCTCTACAGATTCTTGCCACAGAAAATCATATACCTGAATCAGCTCTTGCAAGTAAGTAGTGTGGGCCTCTCCTGCCCCATCCCATGTCCTCTCTCCCCTTTGCCCACCCTCTCTAGCTAACAACTGGATTCAGCATGCAGAGAATTATTTCAAACAGTGGATTGGGGATGTTAGGATGGTGTGAGACCTGAGCCTAGGTTGGGAGGCAGAAGGCAAGTAGGATGTGTGGAGGGAAGTCTGTGACCCAGGAAGAAGAGAAGAGGTTGGGTAGCCCCTGACAGTGAGCTCTGTGCAGGAGGACTCCCTCAATGTGGCTGACCTGACTTCCCTCCGGGCCACACTGGACATCCCCATCCCAGATCCTCCACCCAAGGATGATGAGGTGAGACACTCAGGGTGCAGGACTTGGACTATAAACCCAATGGAGATGATAGCCCTTCAACCTCTGTGACTTTTCTAAAGCTACTTTCCCCCTTTTTGTCTTAGATGGAAACAGATAAGCAGGAGAAGAAAGAAGGTAAGAGAGATAAGAGGTGACTAGGAAAGGGGAGATGGCACATTGACTACTGGATGAGAAAGGGCCTGAATCCTCTCTTTCTCACAGTCCCTAAGTGTGGATTTCTCCCTGGGAATGAGAAGGTCCTGTCCCTGCTTGCCCTGGTTAAGCCAGAAGTCTGGACTCTCAAAGAGAAATGCATTCTGGTAAGCTGGGGAGCTAAGGGAAGTGGAAAGAAAAGACAAACAAGGTGAGGCACTGGACTCCTCCATAGATAGAAGTCCTTCATACAGAGACCTAATCCTGAAAAGGAAAACGTCCTTCTGTGCCTTGGGCTTAGATCCCCTTTGTTCTCCTCATTCTGTTAGACCTCTCATATCATAGTGGTACCCCCCAAATCAGAGACTGTACAGTATCCACTCTGTAACCTCAGAACCTACTGCTGTATCAGGTTCATAGTAGAGGTGGTATGATACAGTGAGTAAATTGGTTTAGAAGATTGGACCCTAGAGAGAGACAGCTTGGGTTCAAATCATGATTTTATCAGTTACCTCGCTGGTAACCTTAAGTAAGTCACTTAGACATTCTGTGATTCAATTTTTTCATCTGTTAAATGGGTATAATAAGAATATATATCTCGGGCTAGGCGTGGTGGCTCACACCTGTAATCCCAGCACTTTGGGAGGCTGAGGCGGGTGGATCATGGAGTCAGGAGTTCGAGACTGACCTGACCAACATGGTGAAACCCCATCTCTACTAAAAATACAAAAAAATACCAGGTGTGGTGGCGCGTGCCTGTAATCCCAGCTACTCTGGAGGCTGAGGCAGGAGAATCGCTTGAACCTGGGCAGCAGAGGTTGCAGTGAACCAAGATTGAGCCATTGCACTCCAGCCTGGGTGACAGAGCAGGACTCTGTCTAAAAAAAAAAAAAAAAAAAATTCTCAGAAGGTTGCTATGATGATTAAATAAGACAAGTATATGGCACAGTGCCTAGCACATAATAAGTAACCAACTAAGTATAACTACTTTTTAGGAAGTGACAGTATAGAACCCAGTATGTTTTTTGAATGATTCTTACATGATACCTCTTAACACAGGTAATCACATGGATCCAGCACCTGATCCCCAAGATTGAAGATGGAAATGATTTTGGGGTAGCAATCCAGGTAAGAAAAGGGTAACTGAAATGTCCTCTCACTGGGAGTGGGGAGAGACTTGGAGGGTGAGAGTTAGGAGCTGGACATGAACCAGAAGGAGGAGGAAGGTAGTGTTTGAAGAGGGAAGGACATGAAGTGTTGTCTTTGCCTCCCATGTCACCACAGGAGAAGGTACTGGAGAGGGTGAATGCTGTCAAGACCAAAGTGGAAGCTTTCCAGACAACCATTTCCAAGTGAGGGGAGCTGGAGGACCAGTATAGGGGGGCAGTAGGGACATTTCTTTTGGACCCCCAAAGCTGGGTAGCCCCATCACGATGATGGGAGACTTTGGGGAGGGTCTGAGGGAGTACATTTCCCTCAACATTCATTCCTGTGGTATTCCCTTGCTTCTGGCAGGTACTTCTCAGAACGTGGGGATGCTGTGGCCAAGGCCTCCAAGGAGACTCATGTGGTGAGTGGATGGTCCACCTGCCTTTTAGCTGGGGGTGGGAAGAGGAGGTGTGGAGGAAGAGGTCCTCCTTGTCTTGTTTGTGACCTTCCTGATATTAAGCTAAAAGCATTGCCTAGAAAAACTGATTTAGGCTTCAACGACCTTGATCCTTTTCTCTGCTCAGTCCTTTGGGATCCTATTTCTCGGTGCTAAGAAGGGGTTCGTTCTCAAGTTAATCTATTTCCTATAAAAGGAAACCATACTCATGTCCCAACATCCCATGGGACTGACTCAGCTTTGCCTCCCACATTGCAGATGGATTACCGGGCCTTGGTGCACGAGCGAGATGAGGCAGCCTATGGGGAGCTCAGGGCCATGGTGCTGGACCTGAGGGCCTTCTATGTGAGTGTGGAGTAAGCCCTTAGGGCAGGTGGATGAGTAGGGGTGGGCAGGGGATTGACCAAGAACCTCACTCTTGCTCCTTGGCCTTCTCCCAGGCTGAGCTTTATCATATCATAAGCAGCAACCTGGAGAAAATTGTCAACCCAAAGGGTGAAGAGAAGCCATCTATGTACTGAACCCAGGACTAGAAGGAAAATAAATGACCCAATAAAGGACCTTCCTGTGTGTGTCATTCATTCAAAAAACATTTATTAAGTGGCACCTATGTCCAGACTGAAGATGAATGTGGTGGGAAGAGGTGGGTGTCATGAAGACAAAGATGAATTAGATGCCCACCGTAATCTTGAGGCCCTCCAAAGGAACAGGATGGGGATTGTTACATGCCATGACAAACATGCAGATAACCTGTATTTTTGAAATTTCACAATATTATTTTCATTCAAAGGTCTCATGAATTAGTGGAAGAGGTGGCATTTGCAAAGAGCCCTTACGGGAATAATAAGGCTTTGGCTAGACATGGGGACATCAGGAATGAAGAAAGAATCCTCATTAGTTTAGGACAAGCCTAGAAGGAGAATGAGGTTTTGCTGGGAGAACTATGGATGAATGATTGGACTCCTTCTTAAGGGCTGGGAGGGAAAAAAATAATGCTCCCAAGGCATTGTGGTTAAGGAAATACACCGCAGGACATTATGGGAAGGATGAATCTGTAAGTTTTTCTTACTGTCCTCCCCCATACCCCTTTCAGCCAATCACTGTCTTTATCTCTGCTTTTCGTAATTCAGCCCTGGGCTGGTGGTAGAGACAAGGGTTCCTTTGCTGTGATCTTTGCTATAAATTCCATGGGATTGTTCTTTAATTCAAGGCCTTACCCTATTATAGAATATGAGATAAGAATGTGCTGGGAAGCACTGGACAGTCTGGAAGCCTGCCCCCATACAGATATCATTAAATCCTTAAAGGACCATGGGCAAAAGATAAGAAACTAAGGGCAAGAAAGCCTGCAGTCGCGAAGGTAAAAAGGCTCATTAGTAAGTGACAGAGCCGATCTAGCGTACAGATCCAGTCATCCCATAATAGGTGCAAGGCAGTCTGCTGTATCCGCAGCGCTCCGGGACACCAGACTGCAGGCTAGCGCTCCATCCCCGGGGCTCGGCCGGGCCAGTGGTAACACTGGTAGCAAGCAAAGCCAACCAGCAACCGAGAGCAGAAGTCGGAGAACTACAGCCAATAAGAGTGCGGGCAATTTTCTTTGCTTTACAATTGCGGGGTCTTTCCAGTCCGCTGGAGACAAAGGCGGGGCAAGGTTGGGACGCGGCCGCTGATTGGACAAAATGAAAGGCTTTAGCCCTATCAAGGGGCACCACGTGGGCGGGACTTCAGAAGCCAGTTCCGCAACCAGCGGCAGCTTGCTTGGGTCTCCCTGGTAGGCGCTGAGTCGCCACCGCCCGCTAGGGGCGCGGGAGGCGGGGCTTGGTGCGGAGGGATGCACTCGGGACCGCCTCCTGGGCCGGGCCGGGGGCGGGCTCCTGCACCCATGGCGCAGGGAGCCGGCGAGCTACCGCGACCGGAGTTAGCGTCGTACCCGAACCGAAGTGAGAGGGCACTGGGAAGGGTCAAGGAGGGTGCCGAAGCACTGGAGGGAGCTTCACGGACGCGAGCTGGGCACCGGCTCGCCTGGACGGGGTGGGGAACCGGCTCTAATCCGGCTTGCTGTTTCCCTGGCAGGCCCTGCTCGCCATGGGGGAGGTGGAGATCTCGGCCCGGGCCTACGTGAAGATGTGTCTGCACGCTGCCCGGTACCCATACGCCGCAGTCAACGGGCTGTTGCTGGCGCCACCGCCGCGGTCCGGAGAATGCCTGTGCCTCACTGACTGTGTGCCCCTCTTTCACAGCCACCTGGCCCTATCCGTCATGTTGGAGGTCGCCCTCAACCAGGTGCCTCGGTTGGATGCCCATTTCCTCACCGCGAACCCACCCAACACCCCAGCCCAAGTTCATCCCCGGTCCCTTGGCAGCAGTGCGCATCCACAAAGCCAGCGGCACGATGTAATTACTGATGGCCCCTTTCCCACGACAGGTGGATGTGTGGGGCGCACAGGCCGGTCTGGTGGTGGCTGGGTACTACCATGCCAATGCAGCTGTGGACGACCAGAGGTGAGTGGCGTAGCCAGAGGCAGAAGGAAAGGATTATGGTGGGAGGGATGGGGGGGAATGGCGCGCAAGAGAACCAAGGTTATTCCTTTAATCTTTCCTTTATCAAAGCGTAGGAGCAGGGGCTTTACATGAGGTACTATGCTAGGTGCTGGAGTGAGGAAATACAGAGATGAATAGGACAGAGCCCTGCCCTGGAGTGGTGGGGGCGGGGAGGACAACTGTATATCAACAGACTGATTTTTTTTTTTTTTTTTTTTTTTTGAGATGGAGTCTTGCTCTGTCGCCCAGGCTGGAGTGAAGCGGCACAATCTCGGCTCACTGCAACCTCTGCCTCCTGGGTTTAAGCGATTCTCCAACCTCAGCCTCCTGCTGGGATCACAGATGAGGGCCACCACCCCTGGCTAATTTTTTTTTGTATTTTTAGTAGAGACAGGGTTTTGCCATGTTGGCCAGGCTGGTCTAGAACTCTGGACCTCAGGTGATCCACCTGCTTCAGTCTCCCAAAGTGCTGGGATTACAGGCATGAACCACTGCGCCAGGCCAACAGACTGATCTTGCTTTAACTGAGGTGTCCCCCAGGTGCTGAAAGAACAGAGAAAGCCCAATCAGCAACTTCCGAAATAGGGAAGTTTCCTTATATATATAGAGACAATTACATACATAATATATATATAATGTATATGTAATATATATATAAATCATATACATTAAACAAGTTAGAGATACTGTTTTGTAAATTTGTGTTTCTTCCTCACTTAATAAATATTTGACATCATTCCATTTCCACACCAAGATCTACCTTTCCTTAATAGCTGTATAGTCTGAATATGGATGTCCCATAATTTATGTAATGCTTTACATTATATATTGAAGTTTCCAATGTTTTATTACAGTCACTGTCCTATTATTACCATAACTTCTTTGTAAGTAGAATTTCTGGGTCAGCATATGTATAGTATGTATACAGTTTCAATTTGGATGGTTGTGCCGTTACCTTCCAAAAAGACGACCTTTGGTTTCCACTCTCACCAGCAATATCTGAGCACCTGTTTCCCACAGCACTCAAGCTTCAAGCAGTCGTGCATCAAGCATCCAGCAGGCCCGATCCCCGCAGGCCAGCTACAGGGAAAGGCCACAGCTGCGCCCACATCTATGAGACCTGGGAGGCCCAGCTCAAATGAATGGGTTTTGCCCACAGTTGGCTCCTCACTCTGATCTTCCCTCTACACAGCCCTGGGCCCCTGGCCTTGAAAATTGCTGGGCGAATTGCAGAATTCTTCCCTGATGCAGTACTTATTATGGTGAGGCTTGGGTTACCAGGTAGGGAGGTAGAGAAAGTGGGGCAGGGGGATCCTTGAAACTCTCACTTGCCCTTTTTTCTCCACTCAGTTGGATAATCAGAAACTGGTGCCTCAGCCTCGTGTCCCCCCAGTCATCATCCTGGAGAACCAAGGTCTCCACTGGGTCCCTAAGGACAAGAACTTGTGAGTATCCCACTTCCTCTACCTCTTCTCAGAAGCCCAAGGCTCCTGGGTTTCCCCTGTCCTTGGCCCTGCCCCAGAGGTCTTTCTCTAGACTCAATCTCTGTTAAGTTTGTGTCTGGCCCCACTACTTGCTGTTTGACCTCCATGGGGCTTACTATTTCAGAGTGATGTGGAGGGACTGGGAAGAGTCAAGGCAGATGGTGGGAGCTCTACTGGAGGATCGGGCCCACCGGCACCTTGTGGACTTCGACTGCCACCTTGAGGACATCCGGCAGGACTGGACCAACCAGCAACTCAACACTCAAATCACCCAGTGGGTTGGTCCCACGAATGGAAATGGAAATGCCTGAGCCAGGGCGGTCCAGATCCAATAAAGAGACTTGAGCTGAAGGGCAATGGTATAACTGTATTTATTGTGCCTGGGAGGCAAGGTGAAGAAAAATCTCAACAGGAGCAAGTTTGGGGAAAGTCTGGAGTCCCTAGTAAAAAGCAGGATATGTGTCTGCTGTACCCCTCACAGAATGGGAGCGATCTCAATAGATCATTCCCTTTGTTTCTCCCCTGGGCTTCTTGAGCTTCTCGAAGTTCTTCAGAATGATGTCATATAACACAGCCTACAGGGCCAGGGAGGAGTGGAGGTCAGTCAGAGGCCTCCAGTGGCTCTGTGCCCCATTTCTAGCCTTGTGGAGAAGCTGAGCTTTGTCACCCTTAACCCCCAGCCTGCAGGGTCAGGGAGTGGGTGGCCTGGGAAAGCTGCATCTGCCCACCCCTGCCCTGCCCTCGTCTCCTCACATAAGCATTACGGATCTCCATGACCATCAGCCGGATGTCGCGGTACTCTGCCTCATCCAGCTCGTGCACCAGCTGCCGATAATCACCCTGTGGGAAGCTCAGGTCAGGCCTGACTTGACATGTGTCCTTCCCCCATGCACCCTGACCTGGGCCTCACCTACCACGTGGGGCTGCTTGGCTGCTTTAGTTACTGCATCACCACGCTCAGAGAAATACCTGTGGAAGAAGAAGTGTGTATGGAGTAGAAGATGAAGGAGGTAGGTCTCTGTCCAAAACAAAGCAGTATGCATGTGGGTGGTCACTCACTTAGAGATTTGAGTGTGGAAGCCTTCTAGCTTGGTGTGGAGGCTGGTCATCAGCTCAAATACCTTCTCCTAGGGAAAAAAAAAAAACAAGGGGGAAAGTGGAAGGAAGCATGGACTAGAAAGGAGAGTGGGGAAGTGGGGCAGCAGCACTCTCACCTGGACGGCCACTCCAAAATTGTTCCCATCCTCAATCCGAGGTATCTGCAGCTGCAACCAGGTGGTGACCTGGGAGGAGGGAATGGCATCATGCCACATCAGCCCTCTGCCCAATTGCCAGTTTCATATTCTCCCTTGCTTCCCTCCCCACACTGGGTGGAGGCATTCCAGGTCTATCCTGAGCCCCAGGGCCTGGACTTATGGTTTCACTTGCTGTGCCCTCTCTTGCTAAAACCTGGCAAGTGCCAGGCCCTAACTAGCAGGGACCAAGAGGACAAGGGTTTGTTTGACGTGAAGCTTTAGAGTTGAAAGAGGAGGGCTTGCCAGGTTGAGCTGCTCAATGACATCCTTGATCTCAGGCTTCAAGCGCTGCAGAAGGACCACAATCTTTTCATTGCAGTTCACTGGGCCACAGGGAGGACCTAGAGAGTGAGCAATGGGTCAGTTACATGATTAAGCCTATGTGAGGTGAAGGGGAGAGTGGAAAGAAATCCTTAGGAGGACCTCCTGTGGGTGGGACTCAAGTCTCTTCCCACCGTCATAGTTTTACCTTTGTCTTCATCTTCCCCTTTCTTCTTTTCATCCTTGTCTTCCTTCTGCAGGGAAAGAGGGGCTCATGCGAGTCAGAACTAAGGTTGATTTCCCCCATGGTTGGATCCCTCCTCCCAGGTCTTCCCAGCTTGCCTCCTGCTGTTTCTTCCGCTCCTCTTTTTCTTTCTCCTTGACTGGATCAGGCACTGGGATGTCCAATGGGGCCTTCAGATTGCTCAGGTTGGCTTCATTGAGAGCTGGCTCCTGGTGTAGGGTGGGAGGAGGACTGGAGGTGAGGGTGTTCCTCTCACCTCACTCTCACGACCCTCCAGACTCTTCTCTTGGTCTTTACTCCCTAGCTCCCTGCCCAGCCACGGTACCTTTAAAAATGCATCCAGCTCAGAAATCTTCTTGGGGAAATAGCTCCCGAGCAGGTTCTCTGTCTGTGTGTGAGGTGGGGGTGGAGGAGTATGGGAGTCAGCATCAAATGCCTGTCCTAGGTGGTGAGGCAGGGTTGAGCAGTAGAAGTTGGGTCGGAGTGGGGCTGCTGATGGGGCAGGTCTTACCTTGGTACAGAGGTCTTCACGAAACACATCCACCTGTGGGGCACAGACATCCCTTCAGAAACCTGGCTTTAAGGCTAGTTCATTTGAGGACAATTCCCTTAGGGTTATGCAGGGCCTGACCTGGGGAAGGGTGGAGTGGATCCTTCTAAGGCTAGACCTGAAGAAGGCGAGATAGACGCCTGTAGAGGGGGTTGGGGTGGTGGAGGAGTGGATTTCTGCAGACCTGGATCTGGGAAGGGTGGAGTGGGCATCCCTGGGGCTGAATATGGGGGATGAGAACGTTCCTGGAGGTGAAGGGCCAGTGGTTCATGTGAGAATGGATCCCTGGGGTCACCTGGGTGGTGTAAGGAGGGGTGCTGAAAGGCCTCTGCGAGTTGGATAGGAACCTCCGATAGGATCCCCGGGATCCTCCCTGACGAAAAGGCCAGGAAGTATCTGGGGCAGTCCCGCACCAGATCTGTGGGTGGCCCCGGCCCCAGGCCAGCGGAGTTCCCCTCCATGCCAGCTCTCCGCTTCACCTCACCCCGCCGAACCACAACCGCCTTGCCTGTCCTCGCAGGTAGCGGTCGCCGCTCTCTCCGGGGCGCAGGTGCTTCGGGCGCCCCGGCTCGGCCGGCTGCCCTCGACCCGCGTGGGAGCCTGGGGGGCGGGTCGGGGATGCCCTTGGCCGCTTGAGCCACGCCTCCCCAGGGGGCCCTTCTTAGACCCCGTGGCTCTCACCTTGGCTTGGGCCTCGGGATGGACCCTGAGTGTGGTCATGGCCGGGGTGGGGGTCCTAGTGCCGCACGAGGAACGAAGTGGGCACCGCGAAGGGAAAGCGAAAGCAGCGCCTGCACCCCGCTCGGCCTTCCTGGGTAATGGGGCGGGGAGGGCTGGAGGGGCGGTGCCGCAAAGGAGGGCGGCGGGCGCGGCTCCCCCTAGCGCGCACAGGCGCTCTTCGCCCACTTTCCCCGTGCCGCCTCGCGAGGGCCAGCTTCCAGCCTCCCTACCTCCGCCGGCCGGGTCCCCGCCTCCCACCGCCAGCCGCCGGAGGACACTGGTCCTCCCATCGCCCCGCCCAAAACCGGCTCTCCGCGCCCCGCCCTCCCACTCCCTCCCCTTCCCCTCCCCCTCCTCTTCCCCTCCCCCTCCTCTTCCCCTCCCCCTCCTCTTCCCCTCCCCCTCCCACCTCCCGTCCTCCTTCCCTTCCCCCTCCCATCCCCCTCTCGCCTCCCCACTGACTCCCCACCTGCTGCTCTTCTTCCCCTGCTCAGCCTGGGACAGATAAGCCCTATTTAGGGCTCTTCCGTCTTTCCCCAGAAATGGAACAACACCTGGCCTCTCTTTCCTAACCTTGCCAGCGTGGGCCTCTGGCTCTGCCGACATCCTCCGCACCTGCAGCAACACCGGCACCAGAGCAGGCACCATCCCGGACCAGCTCTCTCCTGGACCAGGGCTGCAGATGTCATTCTTCTATAACCCATCTCACGGAGCAGCAGGTTCATGCCTCTCTGGCTTAAAACCCTTTCTCTGCTGCCTGTTGACCTTAGAATGAAATCCAAAAGGCTATCCTTCGTGGCCTGCCTGGCACCTGTCTCCCCTTCAAGTTCACTTTCTACCGCTTGCCCCCTCATTCATTACGCTTGCAAATACTTGGGCTATTTCTCAAATGTGTCGTGTTCATTCCTGCCTCAGAGCCTTTGCCCTTGTTAATAATCCCTTTGCCTAAAACACCCTTGCCCTGGGTGTTGTCATTCGGTTCTCAATTTAGATGTCACCCCTTCAGAGAGAACTATTTTCATCATCCTCTATAAAGAACCTCCCTCCAAATCTATTACAAATCAGCCTGTTTTAGTACATTCATAGCATTTATTTCTGATATTAGCCAGTTTTTTGTTTTTTTACAGGATAGTGATTTAAACCAGGTTTTGGGCAAACTTTATTTCTATAAAGGGCCAGAGAGTAAATATTTAAAGGCTTTATGGGCCTTACACTATCTTATCTACTCAACTCTGCCATTGTAGCAGGAAAGCTGCCATATGTAAATGAATTAGTGTGGTGAAATTCAATAAAACTTTATAGACACTGGAATTTGAATTTCATGTAATTTTCTCCTGTAATAAAATCTTCTTCTTCTTTTGCCTTTCAACCATTAAAAAATGTAAAAATGGCTGGGCACAGTGGCTCACACCTGTAATCCCAGCACTTAGGGAGGCCAAGGCAGGTTGATCACTTGAGGTCAGGAGTTTGAGACCAGCCTGGCCAACATGGTGAAACTCATCCCTACTGAAAATACAAAAAATTAGACTGGTGAGTGGTGGGGGCCTGTAATACCAGCTGCTCGGGAGGCTGAGATGGGAGAACTGCTTGACCTGGGAGGCAGAGGTTACAGTGAGCCAAAATTGCACCACTGCACTGCAGCCTGGGCAACAGAGTGAGACTCTGTCTCAAAAAATAATAATAAAATAAAAAATAAAACTATAGGCCGGGCATAGTGGCTCACGCCTGTAATCCCAGCACTTTGGGAGGCCGAGGCGGGCAGATTATCTGAGGTCGGGAATTCAAGACCAGCCTGACCAACATGGAGAAACCCTGTCTCTACTAAAAATAGAAAAATTAGCCAGGTATGGTGGCACATGCCTATAATCCCAGCTACTTGGAAGGCTGAGACAGGAGAATCACGTGAACCTGGGAAGAAGAAGTTGCAGTGAGCCGAGATTGTGCCATTGCACTCAAGCCTGGGCAACAAGAACGAGACTCCATCTCAAATAATAATAATAGTAATAATAATAATAATAATAAAATGTAAAAAAGTTCTACCTTTTTCTTTTTAAAAAATTTTTTGTAGAGACAGGGTCTCACCATCTTGTCCAGGCTAGTCTCAAACTCCTGGGCTCAAGTGATCCTCTTGCCTCAGCCTCCCAAAGTGTTGGGATTACAGGTATGAGCCATCACTGCCAGGGCTCTGCCTAAAAAAAAAAAAAAAAATTATAAAAACTATTCTTAGGTAGCAGGTCATACAAAAACTGGCCATAGGAGGGCCAAAGTTTGCTAATTCCTGGTTTAGAGGACAGAAGATACACCATATTGCCTAGCTTTGTAATCATGGCTCCTCTGTTCATTAGTTGTGAACAAGTTACTTAACCTCTGTCTCAGTTTTTGCAACTGTACAATGGAAACACTATTACCTCAATTTTATTTTTTATTTTTTTTTGTCAATCAAGATCAGTACAACCTACCTCATACTTTTACTGTTGTGAGGACCAAATGTGTTAACTTTTGTAAAGAACTTACAGACACTTAGAACAGTGCCTGGCACAGAGTAAACAGAGTGCAAGTGTCTGCTATTATTTGTGTGTCTATTATCTGCCTTCCCCCGTTAGTTCATAAGCCTCCAAACAGCAGAAATCTTATTTACATGGCATAGAATTATGCTCAGCTCAATAAACATTTGTTAAATAGATGAGCACATACAGACTCCTATGGGGAAGACAGGGTAGGAAGGGTAGAGTGGAGTGCCCAGATATGTAGGCCCCTGAAGAGAGCAGAGTGGAGATTCAGTGGAGAAGGCAGGAAAAACAACCAACCTGGCTTCTGGAGATGGAGCAACTGCTCAGCAAGAATGATGTCCACACCTAAAGGCATCATTACCTGGCTTAGAAGCACCATTCCTGGATGTTTCAGTCCCCAGATAGCTTGAAGTCTGCAAAAACTAGGAGGCTGAAAGGACAGCTGGAGGGATGGATATCAAGCATAAGGAAGGACATTTAAGGTTGATGAGAGTAAGGAATGGCTGAGGAACCCTAGTGACTACCAGACCCTCTTCCTACCCTTTCAAGTACCCAACCAAATGATGAGAAGAGGCAGAGCCAGGCCCAATGGCTTTTATTCCTTTCAGTTATGCTTGCGGCTGGAGTGGGAACGGGGGAAGAGCCCATGGCCTGGGCTCCCTGGAGACCAGGGCTGATGATACCAGCTGCCATAGGTGAGGTACCATGCGAAGGTGCCCACTGCGGCGCCCACCACCTTGTGAGTGTACTGGTGGAAATAGATGACAGTACAGACCAGCAAGAAGTTCCAGAGGCCCAGCAGCAGCACGTTGAGCAGGAAGACAAGGCGCAGGGGGGCGCCTGCAGGCAGCCCATGGGCCAGGTACTTGGCAAACACGGCCGCTTCCTCTGCCATGAGCAGGCAGCAGAAGGTGAGCAGGAAGGTGTGTGAGGAGACCGTGTAGCCCCGCCACTGGTGGCCGGCTGCCAGGCAGCTGCGGCGGTCAGGCAGCTCGTGGAGCAGCAGACCCTGGGGCAGTGGCTCAAAGCAGGAGCCGGTCAGGTCCTCGATGAGCAGGAACGCCCGGCCGGCTCCCCGCCACACAGCTGCCCCCACCACCAGTCGGCTCAGGTGTCTGGCAGTTACTGCCACGCGCCGTGTAGCCAGGAACACCACCAGCAACACAAAGCCCCCCAGGAAGGTGCATGTCCAGCCCCAGGCTGAATTCACAAATTTTCTGTGGGTAGAAAAGAGGGGAAGACTACTGAGACCCCAAGCTCCATCTCCCACCTTGGTCTGTGTTCCCATCACTACACTTTCCCCAACCCTACACATCATCACCCATTCTCTCCTTGCCATACCCTGTACTGTCCCCAGTCATTTAAACTTTGCCATTTCCTTGGAGGACCATTCAGCATGCCAGGATCCACATTTCCTCTTCAGTCCTGCTCCTGACTTCCCCTGTACCCCACAGCTCCTTTCCCTTCCCCCTCACCCGACCTTCTCCTCAACCTCCTAGCCTATTTTTAGTGTTCAGACTGGCAGAAGGACAGAAGCCTGGAGAAGGGAGCTAGGATCCCAGAGTGCAGGAACCCGGCTCCCACAGACTTGAATGGACTCACATGTTGAAGAAGTTGCCGTGGCTGGCGAAGATAGTCCGAGGGTTGACATGGAACTGCAGAAGGGGCCCAAAGATGACCACCGCTGCTAGCCAGGCATGGTAGAGGCGCCGTAAGCAGGGGCTGCCTAGAAGGCGGGCAGCCTGTTCGCTTCCAAAGTACAGCAAGACAGAGGCCACCCAGAGCAGTACCTTGACCAGGCAGCCCAGGAGTGCCCGGATTCGGGCCCCAGCCCCCAGCCCTGCCCCCACCACTGCCCCCCGCTCCATGTTCCCTCCCCTCCCCAATAACTGCTTGCTCTGCTGGGCAGCTGAGGAGGGGCTGATGGGGCCCCCCCCCGGACAAGGACAGGCAGTGACAGGTGTGGCAGACACAAGGCAGAGCCTTGCTGGCAGCTGGCAGGCAGGGGAGAGGGGGCGGGGGGCAGTAAGGGGCCAGGGTGGAGGTCTGCCCTGTCAGCAGGGTCCTGGCCTTGGGTGTGTGGTAGTATGTGTTCTGACAGCAGTCTGTGTCCTTTCCTGTTAGCCCTGTGTCCCAGGCTCCAACCATGTTCCAGTTTATGTCTCAGGGCCAGCTGTTCAGGGCTGTCCTTGTCCATAGACTGCTGGGGTCTGTCCCTCTCTGCCTAACCCTACTTTACCATTTGCTCCACAGGGAAATCAGAGGTCATGAAGATAAAATTAACCAAACCTTTAAAGTCATTGAAAAAAAAAAAAAAAAAAAAAAGCTGTCAGTCTTCTTATCAGTGTGATCTAGCACTTTTCCTGGGGTCTGAGCACAAGAGCGTACCACTGCAGTATGCAGCAAGGTGGCTGTGCACAGTGCTGTGACCATCTTAGGTCTTTAGAGGCAGATCAGCAGGGGTCTCCATTTCAGTGATCTGTGACCTCAGCAGCTTGGCTCTGCCCTAGTTCCTATCTGGATTGAGGTGCTCTAAGGGGCTAGTTTGGCCCAGCGCTGCTGTGTAAACTGGTGGTTTCATCTGTTGATCGTGTTGACTCTCAGATCCCTAAAGATTAGTTTGCTCCCAGGTGACGGGGTGGAGGACACCCTAAAAGGGCAATCACCAGACAGGAGTCAATTGAAACTTTTAAGTCCATCCTCCAACCAACTATCCTGGGCCTCTGGGCTCTCCATACAAGCCTGCCCTCCCAGTCTGATTGCTGAGGCTGCAGCAGCAGGGCAGAAGAGAGCCACCTACCCGCAGAGAGAGCCTGTTAGTCAGTAACTGTTTCAAGATCACTTTTTCTTTCTTCCTCATTCCTCAAAACTGGTAGGATTTCAGAGCACAGAGGAATTAATGAAAGGAATGAGCAAGCAAGGAAACCCATGTTCTGGGCCCAACTGTGTGACTTCAGGAAAATCAATGAACCCTCTTTGGTCCTCAGTAAATCAATTTCCTCTATAAATTGATCAAGACAGATTGGATAATCAATCAGATTCCTTCTAGATCCTAAAGCCCATACCTAGTAACAGTGACTTGTAATAAACCCTATAAAATAATTTTGAACTAGGCTGGGTGTGGTGGCTCATGCCTATAACTCCAGCACTTTGGGAGGGTGAATTGGGCAGATGGCTTGAGGTCAGGAGTTCGAGACCAGCCTGGCCAACATGGTGAAACCCTGTCTCTACTAAAAACACACACAAAAAATTAGCCAGTGTGGTAGCAGCTGCCTGTAATCCTAGCTACTTAGGAGGCTGGGGCAGGAGAATCCCCTGAACCCGGGAGGCAGAGGTTGTCATGAGCCAAGATCATGCCACAGCACTTCAGCCTGAGCAACAGAGTGAGACTCTGTCTTAAAAAAAAACAAAAAAGAAGTTTGGCCGGGCATGGTGGCTCAAGCTTGTAATCCCAGCACTTTGGGAGGCCGAGGCGGGTAGATCACGAGGTCAAGAGATCGAGACCATCCTGGTCAACATGGTGAAACCCCGTCTCTACTAAAAATACAAAAAATTAGCTGGGCATGGTGGCACGTGCCTGTAATCCCAGCTACTCAGGAGGCTGAGGCAGGAGAATTGCCTGAACCCAGGAGGTGGAGGTTGCGGTGAGCCGAGATTGCGCCATTGCACTCCAGCCTGGGTATCAAGAGCGAAACTCCATCTCAAAAAAAAAAAAAAAAAAAAAAAAAAAAAAGAAGTTTGAAGACCTGCAGACTCTCTACACATTTTTTTATTTGGCATACAATGTTTCATTGTAGCTTTTCAATTTTTTTAATTAAAAAATTTTTCCTGGCTGGGCACGGTGGCTCATGCCTGTAATCTCAGCACTTTAGGAGGCCGAGGTGGGCACATCACCTGAGGTCAAGAGATGGAGATATCCTGGCCAACATGGTGAAATCCATCTCTACTAAAAATACAAAAATTAGCTGGGTGTGGTGGCATGTGCCTGTAGTCCCAGCTACTTGGGAGGGTGAGGCAGGAGAATTGCTTGAACCTGGGAGGTGGAGGTTGCAGTGAGCCAAGATCAAGCCTGGTGAAAGAGCAAGACTTTGTCTCAAGAAACCCCCCCCCATTTTTATTTATTAAATTTTTATTATTTATTTTTTGAGACAGGGTCTCACTCTATTGCCCAGGCTGGAATACAGTGTGCTATCATGGCTCAATGCAGCCTCCAACTCCTGGGGTCAAGTGATTATCTGCCTTAGCCTCCTGAGTGAGTAGCTAGGACTACAGAAATGCCCCAGCATGCCTGGTTAGTTTATTTTTAATTTTCTGGCCAGGTGCGGTAGCTCATGCCTGTAATCCCAGCACTTTGGGACCAGCCTGAGCTGGTCTCACATAGTGAGACCTTGTCTCTACAAAAATAAAAAAAATTAGCTAGGCATAGTGATATATGCCTGTGATCTCAGCTACTTGGGAGGCTGAAATGGAAGGATTATTTGGGCCCAGGAGGTTGACACTGCAGTGAGCCGTGACTGCACCACTGTGCTCCAAGCCTAAGCAACAGAGAGAGACCTTGTTTCAAAATAAATAAATAATTTTTTTTTTTTTTTTTTTTTTTTTTGTAGAGACCAAGTCTCACTAAGTTGACCAGGGTGGTCTTGAACTCCTGGCCTCAGGTGATCTTCCTGCCTTGGCCTCCCAAAGTGGTGGGATTATAGGCATGAGTCACCATGCCTGGTCTCATAGTGGTTTTAAGTAGTTCTAGTGTATTACATACTGACATTTCAAAGTAAAACCATTAAGTCACTCTTTCAAATGTATCCAATGAAATTTAAATATTACAGTGCTTAGATACTTCACCATTATCCACTAAAACACATGTCACAAGATTTTACATTAAAAATTATATTTTAGCCAGATGAGGTGGCTCACGCCTGTAATCCCAGAACTTTGGGAGGCCTAGGCAGGCAGATCACCTAAGGTCAGGAGTTCGAGACCAACCTGACATGGAGAAACACTGTCTCTACAAAAAATACAAAATCAGCTGGGCGTGGTGGCACATGCCTGTAATCTCAGCTACTCGGGAGGCTGAGGCAGGAAAATTGCTCGAACCCAGGAGGCGGAGGTTGTGGAGAGCCAAGATCATGCCATTGCACTCCAGCCTGAGCAACAAAAGAGAAACTCCGTCTCAAAAAAAAAAAAGAAATTATATTTCAACTCCCTCATAAAATTTATCCTAATATGTTTTTATGCCTGAAAGTCTTTTATTGAGCATTTATCACAGTTCTCTGCCAAAAAAAAAAGCATATAACTTAAAAAATTTAATTTTTATTTTTATTTATTTATTTATTTATTTGTTTTTATATCTTTTCTTTTTTTCTTTTTATTTTTCTTTTCTCTTTTTTACAAACTCTTGTGTCCAGGGCTGACTTTCAATAGATCGCAGCGAGGGAGCTGCTCTGCTACGTACGAAACCCCGACCCAGAAGCAGGTCGTCTACGAATGGTTTAGCGCCAGGTTCCCCACGAACGTGCGTTGCGTGATGGGCGAGGGGGCGGCCGCCTTTCCGGCCGCACCCCGTTTCCCAGGACGAGGGGCACTCCGCACCGGACCCCGGTCCCGGCGCGCGGCGGGACACGCCCCGCGCGGGGCGGAGCGGCAAAAATTTAACTTTTTAAAATTTCTGGGCCGGGTGTGGTGGATCACACCTGTAATTCTCGTCCTTTGGGAGACTGTGGCAGGAGGATCACTTGAGCCCAGGAGTTTGAAACTAGCCTGAGCAACATGGTGAAACCCTGTCCATGCAAAAATAAACACAAATTAGTTAAGCATAGTGGTGCCCACCCAGCTACTCAGGAGGCTGAGATGGGGAGATCGCCTGAGGCTAGGAATTAGAGGTTGCAGTGAGCAGTGATCACACCACTGCACTCCAGCCTGGGTGGAAGAGCAAGACTATATCAAAAAATAAAAGTAACAGAGTAAAAATAAAATTTTCCTGTGACCATAAAGCCCTAAGAGTTATTTTTTCCCCTATGGATTATATTTTCATTATAACTGTTAGTAGTCTAAAATGTATTGTTAGTACATGAATACCTTGGTTTTTGGGGGTTTTTTGAAACAGGGTCACTTTCTGTCACAAAAGTGAAACAGTCTCATTACTGACATGAGAAAGTTTAGTGGTCTGGGTAGATTAAAGCAGCCACAACATTCTCTTAAACCAAAGCCTAATCCAGTGGCATGATCACAGCTCACTGCAGCCTTGACCTCCCCAGTCGTTTCAAGGGATCCTCCTCTCATGGAGCTCGGACCATAGGTACATACTACCAAGTTCAGCTAATTTTTAAATTTTTTGTAGAGACAGAGGTCTCGCTATGTTGCCCAGGCTGGTCTTAAACTCCTGGGCTCAAGTGATCCTTCTGCCTTTGCCTAAAGTGCTGAGATTACGGAAGTGAGCCGCTGCACCTGTTCAGGAAGAGTTCTTGAAGGAAATTAAGTTACTACTTCAGTGAACACATGAATTACACAAAAGTGAAACAGCTTTATTGTTGATATGGAGAAAGTTTCAGTGGTCCCGATAGAAGATTAAAGCAGCCACACAACATTACCTTAAACCAAAGTCTAATCCAGAACCGGGCCCTCTCTTCTCTTTTTTTTTTTTAAAGAGACAGGGTTGGGCTGGGTGCGGCGGCTCACGCCTGTAATCCTAGCACTTTGGAAGGCTGAGGTGGGCGGATCACCTGAGGTCAGGAGTTCGAGACCAGCCTGGCCAACATGGAGAAACCCCATCTCTTAAAAAAAAAAAAAAAAAAAAAAGAGAGAGAGAGAGACAGGGTCTAGCTTGGTTGCCCAGCCTGGAGTGCAGTGGCATGATCATATCTTATTGTAGCCTCCAACTCCTGAACTCAAGCAATCCTCCTGCTCTGCCTTCTAAGTAGCTGGGACTACATGTGCATGCCTCCACTCACCATGTTGCCCAAACTGGTCTCCAAATCTTGGCCTCAAGTGATCCTTCCATCTTGGCCTCCCCAAGTGCTGAGATCACAGGTGTGAGCTACTGAGCCCAGCCTATTCTCTTCAATTCTGTAAAGACTGAGACTGGTGAGGAAGCTAGCAGAGGTTCGTTCATAATGCTCAAAGAAAAAAGCCATCTCTATAACATAAAAATGCAAGGTGAAGAAGCAAGTGCTGATGTAGAAGCTGTGGCAAGTTATCCATAGGATCTAGCTAAGATCACTGATAAAGGTGGTTACACTAAATAACAGATTTTCAAAGCAAACAAAACAGCTTTCTATTGGAAGATGCCATATTGGAGTTTCACAGCTAGACAGAAGTGAAGGCTGGGCTACAGAGCTTCAAAGGACAGACTAACTCTTGTTAGGAGATAATGCACCTGCTGATTTTAAGTTGAAACCAATGCTCGTTTACCATTCTGAAAATCTTAGGGTCTTAGGAATTATGCTAAATGTATTCTGCTGTGCTCTATAAATCAAACAACAAAACATACATGATGGCACATATGTTTGCAGCATGGGTTACAAAATATTTTAAGCTCACTGTTAAGATCCACTCCTTAGAAATAAAGCTTCCTTTCAAAATATTACTGCTCATTGACAATGCATCTGGTCACCTACAAACTCTGGAGATATAAAGGGAGATTGTTTTCATGCCTGCTAACACAACATCCATTCTGCAGCTCATGGATCAAGGAATAATTGTGACTTGCAAGTTTTATTGTCTAAAAAATACATTTTGAACCCCATTTCTACAAAAAATTAACAAAAACAAGCCAAGTGTGCTGATAGGTGCTGGTAGTCCCAGCTACTTGGGAGGCTGAGGCGGGAGGATCTCTTGAGTCCAGGGCGAGGCAGAGGTTGCAGTGAGCCAAGATTGTATCACTGCACTCTAGCCTGTGACAGAGCAAGACCCTGTCTCAAAAAAAAAAAAAGAGAAAAAAATCCATTTCATAAGACTATAGCTACCACAGTGATTCCTCTGATAGCTATAGACGAAGTCAATTGAAAACCTTCTGGAAAGGATTCACCATTCTAGGTGCCATTAAGAACATGCATGGCTAGCCGGGCGTGGTGGCATGTGCTTGTAGTCCTGCTACTCGGGGGGCTGGGGTGGAAGAACCGCTTGAACCCAGGAGGCAGAGGTTGCAATGAGCCGAGATTGCACCCCTGCACTTCAGCCTGGTGACAGAGAAAGACTCCGTCTCAAAAAAAAAAAAAAAACAACAAAAAAACATTCATGGCCAGGCACAGTGGCTCATGCCTATAATCCCAGCATTTGGGAGGCTGAAGCGGAGGATCACTTGATCCCAGGAATCTGAGAGCAGCAATTTTTTTTTTTTTTTTTTTTTTTTTTTTTTTTTTTTTTGAGAGGGAGTCTCACTCTGTTACCCAGGCTGGAGTGCAGTGGAGTGCAGTGGCACAATCTCAGCTCACTGCAACCTCCACCTCCTCGGTATTACCAGGCTGTAACAGAGAGTGTGCTCTCTTGCTATCTACTTGCAGGGAAGCTTCTGAAGTTGGTGAGGGAGCACCTGCTGCAAGGCTCAGTGAACAAATGGTTTTGGTATTTCCCTTTATCATGGGGCATCAGAAGGGTATTTTCTCCAACACAGGATGGCAGCTAATGACTCTGTTGAGGCTGGGCGTGGTGGCTCACGCCTGTAATCCCAGCACTTTGTGAGGCCGAGGCGGGGGGATCACGAGGTAAGGAGATGGAGACCATCCTGGCCATGGTGAAACCTTATCTCTTGATATAAAAAAAAAACTAGTCAGGCGTGGTGGCCCATGCCTGTAGTCCCAGCTACTCAGGAGGCTAAGGCAGGGGGGATCGCATGAACCCAGAAGATGGAGGTTGCAGTGAGCTGAGATCATGCCACTGTACTCCAGCCTGGCAACAAAGCAAGACTCCATTCCTCCACCAAAAAAAAAAAAAAAAAAAAAAAAAAAAAAAAAAAAAAAAAGGCTCTGTTGAAACTGTATTTTCCTGAAGTGAGAGGAAGAAAGACCTCAAATAGGAAAAGGAGAGAGTGTGAGAGAGAGACAGACACTGAGCCAGGTTCCCACACAGAGTTTATTGAGGGAGCCAAAGCCGGTGAGAGGACGAAAGAGTCCTACTTCAACCTACTTCCTTAAAGCTGCGTGCCTCCAGCATGATGGGACCTTCTCAGAGGGCAGGGCCTGCCCTATGAGGGGCCACAAGGAGCCTTTTGGAGACTCCCGCCTCTCATACCACAGCCTGTCCTACCCCAAAGACCCAGACACGAAAGCAGTCATAATCCCTACCCCAGGAAGGTGCGGAGGAAACACCCTTACCCATGCTCCTCCCCTAGAGACCTCAGGAATAAAGGCCAGGACACCTGCCCTATGATTGGCCAGTTGAATCCTCAACATGATTCAGGCAACAGGCCTGGCTGACAGGTCTGTTCAGATGTGGCCTCAGGCGTCTACTCTAGGAGCCAACCTCTAACATTCAAACATGATAAAAAACACTCAGGACACTTCTCTTGCTAGCAGAGACCACACCCCAGATAATGGCACTCCTGCCAAACTCTGGCCAGAGATAGGGACTCAATCTGACTGGGTGTGAGCATGTGAGGAGACCACTCTGCTCCATGGGGAGGATCTTCTAGGGCTCAGCTGAGGCTCAGAGCCTGGGCTTCTGTTTCTTCCCATCCAATGCCAGTGATTCCTCCAAACATTCCCCACAAGGGAGAAAGGGAGGAGGAGGCAGAGAGCTTATCAAGAGGTTCACCCTATATGGGGCTGGAGGTCAGATCTACTGGGGTGAGGAAAAGGCTGTAGAGGAGTGGGGCACTGGGGCAGGGGCGCTGGCACATTCCTCAGACTCTGGCATGTCATCCCGGAAGTACTCAGCCTGGCGGTACTGCCACAGACGCAGGTTCCCGTCCCACTGCAGGGCAGAGGGTGGCAAGTAGTCAGGACATGCTGCCCCCCAAGTCCAAGCCCCAGACATGTGCCAGCCCCCTCAACCCTTGCAACCTCACCGAACTGCTGACAATCTTTTCTTCAAAGGGGTGCCAACTGACGTCACGCACACAGGCCTTGTGGTTGGTCAGCTTCTTCACAATGTGGCCACTGAGAAGGTCGTACACTGTCCAGGACAGGCAAGAGTGGAGAGGGACCACCGTAAGACTCTAAACTCTCCCTCACCTCCCCATGAGTAGCACCACTGACCTGCCTCTCAGGCAACTTCCCATGTTCCCATTGGGGCAGAGCCCACACCAGAGGACTGTGTTATTTCTACTTCTATCCCTGTTCCTTTCCCTACCTTGGGTTGAGGGTATGGTTTAGTGGTATGGGTATTTCTGGTCCTTAGCTAAATTTTTTTTTTTTTTTTTTGACGGAGTTTCGCTCATTACCCAGGCTGGAGTGAAACGGCGTGACCTCGGCTCACCGCAACCTCCGCCTCCTGGGTTCAAGCAATTCTCCTGTCTCAGCCTCCCTAGTAGCTGGGACTACAGGCGTGCGCCACCATGCCCAGCTAATTTTTGTATTTTTAGTAGAGACGGGGTTTTACCATGTTGACCAGGATGGTCTCGATCTCTTGACCTCGTGATCCACCTGCCTTGGCCTCCCAAAGTGCTGGGATTACAGGCGTGAGCCACCGCGCCCGGCCTGCTTAGCTAAATTTTATAGGGGCTACAGTTAAGAAAATGCACTAGCTTTAAAGCTTTTAGTAAAATATGGAAGTCACCACAAAAGTGAAAACTGAGCTGTCTGGAGTGTGTACTTGTCTAGACAGAGTACATCTTTCTTTTGTTATGGGTCTGTGAGTGTCTCCCTAGGGATAGCACTGCCCTGCCTTAGGCTCCTTATATCTGTAGCTGTGCTTGTGCTTTTCTTGTTTTTTTGAGACGGAGTCTTGCTCTTGTTGCCAGGCTGGAGTGCAGTGGCGCGATCTTGGCTCACTGCAACCTCTGTCCCCCGGGTTCAAGCGATTCTCCTGCCTCAGTCTTCCAAGTAGCTGGGATTACAGGCGCCTCCCACCATGCCTGGCTAATTTTTCTATTTTTATTAGAGACGGTATTTCACCATGTTGGCCAGGCTGGTCTCAAACTCCTAACATTAGGTGATCTGCCCGCCTTGGCCTCCCGAAGTGCTGGGATTACAGGTGTGAGCCACTGCACCAGCCCTCCTTTTTTTTTTTTTTGAGACAGTTTCTCACTCTGTCACCCAGGCTGAAGTGTGGTGGCACAATCATGGCACACTGCAGTCTCGATTTCCTGGGCTCAAGTGATTCTCCCACCCTAGCCTCCCAAACAGCTGGGACTACAGGCCTGCGCCACCACATCCAGCCATGGTTTTTTCCATGTTGCCGTAGCTGGTCTAAAACTCCTGGGCTCAAGCAATCTGCCCACATCAGCCTCCCGAAGTGCTAGGATTACAGGCGCGAGCCACCGCGCCCAGGTTCTCCTTTCTTTCTGCTTCAGCAACTGCATGTCCTTTACTACTTGCTACCATCTTCCTGTATCATTTTATCTCTGTTCCCTTCTACCTTTCATCTGCAACCTCTTTCCTTGACTGGCTGAAAAACAGGACCAACTATATTTTTGGCAGTCTATTATATTTACTGGCTAGAGTTCTATGTTCCTTTTCTTAATTTAAAATGCTGAAGAATAGAATGTTTTCTATTTCTCTGTTTAAGCCTCCAAGCTAAATTAGATTTTACCTGTAGCTGTCTGTGGGCTTTTTAAGGTGGTCAGTGGTGGTTATAGGCAGAATGGGAAAGAGTCATTCCTGCCCTTCCTGAGGCCCCCTGTTCTGACACAATCCTTACCAACCACTTTGCCGGTGGAGCAGCCACTGTAGATGAACTGCTGGCCGGTGCTATGAGTAGGGGAGAACCGGCAGCGGATGAGGGTGTGCAACACTCCGTGGCCCCGGTAGGTCATCAAGGAGCTGTCTCCCGGGAGCTTCAACTTCCGCCAGGCTGGGTAGGGATGCAGGGTAAGCCCTAGGTTAGGGAATCTGCTTTGGGATTGTTTTGTGTCACCAGTCCTGAGCAAGCATGTGTGCCCAGAGAAAACTATCTTTCTAACCTTCAAGTGGTGGCTCTTTTTTTTTTTAAGATAGGGTTTCACCATATTGGTCAGGCTGATCTTGAACTCCTGACCTCAGGTGATCTGCCTGCCTTGGCCTCCAAAGTGTTTGGATTACAGGCCTGAGCCACCACGCCCAGCCCAAGTGGTGGCTCTTTCTCCACCTAATTGTCAGTGGACAGTCTCCAGTATGTCCCAGCTCGCTAATCATACTCAAATACTTTTGTATTGGTTGATTCTGAGTGACCCCCATCCAGGCCCCAATCCTAGGAACCTCTGGCCATCCCATCCACGATTTAGCAAATAAAGCGTTAATGCCTGGCAAAGAGGGCTGAGGGGGAGGGCTCCAGGGTTCCCAGCTACAGACAAATCCACTGTGCCTGTACTTCCAGTCTCACCTTTTTTGGGCACTTGCTGCCAGCGATAGTCCCAGTTTTGCTGTGTGGCAGCCTGGCGTGAGGCTTCCATGCCTTCCCGTGTGGAAAAGCGTCGGATATCCCAGAGCTTGATGGTCTGGTCTTTGGAGTTGGAGATGAGATATCGGGCATCACCCTATGAATCCAAATGTGGATAGTGAAGCATCAGAGCTTACAAATGTCAGCACCTGTCAGTCTAGTACCCATTCTCTAGTTGAGCAGAACTCCAGCCTCTGGTTTTGCTTGCCTCTTTCTTTATCCAGGTGAACTCATTTTTATTGTTCTGCCTCAGAGTCTACCATCTGGCTGGGTTTTCCTTTCTGTGCCCAGGTTACTGGCTGGCTTTCCTATTCTATCCTGGATCAGACTGTCTTCCATTTTCCTTTTTAAAAAATATTTAATCCAAAAAAAAAAAAAAAAAATAGAGACAAAGGCCACTAGGTTTCCCAGGCTGTTCTCAAACTCTTGAGCTCAAGCGATCTTCCCACTTTGGCCTCCCAAAGTGATAGGATTACTGGTGTGAGCCACCTACGATTTTTCTTGTACAGAAAGCCCTGTCCTACTCCTTTAGGACTGGTGAGAACAGATGGAATTCATGTTCCCTAGATTGAGCCCCTACCCTAAACTCCAACCCTTATAAACATTGGCTAATAAGGAACTGTCAAATTCCCACACCAGTCTATTTTCATGCCCTCCTGAGCAACCAGAACTTTTAGTAGCCTGGCTAAAACAGGCTTTTTGCAGTCCTGTTTCCTGGCCCACCTTGCTGTCAATGAAGGTGATGCCATCCTGGTGTCCAGCGAGTGCACCCACAGGCTTGGGGTCATCCTCTCGCATGGTGCGTCGATCCCACACTTTGCAGATGGCATCATCACCCCCAGAGAACAGGATTTGTGAGCTTATATCAGCAAAGGCCACTGCATTCACATCATCCTCATGGGACTCAATCTAGGTGAAAAGGAGGCCAGAATATAAGATCTCTTTCTAGGTCTTATAATAAGCCAAAGACCAGGAGGCGGAGGCTCTGTCTTAGGAGCCATACCTGAAGGGTGCGCCGGTTCTGCTCTCGGTCAAAGACATACAGGCAGCCATCATTGGCCCTGAAAGGGAAGCAATAAAGAAGGGTCCTGGAGCCGTGATCGTGAGGATCAATGTGGTATGTGCTCTAGAGAGCCCCACTGAGAAATCCTGCTCTGGGTCATGGGGTAAGAGTTAGCTGTGTTTTCAAGGAGTCTCTCGTGCGGGGGAGATGGAGAGCAAGAGGTGAACCAACTTGTAAATCCTGACCTTGGAGAAGATCTGGTTCTTCTCTGCAGCTGCCAGTGCCATCTGTGTACAGCTGAGCTCATCTCTGGGGGAACCCCCATCTTGTTAGTTGAGGGAAACATACCCCACAAGCACTCACCCTCCTAGTACTTCTCGTCCATCTGAGGAGACAGCAATGGAGAAGACAGCAAAGCGACGCTCATCTGGCCTGAAAGCAAGAAGGAACTGGGTTAAGTGGACTTCCCTTCAGCTTTTGCTAATTTACATAGAATCTGACAATGGTTGTAAGGCATATCCCCAGGGGAAAAAAGAAGTCTGGTTAACATGCACCACAATGCAGATCCTCAGTGAGAACCCAGAAACAATCCTGCAACCATCCATTTACCCAATCCTTTGGCTGACAGGATGCTGCTTCCCTCCCAGGAATCCACACAGATCCACCAGTATACATTTCCCCCTAAGCAGAACTTCCAACTCAGAGGTTTATTCCTGAAGAGCTTCCCTTGAGAAGTTTCTGATGAGTCTGACCAGAAAGGGAAGCCAGTACCTGAGATCCAGCGCAGTGTGTGTATCTCCCTCACCATAGATATTGCAGATATGAACTAAGACAGCAAGAAAAACAAGAATCTTTCAGGCATGGGGGAAGGAGAGTGGACATGAAGTTAGGGAAGAGATCAAACAAAGGACAAGGATGTTGGAGCACGTTGGGAGTGATCTTCCCTGGACAAAGTGAGGAATCCTGGCTCAGAGGGGATGAGCACATGGAAACCTCAGGTCTCAGGGTGGAGAGACAGTGGAGGCCTGGTGCATACTCACTGTAATCAGACCAGCTGGAGTAGAGGAAGTGGTTCCCATCAGGGGTAAAGGCCACATCCAAGATGCTCCAGCCTACATCGCGGGCCTTGATGCTCTTGAATTTATGGAAACGGCCATACCGGCAGTCATACAGTCGGATTGTCTGGTCTGTATAAGTAGAGATCAGGCAGAATTATGGAACACTTTCCTTGTAACTTTCCTAGATTAGAGGTCTGCCACTCATTGTACCTGTGGAATCTTCGCTTTATCATGGGAAACATGCTCTGGGTAAGCATCCCTAAGCCAAGTCTGAGCTCCCTGTCTGTGGCTTTCTAGCCTCAGTCAGAGGGAACGTTCCATGTTCCAGGAAAAGACAGTTGACAGGACCAGGGTCTGGTACCTTGGCAAGCAGACATGAATATTTGACCATCTTTGCTGTAGATGCCACAGAAAGCCTTCTGAGAGTAGCTATCAGTGAAGCCCAGATCATTGGGCAAGAAGCTAGGGAAGGAGAGAGAAAGTGAGGATAAGGGGTGCTCCGGATAAGGAGTATCCCAATTAGCAGAATCTTTACAGAGCTAGAATATCAGTACAAAGTCATTCTCTTTTGGTTGTGAGTGCAATCCCGTCTTTCAACCATTCCACCATCCTTTAAATTTCTATACTTTTCCAGTTTGTTTACTCTCAAAGTTTCAACCCCATTTAACCTAACCTTTAATATCTCCTTCAAACTTTAGGAGATAAAACTTATCTGGCCCTTAGAGTCTCTTCACCAAGCCCCATACTCACTGAGATATCACTCGAGACTGTTCTCCAAGGGAGAAGCTTCCCTGGTGGCAGAGGCCCCGTTCTCTCTAAATGGAAGGGATTGGGGAATATTGCTAGCAGAAACAGAGGGCCACTTCAGCCATATCAAGCCCCCTCCTCCAAAGATCTTGCTCTTGTTATAGAAATAGACACAACACGCCATAGTCTGTCCCACAGAACTCTGATGGAGGCTGGTTAACTCCCCAGCACTAGCCCTTGAGACTGCCTTGAAAAGTTTACTTTCTTTTTCTCTGGGGCTGGCAGAGCTACTGGCTTGCTTTGGCAGTCCTGCTGCCAGGCTGGGAGGTGGAGAAGCCTACCTGGTGCAACATTCGAGGGAAGCTGTGTTCCTGGGCTGCCCGCCTAAGCCCGAGCTGCCCTGTGGCCAATTCCACTTGTGTCTTGATCTCATTGCATTCCAGCTCCCGGGTGTCAGGGGTGGCATCCACTGTGAATACCAAGAAGTTTCATCCTAGGTCTTTCAGCCTCAGGGGACAGTTAGCAGAACCATACCCAAGCCCACTCCTGTGGCTTAATATACTGGGGTTATAAGGACTCCCTTATTCCCTAAATTATTGTACCTTCTTTTAATGTATTGTATTATTCAAAATATCACTAAAAGGTTTTCTAGTAAAAGTCTTCCAACATTAGGGCCTTTTCCTCTTACCAGGTGGGTTGTATCGGTCCCCAAGACGACCATCCCAAGCTCTGTCATTCTCTTCCTCTGAGTCCAAGAGGGCCTGAATGAATTGTAAATTTGCTGCACCTCCTCCCTGCACCAACCTCACTTGGCCTCTGTGGAAAGACCCCCAGTATAAAGGAGGGGACCTCTTCCCTCAAACCAATAAATTCAGAGTCAATGGCTATCTAGCTCTTAGACCGCTTGGTACTCATTTTGAGGTTTCAGGATGACTAGATCTTGGCTGTTATTTTCAGTTTCCTATAAAACACAGTAGGAAAGTGAATCTTACTCTTAGAGCAAGAGCAAGACTAACACGCTGTGGACATGACCTACTAAGTTGACCTCCCAGCGAGTTAAACATTCTAACAGCATTTCCTTAGAGCAAGAGCACAACCAATATGCTGCGGACATGACCTACTAAGTTGACCTCCCAATGAGCTAAACATTCTCACAGTGTTTCCTTCTGAGCCTCTGCCTGAGAAGTCCACCACAGAACACAATATGATAAGCTGGGTGCAGTGGCGTGTGCAACTGTAGTCTTAGCTACCTGGGAGGCAAGGAATGCTTGAGCCCAGGATGTGGTGTGCACTGTGATCACACCTGTGAATAGCCTGCTCTCCAGACTGGGGAACACAGTGAGATCCTATGTCTACTGAAAACAAAACAAAACACAAACAAACAAAAAAGACTACAATATTCAGAAGGGACCCCCATGCTCATCTTCCCCGCAAATAGCCATAAGGAAAGAAACAAAGCCAGCTGCACTCTTCCAGTCAACTCCAGGTGGTCTCTCTGTTCAAGGTACTCTTTCCTCAAGAACAGGTCAGGGCAATTTAAACATGTTTTTCAAGTAATCAGAGTGGCCTCATATCACGTGTCAATGCCTTACTAAAAAGTTCAACACTCCCTTCCCGTCTCTTCACCCCTTACATCACTCCTTTCCCACCAGGCTCCATTTTGTTTTAAACTTACTTGGAAAATAGATTATATTTGTTTAGTCATAGCGAGAGAGGCTCCCTTGAATAGTCCCTCAAACACATGAGCAGGTCCTCTTGGTGACCCTCCCTAGGGTATGGGGCTGCATGCCATGGGTGCCCAACAGGGAAAGACTGTTCCGTACAAATAGAACGGCTGTTCTGGGCAAATCCCATTTCCTAACCTCTCTAATTTTCCTGCCTGGAGTTGGGATCAAGGGGCCGTGGTAGCACCTGGTGGGGTCACACCAGAGGGTAAGTTACCTGCGGAGGAGATAGGCCAGTACCTGGGCCAGATCCACATCTTCATCCTCTTCTTCCTCTTCCTCACTCCGACGCAGGCCAGCCCCTCTTCGGGACAAACCCTCGGAGGGGTCTCCGGACCCGGATCCCGCACTGCTGCTGTTCCGTGATCCCATCTTCTGGTCACAGCATTCTTAGGTCCTGTGCGGGGGCTCCTCCTGTCACCTCCTTGGGTTTGGTGAAAGTAAAGCGTGCTCTAGAAATACCAGGGTCTCCCGAGATGGGGTAGCTATCTATAGGAGGGTGACCCTTCCTCGGGGCTGAGATCCCTTTTCTTTAGCCTATGCCAACTACCAAGGCGTCGGGAACACAAAGCTTCCCCAATCCTGTGAAGCAAAGAAAGTGAGAGTGAAGCGTAGGGCGCTACCCTACCTCACCAATTTTAGAAGGATTTCTGTTTTCTACACCAAACTCACCTATTAAAGTCCCAGAACTGGGGAGCGGGAGGGTTGTTGGGCGGTGTTGGATTCCCAGGTAACCTCTCTGACAGACCAATCGAAGCCCCTCGAGGAAGAAAGAGCGTCACTAGCTTATCTCATCTAACCAATTAGAAGCCTTAAGACTCAAAGACCCTCGACGCCCCCTCTTACCGACCAATCAGAGCGCTCTCTTACGAAAGCCGGCAGCAGTGACAGCCAATGAAAATAAAATTTGGCCTACCCCCCCACCTCTTCCTTGCCTCACGCCCACGTGGTGCGCCGGGGGTGTGTACGCCAAGAAGGGGAGGAAGCCAAGAAGCACCTCCCACTGAAGCCGGCAGTTACCGCCCCCCGGGAGACCACCCACCAGCCAGGAGCGGTCGCAGGACCGGCAGCGGCGCGAGGCCTTGTTTACACCGACTGCTGCCGCTGCGTTGGCCAACCGCTCCTCCGTCATGCGCCTACCTCGTCACACATCTCGCGGCTTCCTGGCCGGCGGGCTGCAAACGTCACACGACGGTCCCGCCCCCTTGGCCAGCCAACTGAACAGCCGAGCGCGGTGATTGATAGATAGGCGGGAGAATGAGCCAGAGGCCTGAGGGTAGGAGAAAGTCCGCACCGGAGGCGGGCCTTTCGCCCTTGTTGGGGAGGAGTAAGTGGGAACTGGCAGCTTTTTGGATCAGAGACCGCCGAACTAGACGTAATGGCTGAAAGGCAGGGCTTAAAAAAAAATAATTGGTGGTTCACTACCGAGAGGTATTTTAGCAAGGGATACAATTTACTGTCTGTCCCTAAAGATCATTTGGCATTGCACTTTTCAGACAGTGCCCAAGGCCCCACCTCCCCCTTTCTCCCCACTGTTTCCTCCGTCCAGCTGGAGCCGTTCTCCTGTCGTCGGCTGCAGCGCCAGTCGGTCCTATCTTCAGGGGTGCCAGGCGTCCCAGTAGGCTTCCACACATTCCTTCCGGGCTTAGGTTTTAGAAGCCTTGTTCTTGGGACTGCCCCTTTTAGACCTCCCTTTAACCACTCTGGCAACTTCTTAAGACAATCCCTGGCTTTCCGCTGCGGTCTTTGCAGATGCTCCCTAATACACGCGTTGTTCTCTCAGAGCTTTTCCGGTTCCGGCAGTCCCCCCTAGACGCTTCCTTGGCCCTCCGCGATTTGCAGACGTTCCCTAGACCCTCTGTCCTCGCGGTGCTTCTCTGCCCCCGGCCGCGGGTTCAGGGTGCGCGCGCCGCCTCCTGTCCCCGCCAGCCGGTTGTTGAGTAACAAGCCTGAGTCCAAGGCCGGGACTTGCCACGTCTCTGATCTTCGGCCAGGCTGGGTGGGGAGGCGTGTGGGTTGAAGGACCTTGGTGTCCCGGGCTCAGAGGCTCAGGGTCCGAGCTGAACTTCAGTCCCCGCAACCGGCACTCCCTTGGGAAAGCTGCGAGCTTCCCTGCGCCGGCTCCTGAGGGCGTCGATGGGCTCTTTGCCTTCTTGGTCCCTTCTGGGGCCTCTCTCAGTGAGCGACGTCTCCTGGTCTCCAGACCCCGAGACCTGAGCCTGTCACCAGGACTAGCTTTGATGGACTCTGCATCCATAATGCTTGGTTTAATGTTCTACTGTTAACGGTCTTGAAATTCTTACTAATTTTAAAGCAGGTGCCGGGCATTTTCATCTTGCGCTTGGCTCCACTGATTATGTAGGTGGGCTGCTGGGCGCCCATCACGTATTGCCAGATTACTTACTTTCTGTGCTTTAAGGTTTGAGACTTTAGGATACCGTGGTTTCTGGGTTATCCAGCCTGGAAAATCGGAATGTTTATTTAATTATTGATTTCACCTCCATTCTGTCAGAATGTGACGGAATCATCTTTAAAAAAATTGGCCAGGCGTGGTGACTCTCACGCCTGTAATCCCAGCATTTTGGGAGGCCGAGGCGGGTGAATCCCCTGAGGTCAGGGGTTCGAGACCAGACCAACCTGGCCAACACGGTGAAACCCCGTCTCTACTTAAAAAAAAAAAAAAGAAAAATTAGCCGGGAGTGGTGGCGCACTCCTGTAATCCCACCTACTCGGGAGGTTGAGGCAGAAGACTCGAACCCAGCAGGCGGAGGTGAGCCGAGAGCACGCGACTGCACTCCAGCTGGCTCTACAAGAGCGAAACTGTGTCTCAAACAACAACAATACCTTTATCAATTCTTTGTCTTTTAAATTAAGGCCTTCAAATCTTACAGATTCTTTAGCCGATTGAGGTTATTTTCTCAGTAACCATCCAAAATCAAAAAATTTATTACTTCATGCCTCTTCCGTTAGTTGATCTGAAGAATCCTCCTCTAACAGCATTTAGGGCTTAAGAACCCACAAGTGAGCTGGGCGCGGTGGCTCTCGACTGTAATTCCAGCACTATGGGAGGCCTAGGGGCAGGATCATTTGAGGCTAGGAGTTCAAGGCCAGCTTGGGCAACATAGTGATACCCAGTCTACAAAAAAGAAAAAAAAAATAGGCTGAGTGCGGTGGTTCATGCCTGTAATCCCAGCACTTTGGGAAGTCGAGGTGGGTGGATTACAAGGTCAGGAGATTGAGACCATTCTGGCTAACATAGTGAAACCCTGTCTCCACTAAAAATACAAAAAATTAGCCGGGTGTGGTGACACGAGCCTGTAATCTCAGCTACTTGGGAGGCTGAGGCAGGAGAACCGCTTGAACCCGGGATTTGGAGGTTGCCATGAGCCAGGATCTTACCACTGTACTCCAGCCTGGGCGGCAGAGCGACTCAGGCTCAAAAAAAAAAAAAAAAAGCCGGCCATCGTGGCGTGTGCCTGTGGTCCCAACTTACTTAGGAAGGCTGAAGGAGGGAATCTTGAGCCCAGGAGGTGGAGGGAATCTTGAGCCCAGGAGGTAGAGGCTGCAGTGAGCCATGATTGCTCCACTGCACTCCAGCCTAGGCACAGAGCTAAACCTTGTCTCTAAAAAAAGAAAAGGAACCAACAAATAGTTCACTATTGTTCTTTGTTTCAATTACAGACTTCCAAACCTGGTTGTCTATTTTTAGTAACCTCATTTTTTGATATTCCTGTCAAGCAAATATGCCCATAAATAACTTGTTTATTTTTACGTCTGCACCTTCCCAGGAGAATTTATTATCAGAGGGAAGCTGTCTCTACCAAACTTCCTTCCTCACAGTCTTGCACTTTGACCCAGTAATACTGCCTCCAGAAATCTAGCCTGGACCCTCATTAAGACTGTTGTTCTCCTTTCTCTGTGCAGCCATCAGGTAAGCCAAGATGGGTGCACACAAGTACATCCAGAAGCTATGGAGAAAGAATTGCAGTCTGATGTCATACACTTTCTTCTGAGGGTCTGCTGCTGGCAGTACACCAGCTTTCTGCTCTCCACAGGGTTCCCCGTCTCACCTGGCCTGATAAAGCGCACCAACTGGGCTACAAGGCCAAGCAAGGTTAGGTTATATATAGGATTTGTGTTCACTGTGGTGGCCAAAAATGCCCAGTCCCTAAGGGTGCAACTTACAGTGAGCCTGTCCATCATGGTGTTAACCAGTTAAAATTTGCTTGAAGCCTTCAGTCCATTGCAGAGGAGTGAGCTGGACGCCACTGTGGGGCTCTAAGAGTCCTGAATTCTCAATGGGTTGGTGAATATTCCATATACAAATTTTTTGAGGTTATTCTCATCGATCCATTCCAAAAGCTATAAGAAATCCTGACACCCAATGGATCACCAAACCAGTCCACAAGCACAGGGAGATGTGTGGGCTGACATCTGCAGGCTGAAAGAGCCGTGGCCTTGAAAAGGGCCGTAAGTTCCACCACACTATTGGTCGTTCTCACCCGGCAGCTTGGAAAAGGTGCAATACTCGCCACCTCCACCATTACCACTAATATAAATAAAGTTTGTAAAATTCATACGTAATAAACAATTTAGGACAAAAAAAGATGTGTGTTCTACATAGCAATTGTTGATAAAAGTGGAACACTGGAAACAAAGATCTAAATATCTTACAATATGGGATTGGTTAAAGAAATTATGGTCCATATAGTACAGACACAGAAATACCAGGTAGCTATTAAAATGGTGTTGTAGTCTTTTTTTCACTCTTGTTGCCCAGGCTGGAGTGCAATGGCACAATCTCGGCTCACTGCAACCTCTGCCTCCTGGGTTCAAGCGATTCTCCTGCCTCAGCCTCCTGAGTAGCTGGGATTACAGGCATGCACCACCACGTCCAGCTAATTTTGTCTTTTTAGTAGAGATGAGGTTTCTCCATATTGCTCAGGTTGGTCTCAAACTCCCGACGTCAGGTGATCCGCCCACCTTAGTCTCCCAAAGTGCTGGGATTACAGGTGTGAGCCACTGCGCCTGGCCTTCAATTTTTTTTTTTTTTTTTTTAAAGTACGTATTCCTGGTATAGGATTGTTGTAGCCTTTTATTTTTATACCATGGGAAATTGTGCAAACTACATCTTTAAGTTTTCTAAAAAATGATAGTCATTTCTTCTGGTGACATGATAAATGCAAAAACAATGTGGTTTCAGTTTTTTATTAGAAAGTATAATAGGCATGGTAGCTCACACCTATAATCCCACTACTTTGGGAGGCTAGGTGAGCAGATTGCTTGATCCCAGGAGTTTGAGACCAGCCTGGGCAACATGATGAAACCCCATCTCTACAAAAACTACAAAAAAAAAAAAAAAAAAAAAAAATTTAGCTGCACCTGTAGTCCCAGCTACGCGGGATGCTAAGGTGGAAGGATCACCTGAGTCTGGTTGAGGCTGCTGTGAGACATGATCAGCCACTGTAATTCATCCAGTCTGGGTGAGAATGAGACCCTGTCTCAAAGGGACAAAAAAAAAGTATAATAATACTTACCTCATTACACCATTAAACAAAGTCGAGAAGGCTTTCATGAACCAGTGACAAAAGTGTAGCTTGTACAAAGGATTCTGATTAATACAATTACAGCACCTGAGGTCCAGAAAAACAAAAAACTTCTGTTAAGCGTGTTTCTTTAACAATTCATTTTTTGATTCTCTTTTTCTCCTTCTTACAAGTTAGTTTAAACCTGAATAAAATCTTTTAATTCAAGCTTTTGTAACATGGAACTTGTACATTATTAAATAAAACATTTAAAAGTCATGGTAAATGTTAAAAAATCTGAGGTTTTATGACCAAAATGAGTCTTCCTTCACATTGCATCAAATGGGAAAGATACAGGATTAATCACTGGATCCACTGATTAATTTTTTTTACGTGAAAAAGATTTTTAAGCCTATGAACTTATCTCACTATGACCTGTAATGTTTTTCAAACTATATAAGAGCATTTATATCTTAGGGCATACTATATGCCTATTGAAAGAAATAAAATGGCATATATTTAAAAATAATTATAGTGAAGTCACTTTGATACACTCAGTTTTGCCTTTCCTCTCTCGATTTTGAAATTTGGTACTTTGCTTGGTTCCAGTTTGTGAAACACATTTCATTTGGGTAACCTCTACTCTCTCCAGCTGCGCTTAAAGTCACGTAAAGCCACAGAGAGGTTTTTCTACCTTCAGCACCCATTTTAAGACCATGTCTGATAATTGCTAAGTAAATGTCAGCTGATTGACTTCCTGCCTGACCTGCCTTGGCGTTTCCTGTGCTCTTTAGCATCTCCACTAGAGGGCAGGCCGGGCTGCTGAGGAGAGAAGGAAAGGTGCGTTTTCATTCTCTTGCTAAAGCTGTGCTCCTCTCCTCTATTGCAGCCCCCAGCCTGGTGACCACACAGAGCTCCTGGGACAGTTCCATTCTTGGAAGTGGCTGATGCTCATACATGTGTTTAAACATTGCCTTGTAGCATCCTCTGTGTTGATGGAAGTGGAGAGTGTGCTAATTTACCTAGGGACTTAAAATATGTTGACTAGAAAGCAACTAAGTAATTGTGGGATATTCTAATACTCTCATGTCTTGTGTCCGTAAGAACCAGATTTTTCTACATGTAGGGTAGGAGCTACAGATGTAATACAAGTAAATACCCTTTGGTGGCCCAGATGGTGGCTCACACCTGTAAACCCAACACTTTGGGAGGCCAAGGCAGATGGATTGCTTGAAACCAGGAGTTCAAGACCAGCCTGGGCAACATAGTGAGACCCTATCTCTACCAAAAAAAAAAAAAAAAAAAAAAAAAAATTAGCCAGGCGTGGTGGCTTGCACCTGTAGCTACTCGGGGGGCTGAGGCAAGAGGATCATTTGAGTCCAGGAATTTGAGGCTGTAGTGAGCTGTGATCACGCTACTCCATTACAGCCTGGGCAACAAAACAAGACTGTATCTCAAAAAATGAAAATCCCAAAAAAACCCTTTAGCCCTGATTTTGAATAGAACATGTCAGTATGAGCGCTTGAGGTTTTATCTTCTGTCTGTATCCACTAAAAAGATCTAGAAACAATGACCAATCCAATATCAATGAACACTCCTAGCATCCAGATTGTGGTCTTAAAATGCCGTTTCCCACTGAAAGAAGCCAGAGATTCTTAGAGAAATGGCTGATTTTAGGTTTGGGGAAGGAACTGAACAAGATGAGCATGGAACAACTTATACCAGAGAGCCAGGAAGCAAGCAGTATCTATCATGTCAAAAAGAGTCAGCTCCTTTTGGTCTAGCTTCCATGGCCAAATGTGGGACAATTTGAGCATTTAATAAGGTCAATTTAATAAATGCTAAGTATGTTTAAATCCATGAGTTCATAATGTGTAACTAACTGGTTACCTTTTCAAAGGATGATAGGAAATCAAATCATTATTTTATTTTATTTTATTTATTTATTTTTTTTGAGATGGAGTTTCGCTCTTGTTACCCAGGCTGGAGTGCAATGGCATGATCTCGGCTCACCGAAACCTCCGCCTCCTGGGTTCAGGCTATTCTCCTGCCTCAGCCTCCTGAGTAGCTGGGACTACAGGCACGTGCCACCATGCCCAGCTAATTTTTTGTATTTTTAGTAGAGACGGGGTTTCACTATGTTGACCAGGATGGTCTTGATCTCTTGACCTCGTGATCCACCCGCCTCGGCCTCCCAAAGTGCTGGGATTACAGGCTTGAGCCACGGCACCCAGCCCAAATCATTATTTTTAAGATGGTGAAGGTAATTAAGCAGTTATCTTGCTGTTCCTATATAAAGGATACTACAGGATAATGAAATAGAAGTGTCCATTTTATAAAATTATTGCAACTGTTATGACAACTCAGACATGGCTGTTTTGCAATCCCTAGTGAGTTAATGCATCTAGACACTGAACATCTGGTTCTGGATTTTCAATGGCAAAATTGAAGGAAAGGAAAGGAACGGGGAATCTGTAGACTGATAGAGACAAAAGACATATGAAAATGTTTAGAAAATGAGAGCAAAGCTAAACTATAGTGTTTAAAGATCTACATTTAGGTGATCAAACGATAAAAAATGGAAAGAAGTGATTATTACCCACCACAGTGTATCTACTATGGCAGGAAGGGGTGGCTGTGATAGAGATGGGCAACAGGTTGGGGCAGGGCAGGTTTGGTGTCTGGCAAAGTTCTGTTTCTTTCCCTGGGTGGGGTTCCAAAGGTGTTCACTTCATGATAGTTTATTCAGCCATATCTTTGTTTTAAATGGTTTTCTGTATCTGTGTTTTATTTTTAAATAAAATGATTAATTATAATGTGTTAACTATATTTTATCAGTTATCTGGAGCTGAAGGGCATGCGGCCCAATTTTATTCTAATTAATAACCCCCCCCTTTTTTTTTGAGATAGAGTCTCAGAACTCTGTCACCCAGGCTGGAGTGCAGTGGCATGATCTTGGCTCACTGCATCCTCCACGTCCTAGGTTCAAACAATGCCTGCCTCAGCCTCCCGAGGAGCTGGGACTAAAGGCACACACCACCATGCCTGGCTAACTTTTGTATTTTTAGTAGAGATGGGGGTTCACCATATTGGGCAGGCTGGTCTTGAACTCCTGATCTTCTGATCCACTTGCCTCAGCCTCCCAAAGTGCTGGGATTACAGGTCTGAGCCACCGCACCCAGCTAAATAAAAATCATTTTTAAGGCTGACACTTTCTTGTCCCTGTGCATCTAGATACCAGAAAGGTTCCTGCCTCTTAGCTGGAGGGATTTATTATTATTATTATTATTATTTTTTGTCTTTTTGTTTTTTTCTTTTTGTGGAGAACGGGGTCTCGCTATATTGCCCAGGCAGGTCTCGAACTCCTGGGCTCAAGCTATCCTCCCGCCTCTGCCTCCCTAAGAGCTGGGATTACAGGCGTGAGCCACAGCGCCCAGCCTATTTTTAAATCTATTTTCTTTCCCTCCTAAATTTTACTTACATTGCTCATGTTCCTCTCAAACTGTAGAGTCAGCAATATGTAATATATGCTTGCAGGGCCTACTCTAATCATTATAAAGTGGAAAGGTCATGATGGCTAGCATGCATTAAATGGTTATTCAGTGCCAGGTGTAGTTCTGAGCCTTTTATTCCATTGACTCTTTTAATCTTCTCAACAAGACTGTAAGGTGTAGGCCTTTCCATTTTACAGATGAAGCGTCTGAGAGGCAGCTCTGGCTCGAGTCTACTATGTGCTTAATACCTGTGCTATGCTGCTGCTGATGGTGTTCAGTTATCAGATGCTATTTATGAAGCTAAGTATTTGGGTGTGTTTTAGTATTATTATTTTTTTAACTTTCAAATTTTATTTATTTATTCTGAGATGGAATCTCACTCTGTTGCCCAGGCTGGAGTGCAGTGGCGTGATCTCAGCTCACTGCAACCTCTGCCTTCTAGGTTCAAGCGATTCTCCTGCCTCAGCCTCCCGAGGAGCTGGGATTGCAGGCATATGCCATCAGGCCAGGCTGATTTTTGTATTTTTAGTAGAGAAGGGGTTTCACCATGTTGGCCTGGCTGATCTCAAACTCCTGACCTCAGGTGATCTGCCTACCTCAGCCTTCCAAAGTGTGAGCCACCGTGGCTGGCAGCTGTGTTTTAAAGTACAATATACTCCATTGCTAACTTTGTTCTAACCTCTGTTTCACTATAACCTTTAGATTTTTACACATTCTAGCTAGTCACTGGCATTTCCTATGAGAACATTTGGTGTTTCCTCTTTCAGTTTTTTCCTTTGAGGGAGTTCCCAATAATTCCATTTTATTGTTGAAGTTTGTTCCCTTTTTCTGGGTAAAGATTTCCATCCTACCCACCTTAGTTTATACATTCACTCAGCCTGATCCAGATTGCACAGAAATTATTCTAAGCTGATGCCACTGACTCATGTGGGACCATTGCATTACTTTCCAAAGTTGATTTCAGATGAGTTTAGGCTAAGACCTTGCTACTCAAACTGTAGTCCCCAGGCCGGCAGCTTAAGCATCACCCAGGAGCTTGTAAGACAGACAAAATCTCCAGGCTACCACAGACTTGCTGAGTGACAATCTGCATTTTAACAAGATCCCCAGGTGATTCAAAGGCACTTTAAAGCTTGAGAAACATGGAATAGGTGACTTCTTTTTCTTTCTTTCTTTTTTTTTTCTTTTCTTTTCTTTTTTATTTTTGAGATGGAGTCTTGCTCTGCCACCTAGGCTGGAATGCAAGAGCATGATCTCGGCTCACTGCAGCCTCTGCCTCCCAGGTTCAAGTGAATCTCCAGCCTCAGCCTCCCGAGTAGCTGGAATTACAGGCACCTTCCATCATGCCTGGCTAATTTTTGTATTTTTGTAGAGAGGGGTTTCACCATGTTGGCCAGGCTGGACTTGAACTCCTGACCTCAGGTCATCTGTCCACCTCGGCCTCCCAAAGTGCTGGGATTACAGGCATGAACCACTGTGCCCGGCAGAATAGGTGACTTCTAAGGTCCTTGCAGTTCTAGACAGCTATACTACGATGAAAGACATGTCTGTGCAGTTATCACTTTAACCCTGAGCTCTACTGTTTATTAACTGTGAAGCTTTGGACAAATTACTTGATCTCTCTGTGCCTTTGTTACTTCATCTGTAAAATGGTACCTCCCCCAAAGCGTTGTTATGTACATGCTTAGAATGGTGCCTGGCACACAGAAGGTGCTATGGAAGTATTAGCTGTCCTAATATTGAACATGTTTCTGTGAATACAATGCGACCCCCAGTACCACATCAGACAGGGGGAAAAACACATTTGAGAACTGATAATGATGCCACTTCACTGGTGAATGGGGTTGTAGAGGCTTCTGCAATCTAAGTGGGAGATCAGGAATTTTGGGCTTGGGGGCTATACTGAGCAGCTTACTAGGCCCTCACCTTTTTTTAAGACCTCAGGATATAGAGTGGATAGTGCCTTCTCCCAGCAGTTTGTAGTCTGTGACCCAGTGCTAGAGCTGCCTGTAAAACAGATCTTTGATTGTGCTGGGCTGTGCTTCCAGGGGCTGGAAGAAGATTGTGAGATCGGTGTTAGAGGGAAGACTGTGAAGCTAGATGGGAAATGAAAACAGCACAAATCTTGTGTAAAATAGATGAGCATCTCTTATTATTGGACGGTCTTTGTGGGAAGGTCTGTGGCACACAGAAGATGTTAGTTAATATCAAATTGCTCATATTTTCTGCAAGGCTGGTGGCTTCCCTATTCCCAGAAAGGGGTGCTATGTTCTCTTGCTAGACTGCAGCCTCAGGTCACATTTTGTACACACGTCTCTCTAGGGCCTCAAGTTCAGCCAACACCTCTTTGGGCAGATCCTGGTTGACCTGCTCTGTCAGGTAGCTCCGAATGTCACGAACCTCCTGTTCCCAGAAGTCCTTGGGGAGGGAGAACAGCTGAGTGGTGTCTATAGCTCCGAGGCCACTGAGATCCAAGGCTCCTTCCTTTGGCACCAGCCCGATGGGTGTCTCTTGGGCACTGTCCTCCCCTTCTAACCGCCGGCATATCCAGTCTAGCACCCGAGCATTCTCCCCAAAGCCTGGCCACAGGAAGCGGCCTGCCTCGTCACGCCGGAACCAGTTGACATGGAAGATACGAGGCAGCCGGGCCCCCTTGCGACCCTCCATGCTCAGCCAGTGTTCCAGGTAGCGCCCGAAGTTGTAGCCAAAAAAGGGCCGCATGGCAAATGGGTCGTGCATGATGATCTTCCCTAGGGAGGGGAGCAGTATGGGTAAGGAATCTTCTTCCTCACTGGGGAAGGGAAGGGCACCCTACATCTGGTTGGAGGAAGCTGTGAAAGGCTCATGGTTCTGGAATCTCATCAGGGATGGGGAAAAGATAGAGGTGGGAAGAGGTAGGGCCATATCAGACTCCAGAGGTGGCAAAAGGAAGGTCTGGCTCAGGGACGGAGAGAGGAGGTGCTGTGTGCACACAGAGGAGAGAGAGGAATGGGGTAGGTGCTCACCTTTGTGTTCTGCTGCAGCAGTGGACTCAGAGCGCATGGCACTGCCCACAAACACCCCATGACGCCAGTTGAAGGCCTCGTATACCAGGGGTACCCCTAGATCACCAAGAACAGTCACAGGCAGTCCTTTTCTTTGGACCCTCGCTCCCGCCCTTCTGGTGAGCTTGACTGATACTCTCTCTCCTAGGACCTTGGCTATCCCATTTCTAAACCCTTTGCCTCCTTCCAGGTTTGCATTCACCAGGGGAGAACTCTGGAGACAGACATCTAGCTACAGGTGAGATCCTGGCTGAGGCTCTGGATCAGAGGGAGGTAGGCCCTAATACAGAGATAGCCCTTTTGGCAAGAACATGGAGCTCACATGTTGTTTACCTTTGGGTCTGCGTCCACCAAAGATGATAGCATCAATGGGGACACCCTCTGGGGCCTCCCAGGCTGGGTCCATGATGGGGCACTGGCGAGCTGGGGCACAAAATCGAGAGTTGGGATGTGCACAGGGCTCCTTGTCACCTGGTAGAAGAAATACAAACACTATTGTTTCCAAGGTCATGTCAACCCCCAACATATACCTATATGGGCACACATTCTTGCTTTTTTTTTTTTCTCCCTCATCAGCTGCCTAGAACCTTTTGTAATAAGGAGCAGAGAGAAGGGAGCCAGGACACCTCCAAAAGCTCAGGTTATTTAGCCACGAAGGTGCTGCCAGCCGAACTATGTGAGAAAAGAGTGGGAGAGGAATTGGGGTTTGGCAGTGCACCAATATTTATGCTACACTACAGGCACTTGGCATTGACCAGGGCTCAAGGGAATGGGGTTAGATATGGTCATAAGGTTATAATAATTTCCCCCCCAGACACTATTTCTTTATTTGTGAGATTATTATTTACATAAATACCCAAACCTAAAGCAAAAACTAAGAGTGTCAGCTCAGTACTTCAGACAACCGACAAACTGGGGAAGACAGGCTCTCCTAAGTTATCAAAATGGAAACAGGAATTTATTTTATTTTATTGTTTTGAGACGGAGTCTCACTCTGTTGCCCAGGCTGGAGTGCAGTGGCACAATCTTGGCTCACTGCAATCTCTGCCTTCCAGATTCAAGCAATTCTCCTGCCTCAGCCTCCCAAGTAGCTGGGATTACAGGCATCCAACACCACACTTGGCTGATTTTTTTTTTTTTTTTTTTGTATTTTTAGTAGAGATGGCGTTTCACCATCTTGGCCAGGCTGGTTTCGAACTCCTGACCTTAGGTGATCCACCCGCCTCAGCCTCCCAAAGTGCTAGGATTGCAGGTGTGAGACACCAAGATTTTATTTTATTTTATTAATTCTTTATTTTTGAGACACAGTCTCACACTGTCACCATGCTGGAGTGCACTGGCACAATCTTGTCTTTTTTTTTTTTTTTTGAGACGGAGTTTTCGCTCGTTACCCAGGCTGGAGTGCAATGGTGCGATCTCGGCTCACCGCAACCTCCACCTTCTGGGTTCAGGCAATTCTCCTGCCTCAGCCTCCTGAGTAGCTGGGATTACAGGCATGTGCCACCATGCCCAGCTAATTTTTTGTATTTTTTTTTTTTTTTTTAGGCGGAGTTTCGCTCTTGTTACCCAGGCTGGAGTGCAATGGCGCGATCTCGGCTCACCGCAACCTCCGCCTCCTGGGTTCAGGCAATTCTCCTGCCTCAGCCTCCTGAGTAGCTGGGATTACAGGCACGCACCACCATGCCCAGCTAATTTTTGTATTTTTAGTAGAGACGGGGTTTCACCATGTTGACCAGGATGGTCTCGATCTCTTGACCTCGTGATCCACCTGCCTCGGCCTCCCAAAGTGCTGGGATTACAGGCTTGAGCCACTGCGCCCGGCCCTAATTTTTTGTATTTTCAGTAGAGACGGGGTTTCACCATGTTGACCAGGATGGTCTCAATCTCTCGACCTTGTGATCCACCCGCCTCGGCCTCCAAAGTGCTGGGATTACAGGCTTGAGCCACTGTGCCCTGCACTATCTTGTCTTACTACAACCTCCGCCTCCTTGGATCAAATGATTCTCCTGCCTTGCCTCCTGAGTAGCTGGGATTACAGGCGTGAACCACCATGCCTAGCTAATTTTTGTATTTTTAGTAGAGATGAGGTTTCACCATGTTGGCCAGGCTAGTCTCGAACTCCTAACCTCAAGTGATGTACCCGCCGTGGCCTCCCAAAGTGCTGGGATTACAGGTGTGAGCCACTGCGCCCAACCAGGAATTGATTTTAAAACTAACAAAATGCTGGTGATTTCCCCGGCCTGCTAAGACCCTGATGAAGGGTCTAAAGAACAGGGCCTGTAGATAGGGCCTGAATAACACAGACAGGGCTATCACATGGGTAGGCATAACTTCAGGAGCCCAGGTCACACTTGGCACCTTCAGGTGTCCTGGAGAGGGGTTGGGAGTAAGTCAGTGGCACATGTATGAAGCACCACTGTGGGGCCCCTGAGTGGTCATGGTGCCTTCTCCGTTGGAGGTTGCTGGTCAGACCTGGGGGGTGGGAAAACCATGGAGCCAAAACCCCCACCTTCTCCCATCCCCCAGTTTCTGCCTCCCCTCACAGATAAAGAGCCATCTTTCATCAGCACCCAGCACAGGACCCTAACACAGGGTATTATTCTGGGAATTGAAGCTGGGCACAAGATGCCCTAGTTATGCCCCTGAATCTGGTGATGATGAAAGGGTTGGGGAACTAGTCTGTGGGGAAAGATCAAAGTTTCTTGGATTTCTCAGTTGGGTGGGAAGTCTGAGGGGGGCTTAATGATGGTGTTAGAGAAAACAAAGGGTGATTAGATGAGGCAAGGAGGGTGACTGCTAGGCCAGCCTGGCGAATCTGAATATAGGCTGCAGTGACCACAAGGCCACCCTCCCCTCCCATGCTCTTCTTTGCTCCCGCCCCCTTGGTGTCTGGACTGCCTGACTGCAGATGGCCATGGAAAGAATGCTGAAGGTCCAGAGTGCAGGGCTGAGGGAGAGGTGGGACTCCCAGGCACCCAGGGTAATGACAGGATTCAGAAACTGGCTTCTGGGAAAGACTCAAGCACTGACCTAATTTTGTTTGTAGGAAGGATTGGGGGGACTGTTTTGGAGGAACAGGGGAAGGGGAAGGGTAACAATACTAACATTTAGACAGTGGTTATTACACAGGGGGAGCCAAGTGGCAGGAAGAGAGTCGGAGCAGAGGAGACAGGTTTCCTTTCTTCCTAATGGAGCCCAATACCTTCTGCAACAATTTCCAAAACTTCTTCCTTTTTCTTTCATTAAAAAAGTCCAGCCTGTATTTATTATTGAGAATTTACTATGTATTTGTCAGTGTGTTAAACCCTTTCTATGCACTATTTAATCCTCCGACAACCTCATGAGATAGGTACTATCATAACTACCCTCATTTAACCGATGTGGAAACTAAAGCTTAGGGAAGTTGAGCAACTTAGCCAGATCACAAAACCAGTGATTGGTAGAGTTGGGACATGAACTGAGATTTTGCCTGGGACTGGAAACTGCAAATGTTCATGACTTCCTGTGCCTCTTGGCAGTCCTAGAAGATTGCTGGAGGTTGTGGAGAAGGCTTTTCCACCATTAGGGTGCTGAGCCCTGGAGGCTGTGCCAGAACTTCCCCACCACACATACCAGGTTTCCAGGGTTTGCCCAGCCAGGAGGTCACAGTAACACCAGGTGAAAGAGGCTGGTCGATGCCTTCCCAGTACACGCCACCATCGCTGGTCTCAGCCACATTGGTAAAAAGAGTGTTACTCTGGATTGTAGCCATGGCGTTGGGATTGGTGGTAGCAGAAGTACCAGGGGCAACCCCAAAGAAGCCGTTCTCAGGGTTGATGGCCCGGAGTCGACCTTTTAGGAGAAGTGAAAGAAAGGAAGGACCAAACAAGGAAAAATTGAGATGTAAGACCAACGAAGGTCCTGTTCCACCCTGCCCTGTCCTGAGATGGACCAAAGATCTGATGAGGAAAGACTGTCTCTAGGGTGGCTGTGCTGCCAGAGGAATGGGATGGCTCTTCAGGAAAAGTTCTAACTCACAAACTCACTGTGGACACTGGAGAAGAGACCCCGAGGCTCTGACAAGAGCCAGAACTAAGAGTGTGATCCGAGGGTCCCTCACCTTCACTGTCAAACCTCATCCAAGCAATGTCATCCCCCACACACTCCACTTTCCAGCCTGGCAGTGCTGGCCGCATCATGGCCAGGTTGGTCTTGCCACAGGCACTGGGGAAGGCAGCTGCCACATAGCGCTTCTTCCCTGCAGGGTTGGTGATGCCCAGGATCTGCACATTGAGGAGAGAGGGAATAGGAAAGAGGTCATCAAAGGTGAGGGCATGGTCTGCATGGGGAAGGACAACTAGAGTTTAACAGGGAGAACCAATGTTTATTCGCTACATAGGTGACTGCACTGCCATCAGGCCTGGGGTGGAAGCAGGGGAAGCCCCAACATTCAGCAGCCTGGGGCCAAAGCTTTGGTCCTTCAAGTGGAGTCCCTGTCCACTAGCCTGGCACCTGGCAAGAGGGAAATGAGGCTAAGGCAGACTGGCCAGGCCCCACCCCTGCCCCATCCCCGGCAGCTGCCCTGCTCCTCACCAGGCCCTCACCAGCATGTGCTCTGCCAGCCAGCCTTCATCCCGGGCCAGCCGAGAGGCGATGCGCAGGGCAAAGCACTTCTTGCCCAGCAGGGAGTTGCCACCATAGCCGCTGCCGAAGGAGACGATCTCCCGCTGGTCGGGCACGTGGCCAATCAGGGTTTTCTCTGGGTTGCACGGCCACTGGCTCACTGGCTCCCCTGGGGACAATGGGGTCATGGGGCGGCTGGCAGTGGCATCAGGAATGGGGGTGTCAGGGGTTGGCAGAAGAGACACTTGGGAGCAGTGGCAGCACCAAGAGGTGGCTGAAGCCCCCCACCTCATAATAGCCATCAGCTTCCATTCCCCTATTCTTGGACATGGACTTTTCTCAATCTTATGCAAAGTCCTCTGCAAACACAGCTTCACCCCCACAGGGGATGCTGCTCTGGATCTTGGGAATTAGGCTGCCAGAGAGGACAGGTTCTTAGGGTCTGTGGAGAGCTAAGATTTGGGATTTCCTCCAAGTGCAAGAAGGCCTCCGTGTCCTCCCTGGGGCAGAGCAGGTACTTACCTTGTCCTGTCAGGGGCTGGCCCACAGAGTGCAGACACTTGACAAAGTCACCATCTCCCAGGGCCTGAAGCACAGGTGTCCCCAGTCGGGTCATAATACGCATGCTTGCCACTACATAGGCTGAGTCAGTGAGCTGTACCCCGATGCGGGACAGTGGGGAGCCCACAGGACCCATGCTGAATGGAAGCACATACATGGTGCGGCCTGTGGAGGAAAGCATCCCCTGGATGAAGGGTTCCAAACCTGGTTATATCTTCCATGCCCCTGCCACTGTGTTCCTGTCCTGGTTACCCTGCATGCAGCCTGGAAACCTCTCATCCACAGCTCGCTGGAAATCAGCTGGGGACATCCAGTTGCCCAGCTGCCCACGGGCCCCACCAGCTGGGAGAGGTACTGTGTCCCGCTGAGAAGGAGTTACAATCACCGTCTTGCTCTCTACTCGCGCCACGTCCTTGGGGTCTGTGCGGGCCAGCCAGCTGGGGGAGAGGGGATTGTTAGGCACATGATGGCCAGCAGCTTTCCTTTGTCCCTAGACCCACTTTTCAAGTACAACTTTGACTCCAGGTCTTCTGTTGGCCTTATTTTTCCCTGTCCAATCACATCTCAGTCCCTTCCTCCAGGCTTTGTCCCATCTAAGGGGTGTTTCCCAATGTCCCAGCCCTCTGGAGGTCTCTGCCCTTGGCAAAAGCTCCCTCAACTGGTGAGAGAAAGAGAGAGAGAGAGAGAGAGAGAGAGAGAGAGAGAGAGAGAGAGAGAGGGAGGGAGAGAGAGAGAGAAAAGCAAAGGATCTTATTTGTATCAGCTTCTTCATTTAACATTAAGATACAAGTTAGGCAGGCGCAGTGGCTCACGCCTGTAATTCCAGTATTTTGGGAGGCTGAGGTGGGTGGATCACTTGAGGTCAGGAGTTTGAGATCAGCCTGGCCAACATGGTGAAACCTTGTCTCTAGTAAAAATACAAAAATTAGTTGGGCATGGTGGTGCATGCCTGTAATCACAGCTATTCACAAGGCTGAGGCAGGAGAATGCTTGAACCTGGGAGGCAGAAGTTGCAGTGAGCCAAGATCACACCACTGCACTCCATCCTGGACGATAAAGCGAGACTCCATCTCAAAAAAAAAAAAAAAAAAATCCCAGTTTCTGAGTCTGTTTCCCCAAAGCTCTCATTCTTGTTCATTCCATTGGGATGGTCTCGTTAAGTTGATTTTGATTTTGTTTTGGTGAACCCAAAGTGGCCTGAGAGCACCTATTCTGCAGGTTGTGGAGCCCAAGGCTTACCAGTTATTGTACTTGGGGAGCTTTCGGATGAGGCCGTGCTGCTCCAGCAGGGTCAGTGTGGCAGTATTCTCAGCCTCAGTTCCATCACAGATGTGGATGCCCTCTGGTTGGCACAGGCGGGCACTGCGTTCTACAAAATCTCGAACACCGGCAGGAAGCTGGCCCAGATCTCCACTAAGTACTCGCAGGGTCTGGATGCTACGGCATAATGGCCAGCCCAAGGGGCTCAGCCCATGCCAGCTATGCCTGCAGGAGAAACAGGGAGGCCATGAGCTAGCTGCTGTCATGGAGGGTGGACAAGGCGGGTGGTGGGGAGACAGAAAGCTTGGGCTGCTGCACCCTGCTAAAACATGTCTGTGTGCAGGGACCATGAAGAGCAGGTTGCAGTTGGTGTGTAGCATCTGTTCAGGACACACGTATCTTGTAGCCTTTATGAGGCTTGAGGAGGGTGTCTCCTGGTCAGCGAGGGACAGACATGGCCAAATGAGCAAAAAAGGCACACGTCTGGCTGTGCAGACTGTCAGGCATGCTGATGTTGCTGCACGTGTAGCCCATACCCATGTTTAACTGTCTAATCAATGTTTAGAAATGAGTAGGGGCCTTTGGCACAAGTGTCAAGAAGCTAGGCCCAGGTGACAACTTCATATGTCTGGTGTTTGGAGCCTCATCCATTTTATTTCCATTTTCAAGTATCTTTTTTTATGAGTTAAAATGGCAGCTGTTTTTATTTTTTCCTTTTGGTGTGTATGCTGTAAGACTATGAAAGCCCCAAGCAAAGATCCCAGTCTTTGAGGTTATATAACGTCTTTCCAGCGCCAGGTTTCTAGATGTGGGCTCTCACACAGAGAATAGGTGACTGGATGCTAAGCTTCCAGGACCTGGATCTGCTGCTGCCTATTTGGACCAACAATGATTGCATAAAATGTTGCTCTCAGGTAAGTATTTTTGAACTGTGTGGAAGGTTGACCATTGGGGAATGAGTGTCACTGGCTGGGGTTCATGAGCTTAATTCTCAGGAGGTCGGTGTCCTGTTGTCTGTCCTCTCATGGCCCTGGGAGGCAGAGAAGCAAGGTCTGCTCTGATTGGCCTGGACCCAAGGTGGAGTAAGCCCAAGAGAGCAAAGGCCATGAGAGGGATGTTACTCTCCTCCTCTACCAAGGCTTCACCCATCAGAAACTGCCCTCCACACCCAGGACCATGTGACCCCGTGCTTCCCTTGGCTCTCCTTCCTAGAGGTCATATGCCTAGAGAGCCTTGGTGTTGGTGGGAGTGTGGAACAGCAGCCTGCCAGCAGCTCAGACTCAGAGGGTGTTAGCCTGAGGAAGGGAGTAAACTCAGAGCATGGATGTGGATGCGGGAGCTTGAGTCTGGCTGGGCTAGAGGCTGGGATCTTTCCACCAAAGCAGGATAGATGATCACTGTGGCCCAGGGGCAGGGGAGAGGGCTACTGGGACCTGGGTCTGTTCCTGCCTCAGAGGGAAGTTCTCCCTGAGCATTAATTTTCAAGACACACAGTCTTGGCCAGGCGTGGTGGCTCACGCCTGTAATCCCAGCACTTTGGGAGGTCGAGGTGGGCGGATCATTTGAGGTCAGGAGATCAAGACCAGCCTGGCCAACATGGTGAAACCCTGTCTCTATACAAACAAAACAAAACAAAACAAAACAAAACAAAACAAAACAAAACGACACACAGTCTTGAGGAGCGCCTCTCTGCAGCTGGAGCCTGGCTCAGGTTATCTCTTGTGAAGCCCCCACACCCTCCTCCAGGCCCCTAAGTGGGACCTTTCCTCCAGAGACCACCCATAAGCGCTAGCCAAGTGGAACGGGCTGTGGGAGGGATGCGGGTCACTTCCGACTCTGGGACAAAAGCCAAGGAGAAGATAGGTCTCAAAGAACAGAAAGGAGGCTAAGAGGACGAGCAGACAAGCAGGAGGAGCCTTGGGGCTCCAGGTCTGGACAGAGGAAGAAGCGAAGCTATGTAAGAAATGTACTGGGGCCTGGGTTCCACCACAAGGCAAGGTGGCGCCCACCTCCCACCTTGCTTGCCTCCCTCCCCTGGCCCCAGGTCCCTCGGGCTGCGCTGGACTTCCGCCAGGTTCCAGTCCTTCCAGTCCGGGAATGGATGTTTAACCTTCCACCTTCTTTTGGGGCTCTGAGCTCAGTCTCCTGGGGCTCACGTACCCTTGTCCCCAGGGCCCTGAAGCCTCTGGAAGCACCCTGGGGCGCGGGCTGGGAGCCCGTTAGAGGTCCGAGGGAGGTATCTGGGACGGAAAGGAGGATTTGCGGAGACCCGGCTCAGCAGAGACGAGCGAGGAGGGGGAGGAAGTTCTGAGAGCGGCAGAGAGAGACCGCGCGGTCGGAGGCGAGCGAGGCAGAGAAGAGGAGGTGCGGGCGGAAACGAGGCGCCCCGGCGGCTGCCCTCCCGAGAGACGCACATTGCTGGAGGCCGGACCACAGCAGTCACCCCTGCCCGCCTCCGCCTAGGATGGGAAACCTGGCCGAGGCTGAGAGCAGGAGAGCGCCACTGTCAGCCCTGAGGGGGCGAGCGCGGCGGAAGGTGCGGGTGGGCCCCGGGCCGGGGGTCACTCACCGCAGGCCGGGGCGGTACAAAGCGGCCATGGCACCTGCGGGGTAGCCACGGAACCGAGCGGAGCCGGGGAGGTATGGAAGGCGGGGAGGGAGGGAGCGCGACGAAGCGAGCCACAGCCGAGGCTGGCGGGAGGTGCTTAAAAAGGAGGCGGGCAGCCCGGGGGCGGAACCCGGCCGGGCGGCGCGAGCTTCCCTCCGCCCTGCGGGCAGGCCAGCTCCCTCGGCCCCTGCGGGGCTCCAGCCCCAGGACCGCCCAGCCGCCGCCCCAACCCCTGCCTCCCAACCGCCAAACCCACCTCTCCCATTGGAGGACGGGGTCCGCTCTTCGCCCCCGACTTCGAGGCCCCGCCCCCCATGCGCCACCGCCCTCCTCGCTGCACATGATGTAACTTTGAGGACTCTTGCTCTCGGGAGAGACACTAGGTGGCAAACAAGCTAGGGATGAGGGGCGAGGCCAGGGGCGGGAACCCACGGGGGCCAGACGTCTAGAAGTTAGGGGGTTCGCCGGGCGCGGTGGCTCAAGCCTGTAATCCCAGCACTTTGGGAGGCCGAGGCGGGTGGATCACGAGGTCAAGAGATCGAGACCATCCTGGTCAACATGGTGAAACCCCGTCTCTACTAATGGTGCAAAAAATTAGCTGGGCATGGTGGCGCGTGCCTGTAATCCCAGCTACTCCGGAGGCTGAGGCAGGAGAATTGCCTGAACCCAGGAGGCGGAGGTTGCGGTGAGCCGAGATCGCGCCATTGCACTCCAGCCTGGGTAACAAGAGCGAAACTCCGTCTCAAAAAAAAAAAAAAAAAAAAAAAAAAAAAAAAAAAAAAAGAAGTTAGGGGGTTGGGCATTGCCTTTCCAGTTCCTCCTGGGGACCCGACACCCTGAGCCTCGGGCCTTTCTGTAGTCCAAGTCCCCAGTGCTAAGGTCTGCTTAGTCCCCAACTCCTAAATCCCCGTTTCTCCTCCTGAACAGGGTTCCTTTCTACCTTACCATGAAATGAAGACTATCCATCCCTGGGTCGCTTCGTTGGTCGTCTGATCTGGTCATCCCCCTCCCCCGCCATGGAGTCTTGCTCGTCACCCAGGCTGGAGTGCAGTGGCGCGATCTCAGCTCACTGCAACCTTCGCCTCCCGGGTTCAAGCGATTATCCTGCCTCAGCCCCGCAAGTAGCTGGAATTACAGGCACCAGCTACCACACTGGTTTAATTTTTGAGATGGGGTTTCACCATGTTTGCCAGGGTGGTCTCGAACTCCTGACCTCGTGATCTGCTTGTCTTGTCCTACTAAAGTGCTGGGATTACAGGCGTGAGTCGCCGTGCCCGTCCTGGTCATTCCTTCTCTCCACAATCCATGAGGAAACACATCTGCCCACCCAACTACCACCATAAAGTCCTCAGGTAATTTCTCAAGCTATATCTCCATTCGGACGTCTCTCGCCAACCTGAGACCACTGGATAGCACCCACAATGCTATCTAGCACCTCGGACTCAGCATATCTATGATGGATGTCTGCTCAGCATCCACTCCCCCTTTCTGGAAATAGCAACCTGATTTTCTTTTGGGGAACCTCAGTCTGTATTGTCATGTGGGTCTGACATCACCGCTCCTGGGAGTAGGCTTGCAGTTTGGCCAACTTTTGTATTCCTCACTCTCGCTCTGACCACAGCAATCAGGGATATTAAAGGATGGGCATGAGACCCCTCTCCAGGACTTTTTCTGAAAACTTTGGAAGTGAGCTCTCTTTTTTGTAGGTTGCTGAGCTGGTAGAATATAAGCCTGGAACTGCTGGGTCTTAGCTTGGCACTGCAAAGCAGGAATCTGAGACAGAAGCCAGCCTAGAGGAAGCAGAGCAGGGAGATGGAGAGCAATGGATTCCTGATTTCAGTTATAGGAATCGATGCATTTCTTTTCTTGCTCAAGCTAATTTTAAATGGAGTTCTGCCACTGACAATAGAAACAATCTTGATTCTCAGATTTCTTGGAGTTCTATGCTGGAACATACTGGGATAAGGAGAGCTGGTCTCCAGCCATAGGCTTACTGCTGATCCCCGTCTCTTGCCTCTCAGGCTCCAGCCTACACTCACCCTCAGCTATATGTATTTGGATCTCTTTCTCCCCTGTCTGTAGACCCAAACTCTGTCCATACTTACCCAGCTTCAAACAGATGCCTTTTGGCCAAACTTTGGACTTAAAGGTGCCACACTGGTGGCAGCATGGTGCACCTGAAGGTCATCGTCTTCTCCATAATCCTGCACCTGTTCTCATGGTTTCCTACCTCAGCAAATGGCATCATCATCTGGCCAGTTGCCCCAGAGGGAATCAGTCTAGACTATTCTTATCCTCCATAGCCAATCAGATGCCAGGACCTTTGGATTCGTACTTCTCAATTAGCTCTTAAGTCTGTAACAATCCCTATGGCCACTGCCTTAGTTCAGGGCTTATCTCTCACCTGGCTTCAGGTGACAGCTTCTAAGGCACTTCTTGGACTTCTGCCTCTCCAAACACCAACCCCTCTCCCTACCAAGCCACTCCCCACACTGTGCATGCAAATCCACCATGGAGATTTAAGAGAGAAGAATAATGTTTATGGTATGGACAGTAGGTGCCAGGCTCTGTGTCAGCAACTCTGCATGCATAATCTCATTCCATTTCACAACTACATTTTATAGATGTGGACACTGAGGCTTAAAGAGTCATTTGCTCAAAGTCGCACAACTGGTTAGCAGGAGAAATGGAATCTGAATCCAAATCTTTCTGACTCGAATCACCAAGTCCCCCTGCTCCTTGCAAATCCTATACTGTCCCCTCTATTTACCATTAAAAATTAGATCATGTCACTCTTAGGCTTAAAATCTCTTCAAGGCTCATTCCATCCCATGGTGTCTGATGTCCTTCATAATCAGACTCCAATTTATCCACTGTTGTCACCCCCGCATCCCCACTTACCTCCTTTTCTCCTACGTACTGAACTCTGAAGTTTCCAGAGCACTTCTGTGAACTTTTTTCTGCCCATCTGCACTCAAACACACATGAGCCTTTTCTGTTCATCCCTTAGAATGAACATCTATTTCATCTGTGTTGGTTCTATCCCATGTATATGCCTATATTTTTGTACTCACACACTTTACTATACTGTAGTTATTTTTATATGTCTGTAATCCTTCCTAGAGTGAGGATTTCAATCTTGTTTTTCTCCTAGCTCCTAGCAGTACCTGGCCTGTAGGGCTGAGGGCACAAGGTCGTGGGGTGAGCCTTATGCTGTGCTGAGGCGCAGGATTCGAGAAATAAAAAGACAGGACACAGAAGTACAAAGAAAATGCAGCTGGGCTTGGGGGTCCATGCCATCTATTAGTGGAGTCAGGCAAGGCCCTGAATGTCCAGAAGTATGAGTATTTATTGTGTATAGGTTAGGGGGCAGGGCAGTGAGTGAAATCATCTTTAAGGATAGTGATAGGGCCGTGAGCAATAAAACATGGGGTCCACCCCCATTAGGTCACCTAGGCCAGGCGGTGGACAGTGTGCAGCAAGGGGCCCGTTCCCATGAAGGCAAGGGCTGTGTGCAGTAAGGGGTCCACCCCCATTAGATCACCGAGGCTTGAAGGTGGGCCTTGCACAGTGAAGAGGGTGCAGTGTGCAATACTTCTATCTATGGGCAAACTACTTCTAAGAAGCTTTATAGGAGGATGCTTTCAGTCACATAGCAGGGACAGAGCTGTCAAGGTTACCGCCACCTTCTGGCAGCTTCCAATGGGTTCTATGGGAAGATACTTTTCAAGCAGCACAGTATCAAGAAGCTGATAAAGTTCACAGTCACCAAGGTGGATGCCGTTCTGAGGGTAGCGTTCCACAAGAACTGGAGCAAGGTCCTACAACTCCTTTATCAGGAGGAGTGGCTCTCGCCCCAAGCCTGCCATACAGTGGATATCTTTTTTTTTTTTTTTTTTTTTTTTTTTTTTTTTTTTTTTGAGACGGAGTTTCGCTCTTGTTACCCAGGCTGGAGTGCAATGGCGCGATCTCGGCTCACTGCAACCTCCGCCTCCTGGGTTCAAGCAATTCTCCTGCCTCAGCCTCCTGAGTAGCTGGGATTACAGGCACGTGCCACCATGCCCAGCTAATTTTTTGTATCTTTAGTAGAGACAGGGTTTCACCATGTTGACCAGGATGGTCTTGATCTCTTGACCTCGTGATTCACCCGCCTCAGCCTCCCAAAGTGCTGGGATTACAGGCTTGAGCCACCGCGCCCGGCCGACAGTGGATATCTTTATGGTACTGAACTCTGCCGCCTGGACCATGGATTCTTGTCCTTGTATAACTGTCCCTTAAATCATGCTCTGCACTGTGTTTGCTCTAGGCATTCCTCCGATTATAAGCTGCTTATCCCTTAATTCATGCTCTGTACTGTGTCCATTCTAGGCATTCCTCCAATTATGAACTAAGATATAATTATAGGTATATATGTAGGGAAATATTCTTTAGGCACTCATACTATCAACTATTATATGATTATATAGAGAGGATTAGATAAAGGGATTCTTCAAGCCCTAATTCTATAAACTAATATATAATTATAAAAGGAAATAGCTGAGTAGTAACACTATAAAGTGAGATATTCTTCAAGCCCTAACTGTGCTAGGGTCCTGCTTAGCTCTCATTCCTCAGTGCTTATATGGGGGGTTACCCACACTGGCCTAGAATAGGCACTTAATAAAAATTGGTTGAATAAAAGAATGAATGCGTGCCACGTTTCTGAATCCTTCTTTCCCACAATTACTTCCTTCTCTAGCTTTAGGCAGACTGAGCAAGGGGATCATGTGTGGATTTCGTTGCACTGTTCATTTCCCCTTATCTGCCACATGCTTTTTTTCTGTTCCGGCTGGGGGAGCCTGGCCCACCAGCTGGCCCCATGTCCAAGGAGTACCACCAGGGGGCAGAGTGTGACCAGCCTTGCCCTGATCTGCATTGTACTCCCAGGGGCCTCTGGGTTCATCCTGGAAGTCTCACAGCCCCCAAGTTGTGGAGGCTGTAGTGTGCAGCCCAGATTCCCCCTTCAGGATCATGGTGCTCATTGTTCCAGCTGCTGAGTGTTGGCTGCTAATGGCTCACAGCTGAATACTTCCTTGAGCACAATTTGTAGCCGAAGGAAGCTGTCTCAACAAAGGCAATGCCTGTTTCCTGGGGGCAGTATGTATGCAATGACTGGTTGTTATAGTGTACAAAGGCCTAACCCTTCGCCTCAGTTTGGGAAAACTCTAAAGATCCTTCCCAGCCCTAGAGCTCTCTATGCTCAGCTGATTACAACTGCAGTGCCATTCAACTTTTCCCTCTCTCAGGTCCTGCTACTCTCACTTTCTTTGAAAGGCCCTCTGAGTAAACCACCTGCGCACAAGGTTCTATCTCAGAGTGTGCTTCCAGCTGCAGATATTCCCCAGGCTCAACTTGGTTATGGCATTAGCCCTCTAATACATTAGACTCTGATTTCCTTGTTGCCTTCCTCCACAAACACAAAGTGGTGACATACGTGATCTTTTTGTACACAAATCTGATCACGTCATGTCTCTACTGAAAACCCTTCAGTAGCTTCTCCCTCCTCTTAGAATAAAGCCCAAACCCTTAATGTGATCTCCCAGGCCCTGCATGATCTGTCCCCTGCTGACTTCTCCAGCCTCACTTATCACCATTCTACTCTCTGGCCACATGGATCTTTTCTCACTTTTGTGAACACGTCTACCTCTTTCCTGCCTCAGAGCCTTTGCATATGTTGTTTCTGCAGCTTGCATTTCCCACCCTGTCCACACCTCCAGGCAGGGTCACTTCTTATGCACCTGACCAGTCTTGGTTTAATATGACTTAGGCAACCTGTCCCTGTGATGCATCTCCTCTGCCCTTGTATTACATAATGTCTTCATGAAAGAAAATTTCATAGCACCCTACTCTTCTTCATAGCACATTCATCTCCATTTAAATGACTTGTTTTTATGTAGACACATCTCTAACATATGTAGGACCTGGGGCAAGAGTACAAATAGAGGTTCTCAAACCTTGTGAATAAATATTTAAAATGGGCTGGGTGTGGTGGCTTATGCCTTGTAATCCTAGCACCTTGGGAGGCAGAGGCTAGAGGATCACTTGAGCCCAGGAGTTTAAAACCAGCCTGAACAACGTAGTAAGACTTCTCTACAAAAAATAAAAAATTAGCCAGGCATGGTGGTATGTACCTATAGTCCCAACTGCAGCTATGATTGCACCACTGTACTCCAGCCTGGGTGACAGAGCGAGACACTATTTCAAAAAAAACAAAGTTAAAATGTATAACTCAGGGTCAGGTGCAGTGGCTCATGCCTGTAATCCCAACACTTTGAGAGGCTGAGGTGCGTGGATCACTTGAGGTCAGGAGTTCGAGACCAGACTGGCCAACATGAAACACTGTCTTTACTAAAAATAGAAAAATTAGCCCGGCATGGTGGTGCATGTCTGTAGTCCCAGCTACTCAGCAGGCTGAGCCAGGAGAATCACTTGAACCCAGGAGGAAGAGGTTGCAGTGAGCTGAGATCACACCACTGCACTCCAGCCAGGGTGACACAGCTATCTCAAAAAAAAAAAAAAAAAAAAAAAAGTATAATTCAGGCTAACAAACTGTTACACAAAATATATTCTGTTCTTCTACCTTGACAAATATATACTTCACCATGGCCTGGAAGGCCAGGTTCAAATTTGTATTTTATTTGGAATCCTCAGGGTTCTGCACCAGAATATGGTGGTATAGGGGAGGTGGTTTTGGCCACTGGCCCTCAGGTGGGCCCACTTCGCCTCCCACCCCTGACACATCTTTGCTGCAAGCAGCCTTGTGTGGAACCATGTGGACCTTTCATCAGGCCATCCCAAGTCTGTCCACAGACTCCTGCAAGCAGCTACCCTTTGTCTACCCTTTGACCTTAGAATATGTGAACCAGTCATGTGGTCCAGTCATGGGAGGGCAAACTCAGGGAAGTTGTCCATGTGGGTCCCAGGGTTGGGCCTTTTGGATAGAGAATGCTTTTTTTTTTTTTTTTTTTTTTTTAACGAAGTTTTGCTCTTGTTGCCTGGGCTGGAGTGTAATAGTGCCATCTGGGCTCACCGCAACCTCTGCCTCCCAGGTTCAAGCAGTTTTCCTGCCTCAGCCTCCTGAGTAGCTGGGATTTACAGGTGCCCACCACCATACCCGGCTAAGTTTTTTGTATTTTTAGTAGAGACTGGGTTTCACCATGTTGGCCAGGCTGGTCTCAACTCCTGACCTCAGGTGATCTGCCAGCCTTGGCCTCCCAAAGTGATGAGATTACAGGCGTCAGCCACCGTACCCAGCCTGGACAGGGAATGCTTAGCTATCTGGAGCATGGTCCTGAGAGGATTAGGGTATGGGCAGAGGAGAGTTAGACTCTTCACCCATGTGGTGGGATATAGCCAAAGGAGGGCCAGAGTAGAGCCTTCTAAAGCACAGGGACCAATGCAGGGGCCACTCCTGCCTGTGCCTAAGGGCAATAATTTTTTTTTTTTTGAGATGGTGTTTCATTCTGTTGCCAAAGCTAGAGTGCAGTGGTGCCAAAATGGCCCATTGCAGCCTCGATCTCCCCAGGCTCAGGTGATCCTCCCACCTCAATTTTTGTGTTTTTAGTAGAGACAGGGTTTTGCTATGTTGCCCAGGCTGGTGTCAAACCTCTGGGCTGAAGCGATCCACCTGTCTTGGCCTTCCAAAGTGCTAGGATTACAGGTGTGAGCCACTGCACCCAGCCAAAGGGCAATAATTTGATGTTTCCCTGTTTCATCAGTCTGTAAGTTTCATGAAGTCAGTACTGCTATCAGTATAAGTTACTGAGGTGTCGCCAATGCCTTACACAGGGCCTGGTGCAGAACAGATGTTTAATATGCATTTGTCAAATGAATGTAGGAGGTACACCAGAGATTGAGGATTTGGATCAATTACTACAGATCTAGATACAATGATACAGAACTGGGAAAGAGAACCAGGCTTTCAGGGTTCCAAAAATAAGAGTACAGGACAGGGGAGAGGAGGGTAGCATCCTGGAATGCTGACTGTCTCATCTTTTCTCCTTTTTCTTCATTTTCAACCCCACTCCTGCAGGCCCTTTGCCTGCCTGGCCCTCTTTCTCCATGGTCCGATATCACTCCAGCCATATCTTTCTATCTTTCTGTCCTTTGGCCATTGCTCTTCCTCTGCGGCCTACGTATGTGTCTGTTTCTTTGAATTGGTGTCTAGGTCTTCGTGCCCAATCTTATGTCCTGTCCCTTCCTGCTACCATTCCTACTGTTGTAGTCCTTGTTCCTCTCCACCCTTCCTGTTGTCTTCTACTCCCTTCGTGGTCCTCTCCTGGAAGACCTCCTCTCTTTACCCCTCTCTTCCATGTGCCTACATCTCTGTCTCCTTTAATCCAAATCCCTGTGGAGCCCCTGACTTGTCCTGTCCTCTATCCCATGTCTACACCTACTGCTTCCTTGTCTTCTTCCTCTGTTCTATTATTCCTGGAGTCACGCTGCTTCATCTTTTTCATCCCCATTTTTCTGTCTCCAGATGTCCTTGAGCCTGTCCGTGTCAGTATTCATTTCCCAGTCTCCAGTGCATATGGGAGATGGAATCTGCTTTCTGGGTCCCCACTGACTGCCATAGACTCTCCTCTCTGTGCCCTTGGTCCTTTACTCTGGCCCAGACTGGGCCCAGCCTGAGCCCAACCCTCACTGCCCCAGCTCCTTTCCCTAGTTTAGTGGTGCCTGGTCTGAGCCCCGAGCGGCTCAACTCGCCTGAGCTTGTTTAGTCTGACTCCCTTAGCCTGTTAGCAGCTTAGCCCTCCCACCTCTCCTTTGAGCCCTCCAGTAAACAAGAGGATCAGTGCAGACCTGACAGCTGCTGGCTGGGGGCAAGTGTCTGGCCAGGCCAGAGCAGGCATGAAAAAGGGGCTGCACTCAACATTTCCCATTCTTCCTTCAACCAGGGAAATTGTAGAGTCTCTTTCCTGGGTGTCCACTTTAGAGAGCTATATTCCACGGGCATGTGTGTGAGGTCCTCTCTCTCCATGATCCTCATTCCCATTTTGTGGTTGGTTCCTAGGCCTTAGGCTTTTTGATTCTTTTAAGAAAACAGCAGTAGATCCCGGCAGTCACACAGAGAAGCTTGAATGGTGATGATGGTTTCTGTTCCTTCAAACAGAGACCCAGGTGTGGGAAGAGCGTGATGTCATTTGATCTAGGTTTTCTAACATGTGTGGAAAGCATGGTAGGAGAGACCATATACATACACACAGACAGACACATACACATACACACGCCCCCTGCCCCCTCAAGGGAAGCTGGGTAGACTCTAGGCATTCTGTGCAGTTCTCAAACTTTTTTTTTTGAGATGGAGTCTCTCTCTGTTGCTCAAGCTGGAGTGCACTGGCACTACGTCGGTTCACTGCAACCTCTGCCTCTCAGGTCCAAGTGATTCTCCTGCCTCAGCCTCCTGAGTAGCTGGCATTACAGACACCTGCCACCATACCTGGCTAATTTTTGTATTTTTAATACAGACGAGGTTTCACCATATTGGCCAGGTTGTTCTTGAACTCTCAAAGTGCTGGGATTACGGGCCTGTGCCACTGTGCCTGGCCTTCAAACTTTCAAGCACATCACACTTGCTGAAAGGGCCTTAAAACACAGATTTCTGGGCTCCACCCCCAGAGTTCCTGACTCGGTTGATTTAAGGTGAGACCAGATAACATGTATTTCTAACAAGTTCCCAGGTGATACGTATGCTGCTGCTCCCAGGACCACACTTCAAAAATGACCATCTTAGATAATCAGTATCTGCCAGCTCTTCTCCAACGTCTAAGGCTGGGACCAGGTTAAGTTGTATAAGTGATGACCTTTGGGGGCTGATGGACACCCAGGTCTCTGTGTTGAGAAAGAGGATCTGTTAACTCCATGGGAGTATTCGGGTGGCCTCAGAAGGTAGGGAGTGGCCTTTAACTCCATAGACCCTATTTAAACAGCTTCGGACAGGTTTAAACATCTCCTTAGATAATTCCTAGTATCCCTGTTCCAACTCCTACTCGGGGATGATAGCTGTAAGAGGTGTTAGGGGATTAGGCTGAAAATGTAGGTCACCCCCCAGCCATCTGGGAATTAGAAGAGCGAGAGGAGGAGAGAGGGGCAGAGACACACAGGGAAGAGGTGAGAGGAAGCAGAGGGCATGCGAGGGCAGTTACAAAAGTGTCTCCTATGGATGGTTGTGATTAGATTTCAATGTCCCTTGAGGCCCAGAAGGAAGGAACAGAGTTCCCTGCTCTTTTTTCACCTGCTCCTTCTCCCAAGCTGGGCTGCCTGTTTTGGGGCTGGGATCAGCAAGAGTGGGAGATGCAAAATATGGTATGGTCAAGTCCTGGAGATTCCCTGTGGGAAAAGTTGCTTTCCTTTCTGATGCAATGGCTATGAGGGGCATAAGACCAGTGAGCGTGACGGTGGGGCAGAGGCAGAAATGTGAGGATTCTTCAAATTAGGAATCAGACCCAATAGGCCAGGTGAGAGTGGGCCTGGGAGAGCTTATAGTCTCCAAAGACACTGATGAGGGGGCTGCAGGGCCTTGGAAGGTGAGGGTGCTGGGAGCTTGTCTGGCTCTCTTTTCCAGTCCCAGGCTACCCATGACTAGGGCTGAGGGTTGTGTTCACGTGGAGGGATGGTGGTTGAGGCCCATGTGGCTGTCTGAACTGGGAAACTGAGCACTCAGGAGTTGGATCATCAGTGAGGAGCTTTGTTGGGGAAGGTGCCCCCTTTCCTTTTTTGAGAACAAACATACTTGGACTCTCCTCTCTCTCCATTTCCCCCAACCCCAGGCCAATAAGATATGCAAATGATCTCCTTACCCCATTGGTTAGAGGCCTCAGGACCACAGATGACCTCAGAGAGCTGGCCCTTTAAGAATGCCCTTTGGGCTCTGTGCCCACAGCCCCCTGGAGCTGAGCAGAGAGGCACCAGACCCTGCTCCATGGAGCCTTCAGTCTCTCAGGAAGCTGTGCCCGCCTGGCTCTGGAACTGACCGCATCCTCTCTGGCATCCCTAAAGTGAGTATTTCCAGGACCTACCTGGGTGCCAGGCCGCTTGCCTAGAGCCCCTCTTTCAACACCTGCTCTTTGTTTTGTATTTCCAAAAATCCTCACACTTTGGTACCCTACTCTATTCCCACCCTGGCTGGCCTGTGTCGCTCACTGCTATCACATCAGAAAGAGAAACAACCTTCCCCACGACCCCTTCTGTACATTCAGTTCTTTCTGGAACCTCTCAGGGTCTCACCGTCACCTCTGCCAGGGCCCAGTTCCTTGTGCTTCCCTCCCCTCGGTCCTCTCAAGGGTGACAGGTTTAATGCAGAGGGCAGCAGCTCTGCCCTGGAACAGGAAGAGAGAGGCTTGGGTCTTCCTCTTGCCTCTCTGGGTAAAGCCTGGGGTTCTGAGACGTGATTGGAAAGAGGGCTACCTAGGCTACCTAGGTAAGAAGGAGTGGAAGTCTGGCGGGGAGCGGTGGCTCATGCCTGTAATCCCAGCACTTTGGGAGGCCTACGTGGACGGATCACGAGGTCATGAGTTCGAGACCATCCTGGCCAACATGATGAAACCCCGTCTCTACTAAAACTATAAAAATTAGTTGGGCATGGTGGCATGTGCCTGTAGTCCCATCTACTCAGGAGTCTGAAGCAAGAGAATTGCTTGAACCTGGGAGGCGGAGTTTGCAGTGAGGCGAGATCACGCCACTGCACTCCAGCTTGGTAACAGAGCGAGATTCTGTCTCAAAAAAAAAAAAAAAAAAAAAAAAGAGTGGAAGTCTAAGCCCTGGGGATGAGCACTCCCTGCCACGCCCCTTCTGGGGGTGGTGTGGGAGTTACTGGAATTGGGAGCTTGACTAGAGCTTGGACATCCAGACTGGGGAGGATATCTGAGGTCCCCTAGTCAGAAGTTCCTCAGGTGAACATGTGCCCCATGGTTGATAACAGAGAGTTCCTTGATGATATAAGTTTAGGACACTTTGTGTTGAACTTGAACGGATGGTTTACTAAAGGATCAATCAGGTTAATATGCTCTTGTGATATGTGAATGTGTAAGAGGTGGGGATAGGAGGCAACATTTCTCAAAATTATCTGAGCACAGACCTCTTCATGAGTATTGCTCAGAATCCGTGTTCCAGAGAACACTCTTTGGTACATGTTACAAAGTCTAACTTCCCTCATTGAACAGAGGGAAAAAAGGAAAATGGGTTGGAAGGGTGAAGGTGATCTGCTCGAGTTCACACAACATAGCAAGTTCTGAATAGAAGAAGGAAAATCAATCTTGGCTGGTTCCCCTTGGAGAGACTGGCCTTGAGGAAAGATGGTGGCCAGTTGATCCTGATCTTTCTAGAACTAATTCTAGGACCTTTTTTTTCTATACAAAGTCCCTTGCTCCTACAAAAGGGATTCACTGATTGATTAATCCATGGAACAAATGTACACTGAGGGTCTTCTAGAGGCAAGGTACTGCCCTGAGGGCTTTGAGAGACAGAGAGGTATAACAGCACATTATCTTTGTGTCTTAAAATTCACAGCATACCTGCCTTCCCATTGTCCTAAAATATACACTTACTCTGTCACAGTTAATTAAGCAATTTTAAAAAATGGCTTGGAAATGGAATGATGCCTCTTGAGATGACAGACCTCTCGGCATGTCTCAGCACCAGGGTTGGGAGCACTGCCATACTGCTCTTGTTTTTCATAGATCCTGAAGCATCATTGAGGTAAGAGGCTGTGCTGTCCTCTTCCTCCTTCAGGCCTTCAGCTGCTTGTCTCCTGTCAGGAGCCTCTGCCCCTGAAAGGTTGCTCTGCAGCCTGGGGGGGGACTGTGAAGTGGGCAGAGCTGCACCATCCCTCTGGCTTTCCTGAACTCTTGCTCCAGGGCACTTAGGCTTTGAGGGAAGAGGGACTTGGTGAAGAGGGAATGGCAGGTGATCTCCATGTGCTCCAGACCGCTCCTCTTTGCAGGTGCACTCCTCCCAGCCCAGCTCCAGAATGGCCCTGCCCCCCAGCCCCCTGGCCATGGAATATGTCAATGACTTTGACTTGATGAAGTTCGAGGTAAAGCGAGAGCCCTCTGAGGGGCGACCAGGCCCGGCTACAGCCTCACTAGGCTCCACACCTTACAGCTCAGTGCCTCCTTCACCCACCTTCAGTGAACCAGGCATGGTGGGGGCGACCGAGGGCTCCCGGCCAGGCCTGGAGGAGCTGTACTGGCTGGCTACCCTGCAGCAGCAGCTGGGGGCTGGGGAGGCACTGGGGCTGAGTCCTGAAGAGGCCGTGGAGCTGCTGCAGGGTCAGGGCCCAGTCCCTGTTGATGGGCCCCATGGCTACTACCCAGGGAGTCCAGAGGAGACAGGAGCCCAGCACGTCCAGGTGAGTGGTCAGCAAGCTGGCCTGAGGGGAGGGAGGCCGAGGGAGGGGGACTGCCCAAGAGGGGAGGGGGAGCTCCCGGAGAGGGTTATGGACTGGGGCAACGGACAGAGGGCCAGAGAAGGGAAGAAGGTCCCTTGAAAGAAAACAGTTGGAGAAAACTACATTCTGCTTCTCCTCCTTTTCTCAAAATGGAGAGAAATGAGTAGGCTGAACCAGGAGGAGCAGGGAGAAGGTAAGAGTAGCAGAGGATCCAAAGGGAAGAATTGAGCTGGGGAGTGGGCGACTCCGGGAGGTAAACAGACACACGGTGTGTGGAAACCAGGGAAAGGGTTACCTGTGGAACGGAGCCGGGTTAAGACTGGTTTAGATTGGCCTTTTCAAGACTTCGGGCTTCCCAGCCCCCAACCTTCTCAGGAAGGATTGGGACTCATCCTATTAATTACAGACACAGGTGGGGGTGTTGAGGGCATTAGGATGTAATCCAAATCCTGTGAGGGTCACGGGGTTGCGGGTTTCAGGACAGGGAAACGCAGAGCGTTGGAGGGTTGGGGGGTGTCTGGGTGCGGGTCCACTGGACACACCCGGGCCTGGAGCGGGATGCCGGGGACCTCAGAGAGGGGCCCGGGGTTCAGGTGCGCGATGGGCTCGCCTGACCGTGGCCGTGCGCCGTGGGGCGCCCGCCCGGGTCAAGCAACGCTCCGCTGGAGGGACCCGGGAGCCTCGGGGCCTGGGGCGGGGTCTGCACCGAAACGGACTGCGTGGAAGCGCGAGCATTCGGGTGAAGGTGGGAGCCGGGGCCGGGCGGGGCGGGGCGGGGCTGTCCCGGGGCGGGGCCACGTAGCGTCGCGCCCCCGGTCCTCGCCGGTGCGACCCGGCGCCGACCCGGTCTCTGCACTCTTCCTCCTCAGCTGGCCGAGCGGTTTTCCGACGCGGCGCTGGTCTCGATGTCTGTGCGGGAGCTAAACCGGCAGCTGCGGGGCTGCGGGCGCGACGAGGCGCTGCGGCTGAAGCAGAGGCGCCGCACGCTGAAGAACCGCGGCTACGCGCAGGCCTGTCGCTCCAAGCGGCTGCAGCAGCGGCGCGGGCTGGAGGCCGAGCGCGCCCGCCTGGCCGCCCAGCTGGACGCGCTGCGGGCCGAAGTGGCCCGCCTGGCCCGGGAGCGCGATCTCTACAAGGCTCGCTGTGACCGGCTCACCTCGAGCGGCCCGGAGTCCGGGGACCCCTCCCACCTCTTCCTCTGAGCCGTTCAGGGCACCCTGTGGTGTAGTGGGGGCTGGATGGGATGGCACCGCCGAGGAGGCGGCTGCACGGTTCTCTGCATGGTTATCAGAGCGCCTTCTGGTCCAAGCCATGCCCTATATGACCACACAAATATCCCCAAAGCTTTTGGGTTCTCGAGTCATGCCCGAGTTTAGATGCTGGACAATTTTTGGAGAGGGGTCCCCTCGCCTTACGCAGGTCGTACACAGAAACCCGGCCCACATGACTAGCACGCTGAGCTCTGCAGGGACCAGTGCCAGGCAGTGGGGGGTGGAAGTGTGGTGACACAGTGAATGGGAGGTGGGGGAGGGATGCAGCTCCCACCTCAGTTTAGTTTCTAATTCAAGGTTTTCAACCTGTAACACATTAAAGCTGTAATTAGCGATGAGGCTGTATTTTCATTCTGAAGCTTGTAACCTCCCCATTTTAGCACTAAGGCATTTCAAGATTTCAATGCCCAGCAACTAGACAGACTGGGAACTCTATCTAAGATGCTTTTCCCTTGCCCAACTCTGTGGCCTCCAGGGCCCAGAGTGGCAAAGGCCTGAAGAGTGAGCTCTGGGGGTTGTTGGTGTGGGCTGGGAGAGAGCCCTGTGCAGAAGTCTGGAAACCTGGGTGCTAGTTCCAGCTCTTCCATGGGATCCCCCTGTCACCTTGAGCAAATCGATTACTTTCTGAGCCTGTGTTACTTCATCTAATTCTCATTTGGATTGGATAATTTCTGATACTTTTCCATTTCTGGCATCTCCCCAGTACGGAAGTCCCAGTGGTCTCCCCAAGAAGTCCTCGAGACAGCCTCACAATGGCACCTCCTATCCTGCTCCAGTTTCCCACTGCAGTCTAGGCAGGGGATGTGCAGCCCAGGTTAGGGAGCCCAGCTTCTCTGTGAGCACATACATGGGTTCTCTGCAGCTCCCTCCAGACTGCCTGGTTCTCCAGAACTGCACAGGGTGCTCCTGCCACCTCCCGCCTCCCTCTCTAAGTGCTGAGGCAAGACTTCTCCCGGGATGACAACGAGCTGAGAGACTGCAGGTTTTGTGAATTAAACTTGAAGTCCAGGCAGAATTCTAATGCAATCGGCTAAATGTTCTTGCAATTTAAGAAGTGTTCATTCTTTATCCTTGCTTCAGGCTACTGTTTTGTGTGTCTGTGTGTGGGAGAGGGAGAGGGAGAGTGAGAGAAAGGGAGGTCCCCACCTGGAGCTGAGTGGCACATCTGTTATGGGGAGCCAATGGAAATGGGGTGGAGGGGCAGGCATTGGGACAGATGGATCCACCACCACCACCAAATTCAGAAGCCGCAGTGGCCCAGCTTGCCCTTGTCTGTGGCTATCCAGGTCTCACAGTTTCCATGGTAACCCAACCCTCCAGTTCAGCAGCCTAAGGAGGGGCAGGTGTGGCCTCTGGGCAGAGCACAGGCATTGTGCTGGGAGCAGCCACCTCACTGGTTACTGTCATCTGTCATCTACTGGACATAATAAATGGGAGAAGTGTTCGGGCATGGGGGAAGAGGCTTCCATATGTCCCTCTTCCTTTCTACCCCCTCTCTCCACCCCCTCCCCAGCTGTCTCTTCTCTTCCCATCACAGTTCTTGCTCCCTCTTCCCCCTCCTCTATCCCAGCTCATCCCTCCTCCACTTAGGAGCCTGCAATGGGAGTCCTCTCCTCCATTGCTCTCAGAATTTCTCTTGTCTTGTCTCCTCTCATTTCCCCACCATTGGCCACTGGCTCTCTGGCTCTGGATTCTCTCTCTGATGGGCTCACAGACCTTTAGCTTCTCTTTCTTCATCTCCTTCCATACTCCTTGTTGAAGGGAGAGAATGGGGCAGAGAGGGTCCTTTCAGGAACCCAGCTCTTTTTCTCTCACTCTAAATTTCACCTGTGTCTATCCTTGCCTGCCCTGGAGCTGTAATTCAGAGCCACTGCTTTCTTGTTCACTTTTCTCACCTGCATGGCACACAAAGGCAGACAGACCCATCTATAGACATCTGAGCATGCAACTGGGCCACGTATACAGTACACATACAGGTGTCAGAATGATACTCCTGGGTCACCTAAATATACTTAAAAAAAAAAGTTGCAGCCAGATGCAGTGGCTCACACCTGTAATCCCAGCACTTTGGGAGGTCCAGGTGGGCAGATCACCTGAGGTCAGGAGTTCAAGACCAGCCTGACCAACATGGAGAAACCACATCTCTACTAAAAATACAAAATTAGCTGGGCATGGTGGCACATGTCTGTAATCCCAGCTACCTGGGAGGCTGAGGCAGGAGAATTGCTGGAACCCAGGAGGCGGAGGTTGCAGTGAGCCGAGATTGTGCCACTGCATTACAGCCTGGTGATAGAGCAAGACTCCGTCTCAAAAAAAAAAAAAAAAAAAAAAAAAAAGAATGGTGCTTTAGGTGGGGCGCAGTGATTCAGGCCTGTAATCACAACACTTTGGGAGGCCAACGAGGAAGTTTGAGATCAGCCTGGGCAAAATAACGAGAACCCTGTCTCTACCAGTAAAATAAAATAAAGTAAAATAAAATAAAATAATTCAGATGTAATGGCATGCACCTGGAGTCTCAGCTACTCAGGAGGCTAAGGTGGAAGGATCACTTGAGCCCAGGAGTTCGGGGCTGCAGTGAACCATAATCATGCCACTGCACTCCAGCCTAGGCGGCAGAGTAACATCCTGTTTCAAGTTGTAGTTCTACCAGTTTTTTGACCCTGGGTGGGTTAAACTCAAGCCTCAACTGATCGTCAGAAAAATGGTGAAAATAGTGGTAACTACCTACTGAGAATAAATGCATTTAAACAAGCACTTAACATAAAGTTGACACATGCTAAACAATAATATTTGCTGTTGTTGCTAATGTGATCGCTAGGTGTGTGAATGTGTGTGGGTGTGTTCATGCATGGCACATCCCTGAGTCCATGAGTGTGACCCATTAAGGCCATGAACAGACACACACATTGACACACCCAGGAAACCAGACTGTATAGGCCTTAGATGCCCCACTATGTTCCCAACTCACTAGCAGGCCTGCTGCCCTCCTTCAGTACCCCCAGCACCCATTCGTGACCCGTCCCACAGCTGTGTGGGGGCTAGGGTTCAGCTCCTGGGGGATTCAGCAGGGCCTCTCTAGAGACAGCTATAAGAAAGCATCAGGCTGCCCCTGTGACAGCCCCTAATTATCCCCCTAGCTTCTGTAATTAACCCCCTTGGTGTCCAGACCCCCTGGGGTTGGGAGGTGAGGGTGGGGGCTCCTCAGACCCCACTGGCACATAGTTGGGGTAAGACTGCAGAGACAGCAGCCTGCCTGGGAAGCACTGGTTCAGATTTTGAAAGGTGCTGGTCCTCATTTCTTATGGTGTGTGTCGGGGGGTGCTGCAGGCTGCCCAGTGGGCATCTGAGGCATGATGGTTAGAGGTTGAGGTGCTAGGAGCGGTTCTCTTTATTAACAGCCAGAAAGTCAGGATCACCCAGGAAGTCACTGAGGGGCCACAGCATTGAAGGGTAGGGGGTTTGGAGAGATGGGAGCAGGGCCCACCACTCACGTCCAGGACCCAAGGGGCACAGCTGGTCCAAGAGGTGGAGGCATTGGTCACTGGAGTCAGGAGGGTCAGGACAGGCACCTGGGAGGGGGTGGGAGAGTCATAAGCACTCTCTTCTACACTACGCCCAGCCTAGATGGGCTCTACTGAGCCCCACTTTGCACCCTCTATGTCCACTCCTTTGGGCCCCCCAGGACTCACTGAGACGCCGAGGGAGTGTCGGTCCGGAGGGTGGCAGTCACGGGCTAGGGCTGGGAGTTGTGGCCAGTGTGCAGGGCCTCGGAGCCCCAGGGCTGATGCCCTGGCTGGCGTAGTACTCCACTACCTGCCTCGGCACCTCTGCCAGGACACACTTGGCGAGTGCAGAGGGGGCAGCCTGGGGGTGGGAACAGCGATGTGGTTAGGGGTGGGAGAAAGAGTAGGGGAGGCAGGGTCAGCTAAGGGAGGGGTGGGGCTTCAGGGTGGCCAGCTGGGCTCCCTCCTCCTTAGCAGGACATCAAATGGTGGAAGATGAAGGTCAGATCTGGGGACATGAGAAACCAGGGAGTCCTTCAGCCAGAAGGGGCCCAGGGGACTTACATCCTTGAAATCTCGGAAGGGCACAAACTGGACAATGTCTCGGGCTGCAGGCACCCCTCGGGGGCAGCGCAAGGGTCCGTCATCGCCATCCAGCAGTCGCATGTCAGAGAAGTCAGCATTGCCCACGCCCACGATGATGATGGACATGGGCAGGCGGGAGGCACGCACGATGGCAGCGCGGGTCTCAGCCATGTCACTCACCACACCGTCAGTGAGCACGAGCAGCACCGAGTACTTCTGAGGGCCAGCAGAGAGGGTGGAAGGGTTGGCTTTGTGTGCAAGGGTGTTGACACCATGTCCACCAAGGTGCAGGCCCTGGCCTGGCACCACTTGAAGACACATGGGGCAGCTCCTCTTACCGTGGCTTGGCCGGTGCTCTGCTCCCGCTGGGCTGGCTCAGCCACACGGTTGATGATGGGGGCCACGTTGGTGGGGCCATAGAGCTGGATCTGGGGCAGGCAACGACGGTAGGAGGCGATGACCCCTGAGATCTCTGTGGGTGAAGAGAAGTGGTGAAGCTGGTAAAAATGAGCAAGGGATCCTCCTGACAATCCTCAAAGCAAGGATGTGCATCCAGGTCTGAGGACTGCCCTCCCCCTTGAGTTTCTTCACTGAGCAGTGAGAGAGTTGGATAGTCCCTTGGTGGGGACAGCTTGGGGGGCAGATGCTGGGCCTTGGCCCTGGAAGCCTCACCTGATGCAGACAGGTCTGGGATGGGTGGAAGGGACAGGGAGCTGGGCCCCTGGAAATGGAGTCTGTGCCCCTGTGTGGGGTGTGTCTGGGGGGAGACGGGGCAGGTGAAAATCTCCCCTCTTACCTTCACATTCAGGATTTTCCGGGTCAAAGTTGATAGCAAAGTCATGGGACACCTGCGAAGGCAAGGCGGGAGCTGTGAGGGCCTGCCTTTCCTTCCTGTCTGACAAGCTCCACCCTCATCTCCTTCCTTCTCTCTCATCAGCCTACCTCAAAGTTGGGGGGGATTCGAGCCCCAAAGCCAAAAGCTGGGAACCGCTTATCACTGGGGAGAAGAAAAGGCTGTGGGGTCCATCGGGCAAGGCCTCCCTGCCTGTTCCCTCCCGCCCCACTTTCTCCTACCTGTCATAGTCCTGGCAGATGCCTCCTACTGCACGCAGGGCCTGCAGGTAGTGGTTGGGCTGTCGAGGGCTGAGGCAGTGCAGGGACTGGCTGCTCCTCGGGTCCCCATTGGAGGCGGTGAAGTCGATGGCCACCTGGGTGGGGTGCGGGTGGGAAAAAGGCCATGCTGCAGCCCTGAGAGCCACCAGGGAGCCTAGGCTGGAGCTGGATCTGGATAGAGGACTCGGATGAGTGCGGGGGAGGCTACAGGTGGCTGTTTCGTGATCTGGGGGCACAAGCTGACAATGCCGAGGCTCACGAGCAGCCCAGGCGGAGGCGGTGGAGATTCTCCTTCCCTTCTCTATGCACTCAGCCCCTCCCTCTTGCCTTTGTGTCTACCCTCTGGGTCTTTACCGTGAAGCTGATCTGGCAGCCACCCATGATGTAATCCAGGAAGGTGTGCACTTTCTCCACCTGGTGGTAGGGAGAAGGGTAAGGCGAGGGGATAGGGTGGTCCTTTGAGGAGGGAGCTTGGGTAGGGCTTCAGTGGGGAACATGCGAGAGCCAGAGTTTTTTGGGTTGCAGTTGGGGGTGAGATAGGGCAAAGATTTCCAGTTCCCAGAAGCAGAGAAACTGGTCTTTGAAACAAGGGAAGGGTTGAATCTGAGAGTATGGTAGGGGCAGGGGCTGGGGTAAGGGTTGAAGCAGGAAGTAAAATTTACCGCACACTGGGCCAGCACTACTGTTCCTGAGCTCTTGTAATTCTTCTTCTTGTCCCGATACTTGGGGTTGATACAGTCCCACTGCATCTAGACCCCACCCCACAAGCTCAGGGTCACAAGTCCATCAGGTGACCCCTCTTTCCCCCTTTCAGCAGAGCCTCCCAGAGCAAGATCCCCGTGGCTCCATCCTTCAGCCGAGGCCAGGTGCTTTCCACCCTCTCCACCTACTATCACCTATAGTGATCTCTTTAGCCACACCCTCAGGATTCTCCCAGGGATCTGGGTGGGATTCTGGGGATGGGATATTTGTGGCACCTCCTGCCCAGGGTTTGCCGTCCCTTCCTGCATCTCCTGGAAAGTGCTGGTGAACTCGCCGATGAAGTCATGCTTCCCACTGGAATCATAGTCATACACCAGGAACTGAGAAGACGGGGGGTGGGGGGAGGGGGGGTCAGGTTGGAGATGCTCTGTGGTGTTCATGGCGGTGGGGGAGTGGGTGGGTAGGGGGACTCAGGAAGGTAGGGGCCTCACAGTCTCAAGGTCCAAACAGACATCCTCAGCTTGCCCAGAGAGGCCACCTGCTGAACTTTGCTCTTTGGCTCAATCTGCCAGGGACTTTGGCCACTGATAACAGGCACACATGTGGGAAGTTTAACATTGAGCTGTGACCTGTTATTTATCCCACAGTGGGATGTGCTTATCACATGAGGGAGAGGAGGGAGGCTTGCTGCATGCAGGGGAAAGGTCTTAGACAGCAGGTTGGTTGCTGTAAGCAGGCTGTGCTGGCTTGGTTGGGATTTCACCTTGAGAGGTCGGTGGACATCACAGCTGCACAGGGAATGCAGGGACAGGCGGAACGGCTCCCAGCTGGGGTTTAGGTTGTTCTTCACCACCTTGGAGAGGCACCAAGCTGCTGGTCAGCTCCTGTCTGGGTTTTCTTATTTTGCTCTCCCTCCCTTCATCCCCATAGCCCCAGGCACCAACCTCAGTTCTCCAGACCAGCTGATCACTTTGGTCCCCATTGGTCTTATAGATTTCCATGAAAGGGTCAGACTTGCTGAACAGATCCTGAAAATACAGGAGAAAGGGCCCCTGAGGCTGGTGAGAGTTGCAAGGAGGGCGGAGGAGGGACTCACACTGGGAAGGGAGCAGGCCTGGGCTCCTGGGATCGGTCTTGAGTGGGAGGCCTAGGATGGACAGGGGTGTTGGGGGCCTGAACTCCGGGGTTCCAACCTTGTTGTCCAGCTTGTGGGCTCTGAAGGTGAGTTGCACATAGTCGTTTGTGCCAGATACCTCCTCGGCCACGATCTGCAAGGGAGATACAAGTGGCAGGACTCCCCTATCCCCACCACAAGGACCACCCATCCCCTTTCCCTTAGGTGGGAGTAGTCCTGGGCATGATGTCACCATGGGCGTCCATGCAGGAGCATTGAATACCAGGACCAAGAGTATGGGTGATCTTGCCTACCGTGATGGTGGACTTGCCCGCAGTCTTCCCATTCTTCAGCAGTAATGGCTTAGTGACCTTGGTTTGTGATACAATCTAGGGATGGAGGTGGAGGGAGACCCAGCTGTGACATCTCCATCTGCCTCAGCCACTTACAAGGGATGGAATAATAAATGTTATTTGAGTGTCCGCAAGGGTTGGCATTTTAACCTGGGCTGGAGTTGGGCTTAATTTTTACAACAGCCTGAAGAGGGGAGCACTCTGACTACTCCCCCATTTTTTAGATAGGAAAACTAAGACTCAGAGAGGTTAAGTATCTTTCCTGAGGCTGCACAGCTAGTGAGTAGCAGAGATGTGGGAGCCACGGCTGGGTTGAACTATCTGTAGAGCTCATACTGTCTTTTATTTTGGATTCCAGAAGTAAAAGCTGATGAGGTAGGGTAGGGTGGGGTGGGGAGGCTGGGAATGCAGACCTGGCCCAAGGTGCACTCCGTAGAGCCGAGGAAGGTATCATTTCTGGGGCTGGTGGCTCCATCCTCAGCATCAAACACGTGGAACTGCAGGGGCTGCTTCTCCTCAAAAAAATACTCGAGGGCCAGCACCCGGGAGAAGACAGGGCTGGAACAGGAGCGAAGCACCTCCGTGCGCTCCACCTGTGGTGGTGGTTGAGGGGAAGCGAGGGCTGTCTGGGAACCAAGGATACTTTTCCCTGCCCTTGACTGCCCTCGTCATGCCAGCTCTTCTTAGACCCCCACATCTCCAGCAACCAGCTCTTCTCTTCTTAAGCTGATCCCTGAGCTTGGGGTGCTGCCTGCCCACTGGACCCTCTGTGTCTGTCCTCCTCCGAAGTGGTATGTCCATTTCCAGGAGGGTATGACAGTTCCTGTACCTCTGTCAGAACTGGGACCTTTCTGTGGTTGGGTATCCTCTGTGCTATCATGAGGCCTTTGGGAGCAACCCCACTGCCTCTGGGGCAATCTCAGGACCCTCTGGGACTCCATCTCCAAGGTTACCCAAATGGCCTGGAAAAGGTGCCCAGGAGTCCACACATTTCCCTTCAAGGCTTTCACTGGTCCCACCCAACCTCCCTCCTTCCCAAGCTTAACCCAGGTTAGTTAAGGAGAAACCTGAGCTGCTCTCACCTCCACCCACTGCTCATCAGAGTAGAGCTTGAGCAGCACGCAGGGGTGGGGTTTGGTGAGTGTGTCCCGGTCCAGGAGGCCATGGCAGGACACCCGCAGCTCCACCCGAGAGGCCCCCAGCGTCATGGTTGGGGGCTCAGGCACCCATCCCATCTCAGGGTCCGACATGTCACTGTGGGGACAGAGCAGGTGGCCTGGACCCTGGAAAGGGAACACCTGCCAGCAGAGGGGTCTATCCTCTGGCATCCCTGGGCCCCACCCCTTAACCTCCTTCCCGAGACACTGGGGTCTCACAGACCTCCTGCTTCCCCTGGCCTCTGCTTGGCTTCACCAGAGCTCTGAACAGGGGAAGGCAGAGGACCTGAGCCTCCCACTCCTGCACAGAAGCTCTGTGCTGCTGGCCTGGGTATGTGTGGATGGGGTAGGAGAGGGCTGAAGGGTTGGGGTGGGGATGTTCCTGGCAGTCTTGGCTCGTAGGCCATCGATTGATTTACACTTTCTGCTGCCTCAGCACCTTCTGCTACTTCCCGACTGGTGCTGGAGCCAGCACTGCACTCAGTCTTGGCACGAGGGACCTAAACTAGGGCAAGGGGGTGGGGTAGGGGCTGAAGAGGTCCTTGGGGTCTGAAGAGGACGGGCCTCTGGAGCAGAGTCTGCAGTGGGCAGGAGACAGGTTGGAAGGTCCCCTGCTGGGCTATCCCTATCCACTCCCCACCCCCACTCCCCTTCTGGCTAGCTGATGGAAAAGGAGGGCTGGTGGGCTGGGGAGGCAGGACCAGGGTTCTGCTGAAGGCTCCTTCAGGCTCCTGGCAGGAGCTCCAACTATGACAAGCCTCACATCCCTCCCCACCTCCCCTGTTTTCACACTTCTTGGCAGCACTGGCACTGTCTCTTAGCGACAGGATTTTTGGGGAGTTGAGGCTCCCTCCATGCTGCCCGTGGGATGCACGCATGCTACCTTCCCCCAGCAGTGGTTCCAAGCCTTGGGCTGAAGCAGGCAGGGGTATGCCGGCCCGAGTTCATGGCCGGTCAGTCCATCTATCTGTGTCTGTACAGATCTCAGGGTGAGGCTGTCTGATCCCATGTCATGCTTCCTCGAGTGAGTGTGCATTGGTGTGTTTGAGTGCCCCACCCTCTGTGTCTGTCTTCCCCGGATGTCGTGTGTCCGTCTCCAGAGGGTGTGACAGTTCTGTACCTCCCTCAGAATTGGGACCTTTCTCTGGCTGGGCATCGACCTCCCCACAATGTGTGCCTTTCTGGATATGTGAGGGAGGGTCTGGGCTGGGGGAGGGGGGGTCTCTGCCTTCCAGCGACAAGTCTCCTAGTTCTTGGGGGTCCTCTGAAATAAGCAGGGGCTTGTGGTAGTGAAGGGATTGGGCAGGGCTGGGATCTCTCTGGGGGTTCCAGGAGATGTTGTTATGGAGACAGGCAAGCTGGGCTGGGCTGGGCTGGGGCTGGGCCGGGGAGGAAGGGTGGGCTCACCTGGGCTCTCGGTCAGGGGCTCCTCTCTCCGGCTCTCTGGCCCTGGCCCTGACTCCCTTGCTGCTCCAGCCGCTGGCGCCGGCTCCGGCTCCGGCTCCGGCTCTGCTGCTATTTATGGGGCCTGGATGGGGAGGGGTGGGGGGGGCGCAGCACCAGCTCCCCCCGCACAGATGGATTGGGAGGGAGAAGAGGGAAGGGGCAGGGCCACAGCCTGGGAGGGAGCCACAGAACCGGGGGAGGAGGGCGGGCTGAGGGTGGCTCGGAGGCAGGACCCCCATAGACACAGTGACACACATCTTCCCCTTCACACCACACCCACACCCAGGATCACAGAGATGCGCACATTGCAGTGGTGCGTGCACATACACATTCACACAGAGGAACGATGGCGACACATGCACCCACGGCTCACAGGCTCACACATATCTTGACACACACAGGCGCCAATACATAAACTCACTGTGACACCATGACGGTTACAGCCCCCCGCAGATACACATTGGGAAACATACCCCTTCTCACATCACTTTCAACATTGTTACACTAGCTAAGGATATCTGCAGTCACATATACAGGAATACTGGGCTGTCCTTGTTACACATGTACTCACATTAACCCGGAATACAGCTGAATGTAAATCTTCCCGGGCTTCTTAAAAACCATCACGTACCTTACTGGACTTCATTGTTTTGAGAATGGTATCCAGTTCCCTAGCCACCATGTTATAAGGAGACACAGGAAATGGACACAATTGCTTAAGGACACCCAACCTCATATCCTGGTCACATGAGGGCATGTGCTGAAGGACTGACTCCCAAGGCTTCTTCCCGGTGCCACAATGTACCCAATACCCCCTGAGATTCAACCCATATGGCCTTATCCTTGTGGGAGGGGCTGTGCCATGCACAGATCTTAAGGAAACAAAACAAGTCATTCCTGGTGAAATCAGTAAGGAAGGGAAGTAAGCAGTTGCCTGGGGAGCTGCAAACCACACGTGAAGACATTTGGGCACATTGTGGTCTGTGATGAGTACGCAAGAGCATTTACCTTCACCCTCCATCCCCTTAAGCTGCTCGTGTATTAATGTAGCAGCCATTTACTGAGCATCTCCTGGGTGTCAGGCACTGTGCCAGGTGTTGGGGCTACACAGGTGATTAAGACACAGCCTCTGCCCTTAGGGGAGGCAGATGTATATGGAACAGGGAGACAGAGACAGAATAAGCCAATACACCAACTGAATTAAGTGTGACAGGTGCAATGTTACAGACCTGCTCAGGATGCATTGGGAGCTCATTAACGGAGGGTGCAATATGGATGAGTGGGGAAGGCGTCAGGAAAGGCTTCACAGAGGAAGAGGCTTTTGAGTGGGGTCTTGAATGCCAAAATAGTATTTGCTAGGACACCATGGAAGACAGCTACTTTAGTTGTTGACCTTCTCATGCCACCGAGACTTCTGTTCACCTACAAGCCACTCTGTTATTCAGAATTCTGACTAGTGAGGGTGACCCCAGGACGACACAACATCATTTAATTCCCCCATTAGTGTGCATGCACATGTACACGCACACACACACATGCACACACACGTGCACACACACACACACACACACACACCCTGCTCCTCAGTGTCCTTCTGGTACACCAGGGCTTCCAATCCCATTACACCTCCAAAAGCTGGACAGACACTGGTGCTGGTTTCTGTCCTTTTGGTTCCTTCTCCAGACAGCTCAGCCCTGACCCTGTGTATAACACCCACTTTGGCTTGGAGACTTAGTCCCTTTCCCTCAGCAGTTATGTTTTTAAATCCTGCTCCTCTCAGAACCCCAGGTCTATCCCTGTGGGATGTTTCTCACTTTTCCCTACTGTGGCCAAGCTCTGAGGGTTTCTGGGAAGGAAGCAGATGGTGGAGGCCGTGAATGGGGACGATAGCAGAGACTTGAGGCAGGCAGTGATTTTGTTTTTTTATTCTATACAAGTGGGGAGAGAGTCCCTGGGCATAGAGGGACAGAGATCCACACTCCCGGGGGAGGAGACAGGCCCCTACCCGGAAGCTCTCTGCAGAGAGAGGAATCGAGGCAGGTACTGAGAGCCTCCATCTCTCCAGGTGGCTCCCTCTCTTCTAGTTCCTGCCGCCAGCTCCCCCATGCCTGGTCCTGCTGTCTTGCCCCTGTAGGACAGGGGCTGGCAGGGGGCCCTGGGGGGCTAGGGGTGGATAGGGGTCCAAGTCCTTGTGAGGCACATGTCGAGGGCTGAGGAGGGTGTTGTGGCAGCTGTCAGTCTGTTCCTGGCTCACTGGTTCCTGCTGGGGACAAATCCAGGGAGTCCTGTTTCCTGGGCAGGGACAAGTGGCCACCTGGCATTGGGGGTAGGGGATTGTTGGACAGATAGGTGGGAAGGGGGAACTGCCCTCTCACCACCAGCACCTGTGGGGTCAGGGGGCCGTCTTCTATCAGGTTCCAGCTTGTCACAGGACTGTGCCCGCCGTGTCCTCTTGGGCTTCAGGGGGGCAGTCCGCCGGCCTGGATCAGGAGGCCCTGAAATAACAGTCAAAGCAGGCCTATCACAGGAGTGGGGCTCAGGCTAGGATGCTCATCCAGGCTGTGACTCCTGGTTGTCACTCATTCCATGCTCTGGAAGAGGACCTGACGTGGGCAGCAAAGTCCTAGAGGTGCCCCGAGCCCCCCACTCAGCCAGGGTGGCCGACCTTGGACTTCGGGCTCCTCTTGGTCTTGCTGTGAGCCCAGCCTTAGCCGGTGTTTGTTGACTCCTGGAGCTGCACCCCCAGCCTCAGCTTCCTCCCTGACCCCTGGCTCCTGGGGAGGCTGGCGACCCCTGGGCACAGCCATTGGCTTGGGAAGCTGTGGAGCTAGAGGGGGGTCCTGTAGCTGGTGGAGGAAGGAAGATGCTGGCTCAGTTAGTCCCTTTGCCTCATCAAAGTGCCTCCCCTGCCCACCTTGCGGGCCCTCACCTTGGCATTCCTAGCTGGAAGTGTCCTCTCTGGGAAGAGGGTCCCCTCCTTCTCCTCTTCCCCATCTTGGGAGGCTGGGCTGGGGCTCTGGCAGCTGTGGTTGGGGGCATTCTCTTCAGCTAGGGATGGGAGAGAGGAGAAGCTGCAGGAAAAGGCATTCTTGCATAGCCCTTCCCCATCTCAATCCAGTGAAGCCCTGGAGGCCAGGACTTTCTCCCTCCAAGCCCACTTTCTCCTATGTTTCTGCCTTTCATGTGCCTTTCTATGTCCATGTTCCTTAGCCCTTGTTTCCCAGGATCATCCTGAGGCCATCACCTCTGGAGGGGACTCTGGCTTAGCTGTCCCTCTTGCAGAGCAGTGCCTGAGCCCTTTCCTGCTGGGGCAGAGCCAGGGCGCAGGGCCTGCTGGGTCCACAGGCATGGCTGCTCATCCAGGCTGCAGTGCCCTGGGGGCTCTGCCAAGGCTGCAGCCTGGCATTCCCAGAACTCTGTGTGAAAGTCTGATTTAGATGGAGAGGTGCCCTGGCACACTCATCTCCCACCCCTGTGGCCTTTACGCAACATGAGCCTGTGGGTCTGACACTGGAAAGCATTGTCTGCGTGTGGATATGTGAGGTGTGTGTGCAGTGGGGCAACTGACTATTGTGGTTTCCTTAATGAAAGATGGAGCCCTACTTTGGGTGCTTTAATTAGCCTGTGTGTGGGATGGAAAAATCAGCCAAGATGCCCCCAGTCCTGGGTTGGCCTTGGAGGAAGAGGCAAGGGCACGGGCACTCCAAGTTTCAGGACGGCCTGGTTCTGCACTACAGGGGAGAGAGGGGAAGATGCAGAATGGGTGGAATGGGACAGTGGGGAGCATGTGGCCTGAGCCAGACCAGCCTGCTTAGCTCTTAGCTCTTTCTGGCCCTTACGCCCTAGGCTGGTGGTGGGAGTGGAAGAGGCTGAGGGAGTGTCTCCATCTATAGGGAGGTTTTGTCTATGTCAGTATTGATGGAAGGTTGCAGTCCAGGCCTCTGGCAAGTGAAGTTGATGCTGAGCTGACCAGCTTTTCTTTAGTGGCTCCCTAAATGGAAGGTGCTCTGAAGCCAGCAGAAGGGAAGTGTCGTGCCTGGGGTAATCCCCAGTCCCTTCGCTTTTATTCCTCCAGTCATGAAGCCAGAAAGTAAATGACTTGTTTAAGATCGTGGGTGGCTGAGGAAGACTAATACCACAGGTTTCTGACCTCCAAGGCAGAGCTTTTGCCCATGTTTGGGGCACCTTTCTGTGTGAGCTGAGGGTGAGTTGTTGAGTGACATCTGAAGGAGGCTGGAATGTGTGAGGTGGGCTTGGCATAGCTGATACTTGCTGGCAGTTTGGCTTGCCCAACCTCTTCCCAGCAAGGTACAGAGAGAAGCCTTCTCTACAGAGGGTACCACTGTGCTGATGGTGGCCACAGGCTGCAGCTGCCCTAGAGAATTCACCAGAGCCATCCTGTCTGCTAACACTGGAGAAGCCGCTTTTGTTCTGTAGAAGCTTTGTTTGGATTGGGTTGTCTCTTTTGGATATAGCTTTTACATATCCTTAAACATTTTCACTGTGCTGACTTCTCACTGCCACACCTTGGCCATAAATTCCCCAGCCATGGCTTCTGTTTCTTTGGATACACTCTGGGCTTTCAATACTGCTGCCCGAAAGAGGCTTTCCATACCTATGTGCCATGTAGCCTCTGCTCGGCGCATGGCGCTGAAGCTTGGTTTGGTGCTTTGGGGTGGTGGTGGGGGCTTCCAGGCTCCAGGCCCTGGAGTAGAGAGAGGGGATGAGAAAGAGGGAAGGAGAAATGAATAAGGTAGATTAGGAGGGGTCCTTGAGAAGAGGGGTCAAAGGAAGGGCTTGAATATGACCGTTCTTACCTGCATCATCTGAAGAGCGCCGTTTCTGCCAGGTCTGGGTGCTGCCCTCCTGGTCTGGGCCTGGGCCCTGAAAGAACAGTGGGTCAGGCTGCAAGAAAGTCTCCTCCATGGCAGGACTGCAGCTGACAAAGGGCTTCTGCTCTAGCATCTCCACATCATCCTCATGTCATTAGTTCCTAGACACTTAAACTGTTTCCCAAAGAATGGCATGCATACCTCCCCAGGGGCACAAGAAATGCTTACACAAATAAGTATACTTCCATATTTATAGTTACATGTTTATTTTATGTGTAGTAGAAGAAAACATGACTCATTCAAAAAGCCTGTGATTTTAAAGATAATAATGCCTAGGTCTAGCCTAAGTTAAAAAAAGGTGAGTTAATTTAAATAAAAATATTATTTAAGTAATAATTCAGGTAAAAATCAGTCACAAAGGTTATAGTTGAGTCAACATTGCTTGGGAAACAGAGCTCTAGAGGTACGTATTTTTATAACCCCTCATTTTACAGTAAAGAAGGAGAGGCTCCAAGAGGTTAAGTGACCAGTCCAGGATTCCATGGCAAGTATGTGGTGGGGGCTGAACAGCAGCTAATATCTTCTAATTTCAAAGCATCTGCTTTCCCTACTGAGCCACCAGGGATGAGGGAGCGGGGAGGAGAGGGTGGTGGACAGGTACCCTCAGGATCCACAGTTTGTTGTCCCAGGCTCCACTCACCTCTTGTTTCCCATCGAAGCTCCAACCCTTGGCTCTTTCCAACCCGGGAAGGGCGACACCATGAACCCTTGGCTGCTGTGCTGTCCCAGGGGCTGGGCCCTCCTCCCCTGGCTCCGACCCCTCAGTGCCCTAGAACAAGGTCTCTTATTAACAGTTCCTGGTGGAAGGGGGCTCCCCAGGCTGCAAGGGAGTTGCCATGAGGACCCCTTCCTCACGGAGCCCCTGGGCATGGGGAAGCCCTGCTGAGACCCTCTAAAGCAGGTGTCCCCAAACTTTTTACACAGGGGGCCAGTTCACTGTCCCTCAGACCGTTGGAGGGCCGCCACATACTGTGCTCCTCTCACTGACCACCAATGAAAGAAGTGCCCCTTCCTGAAGTGCGGCGGGGGGCTGGATAAATGGCCTCAGGGGGCCGCATCCGGCGCACGGGGCTGTAGTTTGGGGACGCCTGCTCTAAAGAGTCCTTCCGCCGGGCTCGGTGGCTCAAGCCTGTAATCCCAGCACTTTGGGAGGCCAAGGCGGGTGGATCACGAGGTCAAGAGATCGAGACCATCCTGGTCAACATGGTGAAACCCCGTCTCTACTAAAAATACAAAAAAATTAGCTGGGCATGGTGGCACGTGCCTGTAATCCTAGCTACTCAGGAGGCTGAGGCAGGAGAATTGCCTGAACCCAGGAGGCGGAGGTTGCGGTGAGCCGAGATCGCGCCATTGCACTCCAGCCTGGGTAACAAGACCGAAACTCCGTCTCAAAAAAAAAAAAAAAAAAAAAAAAAAAAAAGAGTCCTTCCAATGCCTGCATTCACATACAGCACTCCCAGCATGCTCTTGGCTATGGTCTTAGTCCATTCTCAAGGAGAGGAGAACAGATATGACCAACATTCCCAAGAACCCTGGGTCCTAGCATTCCTCCATTAAGCTTGGGGTGGGGTAGGAGACTGGGATATGTGTGGGGCAGGAAAAGGTGAAGATACAGCATCCCCTGCCTCACTTACCATCTTCCTCCGGAAGGAAGGCCCCCGGCCCCCACCAAATCCAGGGAGGAGGCTGCCGTCCTCCTCTGGGCTCCAGCAGGGAGAGGAGTTATTGCCAAGGCTTGCAGGGTCTGGGCTGGGGGGGCTCTCCTGAGTCGGGGGAGGGGGTGGGGGTGGAGGGAGGAGGAGTCCAGTGGTGGGGGACCCTGGCCCCCTGTCCCCCTTGAAGCTCCGGGGCCGACGAAAGTGAAACAGGCCCCGGCGCCTCTTCTTCTGAAGTGGAGGCAGCGGTGGCTCCGAGAGTCCTGGCCGCACGGTCCTCAGAGTCCGGGGGTAGCTGGTAGTTGGGGTAAGTTAGTGACAAATGCCAGATGCAAGCTCAATCCTGGGTCTGCTGAACCTGCTTTCCTTTCATCTGGTCTCTCCTGCTGCACTGCAGCCCTTTCCACTTAGTTTTGAGGGGAGATGATGCCCTCACCTTCCCTGTCCCATTGTAATCCTCCGGCAGCCTTTCCCCCAGACTGACTATTTCCTCCCATCTCCCTCACCAGCCCCGCATCTCCTCTCAGCTTCTCCAAGTGACCTGGTTCCTCATGGACAGACACCGGGCAGTCAGCTGGACGGTGCGGGGAACACTACCTCCTGGACCTGTCACCACTAAAATGGTATCCTGTCCCAGGGCTGCTGCCCCCCGCCTCCCTCTCATCCCCACCTGCCCCCGACCCCACTGTGGTGGTTCACTCTTGCCCCATTTCTTCCCAGCTGTCCTGAGAAGATGCAGAGGCCATTGGACCTAAGGGCTAGGTGGGGAAGGATGAGAATGTGGGGAAATGTCCTACGGAGACTGGCTTTGGGCATCGTTGTTATAGAGACTCCCACGGGAGCTGGGAGGACATGGAGCCCTTCCAGGGCCTTGGGCCCTGCTGAAAATGGGAGTGTGTTTAGGCATCACACCTGGAACTTTCATCCATGACCCTTCGGCTGAAGAAGTCCTCCAGCCCCTCATCTAGGCGGGTGGCCATCCCATTCTCCTGACGAGTCCCAGGTGCTGACATCTGCTGGGAGGAAAGTCCTGTGGGACATCTCATCTAGGTCCGGAAGTCCCACCTCCCATCCACTCAGGGCATTTCCCTTTGGGCTTGGACATTTATGGAAATTTACACGTCGGTTCACCCGGTGTTTCCTAAGCTTGGTGTCTCTTGGTGTTCTTGGTGGCTCTATCCTTCACCAAAATAAGAATGGCACTGCCTGGCAGACAAAGATTTCTTATATGTGACAAGGTCTAACTCCCATACAAACTGGATAATCCCTCATCTGTTCACTGGCATGCCTGGGCTCCTGCCTATCTCTGGCATTGGGGTCCTAAACGTAAAACCCTTGGCTCTGGCATCACACTAAGTGAAGGTGATCCTCTTGTGAGGCCTTAGGGACTCACGCTGGGCCGACCAGGTCCTGGAGGTGTGGTCCTGGGTGGGCGGGGCCTCCCTTGTGTTTGATGCCTTAGTTTGTAGCCATGAGTAGGCAGCTCAGATAGACCTTCCCAGGAGCCACTAGCTGTGGGCTGGCTGCCCCCGAGTCCTGAGAACCAGCCAGGGGGGATCCCCAGGTTCCCCAGTTGGCTTTCCATGTCCTGAGGGCTCCCACCTGCAAGGACAGCAGCATCAGAGGGACTAGCAAAGGAATAGGGAGAAAGTAGGATGGGGAGACAGAAATATTCAAGGGAAAGAGGGGCTATGGAGGATGCCCATGAGAACAGAGGCTGGGAGACTCACTGATGAAGGCAGATACTGGCCGGATCTTGCGGCAGCGTTTCTGCTTTTTGATGGCCATAGTGTCCTGTAGAAATGAAGACAAGTGGCAGGGCCAGGAACCTCACCCAGAGCTACCCGCTCCTCATAAAGCCTTCTCATTTGAATCCATTCTGCCCCTCACGCCTCAGGGGGTTGAGCCATTGGGATGAAGGAAGAGATTGGGCTGGATTGGGGTTGGGGGCAGAAGGCCAGGCACAGTGAGGTGGCCAGGGGAGTCCAGAGCAGTAGAAGGGGACACTGTTGTGCAGGTTTAAGGGCAAGGCCCAGGTTATTAAGGAGGGGAGCAGGAAGTGGGGGACTCACAATGTTGGTCCCAAGTTCATCATCTGTGGTCTCCTCATGGTCATGATTCCGGCCTCGGCCCCGGGAGGACAGATCCTGCCCTTGTCCTGGGCCTCCTGGTGGATCTGACAGTGTCCTTAGCTGGGTCAGGTGCCGGGCCTGGGGAAGGGCAGGTATGAACAGGATTCCAATGAAGGTGCCCACCTCCCAGGGCCTTGGGAGGAGGGTGATTAGGGAGACAGGATGATGTGGGGTGGAGAGCATGCCCGAGCTAGGCCAGGTTGCAGAAGCCTTACCAGGCTCTTGTGGGAATGATAGAGCTCTTGCAGGATCTCATCCACTATGGAGTTGGTTAGGTAGGTGACGACTGAGAGCTTCACTTCGCTGTGGGCACAGGTGCGGCTGCTCAGAACAGTAGCACCTAAGCCCCCTACATGGCCCCTGAGCCACTCCCTCCCACAGAGCCTGAGAGAATGGCCAGCTGGCCTGGCCTGGATGCCCATGAAGAGCATGTAGCTGCGAAAGGAGGCAGCCTAGGCTCGAGACACTCTGTTCTCCATAAGCACACATCTAGTCCCACCCTGGAGCCCCCAGCCCAACTATGTGTGGGGACAGAGGAATTAGAGGAGAAGAAGGAACAAGGGGACCCTAGGTTAGGCCCCTGGAGCCCCAGTGGAACATGGCAAGGTCACTGGGGTGCTGAGTAACTAAATCCTGCTAGTTGCTACTGTGAGGGTAGAAAAGACCTCTCCTTGAGCCTGGCTGTTTCATGGGTATGTGTACTAGTTTTCCTTTGCTTTGGTGAGTGGTGGCACCCAGACCCAGAATGAAAGAACTCTAGGGGCAATGAAAACTGGGAGGAAGACAGAGCTTCCATGTACCTAACTCAGCGACCTTTCTTTGTCCATGCCTCTGAGGGAGCATTGTGTATTTCTCATTCCTGGTGTATGTGTGTGAGTGTGTGTGTGTACACCTGTGGGCACCACCTTGGCTCCTAAACCCCAGCTCAGCACTTAGTTTTCTAGGGCAAAGACCAGTCAGACCCTAAATAGCAAGGTTGCATTTGGTTAAAGATTGATCCTTGCAATGGAGATTGTACCATTCATTATTCATTGCTGATAACTCTCCAGTCCCAAGTCCCTAAGTGATCTGGGCCAAATCCAGCCCAGCTCCCAGCCCTGCCCTTTGCCTCTCACTCCAGCTTGTTCTGAATGTCCTGTCCTGCTTGCTCCAGCAGCGCCCCTCTGATGAAGTTCCGGGGTACAGTGACACGTTCTGCCACATTGCTCAGCATCTTGTTGTGCCCCTCTGCCACCCGCATGGCCACAGGGCATAACTCCTGTGTCAGGCTGACCATGGACTCCAGGATCACCTAGTATTGGGGAAAGGGAGGCCAGAGGCCCAAGGCAAGCAGGGTCAGGGCTGGCACCACAGGAGAAGTGACTTTCTCTATTCCAGCCCCTCATGCTAAGAGGGTCCCACCTACAGTCACAAAACCATTAGTGGCAGAGCCTTGGACACTCAGGCTTCCCCACTTTCTGGTCAGTGCTCCTTCCACCCTACCATATAGACAGGGGGAGTCAGTCCAAGGATCAAAACCCAGAGCGGGGCCGGGCACAGTGGCTCACGCCTGTAATCCCAGCACTTTGGGAGGCTGAGGTGGTGGATCACTTGAGGTCAGGAGTTCAAGACCAGTCTAACCAACATGATGAAACCCCATCTCTACTAAAAATACAATAACTAGCCAGGCACTGTGGCATGAGCCTGTAATCCCAGCTACTTGGGAGGCAAAGTCAGGAGAATCACTTGAACTTGGGAGGTAGAGGTTGCACTGAGCTGAGATCACTCCAGCCTGGGCGACAGAGTGAGACTGTCTCAAAAAAAAAAAAAAAAAAAAATATTCAAAGGGTGGCAGACAGAGTTCAGGGACAAAGCTAGCAGAAAAAAATCCCAAGCTCATATTGTAGCAATGCCTTGGCACAGTGGGACTGTGTGTGGTCTCGACTCTGTGCCTGTCCTCCTGGCCCTCCAGTAGTCTCCCCAGTTTGACTTCAGTTCTTGGCTTAGGACCTCAGTCAACACTGGGCTCCCACCATGGCTTCCTCCTTCCTCCAGTACTTGCCTGCAGTTCCTTGTCCACAGCTTTGGACACCTCACTTGCTACTGATTCCAGCCTCTGCCGCACAGGCCCGTCATTGGCCAGCACGTGGCCCAGCTCATAGAGGCTGGGAAACAGCTGGAGAAGGAAGGGGTTATGATTAGCAGGCCAGAACCAGGACTTGCTAGGTCTCTGGGGGGCCTATGCTAGGAAGGCAGATGCACAGGGCAGGGCTGGCATGGCTTAGCATGGTCAGCCTTCTTGGGTTCTCTAGACTGCGGGGGAAGGGTGGGCTTCGGAGGGCTCACCGCCCTGGAGTTCTTGGCATCCTTGATGAGGTCCCGAGCGTAGAGCAGCTCATCCTGCACGGGCTCCAGGGGACACAGCCTCAGGGCCCGAACCTCCTCCTGCACCCGTCCACACAGCCGCTGCAGCATCTGGAGCACAGTGGCAGGAGTGTCAAGGGGACCCCTGCTTCCACATCTTCACAGGTGGGACCCCTTAGGTGGTGCTACTGGTGCTGGCACCGACAGTGGTGGAGATGATGTCTCTGGCTGGCCTGGTCTCCCTTGCTATGGCCTTCTTGAATGCCCAGGTGAGCTCCTGGAGTCCTGTGCACTCCTGTGTTCGCCCACGTATGTTTGAAACATATGCAGGACATATCCTGCAGGTCCTTTCTTTATGCTTCCCCACATGCTCAGTCCAGTGATAAGGACCACCATGCAGTGCCTCTTCATGCTCCCCTACTCAGTTTTCTCTCACATCACACCTGTGCCCTGCATGCCCCAGGCGTGCCCCCTGTGTCCCAGAGGGAAACGTTTACTTGCTCGGCGCTGCTGGTCACCAGGCCCTGCTGCAGCCTGAAGGCCTGCTCCTGGGGGCATGTCTGGGAGTGGTTGTTCCTCACTAAGCACCATTGGATCTAGAGACGATGGGGGTGGTGGGTCAGGGCCTAGGGATGTGGGCTGCCCGCTGCCCCTTGCTGTCCCACCCTGCTTAGGACAGCACCCTGCACCTTCTGCCAGACGTCCTCGGTGCGCTCAGGGGCGCTGCGGTAGGCTTGGGAGATGTCACTCACGGGGAAGGACATGAAGCGCAACGTGTGGTTGCTGTGGGACACAGGGGCACAGCTGAGTGGGAACAGGTGGGGATGGGAGGCCCCTGCCTCCTCTGTTGGTAAGCCACCCTCCAGCCCCTTTGCTCATCACTTCTCTCTTTCATGGCCCTTCCTAAAATTTCTGTGCAAATAGGCCAAAGGGGCTGGGGTGGGGCAAGAGTTGTTCAGGCCTGATTCAGGCACAGGGAGGCTAGGGACTTGGATTAGGGCAGGACCATGGTCTACTCACCTCTCCAGGGCCCTTGCGATGTCCAGGAAGCCCAGGGCAGATGTATTGTTCCGATCCCATAGGATAGTTCTGGGGGCAGGGTAACCACCAGTTTGGCACCCCTCCCCGCCCCGGGTCCCTACTAGGGGCCAGGGACACAATCCTCTTGGTCAGAGATGGTTCTGGGGCTGGGGGTCTTCTGGAAGCTGTGATCCAGAGCATCAAGGCAAGCAGGGAGATTGTGTATGTATGGGGAGGGGCTGGGGCTCCAGGTCAGGGAGTCCAGGTGTGGGCCCCACCTGAGGGAGGAGTTTATCTGCAGGGCCTTAGACAGCATCTTGGCCCCGATGTCCTCCATGCCATTGCCGCTCAGATCCACCTTGGCTAGGCAGGTGTTGCTGCCCAGGGCATTGATGAGGATACTGGTGCGAAGCTTCAGCCGGGAGTCTGCCACCGACAGGGACTGCAGGGACTGTGTGGGCAAGGTGGGGTTGGGCCCAGTCCCAGAAGCCTCCTCCAACTGCAGGTCCCTCCCAGGCCCAGGCACTCACACAGTCCTCTTCCTGGATCAGCTGTACCAGCTTGTGGAGGATCTCCTCCAGGGTCCTGCAGGGAGGCGGGGCTCAGAGTAGGAGGGGAGGGGCTGGGGTCATGCTATTGGAGGAGAGAGGTGGCCAGAGGTAATGCGGTGAGCTAAGAGGATGGATGAATGATGGGACGAGGGTCTGTGGGCATGGAAAGGGGGCCTCACTTGGCCTTGACATTGAAGTTCTTGCCCAGAAACAGGTGCTTGAGGGACTTGTTCTTGCCAAGGGCGGGCACCAGTGTCAGGAGGTCCGAGTCAAACCCTGGTGAGCAAATGGGAGAGGCCTGGCCTCGAGGCCTGAGACTGACTGGTGTCCCTTCAGGGCTGCTTCTGCATGCCCCAGGCCCCTGTTCTCCTCTGGCCCCAGGGAAGGGAGGCACTGTTACTCACCATTGTCCGACAGATCCAGGCTGCCTACACAGGCGACAGCTCCCAGTTGCTCCTGCAAGGCTTGGGCTCCCGCTGAGCGGAGCTGCAGGGACAAGGTGAGGTGGTGAAGGCAGGGATTGGGGTGGGGGATATGGTACCTTTAATAATTAGAGATCAGAGTACTCACACCAGGACTCAAGGTCATGCCAGGATCTGGGTGTAAAATCAGGGAGGCTCTTTCCCTACACCAGATCCTTCCCTAGGGCTCACTTTCCTCCCTTTAGCCAGAAAGGCCGCTATTCCTGAGACAGCTTGCTCCTGCCCTCTGGTGGAAAAGTCTGGTATATCCCACCCCAAAACTTGAAGGACCGAGATACTAGAAACTGAAAATGAATGGCCTCTGGAAAACAGGGCCACACCTCAGACAGAGAGGAACGTGGTGGTGTGGCCAGGTCAGGGGGTTGCAGAGGGTCAGCACAGAGGCTAGATGGAGGCAGGGTTTGACTTAGGTCCAAGAAATGCACATGGGTGGCGGGCGGGCAGAGGTGCTGGGGACTGGGGGCTCACCTCACAGCTGCTGAGATCCAGGTGTAGGTCACCGAGGTGACTGTTGAGGGAGAGGCCCTGAAGCAGCGCCCTGTGGGGGAAGGTCAGCAGGCCCTCCTTTACCCCTCCCCGCTCCCCGTGGCTCCCTTGGATGCCCCCCCAACCCTGCACCCACCCGACCTGAGGGCCTCCAGGGGCAGCTTCGTGGCTGACAGGTTGACGTGGCTCAGTGTGTAGGCGCTGCTGAAGAACTGCTTGAAGGCCGGTGGGGCCTCTCGACTCTTCCTGTGGAGAGACCCCTGGGGTCAGCAAGGGAGGGGGTTGGCCATGGCTTGCCCTATCTTCCCTTCCCCCTCCTTCCCACCTGTGGGAGCAGCTGTTGCGAGCCAGGTTGAGGTAGGTGAGGTGGGAGCAGCAGCCATGGAGCAGGGCACCGAGAAGCTGTGGGGGAGACGTAGTGGGTCTCAGGGGAGCTGGAAGGGGTGGGGGAGCGGCAGGAAAGGACCCCTCCTCCCTCTCCATCGAAGTTCCTGGCTCTTCACTTTCTGGTTGGCCTGTGGGAGCTCCACTGTTGGTGCCCACTCAGATTCTTGAAGCCTCTGTTTTTTCCCCTGTGGAACGCGGGTCTACTCCCTGTCTGGCTTCCAGGGGTGTGGAGCTGCTCATAGGCAGTGGATGTATAAAGTCAGGGCCACCATTGACTCCTAAGATGGCTTGTTCAAGTTAGGAAAAGCATCCATTCCCCCGGGACACACTTCTGTGCCAGGGCACACAGCTGGGGAATGGAGCAACGGCTGGCATTTAGGCACAGCCAGCACAACCCTGTGACCTGGATAAAGTGCCACACTGTATGAACTACGGACATTGCTTTATACTTCAGCTGAACCTGAAGTCATCCAGACAGCTCTGCCCACCTGTGTACTCAGGGATGGGGGGTGAGACAGAGGCCCACCATGGTCTCCCCAAATCACCTTGGATGGGCTTCCCCCACCAACTCCTCACCAAGTCTATGGTGCAGTCAGTCCCTGACAGGTCCAGGTGCACCAGGACATTGGGTTGGGCCAGAAAACTGTAGAGGGCCTAGAGCAGGAAGGATAGAGGAGCTGCAGGGGAAGGGATGATAGAGTCTCGCCACCGCCGGGGACCCTAGGGCAAAAGGCCTCCCAGCTCCTGAAGCTTGAGCATGCTTTCTACAGGGGGCTGAGGCTGTTCCGAGGACTCACATTGGCCTCGTCCGTGGCGAGGAGCCCAGGGTTCTTGCTCAGGTCCAGGTATCGAAGGGAGCTGGCAAAGGCTGGGTTGGCCCCAAAGGTCTGGCCGAGTGCCTGGAGCCCTGAGCACAGCGGGCACTGGGCTGGGTTGGCCCCCAGCCCCACCTCTTCCCCTCAGTACATAACTCTTCCCCACTCCCCAAACGTGGCTCCTTTTCACTCCTCTGTCCCTGAGGTGGTGTGTGAGTGTGTGGGTATACCTCTGGAGCTCAATACCCCAGGCAGCACCGGGGTAGGATCAGAGGTCAGGGGTCCTGGTGCGAGTACCTCGAGGGGAAATGGCAGTCTTGGCCAGGCACAGTTTGGTTAGGCCAGTGGGGAAGCAGAGGAGCTGCTGGCTCAGACTGAGAAATCCTGGGGAGTGGAGAGAGAAACGGGCCCAGTGAGAGGCAGGGCCATGGGCGCAGGTGGCACAAAGTCAGGTTGGGGGCTCTAGTAGGGTACAGGCCTGGGGTCAGGGATGGAGGTGTCAGGGCGGGGGGCAGGGGGCTGGAGAGCCCCTGTTCAGACCTGGTTGGGCTCTGGGCTAGGACATGGGTCTGCATTGCGATGGGGACAGGATTCAGGGCTGGGGCTCACCCTTGTCCTCGATGGGGTTGTGGGACAGAGTGAGGGCATGCAGCACACAGCTCCCGTTCTCCCCAAACACCCCGGCCAGCTTCTGGACAAAGTCCCTTCAGGGAAGGGGAGGAAGGATTTGTCCTGAGCAGAGCCCCATGTCCCAGCCCTTGGGCTTCCCCTCCTCCTCTACCTGCCTGCCTGGCTGGGGCTGCAATGGTCAGAGGGCCCCACAACAGGGGAACAGCTCAGGGCCTGTCAGGGAGCTTGTCACCACTCCGGAGTACCTGGGGGCATTCCACACCTTAGGAAGTTGTGCTGAGACAAAGGTGAGCTTTGGGTCCTCAAGACTGGAGCAGCCCACCCTGCTTGGTAGTTAATGGAAAAAGAGGATGGGGCATGGAACATCCTGGGGAAAGGCCATGGAGCTGGGGGTCAGAGGCCTGGGTGTGAGTCCTAGCTTGGCCTCCGACTTGCTTTGTGCCCTCTTTTGGCCTTGGTCTCCTCTTCTGTAAAGAGAGGCACTGGATAAGATAGACCAGAGGCCTATATCATACTCTGAGGTTCTGGGGCCCTAAAACTATATCAAGGGTGCACTACTGCCCAAGGAGGAGGCTGGCCTCACGTCTTGAGCCCGGCGTTGTCCAGCACCAGCTCTTCAAGGCTCCCCGACTTGCTCAGGGTGTGTAGCACCTGTTCTAGCACTTCAGAGCCCTGAGAAATGAGGGGGTCTTGCGATCAGGGGCCAAAGGGGGCACTACTCCTCCCACCTCACCAGCCCCTCCTAGTTCCTACCAGCCGCAAGTCCTTGCAGTAGAGTTTGGTGAACCACTGGTTGTAGGCCAGGGCTGCCACCATTAGGGCCAAGTCTCTGTGGGGATATGGAAGGGGGCAGAAAAGTGGTGAACAGGTGGCTGGGTCAGAAAAGAAGAGACCAAGGATGGGGTGGTTGGGCTGGGGAAGACCTCGATAGGTAGATGGGGATGGGATGGAGTTAGGGAAATAGAGCTGGGGCTGTGGGACCAGAAAGGTGCTTCTGGGAAAGGCTGGGATTGGGCTGGAGCTAGGAATTTGAGGGTAGAGTCTCTGCCCCATCTGCTTACCGGCTCTCCAAGTGGCTGAAATCCAAAAGATTGAACTCCCGGTTATCTTCAGCATGGTAGATGGTGTCCACATCCTTGGAGAGGTGGAACTGGCTCACACCTGCTCCCCACTTCCTCCTTGGCCCCCTCCCTCCAGGTCCCACCTGTCCCCTACGGGGCCCCTGCCCAACATACCCATTGAACCTCCTCACGGCAGTGTAGCCCATTGTAGTCACACAGAGCAGCATAGGTCTCAGAGAAGCCACCTGTGGGACAGGAAATAGGCTGGCTCCATGAGGGTAAGGAGATGGGGAATAGGCTTGGGGTTCAAGAACAGTCAAGGTCACTTTATGTGCCAGTGCTCTTTGTTCTTGTTATGCCATGAACTTCCTGAGGTCTGGGAGCTATGGAGTCCTCAGGGTAGGCAAAGCCCCTCCCCGCCTGCCCAGGCAACACCCCATGCACAAAGCACTCCCCGCAAAATGGTTTAGGGCCTACTTTCCTCACATCTGCCCCTGCTCACCGCAGACACTGTGGGTGGTAGATGTTGAAGTCTCAGAGTTGGGGGATGTGTCTCGGGGCCCCTCTGGGGTGTCTGCATTTCCACGTCGGATCAAACACCTGGAAAAGAAACAAGTCATCCCAGAGAGGGCTGGAAAGAGGCTCTTAATTCTTCACACATTATAGCTCCTGCATCCCAGGAAAAAGCAGGAGTGGGGACATGAGAGCTCTCCTTCTCCTCGGCCCTGGTCCAGGGGAAGGAGGAAGGGAAGGAGGAGTCTCCCTCTCATCTAATCCCTTAAGAGATCCCTCATTTGCCACTCACCCAGGGCCAGGGCAGACCTTGGACAGGGCAGAGCTCACATGGCGCGTCACCTGGTCCACACTTTCAGCTGATGGCAGCCGCATGCTCACCATGCCACGCTCTGTCTCCACAAGTATCTGGGGGAGAGGAAGTTTCAGACTCTCAGACTCCCTCCTCTCTGCTCCCTCCTCCAGTTGGCCCAGTAATGGGGCCCAGAGCCCTGGTACTCACCTGGTTCTGACTGAGCGTGTTGAAGGCACGGATCTCCAGGACATTGAAGGAGCTCTCCACCTAGGAGGGATGGAGATGCTCAGCTCCTGGTAAGGGCCTGGGTTGCCAGGCTCGGGAGGTAGGGAGCATGCCAGGTGCTCTCCTGCTCCTCAGCCCAACTCACCTTGGCTGGGACTTTGAGGGGAAATAGGTGGAGGCGCCAGGAGGTCAGGGCCTGCAGAGAGGAAAAGAATATCAGCAGCTCATGGTGGCTGCTGGGCCCTGGTGCTTCTGCCCTCCATAAGCCCTTCATCTCTGCTCTTGGAGTACCCCCCCAACCTGATGCCCTGTCCTAGACTTCTTCTGGACATCAACCCAGTCCAGCCCTGCCTCCTCCCTCCAGGTTTCATCTCTTCAGTGACCACCCACTTCTGTCTCTTCTGCCCTACCAGCTCCTTGCCCTCTACTGGCCAGCTGCCCTCACCAGCCACCTCCTCACTCCCCACATGCCCAGTGCCCTCACCAGCACTCGGTCCTCAAACTTCTTGGGCTTTGTTTCCAACTTCACACGATGCTGTTGGAGCACAGCCCCTTGGCTCAGGCACCTCCGGATGCTGTCTGAGGGTGGGTGGGGGCCTGCTCAGAGCTTCCCCTTACCCTGGCCACCCCCACTTCCCAGGGCTCTCCAGATAGAGGCAGAGTCAGGGTCAAACGGGAAGAGAGAGAAACAGAGAGACAGAGAAAGGAGGACAGGTACAGAGGCCTTTCCTTCTTGGGTGACTTTTCATACTCTCTCTTTTTCGACTTTTCTCTTCCTATCAGAGAGGGAGTAGGGTGTGGAGAAAACCCCAGCTCCTGATGTCCCTGAGTCAGGGGACAGTTGCTGACTGTCTGTGGGAGGGTGTGTCTTACACTTCTGAGAGTGTGAAGAATTTTTCCAACCCATGCACTACAACAGCCATTGACACATACACAGTGAGTCAGTGTGTGGGGGTGTGGGGTGTCCCTTTGACTATATTCTAGGTGGTCTGGGTGTGAATGTCTGTCTTTACTATGGGTGTGCATGCCTCCTGGAGATGTCAGGGAGCCTGAGTGTAGCATTGGTGGGGACAGGTAAGTGTGAATGAGTATGCTGTGGAAGGGGCACAGAGCCAGACACTTCCTCTGTGTGCGTGTTGGGCAGGGAGAGGAATTAATGTTTAAATGAGCCCCATACCCATCTGCTGGCCGAGCCACCCGGATATAGTGTGTGTGTGTGAGTGTGTGTGTGTATGTGTGCACACATGTGCTGGGGTGCCATCTCTGTGAAGGTGTGTTTACACACATCTCATGATTGTGCTGTGTGTGTGTGCAGGTGTGGGAGATCACCACAGTGCAGCATGCCTCTGAGCATCCATGAGCATCCGGAGCTCTGCGTGGGCTAGCCTGTGTTCCTGTCTCTGGGGGTCAGAGACAATGCTGGGCAATGCTGGGTGGTTCTGAGAGCCATGCAAACGGGGGAGGCCTTGAGGTGTGGGTGGTGGGTACCGAGAAGGGGGTAGACTGGGACAGGTGCTGTGGGAGGCTAGCCGCAGAGACTCTCCTGCTCCTGGTTTTAGCTCCGATCCAGGGCCTCTTCCCTGACCCCCTTCTTTGCCCCACAGGCCTGGGCGCTGCCCAGAGCCTAAGGGGTCCTTCAGGGCCAGTTCCGGGGCGGGGCCAGGAGGAGGAGGGTGTTAAGCCACGCAGTGGTCAGGACCAGGGGCAGCTCCCATCGCCGGGCGGGGCGGGCCTGGCCCCGCCCGGCGGGGGAAGCCAGGAGTCTCTAGAGGGGAGACTGGACGCTTCACCGAGGGTGGGTCAGGAACGCCAACAGTCAGCCCCAGGGAGCGCCAGGGAACTGCACCTGTCACTGAAGGGCGGGACGGGTGGCTACGGGACAGGAAGGTCCTGATCGGGTGAGGCAAGGCGGGTAGTGGAGGATACTCCGGGGACAGCGATGCCCAGACTGGAATTCAGGGGCTGCCTTGGAGCCGGGGTGCAGGGGGTAGGGTGGGTGGGTGGGGGGTGAGGCACCAGGCTGGGGTGCACCGCGGGGAGGAACGCGCTGGATCTGGGATGCTCCCGGACGGAGCGTCCCAGAGACCGAGGCAGCCTCGTACCTTGCAACTCGCGGGTGAGCTCCACGCTGCCCTTGGCCATGGCGGCCGCTGCTGCTGAGGCTGCTGCAGAGGAGCCGCCGCCGCCGCCGCCGCGGGGGAGCCGCGGCACATGCTAGACCCGGCTTCGGCAGGGCCCGGGAGCTGAGCGCTGCAGCAGCGGCGGAGCCCGCTCCAGTCAGGGGCGGCTGCGTGAGCGCTCCTCCCCCCGCCTCGGAGCGCTGGCTCCCCCGCCCCGCCCGGAGAGCTACCGGACTGAGCATGCGCACCGCGCTGCCAAGCCGCGTGAGGCGCCGCGCGCGCTCGCGCCGACCCCTCACACCCGCTCCAGCGTGAGAGGCCCGGTGCGCGTCGCCCGGTGTCCCGGCCTTTGGGGCGGGGGACAGCGTCCCCGCTTTCCGTCTACTCAATCTTCGGGCCCCGTGGGCAGAACCCATTTCTTTTGTTTGTGGGCCTAGATACCTTGCAGGGCCTTTCCCTGTTCCCCACCAGCTCAGGACCCGTCCAGCTTGTCCTTGCTGACTCGGGAGGGAACTTGAGAGCTAGGGCCATGCGGGGAAAGGACCTGGCCAGATCTGGGAGGTGTTAGAGCGTTCATCCTTCCCCCCACCCTCACCCGGCTTGGCCTGCCTCGCGGATCCCCGTGACGTCCTGGGAGTTCCCGTGCCACCTTCCTTCCAGCTGGCAGCTCTGAAGACACCTCCACTCCTCAATATCACGCTCAGGTCCTGGAGCCAGGGAGGAGGGCTAGCAGATCCAGAGAGCCAGCCTGGCCAGACTTCTGCTCTCTGCTCAGCTAAGCACCCCACACTGAGAAATGAGCACGTCAATTCAAACCAGTGTAATCATCTGCATTTTATTTGAACCTCATTTGCAAGTTGTTAATTTCTAACTCTGCTCCTTCCACTCTAGGTTTCCTCTCTGGCATCTCCCCTCAAATTCCCCAGTGGCCCGGGCAAAAAATAGCTGTTGGTCTTTGCCAAGGTAGACTCAGCCTTCTCAGCAGGCCTGTCCTGTGTTCTCAGGGGAGACCTTTACCCAAGGCCATAGCAACAGCAGGAATCCCGAGTAAGATGCCACCTTGATGGCAGGGAAGGCTGGATCTTGTCACAGGCAGAACTGATTTTGTGAGGTGAACAGTAAGGTGGGCAGAGGTGGGAAAGGCCAGTGATGAATGCAGGAACAGCACCAGAAGGGCTGTCTCCGGGTCCTCAGAGGCGGGACGGGGTTCCTCCACCCACCACCACTGTCTCCCCAGTGATGTAGCTGGCATCTTCAGAGCATAGGAAAGACACGATGCCTGCACACTCCTCTGGCTCACCCATCCTGGGGAATATGGGAAACAAGGAAGGGAGTAAAAATCAAACAGTTCTGGCCCCCTCACCTGGCCCATGGGGAATGAAATTTGCTTAATCAAGAATTATTAGATGACTTTTCAGGATCATTATACAAGCTTTCTGTTTATCAAATAGGGTTACCACAAGGATATGCTGTTATAATTTAGTATAAGCATACTGTAGTCTGTAAAACCCATCATTACTCATAATATTCAAATACTATAGAAACACATTGCTTTTTTTAGAGAGCTTAGGACACCAAAATCCAAAGTTATATAGATAAAATGGTGAGCAATTATTTCATACTTCAAAAAAATTGTTTCACATGTGCACACCCCAAAGTATTAGGGAGTCTGTGTGACAGTAAATGGTGTGTTTAAAATGATTCCATTTGTGCAGGCTCAACTTCAGACAACTTTTTTGGGAATCTATACTTGTTCCTTAAAGTCAGGTTCATTTGGTGAGAATATGCCAATTTTAATTTTATCAGTGACTGCATAGTTAGGGGACACTTTAATCTGCCTGCCATAGAATGCTCTAGAGGTGGGCAGAGTGAGTAATTCAAACCTAGAAGGGCTGAATTAGTGGTTCTCCACTCTAGCTGTATCTTGCAGTCATTTGAGAGGCTTAAACTAAAAAAGGAAAAAGAAAAGACAAAAACAAAAGCCCAGATGGTGAAGTCCTACCTTGGGCCAATTAAGAATCCCTGGGAGTGGGTGAGTTTAAATCTGCAGTTTTAAAAGCTCCCCAGGTGATTCTAATGTGCATCCCGGATTGAGCTACATGGGCTTGATACAGGAGATCTAGGATGACAATCCCCTAACTTATTAATGAGTTATGAACTAGGCCTGCAGCTCATGTATCGGAATGGCTTTGGGAAGATTTGGGATATCTGGACCAGTACAGAGTTAGACATTGCTGGCATTTGTCCTTGAGGTACAAGATGGAGAAACTAGATAGTGCCCAGAAGCCAGAAGGTAGAGAGAGGCAAGCAGCTTAGAGGAAAGGGAGCCTGACCAAGGTGCTTGAACGGTTCACCCAGTTCATCGGGGAGGAGAGTAATTCCTTCGGCAAGGGAGTTTGGGGCTTAGTGAAACTTTTCATTCCTTTCATTTGGTTTGTAGATCATCAACCTGAGTTTTGTAAACATGTCTCATTATTCAAGGGAACTAAAAATGCATGGTTTTGGTTTTGGTCCCTGGTCTCCATGGATGCCCAGAGGTGGAGTCAATCCCCAAGGTGGAGAGAGGACTCAGGGCTTCTCCCAGAGCTCTGCACTGCTGAAACCCCAATGTCTCTGTGTTTACCTTTTGAAAGGGAAGCTGGCTTCTTGCTTAGGCCACTGCAGTGACAGTGTTTATGAATTTGTGGTCTGTGAGGCAGAGGAGAGCATGTCTGTGTTATGTGTGGGACTGAGACAGCAGGCTATGGGCTGCTAGGGACCAGAACTTTCCATCTTCACGCCTCTTGGGGCCTTTGCCCCCATGACAGTCTTACCTTCTTATCTTCAGGGTTTTTTTTGTCATTTCCTCTTGTTCCTCATCTCTCCAGAGCTGCAGGAAGAAGGGAAATCTCTTTTATGTTCAAGAAGAGGAAAGTGAGGAACGGAAAGCGAAGAAACTGCCTGTTCTCATAGCAACTGAGAGGAAAGATCGAGAGAGAGACTTCCCTCCTTCACTTCCTATTTTTTTCTAGCTCCCAGCTCTCCCCACTGCCCTCATCTGTTTCATTTGTTTCAGGTTCTTGTGATGCATTTTGCTGCGTCTCTCCAATTCTCATCCACTTAAGGAGAGAGGAAACAATGTGAGCAGAGTCTGAATATCTCAGTCTCCATTCTACTCCTCAAGAAAGGTGTGGTAGGAGTTTGGCTTGGATAGGGCAGCTGGTATAGAAAGGGAATATGGAAAAGCCTCAGGAAGGAGAATGGAGTGGTTGAGAGCTTAGGACTCAGGAACTGGGCTTCTCTGTCCAAGAGGATGGATGCCGTTCAAGAGTTCCAGTGGGCTGCAGAGCTCCACTTCCTCACCATCTTGCTGAAGCTAGTCCTGATAAGTCCAGGTGCTAGGCAGTTCACCCGAATGTTCTTTGGGGCCAGCTCTATGGCCAGGCACTTGGTGAGGCCCAGTAAGGCTGTTTTACTGACGCAGTAAGAGCCAAGGCCCTGGAGAAGGAAGAGAATGGATTAGGTTCATAGTTTCCAGGTCATTCTTGGTTCTAATGATCAGACATAAAGGGCAGTGTTCAGCAGGAATCTCCTGTAAGGAAGGGGCACAGTTAGGAAACTGTCTTGTGGCTAAACCTCCCCTAGGTTGGGGTTTGTGGAGGCAAGACAACTATTTGGTGGGCAGGGACTTGGTGGTGTGATTCTAAAAGGGGACACAAACTTCTCTGGGTAACAAGAGGGGTGGAAAGATGTGGAGTTTAGGATGGCACGTAAGGGGCAGACAAAAGGATTCTTACAGAAGATGGTTGGAAGGCTGCTATGGTGGACGTGATCACCACTGAGCCGCCTCTGGAAAAAGAAGAGAGCTGACCCTCTTCCCAGTGTAGACCACTGCCCTCAGCCCGTAAGGGTTCCCGTCTCACCCAGGCTCTCTCTCACTCTCTGTACCCTCGTTTCTCCATTTCTGGCACCACTGCATTTGTCATCATGGCTGTGGCCTTCACATTAATGTTCAGAACCTGAAGCCAAGAGAAGAAAAGGAAACAGTGTGAATGAAGAGCATTAGAGGAGGCATGGCAATGAGGAGTTAGAGTGGGTTCCTAGGATGTTTGTCAGAGATGACAAAGATCTCAGAATGATACACCTGCATCTTACACATGAAGACACTGAGGTTCAGGGAGAAGTCGCTTTCACCAGCTGCTCAGCTAGATAATGATACATTAGGTTCAGGTGAGAAAAAAACGGAGCCTGGTTCCTCTTGTTTCCTAACCAGCCAAGTATGATTTGGCCCAGAATGGGCCTAAATCCTCAGGGCTCCTTTGAATTTCAGCTGTGTTTTCTGTGTTTCTTCAAAGTAGATAGAGCCTGGAATTGTCATCCTCCTGGACCTGCCCTAGAGTGGGCCATGCTTCTCAGGAAAAATGTGGCCTGACCTTGGATACCTGGGGTTGTTGTAGCACTACTCTGTCTTCTGATCGTAGGGAGTGAGATGCTCTTGCTCCTCTAGGGTGGACTGTCTGGCTTAGACGTGATCAGAAAGTAGGATCATGAGGAGGCACCTTCTAGGGAAGCCGGGGGACAGGCTATAGTCAGAATCCCCACATCATAATCTAAAACAAATGTATGACCCCTGTTTACATTGTTCTACACAACTGCTTATATTAAAATATTTCAATCTTTCAGAAAAATTGGAAATAGAAATACAACATAATCTTTACTTAGATTCACCAGTTGTTCACATTTTGTCCCATTTGTCCTCTCTATAGCTCTGTTCTGTTTTTTAAATGAACCATTAAAACTCAGTTGCAACTTTTCTGAAAGATTTTATGTAATAAAATGAAAAATTACTAAGAACAAAAATAAAAAAAGAAAATAAATTAAAAAAAGAAACTCAGGGCTGGGCATAGTGGTTGATACTTGTAATCCCATCACTTTGGGAGGCAGAGGTGGATGGATCACTTTGAGGTCAGGCGTTTGAGAACAGCCTGGGCAACATGGTGAAACCTTGTCTCTACTAAAAATACAAAAATTAGCAGGGCATGGTGGCATGTGCCTGTAGTCCCAGCTACTCAGGAAAATGAGACAGAATAGCTTGAACCCAGGAGGTGGAGATTGCAGTGAGCCAAGATTGCACCACTGCTCTCCAGCCTGGGCAATAGAGGAGAGTCCATCTCAAAAAAAAAAGTAAATAAATAAAATAAATAAACTCAGTTGCAGATATTACAATGCTCTCTCCCTAAATACTTAGCATACATTTCCAAAGAGTAAGGATGCTCTTTTACACAACCATAATCCATTATCACACACCCAAGAAGTTTGACACTGATGATGATTTTATCTAATATATTGGCCCCAATTGTCTCTCAAATATGTGTGTGTGTGTTTTAAAGTCCAGAGTTCCATCAAGGATCAGCCATTGTATTTGGATTTGATGTACTGTGGTATTTTTAAAAATATATAAACTAAAAGAAAAGTTGCCGGGTGCGGTGGCTCAAGCCTGTAATCCCAGCACTTTGGGAGGCCGAGGTGGGTGGATCACAAGGTCAAGAGATCGAGACCATCCTGGTCAACATGGTGAAACCCCGTCTCTACTAAAAATACAAAAAAATTAGCTGGGCATGGTGGCACGTGCCTGTAATCCCAGCTACTCAGGAGGCTGAGGCAGGAGAATTGCCTGAACCCAGGAGGCGGAGGTTACGGTGAGCCGAGATTGCGCCATTGCACTCCAGCCTGGGAAACAATAGCGAAACTCCGTCTCAAAAAAAAAAAAAAAAAAAAAAAAAAAAAGAAAAGTTACAGGCACACATCATTTTATTATGCTTTGCAGATATTGTGTTTTTTACAAATTGAAGGTTCATGGCAACCCTGCGTTAATTGCAGCCATTTTCCCAACAGCATGTGCTCACTTTGTCTCTGGGTCATATTTTGGTAATTCTTGTAATATTTCAGACTTTTTCATTATTATTATATCTGTTACGGTGATGTGTGATCTTTCACGGTTTAATTGTAATTATTTGGGGGTACCATAAAACACACCCATAAAATAAGGTGAACTTAATCAATGAATGTATGTGTTCTGACTGCTCCGCCCTTCTCCCATCTCTCTCCTTCTCTGTGGGCCTCCATATTACCTGAGACACATTGATATTGAAATTGGAGCAATTAATAACCCCTACAATGGCCTCTAAGTGTTCAAGTGAAAGGAAGAGTCACACATCTTTCACCTTAATTCAAAAGCTAGAAATAATTAAGCTTAATGAGGAAGGCGTGTTGAAAGCAGAGGCAGGCTGAAAGCTAGGCCTTGTGCACCAGTTAGCCAAGTTGTGAATGCAAAGGAAAAATTCTTGAAGGAAATTAAAAGTGCCACTTCTGTGAACACATAAATAACAAGAAAGCAAAACAGCTTTATTGTTGATATGAAGAAAGTTCTAGAGTTCTGGATAGAAGATCAAACTAGCCACAACATTCCCTTAAGCCAAAGCCTAATTAGAAAAAGGCCCTAACTTTTTTTTTTTTTTGAGGCGGGGTTTCGCTCTTGTTACCCAGGCTGGAGTGCAATGGCGCGATCTCGGCTCACCGCAACCTCCGCCTCCTGGGTTCAGGCAATTCTCCTGCCTCAGCCTCCTGAGCAGCCGGGATTACAGGCACGCACCACCATGCCCAGCTCATTTTTTGTATTTTTAGTAGAGATGGGGTTTCACCATGCTGACCAGGATGGTCTCGATCTCTCGACCTCGTGATCCACCCACCTCGGCCTCCCAAAGTGCTGGGATTACAGGCTTGAGCCACCGCGCCCGGCAACGGCCCTAACTTTTTAATTATATGAAGGCTTAGGGAGGTGAGGAAGCTGCAGAAGAAAAGTTGAAAGCTAGCAGAGGTTGGTTCATGAGGTTTAAGAAAAGAAGCCATTTCTACAACATAAAAGTGCAAGATGAAGCAGCAAGTACTGACGTAGAAACTACAGCAAGTTATGCAGAAGATCTAGCTAAGATCATTGATGAAGGTGGCTACACCAAACAACAGACTTTCAATGTAGATGAAACAACCTTCTAGTGGAAGAAGATGCCATGTAGGGCTTTCATAGCTAGAGAGAAGTCAATGCCTGGCTTCAAAACTTCAAAGGACAGGCTTATTCTCTTGTTAGGGGCTAATGCAGCCAGTGACTTTAAGATGAAGCCAATGCTCATTTACCATTCTGAAAATTCTAGGGCTCTTAAGAATTATGCTAAATCTACTCTGTCTGTGCTCTATAAATGGAACAACAAAGCCTGAATAACAGTACATCTGTTTATAGCATGGTTTACTGAATATCTTAAGCTCACCGTTGATAGCTACTGCTCAGAAAAAAGATTCCTTTCAAAATATTACTTCTCATTGACAATGCACCTGGTCACTCAAAAGCTCTGATGGAGATGTACAAGGAGATTAATGTTGTCTTCATGCCTGCTAACACAACATCCATTCTGCAGCCCATGGATCGGGGGTAATTCTGGTTTGCAAACAAGTCTTATTATTTAAGAAATATATTTTGTAAGGCTACAGCTGCCATAGATAGTGATTCCTCTGATGGAGCTGGGCAAAGTCAACTGAAAACCTTCTGAAAAGGATTAACCATTCTAGATGCCACTAAGAATATTTGTGGGCTGGGCACGGTGGCTCACGCCTGTAATCCCAGCACTTTGGGAGGCCAAGGCAGGCAGATCATGAGGTCAGGAGCTCAATACCAGCCTGACCAACATGGTGAAACCTGGTCTCTACTAAAAATACAAAAATTTGCTGGGTGTGAAGGCATATGTCTATAATCCCAGCTACTTATGAGGCTGAGGCAGGAGAATCACCCGGAAGGTGGAGGTTGCAGTGAGCTGAGATTGCACCACTGCACTCCAGCCTGGGTGACAGAGTGAGACTCCATCTAAGAAAAAGAAAAAAAAAAAAAGAATATTTGTGATTCATAGGAGGAGGACAAAATATCTACATTAACAGGAGTCTGGAATAAGTTGATTGCAACCCTCATGGATGACTTGGAGGGGTTCAAGACCTCATCAGAGGAAGGAACTCCAGATGTGGTGGAAATAGCAAGAGAACTAGAGTGGAGCCTGAAGATGTGACTGAATTGCTGCAATCTCATGATAAAATGTAAACAGCTGAGGAGTTGCTTCTTATGGATAAACAAAGAAAGTGGTTTCTTGGCATGGAATCCATTTCTGATGAAGATGCTATGAACATTGTTGAAATTACAACATGAGATTTAGAATATTACATAAACTTAGTTGATTAAGCAGTGGCAGAGTTTGATAGGATTGACTCCAGTTTTGAAGGAGGTTCTACTGTGGGTAAATGTTATCAAACAGCATCACATGCTACAGAGAAATCTTTTGTGAAAGGAAGAGTCAATTGATGTGGCAAACTTCACTGCCATCTTATTTAAAGAAATTGCCACAGCCATCCCAGCCTTCAGCAACACCACCCTAAGTCAGCCGCAATCAATACAGAGGCAAGCTGATTTGCCTCCACCAGCAAAAAGAATATAATTTCTAAGGGCTCAAATGATTGTTAGTATTTTTTAGCAATAAAGTCTTTTTTTTTTTTTTTTTTTTGAGACGGAGTTTCGGTCTTGTTACCCAGGCTGGAGTGCAATGGCGCAATCTCGGCTCACCGCAACCTCCGCCTCCTGGGTTCAGGCAATTCTCCTGTCTCAGTCTCCTGAGTAGCTGGGATTACAGGCACGCGCCACCATGCCCAGCTAATTTTTTTGTATTTTTAGTAGAGACGGGGTTTCACCATGTTGACCAGGATGGTCTCGATCTCTTGACCTCGTGAGCCACCCGCCTCAGCCTCCCAAAGTGCTGGGATTACAGGCTTGAGCCACCGCGCCTGGCCCCAATAAAGTCTTTTAAAATTAAGACATGAATATCTATTTTAAGACATAATAATGCTATTGCTCATTTAATAGACTACATTAGATGACCATTTTAGTGTAAACATAACTTTTATATGCACTGGGAAACCAAAAAATTAATGTGGCTCATTTTATTACAATATTCACTTTATTGTGTGGTGGCCTGGAACCAAACCCACAATATCTCCAAGGTGTGCCTGTACTTAGTTTAAAACTGACTTTCATATGGTCTCTATTCAGACTGTTCATGAAAGATATTCCTTTGTTTTAAAGACTATCAGAATCTGGCTGGGTATGGTGGCTCATGCCTGTAATCCCAACACTTTGGGATGCTGAAGTGGGTGGATTGGCCAGGAATTTGAGACCAGCCTGGGCTACATAGTGAAACCCTGTCTCTACCAAAAGAAACAAAAAATTAGCCGGGCATGATGGCACATGCCTAAAGTACCTGGTACTTGGGAGGCTGAGGCACAGGAATTGCTTGAACCTGGGAGGCTGAGCTTGCAGTGAGCTGAGATCGCACCACTGCATTTTAGCCTGGGTAATACAACAAGGGAGGAAAAAAAAAAAGGAAGAAGGAAAAAGACTATCAGAATCAGGAACTAGCTCACTGAAGAACATTTTGGCATTCTGGTCTTTATGTGTATGAAACACTGGTAAATAAATCATAGTATTTTCACATGCTGAATCTTCAGTGTTGGGAAACTCTTGATGACATCTGATGTAGTTGGTATGTTTGTCCTCTCTAAATCTCATGTTGAAATGTGATCACCAATGTTCTGGGGCCCAATATGAGGTGTTTTGGCCACAGGGGTGGATCCCTTAGAAATGGCTTGGTGCCCTCCCCGTGGCAATGAGTGAGTTCTCACTCTATTAGTTCATGCAAGAGCTAGTTGTTTAAAAGAGCCTAGTATCTCACTCTTGCTTCCTCTCTTGCCATGTGACATGCCTGTTCCCTTTTGCCTTCTGCCATGATTGTAAGCTTCCTGAGGCCTCATCAGAAGCAGATACTGACACCATGCTTCTTGTACAATCTGCAGAACCGTGAGCCGAAACAAAGCTCTTTTCTTTATAAATTGCCCAGCTCAGGTATTCCTTTATAGCAATGCAAAACAGACTAATACAACATCAGAGTAAAAAGCAAAACCATGAGAGATCATAAAAAATTAGCACTTCCAAATCATGTGGGAATGTTAACCTTAGTAAACAAAGACAAATATTTTAATTAAAGCTTTGTAATTAAAGAATGTGTGTGAAACCTATTACAAATATAATGTAATTATACACTTTCACATAAAACCCAATATTCTACCACTTGAATTTAGACATCTGGATCTCAGATTTTCTTGACACTGCAGTTAAGAAGAAAATAATATAGGTTTTTATTTTTATTTTTTAAAAGATTGTATGTTATAAAGTGGCAACTGGTCATTTCACCGGAATTAGTATTTTACTTAACTAGTAGCTTTTAATGTTTCCCAACTACTGAAAAATGATTCCTTTTTGGTGGCTGGGTGGGCGTGTAAGTTTAAGTGTCGTAGTTGTTGGCATATAAGCTGCCACGTCTCTGTTGGAAATCAACCAGGCAGAAGAGCATGCCGGGGAAGAAGGCTGGGGAGGGGAGCAGACGGCGGCTAGCAAAGAGCAGATGGAAGCAGACAGAACCAGGAGCAGCAGAAATGAATGAGAAGAGCAGAGACAGAGGAAGCCACCCCCACCCGCCCTTTACCAGGTGCACGACAGGTATGTGGCATGTGGCAAAGAGTCCTCACATTGACATTGCACTTGACAAATGCATTCTAAAAGCAGATGAAGTTTGTGTTGAATGTGTTCTGAGGCCCGCCCTCTGCTGCTTTAATCCCCTTACCTTGTCCCACTCTTCCTCGGTGTTATCTATTAGTTTTTTAAAGGAAGGGCTGACAGCAGCATTGGAGAACAGGATATCGATGCCTCCATGAAGCTTCACAGCCTAGAGAGAGGGGTAAGGTTAGGACCAGGGCTGCAGTAAGTAAAGGAGGTGCATTTATCTATGTTGATAAAAACTTCCTTCTAGGCTAGGCGAGGTGGCTCATGCCTGTAATCATAGCACTTTGGGAGGCCAAGGTGGGAGGCTCACTTGAGTTCAGGAGTTTGAGAGAAGCCTGGGCAACATAGCAAGACCTTATCTCTATATTAAAAACAACAACAACAACAAAACCTTCCTTCTTAGGAACTATCATCAAAATAACTTCTCTTTCGGTTTCACAAGATGGCGGCGCGCTGGGAGCGTAACTTCTGCATTTCTAGGAGCTTCGCGCTGCGGCTGGTTTAAGATTCTAGGGTTGTACAGGCCCACGCCAGATACGTCTGGCAAGAACCTTGGCCTCAGAGATGGCTCTGAGCAAATCAATGCATGCAAGAAATAGATACAAGGACAAACCTCCTGACTTTGCATATCTGGCATCCAAATATCCAGATTTTAAGCAGCATGTTCAGATAAATCTGAATGGAAGAGTGAGGTGCAAGTGGTTCACGCCTGTAATCTCAACACTTAGGCCGAGGCAGGACGATTACATGAGGCCAGGAGTTCAAGACCAGCCGAGGCAACGTAATGAGCCTTAATTTTAAAGACCCTGAAGCAGTCCGAGCTCTGACTTGTACTCTCCTAAGGGAAGATTTTGGACTTTCTATTGATATTCCATTGGAGAGACTAATTCCCACAGTTCCCTTGAGACTCAACTATATTCACTGGGTAGAAGATCTGATTGGTCACCAGGACTCTGACACAAGTTCTCTCCGAAGAGGAATTGACATAGGTACAGGGGCCTCCTGCATCTACCCGTTACTTGGAGCAACCTTGAATGGCTGGTATTTCCTTGCAACAGAAGTGGATGATATGTGTTTCAACTATGCAAAGAAAAATGTGGAACAGAATAACTTATCTGATCTCATAAAAGGTTAGCGCCACAGAATGAATACCTCCAAACTTTGTATTTTCTTTCACCTGCCTTTTTAATTTAACATATTTCATTACATTTTTCTTTAATATGCAGACTTTGGTAATTTTTTAAAATCTAGTACTTTGTCATTGGGTTTACTGTTTTGATGTGAGAATTAACTCAGAAAGAAAGTAGTAACTACAGTTGATTCTTATTATTTGTGGATTCTATATTTGTGAATTTGCCTACTTGCCGAAATTTATTTAGTTATGCATTCATTTATTTTAGTAGATTTTCTTGAATAAATGTTGCTTTATTTGCCTTAGGAAAAAAAAAATAACTTCTCTTTCTTAAAACATCTTTTCTTCAAAACCATCCTAAGATCTACTGCTAACCATTTAAGGTTGATTTCTTTCTTTCTTTTTTTAGACAGAGTCTTGCTCTGTCAGCCAGGCTGGACTGCAATGGCATGATCTCAGCTCACTGCAGCCATGACATGCTGGGTTCAAGCCAACCTCCTGCTTCAGCCATCCAAGTAGCTGGGACTAGAGGTGTGTAGAGACAGGGTCTTGCCATGTTGCCCAGGCTGGTCTTGAACTCCTGAGCTTAAGCCATCTGCCTGCCTTGGCTTCCCAAAGTGTTACAGGCGTGAGCCACCAGGAAGTTGGCCTTACTTCTTCTGCCGTCCTTTCTTCCAACCTCCCATTTTTCTAAGGCTGCCTCTGACCCTTTGCTCTTTTCTTTACACTTTCCCTTTGGGGAGCTCTTTCATTCTCATGATTTCAAGTCTCACCTCAAAATCTATTTCCAGACCCCTCCTTCCTTTCACACTGAGTTCTACCCCCATTTCTCCAAGTGCTTACTGTCTAGTTCTCCTTGAATAAGTTACCATTAACTCAAAGTCAATCTGTTCACACTTACCCGAATGGAAAAACGGGCTTAAATAGAGGTGTAGAAAGTTACCACTGGAAGGGACTTTGAGATAATCAATTCCAGTGACCTCAAGGTAGAGGTGGTAAAACAGGTTCAGGGAATTTTCTCAAGATCATATAGTTCAGTAATGACACACTGGGGCTAGCTAAGAACAGGAGGCCTGCTTATTCTGTGTTTGGGAGAGGTGAAGTGATTTGCTCAGGGTACAAAGCTAGTTAGTGGTGGAAGAACTGAGGTCAGTCTTCCACTTTGTAGCACAGAGCTAATTTGTAAGAACCCTCTGAAAGTGAGTTGGGGTCATTACAAAACTGGCTGTCCAGTAGAACCATGATGGGAGAAGATACCAGCCTGAATTTAAAGCAATTCCATATTTGGTTATGATGTCATTTTCTGTCTCTCTCTCTCTTTTGACCTGGAGGCATGAAAGATTCAAGGCAGAAACTGAGATTTAAACTGAGAAAGCCAAGAAAGGCAACATCTCACCTCTTTAATAAGTTATAAGTAGGTATGAGGTGTGTGCTAGAGTGGCCAAGCAGAATCTGCCAACAAAGGTTTTCAGTAAAAAGCCACCCTGAAACCAGGCTTTGCATTTGCCCAGAGCTGGCAATTTTGATGCCTTGGGCAAGTAGCACTAAATGGGCCCTCGATCAACTTTGTGCCTCAGATTTGGCACACAGAGGGGTGTTATTAACAATGTACACCATCTGCTAGCTTCCCATTTTAATTAATTATTCTTGTTAACTAGGTGCTAAGCTCAGTTGTTTCTACACGGTTGAAGGAATGAATGCCTAGGCTGTCAACATGTAAATCTAACAAGATTTAAAGTCACATAATCTTTTAAAACCATTATTAATACTTTCTTGCACCCTTCAAATTTTGGTATTCTGGCACAAAGGACAGTCACCTGCCTTGGCTCTGTATAAATCTCACCAATGGACTTGTCACTAGGGAGGTGCAGAATAAGTTGGAAAATGATGTGCGCTGTGCTCAGTGCATGCGTATTTGGGATGGGAGAAGATAGTGTGGATGGCTCCAGAATCACCTGGAGACAGTTCTACTTTGCTATATACCCCATGCCCCTCTCCTTCCAGGTCTGTCAGCACAGAGATGGGAGGAGACCGGTTTGATTGAACAGACAGCAAAACATAAAAGATAAATTAGGCTGGCTGTGGTGGCTCACACCTACAATCCTAGCAGTTTGGTAGGTCCAGTGGGGAGGATTGCTTGAGGCCAGGAGTTCAAAACAAGCCCAGACAATGTAGCCCCAGCTCTACAAAAAGTTTAAAAGATGAACTGGCATGGTGGTGCATGCCTATAGTCTTAGCCACTTGGGAAGCTGAGGTGGGGGGATTGCTTGAGTTCAGGAGTTCGAGGTTACAGTGAGCTGTGATCATGCTACTGCACTCCAGCCCGGGCAACAGAGGAGTCTTCTAAGTCTTGTTCTCACTTGTGTGATCACTATACTAAAGCGGTTAGGAGGTGTTTGCTCTGTGTTCTGATAGTTATACATTTTAAAGAAAAAATATAATCAAGCAGCTAAGCAGCTAATTTGGTTTCTTCTTACCACACCACTGAGAAGTTTCGTGGTGCAGATTAGGAGGCCACTGGGTAGTAACTGTCCTCAGGACAATGTTTTTTCTCAAGGCAGAGTAACATGTGGCAATTGGCAGAACAAATTTCTTTTTTGTTTTTATTTCTGTTATTTTTTTGAGACAGAGGTTTGCTCTTGTTGCCCAGGCTAGAGTGCAATGGTGCCATCTCAGCTCACTGCAACCTCTGCCTCCCTGGTTCAAGCAGTTCTCCTGCCTCAGCATCCCAAGTAGCTGGGATTATAGGCATGTGCCACCATGCCAGGCTGATTTTGTATTTTTAGTAGAGATGGGGTTTCTCCATGTTGGTCAGGCTGGTCTCGAACTCCCAACCTCAGGTGATCCACTCGCCTCAGCCTCTCAAAGTGCTGGGATTACAGGCAGGAACCACCGTGCCTGGCCTGGCAGAACACATTTCAAACTGCTGACAAATATTCTATCATTCTCCTCTCTGACAATGGTCATACAAACTACCTGAGAGTCGGTTTTGACTCCTCTCCTATTTCCCATTTTTTGACTTGGGGTTGGAAAATCTTAGTTGGTTCCCACTAAATGTCTCTTGGGCACATCTGTTCCAGACCCACCACCACTGCTCTAAACCTGGATGACAGCAACAGCTTCCTCCTCGATGCCCTGGATTCAGTGTCTTCTCTGTATATCCTTCCTACAAGAGCCAGATTACCTTTCTTAGTAACCATCTTTCTCTTGCTCAAAACCCCACAAGGCTTCTTATTTCCTACAAGAATGTCTAAACATATCCTTTTAAGAGGCCATATCCTTTTAAGATCCTTAACATACCCTTTTAAGAGGCTATGGCCCGGCATGGTGGCTCACGCCTATAATCCTAGAACTTTGGGAGGCTGAGGTGGGTGGATCCCCTGAGGTCAGGAGTTTGAGACCAGCCTGGCTACTTTTTAGTAGAAGCCCCATCTCTACTAAAAATACAAAAATTAGCTGGGCATGGTGGCACATGCCTGTAATCCCAGCTACTCAGAAGGCTGAGGTACGAGAATTGCTTGAACCTGGGAGGCAGAGGTTGCAGCGAGCCAGGACAGTGCCACTGCACTCCAGCCTGGGTGGGTGGGGGGAAACTCCATCTCTGGGGGTGGGGAGTGGGAAGAGGATATGGAGGCTCATGGCCTCTATCTTTCCAATGCAGCCCCTTTTCTACCAGTACTCCTAAGCCTGTGCTCCACTGTGGACTGACAGTGCTCCTCTCTTTCCTTCAGTTCCTCTTTTGGCTGTCTGCTGGTATTGCAGAGTTATCTGGAACCTCACTGCTATTCCATCTGTTCATTCTCATCCGTTCCTCAAGGTTTAGCTCAAGCACCACTTCTGGGCCAGGCCTGCAGGACCTGTTAAGTGAAGCTGATGGGGCCACAGGATGTTTTTCCAGCAGGATTTTGACATTAAATTGCTACTTACATGTCATATGGTTAGTCACTAATTGACCCAGACTCCCAAATGGCTCCTTCCACCATCAGGATCAAGGCCCCAATCTTGGGCTCTGTCCAGCAGTCTAGGCCAGGCAAGGTGACTTTCTTGTACTCACATTTGGCTCTTCCCAATGCACATTTGAACATTTGCTAGAATTATCTTATACTGTCTACCCTACCACTGTCTACTATTGCTTAAGATCCTCCTCTTCTAAGAAGATTTCCAAATTATTTCTGCCAACCTTCTGATTTGTTAGCACACCCTATACTTTCCATTTTTGGGTAGATTCTCCCTTCCACTCTTAGGAATAAAATGTGTGCCCTTATCTTCAAGGGAAGAGGAGCTTCCTTTGCCAGATTGTTCATATTTTTTTGTGCAGTTGGAAGGCTGGTGTCCACTACTAACTGTGACACTGACTTACATACTTTCTTTGAGACTAAAATCCAGTACCTAGTAGTCCATAGGCAGCCAAAAATGGAAGGGAGCTTGGGAGGAATGGGTTGAATTACAGCTCTTTCCTTACTGGCTATGGGATCTTGGGAAGTTGCTCCAGCTATCTGAGCCAGTCTCTGCAGACTGAGAGAATAGTCTTTGCCTTGCTTGGGTTGTTGTCAGGTCTAGAAATAACCTGAGTAAGACTTTGAACACAGGAAATGGCACATAGTAGGTAGTTGAAACATGGTGGGCTGCTTCCTGAGGTTCCCAGGGACTTGACTCTAAAAGCTGAATAATAGCGAATTATTTATTAGCTCCTATGGGTGGGAACATCTATTTCGTGATTGTATTTACCCTTCTCATCTGTCCAATTAGATTGGAAATTACTAGAGAACCAGTACCAGCTATTTCTCTGGGGTATGTAAGGGATGATGCAGGGCTGAAGCAGTAGAATGTTTTAAAATTCTCTGACTGGTATGGGATGATTCTCAGACATTAGTAATAGACATAATAGAAAGGCACACAATAAAAATGTGCTGGTGGGCTGGTGTGAGTATGCAGAACTCACTATGTTTTAGTTAACAGCACTGCATTGGATCTCATCAATGCTGTCCAGGAAAGCAGGGAAGGAGGCTCAGGCTGGCCCCCTTTTCCACCTCCTGGCTCTATACCCATTTCTTTGCAGCTTACCGTGGCCACCAGCCGCTCCCGGTCCTCGGCCTTTCCCACGTGGCACACGGTGCCTGTCACGCTCAACCCCTCCCCCTGCAGCTTGGCCACCGCCTGATCCACGCTCTGCTGCTTCCGGCTGCTGATGATCACGTGGGCCCCATCCTGGGCCAGACGCCGGGCTACGGCGAAGCCGATCCTGCGAGCAGAAAGAGACAAAGACTGCCAAGGCCTGAAGAGGTTGATAGCGTGGGCTGTGAAGTTAGACTGGCCAGGTTTGAATTCTGGCTCTTTCTCTATATGACCTCCATGTGTCTCTACTCTGTGTAAAACAGGCTTAATGGTATGGCCATTTTTGGCATTCATTTACTTATTTTTCATATGATCTTGGACTGCAGCTTCAGTTCCCAAGAACTGACATCACTTCCTACAGTTCCCACCATGGGTGACAGGCTTCATCCTCTGTTGGGACTGAGAGGTGAGAAATGAGCTAGGTGTGCAGCAGCAGCCACTTCCATGATTTAAGGGTCTCACTCAGAACAGCCCTGCCTCCAGGTTTCTCCCTTACTAGTCTACATCATTCTTAAAATTCTATCCTTTTTTTTTTTTTGAGATAGAGTTTAGCTCTTGTTGCCCAGGCTGGAGTGCAATGGTGCAATGTTGGCTCACTGCAACTTCTGTCTCCCGGGATCAAACGATTCTCCTGCCTCAGCCTCCTGAATAGCTGGGATTACGGGCAAGTGCCACCACACCCAGCTAATTTTGTGTTTTTAGTAGACGCAGGATTTCTCCATGTTGGTCAGGCTGGTCTTGTTCCTGACCTCAGGTGATCCACCTGCCTTGGTCTCCCAAAGTGCTGGGATTACAGGCGTGAGCCACCATACCCAGCCAATTCTATCCTGAGTTATTTTTTTGGGTGCATATGAAAGGATGGTCTCTGGTCAAAAATGTAAATATTCCTTTGGGAGGAAGAGTTACACATTTTGCAATTGTCAGCCATTAGCATTTTACCTACATTTGTATTTTAGTTTTGTGAAGAGCTGGCATCTAGCAAAGTCCTGTAGAAATGAAAAATAGGACAGACAAGAGTGGTGGGTGAGAAATAGGCTGGGCAAGCTAGGCCCAGACGTACTGACCTAAACAAAAATCTTGACAAATGGCTCTTGAGTCCCATCTAAGTAAGGGGGGGGCGGGTTCCGGGAGACTTTCCGGTGCCCAAATAGAGTGTCTGGAACATTTTCACTGTGCTGGAGGCCGTGGGATAGGATTTTGAAATCCGGATTCCCTTGGATTTCTGGTTTCTGGTCTTCCCGGACGCTAGGTGGGGCTGGTTGACTGGGGCAGCCCAGAGCACTGGGGTGGGGTGGGGGTGGGGGCGCTGGATCGACGGGGCTGCACAGAGGTGGCACAGTTGTGCCAGAGGCAGCCGGGACATGAGGGCTGGCAAGGGAGGGCCCAGGGCCAGGGGATTCGAAGGAGCTTCAGGTGGACCACGTGGCTCCTTTTTTCCAGGGCCAGACTTTGGCGGCGTGTGAGGTCTGAGGACAGGGACACCAGAGGCAAAGGACGAAAGGCCACTGCCTGTTTCCAGGCATCTAGCGCCTCAGAAACTCCCGCCCGAGCACTCACCCGTGGGTGGAAGCCGTTAGGACGGCCACCTTATTCGCGAGCGGGTCCCGGCGGGTCATCCCTGAGCTGGCCATCCGCACCGACTTCCAAGCCCGGCCCCAGGGGCCTAACAGCCCCACCCTGTGCATGACTCAGACGGGCAAGTCTGGCTTCCACCCCTCCCAGGGCAGGTGAGTGATAATAGGGCGAGGGACAGGACGAAGGGCGGCCCGACCCCCCGGCCCGCCCCCCGGCCCACCCCTCGGCCCACAGAGGTGAGTGATAATAGGGCGAGGGACAGGACGAAGGGCGGCCCGAACCCCCGGCCCGCCTCCCGGCCCGCCCCCCCGGCCCGCCCCCCGGCCCACCCCTCGGCCCTCGGCTGTGGCGGTGGGCGCCCCTCGCCGGCCGCCGCGCCCCGCAGCCGACTGTCTTCCGCCGGACTTTGGCTTGGCCTCCCAGGCAGGCGGGTGATCAAAGCGCTCTCTGTCCAAGTTTCCTGTAGGGCTCGCCCCTCCCCTGGCCCCGACAGGAACCCGGACTTTGTCTGCTGCCCTTCTGCATCTACTTGCCCACGTTTTCTTCTGGAGGAAGTGGGGGTTTTGAGTTGGTTGCTTTTGCTTCTTCAAAGCTAGAGATGGAATTCTTTCTCCAAGAAAGTCAGGGTCTATGTATGTGACATCCCACAGGAGGGCAAATGTTTTGAGAATGCCCATGGAGGTGAGGCCTGTGGTCCTTCTTGTGTCCACCAGGTGAAGCTGGAGGAGCCTGGGAGAGAGATGCGATAAGGGAGCGGCTGCACCAGGCCTGGCACTGCTCTTCAGTCTGCTCAAGGTCTCCTCCATCTTCACGGGCCCTGGAGGGTAGACTACGGTCATTTACCAAACATAATCTGTTATATCCCTTGCCAAAAGGACTTCCTCCTTTACAGGAGCTAAGTGCTAGGGGGGAGGCTAGAGAGTCCCTCAAGCAGTGGTGGAAATGCAAAAAACTTGGAGCACTCATGTTCTCCCTAACCACTCTGTCCCTGGGTCTTAGCCTCCATCCTAGTTCAGTAAATATTTGTTGATTGCAAATCGCTTTATGAACTGTAAACTACTGAGCACATAGTAGTTACTGCCACCATGTAGTGATTATTATTGGTGTCCCGGGCCAGACTCTTCATTTGTAAATTACTTGAGGGTATGGAACGGATGATGAAAAAAGTCCTTGCCAGCTATAAATTCTGTGTCCAAGACTTCAGCCTCCACTTCTGCCAAGTGGGCTGAAATGATCTCCCTCTGGGTTTCTGGCAGAATGAATAAATCTGGATGGCTTATGGTACACTGCAGAATGGCCCCAACAGACCCAAATGCAAGCATCTGAACTGGCTTAACCCACTGGCCTCCAAATGTCAGACTGAGAAGCAGTGCTGGTCCATGGCAATGTTTTCACTAGTTCAAGGCAAAATGAGAAAAGTAAAGACATTACAGTGAGTTTCGTAAAGCTAAGCGTATTTAATAGCCCTTTATTGTGGAGTATATGTTTGCTTCCTTTTCCTTTTTTTTTTTTTGTGTTAGTCTTTTCTTTCAGAAAAGATGATGAAATCAGATGGGTAGGTTTAGAAACGTGTTGGTGAAATCACCAGTTTGGCAGCCTTATGCCAGTCCCTACAATTAGAGGGGAAATAATCCTGGTTTGTGAAATTCAGTTCAGGGGCCACTTTTTAATAGAATTCATGCTCATTCAAGATTCATTTAGTATATGAGTAGGTCAGCTGAGCAGTTGAAAAAGGATTTCAGCAATCAAAAGTAGGTGAATGGCTAGCAAGTAATAGAACAGGCCTGCACTGGATTTATAGTATCTTCCTCAGCCAAGAAGTTACAGCTGCAGTACTCAGCTTTGGTACTCAGCACAACTCGATGAGATAAGGGAGTTTAAGTATTATTTTCCCCATGTCCAGGGAAAACTGACTCTGACTGGTGCCCCTCAGTCTGAGCCTCATGAATTATTGACAGAGGCTAGAGAGTACTACATTCCCTGTCCTCTTGCACTGTTTAGAGCTAATGCACTGTGGGAACCCTTCCCAGGGCTCTCCATCTGTGTGGGGGCCTGTGGGAGGGTACACAGAAGGACTGCTGCAGAGTTTCTTAGGGCTTGGTTCAAAGGGACAGGGCTACAGGGCACGTTTGACTCTCCACCTTCTTTTAGAGGTAGATAGCCAGACAGCCAAAGGATTCTGGGAAAAGAGAATTCTGGCTTGGGAGCTTGGTGAACATCACATGGCTCTTTCTTGCATGGGCAGTGTTGCTATTTGGCCTCCAGCACTATTTCTTTTGTAGAGAGCACAGGGGAGCTTAGGGAGGGGGCCTGTGAGTAGAAACGGATAGAAAGCAGTTAAGAAGTATGGGAATCTCTAGCACTACTCCTCATCAAGCTGGCTTACTGGAGATAAGAACAGGAAAGCGTGGGCCAGGCGCAGTGGCTCATGCCTGTAATCCCAGCACTTTAGGAGGCTGAGGTGGGCGGATCACTTGAGGTCAGGAGTTTGAGACCAGCCTGGCCAACATGGTGAAACCCTGTCTCTACTAAAAATACAAAAATTAGCTGGACCTGGTGGTGCATTCCTGCAATTCCAGCTACTCAGGAGGCTGAGGCAGCAGAATTGCTTGAATCCAGAAGGCGGAGGTTGTAGTGAGCCAAGATTGCACCACTGCACTCCAGCCTGGGCAATGGAACCAGAGACTCCATCTCAAAAAAACAAAAAAACAAAAAACAAAACAAACCAGGAAATCTTTTGGTGAAATACATACATATGTGGGAGCATCTCTTTGAAATGGGAACTGTAATAGGCAATGGGATTGTTCTTCTATGGAGGTGGTAACATCTGCCTATCTTGAGGAAAAAAATGCTTCCATGATTGAGGGCTCTACTCCCATCCTTTTCAAGGGCTGGCTGCCTGTGGTCCAGAAGAGAATTCACCTGGGGTGGAATTTAAGTCTTGCATTTTGCATTAGCTTTCTTAGTTTGACTGTTGAGTCATGCATCACTGACACGATTCAGGATTAGGGAATGTGGGAGGGTTGGAGTGGGGTTAGGACAACTGCCAGGCAGAGAAAGTAATAGTAAAAGTGTTAACAGTAACTACTTATTGAGCACTTACTTACTAAGTGCTGGCAAGTGTTAAGTGCTTTTTGTAAATCTTATTGAATATTTTTAATCTGGTGAAATGGATGTTTTAAATTCCATATGTGCAATCAGAGTAAGTGATGACAACCTCACCCACTGTCTGTGTTGTACAGCTACACTTCATTTTTCTGGCATTGCTGGCAGATTGATAGTTTTCATAGAAATCAATTTTCTCTGAATTGGAATTTTAACTTTCAGGATCAGTGTGTTTTTCAAATCAACACATATATTCATTGAATTATAAAAATAACACCCGCTCATGATTTTAAAAAGGACAGAAAGTTATGTGAAAAGTGGAAAGTAACTCTTCCCTATGCTGCTTTTACCTTCTTCCCATACAGCTCTTGGCTTTGTGTATTCTTCGAGAAGTGTCCTATAATTTACATGCATTGTTCTTTTAAAAACTGTTCCCACAAATGAGATGACACTATACATTCTGTCCTTCAAATTGCCTTTCTTTTCTTTATTCCTTGCCCCAACCCCCCTTTTATTTCTTTTTAAAATATTTTAAAATTATTATACTTTAAGTTCTGAGATAATGTGTACAGAACATGCAAGTTTGTTACATAGGTATACACATGCCATGGTGGTTTGCTGCACCCATCAACCCATCATCTACATTAAGTATTTCTCCGAATGCTATCCCTCCCCTAGCTCCCGACCCTTGAACAGGCCCCAGTGTGTGATATTCCCCTCCCTGTGTCCACGTGTTCTCATTGTTCAACTCCCACTTATGAGTGAGAACATGTAGTGTTTGGTTTTCTGTTCTTGTGTCAGTTTGCTAAGAGTGATGGTTTCCAGCTTCATCCATGTCCTTGCAAAGGACATTAACTCATCCTTTCTTATGCCTGCATAGTATTCCATGGTGTATATGTGCCACAATTTCCTTATTCAGTCTATCATTGATGGGAATTTGGGTTGGTTCCAAGTTTTTGCTATTGCAAACAGTGCTGCAATAAACACATGTGTGCATGTGTCTTTATAGTACAGCGATTTATAACCCTTTGGGTATATACCCATATACATGGGTTTATGCAATAAATATATGTGTGCATTTGTCTTTATAGTTGAATGATTTATAATCCTTTGGGTATATACTCAGTAATGGGATTGCTGGGTCAAATGGTATTTCTTGTTCTAGATCCTTGAGGAATTGCTACACTGTCTCCCACAATGGTTGACCTAATTTACACTGCCACTAACAGTGTAAAAGTCTTCCTATTGCTACACATTCTCTCCAGCATCTGTTGTTTCGTAACTTTTTAATGATTGCCATGCTAACTGGCATGAGATAGTATCTCATTGTGGTTTTGATTTGTATTTCTCTCACGACCTGTGAGGATGAGCTTTTTTTCATGTGTTTGTTGGTCACATAAATTGTCTTCTTTTGAAAAGTGTCTGTTCATATCCTTTGTCCACTTTTTGATGGTTTTTTTTTTTTTTTTCTCTTAAATTTGTTTAAGTTCTTTGTAGATTCTGGATATTAGCCCTTTGTTAGATGGGTAGATTGCAAACATTTTCTCCCTTTCTGTAGGTTGCCTGTTCACTCTGATGATGGTTTCTTTTGCTGTGCAGAAGCTCTTTAGTTTAATTAGGTCCCATTTGTCAATTGTGGCTTTTGTTGCCATTGCTTTTGGTGTCTTAGTCATAAAGACTTTGCCCATGCTGTGTCCTGAATGATATTGCCTAGGTTTTCTTCTAGGGTTTTTATGGTTTTAGGTCTTACGTTTAAGTCTTTAATTCATCCCGAGTTAATTTCTGTATAAGGTGTAGGGAAGGGGTTCAGTTTTAGTTTTCTGCATATGGCTAGCCAGTTTTCCCAACACCATTTATTAAATCAGGACTCCTTTCCTCATTGCTTATTTTTGTCAGGTTTGTCAAAGACATCAGATGGTTGCAGATGTGTGGTGTTATTTCTGAGGCCTCTGTTCTGTTCCATTGGTCTATATATCTGTTTTGATATCAGTACCATGCTGTTTTGGTTACTGTGACCTTGTAGCATAGTTTGAAGTCAGGTAGCATGATGCCTCCAGCTTCGCTCTTTTTGCTTAGGATTGTTAGGCTATACAGGATGTTTTTTGGTTCCACATGAAATTTAAAGTAGTTTTTTCTAATTCTGTGAAGAAAGTCAATGGAAGTTTGATGGGGATAGCATTAAATCTCTAAATTACTTTGGGCAGTATGGCCATTTTGACGATATTTGTTCTTTTTATCCATGAGCATGGAATGTTTTTCCATTTTTTTGTGTTCTCTTTTATTTCCTTGAGCAGTGGTTTGTAGTTCTCCTTGAAGCAGTCCTTTACATCCCTTGGAAGTTGTATTCCTAGGTATTTTATTCTCTTTGTAGCAATTGTGAATGGGAGTTCACTCATGATTTGGCTCTCTATTTGCCTATTATTGGTGTATAAGAATGCTTGTGATTTTTGCACATTGATTTTGTATCCTGAGACTTTATTGAAGTTGCTTATCAGCTTAAGGAGATGTTGAGCTGAGACAACAGAGTTTTCTAAATATACTATAATGTCACCTGCAAACAGGGACAATTTAACTTTCTCTCTTCCTATTTGAATACCCATTATTTCTTTCTCTTGCCTGATTACCTTGGCCAGAACTTCCAATACTATGTGAAAGAGGGCATCCTTGTCTTGTGTCAGTTTTCAAAGGGAATGCTTCCAGCTTTTGCCCATTCATGATATTGGCTGTGGATTTGTCATAGAGAGCTCTTTTTATTTTGAGATACGTTCCATTGATACCTAGTTTATTGAGAGTTTTTAGCATAAAGGGGTGTTGAGTGTTATCAAAGGCCTTTTCTGCATCTATTGAGATAATCATGTGGTTTTTGTCATTGGTTCTGTTTATGTGATGGATTACATTTATTGATTTGCATATGTTGAACAAGATTTCAGGGATGAAGCTGACTTGATTGTGGTGGATAAGCTTTTTGATGTGCTGCTGGATTTGGTTTGCTAGTATTTTATTGAAGATTTCTGCTTCGATGTTCATCAGGAATATGGGCCTGAAATTTTCTTTTTTTGTTGTGTCTCTGCCAGGTTTTAGTATCAGGATGATACTGGCCTCATAAAATGAGTTAGGGAGGAATCCCTCTTTTTTTTTTTTTTTTTTGTATTGTTTGAAATAGTTTCAGAAGGAATGGTACCAGCTCCTCTTTGTACCTCTGGTAGAATTTGGCTGTGAATCTGTCTGGCCCTGGGCTTTTTTTGGTTGGTAGGCTGTTAATTATTGCCTGAATTTCAGACCTTGTTATTGGTTTATTCAGGGATTTGACTTCTTCCTGATTTAATCTTGGGAAGGTAAATGTGTCTAGGAATTTATCAATTTTTTTTCCAGGTTTTCTAGTTTATTTGTGTATGTGTTTACAGCATTCTCTGATGATAGTTTGTATTTCTGTGGGATCAGTGGTGATTTCCCCTTTATCATTTTTTATTATGTCTACTTGATTCTTCTCTCTTTTCTTCATTAGTTTGGCTAGCAGTCTATCTATTTTGTTGATCTTTTCCAAAAAACAACTCCTAGATTCATTGATTTTTTGAACAGTCTTTCATGTCTCTATCTCCTTCAGTTCTGCTCTGATTTTAGTTATTTCTTGTCTTCTGCTAGCTTTTGAATTTGTGTGTTCTTGCTTCTCTAGTTCTTTTAATTCCGATGTTAGAATGTCAATTTTAGATCTTTCGTTCTTTCTCTGTGGGCATTTAGTGCTATACATTTCCCTGTAAACACTGCTTTGGCTGTGTCCCAGAGATTCTGGTATGTTGTGTGTTTGTTCTCATTGATTTCAAAGAGCTTATTTATTTCTGCCTTAATTTTGTAATTTACCCAGTAGTCATTCAGGAGCAGGTTTTCAGTTTCTGTGTGGTTGTGTGGTTTTGAGTTTCTTAATCCTGAGTTCTAATTTGATTGCACTGTGGTCTGAGAGATTGTTTGTTATGATTTCTGTTCTTTTGCATTTGCTGAGGAGTGTTTTACTTCCAATTATGTGGTCAATTTTAGAATAAGTGAGATGTGGTGCTAAGAAAAATGTATATTCTGTCAATTTGGGGTGGATTAGGTTTGCTTAGGTTTGATTGGGTTTAGGTTTGCTTGGTTCAGAGCTGAGTTCAAGTCCTGAATATCCTTGTTAATTTTCTGTTTCATTGATCTGTCTAATATTGACAGTGGGGTGTTAAAGTCTCTCACTAATATTGTGTGGGAGTATAAGTCTATTTGTAGGTCTCTAAGAACTTGCTTTATGAATCTGGGTGCTTCTATATTGGGTGCATATATATTTAGGAAATTAGCTCTTTTTGTTGCATTGATCCCTTTTCCATTATGTAATTACCTTCTTTGTCTTTTTGATCTTTGTTGGTTTAAAGTCTGTTCTGTCAGACTAGAATGGCAACACTTGCCTTTTTCTGCTTTCCATTTGCTTGGTAAATATTCCTTCACCCTTTATTTTCAGGCTATCTGTGTCTTTATCCTTCACCCTTTATTTTCAGGCTATCTGTGTCTTTGCACATGAGATGGGTCTCCTGAATACAGCACACCAATGAGTCTTGACTGTATCCAATTTGCCAGTCTATGTCTTTTAATTGGGGCATTTAGCCCATTTACATTTAAGGTTAATATTGTTATGTGTGAATTTGATCCTGTCATTATGCTGCTAGCTGGTTATTTTGCCTGTTAGTTGATGTAATTTCTTCACAGTGTTGATGGCCTTTACAATTTAGTGTTTTTGCAGTGTCTGGTACCAGTTTTTCCTTTCCATGTTTAGTGTTTCCTTCAGGAGTTCTTGTAAGGCAGGCCTGGTGGTGGCAAAACCTCTCAGCATTTGCTTGTCTGTAAAAGATTTTTATTTCTCCTTCACTTATGAAGCTTAGTTTGGCTGGATATGAAATTCTGGGTTGAAGCCGGGCACGGTGGCTCAAGCCTGTAATCCCAGCACTTTGGGAGGCCAAGGCGGGTGGATCACGAGGTCAAGAGATCGAGACCATCCTGGTCAACATGGTGAAACCCCGTCTCTACTAAAAATACAAAAAAATTAGCTGGGCATGGTGGTGTGTGCCTGTAATCCCAGCTACTCAGGAGGCTGAGGCAGGAGAATTGCCTGAACCCAGGAGGCGGAGGTTGCAGTGAGCCGAGATCGTGCCATTGCACTCCAGCCTGGGTAACAAGAGCGAAACTCCATCTCAAAAAAAAAAAAAAAAAAAAGAAATTCTCGGTTGAACATTCTTTAAGAATCTTGAACATTGGCCCCACTTTCTTCTGGCTTGCAGAGTTTCTGCAGAGAAATCTGCTATTAATCTGATGGGCTACCCTTTGTGGGTAACTCGAAGGTTTACCTATTAGGTCACCTATTAGGCCAGCCTTTCTCTCTGGCTGCCCTTAAGTTTTTCCTTCATTTCAGCCTTGGTGAATCTGATGATTATGTATCTTGTGGTTGCTCTTCTCGAGGAGTATCTTTCTAGTGTTCTCTGTATTTTCTGAATTTCAATGTTGGCCTGTCTTGCTAGATTGAGGAAGTTCTTCTGGGTAATAACCTGAAATGTGTTTTTCAACTTGGTTCCATTCTCCCCATCACTTTTGGTTACACCAGTCAAACAGGTTTGGTCTTTCCACATAGTTGCATATTTCATAATTTGCTTGTTTATTTTCATTCAGATCTGCTGCTCTCTTCAGAGTTAGCAGGCAGGAATGTTTAAATCTGCTAAAGCTGTGTCCACAGCTGCCCTTTCCCCCAGGTGCTTTGTCTCAGGGAAATGGGAGTTTGATCTATAAGCACCTGACTGGGGCTGCTGCCTATCTTTTAGAGATGCCCTGCCCAGAGGGGAGGAATCTAGAGAGGCAATCTGGCTACAGAGGCTTTGCTGAGTTGTGGTGGGCTCTGCCCAGTTTCAACTTCCCAGCAGCTTTGTTTACACTGTGAGAGGTAAACTACCTACTCAAGCTTCGGTAATGTGAACTCCCACCCCCGCACCAAGCTCGAGCGTCCCAGGTGTTCAGACTGCTGTGCTGGCAGTGAGAATTGCAAGCCAGTGGGTCTTAGCTTACTCGGCTCCATGGAAGGCAGATTTAGTGTGTGTGGGGGGTCAGTTTTATCCACAGTTTCTGGCTTGCCTGCTGTTCTTGAAGAGTTAGATGAGAAAGAGATGTTTGGGCTGTTTCCAGGAGGAGCTCTAATAAATTCCAGCAGTGAGGAGGCCCCCTCCCCACTCAGGATTCTGTTTCTGTCCAACTTTCGAGGTGGGTGGTTCCCAGGAAGCATAGCAGGGCAGGATGTCAGGGAGAGCCTTGGCTCATAGTTCACAAGTATTAAATACTTTAAGCTACATGATATTCATACAGTACTTCCACATAAACCTTAACTGTAATTGTTGCAAGGATACACCATTTTCCCCCAAAGCAGATTCTAATTAATCAACAATGTGCTGATTAAGCATCTGCAGGAGAAGCACTGTGCTAAACACTGTAGAAAATTAAAGATTTAGAGCATAAACTTCATCTTTACACTCAAGGAATTTACAAGCTAGCTGAGGAAATAGGACACATCAATGAAAAACCTAGAAAACAACTGCCAAAAAAAAGTGCTAAACTAAGTGAGATTCATTGGCACCACTTTTCCACCCTTCGCTGTGTCTCCCCTGCAGAGTGGCTCAACCTTGCCCCCAGTTGGCAGAACTTTGGGGACAGGAGGCAGATCACATGAATCTTCCCTCCAGTCCCTTACTCAGTCTTTATCCCATGGAACTTTAGTCACTGTTGGTAGTTTTTCTGCACCCCTTCACTCCCTTCCCACAGGGCTTGGTGGACTGGGGTGGGGAGAGTTTGAGGGTGATGAGGGGAGGAGGTGGTTTCGTGCGGATATATCCAGAAAATGAATCCTGCAAAGGCGATTACACTAGATAAAAATACATTTAATTTCTTTAGTTGACTTCTGTTAAAATGGAATGGGTCTGGTTAGTTGGAGGGGTCAGATATCTCTTGTTAAATTGATAAGCAGCTGCTGAATCTCATTCATATAGAAGGAAGATAAAAGGCCATCAGGAGACCTGGGTGTGGCCTTGCTGGGGCTCTTCTGGTTGCCTAGTAGTTTTTCCATGTTCTCTCGTTATGTCTTTATATTAGTGTCCCTTCGATATACATTTCCCCCTAGTTGTGCTGATGCTTGTGTGACTGTCATCATTTGGGTACAATCCTCTGAATTAGACAGTTCAAGAGAGTGACAAAAGTGTTACTGGAACCAACTTTTTCTATTAGGCCAGCCTTTCTCAATGGGGTTTCCAGGAAAGAATTAAGGTCTACAGAATATTATTTGAGTGACTGTCTTCTCAATCTCCCTAGGATGTGACATGACTAGTTCCATTCTAGAAGCAGGAGAGATATAAGTTAATTCATTACATAAAATAAGCTTTAGAGCTGAGTTTTCTCATGAAGCCCAGATTGAGAAGGGCTGCTCTGGGCCCTCGTCCAAGGGTCTCAAGCAACATCAGAGCTCCCTCCTTTTTTTGGCCTGTCTCAGTTGCTACAACTGACCCATAATGACTTACTGGGTCATGAGTTTGACAGTGTACACTAAATGTAATTGGAGTTCAAAGGAGAGACCAAGGCCCTTTGGGGGAATAACTTAACATACTATGTTAAGTTATAATGCTTTAGGCATTCTAAGGTCATCTAATATTAACTTAGACTAGGCAGTGAACTTGGAGAGAGAAGACTCTGAAACTTTGCTCTCTCCCGCATTCCCTATCAGGGACTCTGTAAGGCAGGGTGGCGAGTAATGGCTTCCCTCTATGGTATGGGAGTGGAAGTTCTCTGTTTAAAAAACTTTAGATCTTGTGAACAGTGATCTAAACAGCAGTCTCGGATCTTTTGGCACCAGGGACTGGTTTCATAGAAGACAATTTTTCCATGGACTGTGGGATTTGGGGGTGGATGGTTTGGGGATGATTCAAGCTCATTACATTTATTGTGTACTTTACAGATATTATTACATTGTAATATATAATGAAATAATTATACAACTCACCATGATGTGTCAGCTTATCAGTGGGAGCCCTGAGCTCTTTTCCTGCCACTAGATGGCTCCTTCTGGGGGTGATGGGAGACAGTGACAGATCATCAGGCATTGGATTCTCATAAGGAGAATACAACCTAGATCCTCTAGAACCTTTGCATACGCAGTTCACAATAGGGTTCATGCTCCTATGAGAATTGAATGCTTCTGTTGATCTGACAGGAGGTGGAACTCACCAGGTAATATGAGTGATGGGGAGTGGCTGTAAATACAGATGAAGCTTCCCTCGCCCACCCACCACTCCCCTGTGCAGCCTGGTTCCTAATAGGCCATGGACTGGTCTGGTCTGTAGCCCAGGGATTGGGACCCGCCCCCCACCGCATCTAAATAGCAAAGCTGAAGCAAGTATACCTACCCCATCTGATATAAATTTAGAATTGTTGGGATTTGGCATGGCGAGTCAAAGTGTTGAGTAACCTGACGTTCATCAGTATGGTCAGGTGGAGAAGATGAGGGCGTTTTGAGCTCACGAAGACAGGAGCAGACGCCCGCTGGGACGAGGGCACAGCAGCAGCCTCGTTCTCTCATCCTCGTTCCCTATCATATGATGCTGGTCAGGAGGAGACTGGAGCAATAGTGTGATATGGGAGTTTAAATCTTTGGGAAAGTATTTTTTGAGTCAGGCTTGGTCTGGACATTGCCTGACTCCTGTGGTTTGGAGGTTGCTAGGGGGATGACACATTTCTTCAAGATTCTTGTTTCTTTCCTGGCCAGATCTAGCAGAGTTGAGTTGGGTGCTTGTAGGCCGTCAGAAGAACTCCATCCTTGCTTCTCTGCCACTACTGTGCACTGAATCCTGTCTGAAATCCTTCACTTCCCACTTTGGCTAGGGACCCTTTCTTCCCTGCTGGATCCAGGGAGAAGAAGAAGTAACATCAGAACTTGCTGTGCTTCAACCATAGCTTGTGGGGCTGTCTCTGTGTAAAGTCCTGCTAGCCTAGAGTTTCTAGCTTTTAGTGTCACCTGTGGAACTACAGAAGTTATCCTGATTCTAGGCTAAGTTCCTCTGCTATGCATTCTCATGCACTTCCTTTTTGAAATAACTATCAAATGGATGAATGCTTATTTAACATTTATTTTCCTGGGCTAGACTGTGAGCTCCATAAGATTTGGAACGGAGTTTGTCTTGCTCACTGCCATATTCCTATTGCCAAGCACAACAAAATCATCGTAGGCATTTCAAACAGGGAATTAAAAATTTATGTATGTAACCAATTTCTGGTTACACAGACTGGGCTGAGAAGCCAAATGGGCTGGTGAAACAACCACATATTAGTTGCAGTAGAAGCTGCTATCACCCTGAGGGCTGGAAGGACACAAGAAAGGAGTGGGCAACAACTTCATTCTGACTAACGTCATTCTTAATTATATGGAATTAAAAAATTTTTCTTTTGGTAGGAGTGACCACAATACTAGTAAAAATGTAGGCCATTTAACATTACCCTATTTGAAATCCAGCATAGTCTTCTTGAGCTCCAAATCTGAAATCTGCAAGGATAATGCTTCTCAAAATGATGAAAGCACCATTTTTGAGGCAAAGACCCAGCCTGTCCTGGGCAGGTTGGTCCTTGGTTAGGGTTTCAGGTCATGTTTGCAGATCAGAACCCCAGGAGGCTTCCATCTGAGATGGCGGTGTCCTTTTGGATGCAGAAAAGGCTGTAATGCCACCTTTGTCCACCAGAGGGCTTCAGGGCCACCCCTCACAGTCCAGCCGGCTGGGATTCGGTGGCTCACCCATGCCTTGGCAGGGTGCTGCCTTGAGGGGTTTCTTTTTAAGTACCTCATGTGTTGGAGCAGATGTGGGGGTGCAGAGGCTGCCCTGATTCTAGAAGGGAGGAATTTTGCATTCAGTTCCCTTATGTTCTCTTTCACAGCTTCATTTTATGCTTAATAACAATTGGTTTGAAAAATTTTAAAATTGGGAAATCAAAGAAGGGTGTGTGTGTGTGCATTTTGTAGGCAGGTCTGGTTAATTAATGCCTGAACTCGCAGCTTAAACATTAGTTAATGTTGTAGAAATTCAGAGATGGAAAAGTGACCTTGGAAATAATCTAGCATCCTTTCATTTATAACTAAAGCAGCAAATGCAGCCCTTGCTGCTTGCAAGATGCCTGGGAAGTTCAGAGCCTGAGGAATGCAGCAAATAAGTAAGGTTATTAAAGCGTTTTTGGTAAGATTTTATTTCAGTTTTCCAATCTTTCCTCCCTTTTCTTAGACTCAGCCTGAGCCTTAACAGCAGCAACAAAGCACAAAAAGGCAGTTTTCAGTTTTCTATTGAAAGTGCTTGGCTCTCTTGTTCTAATCTCATCGTTGGTCTTGGGACTTTTTCCAGACTCTATTGAATCAGAGGATAGAAAGGCCTGGCTGGTAGAAAAATTATCCAGGAAAATATTGGAGTGACTAGAAAACCGGTCAAACTCCTAATTGCAAATTCTATTAAAATTAATTTAAAAATGTTACTAAAGAATTTTCAGCAGTACAGCAGAGACCAGCCACTGGAGTTACTTAAGGGAGAATGCACTAAACTGAAAAAAAAAATCAATGTGGGTTTTCTAAAAAAGTTTTTTAAAAAACGAAACCAACAATCCCATATAAAAAACTTTATTTTAATTAATCCCAAAGAAAAAAATAAAACTACAGGGAACCATACACAGAATTCAGAAAATGACTGGAGCCTCTTTTCAAAGAAATGAAGTGGACATTACATCCTCTCAAGTGAAAGTCAGGATAAAAAAGGAAGGTAATGATTATTGCACAAGGCACATTGAAAATGATGTTTAAGCTGCACAAAGCAGAAATGGCACTTAAATCAGTAAAGAAACCTGAGCAATAGACCCAGAATTTAAAGAAACTAAATTAAGAAATGAAACATTCTAGGAGGGCAGATCTGAGGAATAGATCTGAGTATTGCGATTTCTGAATAGTTAGACTTCCTGAGTAAGCCAAACAATGAAAAGGCCCTAAATCAATAATTAAAGATGCAAGAATACTTTATTCCAGAACCAGTAAGAGATTTGACTTGAAATAGAGAAGAGTCACACGGTCTAATAGAATACTTAAAAACATTTAGGAAACAGTTCTCACACTCATACATTTTTTAATTTGATATTTACAATGACAATATGAGGTAGACAGTTGTTATTGTTCTCCTGTCTTACAGATAGAAATTAACCTCCAAGAAGCTTAGTGATTTGCTCAAGGGATATGACTAGTAAGGGAAGAACCCAAGTTCAAGTTCAGGTCCTGCTCTCCAAAGTCGGGGGGTCTCATACATATTTTAAATAATAAGGAAAAGATATCTTCGGTGACATGCAAAAAGAGAAGATCACTCCTAAAAGAATATACATTGAAAACATGATTGGCTTTTCTAGTAACGTAAGAAGTGCTCAGTGGATTTGAAATAATGTTACCAAGAATGAAAGAGAGAGAGAGAGAGAGAGAGAGAGAGAGAGAGAGAGAGAGAATGCATCCACACTCTACTTGACTTTACCAAACTGCCTTTCATGTGGGACACAAAAAAGACCTATAAGCTCTTCAAGGTCCTAGAAATTCAACCAGTCGCTCACTTACCTTATTCCAACAGGCTTCTAGGACTGCTTCTAAGAGAATTTTGCATTAAACACAGATACCTAAAGAGAAGACATTGATCTGAGTTATTTATTTATTATAGAAATACATAAAGAGAACATTATGAGGAAGCACTTTTTGTTGATAAGTATAATTATTATATTTGATGAAACAAAAGTAAGATATGTCCTTATACCTGTATGAGGAATTGCAAACTACTCTGACCTTTCTAAGAGAGTTATTTGGCTAAATGTGACATGAAACATTCCTTAGATTCAATACTACCCCTCTGGGAACTTTTCCTGAACCAATAATTCAAAGAAGAAAAAGTTATAGATTGTTATACTGATATTTATAATTGTGAAAACTTCGAATAAAAACCGAAGAACTGGGTTTTAGCCCACATGAATATTATGTAGCTGTTAAAAATAATGAAGATAAAATATGCATATGAAATTAGCAGTGGAAGTAGAACTAAACTTTTAACCATACTGTGATTAAAACAATGAAAAATGTGTGCATGTAGATAAAGATTGGAATGCAATTCAGAGAAATGACATGAGTAAATTTAGGGTGGTGGAATCAAAGCAGAATTTTAAAAAGTCTTTACATACTATTAAATTTACAAATAGTTAGAAAGTTGCCAAAGCTGCTGCTGCAACATGGGCAACCCCACCCAAGTCAGAGGTTCATGGACTAAGTCTGGAAGCATAAGAAACTGCTTACAGTTGTTGCCCTTGAGTAGGGGAAGTGGGGGCTCATTGGCCTGGGGAAGAGGGCTAGGAAGTGACTTGTTCACTCTAAATGCTATATTTGTTGGTGCCTTTTGGGTTTTGTATTCTGTGGATGTGGTGCCAATGAAAACATGATGTTTTGCACAATAAATCTACGTATTTCTGACCTGAAAAATTTCCCCAGTGGTCTGATGATGGGACAGAATAGTTGAAGTCAGTGTGGTGTTGGAAAATGCAAAACATGTAGTTACTGTGCCATGTAAATGGAAAGGCAGAGAGTGGAGACAATGCCAAGGATAGAAGGAGAATAGTAGGTGGGAGTGAGCCTGCCTAGGAGTCCAAATGAAGCTGTGAGACCAGGTAGAATCTTGGGGCTGTGGCCATTGGAGCAGAAAGCTGCAGTGCAGAAGGTGAGCGGAGATGGTGGCACAGACAGCAGAGGAAGAGTGTGCTTGGATGGCAAGGGGAGGGGCCGGGGGGTGGAGCCAAGGGAGGCCAGCACTACTCACTGTGGTGTAGTGTGGACAGACACTGAGCTGTGGGGCGTGTAGTGGGTGGCCTATGGGGCCAGACATGCTGGGTGCGTAAAGTCAGGGCACCAGGGAAACTTGGAGCAGGGGCTCCCCCTGGAACAGCTGCTGAAACCAGTATGAGCTGGGGAGGACGCAGACGCACAGGCTGGGCTCAAGGCTATGGAGACAGTGGGATTGGGTTAGCTGCAGATCTTAAAGGCATCTTCTCTTAAAGGGTAGGATGGAAAGAACAGAATTGGCAATCAGAAGGCCGAGATTCAAGTTCCGCTTTGAGGATCAGCTCTGTGACCTTCCTCACTATTTTGTCATCTTCAAAATGATAATATTAGCTGCCTCATGGAGGTAGAACAAGGAGGCAAGAGTGAGAACATCTGCAAAAAATAGCAGAGATAAGTGCTCTCTGAGCTATAAACTGTAAAACCAGCATCATTCATCAGAGCAGAGAGGGGCTCAGTCACTTTAAGGAGGTAGAGTGACTCTCAGGCCTGAATGAAGGTATTAACTTGTTAATTAGAATAAGGATTTAAAGACCCACAGATCCCAGGAGGAGGAGAGACAGGTGTCCATGCTAGTAGTCTATTCCCTGCTCAGGTGAGGTGCCCAGCCTGAGGCCGTGGTGTCTCTGGGTTGAGAAACAGGCATTCTGTTTTTGTGGAAAGGGATGTATTAGGCTATCCTGGTTATATTGGCCAGACTGGTCTGGAACACCTGACCTCAGGTGATCTGCCCACCTTGGACTTTCAAAGTGCTGGGATTATAGGCTTGAGCCACCGTGCCTGGCCATGTGACCTTCTTTGTATCAGTTTCCTCATCTGTAAAATGGGATACTAAGAGTAGCTTCCTGTTCCTTGTGAGGAACAATGATAAATCATGTGAGGGTCCTCAGTGCCTGGTCCGGTGCAGTACACACATTTGTGGGGTTTATTGAAAATCACTGGCTTGGCATTTTGACTCATCCACAGTAGACTCTGTGACGCTGCTCAGGGTGCTGCTGCCAAGGAGTTTGCTAGAGGGATGGCGTTCCAGGTGGAGGGTATGGTTTGTTGAGTGTCAGAAGGGTAAACAGGCCACAGGTAGCTGGGGTAGTTGCAACCTGGCCACAGACCATTCATGACAGAATTTTTAAAATGATGTGTTAATGGTGGGAGGCGAGACAGAGCAGATTGGGGCCAGATCCCATGAGTATGGGCAATGACAGTGTGCTGTGCTAATACATTCTGATTTCATCTTACAGGCTACGGTGGTCCCATGGAGAATTTTAGGTAGGTGAGTGACAAAATGGAATTTGCATTTTAGATTGTGAGATCCTTAACAGCCGGGGGAGGGGGTCTTGTTCATCATTGTGTCTTCAGTAAGTCACCCATCTTTTGACTCATAGTAAGAAATCAAAGAGCATTTGCTAAATGAATGAAAGACAATGCCAGAGATTGTGGAGTCCAGATGGGCATCAGGGAGACCACCTAGGCCTGTTGCACTAGCCCAGGTGGGAGCGATGAGGGTGTGGACAGAGGCAGCAGGAGGTGCTGGGGGAAGGTCACACTCCCCTCCAACTTGTGAAGGAGGGTCACAGTATTTGATGGCTGATGGAGGAGATGGATGAAGATAAAGCAAAGATGACTTTATCTTTCTAGCTAGGGTGATGCCAAAGCTACTAAATATGAAAGGAAAACAGGAGGTAGACCGGTGTGCTTAAGCTTAGGACAACACCACAATGCGAAGTACCCCGTGGATGTCAGTGAGTTTTTCCTCTTAATAATTTTTCCTGCAAGCAAGGCTGACATTGCTAACACTTCTGATGAGCTCTCTTAAATTTTTAAGGGGACCCATAATTGCAGTTTCAAGGTGGGATCTGAAAAAAAAAAATAATGTGAACAGTTTTCACCCATCTATTTTAGATTATATATGTTATGGGACATGTTTGAAAAGGCATGTATAAGCAAATTTGTTTAAATTCAAATGTTACAAATTCACAACTACATTCGTGTGTATCTTGTGTGTGTGTATGCAACTCTATACTTCTGGAAGTTGTGGAGATAAGCAATACTGTCTGACCCTGGCCTTGGGGCCTCTAAGTTGCCTGACAATGAGACAGCTCTCAGACTCAATGTCCCATGGGACTGAGGGCTCCCAGGGTCTCCCTCTAAGTTCTGGATGCAGTGACATCTGAGAGAATTTCCCTACACAGGAGGCACCTAAGACTGAAACTGCTTAGTGTTTTTTTTTTTTTTTTTGAGACGGAGTTTCGCTCTTGTTACCCAGGCTGGAGTGCAATGGCGCGATCTCGGCTCACCGCAACCTCCGCCTCCTGGGCTCAGGCAATTCTCCTGCCTCAGCCTCCTGAGTAGCTGGGATTACAGGCATGCGCCACCATGCCCAGCTAGTGTTTTGTATTTTTAGTAGAGACGGGGTTTCACCGTGTTGACCAGGATGGTCTCGATCTCTCGACCTCGTGATCCACCCGCCTCGGCCTCCCAAAGTGCTGGGATTACAGGCTTGAGCCACCGCGTCCGGCCTCGTGTTTTATCTAACACGTTTATTCCCCCATGCAAGACTACCTTTATATATACCTCATTTGATGGAAAAATATCAAGGGCTGGGGGTCCCCCTGCTGCCCATCCCTATGGCACATTTATTCATTTGGCCCAAGCACACCTTTCCACAGGAGGCTGGGAGGGCAGGCACCTGGCTGGGCTGATCCGCCTCTCATGAGTTCCAGCTGCACCAGATGATGCTGGTTGGTGTCTACCCTCAGCCCTTTATAAAAACACCTGTGCAGTCTTGTTTAGATCCTAGGGAAATAACAGCTGATTTCTGTGGATGAGAAGTTCATATCAGCTAGCAGAGGAAAATTTATTGTTTCATCTCATAACGCACGTGTTTTAATTATTTCTACCATCAGATTTAACAAAGCTCTAAAATGAAATTTAAAGTAGCATGAGGATTTTATGAAGATCTTGTATAATAAATTCCAGCCATATTGCTTTATTCACAGAATCTGAAAGACTGCTATTTGCTTTTCTTGTTATTTTCAAGAGGAAATTTTTAAAAATCTTTCTCCCTAGGTCTCTTGAATAATAGTGGCGTATTTTTCTCTGTCATGGTGTAGACAAAGGCCCTCTTCTACTGCATTTATGGATTTTAAAAAGTTAACGATAGCAGTTTGTTTGAAGTAGATATTTTGTATGTGTGTGTTTGAGGTGAAATTCGTGCAAAGAGGTGAAATAGTCTTCCGCTTTCCTGCTGTGACCAAGAAGGTTTTGTCTTTTATGTGGGCATGAAAATGACACTTAAAAATCTTAGTTGGCTTTTCAAGGATTTAAAAAAAAAAAAAAAACATCAAGGACATTGCCAGTTTTTGTTGTTGTTGTTGTTGTTGCTGTTGTTCTATTTAATTAATTAATTAATTTGAGCACCCAGGCTGGAGTGCTGTGACATGATCTTGGCTCACTGCAACCTCTGCCTTCCAGGACTCAATAGTCCCCCCTCCGACTTCTGCCTCTCAAGTAGCTGAGACTACAGGCATGTGACACCACACCTGGCTAATTTTTGTATTTTTTGTGGAGATGGGGGGTGGTGGGCTCACTAAGTTGCCCAGGCTGGTCTCAAATTCCTGAGCTCGAAGCCGTCTACCCACCTCAGCCTCCCCAAATGCTGGGATTACAGGTGTGGGCTACTGTGCCCAGCTTAAAGCACTAACTTTCTAATTACTCAGGATACACTTGATGCTGGTAACTGCTACCTGCATCAGAGATGCCTGAAAGTATCTCTCAATATCTAAGGGAAAATGTTTTGAAAAAAATGAAAAGCTATGTGAGGAAGTAGAGAATAACAAATTGTATAGAAACAAAACAGAGCCAAATAGAAATACAGAATGCGTGTGCATATATATGCCTTATAGTTTCTTCATTCTACTCTGAAATGGAGAATATTATCATTCCCTTCTTTATATTCAGGAATGCAATAGGTAATGACATATTTTTAGTAATCCTCTAGAAATCTTGATAAAGTTGACCCAAAGTAGGAAACTGTAGCTAAGCTTACTCTTAGTTTTGGTGGCATTAAATAAGGGAGGACTAGCCCAGGAAACTGTGGACAGAGTCCACTAGCTATTTCTCTGGCCCGTGGTTCTTGTAAAACCAGCCGATGACAGCAGTAACTACGGGTGTAGACCAGGCGTCCCAAAACTACGGCCCGTGGGCCGCATGCGGCCCCCTGAGGCCATTTATCCGGCCCTCTGCTGCACTTCAGGAAGGGGCACCTCTTTCATTGGTGGTCAGTGAGAGGAGCACAGTATGTGGCGGCCCTCCAACGGTCTGAGGGACAGTGAACTGGCCCCCTGTGTAAAAAGTTTGGGGACACCTGGTGTAGCCCCTGGAGATGAATCAGAAGGAAGCCTGGAGACTGTGACGTGAGTTAGCAAGAGCTGTGCACTCAATAGGACAAGGAAGACAATGCCAGCCAGCCCATTCCTTTTCTGTCTCCAACTTCAAACATTAAAAATCATGTTTTTGGTATGTGTTTTTCTGGAAGGAATAATTGGGATATCCAACGATGTGAGGGGAGAGGGAAGTGGTAAACAGTCATTTGCCATAAAGGAGTGGGAAAAAAAATGGAATGCTCCAAGGTTGGTTGTATTCTTCCAGCTCCATCTATGGGAAAGAGAACGAACAACTGGGTGCTTTCCTTCCGGACAATGATTATGACACAGGTTACTACTGGGACCAGAAGCACTGCCACTGTGGACAACACGGAAGAGAAGTATTATTGAGAGTCACTTATAATGAGATGCTGCTTCAAATTAGGAAAAATTTGATAAATTTATAATACAAATGATTATAAAGACCTAAAGATCATTCATGACAGAATTTAAAAGTGATGTGTTAATTATAAATACCAGTATCTTGCTAGTTCCGGTGCCTTGCTTGGGCATATCAAGTATGTAACCTATTAATATAGTCTATCTGGACTGAAATAAGCCTGATTAAGACCCCATTTTGGTATTTACTCCCCACTACTAATTTTTTTTTTTTTTTTTTTTGAGATGGAGTTTCACTCTTGTTACCCAGGCTGGAGTGCAATGGCGCGATCTCGGCTCACCGCAACCTCCGCCTCCTGGGTTCAGGCAATTCTCCTGCCTCAGCCTCCTGAGTAGCTGGGATTACAGGCACATGCCACCATGCCCAGCTAATTTTCTGTATTTTTAGTAGAGACGGGGTTTCACGTTGACCAGGATGGTCTCGATCTCTTGACCTTGTGATCCACCCACCTCGGCCTCCCAAAGTGCTGGGATTACAGGCTTGAGCCACCGCGCCCAGCCCCCACTACTAATTTTTTTAATTCCCTGATTTTGGTACGTACTGCCCACTACTAATCTGAATTTTTGCTATAGTCATTCCTAGGAAATGTTCAAGAAAAAGTTTTAGATGAATTGCTCTCAAGCCCAACTCAATGCTTGTTAATTGGTTAAGAAGATAACTAATGAGTCTGGTCATCCAGAAAGGGTATGAAAATGAGGAATTCCAGAGTTGGCAAATGATGCGTATGTAGGCAGCTAGTTTTCACAAAGTTTGACAGTTTATCGCTTAATTTCCAAGGTCACTGAAACATGGTGTCCACATCAACTGTTGGGAGGGGAGTCGATGGCAGGACGGTTTGAGGTGGCAGAGGTGTACACTCAGGCCATGGGAAAAACACTTCTCAAAAACAAATGACAAGAGGCTGAAGTGTGGGAATAACAAGGTTTTACCCCCAGGTTATGTTAGGGCTAGTAACAAGAAAGCTTCAGTAGTATTGAGCCCACTGGGGCTCACTTCTGAGTGCTAGGCAACAAGGTCTGAGTTTTGAAAAAAAGCCAGTCATTTTTCTCAAATTTAGACAAATTTTCCCATGTCTTAGTTTGGGACAAGGTTTTTACTTGTTTGTTTGTTTCTCCCTTAAAAAAAGGATTCTTAGACTGGGTGCAGTGGCTCATGCCTGTAATCCCAGCACTTTGGGAGGCTGAGGCAGGCAGATCATGAGGTCCAGAGTTCAAGATCAGTCTGACCAACATGGTAAAACCCTGTCTCTACTAAAAATACAAAAATTAGCCAGGCATGGTGGCAGGTGCCTGTAATCCCAGGTATTCAGAAGGCTGTGGCAGGAGAATCGCTTGAACCCGGGAGGTGGATGTTGCAGTGAGCCGAGATCATGCCACTGCACTCCAGCCTGGGCAACAGAGCAAGACTCCATCTGAAAAAAAAAAAAAAAAAAAAAAAAAAAAAAAAAAAAAAGGATTCTTGGATTTGAAATTGATTAAGAATGACTAAAATAAAAACTAGCATGTATTCTGTTTCAACCCCAGCTTGTCTGACACCACCTGGCATACTACAATTCAATTCTGGTGGTAACCCCCTGGAGCTAGTGCAGACTCCATCAGTTACGGGCTAAGACTTCCTTCACTTTAGGTGCCAGCTGCAATTCAGAGGCTCCCAAGCCACCTGCACTATTGACCAAGGGGCTACAAATTTGGGAGCTCTTACAACTCCCTCAGGTTCAAAAATTCTGTAGCATGACTCACAGAGCTTGGGAAAACATAAAAAAAAATTACAATTTTATTATAAAGGATACAGATCATCAGCAGCCAAACACAGGGTGAGTTCAGGGAGAGTCCAGAGTGTGGAGCTTCTGTGCCCTCTCCTGTGGAATCAGCGTGCTGTCACCCTTCTGACACATCAATGTGGTCATCAGCCAGGAAGCTACACCAAGCTTTGGTGTCCAGAGTTTTTCTGGGGTTTCATTGTGTAGGCATAGTTCATTAAATCTGGCCAACTGATTGAAGTCAATCTCCAGCCCTCCTCCCCTCTCCAGAGGTCAGGCTGGGCTGTCCTCACATCGTTCAAAGTCCCAACCCTCTAATCATGTAGTTGGTCTTTCTGCTGAGATTTTCTGGTGGACAGCCCCACCATGTGTTTCCTTATTAGTATGAACTCAGCTGGCTCATGAATAATGAAGACACTTCTGTCACTTGGAAAATTCCAAGGGTTTTAGAAACTCCAGGCTAGGAATCCAGGACTAAGACCAGACAAATTCTTTATTAAACAACAGCACAGGAATACAGGTAATGTGGGCATACTTTTAGAGAATGAACTTTAAACGATGTACAGGAGGTTCTGATTTGTTTTCCAAACTAATGCCAGGGTGATCTTACCAAAACACATGTGTGCTTGAAACTCTTCAGTGGCCTCCCATTATTCTCAGGATGAAGAGTAAAATCCCTAACCATGTCTCTTGCGTGGCTCAGGTCCTGTCTTGTCTGGCCTCACCAGACACAGCCCTTGCTGCTTGCTCCCATGGGCTGGCCCTTCAGTTTCTTGAACGCACTTGCTGTCTTGTCTGGTCCTCTCCCCTTGCTGTTCTGTGCTTGGATCTGTTGTCTTCCCAGCCTCTTGATCTATGTGTTCCTATAGCACTTTGGCTGCTTTCTTTCATGGTCCTTGATCTGTCTTCCCTATTAGCCATAAGCTCCAGGGCGAGCTGTTTGTGCTCATAGCTGTATCCCTGCCCCCAAACTCAGAAGTTCCTAGTACAGAGAGGATGTTCCACATACCTTTGTCGAACGAATTAATTAAGTGTTTTCTAATTCGCCCCCAGGGAATTGGCAAAAAACGCTTACCCAGGGCTAAGAGAATACTGTTTGCTTTGCCTGGACTTCCTTTGTTCTTGTGTTTTCATGTTCTGCTTATTTTTATTCTCAATGTCTCTCATTATTTTTGCCCCATCTCATTCTGTACAGGGCTCTATCTGATGTCAGGGCCTTTGTTTATGCACTTGTTCAAAGTTTGCTTCTCCAGAGTCTTAATCGGTTGTAATCCTAAGGAGACTCTAATGTGTTCTACAAAATCCCTGCTGCTACTTATTAATCTGGGGAAGGCTTCTGGCTCTCTGTGGTATGGGGATTCTACCTGTGCTGCGGCTCTGCTTTGAGCCCTTTTAAAAAGCCTGCTTTCTTTGTGCCATATCCTAGCCCAGTCTTTTAACTGCTGTGCTGTTCTAGGTCACTCCTTACTTTCGTTTTGTGGTATTTTCTGTTTAACATCGTTAAGCCTCTCCTCGGCAGTACTTGGCCATTAGGTTGTTTCTGTTGAATGGCTTGATGCCACTTTCAGGTGTATTAGTCTTGGTAAGTATAACAATTCTGCTGGAAGGATATAGGAAGCAGACACAGAAGAAGTAAGTTAATATTACTTGGGAACATACAGCTAGTTAGTAGAATAACTGCAACTAGAATGCCAAACTCCTGAGCTCATATCTAGCTGTTCTTTCTACTCTACCCAGAATTGGCTCACATTTGTGAGCAAATAAATAGGAAATTTTGTTGACTATCTTTCCACTTATCAAAATGTTTGGAACTATAGCAAGCTACTTATCCTATTCATATCACCTCATTTGATTCTTAGAATTGCAGAAACTGGGAGAAGCAATTAACAGCAGTAAGCTCAACTTTTCTCAACGTTCCCCTTCAGAGGTTCTGAACAAAGAGAACAAGGAACCCAGATTACCCAAAAGCTCCAATTAAAGGGAACTTGACTGCATATCCAGATGTGAAAATCACTACCAACCCTCCAGGTTTCCCTTCAGTGTCCATGTTGTAAAAAATGGCTGGCAAATTTATTCATATTAGCCACTGATATGTTCATACTTTCTGTTTTTATTAGAATAAATGAGAAAAAAAGACCTTGGTATTCCCACCTGAGATACGAAGCTGTTCTAAAAATATCTAGTTGGCTGGGCATGGTGGCTCATGCCTATAATTTCAGCAGTTTAGGAGGCTGAGACGGGAGGATTACTTGAGCCCAGGTGTTCAAGACCAGCCTGGGCAACATAGGGAGACCCCATCTCTATAGAAGTATTAAATTAAAAAAAAATTATAAAACAATAAAATTAAAAAATCTTAATAAGAATGGCTTGCTTATGGTCATCATAAAGATTCATAAAATATGAAATGTAGATAGAATTTAAAGGAGATAAATTTTAGAGTTGTATGAGATTAAAAAATAAAAAAGGGCAGGATGCAGTGGTTCATGCCTGTGTAATCTCAACATTTTGGGAGGTCAAGGCAGGCAGACCCATTGAGGCCAGAAGTTCGAGGCCAGCCTGAGAAACATGGCAAAACACCATCTCTACAAAAAATACAAAAAATTAGTTGGACGTGGTGGTGTGCACCTGTAGGCCCAGTTACTTAGGAGGCTGAGTGGGAGGATCACTTGAGCCCGGGAGGTGGAGGGTGCAGTGAGCTGAGATTGCACCCCTGTAACCCAGCCTGGGTGACAGAGCCAGACCCTGCCTCAGAAATGAATAAATAAAATAAAACATAAAAAATAAAAAAGGTTGCAGAGAAAGAAAGTTTCCAGCTCTTCCAGTGGATCTGACAGGTGCCTCTTGTTTGCCTGCAGTCCTTGTGTTCAAAGGGATAAAATGGAGATGATTAACTCCCAGACAGTCAGATCATCTGATAAATTGGAAGAATAAATACCTAACAAGATGGCACGTCCTGCTAAAATATGTGCATCTCCTCTGAGGTTTAAGGACATTTTATGTCTTCCCCATAAAGTGTCTCCAGTGTCGTGAGGCCCGGGCCTTCCTGCTGTAAACCCTGCTTCCGTAGTCCACACTTCACACAAAGCCATGATACCCCGTGTTTCATGTGCACACACCTGCACATGCCCCCAGATGTGTTTCTCAATACTCAGATGTTGTTTTGTCAATCTTTTCATGTCACTAATGGAGGAAGATAGTTAAACAGTTCAGCTCCTTGTTCCTTCTCTCTGTTGGCTCCTGTCTTCTCTTAGTCTCTCCAGATCCACATTTTACCTGTCCACTCCTGGCCAGGGAGGGAGGCTGGCCAAAATGAACATCATCAACAGACTCTTGCTTTCCGGCTTTTAGCTGGGTTTGGCTAAAGGAAGTCATCAGCAGGCTCTGGGAGAGCTCAGAGTGAGATGGGGTGTTTACTACTGCAGCTCACTCACTTTCAGTTCAAGAGGGTTTCCTCATCTCACCTCTGATGGGTGATCCTTTCCCATAGCTGCTTTCTCAGGGTTCTCAGAATCTCCCTTCCCTGACAGCCTTCATGCTTAGAGATGGTAACCAAGGAACTGCATGACCCATTGTTGGTTTCATAAGTCCTTCCTACATATTGGCAATAGTCGCTTGTTAACAATTCCTCAACTAGCCTGTTTGCACAAGCCATCGGTTTCTTGTGGGGACTCTAACTGATAATACTTTGTTGTGTTTCTCTCTCACTTTTTCTCCCTCCTTTTTTGTTTTCTTATCTCCTTTGTCCCACTCCTTTCCTCCAATTTCCTCTCCCTGTCTACCATTTTTTTTTTCTATCCCTGTTTCCTCCATCTAATACTCAATTTTTTTTTCTCTGTAGCTTTACAGTATAGGGGAGAATGCATTGTATTGTTCACTATCTGGTTGCCACCTGTATTCCTTCTCTGTGGACTCTTCCTCATCTTCAGAGTGAGTTACTTCAATCTTTGCATCACATTACCTTTTTTCCTCTTTTTTCCTCCTCTTCTCTTCTCTCTCTTATAAGAACATTTATTATAACTCCATTGTGATTACATTTAGTGCTCACTCAGATAGCCCAGGATAATCTCCCCATCTCAAGATCCTTATTCACACCTGCCAAGTCCTTTCTGCCACATAAGAAAACATTCACAAGCTCTGGGGGTTAATGTGGAATATATTTGGGGCCATTATTCACTCTACTGTAGATGGTATATTGTTCGGTCTGTGAAAATGCATATTGCTTAGTATCTAGGAATGGCTTATCTTCTTCTGCTTTGCACTGAGGTATTTATAAGTAGTGTTGGCTCTTGAAGAGAAGGGAACAACTTCCAGGCTAGATACTATATGAAAAAGCTCACTGTGCAGAAATCATCCACTTCTTGTGTGGAATTATAAAGCATCACCAGTATAGCAGCCTAAACATGTTGAGCCCATTCTTACATGGGCCATGCTTTTTCTTGAAGAAAGAGCTTAGGCAGCTGGGGAATGGACAACCTTTAGATGATTGTTATGATTTTGTGCAAAGCTAATCCTTTGCTTGCAGGCTTCAGTCCGCCCTTTGTTAACTCATCTTTAATCGTATCTGTAGTCTGACCATGGAGATGCTGGGAAAATCCTCACCACCTGATTGCCAAAAGCAAACATCAAGGCCTACATGTGGAGCTACTTCTAGGGAAGCTGCTGAGATGAGACTCTCATTCCTAAAGCAGGATAGACCCTTGAGCTTTGTTGACCCCAGACCTTGGCCCTAGTGAACCTTCTCTGAAAAGCAGAGTCTAGAGATAGGGTGTATTATGATAGGGAATGTGGTCAGAGGGAGATTTTGCCTCTTAAGTCCTGCAGCGGTAACAGATGGAATCGGGGTGATGCTGGCTGCCTACACCCTCTAGAGTGGCTGCCTCTTGTCTACAGTCTGGCCCACACTGACAGTAAGCCCAAATTGTGGAAGCAGCCTTGCCCAATTCAGAAATGTCTCCAAGACCTGGAGTTTTTCAGTGTGATCTCCTTCAAAGGGGAGAGAGTCACAAACAAATGACAAATGCAAGACAAATAGAGACTGGGGATAGCTAGTGGTTGAGCTTTGAGTATCTCTAGCAATGCCTTTGGGGCTCAGAGGATGGTTCTTGATCTGTAAATTGACAGGTATTGCCCACATTTACAGAGTACTTTCCTATAGGCAGGGGAGAAGTTCTTATTTGTTCCTACTTGTTCCTCTGACAGGCAAGGTTTCCTCTATGCAGTTTGGCATCTGGGGACTCTGGCTGTCTTTCCTTTGCAAAGGTTGGGGAGAAGGAGGCGTGGGAACCTGGGAAGATGGGAATGAGCTTTGTGGGTGTGGACACAGCTGAAGTTCCTTCCTTGCCTGAAGGGGTCAGCAAAGGCCCAGCTGGGGTGGCAACATCTTGACTCCCCGGAGGGAAAAAATTCCTAATAGCCCATAAAACCCGGGGGGTGGACAGCTCCTATCCAGCTACTGTGTGATTTCTCCGCTTGGACACTGACAGATCCTCCCACAGGGTTCCCTATCTGCCTGGAGATACTTGGGCAGGCCCTAGATGTTGGAGAATGGGAGTCTGTGGGATTCAGGAGAGGGAGTGCGCCCAAGAGCCTGGATGGAAGGGGCCACAGGGGTGTAGAATCTCCCAGCTCTGCCCTCTCGGATATTCCGGGGATGTCTGTGCCCCAGGCAGAGCCTGTAATCAAGTTACCAAAGCTAATAAGATAATTTCTGCATTAAATGAAATTGTAGATGAAGGCTAGGGACGTAGGAAACAGACTAATGGCTCTAATGTTTTTCCTCAACCTTTCGCATCTCAATATAGTGCAGTCATCAGAGTCCTTGTTCATGTGCAAGGAAAATGATGACTCCTCGGAGAAGCTGCTGGCAATGATCATTTAGTTCCTCATTCTTTTGTGTTTAGTTGGGTAGGATCAGGCAGGAGAAACTAGGGTAGAGGAGAGCAGTAAGTCACAATCTGTCCTGTAGATAAACATCTCTTTTCTTACCCAGTTTCACTGGTTGCCATGTTTTAAACAATCAAGAATATTCCTATGTTTTAATTACAAAACTAAATTCTTCTTATTAAAAATAGAAAAAAACCAAAAGCCTCCTTTTACTTGACTCCTCCCATCTACTCCCTTCCTCTGAAGTATCTATCATTGTTGATCTGGAGAATGTCCTTCTCTCTATAGGTAGTGGTTTGAAAACATGTCCACAATTATTTGATATGACTTCTTTCAAAAGGTGGAGCCCATTCTCCTCACCTTAAGTGCAGGATGGACTTAGTGACTCACTTTTAAAGCATAGAATGTGGCAGGAATGATGATTTATGATGTCTGAGATTAGGATGTAGGTGGTATCAAGGCTTTCTCCTCTCTCTTGCTCTCTCCAACTCCCTGTTCTGGGGGAGGCCAAATGCCATGTTGTGAGGACACTCAAGCCAACCCAAGGAGAGTGGTGTGTGTTGAGGAACAGAGGCCTCCTGCCAGCAGCCACATGAGTGATCCATAAAGATAGTATTATAATGGATTTTTTTCACCTACGAGGGCATAGGCTCCCAGATGTCAGGGGTACTCTGAAATTCAGGATTACCAGTCACAGGAAAATGGGCAGAGGACAGAGCACACAATACCCAGGCACATTTTTATATTGACAAATAGTACCTAAGAGTGTATATAACAGGCACGTCTAGTTTTAGTAGCTTGGGTTATATGGTGGTTGCTGATATTTGCCACTCAATTACCCTTCAGGGTTGGAGGACTTATTGCTCCAGCTGCTGGGAGCGCTGCAGGCAGAGAGCCCTCACCTATCAACCTCCTCTTCCTAAACTGAAGAGAGCCATCATGCTCAGGGTCATGCCCCTTCCCAGCAGCCCACATCCAGGGATTGACTAATGAGTGGTATAGAGCTCACCCCTTACACCCCAACTCAGGAGAGCTCTGATGGCCACCCCATCTTCAGAACTCCCTGCAGAATTGGCTGAGGAATTCATTGAGACTGCACTGCAGCTGAACTTCATCATCTGCCCACCCCCACTTCCTCGCCCTTCCCTTTCACAGGTGTTGTTACTCAAAGCACTCCCCACTGAGCCGCCTGTATGCCAGCCTCCATCTTGGAGTCTGCTTCCTGGAAACCCAAGAAGAGACAGTGGGTACCAGGAATATTTTAGGAAAGTGGATGAAGAGACAGTGTTTTAGAGAGGGATTACTGGCCACCCAGCTGGCATCACTGGTGGTAGATGCAGCATCGACAGCTAGTAGCAGAAGGTGGTGGTGCAGTCGCTCACTGGTTATGAGCTGTGATGGTGTACTGTGGAAGGGCGTGCATTAACTAGTACAAGGTGTTAGGCATTTGAGAAATATGGGGGGAGTGGTAGGTAACTCTATTGATGCTCAGGAAAAGGATAATAAAAAGCTGAAAGTAATTACTCAGGTATTAAAGCTAAGTGTCAGCTGGGCATGGTGGCTCACACCTGCCCAGCAATTTGGGAGGCCGAGGCGTGTGAATCACTTGTGGTTAGGAGTTAGAGACCAGCCTGGGCAACATGGAGAAACCCTGTCTCTACTAAAAACATAAAAATTAGGAGTTGGCCAGGAGTTCAAAATCAGCCTGGCCAAGCTAGTGAAATCCTGTCTCTACTAAAAATGCAAAAAAAAAAAAAAAAAAAAAAAAAAATCAGCTGGGCATGGTGGGAGGTGCCTGTAATCCCACTCAGGAGGCTGAGGCAGGAGAATCACTTGAACCCAGGAGGCAGAGGTTGCAGTGAGCTGAGATTGCACCACTGCATTCAAACTTGAGTGACAGAGTGAGATGTTGCTAAAGAAAAAGAAAGGAGAACCTTTTAAAAAAGAGTAGAAGAGCTCCAAAGGAGGTTAAACTCCCACATAAGGCAGGTCTGCTATGCCAAGGACAGGGGATCTGGGTGGGAAGATGGGACCCTGGCATGTATCAGAGTTGATGCCCCCAGAGCTTGACTCCCCAGTTTCCCTGGGAACCAAGGGGGTAGAAGCGGGAGTGGCTCTGATTACCATCATGCCCAGGGTCCAACTTGGGGACATTCCCCCATCCCACTTACCCTCCTGCATTTCTACATCTTTGGACTCTGTTAATTTAGAGGTCTTAGATCTCAAAGGAGAATGCTTTTATTTGGGAATAAGCAAAAGTTCTATTCAGCTATAAGCTATGGCTGCCATCTGGATACTTTGAGCTTCTTGTGAAAAAGAACAGCAGGGAAATAGAGGATTCTCACCCTCACAGGACTGAATGACCCTTATCATTAAGTGAGGAAAGGAAAGAACACACTGAGAAGGCAATATAGGAAATCTCTTCAAATATAAATGGGTATAAGCCCTGGCCATGGAAATCTACTTTATGGATGCACAGCTAGTCATCCTGTATCCATGGGTTTTGCATCCCATGGATTTGACCAATGGCAGGTTGAAAATAGTTTGTTAAAAATTGTGTCTGTGCTTAATACATACAGACGTTTTTCTTGTCATGATTCCCTAAACAATACAGTATAACAATCATTTATATAGTACTTACATTGTATTAGGTATTATAAGTAATATATAGATGATTTAAAGTATATGGGAGGATGTGCTTTGGTTATATGAGATTTTGGCATTTGCAAGAGGTTAATGACATTTGGCGGTGGAGCCACTGGGAGGTAATTAGGATTAGATAAGATCATCAGGGTGGGGCCCCCATGATGGGGCTGGTGGTTTCATAAGAAGCAGAAGAGAGACCTGAGCTGGCACACACACACTTCTCTCTCACCATGTGATGTCCTCTGTTGTGTTATGACATAGTGAGAAGGCCCTCACCAGGAGGAGCCTCCCAGCCTTGGACACCTCCTCAAACTGTAAGAAATAAATTTCTTTTCTTTATAAATTACCTAATTTGTAATGTTCTGTTATAGCAAAGAAAATGGACTAAGATAGTGGGTCTGGAGGACTTGGTTATCTGTTAGGAGGAAATGCTCCCACCAGAGAACACAATAAAGGTTTCCCTGAATCCACAGGTATGATTACCATCTGATTATTTTGGGATTCTCATACTAGTAGAACAGCAGACAATGGAAGGGAGATATAATTGCCTCTGATCACCATAAAGAAATTGGATACCTGATACTTAATGGTGACACAGAGGAATATATCTGAAATTCAAGGATCCATTTGGGCATCTGTGGGTGGTCCCATGACTCATATTAACCATGAACAGCCAATTGCAGGGATGGTGGCCTGACAAAGGGAAGCAGGAGCTCAGATTCATCCAGGTTAAAGGTCTAGTCACCTCCTAAGGCAAGGAAGCTGTGTTACATTAAATTCGAGGTGCTTATACAAGTAGAGCTGTCAAGTAAGCAACTGCATACACAAGTCTGGAGCTGGGAGAGGCCCAGGTATATTATCATCATATAGAGTAGATGACTCTACCCAGTGGGTGAGTATAAGTTACAAAAAGAAGAATTGAGGTCTGGGTCACACCAATGTTTAGAGGACATGACCTTTCAGTATTTGTTTGTAGAGGTGAGAGGTGGGAGAAAAATCAGGAATTTGGCATTCTCAAAGCCAAGCGAAGATAGTTTCCAAGGAGGAGAGTTATCAGCTGTGTCAAATGCTGTTCATAGTTGAAGTAAAAATGAGGATTGAGTATTGACTCTTGTTTTCTGTGGTGTGAAATTTATCGGTGGCCTTGACAAGATAGGTTTCAGTGGAGTCATGGGGACACAAAATATGAATCAACCTGAAAATGGGGAGGAAACAACCAAGAGACAGTAGATATAGACAACCCTTTCAAAGAGCTATGTTGTTTTAAAAAATGTGGGAGTCGGGGGAGAATAGGCCAATGAGGAGGATCCCAGTGATCCACGATAGAGGGTGAGCTGGTCAATGCAGGGGTGCGAGGGTAGACCAGTGGGGAGCATCCAGGGATAGGCAGGAGGAGATAGAACCAGAACATAGGCTTTTAGCCAGGAGCACCTAAAATCTACCTAGAGTCAGTGGAGAGGAGAGAGAGTGAATGGGAAGAGATGTGTTTGGGTGGAGAGAGATATGGTGGGAGCTTGGAAGGTCTCTTCTAATTGCCTAGTTTTCTCAGGGAAATAGGAGGGGAGGTCATCAAGAGAGAGTGAGGACCTAGAGGTTTGAGGAGACATGGGAGGATGCATATAGGCTATATGCAAATAGCATACCATTTTATACAGGGGACTTGAGCATCTGTGGATGCATCACAGAGTTGTCAAGGGAGTGGGAGTGTGAATGCAGATAAAGTGTGAAGCTGGACAGCATCAAGGGGCCCCCCAAGATTAGGGATCATGGAGTTGAATTATGGATTTCATGAGGTGACTGGGTGAAATTACTTTCACTACCTTGCTGATTCATCTATATTGACTCTGAAAATGTCAGGTAAAATTTTTATTCTTGGCCTTTATCCAGTGTATCTTGAAAACTTTGGCAGTCACTAAGCAGTTGAACTCCATCTGTCAAAGGTGATTTCTTCCCAGGCTAATAACATGACTTATGGGTGAATGTTGAGAAGAGCTGAAAAGGATTGCACACACTTAGATACCTGGAAATGCTAGTTGAAGCACTGAGTGTTGTGTATTCAGGCTATCATTGCTCATCTCTTGTAGAACTTTCCCCATCTATGTTCCTTGATAAGAATTGAGGTGTGGAAAGGTGAGGTCCTTAAAGGATAATCAACACATCCACTGCCTCATTTCACCCTATATCCAAATTCAGAACATCTCAATGCAGATGAAAACACTTAATTTCTAATAGCAAGCTACAGTCTTAACCAAATCAAGTATAAGATAGGGAAAGATAAGAAGTCCTAAGGCATTAATCATTAAAGGAGGCGTCCCAGTAACCAATATTCAGAATGGTCTTTCTGCTGGCAACTTGGAGGTTTCTTCACTCGAGTTCACACACCATAGTAAAATAAGGATAGGAGCAGAATAAGAATCTCTTCCTTTCTGAGCTTGGCCAACTAAAAGGGGAGGTAGTAAAGTGAATTTTACATCACATTGAACACAGGTGCTTTCTCAGGCAGATCATTTCTCAGGCAGGCCATTAGGAAAGACCACACATGGAAGTTGAAGATCTGAAAATTAATTTCTCATTTTAAGAAACAACTTTATTGAAGTATATAATAAAATTTAAGTCTACAATTCAATGATTTTTGTAACTTTACCAAGTGGTACAACCATCACATTCAGTGAGTTGTAGAGCATTTTCATTGCTCCGGTAAGACTCCTCATGTCCTTTACAGTTGATCTCTATTCCCAGCCCCAGACCCAGGCAACCTTTATCTATTTTGTCTCTACAAATTTTATAAATTTGCCTTTCTGAATCTTTCATGCTAATGAAGAAATTGATTTTTAAAATACATATACGCCTACTTACCTCGTGGAAAGTCTTTGCATATATACTGTCTGTCTCATATAGGCCTGTCTTAGGCCTATGGTATTTTTGGAAGAATATCTATTCATATCTCTGTATCTCTATAGATCTATTTATATAAAATATTCAACATACAGTCTTTGTATTACCTTGGTGGTGAGTTCCAGTGGCTTTGTCTAGGGCACAAAGGGAATCTTAGTGACAGGAGTAGTTCAAGATTGGGCAGGTCCTGGGGTGTCTGGGCAGCTGCTGTTCTCTCTTCTCTCTACGTCAGGCTATCCTTCCCTTTCTCCTCCCCCTAGGATACACCCAGGACGTCTCCATGCCCTCTTTCCAGACTTCCCTTTGTTAAGTCATCAAACCCCTAAACCAGGATAAAGGCTCATACCAAAAGACAACAAATCACATTTTGTCCATCACGCAGGACCTCTTTCAAATCTTTGCTTACCACCACAGTGCACAGGGACCTCTCTGAATCTCTATGGGCTGTGCACATCAGCTCCCAGGAACTCTGGTCCTTTCTTTGTGTTTTCTATGTTAACATATGGGCCCACTGTCCATTCAGTTGTCTAAGGCAGAAACCACAGTCAGCCAAGATCCTTCCCGTTTCTTCCATACCCAGTTGTCACCAAGCCCTGCTAATATGGTATCTGCTGTCTTTTAGTTGATCTTCTTCTGATTCCTCAGTCACTGCCTTTTGTTGGAGTGCTCATCTGTCTTGCCTGGAGTATAGCTGAAGCTTTTGTTCTGCTCTTATTTCCAAATGAAGGTGGAGGAATCTTTCCAGGGTGAAAAGCTGATCAAGTTTGTGTCATTGTGGAGATTCAACCATGGCTCTCCCTTGGCTTTTATGATAAAATGTACATTTCTTGCCTTCCCACACTGGGATTTTGTTGATTTGTCCCTGACTCATCTCCCGCTGCCTTCACAAGCTCCTTCTATTGTAAACATAACAATGTTCTTGTATTTCATGCTTGCATCTTCTTATTCCCTGGATTGTTCCTACTCTTCCCTCAGACTCAGCAAAGGCATCCCTTCTGCAGGGAAGCCTTAGAAACACATCTACTTGGTTTTACATGGCTGTCTCTCCAACCCAACTTTTAGTGTTTCCCCTGCCCCTCTTCCCACTGCCCCCCAGAATGACAGTTTCTTAAGGGCAGAGTTTGTATTTTATACTTCTCCAGAATCATTGCACATGATAGACAGTCATTCGTTATTTGGAATTTCTTAGCCTCTTAAAAAAATGCACCTCTCTTTTCAGAGAAAAGGAAACCTGTGTACACTGCTGCTTGGAATATAAATTAGTACAGCCATTGTGGAAAGTGGTTTGGTGATTTCTGAAATAAAAAGCAGAATTATCATTCAACTCAGCAATCCTATTACTAAGTATTTATATCCCAAAGGAATACAAATCATTCTACTGTAAAGACACGTGCACACATATGTTCATCACAGCACTATTTACAATAGCAAAGACATGGAATCAATCTAAATGCCTATCAGTGCTGGGCTGGATAAAGAAAATGTGGTACATATACACCAGTAAATACTATGTTGCAGTAAAAAGAACAAGATCGTGTCCTTTACAGTAACGTGAATGGAGCTAGAGACCATTATCCCAAGAAAATGAATGTAGGAGTCGAAAACCAAATACTTAACGTTCTCCTTTATAAGTGGGAGCTAAACATTGAGCACATATGGACGCAAAGAAGGGAACAACACACATTGGAGCCTACTTGAGGGTGGAGGGTGGGAGGAGGTTGAGGGTGGAAAAATCACTCCTGTGACATGCAATGTACCTGTGTAACAAACCTGCACATGTACTCCTGAACCTAGAATAAAAGTTTAAAAAAGTCACATCTCAGCGTTCATGTTTGTCCTCTGCAGATACCTTGAGCCTCTTATGGGGTCATGAGGATTGTGTGCTGAGATCCCAGGAGACAAAGCTGAGATTCAGCTGGATAAAGGGGATGTGCAGCACAGCTGATGTTTGTTCTTTGTGGAAATCAGCCTCTTTTCTCCTAAGGAGAGTTCCAGAGCAGTTATTTCTATTATCAGTCTATTTTTTGGAGTGTGTTTTGTGTACCAAACTAAGGTTTATTTGGCATTTTCATTTTCAACGCAAACGCACTGAAGTGGATGGTACTATCCTGCTTGACACATAAGGAAACTGAGTCACAAACAAGTTAAATAACCTGCCCAAACAATATAATCATTATTCATTAACACTGAGATTTTTCTTTAAACCCATGCTCTTAACTTTTTTTTTTTTGAGACAGGGTCACATGCTTTGCCCAGGCTGGAGTGCCAACTTGGCTGCTGCAACTTCCACCTCCCAGGTTCAAGTGATTCTCCCACTTCAGCCTGCTGAGTAGCTGGGATTACAGGCATGCACCACCACGCCCAGCTATTTTTTGTAGTTTTTGGTAGAGACAGGGTTTCACCATGATGGCCAGCCTCCCATGCTCTTAACTTCTAAGCCATAATGTTTTATGAATTCATTTATGAATTGGATACATGTTGTGAACTAAAATTCAAGCAACTTTGTATTGTAACCCAGCATGAACATTGAAGTTAGTGGGGTGTCTAAATGTAGGTTGAGGGTGGGGAACCAAGTTAACTACACAGCCTCTTGCCTGGTCCTACCTTTAAATTCACCTCCCCAATCTCAACCTGGGCTGCTACGAATAGGTTTTCTTGGCTACCATTTTCCTAGTCCCTATTCCAAAGACCTTGATATAGGTGGTACCTGTTATTCTTAAAATATTACATGTCTAAGATACATGTAAATAAGATACAGTCTTCCATTGACAGTTTTGGAGTCAGGCTTAAATGTGTGGAAACTGCTTCTATACCAGGCAGTTTCTTTCTTTCCAAAGTATGCCTACCTTTTTCTGGCTTTCACAGTTGTAAGTCTATACTTTCTTTGAGTAGAAAAGTGGTTTGCATCCTTGACAAAGTAGTTGGCATTAGAACCTAATCTTTTCAGTGTTTGTTTGACTTTTTGATTTTTAAAATTCAGAACAAATGTAATATGACTCAGGTCTTGAAGGTATAACTCAGTATTCCTGCACTGGGAGGGAAGGAGTGTGCTCCATCTTTAGGCAGAGAAGTTCTAGGAATATCACATAAAATTATATATATACACATCTACATGAATATACACATATATATGTATATCTACATGAACAGATATGTGAAAATGTTTTGACAGCTGTAAGTTGCTATACAGATGCTGGGCATGTAACTTTGTTAATTTTGTCATTTTGTGTATAGCAGTGCTCATCCTATTTGCTATATTTAGTAGTTTTGTTTTTCTTAAAATTCCTTTCCTTTCCATGGCTCTTAATGAGGCATTTTTCCCCTTCTGTTCTTTCCCTGACCCTTCCACCCCCACAATTTACCCTAAAGAGGAAAACAAAAAATTTTCTTTATGACAATCAACACTTTCAACACTTCTGTGACCAAATGAGTGGCTTCCCCCACCACCCCACAACACCAACCAATTCTCCTGTTCTTTGGACACCAGCTGGGCATCCTGTAATTCAATCATGACACCAACTACCTGCAGTTAGTTTGAGTGCATGTTAAGGGCTCAGTCCCACAAGACTGCCTGTTTCGGAAGCCAATTGCAAGTACTGAATCCCCAGGTTACCCAGACTTCTGTCAGCCTTGGCTACAGATGGAGGGTTCCCAGGACCTCCTTTTTAAGTTTGACCATTTGTTGTGTTGGCTCTCAGGATACAGGGAAACACTCTTGCTGGTTTATTATTAAGGCTATGATACAGCATACAGATGAACAGCCACATGAAAATGCATGTAGAGAAAGGTCAGCAAGGGTCCTGAATATAGGGGCTCAGTCCCCATGGAGTTGGGGTGCACTGCCCTCGGGGCACATGGATGTGTTTGCCAACCCAGAATGTCTCTGAGCTCTTTTAGGGATTTTTATTTTTTTATTTTATGGAAGCTTCATGTAGGCATGATCAATTATTAACTCAACCTCTATCTCTTCTCCCCTCCCTGAGGATGGGAGTGAAGCTGAAAGTTCCAAGCTTCTAACCATGGCTTGGTCTTCCTGGTGACCAGCCCCCATTAAGGAGCCCAGCAAGAGTCACCTCATTGGAAGAAAAGATGCTCCTATCACCCAGGAAATTCCAAGGGATTTAGGAGCTCTGTGTTTGGAACTGGGGTCAAAAACCAAACAAAAAATACTCCTAGCACTTTTATGGCTTAGAAGATTACAAAGGTTTTAGGAGCTATGGCCAATAGCTGGGAAAGAAGACCAAAATATACATTTCTTATGTCATAATATCACAACCTTTAGTTTCCTATCTGTCTCTGAACATACAATCAGTCAGGAACTTACATAATTATATAATTTGGTACATTCACATAAAGGTATTTACATGTTACATATCATTTGTAACTTGTCTTTTTTCATGTTAATATGTCTCAGAGATATCTTTGAATCAGCACATAGTAAGTTTACCTCATTTAAGAGCAATTCTGCACTTTTTGACAGAAAGCACTCATAAGAATACAGGCAGACCAGAAGCCGTGTTTCAATCCTGTAGTGAAGCTGGCACCCAACTGGGCACTAGTTCTCTACTCGTGCGAAATGATGTCATAATGGATCCTGCCTTTTGGGTGTCCTAGGGTGAGTGGTCAGTACACCTTTGTTCTTCACAGACCTTGGGGATCAGAACATGAGCAAACAAGAAGGCACAGAGGCCCAAGTCACACTGACACAGTGGCAGTAGGTTCCAGTCCATTCTCAATCTTTCTACTTTGAAGAAATACTTGAGTTAATTTTGAGGTCTCCAGGAATCCCTGTGTAAATACAAATACATCTAAGGCTGTAGATCACTGTATGACAGTAAGCTACGGACGTAATAACCCACTATTATTCGTCAGTGTAGTTTTTTATAGGCACTGATATTTTTCAGTGGATCTATTTACTGCAACCAATCTATCAGCCTGCTCTTTTTGTGTGGTTCCCCTACCCTCTGCCCCACAAAGGATATCCCCTCTACTGCTAGTCAGTAATGTAGGTGATGAGACTTCAGTTTTTTCTTCTAATAAATTCCTATCTGATTTTCAAAAAACCTTATCCAAGTAGACTTCAAAGTTTTATCACACATTCATAGTATAAGATATACTAATGAGGTATGGGACATAGTATATGACATATGCAAGAGTAGTTATTTCTCCTGTTTAAGGCTAACAGTTTTTTTTTTAGCCAGTCTGTCTTGAATAGAATCAGGTAGCTAAAGATTGGATAACTTTTTAAAATTAATCCTTCTTTTTTCATAAATTTTAAAAACCCTCAAGGCAAACATGATGTATTTCCCTTAAATAACTGGCTTAAACTAAAAAGGAATGGAATTTTTGAAAGGTCAGCTTGGTAGATTTATTTAAATAAGGATTATAAATTTATTTTAATTAATGTTATTTACTATATAAATTTTTTTTTGCCAGTATTCAATAGTAAAGCAATTAATCACAAGCCACAGCAATATGAATAAGAATATGTTTTAAGATATTATTTTATTAAAGCTTTGAATTTTTCTTTCACTGAGTGGCATGATAAAGGTCAAATAAAGGACTAGCAGAAGCAAATTGTTATGCACATATATTAGTTTCTTGATTTCCTTTATAGGCTTATATGTGAATACAAAGTGTTATTTTTGAGGTTAAAAATATGGAATGAAATTCACATCTTTTATCTAAAACATATCCTTACTTTTTTGCTGCACAAATACTTACTGAATTCTGGGCCAAACTCGTGACAAGCACACATGGATATAATTTTCACCTGAAACGAGACAATATCTGTCCCAGTTCTTTATTGTTGTTAACAAAACAAGCTTGCTCACACGTGTAAGACTTTGAAAACTTCAGCAGATTGTTCATTGCTTTCTTATGAGTGGTAGGATACTCTTAGAGAAATCCAAAACTTTTCTAGGGCAGATCAGTGAATCTTACTTGGTTTACTTCACAGAATTCTTCCTCTTCTCTCAAAGTCAAATTCTCAGGATGAACAGAATATACAGATTCAGAGACAGGATCCTTACCCTGTCAGAGGTAGATGTCAGAGAAACACTCTAATAAAGAAGGCAGTGCCTGGAACTGTTCCATGATAAAATGAAAATGGGCTCTATAGGAACATGTTACTAGGGGAATGCAGAGGGACTCATTGTATCTACAAGCAGGTAGACTCTTTCCCTCTACCACAGACTTTGGAACTCTTGTCAGTGGGCCGGTTCAGGTTCTTGACTTTGCTTGTGTGGAAAGGAAGGAAAATACTATGAAATTTTGTTCTGGGAGAGAGATCCAAGATGGCTGATCACTAGCAGCTCGGGATTGTAGCTCCCATTGAAAGCGCAAAGAAGGAGAGGACGCCACACCTTCACATGAATTCTTGTTGCTGACGCACCAGGAGATTCCCAGCGGAGGAGCCCCACGGGTCGCCAGCGCGACTCTTGTGACCGGTGAGGCGGTTTTGCCGGCGCCTCGGAGCTTCGGTTCTTGGTGCAGAGTCGGAAAAGCACCATCAATCTTAACGCCGCTGATTTAGTCGGTGCAGTGGGTTGCTCAGATTTCGGCGCTGAGAATCAGTAAGTTGGACGTCCACTCAGAAACCCAATTACAAAGACGGTAATTATAAAGACCACAGATGGATAAATCTACAACGAAGGGAAGAAAACGGTCAAAAAAGGCTGAGAATACCCAAGATCAGAACGCCTCTCCCTCAGCAGGGGATCCCAGTTCCTCATCAGCAACGAAACAAGGCTTGATGGAGAACGAGTGGGTTCCAATTACAGAAGCAGGCTTCAAAACGTGGATAATAAGAAACTTCTGTGAATTAAAAGAACTTGTTCTAACACAATCTAAAGAAACTAAGAACTTTGAAAAAAGGTTTGACGAAATGTCAACAAGAATACAAAATTTAGAGAGGAAAATAAGTGAATTGATGGAGCTGAAAAACACAATACGAGAACTACGTGAAGTATGCACAAGTTTTAACAGCCGAATTGATCAAGCAGAAGAAAGGATATCAGAGGTCGAAGATCAACTCAATGAAATAAAACAAGAAGACAAGATTAGAGAAAAAAGGATAAAAAGGAACGAGCAAAGTCTCCAAGAAATATGGGACTATGTGAAAAGACCTAATCTACGCTTGATAGGTGTACCTGAATGTGACGAAGAGAATGAATCCAAGCTGGAAAATACGCTTCAGGACATTATTCAGGAAAATTTTCCCAGCCTAGTAAGGCAGGATAATATTCAACTCCAGGTAATACAGAGAACACCACAGAGATATTCCTCAAGAAGAGCAACTCCAAGGCACATAATCGTCAGATTCACCAGGGTTGAAATGAAGGAGAAAATACTAAGGGCAGCCAGAGAGAAAGGTCAGGTTACCCACAAAGGGAAGCCTATCAGACTTACAGCAGATCTCTCAGCAGAAACCCTACAAGCCAGAAGAGAGTGGGGGCCAATATTCAACATCCTTAAAGAAAAGAACTTTCAACCCAGAATTTCACATCCAGCCAAGCTAAGCTTCACATGTGAAGGAAAAATAAAGTTTTTTGTGAATAAGCAAGTACTCAGAGATTTCATCACCACCAGGCCTGCTTTGCAAGAGCTTCTGAAAGAACCACTACACATATGAAAGGAACAAACAGTATCAGCCTTTCTAAAAAAATTATCAAAAAGAGCATCAATATAATGAAGAATTTACATCAACTAATGGACAAAATAGCCAGCTAATGACAGTATTAAACTCACATATATTATTATTAATTCTAAATTTAAATTGACTAAATCCCCCAATCCAAAGACAGGCAATTTGAATAAAAAACTAAAACCCATCAGTATGCTGCATCCAGATCCATCTCACATTCAAGGATACACAAAGACTCTAAACAAGGGATGGAGAAAGATTTACCAACCAAACAGAGAGCTAAAATAAATAAATAAAAAGCAGAAGTTACAATTAAGCAACAAAGATCAAAAGAAGCAAAGAAGGACATTATATAATGATAAAAGGATCAATGCAACAACAAGAAGAGCTAAAGATCCTAAATATATACGCACCCAATACAGGAATACCTAGACATACAGGACTTATAAAGAGACTTAGACTCCCACATAATAATAGTGGGAGACTTCAACATTAATATTAGACAGATCAATGAGACAGAAAATTAGCAACGATATTCAGGTCTTGAACTCAGATCTGGAACAAGTAAATGTAATTAACATTTATAGAACTCTCCACTTTAAATATACAAAATATACACTCTTATCAGTACCACATCATATCAATTTAGAAGTTTAAATGAAATCTTGGTTGGCTCCTTGTTCGTTATTCTCTTCCCTCATTTTCTTTCATGTCTCCATTATTAAGGATAATTATAGGCATACCCATATTTGGACTGTATTCTAGCCTGGGCAATAAAGCAATACCCCCATCCTCTCTCCCTCTTCCTCTTTCTCTTTCTTCCTTTTCTTTATTCAAAAAAAAAAAAAAAAAAAAAAAAAAAAAAAAAAAAGAAATTTTGTTCTGTGTTTTACTGGTGGTTTTCAATAAGGCTTGAGACTCGCTGTATACTAAATAATTTTACTTTGTCCAAAAAGATGTCTGATCACTTTTTTTCCCTCTTTGCTGTCAGCTTCTGGGAGGTGTTCTCTAAGCCCTAGGAATGTCCTGCCTGGTAGGAGTGGCTTTTTGATTGATCTTACAAATGCTTTTTTTGTCTCTCTTTTTTTTTTTTTTTTTTACTGGTTGTAAACATGGATTACCTCAATCTTAAAAAGAATAAATTGGAGTTTGTGTTTTTGTGGGAATGATTCCAATTTACATTTACTGAATTGCTATAGGGTTATTTGAGCTCACCAACTACTGTCATAAATTGGTGAGAGGAGGTTTGGATTGATGCAGGTTCTGAGTGTAATAGTACACTATATTGATGATATCATGATAATGTCTGAAACTGAAGACCAAGGGTGGACTGACCTAAATGGGGGATGACACACTTGACCAGCACAGGCTTGTGGATAAATCCTGCAAAAGCTGAAGAGCCTGCTCAATTGGTAAAATTCTTAGGAATAACCTGGGTAGGAGCCACCCATGACATTACACAGGTGACGAAAAACTGCTGTCAATATCTATCCCTAGATCTAACTAAGAACGTTAGTTATAATCTAGTCCAACATTTGTGTGGTAGATTTGAGTTTTGAAGGATGTGTATTCCACATTGGGTATATTGCTAGCTTTTATCCATAAAACTACCCCTAAAGAAGGCCATACTTGAATGGGGCCGCAAACCAAATCAGGCCATGCCAGAAGTGTGAAAAGTATTTTTTCTCCAGATGTTTTGGGCCCTTATGTTCCACACTCATACATGATTTTGGAAGTCCCTGTAATGCATACTCAGACTGGAGGTTACAAAAGCTTATGAGTGCCACCCAGACGGAGCCAATAGAATTTTGTACCAGAACATTCTTGGATGGCATGGTAAAAGATATACCAGTAGAGAAACAACTACTAGCTTGCTATTGGGAATTAATGGAGACTGCCCCTATGACTGAAGGATGTAAAATACTCCTGAAACGGAAATACCCATAATATCTTGGGTGATGTCAGAGAAACACTCTAATAAAGAAGGCAGGGCCTGGAAGTGTTCCATGATAAAATGAAAATGGGCTCTATAGGAACATGTTACTAGGAGAATGCAGAGGGACTCATTTTATCTACAAGCAGGTAGGCTCTTTCCCTCTACCACAGACTTTGGAACTCTTGTCAGTGGGCCGGTTCAGGTTCTTGACTTTGCTGCACAAAACAATTTCAGAGTGAGTCCAAAGTAAGTAGGCAATTAAGTTTATTGCAGAGCGAAAGTACACAATGAGTATTCACAAAATACTGGTGAGGTGAAGTATGCAAAGGCAGACCTGCAGTTGGCATGTGTGCTCAATATCTACATGCTCTAACATGGATCACGTGTATTATTTGCATACAAAATCTCCACCTAAGGGTGTGTTTTTTACTATCAAAATGAAAAGAAGCCCACTATACACTAAACCTGAGCCTAGTTGCACACATAGGACCTTGGAGAAGTGCCTATTTCCCTTAAGGCAGAAATTTGATTGGCTGGAGATTGGGGAAGCTACGTCAGGAATAAGGGGCTTTTGTTTTCTTTCCCAGGCTGTACTGGGTATCAGGGACTTGTAACTATCTGGCAGTTGCTGGTATCCTGGAGGACTGCTTATCTTGTACCATATGTTAGGTGCTGATGCATGAGGCTGCAAGGGATGCAGAGTCTGCTGTGAAAAAAGCCCACAGGGCTTCACACAGGAGGACAAGTCAGTGTGGCCTTCTAACCTTACTTATCCTGCCTCAGAACCACCTGAGAGGCTCCTGGATCCTATCACCACCCGGACAGTGCTCTGTTAACAGATCCATATTAACCAACAAATACAGATCTAAAGAGCTGCTTGGTTTGTAGAAGACAGTTCCAAGATGGATGAATAGCATCCTGTTTGGAAGGCCACCACACTAAGATTGGCAAATTGAAAGGCTCTGTTTGAAGAAGGTAACAAATTAGCTCAACAGACTGAATTACATGCTGTTTTCCTGGCAGTGATGAGATAATTGAACAACAATAAAAAAGCTTTTAGGTTTGGGTTCTTACTGACTCAAGAGCAGTAGTCAGTGGCCTGGCTATATGGTCATGCAGATGGGCAATGAGACACTGGGCTATTAAATGGATGCTCACATAGGACATGACCTTAAGAAATTAGACAAGTCTGCTCTAAGAGAGACTTGGTCAGAGACCAGGGGGTGGCCAATATATTAAAATGTACCCCTGCATGTTTAAGGGGTACATTAAAAGAGGACATGTTGATGCCTACAAGAAGAGCTCCTTTCTAAGGTCAGAAGGCAATTAGGATTGGCAAGAATATACCCTGCTTTGCTGCTTGATGTGGCTACTTGGGTCCCTGAAATGAAAGGATGTGGAAGTATTCCAGCAATGCAGAGATGGGCTGAATCCAGCCATTTTCCTCTTGCAGAAATTGCCAACAAGATCTGTTCTGTGTGTCAATAAAACAAAGACTGCAGATGGCTATGGGACAGACGTCCTGGGAAGAGGGTCCACCCATAGCTGACAAGTTGATTATAATTCTTTTCCAGATCACCTCAATATTTTTTCTTTTTTTCCTACATCATTTCAATTTTCTTTTTTCCTACTTGTAGTTATCCCAGCATCAGAGCTGTAGCGACTGCAGATTCAGGAGTCAAGGATGATCCCTAAGCAGGAAACTGTAACTGTATTTGGAAACTTTTCAATCAGAATTCCTAAGATCCTGATGAAGTGAACTGTGCATTCACCCCATCCCACAAAATTGGGGTTGACAGTGACTGCAACAATATTGCCTAGTGGTAATGATGCCCCACTAGTTCTGTGCCTCTGTAACCCTACCCTATGTCAGCAAGAGTGAACCGAGGGGGTGACACCTGCTGGACTAATCTTGTTGCTGGACATCTGGATCAGGACAGTGGCTGAGCCTCATGTCTCTCAAAGGTGGCAAGGATTGGCCAAAAGGTAAAGGGAGAGAGGAGGAATAACAGCTGAGGATAAATGAATGTATAAATGAGCTATGTAATGAAAAACCAACATTGCATTTTACCTCGAGAGACTCAAAGCAAGAGAAGATACTGTCTCTCTTAGCTCAATCATACCAGATGCCTGAAAGGGTGAGGCCATGTGTTGCCAAGACCACTCTTGCTTTTGGAACCTGACAGACTAGAATGGAAGCCTGCAAACGTTAGTGGCATTGCCCTGGGAGCTATTTTGGGAATATGCAAGGATGATAAACTGGACCAACTGTTAATGATTGAGTGAGACTCTGAAATGTGCCAAAATCTGTTGACTTTTACTTTTCAGCTCTCGTCTACTACCATTCTGCAAAATGGCATGACACTGGCATTGCTGGTAAGGTTGGAACACGGATACTGATGGCCAATGTATTCGGAAATGGGGTTAAAGGCTCCTTAGGATGTAATGCTGATGGAAAATAATTGGCTTGCAGAAGAATTGGAATTAGCTAATCACAAGCTACTTTTTTTTTTTTTTTTGAGATGAAGTCTCATTCTGTCACCAGGCTAGAGTGCAGTGTCGCCATCTTGGCTCACTGCAAACTCTGCCTCCTGGGTTCAAGCAGTTCTCCTGCCTCAGCCTCCTGAGTAGCTGGGATTACAGACATATGCCACCACTTCCAGCTAATTTTTGTATTTTTAGTAGAGACAGGGTTTCACCATGCTGGCAGGATGGTCTCAATCTCTTGACCTCATGATTCGCCCAGCTTGGCCTAGTGAAGTGCTGGGATTACAAGCTTGAGCCACCGAGCCCGGCCTCATAAGCTAATTTTTATGCTAAATAGTTCTTCACAAATTTATCATAAGATACAAATAATGGTAGATCAAGGAGGGGGAATGTAACCAAATCAGTATTAATATATCAATTGTATGTAATGGCTTTATAGGATGGATTGTTTTTGGAAATATATTCCTATCCCCCACTGGCTCCTCCAAATATTAAGCTTATATTTGTTTTGCTCTAAGAGAGACTTGGTCAGAGACTAGAGGGTGGCTGGTATATTAAAAGACGTAATCTTGCCCCTCAAATGTCTGTCCTTTGCCTTCAGCTTCCATAATAAACTGTAGTTTGTGAGGGTCCTCTTCCTGGTTTGCAGAAGGACACCGTCTTGCTTGTATTCATGTATCATGGTGAGGAAGAGCAATAATCTCTCCGGTCTCCCTGTCTCGCTCCCTGTCTCCCTCCCTGTCTTCCTCCTTTCCTTCCTTCCTTCTCTTCTTTCCCTCCTTCCTTCCTTCCCTTCCTTCCTTTCATAAAAATTAAATAGACAGCCAGGTGCAGTGGCTCACGCCTGTGATCCCAGCACTTTGCAAGACCGAGGTGGGTGGATCATGAAGTCAGGAGTTTGAGACCAGGCTGGTCAACAAGGTGAAACCCTGTCTCTACTAAAAATACAAAAATGAGCCAAGCGTGGTGGTGTGTGCCTGTAATCCCAGCTACTAGGGAGGCTGAGGCAGGAGAATTGCTTGAACCCAGCAGGCAGAGGTTGCAGTGAGAGGCGATTGTGCCACTGCACTCCAGCCTGGGTGGCAGAGTGAGACTCCATTTCAAAAAAAAAGAAAAAAAAAATTAAATAGAGACAGGGTCTCACTATGTCGTCCAGGCTAGTCTTGAAATCCTGAGCTCAAGTGATCCTCCTGCCTCAGCCTCCCAAAGTGCTGGATGACGGGTATGAGCCACTGCACCCAGCCAGGTTGTGTCTTTTCTTATAAAGGCACTAATCCCATTTATGAGAGCTCCACCTTCATGAGTTAATTATCTCCCAAAAGTCCCCCCTCTAAATACCATCATATTGAGGATTAGAGCTTTCACATATGAATTTTGGGGGCACACAAAATTTAGTTCATACCACAACTTTTTGAACTAGTGCACTGAAGTGACTTAGATGACTGCAGTTCTTTCCCACAAATCTTATCAGTGAGAGAATTGCAAGAAATTGAAAGAAGTTCACAGTACATTCACTTCTAGCTTGCATAATTCAAGTTTTGTAACATTTTGAAGAATACAGCTCTTGCCGGACAGCTGCTGGCCATGAAAGTTTGCTCCTGATTTTCTATTGCCCCGGTCCAGCATGTACACTACTATCAGGGAGTCAGTTGTTTATCGGGGAGGAAAATCCAAGGGAAGATACTGACATCAGCAGCTTACTCTCCCTCCTTTTCTGCAATGCAGTGTTCGCCAATTATCAATGCCCACTTTCAGCTTACATTAAAAACTAAGGATGGACTCACCCAAATGGCTATAGCTCTGCATCGTACTGCCATGCAGAACAGAAAGCTTTCTAAAGAAATTGCTAACGTGGCTGCTTTATTACTGCCCTTCACTGGAACACCTCAGCATCACCCAAACTGCAAAGTTCAACAGCTGATTTTTTTTTTCAATTTTTTTCTTCCCTTATTTTCAAATATTTAATTGATAATTTAGATAGTGTATCTCATATTTAAAGTGTGCAATGTGATGATTTTATATATAAATGCATTGTGTAATCATTATCAAAATCAAATTAACACATCTGTCACCATCTATGCTATTCTCCAGAACTTGTTGTCTTATGACTGAAGTTTTGTACTCTTTGATCAACATCTCCCTGTGTCTCCCTAACCCCTAGTGCCGGCAACCACTATTCTATTCTCTGTTTCTATAAGTTCAACTTTTTTAGAATCCACATATAAGTGAGATCATACAGTATATGTCTTTCTATGTCACTTATTTCATTAAACATGCTGTCCTTCAGGTTAATTAATGTTGTCACAAATGGCAGGATTTCCTTTTTTAATGGCTGAATATTTGTCATGCACACATGCGTACACACACACACACTCACATATATATAAACACATGCCACAATTTCTTTATGCATTTATCCATCAATGGATACTTAGTAGTTTCCAAGTCTTGGCTATTGTGAATAATGCTGAAACGAACATGGGAGTGCAGGTATTTCATCAAACTACTGATTTCATCTTCATTGCATATATGCTCACAAGTGAGATTGCTAGATTATATGGTTGTTATTTTAACATCATCTTTCAATTTTATTGTAACATGTACTGTTCATCTAACTTTCTCAAGCATTTGTGTTTTCTAAATTATTAGACTAATGAAATGGAAGGCATTCTTTTAAAAATGTCAAATTTCAGCTAATTTACAAGTACAAATTATATCTGGTTAAACATTTACAGATCAAGCCACTGTAAGATTTAGGGAAACTGCTTATTCATTTCCCTGCCCCATGCCCTGTATCAAGGTATTTCTATTAAAGTTCATGCCATTATCAAAAACACAGTAATTGAGTTTATATAGGAAATTCAGCTCAGTGGCAAGAATTAGGGCTCTGGACTCAGTATAAGTAATATAGAATTATAGTAACACAGGGTAGAATCTAGGATGAGTAATTTATTCATATGTAAAATAAGAATGATTATAATAATACCTCATGGGGGTTATTTTGAGAATTAAATGAGATAATGTATATAAATTGGATAGCAGCACATCTGACACCTAATAAGTAGCTAAGTAGGTGTTGCTTTTATGATACCTTTTCTATTTTCTTTTTTCAGCTGGCATGGAATTCACAAGGTAGCTTTTTTTTAAAATTGTACTTTAGGTTCTGGGGTACATGTGCAGATCATGCAGGATTATTGCATAGGTACACACATGGCAAGGTGGTTTGCTGCCTCCACCCCCCATCACCCACATCTGGTATTTCTCCCCTCATTATACTTCCCCCACCCTCCCCACTCCCTGCTGTCCTTCCCCTTACCCCCCTCAGCTGTCCACAGTGTGTGATGTTCCCCTCCCTGTGTCCATGTGTTCTAATTTTTCAACATCCGCCTATGAGTGATAACATGTGGTGTTTTGTTTTCTGTTCTTGTGTCAGTTTGCTGAGATTATATGGTTATTCTATCTTTAATTTTTGAGGAAACCCCATACTGTTTTCCATAATGGCCATATCAATTTACATTTCCACTAATAGTGCACCTGTTTCTCTCCATCCTTACTAAACCACATCTTTTGTCTATTTTGATAACAGTCATCTTGATGTGAGAGGTGACATCTCATTGTGGTTTTTATTGCATTTACTTGGTGATTAGAGATGTTGAGCACAGTGGTTCATGCCTGTAATTCTAGTACTTTGGGAGGCTGAGGTGGGCGGATCACCTGAAGTCAGGAGTTCAAGACCAGCCTGGCCAACATGGTGAAACTCTGTCTCTACTAAAAATACTAAAATTAGCTGGGCATAGTGGTGCTTGCCTGTAATCCCAGCTATGCAGGAGGCTGAGGCAGGAGAATCACTTGAACGTGGGAGGCAGAGGTTGCAGCGAGCCCAGGTTGCGCCACTGCACTCCAGCCTAAGTGATGGAACAAGACTCCATCTCAAACAAAACAAAACAAAAATTATTAATTCAATATCCTTGTTTGTTATTGATCTGTTCAGATTTTTAAATTCTTCATGATCATTCTTGGTAGATTGTATAGTTCTAGGAATCTATCCATTTCTTTTAGGTTATCCAACAGAAGGAAAGTTGGAAAATTTACAAATATGTGGAAATTAAACAATACAACTCCTGATCAATGGGTCAAAGAAGAAATAAAATGGGAAATCAAAAAAATTTTGAGAGAAGTGAAAATGGAAATAAAACATGCTAAAACTTTTAGGATATAGCAAAAGCAGTTCTAAAAGGGAAATTTATAGCTATAAATGCTTACATTAAGAAAAAAGAAATCTCTCATATAAGCAACCCAACTTTACATCTCAAAGAACAACAACCAAAAAAGAACAAACTAAGCCCAAAGTTAGCAGAAGGAGGGAAATAATAAATATTAAAGCAGAAAGAAATGGAATAGAAAACAGAAATAAAAGAGGACTTAAATAAATACAATAAAAAAAATCTGAATCTCTCTCACAACCATGGTGGAGAAAATCATAATGTGAGGTTAATATTACAAGTGTAACCAGTTTTGTCAACTTAATAAAGAAAGCTATTATTTCTCTAGTATTCTCCAAAACCCAAATAATTATGAAGTCTACTTCCCCTGAGGAGTTTCCTTCCCTGTTATGTCCAGAAAGCATCTGATAGTTGCCTCAAGGCTCACTGGTATCACTAAGAGCTTCCTTGATGTAGAAGGATCCAACAGGCCCTACCAGAATGTCACTGCCCTGGAATCTGGCCTCAGCTGGGCTGCTATGGCTGTTGCTGTCATCACTTCTGCCACCTCTTCATTTAAAATCTTCGTTCTGCCTTTAAGTTGCAATTGTCTCAATTACTCTCCTCCTCCCTCTTCACCTCGGTCTAATCAGTCCTCTCAGAAGCACTTAAACTTCCAAGCCACAAAATAAAATTTAAAATATCTAGTTTTCAGAAGCCATAAAGGAACAGATTGATAAATTTGACTGTGTTAAAATTTAAAACTTCTTTTTGACAAAAGAAAAGACAGACTGAAAATGTAATTGCAGAACATATGATAAAATGGCTAATTGCCTTAATTTGCAAAATATCTCTCATACAAATGAATGAGAAAGTAAAACAACTCAGAAGAAAATAGGCACGTTATAAGAACAAACAGTTCACAGGGAAAATATAAATGGTCTGTAAAATTATGGAAATACACTTAGTCTTGCACATATTTAAAACATGGAGATCAAAATGTCAGTAAGATAAAATCTTTCAACTTTTAGATTGGTAAAAAATTATAAAAATCTTTACAATATCTAGAGCTGGAAAAAGTCTGGAGAAATAGATACTTTCAGATGTTTTTGATGAGATTTTGTATTGTTGCAACCTTTGGGAAGGCAATTTGATAACATCTATCCAATATTTAAATGTATGTGTATTTTGACTGTTTTGATTGAGAAATTTCACTTCTTGGGATTTACATTGTGAATATACTTGATATAAAAAAAGTATATAAAAGAATATTTACAGGTGCATTGTTTTAAAGGAAACAAAAATGTTACTCCCAAATATACTTCTCTGATATATTTTGAGACGGCTATTCAGAGGGCCTGCAGCAAAGAATAGTCCAGAAAAGCTGCCTTTTCTGGAGGAGATTTCATCTGTAGAGAAAAATCTACATTAGTGAAATAAAAAGCTAGGCTTTCTTTGAGGCAGCCTTTGTTAGTCCAGATCTAGGAAAGATTAACTCAAGCGCAGGCTACCGTCTATTCTTTCTGAGAGCTGCTACCTGTGAGGTTTCATCTACCTAATAAGACTGCCTTTGCTAGCCATGCCTTTCCTTTTCTCTCCCTCCCATAACCTGTACTGCAATGCTAGAAGCTCTTTTCTTTCACTAACCTCAAGATGGTATAAAAGCATCAACCATATGGCTCTTTCTTTGGGTTTTATATTTTGTATGACTCCTGTGAATACATGCACATGTTAATAAATTTTGTATGCCCTTTCTCCTATTAGTCTGCCTTCTGTTGGTTGATTTTCAGTGAACCTGCCGAGGGCAAAGGGGAAATTTCCCCTTGGTCCCTACAGTTTAATAGTGTGATCTGAGAGTCCAAAATAAATGCCCCTTTATCAATTAAGATAGACCCTAAGATTAAGGAAACAAAGTTACCTATGGGTGGAGGGTTCAGGGCTCAGCTGGCATGGCAAGTTTCTAAATTCCCAGGGCTCTAAACTTTCTAACAATAGCAGCCACGGGACAGCTCCTAAATCTGATTTATAACCCAGACTACTACAATTCTGATTGGACAGAGGACTGGCCTTACAAGCACTCTTTTCTGATAAGCTACTGTAAACACTGAGCCAGTTTCAGTCAGCTTAGAGAGGCTGTGCACAAACTGTCTTTGTGTCCTACAGTTAACCTTTTGATGTAAAGAGCCAAATTCCACCTCATTTTAATGCTAAAACCCTGTTTCAAAGTAAATATAAGAAGTATGTAACATGTGTGTTTACCCGTTGCTCATTCGCTCAGCTCCCTTCATAAATATGTATAGCTTTCCCTGAAACCTGCTGAATATGTATGGTTTTATTGTGTAACACAGATCCCATGAGGAATAAAATCCAAGCTGTTCCTTCCCCTCTTCAAGAGAGACCACCTTCAGTCTATGCTGGTTTGGTGGTTTCTGTTCCAAGCTTACAAACCAATATTGCTAATAAAGCTCTCTTTTCTACTATTTAACCATCCTGGTGGTCTTTTGAACAACAGTGAACAATTTAAAAAGCAAACTCGTTTAATAGCAAACAACTTAAAAAGCAAGCTTAAGTATCTATTGATAGGAAAATTAAATTGGAGTATATAAAAATAATATAGCTGTTTAAAAGTGAGGTAGATTTGTAAGTGCTGAAAGGGAAAGATGTCCAAAGTATATTATGAAACAAAAAGAACAAGGTACAGAATAACATGATATAAATAAGAATTACATGGTCATAAAAACGAACTAGTAAATGCGTTGAGCATTTTTCTAGGAAATGTACAACACACACACACACACACACACACACACACACACACACACACACACAGTTACAGCAGTTGCCATGGAGAGGAAAGCCATGGAGGAAGATTTTATTTAGGCTTTTTCTTTTTTTCGACATACAGGGTTAGGTTAAACACAGTCTTCAGTTTATGACACTCCCCCGTCATTGGTTTGACAGGCCCTTTAGCCTCATTCCCCACTTTCATTTACCTCCTTTTCCAATTAAGAACACCCTTCTGCTTAATGTATGTGCTCTTCTCCCTTAAAGAAAAGCCTTCTGTTTAATGTATGTGCTGTTATTTGTATGTATTCTTGTAAAATGTGTATTGTCTGTTTGGTATGTTGTATTAATTTTTATAACTGATATATGCGATGGATCCTATTTTTTCTTCCTTTTTTTACTCAGCATAATGCATGCCGCTCTGGGTGCTTGTAGTCATTGCTTCTAACTGCTGATGGTACTTCCTGTTTTTCCTATCTACTTTATTTTAGATAGACATCTGGGTCACTTTTAATTCCTCACCACCACCATCTAAATAAACATCCTCAGACATGTGCTCATGTAAACTACAGTGTGAGTTTTTTTTTTTCAAGTATAGATCCAAAAGTGGGTCTTGATGGTCATGAAACACAATGATATAGAACTGAGAACTGTCAGATTGCTCTTTAGGGTGGCTGCACCGGTTACATGCCCACCAGTAACATAGGAGGACATCTCTATCCCCACATTCCTGCTAATGTTGGCATTGTTCAGCTTTATAATTTTGCCAGCATAAAAAAGTAATATCTTGTTATTTTAAAAAGTTGAATTATTCTCATAGCTAATAAGTTTGGGCCTCTTTTTATACACTTGCCAGCCTGTTTGATTTCCTCATTTTGCAAATTGCCTGTTTATTTCCTTTGTTCATTTTTCTTTTGGATTTTTTGCTTTTTAATCTTCATTTTAATAGTTTCTTGTATATGTTGTATACTGTGTTCATTTTTAAAAACCATTAGGAATAGCCAGTAACACTTAATTTGTCACCTGTTTTTTAACTTTGATCATAATGTCCCTCCTTGAATAAATTTTCTTAATTTGATACAATTGACTTACTCAGCTTTGGCTTTGTGATTTGTCTTTTTGCTGTTCTTTAGAAGTTCTTCCCTGCCTTGTATGTTAGGAAGATATTAACCCACGATATTTACCATTAACTTATAATCTTTTGCCTTGAGGTCTTTAAACCTTCTAGAGCTATCCTTGTATATCTACTCTGGTAAGTAGGGGTCCAGTTTGATTTTTTACCTCTAATGAGACAGTTTTTCCAACATTATCTCATAAACAATTTGTCCTTTTGTCAATCAACTGTGAGGCAAGATTTATTGTATATCAGATTCTTATTATGGGTATGAATTGTTTTTCAGTTCTTTGTTCTGTTCCATTTGTCCATTTTTTTGTCCTTGTGCCAATATCATACATTATTTAATTTTTAATCATTAGATATAAGATAAAGAAAAATGCACAAAACATAAATCTACCACTTAGTGAGTCAAAATGAGCACGTAGGTCATTATCACTCAGGTTAAGAAAGCACACTGCCAAGAACCCAGAAGCCCCTGTGTGTTGCTCCTCAATTTCTGATGCCTTTCCACCATCTTTTCTTTTTTTTTTTTTTTTTTGAGATGGAGTCTTGCTCTGTTGCCCAAACTGGAGTGCAGTGGTGTGATCTCGGCTCACCACAACCTCTGCCTCTCGGGTTCAATCAATTCTCCTGCCTCAGCCTCCCCAGTAGCTGGGACTACAGGCATGCGCCACCATGCCTGGCTAATTAAAAAAAAAAAATTTTTTTTATTGCATTTTAGGTTTTGGGGTACATGTGAAGAACATGAAAGATTGTTGCATAGGTACACACATGGCAGTGTGATTTGCTGCCTTCCTCCCCCTCACCTATATCTGTCATTTCTCCCCATGCTATCTCTCCCCACCTCCCCATCCCCCTGTCCCTCCCCCATTTCTCCTCAACAGACCCCAGTGTGTAGTGCTCCCCTCCCCGTGTCCATGTGTTCTCATTGTTCAACACCTGCATATCAGTGAGAACATGCGGTGTTTGATTTTCTGCTCTTGTGTCAGTTTGCTGAGAATGATGGTTTCCAGGTTCATCCATGTCCCTACAAAGGACATGAACTCACTGTTTTTGATGGCTGCATAATATTCTGTGGTGTATATGTGCCATATTTTCCCTGTCCAGTCTATGATTGATGGGCATTTGGGTTGGTTCCAGGTCTTTGCTATTGTAAACAGTGCTGCAATGAACATTCGTGTGCATGTGTCCTTATAGTAGAATGATTTATAATCCTTTGGATATATACCCAGTAATGGGATTGCTTCACAGAACTGGAAAAAACACCTTAAACTTCATATGGAACCAAAAGAGAGCCTGCACAGCCAAGTCAATTCTAAGCAAAAAGAACAAAGCAGGAGGCATCACCCTACCGGACTTCAAACTAAACTACAAGGCTACAGTAACCAAAACAGCATGGTACTGGTACCAAAACAGAGATATAGACCAATGGAACAGAACAGAGGCCTCGGAGGAAACACAACATATCTACAACCATCCGATCTTTGACAAACCTGAAAAAAACAAGCAATGGGGAAAGGATTCCCTGTTTAATAAATGGTGTTGGGAAAACTGGCTAGCCATGTGCAGAAAGCAGAAACTGGACCCCTTCCTAACACCTTATACTAAAATTAACTCCAGATGAATTAAAGACTTAAACACAAGACTTAACACCATAAAAACTCTAGAAGAAAATCTAGGCAAAAACATTCAGGACATAGGTGTAGGCAAGGACTTCATGACCAAAACACTGAAAGCATTGGCAACAAAAGCCAAAATAGACAAATAGAACTTAATCAAACTCCACAGCTTCTGCACGGCAAAAGAAACTGTCATTAGAGTGAATCGGCAACCAACAGAATGGGAAAAAATTTTTGCAGTCTACCCATCTGACAAGGGGCTGATATCCAGAATTTACAAAGAACTAAAACAGATCTACAATAAAAAAACAAACAAGCCCATTCAAAAGTGGGCGAAGGATATGAACAGACACTTTACAAAAGAAGACATACAGGAGGCCAACAAACATATGAAAAAATGCTCATCATCACTGGTCATTAGAGAAATGCAAATCAAAACTACATTGAGATACCATCTACAAATTAAGCTACCAGCAAATCCCACTGCTGGCTATATATCTGAAGAAAAAAAACCCATGAAATCAGTGTATCAAGGACATGTCTGCACGTACATGTTTATCCACAAATAGCCAGGATATGGAATTCAGCCCAGCTGAATTCATTCCAACTTGCTGATCCATAAAATTGTGAGCTCAATGAAAAGTTAAGTCACTAAGTTTTGGAGTAGTATGCTAGACAACCAATACATATTTCATTGATGTCTATACCACAATTGACACATTCTACTGTTGATAGAAATTTTTAGAAATTTTGGGCTTCTATAAATTGTGCTGCTATAAAACATTCTTATTATGCCTCCTAGGGCATATGTGCATGCAGTTCTATTGGACGTATATCTAGAATTGAAATTCCATATAATTTTTTATAGCTACATAATAGTTTTACATATTTATGGGGTTCATTTGATATTTTGAAACAAACTTATACTGCATAACGATCAAATCAGGGTATTTGGGATGTCCATTACTTCAAGCATTTATCATTTATTTGTGTTAGGAACATTCCAATTCCACTCCTCTAGTTATTTCAAAATAGACAATAAATTACTGTTAACTATAGTTACTCTATTATGTTACTGAACATTGGATCTTATTCCTTCTATCTAACTGTATTTTTGTACCTGTTAGCCAACCTCTCTTCATCCCCCAACGACCTCCATAGTTCTCAGCCTCTGATAACCATCAACCTACTCTCTATTTCCATTAGATTGACTCTTTAGCTCCAATATATGAATGAGAACATGTGATATTTGTCTTATGGTGTCTGGCTTATTTCACTTAACATAATGTCCTCCAGTTCCAGCCATGTTGCTGCAAATGGCAGGATTTCATTATTTTTTTTAATGACTGAATAATATTCCATTGTTGTATATGTACCACATTTCTTTTGTCCATTCATCCAATGATGATCACTTAGGTTGATTCCATATCCTGGCTATTTGTGGATAAACATGTAAGTGCAGACATGTCTTTGATACAGATTTCACGTTTTTTTTTTTTCCTTCAGATATATAGCCAGCAGTGGGATTTGCTGGTAGCTTAATTTGTAGATTTTTGAGGAGTCCCCATACTATTTTCTGGAATGGTTATACTAATTTATATTCCTATCAACAGCATATGAGCATTCCTCTTTCTCCACATCCTCACTGGCACCTGTTGTTTTACTTGTCTTTTTGATAAAAGTCATTTTAACTACATTTAGATGATATATCATTGTAGTTTTGGTTTGCATTACTCTGATGATTATTGATGTTGAACATTTTCTTCATATACCTGTTGGCCATTTGTATATCTTTTGAGAAAAGTCTGCTCATACTTTTTGCCCATTAAAAAACTGAATTACTTGTTTTCTTGCTGTTGAGTGGTTTGAGTTCATTATATATTCTGGTTATTAATCTCTTGCCAGTTGAATAGTTCGCAAAAATTTTTTTCCCATTCTGTAAGTTGTTTCTTCACTTTGCTATTTGTTTCCTTAGCTGTGAAGCAGCTTTTTAGTTTGATGTGATCCCATTTGCCCATTCTTACTTTGGTTGCCTGTGCTTTTGAGGTCTTATTGAAGAAACCTTTGCCCAGACCAATGTCTTGGAGCATTTCCCCAGTGTTTTCTTCTATTATTTTCATAGTTTCAGGTCAAATTGGAATTATTAGCTAATAGAGTATTATATCTTTAACTTCAATAGTTAATGACTTTATTTTCAAAATAGTTGTATGAATTTATAGTTCTATTATTAGCATATAAGAGTTCCTATTGCTTCACATTCTGTGCCAACATGTGGAATTGAAGAAACATTGAAAAGTTAGTCTTTGAGTTCAAGAACAAGACAAAATATTACATCTTCTCGGTGTTATATTGGAAGTCCTACCCAGTGTAGTAATTCAAGAGAATGAATAAAAGGCATAAATATTGGAAAGGAAGAAACAAAGTGTTATCATTCATGGATCATTTGATGATTGCATATTTAGAAAATCCAAAAGACTCTATAGACAAATTATCAAAATTAATAAATTTAACAAGTTGCCAGAACAAACTTCATATTGGAAAATAATTTACATGATTACATGTTAGCAGCAAAGAGGTAGAAAACAAAATGAAAAGAAAGATGCTATTAGTAATAGCACAAAATATTAAATAATTAAGAATAAATAAAGCACAACATGTGCAAGCCTTTTGTGCAGAAGTTTACTTAAAGTACAAAGAGACATTCAAGAAGATATTACTTAATGGAGGATGGTATTATGTCTGTGGTTGGATAACTCAGTATTATATGCATTTTCCTCAAGTGTTATATAGTTTTTCTCAATGCAATACCAACAGGTTTGTTGAATTGTTTCTAATGTGAATATGCTATAGTTCTCTTTAAAAACCTCTGTATATAATATTTCTTTTAGCTCTGATTGCTTTCATGATTTCCTTTATATCTTTGAAACACAGAAGTTTGAATGTCTTGTATCTAGGGGTAAGCAGGTGTGTGTGTGTGTGTGTGTGTGTGTGTGTTGTTTTATTCTGCTTGAGGTTCTCTAAGTTTATTGTATCACTGGTTTGTTATCTTTATTGATTTCAAAAACTTCTTGACTGTTAATGTCTTTAAATATTTCTGTTATGCTCTATTCTCTCTCTTCTCATTCTGGGATTACAATTACACATATGTTAGACAGATTATATTGTCCCACTACTTCTGTTCTGTTTTTCTCTTCATTCTTTTTTCTTCTTTGTGTTTCACTTTGAATAATTTCCATTAATGTATTTTCAGGTTCACCGATTTTTAAAAATCAGCTGTGTTGAGTTTACTGATGAGCATATTAAAATAGAATGAAATTGCATTTTTTTTTTTTTTTTTTTGAGATAGAATCTTGGTCTGTTGCCCAGGTGGAGTGCAGTGACTCAATTTTGGCTCACTGCAACCTCTGCCTCCTGGATTCAAGCGATTCTCCTGCCTCAGCCTCCTGAGTAGCTGGGATTACAGACACACACCACCATGTCTGGATAATTTTTTTGTATTTTTAGTAGAGATAGGGTTTCACCACGCTGGCCAGGCTGGTCCAAAACTCCTGACTTCAGATGAACCACCTGGCTTGGCCTCCCAAAGTGCTAGGATTACAGGCATGAGCCACTACGCCTGGCATCAATTCTTCATCTTTGATGTCATGTTTTCATTTCTAACATTTCTATTGGACTTGTTTGGTTTCCATCTCTCTGCTGAAATTCCCCATCTGTTCCTGCATGCTAGCCATCTTTTCTAATAGGCCTTAAAAAATATTAGTCACAGTTATTTTGAAGCACTCATCTCATAGTTTCAACATCTAGGTTATCTCTGAATCTGGTTCTGTTGATTGCTTTATGTCTTTGCAATGAATTATTTAAACTGATACATATGTGTCTCATAATTCTTTTTTTTTTTTTTTTTTTTTTTTTTGAGACGGAGTTTTGCTCGTTACCCAGGCTGGAGTGCAATGGCGCAATCTCGGCTCACCACAACCTCCGCCTCCTGGGTTCAGGCAATTCTCCTGTCTCAGCCTCCTGAGCAGCTGGGATTACAGGCACGCAGCACCATGCCCAGCTAACTTTTTGTATGTTTAGTAGAGACGGGGTTTCACCATGTTGACCAGGATGGTCTCGATCTCTTGACCTTGTGATCCACCTGCCTCGGCCTCCCAAAGTGCTGGGATTACAGGCTTGAGCCACTGCGCCTGGCCTGTGTCTCATAATTCTTGATTGCATGGTGAACATAATGTGTAGAACAGTAGACACTGAGTAAATAGTGTTTATGTATGTAAATAGACATGTCTTTTCTTCTGTTAGACAGTGTGGGAGGTTGAATCAATCTTGTAAGAAATAGAGCTAGGCTTGGTTTTTTGTTCTGTTTTGAGACAGAATCTCACTCTGTCTCACAGGCTAGAGTGCAGTGGTGTGATCCTGGCTTACTGCAGCCTCTACCTCGTGGGTTCAAGTGATTTTCATGCCTCAGCCTCCTGAGTAGCTGGGATTACAGACGAACATCACAATGCCCAGCTAGTTAAGCTTGGGTTTTGTTTTTGCTCTCTTTACTTTCTGTATACCACTGAGTTAAATCCCTTTAGTGCTGTGCTATTGCTGCCTTCTGCTTAAGGTTAAAGTGGAGGTCAGAGAATTTTTCTTGATTTCCACACTTCACCTTTGGCGTTTAGCCATCCCTAGATGCTCATGCAAAAGAGGGTTTTCCTTCCATTCTCTTTCCCCTTTCCTAGTGGCAGACTACTGCAGTTTCTTATTTTGTGCAAGATTTGTGGTGAGGGCAGGGGAAATTGTTGTCCTGGTTCCGTTTCAGTCTTGGGTAGGCCCTCTCTGTGTGCCTGGGCCTTAGGGATGGGGCTTTCTCAGCATTGGTGTTCTTCCTTGTGGCAACCAAACTCAGATTTAGATCTGAGATTGGTCTTGGGCAGGAGTTTCCCACCCCTCCCAAAGTAATAGCAAATATGGTTTTTGTTTGTTTGTTTTTTAGCGTGGGTTTCACTCTGTTGCTCAGGCTGAGTGCAGTGACATGATCATAGCTCACTGTAATCTCAAAGTTATGGGCTCAAGCAATCCTCCTGAGTTGCTAGAACTCAGACTCCTGAGTGGCTAGGACTACAGGCCTGTGCCACTGCAATTTTTTTAAGGAATGGGGTCTTGCTATGTTGCCCAGGCTGGTACTGAACTCCTGACCTCTCCTGCCTTATCCTTCCAAAGTGCTGGGATTACATTCATGAACCACCATGCCTGGCCATAGAAGATCTTTTTGCTTGGTATCAGTGTAGGGTGTTGAACCAGAATGGTTTCCTGCCCCTCCTTCAGAGATGGAGGAGTTTTCTTACACTACTCTTCCTAATGGTAATTGGTCTTTGCTTGTATCCTGGAAGTGACAGAGTTTGCTGCTTCTCTATCAGCAGCTTGAGGCTTTTGGTTTGTAGAATAGTCTCAGAGCATAGGGGAGGTTTTGGGCCTTTTCTCCCAGCAACTACTGAACATCTTCTGCAAGCCTGAATCACCAAAGGGGGATCACTCCTGTGTTCTGCCCTGCTCCCCCGAGTCTTTCTCATGAGCACCCAATGGAAGCTCATGGAAAAGAAGCCATTGTGCCTAAGGCTTTTGGGCATTACAGATTGATATGGTAGCTTGCACCAGACTTTTAATAATTCATTAAATTTTAGCTGATTTCTACTTACCGGCTCAAATGATAGCCACTTCATCTTCTTGGGCAGTATCTATTGATCTAGTTATTGTGTCTAATTTCTTCTTGGAGAGCTTGTTTCTTTGGCATTCAGGCTACTTGGTTGTCTCCTGACTTCAGCTCTCTGACAAGCTCAGGAAAAGTAATAATTTTGTAGTTTACTCAGATTTTTCTTGTTTTTATGGTGGAAGAAACATTTTATTTCCTGAGCTGTGTATCTCCTAAACAAAAAGCACAAATCTGAGTTGCATTTTTTTTTTTCTGATGAGAAGTCAGAAATAGTCATTATTGTTCCCCTGTATGTAATATATCTTTCTCTCTTGCTGCTTTTGAGACTCTTTTCTTTGTATTTGGTTTTCAGCAATTAAACTATAGGGTGCCAGGTATGGTTATCATTGAGCTTATCTTACCTTGGCCTTGTTGAAATCATTGGACACAGGGGTTAATATTTTTAATTAAAGTTGGAAAAGTTTTGAGTCATTCTTTTTCAAATATTTTTTCTGCCTTTACCTCTCACTTCTCTCCTCTGAGACTCTAAGAATCTAAATGTTATTATATTTTTCTTTCTTCAACTTTTACTTTAGGTTCAGGAGGTACATGTGCAGGTTTGTTGCATGGGTTAACTGTGTGTTGTTGGGGCCTCTATACAAATGATTTAGTCATCCAGGTAGTGAGCACAGTACCTGATAGTTTTTACAACCTCATCCATCTTACATCCTCCTCTAATTCTCCTCCCTCAAGTAGGCCCCAGTGTCTATTATTCCCATCTTTATACATGTATACTCAATATTTAGCTCCCACTTATAAGTGAGGACATGCAGTATTTGCTTTTTTATTCCTGCATTAATTTGCTTAGGATAATGGCTTCTAGCTGCATTCAGAGCCAAAGGACAAATGATCTCATGCACTGGTTGTTGACTGCCTCTTCTATGCGGCTGTTTCTGACAAACATTAACATGAGATACAGTGAGATAATCTTGGTATCCATTCCTGTAGGTTCATCACATACATCATTCCTAGAGCTCTTGGTAACTGATTGTACAGTCTTTTTCTTCTAGGCTCCAGACTAATCAACCTATCTATTTTCCATTGCCCAGGAGTGAGCACATATCCATACCTCAGACAACTTTCCCTCTGAATGAATTAGATAACCAAATATACTGCTTCAAGCTTTTTCCCACTGAGAATATTTCCCCTAACCATTATCCTCAGGGTTACCCTGTATGGAAATATAATATGGCAGCAGATTTCTTCCAGCCGGTGCCAACATGTCACGTTGATCCAATTGAGAACCAAACTTCGGTCCTTTCCTTTTCTGTTACTTGATCATGGGAGCCTCCCACAAGGAGGCCTTAAGTCTGGGTTGAGGGAGAAGTATCAGTGCAACTGAGGCAGATGCCATGAGAGCATGGACCGTCTTTTAATGTAACGTTAGTGTGCTTTCTAGCTCTGTTTGAGTCTAGTCCAAATGCAGTCCTTCCATCATGTGACAGAGGCCTCTCCTTCTGCTTCACCTTATGACTTGGTGATTCTGACATTACTGAGCTTAGGAAAGGCAGTTGGATTACATGGTCACCTAATGGTCTCTGGCCAGGTCTCAGTCTCTTCTAGGCCTAGTGGTTGTTTTTCTTCTCAGTCTAGTGGTAAAAACAGGAGCTGTTTTCCAAATAGTAAATAGTTATCTGCCACAGAGAACATGGCTTTGTTCCGGAATTGCAGCAACTTGTGCTGCAGTTTTCCTATTGGGACTTTCTATAGACTCCAAGTGGTATTTTAATCATTTTAATCTACACAGATACCTCTGTGTAGAACCACATGGCTCAAATGATAGGGTAGCATGTACCATAGCCTGACACTGTACAGCCATCTCTCCCAGATGACTTTTTTGCTATCTAATAATTGGATCAAGACAGTATTCCTAAGTAAGCTACAGTCTAACTCCAAGTTCCCAACAAATCAACCATGACTATACCCCTTTCTTATTTGGAGTTGTAAAGTGAAACAAATTTTCCTTTATCTTAGGGGAGGTGTTCTGGAATGCTCCAGACCACTAGCCTCCTAAAAACTTTACTCTTGTGGGAGGCCCTTAAATCTTCATGGGTTTATATCCTACTCTCTAGCTTATCAAGTATGCTGAAGTAGCTTTGGATAATACAGGCACTCAGATTCATTTTCCTAGGAGGCTTCTCTACTCCTAGTAATGTGTGGGAGTAAAGAACTATGTATGTAGAGAGACTCTGTCCAGAACACCAGGATCATCCAAGTTGTGTAGCACTCAGTACATCAGGGAAGGGGTGATGTGACTCTGTCTGCCTTCAGAACCTGAATATAGGCCTGGTTCCATTTAAGTGCTCCTTTTCTCTTATATTAATAATTCACAAAGTGATACTATACATGCACTGCTGAGCCCTACATTAAAACTGTCATTAGGTTACTAAAAGTGAAGCTCTCAACAAAATGACAAAATCCAGTTACAACCTCCAGGCTGTGTCCTGTCTTCCTGTGAAGTTCAGCCCCTCTCTCTCCTACCCTAGAAGCAGTAGCCATTGGAAAGTTAATGATTCCAAACCTCTAAGATCCAGAGGCCTGCTCTCCTTCTGCAGCAATAGGGACCAGCAAGGATCTTCTGTCTTGGTTATACCCAAGAGATCAACAGAAGTTAACATACACAGAGTCACATAAAACAACCATATCAAAGGGGAAGTTTGGGCTGAATTAATTCAAAGGGAATTAATTCAAAGGGAATTAATTCCACTTTGCTGTAGAAGGAAAGCAAGAGCCCCATGACTCTTCAGTTGAACACACTGTGCCCATGTGATATGGTTTGGCTGTGTCTCCATGCAGCTCTCATCTTGAATTCCCACATGTTGTGGAAGGGGCTCAGTGGAGGATAATTGAATCAGGGGGCAGGTTTTTACCTTGCTATTCTCATGATAGTGGATAAGTCTCATGAGATCTGATGGTTTTAAAAATGCCTGTGGGATTTTGGACTTGCATGGGGCCTGGGGGTCTGTAACCCCTTTGTTTTGGCCAATTTCTCCCATTTGGAATGGCTATATTTACCCAACCCCTGTACCCCCATTGTATCTGGGAAGTAACTAACAACTTGCTTTTGATTTTAGGCTCATAGGCAGAAGGGACGTGCCTTGTCTCAGATGAGACTTTGGATAGTGGGCTTTTGAGTTAATGCTGAAATGAGTTAAAACTTTGGGGGACTGTTGGGAAGGCATGATTGGTTTTGAAATATGAAGACATGAGATTTGGAGGGACCAGGGGCAGAATGATATGGTTTGGTGTATCCCACCCAAATCTTATCTTGAATTCCCATGTGTTATGGTAGGGACCTGGTGGAAGATAACTGAATCATGGGGTCAGGTCTTTCCTGTGCTGTACTTGTGATAGTGAATAAGTCTCCCAAGAGACTTAAAATGAGAGTTTCCCTGCACAACCTTTCTTCTCTTGTCTGCTGCCATGTGAGATGTGTCTTTCACCTTTCACCAAGATTGTGAGGCCTCCCTAGCCATGTGGAATTGAGTCCAATAAACCTCTTTCTTTTGTAACTTGCCCAGTCTCAGGTGTGTCTTTCAGTATTAGGAAAACCATGTTACCCGGACTCTTCTCTGTGTTTCATATAAGGAGCTGAGTGGAATAGGATTTGTGGTCACAGAGAGGGGAACCATGGGAGTGCAGACCCAGGGGCCATGTGGAACAGATATTGGCTGATAGGCTTTGGTTGTGTGTCCCCAACCAGATCTTAACTTGAATTGTAATAATCCCCATGTGTCAAGGGCTGGACCAGGTGAATCATGGGGGTGGTTCTCACAATAGTGAGTGAGCACGAGGTCTGATGGTTTTATACGGGGATTCCCCCTTCACTTGACACTCATTCTTTCTCCTGCTGCCCTGTGAAGAGGTGCCTTCTGCCACGATTATAAGTTTCCTGAAGCCTCCACCACCATGTGGAACCGTAAGTCAGTTAAATCTCTTTTCTTTTCAAATTACCTGGTCTTGTGTATTTCTTCATAGCAGCATGAGAATAGAATAATACATGGGCTAAGCTGGTCTCTTCTTGCCTTTGGCCCTGAGTAGGTACCTAAGGGTGTGTATTTAATTAAAACACCCAAATCCTCACTTATTAATTCAATTTAGCAAGTATTTGTGAAGTGACTACAAGTTACCACACAGTGCTCTAGGCCTGGAAAATGTAAGCATGTGCAATGAACGACCAAAAAAGAGATGGAGAGAGAGAAAGAAAAAAGGAAAGAAAGAAATGCTTTTTTAGTACTTGAGAGTTTTATGGGAAATGTAGATTATAATGACCATGGAATTAATTGGCTGTAACAGGTTGCCACTAATGTATTGGAGAGAGAAAATGTCAGGATCAGATAAACCAGTTACTAATTTAGGGCATGATAAGAACATTGGAAGGTCTCCTTGACAATGTTTAAAGAGAACTCCAATTCCTGCCATTGCAGGGCAGATCAGATTCTGGGTGGGGGAAGACCAGAAATAGGAACTAATTGCAAAAGTAGTAGACCTTGTGAGAAGAATGATTTCACAATCTCAGCAAATCTCTCACATCAAAATAATGGCCTGACAGGGAAGGAGTATGATCATAAAGTCTGGGATAGAGGTACCTGGGCAGAGTACTTGAGAACCTTGAATCCCAAAGATCCTCTGCTTTCTGGCCTGAGAAAGTGGCCTACACCTCCTATCCCACCCCCGACTGCTAAGGGATCACAATTGACTCCTGACTGGACATCATGCAGAGGCCTCACAAAGGTGTTTGCCTTGAAAGATGATACTTGCCTTCCTCCAAGTTTGCCTGAACCTCCTCTCATGACTTCTAGGCCTATATCTTAGTCAGGTCTCAACATGATCCAATCAGGTAAATACTGGCCATGCTTCAGGAGTAGAAACATCATCTACCATAAAAGTTGTAGCATATGGATAATAATAAATAATAATGGCAGGAACTGGGAGAACATATTGAGAGTAGATATTGAGGGGACACTGAGCTTTTGGAAAATAAGGCTAAATAAAGGTATATTTTTTTTGATATGGTGATTCAGGATTTTTTTTTTTTGAGACGGAGTCTCACCCTGTCACCCAGGCTGGAGTGCAATAGCGTGATCTCGGCTCACTGTAACTTCTGTCTCCTGGGTTCAATTGATTCTTCTGCCTCAGCCTCCCGAGTAGCTGGGATTATAGGCACATGCCACCATGCCTGGCTAATTTTTTGTATTTTTAGTAGAATCGGGGTTTCTCCATGTTGGCCAGGTTGGTCTTGAACTTCTGACCTAGTGATCTGCCCACCTCAGCCTCCCAAAGTGCATGAGCCACTGCACCAGGCCTGACTCAGGATTTAATAATATCCAGGCATGGACACCTGGAGACTGTACTAGCATATTGCATAAATGGCTCTTTGAAGCTTGAAGCAATAATGGATGACAGTAAATAAAGTGGAAATGCTGGAAATGTCTCAGCAGAGTATTGAAGATATGGTCAAAAGAATAAGAGAAATGGATATTCTACAATGGGATGACTGCGTAAGACAGAACCTATTGACTGAATGTATTCCCCTGGACAATTTAGAAGACACTTACTCTACAAAAGCAATGAGGAACATGCTGGTGACAGGGGCACTGGCATCATCGTGAAACTCACGGTTGGGGACTGTCCTTCAAGATTAGGATTATACTTTAAACCAATGGCCATTATATGGTGCTGTAGCCCCGAAAGGTACAGTACACAGGCTTTGTAGGCCAGGCTTTACATTAGGGGAGAGTGCCATGCAACTTAGCTTCCTAGTGTCAACATGGATGCTAAGATTTCAGAAGACCAGAGCACAGCTGATGACATTCAATTATAAAAGACAAAGTTAAGACACAAATGGCAGCCAGAGGCCTGACTCAGACATATCTGTCTATTCTGTTTATAGAAGTTCTGCTTATAGAAGTCTCCTGTCAACTCTTCTGCTCCCTGTCACAATGTAGTCAAAAACAGACTTGATTGCTGGAGTATTTCACAGAAAATTTACACTGGTCTATTATATTGAAGATTTTATCCAATTTGGACCTAGTGGATCAAAAAGTGGCAACTATGACAAGCAGGCATGCCAGAGGGTAGACAGTAACTCCACAAAGAATAAGGGGGCTGCCGTATTGAGGAATTTCTTAGGTATCTAGTGGTCTGAGACGTACTGAGATATTCCTTCCAAGGGAAAGACACGTTATTGCACCTTCCAGTCCTATCACTGAGACAGAGACAGAGCACTTGGCAGGGCCCTTTGGAGTCTGGAGCCGACATATATCACACTAGGGAACTCTTGGTGAGGAGCAGCCCTAATAACTTTCTGGGTCTGATGGTACCCAGCTCATGATGGGTGTCCCTGGTCACATAGGTCCTTCATAACCCATTGTGTGGTACTCGGTCTTTCATTAAGGCTGGTCTAGCTGTTGTGCTACTGAATAACTGATTTTTTAGTAGTAGAGACTGTTATGAATCCTCAAAATGATACTAACCAGGCAGTGGCAAGTTGATTACATTAAAAATCTTCTATCCTAGAAGGGGCAGCAATTCAACCTTATGGGGATCAGTACATATTTTGGCTATTGATTTTCCTTTCTGGCGTATAGCACTTGACCAGCAGCACTATTCAAGAGTGTCTGATGTATTCTCATCGGATCCACATAAAATTTCTCCGGATTAAGCATTGCATTGCACAGTGGAAGAGTGTGACAAGAGCACATGATTCTGAGCTTCACTGGTCTTATCGCATATTTAATCATTCAGAAGTTTCCAATCTGATAGTTCACAGGAATGACAGGGCCAATTTAGCAATGACACTCTTCATGGTTGGAGTGCTGTCCTTCAAGATAAGTAGTAAACTTTGAATCAATGGCCATTATAGGTACAGTACACAGAACAGGGGAATGAAGGGGTGAGAGTTGGAGTGGCCGTTCTTACTGTCACTCCCAGTGACTAACAGGAAATTTACATTTCCCATTTTCTCATCTTTGCTGGACTTGATTCTTGAGATACTTGGGTTCTTCTACCAAGGACAAAGTTTCCACTAAGGCTATGTTATGCTTCTCACCCCTTCACTGCTGCTTCCCGGGATGACATATAAAGTAAACTATTTATACCCCGGTTTTTATCTGACAGTCTGTTTTCAAGGGAACTAACTAAGACAAATGGTGCTAGGAGTGACACCAGCAAGCAGAGCTTCAGGATGGGATTCTACCAAGGACTGCTACAAAGGAGCCCCATTCATGTTGGTATATGAGTGAAGTGTATTCCCCAAAGTTGACCTTGAGACGAGGATTTGTGTGAAAATTATTTATTAGAAAGTGCTCTGAGGGGGTGGAGAAAACTAGGGGAAACAGAAAGTGAGATCAGGAAGGGAAGGAGGTCAGGCAAGAGTGCCACATCAACCAATATCCTGCAGAAAGTAACAATGGTTCAACCCTTTAGGGGCTTGATACTAGTATTTGGAGGGCAGCTTCAGGTGAAGAGTGGGTTCATAATCTTTTATGAAGATTATGATACCTATCCACTGGGAATTTAAGACCCCTTCTTTCTTCTTCCTCAAGACCCAAGAGAACTTTTTGTGGAACACAGCCTTCTAGGATATCCACCTGCAACTGGGTTCAAGGATGCCTCTTTGCAGAATGCCAAGATATTTTGAGAACCATAATCTTACACTTCTGCCTGTGAGTGCTAGGCTGCACTAAGTGAGGCTTGCTGGTGATGCTTGGGTGCTTTTCAGGACAGTTGGAGATTAGGTAGCTTAAGAAACAGTTTAATCCTACAAATAAAGTGTGAACTAGGAGCTCAGAAAAATGTATGTGGACTGAATTAAGATTTTGATAATGCTCATGTGTTTCTAGCTATAGTAGAATCAATATCTTTCTGGTGGAAAGAATGACACTAGTAAATGTTATTTATCTGATGATCAAAAGTGCTTAGAAAAGGAACTGGGGCTGTTTAGTAGGGAAAAGAGTAGACCAAAGTGGGATGAATGGGGATAACACAGCTGTGTAATTATTTAAAGAGCTATCACGGGGAAAAGAGAATTGACCTGATCTTGATATATTCTTCACTTCGAAATCACTTTTTCTGATATTAATATAGCTCCAGCTCTCTTTTGATTAGATAACATGGTACATTTTTCCTTTTAGACTCTTTGTGCTTTTATATTTAAAATTAATTTCCTGTAGGCAGAACTTTTGAAAAAAATGCAATCTAATTATTTTCAACTATTAATGGTGTGTTTAGGCCATTTGAATTTAAATTTGGATAGTGGGTTAGACAATAATATTAAAATGGATATTTCAAACATTTAGATATTCAAATAGAAGGTAAATATAAACTGTGAGATTATGATGTTGGATCAGTGTTAACATTTTATTCAAATTTATAGTAAATTTGTCACTCAGCTAAGGAATATTTGTTTATTTATGAGTCAGGGTCTTGCTCTGTCACCCAGGCTTGAGTGCAGTGGCACAATCTTGGCTCACTGCAGCTCTGCCTGGGTTCAAGAGATTCTCCTACCTCAGCCTCTCAAGAAGCTATGACTATAGGCATGCACCACCACACCTGGCTAATTTTTTGTGTTTCTTTGTAGAGACAGGTTTCACCAGGTTGATCAGGCTGGTATTGAACTCCTGAGCTCAAGCTATCTGCCCGTGTCAGCCTCCCACAGTGCTGGGATTACAGGTATGAGCCACTGTGCTAGGCCAGGAATATTTAAAGTAGATCAGGTTTTTCTGTTCTCTTTCTCCTGCAGAGAAAAGAGACAGAGAAAAGAGACCCCTTGAAATAAAGTTATACATCCTAATGTTTTAACCTTAATATTTCTAGACTTTGGGGGATGCATTTCTATTTATATTTTTCATTGCAACTTCAACCATGCTCAACTCAAAAGAACTTACTTGCACATTAAAGTTTCTCAAATTTGTGGACGAGTATTATGGATTACACTTCATTTGGTCACTTCTTGGTTAAACAGAGAATGTCCCTGTAAATTGCCCAGTGAAGGATTTTTGAACAAGGCTGTAGGCATGAGTAGCCCTGGGTTCCTCCACAAAGCTAGTTCTGTCTCTGGTGTATAAATTCATGGCAACTTCAATCACCCAAGTGGCATGTCTCTGATTTGAGTACATTTTCCCAGGCTAAAGATAAGGCTTCTAAAGTGGAGAAGGTCTTGTAATCCCAGCACTTTGGGATGCCAAGGCAGGTAGACCAGGAGATCGAGATTGAGACCATACTGGCCAACATGGTGAAATCCCATCTCTACTTAAAAAATACAAAAATTAGCTCAGCCTGGTGGCACATGCCTGTAGTCCCAGCTACTTGTGAGGCTGAGGCAGGAGAATCACTTGAACCTGGCAGGTGGAGGTTGCAGTGAGCCAAGATCATGCCACTGCATTCCAGCCTGGCAACAGTGAGACTTGTTCTCAAAAAAAAAAAAAAAAAAAAAAAGTGGAGAAGGTTAGGAGAAGGGTGGGGTAGAATTGGAGATCAGGTGGGTAAGGTGAAGAGAAGAAAAGAACAATGTATACAGATCCATGGAGCTGTGACATGGATGTATCCATAGGGAACTGAGAAGGTTAGAGGGGCAGGGTGTTAGGTATAGTGAGGAAAGTGATGTGAGATAATACTAGAAAGGAAAACTTTGAGTCTGTAGGACATTCCTCATTGCTGGTTTAAAACATGTTAGCATGACTCCCAGAGGTATCCAGGGATACGGTAGAGACACACGAAAAATGAAAAAGGAAAGAACATGTAGTCTGCTAACAATTCTAACAATTCTTTCCTCAACCTTTCATTCATTGACAGTATGCCATTAGTTGACAATTTGTTTGCATGCTAGGGCAATAATGACTCCTCTAGGAAGATAACAATGATCAGTTGGCATCATGATGCCTTGTATGTAGCAGAGTGAGGATAGGCAGGAGAAAACAAGGGAATGAGGGGCAGAAAGAGACAGGACTGCAGAATTGATGGGTGTCCCTTACCCTTAGAGAAGCCTCTCAGATGAATCCTGGCTTCTCTCATAGGTTCACTGGTTGTCATATTTTCAATATCATTAAAGTTCTTTTTGTCTTACAAGTAATGCAAAGATACATTCTTACTTTTCTTTTGTATTCCCCCAACTCCCAGTAAGTAGGGATCTCCTCCTCTGAAGATACACCATTCAGTTTGGGATGTATCTTTTCCTACATTTTTATATGCGTTTACACACTTACACTCCTATGTGAATTTATAAACATGTATTTATATTTGACATTGTGTGGGAGTTTACAGTCTTTGTATCATTCTTCTATTTGCTTCTGTAATGTCTCATTAAAACTTAGAGAAATGCCTACATCAGCAGACATGTAATTACTTCACTAACAGCAGTTCTGAGTTGCTACCTTCTTTCTACCCTGTCTTCCAGGTGAGATGCTAAAGCAGGAATTCTGGGCTCACAGGAATCATGAGGTTGGTTGTAAAGAAGCTATTGTTACAGTTGCTGCTATTTTGGGAGCATGAGCTTCACTCTTATTAGCTCTTGGAGTGCCCAGGGCTTGGAAACCAAGCACACAAGCCCCAGGCACATTCTTATCCTGACAAAGAGCATTTATAGGTTTATATAACTGTCATGCCAAGTTCATGCTCTAAACAATGTGACCAACACAGTAAGCTCCCCAACTTCTGTCTTTAAAACAGACAGAGCAACTGGATAGTAAAACCTCAAGTTCATGGAAAACATTTGTAAATCTCCATGACAAACCATCTCCACAAACCCTGAAATAGAACAGATGACAAATCCCCAGCAGCAGCAAGACCTGCACGGTAGGAACAGCTATGTGGAAAGGAGACAGAAGCACTGAAGGATCTGAGAACAGAGAATTCCAAAAGAGCTGACAAGGATTCACTGGCAAGCACAGTGGACATCTTTGGAAACAGCCACTGAAACTGCCAAGGGCTTTGTTCAGCCCGGTGTTGGGTGACTTCAAGGACTGCCTGGTAGACCATGAAGGGACTGGTGTGGTCCAGACCCTGTGAACTTTGAAAAGGATCTGCACAGATTTGTTTCTAGGTCAGAGCCCCACATTCTAGGTAACAAACCTGCACATGTACCCCTGAATCTGAAAGTAAAAAAATACAGTTATTATCCAAAAACATATATGGAGGAGAATAACTTCCTCACATGTAGTAATCACAAAGAATGAAAATGTAAACAAAGGGTTTCATATCCAGTGATACTGATGTTCGAGTAGTCATGTTTCACTTTATTGTGTTTCATAGATATTGAATTTTTTACAAATGGAAGGTTTGTCGCAACCCTGCATCTAGCAAGCTTGTCTAAGCCATTTTCTCAAGAGCATGTGCTCACTTCATGTCTGTGTCATATTTTGGTAACTGTCACAATATTTTAAACTTTTCGTTATTTATTATGTCTAATGGTGATCTCTGATCAGTGATCTTTGATGTTGCTGTAGTAATTGTTCTGGGGAGCCACAAACTAAACTCATATAATACAGGAAACCGAAAAAAAAAATTTTAAAGTGTAAGTTCAGGATACAAATGCAGGTTTGTAACACAGGTGAACTTGTGTCACAGTGGTTTGTTGTACAGATGATTTCATCACCCAGGTATTAAGCCTAGTACCCATTAGTTATTTTTCCTGATCCTCTCCCTCTTCTCACCCTCCACTCTCAGAAAGGCCTCAGCATGTGTTGTTTCCCTCTATGTGGCCACGTGTTCTCATCATCTAGCTCCCACTTACATGTGAGAACATGCGGTAATACAGCAAACTTAACTGATAAATGTGTGCATTCTGACTGCTCCACTCACTGGCTGTTCTCTTGCCTCTCTCCCTTTCCTCAGGCCACTTCAGTCTCTGAGACAAAACAATATTGAAATTAAGCCAATTAATAACCTTACAGTGACCTCTAAGTGTTAAGTTAAAGGAAGAATTGGTTGTTCTAACTTTAAATCAAAAGCTAGAAATAATTCAGCTTAGTGAGGAAGACATGTCGAAGCAAAGATAGACTGAAAGCTAGGCCTCTAGCACTAAACAGCCAAGTTGCGAATGCAAAGGAAAAATTCTTGAAGGAAATTAAAAGTGCTGTTCAAGTGTACACAAGAATGGCAAGAAAGCAAAACAGCCTTATTACTGATATGCAGAAAGTTCTAGTGGTCTGGATAGAAGATCAAACCAGCCATGGCATTCCCTTAAGCCAAACCCTAATCCAGATAAATGTCTTCTCTTCAATTCTGTGAAGGCTGATAGAGGTGAGGAAGCTACAGAAGAAAAGTTTGAAGCTAGCAGAGGTTGGTTCATGAGGTTCAAGGAAAGATGTGATCTCTATAACATAAACGTGTGAGGTGAGGGCTCATACCTGTAATTCTAGCACTTTGGGAGACCAAGGTGGGGTGGATCACCTGAGGTTGGGAGTTCAAGACCAGCCTGACCAACATGGAGAAATCTCATCTCTACTAATGTTGAGAGGGGAGATCCCCTCCCCACCTCCCTCTTTCTGGCCTCCACCTCTTCTCTTCCAGATGAGAAGGAGGATAAAAAGAGATAAAATACCAAAGAGCTTGAATCTGTGGTCAGGCAACTTGCTGACGCCACTGACCAGGCCATAAATAAGCCCAAGGACTAGGAAGATAACTCCCTTTTCGGTTCCCAGCGTCTCTGCTATCTATAAGCCTTGAAAGAGTTGCAAAGAATGTTATCACTACCAGCCAGAGCCCAGCACTGTACCACATCCTCCACGTTTGCTCAACCCAGGCCCACTCCTGGAAATACCTGCCAAATAATAATTTATTGCCTTTGTCTTATCTATGGAAGCCCCTACCCTGCCTATTCCCACTCATGCTGCATATGAACTAGCAAATCAATGGATTGTGAGGTCAATTGTCCAGCCAATGGACAATGACAGTTTCACCTCAGTTTCCCCTTTAGTGTTATAAGCCTATAAAGGGGAAAAGACGCTGCTTCTCGGAGAGCTCAGTCGTTAAGGCATTAGCCACCTGCAGCTCCTGGCCAAATAAAGAGCCACTTCCTTTCTTGGTTCAGTGTTTGAGAGGTTTTGTCCACCGCTGATCCTGCTACAGTGCTATTGCACACTTAATAGACTACAGTATAAACATAACTTTTATATGCACTAGGGAACTAATACATTTGTGTGACTTGATATACTGAGATACTGGCTTTATTATGGTGTTCTGTAACTGAAGCTGCCTATCTCTGAGATATGCCTATGTCACATAGAATATTTTCTCCTGTTTGAAAAATCCTCTGTGCTCTGCCTATTTAATCCTCTCTCCCCCATAACCTCTGGCAACCACTGATCTTATTACTGTCTACATAGTTTTGCCTTTTCTGGATGTCATATAGTTGGAATCATACAGTAGGTAGCTTTTCAGATTGGCTTCTTTCACTTAGTAATATGCATTTAAGATTCCTCCATGTAACAGAATGGGAAAAAATTTTTTGCAATCTACCCATCTAACAAAGGGTTAATATCCAGAATCTACAAAGAACTAAAGTAGATTTATAAGAAAACAAACAAACAAACCCATTCAAAAGTGGGCGAAGGATATGAACAGACACTTTTCAAAAGAAGACATATATGTGGCCAACAAACATGAAAAAATGCTCATCATAATTGGTCATGAGAGAAATGTAAATCAAAACCACATTGAGATACCATCTCACACCAGTTAGAATGGTGGTCATAAAAAAAAAATCAGGAGACAACAGATGCTGAAGAAGATGTGGAGAAAAAGGAACACTTTTACACTGTTGGTGGGAGTATAAATTAGTTCAACCATTATGGAAGACGGTGCGGCAATTACTCAAGGATCTAGAAATAGAAATTCCATTTGACCCAGCAATTCCATTACTAGGTATATATCCAAAGGATTATAAATCATTCTATTATAAAGACACATGCACACATATGTTCATTGCAGAGCTGTTTATGATAGCAAAGGCCTGGAACCAACCCAAATGCCCATCAATGATAGACTGGATAAAGAAAAAGTGGCACATATATACCATGGAATACTATGCAGCTATAAAAAATGATGAGTTTGTGTCCTCTGTAGGGACATGGATGAATCTGGAAACCATCATTCTCAGCAAACTGACACAAGAACAGAAAACCAAACACTGCATGTTTTCACTCATAGGCAGGTGATGAACAATGAGAACACTTGGGCATAGGGAAGAGAACAACACTCACTAGGCTAGGCTGGGGTGGGGGGAAGTGGGGAGAGGAGAGATAACACCAGGAGAAAAGCCTGATGTAGGTGACAGGGCGGGTTGGAGGATGGAGATAGCAAACCACCATGGCATGTATGTACCTATGTAACAATCCTGCAGGATGCAGGATGTGCACCTGTATCCCAGAGCCCAAAGTACAATTAAAAAAAAATTCCTCCATGTATTTTTGTGAATTTGTAGCTCATTTCTGTTCAATACTAAATAATATTTCATTGCCTGGAAACTGTATACCACAGTTTATTTATCATCTCACCTCCTAAAGGACATCTTGGCTACTTTAAAATTTTGGCAATTATGAATAAATACCCACATGTAGATAAGTTTTCAGTGCCTTTGGATAAATATCAAGAACTGTCATTGCTGGATTGTGTAATAAGAGTATGTTTAGTTTTTGTGAAAAACTACCCAACTGTTTTCCAAAGTGGCTGTACCATTTTGCATTACCACCAGTAATGAATGAGAGTTCCTGTTGTTCTACAGGCTCAGCAGCATTTGATGTTGTCCATGTTCTGGATTTTGGTCATTCTAATAGGTGTGTAGTGGTAATACCTTTTTGTTTTAATTTGAATATCCCTGATGACATATGGCATGGAGCATCTTTTTATTTGCCATCAGTATATCTTCTTTGGTGAGGTGTCTGTTAAGGACTTTGGCTCATATTTTAATCAGGTGATTTGTTTTCTTATTGTTGAGTTTCAAGAGTTCTTTTTATATTTTAGATACAAATCCTTTATTAGATATGTGTATTGCAAATATTTTCTCCCAGTCTCTGGACTGTCTTCTCATTATCTTGACACATTTATTACTATTATTTTGAGATAGAGCTTCACTCTGTCGCCCAGACTGGAGTATAGTAGCGTGATCTTGGCTCACTGCAACCTCTGCCTCTTAGGTTCAAGTGATTCTCTTGCCTCAGCCTTCTGTGTAGCTGGGACTACAGGTATGTGCCACCACACTTGGCTATTTTTTTGTATTTTTAGTAGAGATGGAGTTTCGCCACGTTAGCCAGAATGGTTTCAGTCTCCTGACCTCATGATCTGCCTGCCTTAGCCTCCCAATGGGCTGGGATTACAGGTGTGAGCCACCATGCCCTTTTTTTTAAATGTGAGCTGACACCAGCCACATTTTTAAATGTGAGCTGACACATTAAAAAAAAATTTTTTTTAAATTATTTTTTTTTACTGCATTTTAGGTTTTGGGGTACATGTGAAAAACATGCAAGATTGTTGCATAGGTACACACATGGCAGTGTGATTTGCTGCCTTCCTCCCCTTCACCTATATCTGGCATTTCTCCCCATGCTATCTCTCCCCACCTCCCCACCCCATCCCTCCCCCATTTCCCTCCAACAGACCCCAGTGTGTAGTGCTCCTCTTCCTGTGCCCATGTGGAAGACAGTGTGGTGATTCCTTAAGGATGCATTTTTTAAAAATTAATTAATTTATTTATTTTGAGATGGAGTCTTGCTCTTATACCCAGGCTGGAGTGCAATGGCACAATCTCAGCACAATGCAACCTCCACCTCCCAGGTTCAAGTGATTCTCCTGCCTCAGCCTCCCGAGTAGCTGGTACTACAGGCACATGCCACCACACCTGGCTAAATTTTGTATTTCTAGGAGAGACAGGGTTTCACCATGTTGGCCAGGCCCGTCTTGAACTCCTGACCTCACAATCCTCCTGCCTCAGCCTCCCTAAGTGCTGGGATTACAGGCATAAGCCACCATGCCTGGCCCTGACACATTTATTTTTAAAGAAATGGAATAGAATGGAAAATATCACAGTGCATTAAAACTACAGTGACAGTGAAAATTGTTTTATGAAATTTTTGTTTCATTTGTGTGTGTGTGTGTGTGTGTGTGTGTGTGTGTGTAGCAGATTGCAATGGAACATGTACTTCTTTCTATTGGTTGAGGTAAAGGAAGAAGTAGAAGGAGGAAAGAAAAAGCTGGAAAACATTGCTTAAGTGAAAACATTGCATAGAACTTGATGCAGTTTACCTTCTTTCTTTCTGATACTTATACAAGGCTTGTTGAATGACTAACTGGCAGATAATTAATCATGTTGGACTATAATTGTTAAGAAACAATTTTTAATAAACAATGACATTTAGTCACTCATTAATCCAGTATTTATTTAGCATCTATTCTGGATTAGGCTTCAGTGAAAGAATTTGGAAATTCCAGGAAAAAAACCTCAACTAAATCTCTTTTAAATGGATTAATAAAATTAAAGCAGATGTTTGAACAGGGATTTGAGCTGGTTTATAATCATAATAAACAGAGAGATGCCAACATGAGAAAACAGGGAACAATCAAGCATACTTATCAAGGCACTGTCTCTGCCTGGGGCAAAGTTGGTGGCTGGGTTAGATTGCAAGATCAGAATAGGCTGCCATGATGGCACCACAGTTCCATCTCAGCAGTTCCTGCCCCCCGCCCCTGGATGGGGATGTGAACCTTCTGGGGTCAGAAAATATCTTCTTCCCCTGGACAGGCTTGGTTTTGCTTACATAATTGACTCAAATGTGTTAATTAAGGGGTGGGAAACAATGATTATTTCATTTGGAAAGTTAATTTTTGAAAAGGAACAAATGGTGAAGGAAATGAGAGAGGGAGGGAAAGGAGGGAATCCATATGGAAGGAGGCATTGGCAGGGATGTGAAAGAGTTACCCTCACCCTCAATCAATGACAGTTACCTGTCATTCATTGATAGTGATTCAAAGTGAACCACTGGAAACTTGGAAAAAGATGCCAGTTTATAGCTAAGTTGAAAGTTCTAGAAAAGGGACAATCTTGGAATGAGAATAAGTTGTAGATATTGTGGTATCTGACCAAGATGGCCTTAGCATTCTCAGCCTCACCAAACTTTAGACAGCCTTCTTCCCGACTCTTGCCCCCTGATCTCCCTTTTCTCAGAGCATTTGCTTTTGAAAACCTGTAATTGTAAATGCCTTCTCTGCCCTTTTGAGAGGTAAGTCTTGTTTTGAAAGCCTCTTGCTAATTTTATAACTCAGGAATGTCCTTCTCAAGGACCTTGGAGCCATCTCTTTGAAATGTAAGCATCAAGGGAGATAGTGCCCTATCTTACAGTTTCTGCTAGGGGTGGGAGGGAGTGGGAGCCTTTAGTGGGTGCCTTGCTCCAAGTTGTAAAACTAACCTCCTGTCATGCAGACATGAGAAAGTTTACTTTTTGTTTGGGTAAACTCGATTAGCAAACATAGATGCCCAATAATACTCCTCCCTATCCCAGCTCTTAAAAACTCCTTTTGTTTCAGCAGAACTATGTTCAGACTGAGTTCTGTCCTCTATCTCCTATTGTAATAACCTTGAATAAAGCCTCCTGTGCCCATTTAACTTTGGTACAATTTTTGACACAGCCATTATCTAGTCAGGAAAAAAAATCTGCTTGAACTTAAGAGTACAAAGCTGAATCAAGGTTTTTTTCTCTGCCCCCAAATTACAGGGACTATAGAAAAAATTCATCTCGCTGAGCCTAGAGATTTCACCTGCAAAATTTACAGGTTGAACAAGATGGTCTCCAAGACTTCTTCCAGCATCAAGGTTTTTTCTGATGGCCAGATGCACTTGATTGACTAGGGATACATATTTATATATTTTAAATACAGTATTATATAATAGTTATATATTATATATTGCAAATATATATAATATATAAAATATATTCATATATTAAAACATATAAAATAATATATAATATATAATATATATTCAGAGAAACATATACATGATTTAAATCCAGCTGGGTTGTCTTGAGAGCTGAATAACAAAAACCATTAAGTACTAATTGGGCCACACACTGTAACACTGCTCTTCTCTTGTCCTTAGAAGACTGTGGGGCTCTTCAGTAAGCATGAATGTGGCCACCAGACAGAAAATCCTCATGTCTAGAGGAATGGCAGAACCTCAAGATGCTGCTCTCTGCTGACTTCCCAGAGATTTGTTTCTAGGAAGGCATCTTTGAGGCCATTTAAAATAGACATTCTCCCATTCTGCTGGTTGCCGGTTCACTCTAATGATAGTTTCTTTCACTGTGCAGAATCTCTTTAGTTTAATCAAAACCACATTGAAATAACATCTCATGCCAGTTAGAATGGCGATCATTAAAAAAAAAAAATCAGGAGACAACAGAGGCTGGAGAGGATGTGGAGAAATAGGAATGCTTTTACACTGTTGGTGTGAGTGTAAATTAGTTCAACCATTGTGGAAAACAGTGTGTTGATTCCTCAAGGACCTAGAAATAGAAATACCATTTGACCCAGCAATCCCATTACTGGGTATATACCCAAAGGATTATGAATCATTCCATTTTAAAGACACATGCACATGTATGTTTATTGTGGCAGTGGTCACAATAGCCAAGACTTGGAGCCAACCCAAATGCCCATCAATGATAGACTGTATAAAGAAATGTAGCACACATACACCATGGAATACTATGCAACCACAAAAAGGATGAGTTCATGTCCTTTGCAGGGACATGGATAAAGCTGGAAACCATCATTCTCAGCAAAGTGACACAAGAACAGAAAACCAAATACCACATGTTCTCATTCATAAGTGGGTGTTGAACAATGAGAACACATGGACACAGGGAGCAACACACATCAGGGACTGTCAGGGGGTAGGGAGCTAGGGGAGAGATAGCAGGAGGTGGGAGGATTGGGAAGGGATAGCATTGGGAGAAATACCTAATGTAGATGAACAGGGTGATAGATGCAGCAAACCACCATGGCATGTGTATACCTATGTAACAAACCTGCATGTTCTACACATGTATCCAAGAACTTAAAGTATAATAATAAAAAAAGAAAAAATTGCCATTCTCTACAGACTGTTTTTAGTTGTCATAAAAACTCAGTGTCCTATCCTGGACACCAAGACAGCTGTTAGGGATTTGGAACAACAGGGTCAGAGGAGGGACAGGGATCCAGACAGCCAATTAGGGAATTGTGATGACCACTCCATACTACTTAACTCACTTTGCATTTTTATTGTACAGATCCATCACCTTCCACCCATTCTCCCAAAATAGAAGCACCATTCATTCATTTATCCAGACGAAACATCAAGAACCTATGATGTGCTAGACACTGAGCTGGTTACTAGAGATAAAGCTACTATAATCAAGATAGCCATAATCCCTGCTCACATAGATCTTGCATTCGAGGGGGGAGCCAAACATTAAGCAAATAATCATAAAAATAAACATTAAATTCAACTATGATAAGATCAATGAAGATGTGGGAGGGGGCAGTAAGCTTAGTCAAAAGGGTCAGAAGAGGCTTCTTTTTAATTGCATTTTAGGTTTTGGGGTACATGTGAAGAACATGCAAGATTGTTGCATAGGTACACACACGGCAGTGTGATTTGCTGCCTTCCTCTCCTTCTCCTATATCTGGCATTTCTCCCCAACTCCCACCCCCACTGTCCCTCCCCTATTTCCCCCCAACAGACCCCAGTGTGTGATGCCCCCCTCCCTGTGTCCATGTGTTCTCATTGTTCAACACCTGCCTATTAGTGAGAACATGCAGTGTTTGCTTTTCTGTTCTTGTGTCAGTTTGCTGAGAATGATGGTTTCCAGGTTCATCCGTGTCCCTACAAAGGACACCAACTCATCGTTTTTGGTAGCTGCATAATATTCCATGGTGTATATGTACAACATTTTCCCTGTCCAGTCTATTATTGATGGGTATTTGGATTGGTTTCAGGTCTTTGCTATTGCAAACTGTGCTGCAGCGAACATTCATGTGCATGTGTCCTCACAGTAGAACGATTTATAATCCTTTGGATATATACCCAGTAATGGGATTGCTGGATCAAATGGAATTTCTATTTCTAGGTCCTTGAGGAATCACCACACTGTCTTCAACAAAGGTTGAACTAATTTACACTCCCACCAACAGTGTAAAAGTATTCCTCTTTCTCCACATCCTCTCCAGCATCTGTTATCTCCTGATTTTTTAATGATTGCCATTCTAACTGGTGTAAGATGTAGTTTTGATTTGCATTTCTCTAATGACCAGTGATGATGAGCATTTTTTCATATATTTGTTGGCCTCATGTATGTCTTCCTTTGTAAACTGTCTGTTCATATCCTTCACCCACTTTTGAATGGGCTTGTTGGTTTTTTTCTTGTAAATCTGTTTTAGTTCTTTGTAAATTCTGGCTTAAGGAAATTACAAATAAGCCGAGGTGCTGAGAATATGGAGAGAATGGAATTCTTGTGGGAATGTAAAATGGTGCAGCCACTATGGAAAACAGTATGGTAATTCCATAAAAAGTTAAAAATAGAATTACAATATGATCCAACAATTCCATTTCTGGGTGTATATCCCAAAGATATGAAAGCAGGGACTCAAAGAGACGTGTACACTCATATTCATAGCAGCATTATTTGTAATGCTAACATGTGGCAACAACCCAGTGTCTATGAATGGATGAATGGGTAAGCCAAATGTGATACATACATATAAGGGAATATCAATCAGCCATAAAAATGAAGGAAATTCTGCCATATGCTGTAACATAGATGAACACCAAGGATGTTACACTAAGTGAAATAAGCCAGCCACAAAATGAGAAATACTGTATGAGTCAATTTTATGAAGTAGTTAGTGGTCAGATTCATAGAGACAGAAAGTAGAGTGGTGGTTGCAATAGGCTTGGAGGAAGAGAGAATGGGCAGTTACTGTTAAATGGGGTTTCAGTTTGACAATATGAAAACATTCTGGAGACGGATGATGGTGACAGTTGCACAACAGTGTGAATGTGCTTAATGCCTCTGAATTGAACACTTAAAAATGGTTACAATGGTAAGCAAATTTTATGTCACGTATACTGTACCACAACAGAAAAATAAGCCAAGGCTTGAAAGATGAGTGTGAGATAGACAAGGAAGAGGGCCCAAAACAGACTTCTAGGCAGAAGGAAGAGCATATCCCTGTCTTGGGTATAGACATGAATACTTATGAGAACAAGAAAGGAGGCCAGTGCTGCTGGAATGTGGGGCAGAGTGTATGGCAAGAGACAAAACTGAGGGGGTGCTCTCACGATTCTCACACCAATCAGTCACCAAAACCCACAGGTGCAACCAGAGCAACCTCCCCTGGATCCCGGCTGCCACTGCTTCAGTCGAGACCCTAATGATCTTTTGTTGGCACAAGTAAAGCCTAGCTTTTCCCCACGTGGCTCTCAATGTACCATGTGGATGAGACCACAGCCTCTGGAGGCAGATGGTCTGGGTTTGAATCCTGGCTTTGCCACTTACTAGCTATGATTTTGGGCAAATCACTTGGCATCCTCAAATGGCCATGGCTAACTGTGGAATAATAGTCCCTAGCCCATAGCATCTTTGTGAAGATTTAAGACATGGACTGCACATACAAAGTTCAGGCAACAAACTCAGCTGCTCAAGAAATGTAACTTTATTCTCTTGTAACCAAGCTTAAGTTTTATTTTGAGCCACCTTTCTGATAGCTTACAGAAAGTTAACCATAGTCAATTCAAGGCATTCTCAGGGCTCATTTCTGAGGACCACCCAGTCCCACAGCAATAGTTGAGACGAGCTGTTTGATCAGTCTCTCGAGAGTGGGATGGAGAGTAAGCAGTCTATTCAGAGGTGACCCCAGGAAGCTCCAGCAAGCAGCTGGGTGGACATGGGACACAGAAGGGCAGCAAGCCAATACATAGAGCCCTAATGAGCAAGTAACTGCTTTGGACTGCTGGTAGGTTTGGCAGATAAAATATAGGACTCCTGGTTAAATATGTATTTCAAACAAACATCAAATAATTTTTTTAATATGTGTGTCCTGAGTATTAAAACCAACATAATTATACCCAAAATCATTCATCATTAATCTGAACTTCACATTTTAATGGTGTCCTGTATTTTTGTTTGCTAAATCTGGCATCCATAGCTACTGGGGCCCATTCTTCCCTAAGAAACTCTCATGGAATTTGACTCAGAGACAAGGCATGCCCCAGAGTTGTCCCCAGTGGTGGGCAAAGAAGATGGGGTTACTTATCCACTTGCTCCTGTCATTGGTTGAGGACTCCCCTGGCATTTCTGGCCTCCCCTGCTCCCAAGCTGAATGCCCTTTGGTCAGCCAGAGCCCTATAGTCACAGGTGCTTATCTTCAGCTGCTGTCTGTGGGATGTTGAGTGCAGAAAGGGGAAATAGATGGGGCACCAGCAGTGACTGCTGGCATGCACTGAGACATCCATATCCTCATGTTGTCTTTAGTTTCTTTTATCCCCGACAGTCAACTTCCCTACAGGCATATTTGTGTTAAAAGCAAAGGAAATATGAGCTGTATGATAATGGACAAGTTCCTTTGTCACACACACTCATATCTGCTTGCTTGAGGAAGCAGTCCCCATGTGGCTTAGAGTCTAAACTGTCCCTTTGATTCTGCATAATTCACTGCACATAACAGACAGATCATGCATTAGCCAGCTAGGTCATCTTAAGTGAAGTACCTCAGTCATGCTGAACTCTAGCCAACGGAAGGCCATAAGAAGAGAAATAAAATCTAATCCTATTTGTTCTGCATCACCAGGGGTGACTGTTACTGTACAGAAAGTGTCTCTGGTCACAGAGCTGGAGGAATTATCTGGAAGCCGCTTGGTCCACTATACTGAGAAGCTTGCTAGGAGTTCTCACTCCTAAAGATTGCCTCCAATCGTGACTATGATCATCATGAAGCGAGGGGAGGTGGGAGTCTGTAGCAGTGTTCTATCAGTCAGGGTACTCTCAGTGAAAGAGAAGCACATCTGCATTGCAAGGAGAAAGAGTTTTAAAACAGGAAATCAGAAGCTTACGCCATGATTAGAAGGGTTGGGGAAACAATATGGAAACTGCTGCTACCTTAACGAAATCAAGAAGGGCTGGATTCCAGTAAAGCTGCTAACAATAATCCCAGCTGTCTGCAATACCAAAGCAGGTGATTCTCAGGAGGTTGCCTGGAAGCTGGAGCAAATCACATGCCTGTCATATGTCCAAGCATCTGTTCACAGCTGCCAACAGGGATACTGACTTCTCTTCTGCTTTCCAAATGCCTCGTGAGTGCCTTTAATTGGCAGACTCTATCTCAGGGCCATACAGAAAAATGACACCAGGAAATGATGTTCCAGACCTCCCTGCAATGCGGAGGAGAATGCAGATAGGGTAGGGATGACATCTAATTGACAAAGACAATCTGGTATAAGCAAATGAAACCAAATACTCATGTCAAGGGTATAAGGCACACAGGATGCCATCAAAGCCCTGTGACCCCTTGTGTATTAGTAAAGTGTCTTGTGGACGCTATTAGCAGAATCCTTAGGGCAAATTAAGCCCGGCAGATGTGACGGCTCAATAATCCAGACAGCATCTATTTCCTTCTCAAATGTCAAACTGCCTAGAAGTCTCAAATGTGAATCTGACTCACACATAATTTTCATGTGGCGTAGGCTATCTTTTCCTTGCAGCTTGGTAGGGTTCTCAAGCATAAATAGACTCTTCAAAGCCCAGATCGAACAGAGTGAGGTCCAGAAAGAGCAGGAGCTTACTCTTTCGCATGTCTAAGTCCTTCCTGGGGTAGTCCTTTGCAGGGCCCAGAACCTTCCTGATGATTCATACAAAAAAATCCATGGCCATCTGCTTTTGGTGAACAAATGGCTGTGGCCTGAACCTGTGGCCCCACATTACTGCAAAAAACTTACAACCCTAATTCACCATACAAGACATACAGTTTAGATGTTTGTCCTCTCCAAATCTCATGTTGAAATGTAATCCCCAACGTTAGTTGCAGGGCCTGGTGAGAGGTGTTTGGATCATGGGACTGGATCCCTCATGAATAGCTTTGTGCCCTCCTACAGTATTGAGTGAATTCTTGCTCTGAGTTCACATGAGATCTGGTTGTTTAAGTGTGTGGTGCCCCCATCCCCGCAGTTGGCCAGAGAGAAGGAGATCTGGCAAAAGACAGGTGGGTGGACCTGTAGCAGTGGGGACGTATTGTGCAGATCTTTGTGTCTACATCAATGTCTGCAAGAGAGCAACCACCATAGAGAAGGCATGTGAAACAAAATGAACAGAATGACTCCCTTTGATTACTCAAGTGCACACACAGTGGCCAGTGATAGTGAGGGATGGAGGCCATGCATGCACCCAAGTGTGTACTCCCTTTCATTAACACTGATCTAGCTACCTGTGCTACTGAATTCCCAACTTTCCAGAAGCAGAGACTGGCCCTGAACACAATCAGTATAAAACCGTTCTTTAAGGAGAGTAGCCTACCACTTGGGCACAGGCTGATTACATTGGACTCCTACCCCGGAGGAGGCAGTGATTGCTCTTTACTGAATGTGTTCTGCCTTCTTACTTCCATGGTTCTTTCACCACTATTATCTTGGGGTTTACAGAATGACTGAATTGTTACCACTAGATTCTGCACAACATTGCTTCAAATCAAGGGACTCATTTCATGGCAAAGGAGGTATAGTCATAGAGGTATTACCATGGGATCCACTGGTCCTACCATATACTGGAAGCCTTCCATCTACTAATGCAAAGGCCTATCGAAGGTGAATCTAAGTCACTAGCTGTGGGCAAGACACTGTAAGATTGGAACTGTCCTCAGTCAGTATGTACATGCATCATATGGGGCATATATATGATATGCACCAATATCTAGAATACATGGATCTACAAACTGATGAATGGAAGTAGTAGCAGCCTTTCTTATGTTCAATCTCATTGACCCACTGTGGACTGCAAACTTCCTGTTGCCATAACCTAGGCACTGCTGAATCAGAAGTGCTAGCTCCTGGGCAGTGGGGACTAGGGGGACACTTTCACAGGAGGAGTCAATAAGGGTCCTCTGTACTCAAAGCTGTGAGTACCACCTCATCATTTTGGGTTCCTTATGCCAATGGGTCAATAGGAAAAGAAAGTAATCATGATGTAAGAGAGGAAATTGACCTCAATTATCATGAGGAGCTAGGCAGCTGCTACACACTTAAGAAATGAGAGAATATCATAATATATGTTAGCCAGAGTCTTCTAAGAAGCAGATACCAAAATAAGATTAAGTGTGCAAGGACTTTATTAGGAAAAATACTTATGAGAGAAAATGAGGAAGGATCCAGAGATGCAGGGAGAGCATCAGACTGCCATGTATGTCTGATTCTGAATAAAAAAGGGAGAAAAGGAAAGTTAGATGGAATTGTTCTAGACTGCTGTACAGTCTAGGAAAATTCAGCAAAGCTGTTGGGAGTCCTCAGGCCCAAGTCTGCTGTCAGTCCTGCATCTTCCAGGAAGAAGCCTACCTTAGTGTTCCCGCTGTGCTCAGTCATTGGCTAGGAGTAGCCAGGGAGTAGGTGGGGTGGGAGGGCACAGATCCCTAGGAAACGCCCAGGTGTATTTCAGAGTGCAGCAGTTGGAGCCTCTGCTTAAATTACATTCCCTGTAACTGTAGATCTTCAAGACACATTCTACCAAGGCAGATAGATGAATGAGTGGATTATAAGGTAGATAATAAATACATAGGTAAAATGTGCATATATGATCTCTGTATTTATTGTAATTTGCTCAGCCCTTAAGAAGCAACTGCCTCAACTTCCATTTTCTCCCTTCACTTCAGGCATTTTAATCAATAATCTTAAGACCAACAATCTAATCTTCTAAGCCACAAAAGAAGGATCAATTTTATTATGAAAAAATTGAGAACTTACTGTTGGTAAATGGCAAAACAAATTGAGAAAGATTTTTTTGCAACATAATGATAAAAAGACTAATTTCTTTAGTGTATGGAAGTTGAGACAAATGAAAAGTATTAACAACCTATTAGAAAAACATGTAATGCAGAATAAGCTATAGTACCTTCCTGTGAAGATTAAGTGGTCATTCTCCATATCACCAGAATGCAGTAAATCTCAGTGCAATCCAGAGATTTATACACAAACTCGAAAGTCACCACAATTGCAAAGCATTGTTACAAGACATGGTTCAAAGTAAAATATGCAAAAGATTGTCAGGCAAGCTGCAAGGAGAAAGACAATGTAAATACTTGGTCCCTGATAGTTTAGATATTTGTCCCCTCCGAATATCATGTTGAAATATAATCTCCAGTCTTGGAGGTGGGGCCTGGTGGGAAATGTTTGGGTCATGGAGGGTGGATCCCTCACTAGTGCTTGGTGCCATCCCCTTGGTGATAAGTGAGTTTTTACTCTATTAGTTAATGTAAGAGCTGGTTGTTTAAAGGAGGCTGGCACCTCCTCCTTTCCCTCTTTTACCATGTTACATGCCTGCTTCCCCCTTGCCTTTCGCCATGAATAAAAGCTTCCTGAGACCTCACCAGGAGCTGAGCAGATGCTGGTGCCATGCTTGTGAGCCAAATAAATCTCTTTTCTTTATAAATCACCCAGTCTCAGGTATTCCTTTATAACAATGCAAAATGGGCTAACACAGTCCCCTGAGAAAAATCTCTTAGTTGAAATGAATGACAAGTTGGCTATCAATTTGAACAAAGTATCTCCTAAAATAGTCCAGTTCTATTTACTGAACCCATATTTTCCAAGCAAATTTTTGATAAGAATTTTGTTCTTCAGTCAGATTACTCTCCTGGGGAAAGAGGCTCTGACTGGCTGAAATGACATCTTTAACCCTTCAGTTGATACATTTATGGGAATAGAATGTCCTGACACTAATCTGTTTCAATAAGTTTATAAGCTGGAGGCATTTCCCAGTGGTCTGATCACTCATGAATAAGATGACAGTGAAGATATGAACATGCCAAGCTAAAGGAAAACTTCAGATTGGTGGTTGCTATACTAAGGTAAGATATTCCAGGAATCCCAGCCCCAGTGAGAATCTCGGCCCCAAGTATTTATGGCTTCTTTTGCACTTATGAAGAGGAAAAGAGCCTGGAGAACCCGCTGTGAATCTCAGGGCTCCCCTTTGCACATCAGCAATGCTGACACTGTGGAAGGCTCAGGCCCAATCCTCATGAGTTCTGTCCTCAGGTTGAGGCTGAAGATTGGGACAGCAGGGTTCACAAGGTTGTGAATTTTCATCCAGGAGCCTGAACCACTGATTTGGGCATGGGGAGGAAGCAGGAAACAGGAGAGGTCTCTGCTCCAGTAAAAGCTAGGACAGGATGAATTTCCTGGAAAGGCTGGAAGGTGAAGGAATAGAATTATATTATATCAAAAGAAGCTCAGGGCCCTACAGGAACTCAAACTCACAGTCAATGCTGATGCTCATCGATCTCGTCTTGGCACAGACAAGATATCTTCTACTCTAAGGAGCTGAAATCTGCCTTGTTAGTATTTGACAGGGAGAAGGGTAGAGGGGAAAGGAGAGTACATGTTGTGGGAGCAGGGAAGGGAACAGATGAAGAGGCAACAGGGGGGAAGGCCAGCAGTTCACAGCTACCACACACCTTCTCTTTTTCCCACTCACATGCCTCTCCTATAAGACAGAAGTACAACTGCTTCTTATCAGAGAATCACCATCACCCTGGCTCTGCAGGGATAAGAATGATGATAGTTGCACAGACTGATTGCAGCAAGAAGGGATGGGAAAGAGAAAACCACTCTAAACCTCTTATTTTTGTTTTAGGGACCACATTCATATAAACTGAAATATATTTTGAGGTGATTGTGAGAAGATGTGATGGTAATATAAAGGGCTTGGAGGTGACAGTTACCTTGTATGTCTTGTAACATCATTGCATGGACTATGAGAAGGGAGTAACTCTGTATATGGGATCTGTATAGAGTGGTGGCTTACAGGCTCCTGTAGAGGGATGGCTTACTGCAAATAGGAATGTCTGAGCCCTCAAGAATTTGAAAAGATAGAGAGCAGAGTCCTCAAGACTGTTGGAAATGGAGAGGGAGCCCAGAAAACAGCAGAAAACAGAGGGAGCCCGGAATCCTGCTCAGACTCAAATCTTCACAGCTGTCCACCCAGAGGAGTTGCTTTTCCTAATTTGAACAACAGAGCCACCCAGTCAGCAAGCTGTGCACCCATAGTACTTTGCCCAGGCAGGGCTCTTTTCTAATTCACACTAGGGTAAATACTAATTGCCCAATCTCAAATCAGCTCAGAATGCGGACAATGGGTTGGGGAGGCCCACTTAAGACCAGCTAGGATTTCATTAGTCATATGCAGCCTCCGCCTACACATAGATATCCTCCTGCTTCTACAGGTTTTTGGGGGCTCGGGATTCAACATGGCTTAAATTTGAACTCGCCATATTTCATCTACTCATAATTGAACTCCTAGGAGGAATGTAGATGATATGAACATGGGCTTTAAAGATAATCAACCAACCTAGTGTATTAGTGCTACCAACCTCACTAATCCAGTGAGTTTATTATGAAAATGAAATGAAAAAATGAGCTAATGGACCTGAGGCTCATCCAAGGCATCTCTTCATGTGGTTTTATTCTCTCTAGGACCTACACACAATTCCTTATGACATAATATAAGACTGGGCTCTCCTAAAAAGGACCTCTCTTAAACAAGAGATTTGTGCTTTGGAGATGGATTCAAGGATCTCACAAACATATAATGACTAACCAAAACTGCAAATATGGACTCTTTAGGAAAGCAACAAATTTTAACATCTTACCCTTAATACATATGAAGTCAAATTCAGAAAAAAAAATTGGGGGCAATAAACAAGAAAGAGCAAATGAGGTCCAAATGAGTGGTATTCATTTGTTAATTCAGTAGACATTCACTGAGCATCTATTTTTAGACTATGTACTGTGCCAGATGCTGAAGATACAGAGCGTGGTTGAAGGGACAGACAAGCAAGGAAGGCTTCCTTTCAGAAGTAATGACTTCCAGAGGAGATGATGTGGGGTCTTGATGATTCAACAAGTAAAATCTGGAAAGAGGGTAGGGAGACCTCACGGGTGAGCAGAGAGAACAACAGCTGCCCAGACACCCAGTGGCCTGTCCAACCTTAAGAATAACTCCTGTCACTGGGATCCCCTCTAGGCCATAGTCAAAGCTTATGCAGCCATCACCAATTTAAGAAGAGATTAGCTACTGCTCAACAACTTTCCTGCCAAATTCAGGTGTCATGCCCCTTGGGAGGCCTATGCTATAACTAGTTAATTGCATGTGTGAGTATGTGTTCCGCTCTCATATCATTTCCTGCCAAATAAAAGAAAATGGTACCATGGAGTGTTGTTCTAATGTGGAATGTTGACCAATGCATTGGACGCTGCACCATTTACCTCCAAAAGACACCAAGTCCTTGCCCTGGGATGAGCTCTAGGACATTTGGCAACTAAACATAATTGTTATCTAATATAAATACAATTAATTGAAAATATAGGATGTTAAGAAAATGATTCATGCTGCCAACCTAAATAACAAACACAGAGAGAAAGGCTTTCAAAAAAATGATTGTTTTAGAATAGAACATTGCAATGGAAATATGTGTACCATAGTAAACTAAATGCACATTTAGGGAGACAAAGGAAAACAAAGATTGGTAAAGAAAAAATGAGGATGATTTCATAATTGTTTTAAGATAATTATCCTTGGTTACAAGGATCAATAACAAGTGTGATGCCAGTCCAAGGTTGTACAGGCAGTTGCTGGGCAGATTTTCTTGCAGATGTATTTTCTTTTTTTGTTAGATTGCAATGACTTTTGCGCCAGATTGCTGTTTCTACAGAATCTTTGTGATAGTTTTTGTTATTGGGCATTAATGCATGAAAACTCTCCTTTTTTTGAGACAGGTTCTGGCTTTGTCATCCAGGTTTGAGTGCAGTGGTGCGTTCTCAGCTCACTGCAACTCTGCTTCCTGGGCTCAAGTGATCCTCCCACCTCAGCCTCCTGAGTAGCTGGGACTACAGGTGTGTGCCACTACTCCTGGCTAATTTTTTGTAGAGACAGAGTTTTTCTGTGTTTCCTAGGCTGGTCTCAAACTCCTGAGCTCAAGTAATCTGCCTGCCTTGGCCTACCAAAGTGCTGAGATTATAGGTGTGAGCTGCTGCGCCTAGCAAAACTCTCTCTTCTCTAGCTCTATTTGCCAAATTTTGTTTTTTTTTTTTTTTTTTAAACATATGTAATTCCATTTTGATTCTGACAAGTTTCATATTTTCCCCATTTGATCACGATCTTTCTCCAAAGCGTCATTATTAAGTCATCCTGTAGTGAGGTTTTGATACTCCTTGGTGCTGGGATAAGCCTCTCCTGGGTTGCTGGTCTGGTCCCACGTTGGAGAAAGTGAATGGCAGCAAGAAGTCAGTGTTAAAACTCTTGACCATAATGTGAGCAACAAGAGAGGTTTGAAGGGAGTAGCTCTCAGGCTGAGTATGCCTGGAGTCCACTGTTAAGTTCATTTTTGTATTTCATAGGCATTTGTTACCATCTCAAGGTGCTGAGCCAGCATTATTCTGTCAGGAATTATACTTCTGCAAAATTTAGCAAGTAATAGATGCAAAAATACAAAGTAAAAAAGTAAAAAGAAAAATACAAAGTAAAATTAATAGTAGTATGACAACACCAGTTTGCATATGGTTTTGAGCCATGAACCTGAGCTTAAAGGAAACCAATTGAATAAATCAAATGACCATTATCCTGTAAAATGAAAAGGTGGACATTAAGAGAGTCAGAGTCTTATTACAATATAGACTCTTATTCTGATATCTTGGGAAAAGCTTTTAACAATATGAAAAAGACAACTTTTCAGCCAGGTGCAGTGGCTCATGCTTAAGCCAAAGTGCTGGGAGGCTGAGGTAGGTGGATCACTTGAGGTCAGGAGTTTGAGACCAGCCTGGCCAACATGGTGAAATCTCATATCTACTAAAAATACAAACATTAGCCAGGTATGGTAGTGCACGACTGTAATCCCAGGTACTCAGGAGGCTGAGGCAGGAGAATCACTTGAACCCAGGAAGCAGAGGTTGCAGTGAGCCAAGATCATGCCACTGCACTCCAACCTGGGAAATAGAGCAAGACTCCATCTCAAAAAAAAAAAAAAAAAAGAAAAGAAAAGAAAAGAGAAAGTCAACTTTTCTCACCCTCTTTTGCAGTTACTCTTTTCAGTAATTTCATTAAAGAAGGTTGGATTGGAGGAATCTAGACAAATTCAGGATCTAGTGTAGTCTATAGGCAGATAGCAAGAACTTGAAAAAGCACAGAGCTACAATCCAATAACAGATGTTTTAGCTCTTTGTTGGAAACAATAACCTTTTCTCTCCAAATAGATTACATAGGAATCTCAGATTTAAAAACCTCTTCATGTTAGAAAGCCAAACCAAGGCAGAGTTTAGATTTTACTAAAATCTTTTTTTTTTTTTTTTTTTTTAAGACAGAGTTTCGCTCTTGTTACCCAGGCTGGAGTGCAATGGCACGATCTCGGCTCATCGCAACCTCCGCCTCCTGGGTTCAGGCAATTCTCCTGCCTCAGCCTCTCGAGTAGCTGGGATTACAGGCATGCGCCACCATGCCCAGCTAGTTCTTTTTTTGTATTTTTTTTGGTAGAGATGGGGTTTCACCATGTTGACCAGGATGGTCTCGATCTCTTGACCTTGTGATCCACCCGCCTCGGCCTCCCAAAGTGCTGGGATTACAGGCTTGAGCCACCGTGCCCAGCCAGATTTTACTAAAATCTAAATTAAAATCCAAATCTAAGATTTAAACTGTTAGGGTTCCTGAGTCTTCTAGGAAGTGATTGTTTTTATCTACTTATGGTAAGGCTGGAAACCAGAATGCCTGGGAAGCCAGGCATTCTATGCACATTCTCAAAATGACATTTCTGTCAAAGCTTTGTCAATATAGCCAATGTTTCCAATTGTATTCTGCTGTAAAGAGAGAGCAGATTTTCACTGGGCATATGCAAATAACTACATTGCCATAGGAATACTTACAAATAGTTTCCAAATTTTGGAGGAATCAAGTGGAGAGAAAAAGCAAATGCATCTATCTTTGTTTACAAAAGTATACTTCACCAAGTTGCTATAAGCTATAGATAGCTTGAGAGAGAATTTTTTTTTTTTAATCTGAAAAACAAACACTTAAGTAAAGGATCAAAAATGCTTTAAATAAAGACCACAAAAGTATTATCTTTATCAGTTATTCAGTCTCACATAATTAATTTTTGTTTTGCTTGATCTTGATTAGTAATTTCATGAACTCATCAGTTCCTTTAGTAGAGTTTTGGAAAATTTGTATCTAGTCCATTAATCTTAAAGTTATTAAAAACCAGTATTTAAGAGTACTTCTAGAGTTTTTTCTATGAAAAGTAATTTTGGAGTGTAGCTCATTACTGGTGCTTTTAGAGAAAAATCAAAACAATATCTAGATGACCAAAACTTAGACTAGCCATGATTAAACATCTGACTGAAAGTTCATTATAGCAGTTGACTCTCCAAGATGCCTGAATAGACACAACTCTGGCACACAACACCCAGTGAGAGAGACACAGAAATCCAGAGATCTCCTAGCTCCAACTGAGGTGCCACGTGCATTTCAACGGGTCTGGTCCAAGGGTGAACAAAGCCCAGACAGGGCAGACCAAGGTAGGAGGAGTGCTGCTTCACCCAGAAAGTGCATCTGACTGGTGAGTTGGAGGCCTCCCTCTGGCACTCTGGTCCTGATACAGTGCTTCCCTCAAAGCCTCGGTAATACACAGCACAAGGGATCTTTGCCAGTCAAGTGCCAGGAATTACAAGTGCAGAGTTGAATAGCAGTCCAGGACCATGCCCCAGATTGGCACACAGACCTAAACAGACGCATGAACCCAAAAGCCAGCCAGGAGAGCCTGCGGACCGAGCTATCACCCTTTCCCCCTGCCCAGAGAGAGAGGGAGCTGTAAGCGGACAGACAGATGGAGCAGCTGGGTGAGCCCCTATTCCATGACCAGAGAGAGAGGAAGCTGAAAGGGGGAGATGGCCGGGTGTGGCTGGGCACGGCTGGGTGGGTCCCTACCCTCCCCCACAAACCCCAGAGAGCTGAAGCTCTGACTCTAGAGGGTTGTGCAGCCAGTGCCACAGTCTGAGCTGAACCCCAAATGACCTAGCCCAGTGGAAGAAGGGCACAACCCACCATTAGAGGGGTGGGACTAGGCTACATGTTTTAACAAAAACACAGGAAGCCTGGGTAGCAATGGGACTGCATTCTTGACCATGCAGCAGCACTGCCAGGTCAGTGGAAGAGGCGGGCCTAAACCCCTAGTGTAAACAAAAAAGACATGGGAAGCTTCCCTACTAACCTGAAGGAGTCCCTAGAAACCCAGTAGCCCCTCCACAGGCAGACAAGCGACCTCATCAAGCAGCTCCCTGAGACCACAGCCAGGTAAATCCACAAAGATAGAAAAAACACACCCCCCCAAACACACACAAAAGATGGAACCATCAAAAATCAGAACACCGCTTCTTCAAGGAATCACAATTCCTCAACAACATGGGAACACAACATGACCAAGAAAGAGTGCAATGAATTGACAGAAACAAAGTGAATTGACAGAAACAGGCTTCAGAAGGTAGATAATAATAAACTTTTCTGAGCTAAAGGAACATGTTCTGACTCAATGCAAAGAAACCAAAAACCTTGAAAAAAGGTTAGATGAAATGCTGACTAGAATAACCAGCTTAGGGAAGAACATAAACGACTTGTTGGAGTTGAAAAACACAGCACGAGAACTACATGAAGCAAACACAAGTTTTAGTAGCCAAATTGATCAAGCAGAAGAAAGGATATCAGAGATTGAAGATCAACTCAATGAAATAAAAAGAGAAGGCAAGACAAGAGAAAAAAGAGTAAAAAGAAATGAACAAAGTCTCATCAATGTCAGCTTTATTCATCCCATTTCTTCATCATTTAAATATCTCCACTCTCCTGGGACATGTCCCTTGACTCTTCCATTTGTCTTTTCTCAGTTTCTGGTGAATCACCCTAATTTTATCAGTATTTGTAAAGCCCATGAAGGTAAGCTAAGATTACAAATCTGATGAAGTTTCTCTTACCATTGTTTGATTTTATAGCAGTAAGATTATATGTGGTCCCATGCAAAAGTGTTCCCCTTCAATCTTGGTATTTACTATGACCTGGGTAAGGGCTATGTTTAGTGGATAAATAGCATGATCATTATAATGCTAATCCAACATGGCTTGCATCTGAAGTATATCACTCCTTTATTTGGAAAATTCTATTTGGCATTGTTTTAGAGGGAAACAATCCCCCTTCTCAATGTAAACACATTTTGCAGTAGCTTTTATTCAGTCTACCAGCCTACCTGTACCTGCTATGTGTCTGGATGATACACAGCTATCTACAGTGTTCAAAAGAGAGCTATGGATTTTACAACAACCCAAACATGTTCTTCTAATCTGCAGTTTTCAAAGCCAAGGATGCTGCTGCTATGTTAGTCAGTTTCACAATAATTTCAGTAAAGGCTTTATAAAAAATTGATAGTAATGATCCACAAAATGAGACAACTCTTTCACACTATTCCTTGGTTTCAGTAGTTTCTTAGTTTTACCCTCCCTCTACCTGGACAACATTCCTAGCGACCAGAGGTTGTAGATATGACGTCTGTCGTCCCAACATAATTTGTCTCTTATTTCTTATTATTTTGCATTTTCTTGCATATGAAATAAGCCAACTCCTTGGGAGCTCAGTCTACCACTTCTAAATTTCATTGATTACTTTTGCCACTAGTAACTGATCACAGTACGGCTACAGTTCCATAACATGGATGACCAGATATCCACCCAGAATTAAAGGTTCATCAGTCCCTCCTTCTTATCCTTCCTCTATCAAATAATGTACTTCAGTGACTCAGGGTTGATCTAGTGAATCCTGGTCCAGAGGCCAACTGCAAAAGTTATGCAACTATGAAGTTGGGAGAATGGATCATAAGGCCCCTTCACTTCTGATACCAGTTGCAAGTTTGAAGATCAGCAGAGCACCCTCAGTTTCAGTCATTCACTAGAAAGACTAACATAACTCACTTAAATCTATTATACTCACAGGCAAATAACACACAGTATAAATCTATTATACTCACAGGCAAATAAAAATCAGCCATGGGAAGAGACACATAGGGCAGAATCTAGGAAAGTTACAAAATGTGAAGCTTCTCATGGAGAAGCTTCTTATCCCCATGGAGTAAGGACAGCATTGCTTTCCTGGCATAGGTGCATAATAATACACACAGAATACTGGCAATCAGAGATGCCCATCCAATCCTTGGTGTGTAAAGTCTTTATTGGGACTCATCACGTCGGCATGCTTGGCCTCCCATTGGCCGATGTCAGTTTCCAGCCCCCCCCCCCGGGAAGTCAACTAACACACTGTGAGGTAAAGCTCCCACCCTAAATCACATTGTTGGTAGGGCTCAAAGCCCCACCATAAATCACAATGTTACTGTCTGGCTCACCCAAGGCCCCAAGGCAAATAAAGCCACTCCTACCAGGCAGGACATTCCAAGGGCTTGCAGGCCACCTCCTAGAAGCAAAGGAAAAAAAGACAAGGTTAAATTCTTTACTATATAGCAATTCTCAAGTGTTATTAAAAAAACAGCCAGAAAAACTGCAGAACACAATTTAACAGTATTTTCCTCTTTTTTTCACACAAGCTTATGGCCAAGTGAAGGATTCCAATTATGGCCTGGATACAACATGTGGCTCATTCTGGGAACCTGACTTTGATAGGAAGTCGAAGAGCTTTGTGAATTGAAGTAAATCACATGAGAATCACTGACCTGACCTAGAAAAGTTCGAATTTCTGTGAAAGATTATTCCACCACTCCAACAACGATCTGCGTTTGGCTGCAGTTTCCCACTTCTCACATAGGAGAGCAAGCTTTCTCTTGTTTGAACAACCATCAAGAACTGGAATATTATCTCATTTCAGGTAAAATTGGTATCCATATGTGCTTATTGCAAATTCAGTATTCAGGATTCAGTATTTGCACAGTAGAAAAGTAAGCATAAGTTTTAGACGAAAGATATAAATTTTACTATTTACTTTTAACTTCAAAAATATTACTTTCTATGCACATATGGACCTATAAAAGAGATCAAGAAACTAATACAAGTGTATAATAAATTTATAACTGCTAGGCCTTTATTTTTAATGTTACTCAGTGAGAAACTTTCTTTTCAAAGTCTTAATAAAATAATGTTTTACACTATATTTTTATTTATATTGCTTTGGCTTGTGATTAATTGTTTTGCTATTCAATACTGGCAAAACTTTTTATATAGTAAATAACATTAATTAAAATGAATTTATAACTCTTATTTAAATAAATCTATCAAGATGACCTTTCAAAAATTCAATTCTTCTTGGTTTAAGCCAGTTATTTAAAGGAAATGTATTACATTTGCGTTAAGAATTTTTTAAATTTTTGAAAAGGAAAGAAAGAGATTAATTTCATTGAAACGTTAACAAATCTTTAGCTACCTGATTCTATTTAAGACAAATAGGCTAAAAATGTTTGTTCGCTTTAAATAGGAGAAATAGCTACTCTTGCATATATCATATGCCATGTTCCATACCTTATCAACATGTCTTACACTATGAATAAAACTTTGAAGTCTACTTGGATACGATTTTTGGAAAATCAGGTAGGAATTTATGAGAGGAAAAAAGTGAAGTCTCTTTTGTGGGGCGGAGGGTAGGGGGCCACACAAAAAGAGTAGGCTGATAGATTGGCTGCAGTAAATAGATCCATTGAAAAATATCAGTCCCTATAAAAAACTACACTGACAAATAATAGTGGGTTATTACATCCGTAGCTTACTGTCACAACAATGATCCATAGCTTTAGGTATAATTGTGTTTACGCAGGGATTCCTGGAGACCTGAAAATTAACTCAAGCATTTCTTCAAAGTAGAAGATTGAGAATGGACTAGCACCTACTGCCACTGTGTCAGTATGACTTGGATTTCTGTGCTTTCTCGTCTGCTGACATTCTGATCCCCAAGGACTGTGAAGAGCAAAGGTCTACTGACCATTGATCCCAGGCTACTCAAAAGGCAGGATCCATTATGACATCATTTTGCACAAGTAGAGCACTAGTATCCAGTCAGGTATCAGCTTCACTGCAGGACTGAAATATGATTGCTAGGCCCCCTGTATTCTTATGAGCGCCTTCCATCAAAAAGCTCAGAATTGCTCTTAAATGAGGTAAATATACTATGTGCTGATTCAAAAATATCTGAGACATATTAACAGGAAGAACAACTTATCAAATGGAATATAGTGTGTAAATGCATTTATGTAAACACATTAAGCTATATAGTTACTGTCATTCATCACTTAACCACCAGGAAAATTTTGACGAACCTGTTGTTAGGGAATTTCTTTGTACAAACATCAGAGTGTATTTATACTAACCCAGATACATAGGCTACTACACTCCTAGACTATATGGTATAGTCTGTTGGTCCTAGGCTACAAACTATACAGCATGTTACTTTACTGATTACTACCGGCAACTGTAACACAAATCACTAGGCAATGGGAATTTTTCAGCTTCATTGTATGTGTATTGTATGTGTGGCCCATCATTGACAGAAATGTTGCTGCATGTGGACTGACTGTAAATGAGTTTCTAGTGATTATGTATTCCAAGACATAGAGGTGAAGTTAAAGATTATAATACTGTAATATTAATTATAATAGGAAACATTTATTTTGGTCTTCTTCCCTGGTCAGAAGTTGGATAGAACTCATGAAACCTTTGCAATTTCCCAAGTGATAAAGGTGCTAGGAGCATATTTTGTTCTAATGAGGTGACTCTTGCTGGGTTCCTTAATGAAGGCTGGTCACTAAGAAGATCAAGGCATGATTAGAAGCTTGGAACCTTCAATCTCATCCCCTATCATCAGGTAGGGGAGAGGAACTAGAGATTGATCATTCTTATGTGATAAAGCCTCCAAAAAAATCTCCAAAGGCAGGATTCAGAGAGCATCCAGGTTGGTAAAAACATCCTATGAGCAAGGAGGGGGTGCACTCTGACTCCATGGGGACAGAAATTCTGTATTCAGGACCCTTCCAGAGCTCCCTTTATATATCTCTTCATCTGGCTGTTTATCTCTGTCATTTATAATATCCTTAATAATAAACTGGTAGACGTCTTTCCCTGAGTTCTGTGAGCCATCATAGCCAATTATCAAAAACTTGATAAGAAGGGAGTCATAGGAACCCTCCATTTGTAGGCAAGGCTGATAGATATGTGGGTAGCCTGGGGATTTGCTACTTGCAATTGGCATCTGGAGCTGGGGCAGTCTTGTGGGACTGAGCCCTTAACCTGTGGCATCTGCACAAATGTGACAATTGGTGTCATGACTGAATTATAGGATGCCCAGCTGGTGTCCAAAGAGTAGGAAAATTGGTTGGTATCAGGAAAACCCCCACACATTTGGTCACATAAGTGCTGAAAGTGTTGAATGTTATAGAGAAAACCTTTGCTTCCCTCTTTAAGGTAAACTGGTGAGAGAACAGAAGGAAAAAAATTGCTTCTTTAGAAGCAATATAAAGGAAAGGAATTTTAAAAACCCTGCAAAATATAGCAAATGGGATGACAGCTGCTGTATAAAAAAATGACATAATTAACAAAGTAACATACCCATTATGTGTACAGAAATTTGCAGTTATCAAACCTTTCATATATAATGCATGTGTGTGTGTGTATGTATATATATAATGTAGATTATATAAATGTGTTTGTGTATATAAGTTCTCTTCCTGAAGACAGAACCAACTGGTTCTTTCCTGGGGCAAGAACACTGAGTTATAGCTTCAAGACCTGAGTCATATTACTATTTGTTCTGAATTTATTAAAAAGTCAAACAAATTTGCAAGACTAGGTTCTAATGACAGTTACTTTGTCAAGGATGCAAACCACTTTTCCTTTCAAAAGCATTTGTGGACTTAAAGCTGTGAAAACCAGATAAAGGTAGGCATACTTTGGAAAGAAACTGACTGGTATAGAGGGATTGATTTGTTTCTATACACCTAAGCCTGATTCCAAAACTGGCGATGGAAGCCTACATCTTGCTAACAGGACTTAGACATGCAGTACTTGAGAAAGAACAGGTACATCCTATACCAAGGTGTTTGGAATGGAGACCAAAAAAATGATAGGAACAAAAATGTGTTCAACCCAACCCAGGCAGAGACTGGTGAGGCATACCTGAAGGTAGGGCCGGGCAAGAGGTTTCGTAGTTAACTTGGTTTTCTACCCATAGCTGCATTTAGACACTCTATTAAGTTCAATAGGCATGCTGAGTCAAGATGCAAAATTACTTGCCTTTTAGTTCACAACAGTTTATCCATTTCATAACTGAATTAAAAAAAATGTATAACTTAGAAGTTGAGAGTATGGGGCTTGAAGACAAATCTCAGCACCAATGAGTAATAATTATAATAGGCTGGACAGGTTATTTAATTTCTCTCTGACTGCTTCCTTATGTGTCAAGGGGGAATAGCACCACTCACCTCAGTGGGTTTGCATAAAGATGAAAACATCAAATGTACCTTAATTTAGTACGTAGAACACTCTACAAAACATGGACCAATTAATAATAGAAACAACTGCTCTGGTACTCTCCTTAGGAGGAAAGAACTTCATTTTAGCAGTTAACAAACATAAGCTGTGCTGCACAACCCCTTTCTCCAGCTGAATCCTTACTGTGTTTCCCTCGGTCCCATCATACAATCCTTGTGATCCCATAGGAGGCTCAAGGCAACTACCAAAGGCAGATGTTAAGCAGAGGTCTGATTGTTTTAAGAGACTAAGAAACTCCAAATAATGAATGCCTGTCCATTCATGTGCAATGACTCTGAAGAAGTATAAAATAGGAACTCTGCCCTTAAGATACTATCAGCTTGGTGGGGGTGAAGGAGGGGCAGAGGAGACAATGAAAGTTGGGTTGGAGAGACAGCCATGTAAAACCAAGTAGATGTATTTATAAGTCTTCCCTGCAGAAGGGATGCCTTTGCTGAGTCTGAAGGAAGAGTAGGAACAATTGAGGGAATGAGAAGATGCAAGCATGAAATGCAAAAACATTGTTATATTTATAGCAGAAGGGAGAGGGGTCAGGGACAAATCAACAAAATCCCAGTGTGGGAAGGCAAGAAATGTACACGTTATCAAAGCCAAGGGAGAGCCATGGTTGAATCTCCACAATGAGATGAACTTGATGAGCTTTTCACCTTGGAAAGATTCCTCCAGCTTAGTTTGGAAGTAAAAGCAGAACAGAAGCTACAGCTACGCTCCAGGCAAGACAGATGACCACTCCAACAAAAGGCAGCGACTGAGGAATCAGGAGAATATCAACGAAAAGACAGCAGATACCATATTAGCAGGGCTTGGTGACAACTGGGTGTGGAAGAAACAGGAAGGATCTTGGCTGACTGTGGTTTCTGCCTTAGACAACTGAATGGACAGTGGGCCCATATGTTAACATAGAAAACACAAGGAAAGGGCAAGAGTTCCTGGGAGCTGATGTGCACAGCCCATAGAGATTCAGAGAGGTCCCTGTGCACTGTGGTGGTAAGCAAAGATTTGAAAAAGGCCTGCGTGATGGACAAAATGTGATTTGTTGTCTTTTGGTATGAGCCTTTATCCTGATTTAGGGGTTTGATGACTCAACAAAGGGAAGTCTGGAAAGAGGGCATGGAAACGTCCTGGGTGTATCCTAGGGAGAGAAGAAAAGGAAAGATAGCCTGACTTAGAGAGAAGAGAGAACAGCAGCTTCCCAGACACCCCAGGACCTGCCCAATCTTGAGCTACTACTGTTGCTGTGATTCCCTCTATACCCTATACAAAGCAATTTGGATTCACCACGAAGATAAGAAGACAGTATGTTGAATATTTTACATAAATAGATCTATAGAGATACAGAGATATGAATAGATATTCTTCTAAAAATACTATAGGCCTGAGACAGGTGTCCCATTCCTTGAGCAAGAGAATGTTATAGAACAGTACATATGCAAAGACTTTCCACGAGGTAAGTAGGCGTATATATATTTTAAAAATCAATTTCTTCATTAGCATGAAAGATTCAGAAAGGCAAATTTATAAAATTTATAGAGACAAAATAGATAAAGGTTGCCTGGGTCTGGGGCTGGGAACAGAGATCAACTGTAAAGGGCATGAGGGGTCTTACCGGAACAATGAAAATGCTCTACAACTCACTGAATGTGATGGTTGCAACCCTTGGTAAAGTTACGAAAATTATTGAATTGTAGACTTGAGTTTTGTGATATGTGAAATGTACATCAATAAAATAATTTCTTAAAAAATAAACAATTTTCAGATCTTCAACTTCCATGTGTGGTCTTTCCTAAATACAATTTGCCTGAGAAAGCTCCTGTGCTTGTTTATGTAAAATTAACTTTGCTAGCTCCCCCCTTAGTTGGCCTGCTCAAAAAGAGGAGAGTCATATTCTTTTCCTATCTTTATTAAAAATGGAGTGTTGACATGAGTGAAGAAACCTCCAAGTTGCGAACAGTAAGACCATCCTAAATATTGTTACTGAGATGCCTCCTTTAATGACTCATGCCTTATGGCTTGTTATCTTTCTCTCTTATACTTAATTTGGTGAAGAGTATAGCCTTGTATTAGAAATTAAACATCTTAACCTGCTTTTAGATGTTCTGAATTCGGATATATGGCAGAATGGAGCAGTGGATGTGTTGACAATTTTCCTTTAAGGACCTTAACTTTCCACACCTCAGCTCTTATCAAAGAACACAGCTGGGAAGAATTTCACAAGAGATTAGCAATGATAACATGGATATACAACATTCAGTGCTGCAACTAGCTTTTCCAGGTATTTAAATGTGTGTGATCCTTTTCTGGCTCTTTTCAATAGTCACCCATAGGTTGTGTTATTAGCCACGGGGGAAAAATCACCTTTGAACAGATGAAACTGAACCAGTTAGTGACAATGGTTTTAGTGACTGCCAAAGTTTTCAAGATATATTAGACAAAGCCATAAATCAAATTTCAGATGACTTCTTCAGATTCAATATGAGTTAACCAGAAAGGTAGTTAGAGCTGATTTTATCCAGTCACACCATGAAATCCATAAGCTGGCTCCATGATCACTAATCTCAGGTGGGCCCAGGACCAGGTTATTTCCTCCTCTGCCATCTGCTCATAAGGGACACTGCCTTATTGTTTATTGCAGCACTGCTCACAATAGCAAAGACTTGGAACCAACCCAAATACCCATCAATGATAGACTGGATAAAGAAAATGTGGCACAGATACACCATGGAATACTATGCAGCCATAAAAAAGGATGAGTTCATGTCCTTTGCAGGGACATGGATAAAGCTGGAAACCATCATTCTCAGCAAACTGACACAAGAACAGAAAACCAAACACCACATGTTCTCACTCATAAGTGAGTGTTGAACAATGAGAACACATGGACACAGGGAGCAACACACATCGGGGCCTGTCAGGGGGTAGGGAGCTAGGGGAGAGATAGCAGGGGGTGGGAGGATTGGGAAGGGATAGCATTGGGAGAAATACCTAATGTATATGAACAGGGTGATAGGTGCAGCAAACCACCACAGCACGTGTATATCTATGTAACAAACCTGCATGTTCTGCACATGTACCCCAGAACTTAAAGTATAAAAAAATAAAAGACCATGGTTATAAGCTGAGAAAGAGGCATCGATGCAACAGGGATAGGTGGCATGGGAATCCGGGCACCTGCTTATGTGATTTGCTTAGATCTGACCCCTATTGTATCACTTCCTTCAAGTGGTGGGTTACTGCTGTGTCCTCCTATCTTTCTGACTGACAGAGCCCAGGTATGAGGAACAGCTCTAGTCATACCATCTTTTGAAATTCCATGGTCAGGCCGGGCGTGGTAGCTCATGGCTGTAATCCCAGCAATTTGGGAGGCCAAGATGGGTGGATCACCTGAGGTCAGGAGCCTGGCCAACATGGTGAAGCCCCATCTCTCCCAAAAATACAAAAATTAGCTGGGCGTGATGCTGTGTGCCTGAAATCCCAGCAACTTGGGAGTCTGAGGAAGGAGAATCACTTGAACCCAGGAGGCAGAGGTTGCAGCGAGCCAAGATTGCACCACTGCACTCCAGCCTGGGCAACAGAGTGAGACTCTGTCTAAAAAAAAAAAAAAAGAAAGAAAGAAAGAAAGAAATTCCATGGTCTGATACTCAGTCTCTACCAGGGATCAGGTGCTACTTGCTACTTTTCAAATGTTTTATTGTTTCTGCTGCATTTAGCACTGCCTTGCACTAGAACCCTAGGGTTCTTCACTAAGACTCCCCAACGATTCCTCAATAGAGCTTTATTGGCACAGATACTGGAACTCTATGAGATCCATTAGGTTCTGTGGCCCAAGTGGCAGGGCTGGTTATACAACATCTTAACCTGCTGCAGACCTTGCTCTTACTCTGGGCCCCACTCAAAACTGACAGCCTTCATAATCACCCATTAAATAAGTTGCAGCATAATTCTCAAAAATAGTATGCAATGTCCCCCAAACCTGAAGAGGATGACCAAAGTTTCCTTGTCTTTCACCTCTGGATGAAAGTCTCAATATGCCTCAGACCACTGGAATCCTAAAAACCACTGATGTGATGTGTTTCTGGATCTTTGTAGGATTTACCTCTCACTCTCTGAGGCACACGTTTTACTTGGACATTCAGAGTTCCTCTGACTTCTGCTCATCATGTCCAGTTAACGTTATGTCATCTATATAATGCACTAACATGAAATTCATATTTTAAATACTCAGGCGCCCAAACTAGAAAACTGGGCCTTATTTTTTTTAGCTCCTTTTGCTCCCAGGGTGACCAATTTCTCGCAAAGGCCTGATAATTTTAACTAATAAATATTTCCCAAAGCTAACTTGTTTTCTGCATCTACACTACTTCTGACTAGTTCAGGGCCTGGCTGGATACCTTCCACTAGCCCTTCCAGGCACATGGTCCATTCTGTTCCATGCTCTTGGAGGCTGAGCTATATAGATGACAGCTCACTTCCAGAAGGGTTTTGCTAATAGAGAACACTGAGAGTAGATCAGAAAAAAGGAGGGAAATGAGGTTGTGGTATTTATTCACATGGTTCTCTCCTGCAGGGGTGTCTCTGGCTTGCTATGGCACATGACCAAAGGTCACAGTGCCTGATAGGCAGCCCTCTGTCTCTGTCTTTTTTGGGGTACCACTTCCTCCTCTTGCCCATTCAGGCCTGGATGGTAACAGAACCTCCCTGTGCCTGGCTCTGGTGCTGCACATACTATCTCTTGTGGTTACCCTATACTTTGCCTTTGTTAATAGCCCCTTCATGAAACTTTCTTTAATTTACCCAATATAAGTATGCCATTATTTCCTGACAGTATCTGATGGACACAAGACCTTAGTATCTGTTGCTGCAATAATCTCCTGGCTGTCAGATCAAATAATTGCATGTAATTGTATGTGTATATGCACACATACACACATGCTAAAGTTGTCTGTATGTGGCTAAAATCTGACCATATCAATATCTGACCCCTTCGTATTTCTTACTAAGTTTCCGTGACTCTGATTTGCCCCCTAGATAAAGTCTAAGCTTTTTGTTGGCATGCAATAACCACCACTATCCAGCCCTTGACCAATTCTACAGCCTCATCTCTAGTCACTCCCCACCTCATGCTTGATGCTCCATGGAAACAAACTCTCGGTAGTTTCTCTCACTCTGTGCTGTTTCTCTCCTCTTTGTCCTACTCATGCTAAGTTCCTTGTTTGGTATGCCCTTCTATATCCTTCAAGAATAAGCTCTGATAATTAAAAAACAAACAAACAAGTCATGGATACTGTGGTCCTATTCATGCAGAATTGAACACATGGCTATGATATGAGAATGGGTATGTGCAGAGGTGACTCAACGAGTGGCAAAATAATACTAGCTGTTATTTTGTGAAATATCAAATTTTTACTTTCTTGTATTGGATAATTTTTGAGAAGGTAAGATCATGACTCCCATGCAAATATAAAATGAACAAGTGCCAACATTTTTTAACTCATTAATTAATGAAGGGAACCACAAAGCCATTACAACTGATTTCAAGGTAAATTCAAAGAACCACACGTATATAGACCATAGGGAAGTGAAATAAGTTTGCTTAACAGATGCAAAGCTGATTTCTTCCAATGTAGAAGGAAAACTGAATCTCCTCCATATGAAATTTATTTGCATCTATGGCTAGATGCAAATATGTATTAGTTATCTAAAACTCTGAGTTGTAAATGGCTCAAAGACAAGGAAAGATAAAGAGACCCTACAGAATCAGGTCACCTAGCAGAGTAGCTAAATAACACCTAGCTTTTCACTAAAGATACCCAGTCCATTTAAAAGTCAAGTCTGTTTTAAATCAAACACCGCATGTTCTCACTCATAGGCGGGTGTTGAACAATGAGAACACATGGACACAGGGAGGGGAGCACTATACACTGGGGTCCATTGGGGGGAAATTGGGGAGGGACGGGGGGGGTGGGGAGGTGGGAAGAGATAGCATGGGGAGAAATGACAGATACAGGTGAGGGGAAGGAAGGCAGCAAACAACACTGCTATGTGTGTACCTATGCAACAATCTTGCATGTTCTTCACATGTACCCCAAAACCTAAAATGCAATAAAAAAAAAGAAAAGTCAAGTCTGTTTTAAAGTCTTTTTCAACTTTTCCTTCAACTTTCTTATACATTTTTACAAATATTTAAAAATTTTAAATAATGAACATATATCCTTTTTTAATTAAAAAAAGCATGCCTCCTAAAAATCAAGCAAGCAAGCAAACAAACAAACAGTATTAGAAGCTCCTTTTCTGGCTGCCAGCCCATAACAGTTTCCCAATAGATGCTTATTGAATCAATGAAGAGACTAGTGCATACATAGATTCTGTATCTTTTGAAAGAAAGAAAAAAATATATATATATGACTGGGGCAGAGAAGGGGAGAGACAGAGAAAGAGGGAGATTGGGAGAGAGAGAAAGAAACGCTTAGCTTTTGCTTTTAAAAATAAACTGCTTAGAGTTATATTAACAAAATGTTAAGTAGGAAGAGAAGGAAACCCAACACTGTTTTGAATCCTTGGCTACAAGGGAGGTAGGGAACCATGATGAATGATAGGGATTGTAGGACCCAAATTTTGGAGAAAAAAAATTGTTAATTTATCTTTAAAATTTGCTTCAAAAGCATTTATCTGTTATGATATTTACCTAAGATTTACTAAGGTTGAAGTACTTAAATAAGGGAATTGGCTTTATGTAAATAAACTCATAGCTACAGATTTGTGAAGATTTGAACAGAGAGTTAGTGTTCTAAATATCAGGAAAACACAAGTTCACAGTGTACACAATGCCTGATGCCACCCAAATCCTGAACACTTAAAAATCAAGAATGGCTACTTTACAACAAATGCGTTAAGACCAGAGCTGAACTGACACCACTGACTACACAGGGTAAAGGTCTGACATGCAGTGACTAAGGCATTTGGCCTGTAGGTCCAGTGAGGCCCCCAAGAAACCATTATATCACTGCAGCCAAATCTTTATTCATTCATTCAACAAACATCTATGAAGCAATCCCTCGGTGCTGGGCACCCTGCTACAAATGACACATGTAACACGGTCACTTTAGAGTTAGGTGAAAGTGAGGAGTAAGTACAGGAGAGCATCAGGTCACACGGAGGAGACAACAAATCAGCTTTAGGGTGGAGGGACTCTCCTCATGTGCTGAAAATGAAGATAAGTCTAGAAGAGGCTGAGGGATGAAAAGCAGCCTGAGCAGAGCACTGGGAGCAGGGAGTAAAATGTATCTTGAGGCTTGAGGCTAGAGACTCATGGAGGACCAAGTGATAAAACACATCACCCTTAAGCAGCTGTGGAACTTCAGGTACTTGATAGTTTACAAAGCCCTCTCACATCTTAATTTATATGGGCCTCTCACAACAAACTTGTGAAGCAGATGTTCATTATTTTAGGTGCTCTCAATGAATAAATATTTAAGGGATATGTTGACCTAAGAGGATGAAGCTGAAGCAAAATTAATACGAGTTTATTTGAGCCAAGCTTGAAGATTGCAACCCAGGAGCATAGATTCGAGTTGCCCTGAATATGCATTCCAGTTAGCAGGAGTTACAAGTGGATTTTTAAAGGCAAAAATGGGGACAGGGAATGGGCTGTTACGAAATTGTTTGTCAGAAATCCTCATTGGTTTACACAAAGAACATTAATTAGTGATTGGCTACACATTTTTGAACTATAGAGTGTGTGTTATAGTGTCTGGCATGGCATTATTAGGTTAATTTACAGCTACCTGTGGGAATAGCAGGGTTGAGAGATGAATACTTAGCTCAAAGAGGGGAGTAGGGTGTGGGATTGTGCTCTCATTTTAATGTCTCTCTGGGCCTGATAATTAAAAGGATTTTGTATTCCTCAGATAGAAATTATTTTCTTTTCTCAAACTATGTGTGCATGTCAGAATTTGATACCAGGCAACAGAAACCACTCAACCTAATTTAAAGAGAAGAGATTTAATATAGAAAATTCTGGGTTCACAAAACCATTGGAAGGGTTAAAGGAGCAGGCTATAGGCTAATCTTCCAGGAGTGATTCCTAGACCCACACAGTGTAGCCCAAAAAGGGAGATGATGCTTCATCTCCCTACTTACAGGAACTGCTTACTGGAACTGTGATTGCCTTTCTAGAGGCTTCCCTCCTTGGACTGGGTTCAACAAGAAGATCAAAGAGAAACCACCATGTTTAGGCCCCAGACCCTGGGTTGGAGTGGCCTCATGTCTCCTGTGGCTCCAGTCTATGTGAGAAGCACCAGCCGTGGAGCCAACTATAGGCTCAAACTGGCCAACAAAGCGTCCATGATAACAGGATCCACAAACGGGTGAGAGCAACTCTTCGGGACTTTGGGAACTGTGGGTGTCTCTGGGTTTTGTTGACCTCATTTTCTTAGGCTCATCCCCACAAAACAAAGCCTACGAGTGCTAGTCGTTTTTTGGGAAGGTGATCTTAATGAGAAACACTGAAGAACAGGAGAGGAAACTAGAAAAGGAGACAAAACCAGTGTGGGATGTGTTACAGAGTTGGCCCACTGCAGGCTGCTGGGTGATGAGTTCCACAGGTCTCTAGGAAGCATGAAATGCATCTCAGAGGCATCCATCAGGGGAAAGAAGAGAATTCCTCCATCAGTCGAGAGTTGCCCTACATTGGTTAATGCCTCACACTTTCAAGTTGCATGTTTATGAGCACTCAGTGGTTTCACATGCCTGAGGCAGGGAGCTCTCTGGTTGCAGCTACAAAGCAAACCAAAACCTTGAGGAACTAAGAACAAGTTTTTACAGTAGGAATTCTAGTGGGAGTGGAGGCCAAGAAGATCTGATGTGGACATAGGAGGTTCAATACATCTGTGGACTGACCTATTTCCTCTTTATCTCTTCTGGTCCTCTGACCATCCATAGCAGAGCATGAGGTTAGCTGCTCTGAGTTAGTGGAGAGAATTCATTTGGTGCCTCAGGGCTAGAAATGCAGTAAGAAAAGTCTCAGTCCTAGTCTGAATTGTCACCTCCTCCTCATCTCTGCCCCCAGGATTGGCTTCACCATCGCCCAGCATCTGGCCCAGAATAGGGCCCCAGTGGTCATCAGCAGCTGGAAGCAGCAGAATGTGAACCAGGCTGTGGCCACGCCGCAGGGGGAAGACTGAGTGTGTGCCAGGTACTGTGTGCCCTGTGGGGAAGACTGAGGACTGGGAGTGGCTGGTGGTCACAGTGAGGGGCATAGAAGGAGGTGCAGACAGACTCAGGGATTCTGATTCTATAATCCACACTAGAGGAGAGGGATAAATGCACCATCACAGGAATCAGGTCAACTATGTGTCACTGGAGCCTTGTCCAGGAGTTCCAATTGCCATTTAACAGACCTGGGTAGAGAAAGCACCAGCTCACGGAGGGTATCTTTTCTCCACCCAGGTTTGTTCTCTCCCTCAGGGAGAGAGGGAGTGCATGTCGCCTGGGACACAGGGAGACGTTGGGGTGGGGACCATGCTGGTGGGAAAGGAGAAGTTGGCTTCGGAGAAGTTGGCTTCTCTGCCAGCTCTGTGTTGAATATCATCCAGGCCCCCCAGGAAGATCCCTGAGGAGGGGTCTGAGGGGACAGATGTTGTCCAGAAGGGAACACTTGTCTTATAGTCAGAGGTTGAGTGTTCAGGGAAATGGAGAGGGGACAGTGAAATTTCAAGACACAGTGCAGGTGAGAGATGTATTTTGGGACGGGTAGCCAACAGTGCCTGGGACTAGGAGGAGGACATGAAAGGGTACTCGGGTGATGCTCTACCACTTTTTATCCAGAAGCTCAGTACCTGGTTCCTAAAGGAGAAGAGATAATCTCCATCCTCACGTCATATTGTTCTGTGCCTTGAACTTGATCCAGGCACAGCCCCAGGGACATGAAACACTTCCCACTGCTGCAGACACCTTCTTCCCTCACCCTAGTCCCTTTCTCACTTTCAGGCCCTGGAACACTGGGGGTGTGAACTTCCTGGTATGCATAGCAGGGGTTAGTCCCTTGGTGGGAAGTACAAGGGGGAGCAGTGAGGAGGTCTGGGACAAGGTGAGATCTGGGGAAGCCAGCAGAGGGCAGGCCGGACTTCATCCTCACCTTCCTGCCATGTAACCCTCTCTCCATCTCAGCTCACACATCCAGAGCTGATCCTCAGCTCCCACACATCCATCTTCCAATGACAGACTCATTGGTGCAGAGTGAGGCCAGGGGCTTAGACTCTATGAGCCTCAATTTCTCCATTTGTGAGATGGATGTAGGAATGTCTAAGTGGCAATTTTGGTCCCTATTGTTCAGGAGCTGCCAGTTTGCAGGGAATGTCCAATCAAAAACCAAATAGTCACAAAAAATATGGGGCACAGAGAAGAGAATGACAGCCCAATCCCTAACACAGGTACCTCCCTGAAATCTAGCATTCCCCAGACTCAGCTGTTGATGCCTCCTCTGCTCCAGGTGAAACTGGTAAGCTTGGAGACATGAGGAGACAACCCATAGACTCTGGGGTCTTCTGCCGGAAGAGTCTTCAACCTGATCCCTTTACTCCTGCATCTTCAGGATACTCCCATTTCCATGTGTGTACAGGAAAGCCAAGACTCCGCCTACATCATGGGCATCAGAGGTCGTCATGCCCACATTCTGACCTGGTATTTTCTTATATGGTGAGAACGCTGGACCGACTATATCTCAACTCCCCCATCTCCTGTTTGCTCTGATTTCAGGTACTGAACATCAGTGTGAAGGCCCAGCCCTGCTGCTGAGCCAGCTGCTGCCCCACATGGAAAATATGGGGTGAGGGTGGGGAAGGGGAATAAGGAGGGAGTGGCTTGATATCAAACAGGGATCAGGGGAACTAGAGTGAGAGGGGCCAGATTTGAGAGTTAGACCTTCCTAGTGGGAAACAGGCTTAGCTGAGCCAGTCATATAGAATGGTGAGTGTGATTTTCATACTTCTGGGTCAGCTAAAAACAGAAAAGAGTTCTACACATTAGTGTCATTCTCTCACATCTGGAGTGCCAGGGGGTCTGGCAATGACTTGACTACAGGAGCTCTGGCCACAGGAGTTCAGGCTGATGACCCTGAGGCACCCCATAGCTGACCTGTAACCAGAGCAGTTTTTTTCCAGTCCCATGCAACTCTTGTCCCTCCTGCTTCCTCTGACACCAGCCCTATCCTCTCTGACCTTTTCCCGGCCCCTGCCAGTCAGTTCCCAAATTAAGAAGCCTGCTTCCTTGCTGTCCTCACAGCCTGTGGTAGATGCATCACCTGTGAGATGAGCTGTCTCTTGCTGTCAATTCCCCACTGGTCTCAGTAACTTGGGATGTTCCCAGATGTTCTCCCCGTGCCATTTGTACTGGGGTTGGAAAAATCTGCTTGTGCTCCTGGGAGCTCCTTTTTAGTTCTTAGATTTCAGCCCAATCATTAGAAGCTTTCATTTTCTGACCACCTTAGGAACAGAGCTTCTCCTGAAGGTGCTCTAGCCATCCCCATTCCACTCCTCCAGCTTGGGCCTATCTCATTCCTGCTCTAAAATAGATTCCTCTAGCCATGCCCTGCCTCTTAAACATCTCTTCCCACCTAGCCATGCCTCCTCTGAAGGTCAGGGCCACCCAGTTACCTCCACCAGCACTGCCCTCACTCTCTTCTTTAAAATGGTCAGTGGAGGTAAAGCGAGTTTTCCTCAGTCTCAGGTAAAGTGTTTTGCAGATAGATGTAGTTTTAAGACTCTTTCCCCAACTGTTCTGCTTCCCTTCGGTTCCCATATTGACATTTTGGAGCAGCCGCTGAATTCAGCAAGTATGTACTAAGCAGCTAGTATAGACTGGGCAGTTCTCTGGACTTGTGTGATCATCTGTGGAACACAACCAGGACTTCTAACTAATGATGACTTCTGAGGCCCCTTCCAGCTCTAACACGGGCATGGTGTGATATTAGATTGAATCTCAGTGGTCCCGAGTCACTGACGCTGAGACAGCCCCAGGCCCACCCCACAGGTGATGCATCTACCACAGGCTGTGGGGAGAACAAGGAAGCAGGTTTTCTAATTTGGGAAATGACTAGCAGGGGCTGGGAAAAGTTCAGGGAGGACAGGGCCAGTGTAAGAGAAAGTGGGAGGGACAAAAAATATCACTTTTGTTGATAGAAAATGGCCAAACACAGTAATTTATGTGGTTGAACACATTACAATGGTTTTCAAATTGCTTTTAATGGCAGAAACCTTTTGTCAAAGAATAACCTCCACAGGAGTTCAATATACAAAACAAGACAAAAGCAGAAATGCCAAAGTTAAAATTACACTAGGGGCCTGGTGCTCAACCATTTGGTCCTGTTGTTGGTACTGGGTACCTCTTGCAGAATTTGGCTTCACAAAATGTAATGAAAACAGCATGGGCTTGGAGTCAGAGGGACCTACCTTTAGATCCCTGCTCTGTCACTAGCTACACATGCTTGTTAATTAAACTCTCTGGGCCTTCATTTCTTTACCTATTAAGTGGGATAATGATGCTTGGCAGACCTCTTGTGGACACTAATTGGCGCGATAAAATATGTTGATTATGCACATAATAAAGACTGTGTCTATGTATATTTACTAGAGTAAGTAACAGACATTGGCCAGATGCGATGGTTCATGCCTGTAATCCCAACACAACTAAAAGAACTAGAGAACCAAAACAAAACCAATCCCAAAGCTAGCAGCAGACAAGAAATAACCAAAATCGAGCTGAACTGAAGGAGTATGAGACACACACACAAAATTCAAAAGATCAATGAATCCAGGAGTTGGAGTTGGTTTTTTGAAAAAAATTAATAGATTGCTAGACTAATAAAGAAGAAAAAAGAAAAAATCCAAATAAGCACAATGAGAAATGACAAAAGGGGTATTGCCACTGATCCCTTGGAATACACATAGTCATCAGAGAATATTATGACCACCTCTGTGAACATAAACTAGAAAATCTAGAAGAAAAGGATAAATTCCTGGACACATACACTCTCCCAAGACTGAGCCAGGAAGAAATGGAATCCCTGAACATACCAATAACAAGCTCTGAAATAAAATCAGTAATAAAGAGCCTACCAAGAAAAGCCTAGGAACAGATTCACAGCTGAATTCTCCCAGCTGTACAAAGAAGAGCTGGTACCCTTCCTACTGAAACTATTCCAAAAAATTTAGGAAGCGGAACTCTTCCTTAACTCGTTCTATGAGGCCAGCATCATTCTGATACCAAAACTTGTCACACACACAGCAAGAAAAGAAAAAATACTTGCAAGCCGAATCCAGCAGCACATCAAAAAGCTTATGCACCATGATCAAGTAGGCTTTATCCCTGGGATGCAAAGTTGGCAAAACATATGCAAATTGATAAATGTGATTCATCACATGAACAGAATTAAGGACAAAACCACATGATTATCTCAATAGATTCAAAAATGGCTTTTGATAAAATTCAACACCCCTCCTGTTAAAAAGTCTCAATAAACTAGGTATTGAAGAAATATACCTCAAAATAATAAGAACCATCTATGACAAACTCACAGCCAACATCATACAGAATGGGCAAAAGCTGGAAGCATTACCCTTGAAAACTAGCACAAGACAAGGAGGCCCTCTCTCATCATTCCTATTCCACATATTATTGGAAGTCCTAGCCAGAGTAATCATGCAAGAGAAAGATATAAAGGGCATCCAAATAGGAAGAGAAGAAAAAACGACCCCTGTTTGCAGATGACATGATCCTATATTGAGAAAATCACACAGTCTTGGCCCAAAAGCTCCTTAAGCTGATAAACAACTTCAACAAAGCTTCAGGATACAAAATTAATGTACCCAAATCACTGGCATTCCTATACACCAACAACAGCCAAGCCAAGAGTCAATGCAATTCCGTTCACAACTGCCACAAAATATACCTAGGAATACAGCTAACCCGGAAGGTGAAAGATCACTACAATGAGAACTACAGAATATTGCTCAAAAAAAATCAGAGATGACACAAACAAATGGAAAAACATTCCACACTCACAGATAGGAAGAATCCATATTGTTAAAATGACCATATTGCCCAAAGCAATATATAGATTCAAGGCTACTCCTATTAAACAAATGACATTCTTCACAGAACTAGAAAAAAAAGTCTTAAAAATTCATACGAAACTAAAAAAGAGCTCAAATAGCCAAGGCAATCCTAAGCAAAAAAAAAAAAAAAAAAAAAATAGCTGGAGGCATCATGCTACCTGACTTCAAACTATATTACAGGGCTGCAGTAACCAAAACACTGTGATACTGGTACGAAAACAGACACATAGAATAATGGAACAAAATAGAGAGCCCAGAAACAAGGCCACACACCTTCAACCATCTGATTTTTGACCAAGCCGACAAAAACAAAAAATGGGGAAAGGACTCCCTATTCCATAAACAGTGCTGGGATAACTGGCTAGGCATATGCAGAAGACTGAAACTGGATGCCTTCCTTATACCGTATACAAAAATTAAATCAAGATGGATTAAAGACTTAAATATAAAACCCAAAACTATAAAAACACTGGAAGAAAACCTAGGCCATACTATTCCAGACATAAGAATTGGCAAAGATTTCATGACAAAGAAGCCGAAGCAATTGCAACAAAAGCAAAATTGACAAATGGGATCTAACTAAACTTAAGAGCTTCTGTATAGCATAAGAAACTATCAACAGAATGTACAGACAACCTACAGAATGGGAGAAAGTTTTTGCAAGCTATGCATATGACGAAGGTCTAATATCCAGCATCTAAAAGGAACTTAAACAAATTTACAAGAACAAAACAAGCAACCCCATTAAAAACTGGGCAAAGAACATGAACAGATGCTTTTCAAAAGAAGACATAGATGCAACCAACAAGCATATGAGAAAAAGCTCAATATCACTGATCATTAGAGAAATACAAATGAAAACCACAGTGAGACACCATCTCACACCAGTCAGAATGGCTATTATTAAAAAGGCAAAAAATAACAAATGCTGGACAGGATATGGAGAAAAAAATAGGAATACTTAAACACTGTTGGTGGGAGTGTAAATTAGTTCAACCATTGTGGAAACAGTGTGGCGATTCTTCAAAGACCTAAAAACAGAACTATCATTCCATCCAGCAATCCCATTACTGGATATATAACCAGAGGAATATAAATCATTCTGTTATAAAGACATATGCAGCCAGGCACAGTGGCTCATATCTGTAATCCCAGCACTTTGGGAGGCCAAGATGGGTGTATCACCTGAGGTCCAGGCCTGGCCAACATGGTGAAACCCCGTCTCTACTAAAAATACAAAAATTAGCCAGGCGTGGTGGTGGGCCCCTGTAATCCCAGCTACTGGGGAGCTGAGGCAGGAGAATTGCTTGAACCTGGGAGGCAGAGGTTGCAGTGAGCCAAGATCATGCTACTGCACTCCAGCCTAGGCAACAAGGGCAAGAATCCATCTCCAACAAAAACCAAAAAAAGACAAGTGTATGCATATGTTCATTGCAGCACTACTCAGAAAGTAAAGACATGGAGTCAATCTAAATGTCCATCAATGGTATATTGGATAAAGAAAATGTGATAAATATACACCATGGAATACTATGCAGCCATAAAAATGAATGAAATCATGTCCTCTGCAGGAGCATGGATGGAGATGGAGGCCATTATCCTTAGCAAAACAATGCAGAAACAGAAAAGCAAATACTACATGTTTCACTTATAAGTGGGAGCTAAATGATGAGAACACATGAATGCATAATGGGAAATAACATATACTGGGGCCTATCAGAGGGTGGAGGGTGGGAGGAGGAAGAGGATCAGAAAAAATAACTAGTGGGTACTAGGCTTGATACCTGGATGATAAAATAATCTATACAACAAATCCCCATGAAATAAGTTTACCTATGTAACAAATCTGTACATGTACTCTGAACTTAAAATAAAATATTAAAAAAGTAAAGACAATGAATATTAACTATAGTATAATCAAATAAGTAGTATAAATAAAATTTAATAATTTAGTTTCAATACTTACAATAACATTATTAATATTATTACTACTACTGTTATTAACTGTGAGATCTGAGCGAGTAAAAGATTGTTTTCTTCAACCTTGTGGATAAGGCAGGACTTCATGAAGGAAGCTCCACTTAAGTTGTTTCTATTTTTTATTGACTTGCCAAAATCCTATTATTCATAACCCAATTTAAATGGAGCTTGCCATATGCTGAAAGAATATAACTATCAACCTAGAACTCTATACCTACCAAGTATATCTTTCAAAAATTCATTTTCAGAGAAATGAAAACAAAGTTTACTACCAGAAGATCTTCACTAATGAAAATTTTAAATGGTATGCTTTAGGCAGAAGGAAATAAATGATCTCATACAGAAAATCGAAGATGAAAGTAAGAATGATAAACATAGAATATAGTAACATGAAAAAATTTACTTCTTGTAAAAAGCAATAGGTTTATGGAGTTAAAAAGCTAACTCCACAAATAGTTAAATATGCAAAAATAATATTTTAATCAGTAGATAGAAATGGAGTTAAGGTGTTAGAAGATTTTCACATTAGAGAAAAGGTAAGGATATTAATCTTAAACTTTGATAAGCAAAACAGGCATGTTTATCATTCTAGGGCAAAGCTACATGAATGGCAATGAAGTATGCAGTATATTTTTAATCTAACAGAGAGAGAAGTGGAATTGGGGAAAAAAAATCTTAAAGCAAGAAGGGACAGAAAACAAAGAACTGGGAGAATTTATAAAAAGCATAAAATTGGATGCTAGACATTAATCCTAGTGTATCAGTGATGACAGTTAAAATATAAAGATTGTCAAGCTAGATTTTCAAATCAAATTAAAATTTTAAAATCTGATTAGACAGAAATGACATATTTTATTAAATTTTTTATTTCTGTTGAGTGAGTTTATAAAAATTTATTTATAGAAACAGTTCTAGGAAATTTATAGTTCTAGGAAAGGCTAGCAATCAAGAAATTGAAGCAGGACAGATAAACCTCAGCACATTACACAAACTGTACTCAGCTCAACTGCTATAGTTAAAATGCACATTTTAATCCTTCTTTACAGAATTAAAATATATCTTTCTTGATGGTAACCAAAGTATTATATTGTCAATGCTAAGTAAAAGTCAAAACTAAAATGTGCAGGGGAAAAAACAGAAAGAAAAAAGAAAAAATATAGAACAGAAATCAATGGAAAATAAAGCAAAATACAATATAGGGATCAAGAAAACAATCCCTATTTTTTTTTTTTTTTAAGAAAATGAATGTTTTTGGCAAATTTCTGATGGGATCGATCAAGGAAAAAGAGGAAAGACATAAACAGACAATATCAGAAATAGAAACAAAAGATAGATCTTGAGGACAATAAAAAGGCATGGAAAGAATGATAACAGCAAAGAGAAATGTTTATGTCAAACTTACATTTATGCTGAAGTTAAAATGAAATAGAAAATATTTTTAAACTTACATATCTTACCAAAACTGACTCAAGAAGAGAAAGAAAACCCGACTGGTCCTATAACCATTAACTAAATATAATCTATAGTCAAAGTTTTTCCTACGAAAACAAAATCCAGGGGCTGGGCACAGTGGCTCACACTTTGGGAGGCTAAGGCAGGTGGATCACTTGAGTTTGGGAGTTGAAGGCCAGCCTGGGCAATGTAGTGAAACCCTGTCTCTACCAAAAATACAAAAAAGTAGCCAGATGTGGTGGCATGTTCCTGGGGTCCTAGCCACTCAGGAGGCTAAAGCAGGAGGATCGCTTGAACCAGGAGGTGGGGGTTGCAGTGAGCCAAGATCATCACTGTACTCTACCTCCACCAGACCCAACCTATTCTTGTTTACTCACATAGTCCTCCACCCTTCTTCCATACACCCTCTGTTCCCAGTCACACACAAGATAATAACTGTCTTCTACTGACATACCACCCTATCTTAATCTTTCCAGGCAAGATTCAGTGGTCCTGGTCTCCTTAGTTTTAGCCTATATTCCGCTTGCTGTAGGTATGACCATCTCATGTCTGTAGGTTAGGTAAGCGGAAACTCTCATTTCATCTGGAAAATTGGATGTATGGAAATATCCAAGGTTTGACAATTGCTCCCTCAGGACTTCTCCAGTGCAAATGTGGTTATTGTGTGTCACAGACCTTGCCTTTTACATAATGCACACAGTAGGGGCCTCTTGCCACGTCTTTCGTACATTGTTTCTCACACTTGATGATCTGGAGATGTCATCAGGATGAACTCCTTGAGCAGAAACCAGGAAACCCAAGTGACTCTCCCTTGTTCCCAGTTCAAATCTATTAATCTACTTCTCTTTCTTTCCACAGAGGCTGAGGGCCTATAATGTCAGTAAAACAGCCCTTCTGGGCCTCACCAAGACCCTGTCAGGGGAGCAGCCACGAAAGAACATTCGGGTAAACTGTCTGGTACCAGGAGTCATCCACACTTGCTTTTTAGCACGGTGGTGAAAACCATGAGCAGCTCCTGTTCCTACCACCTGAGCAATAGTATGCCTTTCCTTTCCAGACCATGCCCCAGAGAGAGCTGGACACTCTGGCTTGAACCTGTGGACTTTTGCTCTGATAGCCGTAGCCTTTAGGATCAGCAGCAGAATCAGGATCAGTTCTTTGTGAGAGGCCACCCCAGCAGTTCTTTCACAAGGACACAGGCCGACACATCACAAGGACACAGCCCATGTGACGTGACTCCATCTGTATGAGTATCACTGACTTTTTGACCTTTCCTGTAGCTCCTTGTGGACCTGGTCTCGGGTGATCACATGAGTCTCTTTGGAGTACAGAGGTGGGTTGTGGAGAGGCACTGTCCTTTGTGGAGCTGGATTAACATGACCTCAGAACCTTCATGATAGGTGAAAGATCACACACTATCCCTCACAGTCTTATCCATTTTCCTTTCTGGGGTCTTACAGTCCTCTCAGGCCTGGGGTGACTTATATACATCCCTGCACAGACCACATCTCTTCACTTACAGCCCTTCACTCATTCCCACTGGGGTCTTGACTTCATAGCCTCCCATGGGACGCCAGGGCTCATGGGAAAAGTGTAAGTAGTCTCAGCTCCACCGCCTCTTTCCATGCAGAGTGGGGTGGCCTGAGAACTGTGTGGGACTTGGGTCTTTCCTGCACTTTCCAGACACAAGCCACATCACTGGAGACCTCTGAGGGTCAGGAGCTCTGAGCTTAGGCTTGTGTCTAGTGCAGAAGCTTCAGGGGGGTCCTCGGGCCACCCTGCTGCAACATCTTATTAACAATGAGTCCATGCTCCGAATACACACTTTGATTCAAAACAGCCACTGGCAGAAATAATAAAGAACATCAGAAAACGGGACTTGTGGTGTGAAACTATCATTAAAACTAGATAAAGTGATGTCAGCTTTGCCAGAAATTAAATGGTGTTCTTTGGAGTCTTAGGGAAAGGAAGGAGCTGAACCCAGGCAGAGAGATAACCGGAAGGAAGGAAAGGAAAAAGGCATTTTGAGCATGCTGCTAGATGCTTTCATGTGGATTGTTTCCTAAACATCTCTGTGAGCCTGATGACTTGAAGCAATCTAAAGAATATGCTTTGAAGGCACACAGCTAGTCCGTGAACAGAATCAGAACCCAGTCTATTGGCACAACAGAAAGGGATCAACGAGAAAAGATCAGTCCCTGCAGTCCTTATTCTTCCCTCAGATCCTTATGCTAAAAGTCTGGCTCTGGTCTACCTGCATTCACACAGTTCAGCCTTCTGCAGATAAGTGCCACAGCAGTAACTATCATCTCTCATACAATTTAAACTCTTGGTGCCTGAAAGTCAGGAACAATGGCAGAACTTGAGTGCCCCACCCACACCCCTTTGGCCCACATTGGGACCAAAGACATCTTTGGTGAATAATTCCCAGATACACTGAAGGCTTCCTACCATAAGCCTGGAGAGTGGTGGGCCTGTATAAAGGGGTATACACCAATATAACATGTAAGAACTAGAGACTTGCTCTCATTAGCCCTTCCTGAGAAATCCCCCAAAAGACAAGCTTTCAATAACCAAAATAACTAAAATAACATTGACATAAGGACTGACGGTGAATACTATAGTTCCTTGTAGAACTAAAACAAACTATAAGAAATGAGTTTAAAAGGAAGGTAGTATGAAGTATAATGACTTTCTGATCTGATGGTATAGATACGGCAGAATTATAAGAAACTAAATATTGGCCAGGTGTGGTGGCTCACACCTATAATCCTAGCACTTTGGGAGGCTGAGGCAGGAGGATTACTTGAGGTCAGGAGTTCAGGGTTTCATGGTGAAACCCCATCTCTACTAAAAATACAGAAAGTTAGCCAGGCATGGTGGCGTGTGCCTGTAGTCCCACCTAGCTACTCAGGAGGCAGAGACACAAAAATCATTTGAGCCCGGGCTGCAGAGGTTGCAGTGAGCCAAGATCGTGCTACTGCACTCCAACCTGGGCACTCCTGCCTCAAAAACAAAACAAAAAAACTAAATATAGTTACTATATTAGTCTGTTCTTAGGCTGCTAATAGACATACCTGAGACTGGGTAATTTATAAAGAAAAAGATATTTAATTGACTCACCATTCCACATGGCTGGGGAGGCCTTACAAACATAGCAGAAGGCAAAGGAGGAGTCAGATTACACCTTTCATGGTGGCAGGCGAAAGAGTTCGTGCAGGGGAACTGCCATTTATAAAGCCATCAGCTCTCATGAGACTTATTCACTACCACGAGAACAGAATGGGGGAAACCACGCCCATGATTCAGTTATCTCCACCTGGCCCGCCCTTGACATGTGGGGATTATTACAAATCAAGGTGAGGTTAAAGTGGGGACACAGCTAAACCATATCAGTTACTTACAGAACTAAAACTGAGAGTTATAAAAGAGGGAGTACGGTATGTAATGGCTATATGATTTGATAATATACGTCTAGTACAGCTGTAAAAATGAAGGGGAGGTTGGAGATGGCACTCGCAAAGGAAATTTTTAGCTATTTTCAAAAATAGTGGTAGTAGAATAGTTATGTATTCCTCAGGCCTTTGTGTGGTTTCAAATTTGTCTTGGGACTATCATTGAACTCATTATAATTTTTTTCTTGGTTCCGTCTGAAGAAAAGGCCTAGAAACAACAACCAACCCAAAGCGGTTGCATCCCTGGCATTCAGATTGTGGTCTTAGAATATCATTTCCCACCAAAAGACCCCGAGGCTTCTTAGAGACGTGCCTGATTCCAGGTCGGGGCAGATGAGCAAGATGAGGAAAGAACTGTGATATTCCATTGTCACAGCTGATGTCACTCTTCTACTCAGCTGCTCTGTTTCTCTGAACACCATAGTGTATTCACCATTATCATAAATCCCTGTGGCTCAGAGTCCTCTGGCTACCATTCCAATTTTGCTGCTTAATAGAACAATTAGAACTGATTGGCCTTTCCTGTTTTAGATTTCTTTCATCATACTGATAAAAGGGACATGATGCCTCCCTCCTTGTCATTCTTTGCTTACAAAAAAGACCCTTGAGCTTCCTAACAATGTCAGTTTCCCTTTTCTAGTTGATTTTTCATTCTTTTAGAAAGGGAGTATCCTCTATATCATAGTCAACTTACACATTCTCTGGTCTTTTAAATAAATCCATTCCTGCATGTCTACTCTGTGGTTCAGCATTTGGGGATAGGTGTTGCCTGAGATTTTGTCTGACCATGCAATTCATGTTTCCTGTTTCAGGTCTGGTTTCCACACACTCTTGTCCTGAGACTTAATTCTCCTTCTTTTTTTTTTTTGCCATACCACCAGTCTCATTTATCCATGTCCTTCTATATTCTCTCATGGCTTATGTTTCTCTATAGGGGTCAAAGCCAACCTGACTGGAATGGCAGTAAGCTGTATCTTGCAGCTCCTTCCAGATGCTGCTGCTTCCTGGTCCAGCTGAGGTTGCAAGACAGTGAGGGTTTGTGTTAACCATCTGAGAGTGGGTGGAGTCTGGTGGACTCTGGAATTGGGTTTTGAGAGAAGAAGCATTAACTCTGTCATGCTGAATACTGGAAGTGTACAAAATTTAGAAGGGGAATAGAAGAAAAAAGTAGGAGTTGTGCCTCAATTTGGTGTAGAGCTTACTACTTAAGAACATAGGCTTTGGAATTGGTGGACTGGGTTCAAATCTTCTCTCTATTGCTTACTATATGAGTAAAACTTTACTTTGGTAAAGTTAAAATCTCAACTTTTTCCTTATCTATAAAAGTGATGATTAAATCATATGTGTCTGGCACATACTAAGCATTAGATAAATTTACCTTTATTAGTAATAATTGTATAAAGAACCTAGTAAAGGTCTTGATGATCTATCCTCAGTGGCTCCAGAATTTGCAATCAGGACTAGTTTGGGAGCTGCACCCTGCCCTGCTGTGTGCAGGTGGTGTTGGAGGGGCCTAAAACAATACTTATAAGACACTTTACAAAAATTGAGAAAATAAAATGACTCTGGGATATGTTTCTTGTCTGATGACCAAAAGTGACTGAGAGGGAACTGGGAATGCTTGGCAGAGAGAAGGCCAGGCAAAAGTGGCATAGGTGAAGATAACAAAACCTGTTTCATGGTTTGAAGGGCAGTCACAGGGAACAGAAAATTGACTTGCTCAATAATGCCCAATGGTGTAAGTAAAAGGGATGCATCTAATACCAATGGGAAGAAGCTATGTATAGAGAAAGGTTTCTGCTCCTATTAAAAAGATGTTTCCAAATCCCCAAAGAGGAAATATAGCCATGGGCATGGGGATTTCCCATGTCACTAAAGCTTTCCAAGAGAGGATGGAAGGTCTACTTTGCTGTAAGTTTGCAGAGGGAATCAACCTCTGACAGGTTTAAGTAGATGATCCAAAACCAGCTACACACCAGTCTCTGATTCTTTGTTGAGGTGTCTTGTTAAAGGAATATAGGAGCATAAGAACTTGTGGGAAAGGGTCAGAACAATCTCTAGGATCAGATGATAGTAAGAGCCCGAAGGCTGAAGTGATTTGAACTAGACAAAACTAACCAATAATGCTTTTTTTTTTGTTTTGAGATGGAGTTTTGCTCTGTCGCCCAGGCTGGAGTGCAGTGGTGCACTCTCCGCTTCCTGCAACCTCCGCCTCCCAGGTTCAAGTGATTTTCCTGCCTCAGCCTTCTGAGTAGCTGGGATTACAGGTGTGTGCCACCACACCCAGTTAATTTTTTGTATTTTTAGTAGACACAGGGTTTCACTGTATTGGCCAGGATGGTCTTCATCTCCTGACCTTGTGATCTACCCACCTTGACCTCCCAAAGTGCTAGGATTACAGGCGTGAGCCACTACACTGGGACCCAATAATGCTTTTAAGCAGGAAAGTATGAACCCATGTATTTATAACCTGCCAAATTTGTACATATGCTGTATTCCTGAAATAAACTGCTCTTTTCTTAGTTGTCTCCTAAATAATATCTCCCAAATGACTCTTCAGGAATAAAACTTTCTTTAGAGCAAAATTGTCCAAAATGGAAAGAAAATCTTCAAAAGACTAGAAACATAACTTTTGGCTGGACATGATGGCTCACACCTGTAATCCCAGTGCTTTGGGAGGTCAAGGTGGGAGGATCACTTGAGGCCAAGAGTTTGAAACCAGCCCTAGCAGAACAATGAAATCCTATCTCAAAAAAAATTTTTTTTTAATTAAAACATTAGCCAGGCATGATGGCATATAGCTGTAGACTCAGCTACTCAAGAGGCTGAGGTGGAAGGATGGTTTGAGCCTGGAAGGTAAAAGTCAGATGCAGTAAGCCATGGTTGCATCACTCTGGACAACAGAGCCAGACCCTGCAAGAAAGAAAAGAAAGAGAGAGAGAGAGAGAGGAAGAAAGGAGGAAAAGAAAGAAAGAAGGAAGGAAAGAAAGAAAGAGAAGGAAGGAAGAAAGAAAGAAAGAGAAGGAAGGAAGGATAAGAAGGAAAGAAACATTGCTCTATCAAGCATGACAGAATCAAACCACAGTGTACCAAAAGTCCCAGTATGTGTACAGGCATACCTCAGACATGCTGTAAGTTCAGTTCTAGACCACCACAATAAAGCAATTATCACAATAAAGCAAGTCACAGGAATTTTTTGGTTCCCCAGTGCATATAGCAGTTATGTTTATACTATACTGTATTATAAGTGTGCAATACCACTATGTCTAATAAACAATGTACATACCTGAATTTAAAAATACTTCACTGTGAAAAAATGCTAACAATCAACTGAGCATTCATCAAGTCATACTCTTTTTGCTGGTACAGGGTTGCCCCAGTGTTGATGGCAGCTGACTGATCAAGGTGGTAGTTGCTAAATGTTAGGGTACCTGTGGCAATTTCTTCCAGTAAGACAACAGTGAAGTTTGTTGCATTGATTGACTCTTCCTTTCACAAAATATTCCTCTGTAGCATGCATTGCTGTTTGATAGCATTTTACCCACAGTAAAACTTTAAAAATTGGAGTAAATGCTCTCAAACCCTACTGTTGCTTAATCAGCTAAGCTTATGTAATATTCTAAATCCTTTGTTGTCATTTCAGCAATGTTCACAGCATCTTCACCAGGAGTAGATTCCATCTCAAGAAACTGCTTTCTTTGCTCATTCATAGAAACCAACTCCTTATTTGTTCAAGTTTTATCAGGAGATTGCAGCAATTCAGACACATCTTCAGGCTTCACTTCTAATTCTAGTTCTCTTGCTTTTTCCACCACATCAGCTATTACTTGCCTTTCTTCACTGAAGTCTTTTTTTTTTCTTTTCTTTTGAGACGGAGTTTCGCTCTTGTTACCCAGGCTGCAGTGCAATGGCACAACCTCGGCTCACCGCAACCTCTGCCTCCTGGGTTCAGGCAATTCTCTTGCCTCAGCCTCCTGAGTAGCTGGGATTACAGGCATGTAGCACCATGCCCAGGTAATTTTTCGTATTTTTAGTAGAGATGGGGTTTCACTATGTTGACCAGAATGGTCTTGATCTCTTGACCTCACTCGTGATCCACCTGCCTCAGCCTCCCAAAGTGCTGGGATTACAGGGGTGAGCCACCACACCTGGCTTCACTGAAGTCTTTAACCATTCAAAGTCATCCATGAGAGCTGGGAATTGATGTCTTCCAAACTCCTGTTAATGTTGATATTTTGACCTCCTCCCACGATCACACACGTTCTTAATGACATCCACAATGATTAATCCTTTCCAGAAGGTTTTCAATTAACTTTGCCTAGATCTGTTAGAGGAATCACTGTCTATGGCAGCTATAGTCTTGCAAAATATATTTATTAAGTAATAAGACTAGAAAATCAGGCCAGGTGTGGTGGTTCACATCTGTAATCCCAGCACTTTGGAGGCCGAGGTGGGAGGATCACTTGAAGTCAGGAATTCGAGACCAGCCTGGATAACATGGTGAAACCCTGTCTCTACTAAAAATGCAAAAAATTAGCCAGGTGTGGTGGCGCATGCCTGTCTTGTAATCCTATCTACTTGGGAGAATTGCTGGTACCTGAGAGTCGGAGGTTGCAGTGAGCCAAGATTGTGCCATTGCACTCCAGTCTGGGAGACAGAGTGAGACTCTGTCTCAAGAAAAAAAAAAAGATTTGCAACTCAAAATTACTCCTGATCCATGGACTACAGAATGGATGTTGTGTTAGCAGGCATGAAAACCACATTAATCTCCATGTACATGTCTATCAGAGAGCTTGAGTGACCAGGTGCATTGTCAATGAGCAGTATAATATTTCAAAAGGATTTTTTTTTTTCCTGAGGAGTAGATTTCAATAGTGGACATAAAACATTCAGTAAACCATGCTGTAAACAGGTGTGCTGTCATGCAGGCTTTGTTTTTTCTTTTATAGGGCACAGACATAATACTTAAGGGACCTAGGATTTTTGGAATTGTAGATGAGCATTGGCTTCAACTTAAAGTCACCAGCTGCATTAGCCCCTAATAAGAGAGCCAGCCTGTCCTTCAAATCTTTGAAGCCAGGCACTGACTTCTGTCTGGCTATAAAAGTCCTAGAAGACATTTTATTCCAATAGAAGGCTATTTTGTATACATTGGAAATCTGTTTTTTGGTGTAGCTACCTTCATCAATTCTCTTAGCTAGATCTTCTGGAGGACTTGCTGCAGCTCTTCTACATCAGCACTTGCTGCTTCATCTTGTACTCTTGTGTCCTGGAGATGGCTTCTTTCCTTAAACCTCATGGACCAACTTCTGCTAGCTTCAAACTTTTCTTCTGAAACATCCTCATCTCTCTCAGGTATCACAACTCTCTTTAATTGAAGAGAATCAGTTAGGTCCTTGCTCAAGATTAGGCTTTGAGTTAAGGGAATGCTGTGGCTGGTTTGATCTTTTATTCAGACCACTAGAACTTTCTCCATATCAGCAATAAGCCTGTTTTGCTTTCTTATCATTCCTGTGTTCACTGAAGTAGCACTTTTAATTTCCTTCAATAACTTTTCCTTTGCATTCCCAGTTTGGCTAACTATTTGATGGAAGGCCTAGCTTTCAGTCTATCTTGGCTTTCAACACACCTCCCTTACTAAGCTTAATCATGTCCAACTCGATTTAAAGTGAGAGATGTGTGACTCTTCCTTTCACTTGAACACTTACAGGTCATGGCAAGATTATTAGTGGACTTAATTTTAATATTGTTGTGTCTCAGAGAATAGGGAGGCCTGAAGAGAGGGAAAGAGACAAGGCTGTTTAGTGGAGTCAGTACTCACACAACATGTATAGATTAAGTTCCCCATTTTATATGGGCTCAGTTTGTGGCATCTCAAAATAATTGCAATAGTAACATCACAGATGACCATAACAAATATAATAATAATGAGAAAGTTTGAAATATTATGTGTGAGAATTACCAAAATGTGTTGCAAAGACATGAAGTGAGCATATGCTCTTGGGAAAATGGTGCCAATGGACTTGCTTGATGCAAGTTTGCCACAAACCTTCAATTTGTAAAAAACACAGTATCTGCAAAATACAATAAAGTAAGGAATAACAAAATGAGGTTTGCAGGTACTTTAATGATGAATAAATGTCATTATACATTTGTAAACACCCATAGAATGTTCAAGACCAAGAATGAACTCTAATGTAAACTATGGACTTTGGGGGATTAAGATTTGTCAATGTAGGATCATCAATTATAATAACTGTATTTCTTTGATGGGGGATGTTAATAATAGGGGAAGCTATGCAGGTACGGGGACAGCGGACATATGGAAAATCTCTGTAGCTTCTTACTAATTTTTCTGTAAACCTAAAACTGCTCTAAAAAAACTTTTTAAAATTCATGGAACACATTTTTAAAAAAGTTAATTGAAATCTACAACATTAGTTTTATGACTGACTAATTAACGAAATCTGCAATTTGAAAAACACTCCTCTACAGCTACTTTAAAAAATGGTAGTGGAAACTGGGCATGGTGGCTAATGCCTGTAATTCCAGAATTTTGGGAAGCCTGGGCAGGTGAATTGCTTGAGTCCAGAGGCAGCATGGTGAAAACCCATCTCTACAGAAAATTCAAGATTTAGTCAGGCATGAAGGCACATGCTTGTAGTCCTAGCTACTTTGGAGGCTGATGTGGTAGGATCATCATAGCCTGGAGTGGTCAAGGCTGCAGTAAGCCATGATCACACCACTGCTCTCCAGCCTGGGCAACAGAGTGATACCCTGTTTCAAAAAAAACAAAGTAGTGGAGAAACTGCTTAATATACCTAACATGTAAGTTATACCTGGGAATATTTAAAAGTTTAAAAAATATTAAATTATCAAAAAGTGGTATGATGTAGGGTGGGTGAAAGAAAGACAGATCAGACTCATAATTTTTAGGGTTAGAGGGATACAGACCTGAGGATTCGAATTTTGGAAGGGGAAGAAAAAAATGGTATAGACAGGAAACAGACTGAAACACTAATAACTTCATTTGGCAAATTCTGCTAAAAACAGTTGAGTATGCACCTTAGTCAGGGGACCTAAAAATTTCTAATTCCCAGATGGCAGTATCACCAGCATACAGTGAACAATGTGTTCTTTTAAAAGAAATTTTATTTCATTTATTTTTAATGACAAAGTAATACATAATTACATTCTCATCATGAATTTAAAATTACACAGGAAAAATCCTTTTTGACTCTGTTACTTCTCCCTAATTGCAGTGACCTTTCAAGAACAATTTTAACTTTGGGTATACTTCCAGACATTTCCTAATACATTTACATTGAGCTAGAAATCAAATGTTCATGAACAAATAGAAATATATTTAAAACCTAACTGGTATTATAATGGTTGTTTTGTTCTGTAACTTGCTTTTTATATAACATCACAGAGATTTTTCTATGTTAGTGGATGTACATTTATCTCATTCTTTATAATGTACTCATAGTACTGATATATTTAGATTTAGATGTGCATTTTATAAATTTGTTTTTGTGTGTTCCTGCTGTGTTTTGCTTCTGTTTCTCCTTTCTTGCCTTCTTTTTAGTTATTTGAATATTTTAAAAATATTACATCTTAATTTATCAATCATGATATTGATCACATTTCTTTACTTTTTTTGGTGGTTGCTCTAGGGATTAAAAAATATACAGCTTTTCGTTATCTATTTACAATCATTTTATCATCTTAAATGGAATATAGAAATCTTATCACCTTATAGGACCCCTTACCCTCTCTACTTTATGCTATAGTGGCACATGCCTATAGTCCCAGCTACTCAGGATGCTGATGTGGGAAGATCACCTGAGCCTGGGGAGGTTGAAGCTGCAGTGGGCCATGATCATACCACTGCACTCCAGCCTGGGAAACAGAGTGAGACCTTGTTTCAAAAAAATGATAGTGGAGAAACTGTGTAATATGCTTATCATAAAAGTTATACCTGAGAACATTTAAAAGTTTCTAAAATATTAAATTATCAAAAAGTGGTATAATGCAGGGTTAGTGAAAGAAAAAGAGATCATATTCATAACCTTTAGGGTAGAAGGCTCCAGACACGACTATTTAAATTTGGGAAGGGGAAGAAAAATGGGCATAGAAGACGTAAATTGAAAATCCTATCAGACAGTGTTATGACTTATGCTTTCAACAATCAAACATATTTTAAAGAATACAAGAAAGAGAATAATTGTCTATTATATTTAACCAATTTTAATTGTTTCTGTAGCCCTTACTTCATTCCTGATGTTCAAAGTCTCGTTCTTGTATCATTTCTCCTCTGCCTGAAGGAATTCCTTTAGCAAGTCTGTTGGAACAGATATGCTGCCTCTGAATTCTCTTAGTTTTCCTTTATCTCAGAATGTTTATTTCACCTTCAATCCTGAAGGACACTTTCACTGAATATAAAATTCTGGGTTGACAGAGTGAGACCTTTTCTTTCAAAATTTTAAAAAATGCTGTGTCACTTTCTTCTGGCTCCACAGTTTCTGATGAGAAATCGACAGTCATTTGAGTTGTCCCCGTAGGTAATATGCTGTTTTCTTCTGGCTGCTTTTGAGGGTTTTTTTGTCTTGAGATTACAGCAATTGGCTTATGATATGCCTATATATAGCTTTCTTTATTTGTTTTTCTATTGAGGATTCTCTTACTTTCTTGAATTTGTAGGTTTATGTCTTTGGTCAAATTTGGGAAGTTTTTTAGTTATTCTTTTTTATTTTTTAAGTCCCATTTCCATCTGGGACAATCTTACCATTCTGCTATTGAGTCTATCCAGTGTTTCTTTGTTGTTGTTTGTGTGAGACAGGGTCTTACTCTGTCACCCAGGTTGGAGTTCAGTGGCACAATCATGACTCACTGCAGCCTCAACCTCCTGGTCTCAAGCAATCCTCCCACTTTCACCTCAGCCTCCTGAGTATCGGGGACTACAAACATGTACCACCACACCTGGATAATGTTTTTTAAAACTTCAGTTATTATAGGTTTTAGTTCTATAAGTTCCATTTGAATAATTAGTTTGTTTGAACTGTTGGACAGTATTCATTGTCTAAATACTCCATAACTTATTTGCCTATTTGCCTATTAATAGACAAATGTTTTTAACTCATTATTACAAACAATATTATAATTAACATGTTTCTTCATACATATGAATGAAGATCTCTTTAGGGTGTATGTCTCTAAATGAAATTGACAATTCACAGGACATACCACATCCAGTTATGCAACCCCTTCCTAGATTCTTTCAGTTGTACCATCTCCAAGCCTAGGTCTCTTGCTCAATGAAGAGTTCCATCTGCTGCCTCCTTACCTCATCCCATACCACACTGGGTGGATATACATCGGCTGCGTGGAGGGTATTCACCAGTGCATGAGTAAATGATCTGCAGCTGGGCAGTGGCTTCTCCAGCAGCAGTTGGGCAGCTGAACCATGCCTCCTCTTGGCACTCTGATGAGCAGCTTCAACTCTTTCTGCACCAGGGTCTACAGCTCAGCCTATGTTCTAGTCAAGGCCAGGAGATTCTCCAGGTTGAATTTCAGCTCTGAGTCTTCATTTTTGCCTTCTGACCCTCTGCCGGTATCAAGAGATCTTGCAGACTCTGGCTAAACATGGTTCTGGCCTTGTTCTCTACTTTTGGACCTACATTAAGGGTTATACTGCTATGCCACTGACAAGAGGAGCCAAGTAATACAATTACTAAGTGTGAGTGTGGGAGAATTAATGCTCTGTGGAGCAATCTTTGACCAATCACAAAAATATGGAAATATAATGTGAGCCACACATAAAATTTTAAATGTTCTAGTAGTCATGTTTTAAGCATTAAAAAGAAAGAATGTTTTATTTAGCTCAATTTATCTAAAACATTACTTCAACATACAGTCTACATAAAAATTATTAAGGAGATATTTTACTTTATTTTATTTTTTGAGACTGGGTATTGCTCTGTCACCCAGGCTGGAGTACCATGGCATGATCAAAGCTCACTGCAGCCTTCACCTCCTGGGCTCAAGTGATCCACTCACCTCAGCCTCTCAGGTAGCTGGGACTACTGGTACATGCCATTGTGCCTAATTTTTTGTATTTTTGTTTGTTTGTTTGTAGAGATTGGGTTTTGCCATGTTTTACAGGCTAGTCTCAAACTCCTGGCCTAAGTGAGCCACCTACATTAACCTCTTAAATTGCTGGGATTACAGGTTTGAGCCACTGCACCTGGACCTTTTAATTTTTTTTTCCTGAAAGCTTTGAAATCCAGTATGTATTGTATACTGACAGCACATCTCAATTCAAATGCTAAATTTCTTCAGAAACACTTGGCATATATTTAGATTTTATAACATTTATACTTGAAAAAATAGATTCACCCAAGCTGTTTCAACACAAATTCACCCAAGTTGTTTCAACACAAAAGTTTTTCCATAACTGAACTGGGCATCAATTTTAAATTAAAACCAAATTTCATTAAAATTTAAAATATAGTTTCTTTGTCACATTGTCCACATTTCAGGTTTTCAGTAGTCACAGATGGCAAGTGGCTACTGTACTGGACAGTACAGTTTTAGAGTCCTAATTTCTACCTATTTGGAAGGGAGTTTGGAACTTCTATATGAGTGGTTTTTTTGTTTTGTTTTGTTTTGTTTTGTTTTGTTTTGTTTTGTTTTGCATTAGGAGGCAAATCTTCACTAATGGGAGAACATGATACAATAATAATTTGGAATAGTGTATTAGTCTGCTAGGGCTGCTATAACAAACACCACCAACTGCTTCGCTTAATCAATAGAATTTATTTCCTCACAGTTCTAGAGGCTAGAAGTCCAAGGTCTAAGTGTTGGCAGGTTTGGTTTCATTGTGAGTCCTCTCTACTTGGTCTTTTCCTCTGTGCCTGTCTGTGTCCTAATCTCTTTTTATAAAGACACTAGTCATTGAATCAGGGCCCACTCCAATGACCTTCTTTAATCTCAATTACCTCTTAAAGACACTGTTTCCAAATACAGTCACATTCTGAGGTATTGGGGGTTAGGACTGCAGCATATAAATTTTGTGGGGACACAACTCAGCTCCTAACAAAGATTAATCTGGATGTCCTTTCTTCCATCTTTGAGTACCCCATTCTGGCCATGAGACAAGATGTTGCCAATTACCTCAGCATGTCAGTTGTCTATTTCTGTGTAACAAAATGCTCCAGAACTTAGTAGCTTAAAACAACAAATATTTATTAGCTTACAGTTTTTGTGAGTGAGCTCATCTGGGTGGTGCTGGCTCAGAGTCTCTGATTCTGTTATTCTCAGGATGCCAGCCTGGGCGGACAGAGGTTGGAGCATGTGCTGCTAGGGTGGCTCACTCACATAGCTATTGGCAGTAGGCCTCAGTTCCTCATTACATGGGCCTTACCACAGGCTGCTTAAGTGACCTCACATTATGGCCTCTGGCCTGCCTGTGCATGAATGATCTAAAGGAGAGTGAGCAGGAGGTTATAGTACTTTTTATGACCTACTTTCCTGCTGTGGCTTAAAAGTGTGTTCCAAAATTCATGTATTAGAAACTTAATTCCCAATGAAATAGTGTTGGTAGGTGGAGACTTCTAGGAAGTGTTTGGGTCATGAAGGCCCCACCTCCAGGAAGGAATTAATGCTGCTATAAAAAGGGCTTCTGGAAATGGGTTCTGGCTCTCCCACCCTTCCACTGTGTGAGGAATAGCACTACATCCTCCAGAGAGGCACCATCTTTGAAGTAGAGACCAGGCTCTTACCAGACACCAAACATACCAGTGCCTTCATTTCCCCAGCCTCTGGAGCTGTGAGAAATTCCTGTTCTTTTTAAATTACCCAGTCTCAGGTATTCTGTTGTAGCAGAATGAAACAGACTGTAACATATCTGAAGTGCATAATGTCACTTCCACTCTATTCTAGTCATTAGAAGCAAGATACTAAGCCCAGCCCACATTTAAAGGGAGATAAGTTTGGTTCCACCACTTGAAGGGAGGTATGTCAATAAAATTATGAACATATTTTAAACCCACCACACCCAGTAAGAGAGTGGTTGGGATAATTCAATGAATAAGGTATCACATTTTTAGCATCTAAATTCAAGAGTTATGATCTAGGTCTTAAATACACACACAAAGAGAAACCAGAAAAAAATACAAGCCAATTAACTAGGAAATTCTTATGAGCTGGAGAAAGAAGAATTTGGAGTGGAGACACAGAGTGGCAGTGGTGTAAGTACCCTGTTCCTGCTTAGTATAGAGCTGGGGTAACTGATGGCCAGATATAATTCCCCTTAATATTTAGGGCCCAAGAGGAGAGAGAGAACCCAGGCTATCCTCAGCAGCAATCAGTGGGAGTAGTCTCTACACTATTAGGATGCAGCAGTCCTGCAGACGGAAGTGTTTTGTGTGTGGGGTAAGGGAAGTCCAGAGACAGTCCTCTGCTTTCCAAGGCCCTGGGCCAGGGTGGGGACTAGTGAGGAAGAATGTTGAAAGTTCCATAGGCCTGAGGTATATCACAGAAATTGAGATAGCAGAGACAGCAATTTTTGAAGGAATGTCCTGGTTTGGACAAGAAAGTAAATTGAAACTTTTGGAATGGACGGTTTTTGCTGAGGATTGAAGGGTAGGAACATTTAAAATTTTCATTTATGTCAAATTGTTTTCCAAACATACTGTATAAATTTGTAGTCCATAATTGCCGTTTTGCCAACATTTTTAATGACAATGTTTTACATTTTTATCATTCTAATTAGTGAAAAAAGACATGTTAGTTTTAATTTTATTCTTTATAATTACTAGGAGTTTAAGGATCTTTTATGTTTTTATTTACTGTCTTGGTTTCCTCTTCTGTGAATTGCCTGCTCCTCTCTTTTGGTCACATTTCTACACTGTCTTTTCTGTACATTTGTAAGAGCTATTTGTATATTTAAAAGCTAATCCTTCACTTGTTCTTTGTTGCAAATTTGCTGTCACGAACTGCCACTTATCCTTTAAGCTTGTTTATAGTATCGTTTGTCATACAGAAGTTTTAAATTTTAATATTACCAAATATACTAATCTTTTCCTTTGCAGTTTTAGTTTTTATATCTTGTTTAGTAAGTTCACCCATCTCCAAATCACGGAGATACACTTCTATATACTTTTCTAATCATCTAAAAGTTACATTTGCTTTTAGGGATCTAAAATCTAGTTTTTCTACTTATATAAGGCTGTGATGTAATTTTATTTTTTTCCAAAAGGTGAGGCAGTTTTTCCAGCCTTTCTTCTGAAAAGCTGATCCTTTCCTTACTGAGCTTGCATGCCTCCTCTACAGTCCACTGGGTCCCACGTGAGGATGTATCCACGTCTGGGTCCTCTACTCCACTTCATGGTTTATTTCTCTTCTCCTGTGATGCCATCATATTGTTTTGAATTCTAAAACCTTCAATACATTTTGGTTAATAGGGCAAGGAAACCTCTCTTACACACACACACCTGTGTTCTCTTTTAAAATTGTTTAAGCTTTTGAGTGCCTTGAGTTTTCCATTGCCATTTTAGAACAGTTTCCTGAAAATCCTGCTGAGGATATCTTACTGTTTATTTCTTACATAATTAATATTTTTTAAGAATATTTACCAGTAAAGTTACCATTCCAGCATCAAGTATTTTTTAACTATTTGATTCTATCTAGTATATTGGTTTTTTAGATAAACGTTTTTCCTTTGTATTATGTTTTTAATGGTTGCTATAGAGATTACCATATGCACTACTTGCTTACTATTGTCTACCTTGGTTCAATGTTACTACACTTCACAGGTATGTAATATAAGAACATTTCAACTGCATAATTTTATTGAACTCATACTCCTATCCTTTGTGCAGTTGCCATGATGTATTTTAACTCTACATAAATTTAAAACTCCAACAGTACATATCCCTTCTGGGAGTCCAGCGGAAAACCCCTTTCCGGAGCAGTAGATAACTTGAAATTTCCGACACCACCCCCGGTTGTTGCCATCTGTTGAGTTCATTAGATTCTTGGTCTACTCATTCATAGTTGCAGAAATAGCCAAGGATTTGAGAGAAGTTTTGATACAGAAACTTCCTCTCTCTAGTTTCCTACTTTCCACAACTTTCTTCTTCAATTTCCAGCTATCCTGGCAGCTCATGAAATCCAACTTGTGGCTTCTCATCCCAGTGGTGAAACCCCGTCTCTACTAAAAGTACAAAAAATTAGCTGGGCATGGTGGCACGTGCCTGTAATCCCAGCTACTCAGGAGGCTGAGGCAGGAGAATTGCCTGAACCCAGGAGGCGGAGGTTGCGGTGAGCCGAGATCGTGCCATTGCACTCCAGCCTGGGTAACAAGAGCGAAACTCCGTCTCAAAAAAAAAAAAAAAAATGTTGTTTTCAGCCATACAAAAGAATGAGATCATGTCTTTTGCAGGAACATGGATAGAACTGGAGACTATTATCCTCAGCAAACTAATGCAGGAACAGAAACCCAAATCCACATGTTCTCACTTATAAGTGGGAGCTAAATAAAGAGAAATCATGAACACAGAGAAATTGCTTCAAATCACAGAGATACAACAAAGAAAGAAACAACAGACACTGGGGTCTACTTGAGAGTGGAGTGTGGGAGGAGGGAGAGGAGCAGAAAAGATAACTATTGTTTACAGGGCTTAATACTTGGTTGAATGCCGATTCACTCTACTGACTGTTTCTTTTGCCGTGCAGAAGCTGTGGAGTTTGATTAGGTCCCATTTGTCTATTTTGGCTTTTGTTGCCATTGCTTTTGGCATTTTGGTCATGAAGTCCTTGCCTATGCCTATGTCCTGAATGGTTTTGCCTAGATTTTCTTCTAAGGTGTTTATGGTATTAGGTCTGATGTTTAAGTCTTTAATCCATCTGGAGGTAATTTTGGTGTAAGGTGTCAGGAAGGGGTCCTGTTTCTGCTTTCTGCACATGGCTAGCCAGTTTTCCCAACACCATTTATTAAACAGGGAGTCCTTTCCCCATTGCTTGTTTTTGTCAGGTTTGTCGAAGATCAGATGGTTGTGGGTATGTTGTATTTCCTCTGAGGCCTCTGTTCTGTTCCATTGGTCTATATCTCTGTTTTGGTACCAGTACCATGCTGTTTTGATTACTGTAGCCTTGTAGTATAGTTTGAAGTCCGGTAGTGTGATGCCTCCTGCTTTGTTCTTTTTGCTTAGAATTGACTTGGCTATACGGGCTCTCTTTTGGTTCCATATGAAGTTTAAGGTGTTTTTTTCCAGTTCTGTGAAGAAGGTCATTGGTAGCTTGATGGGAATAGCGTTGAATCTGTAAATTACTTTGGGCAGTATGGCCATTTTCACGATGTTGATTCTTCCTAACCATGAACATGGAATGTTTCTCCATCTGTTTGTATCCTCTCTTATTTCGTTGAGCAATGGCTTGTAGTTCTCCTTGAAGAGGTCCTTTACATTCCTTGCAACCAACAGAATGGGAAAAAATTTTTGCAGTCTACCCATCTGACAAGGGGCTGATATCCAGAATTTACAAAGAACTAAAGCAGATCTACAAGAAAAAAACAAACAAGCCCATTCAAAAATGGGCGAAGGATATGAACAGATACTTTACAAAAGAAGACATACAGGAGGCCAACAAACATATGAAAAAATGCTCATCATCACTGGTCATCAGAGAAATGCAAATCAAAACCACATTGAGATACCATCTCACACCAGTTAGAATGGCGATCATTAAGAAATCGGGAAACAACAGATGCTGGAGAGGATGTGGAGAAATAGGAACACTTTTACACTGTTGGTGGGAATGTAAATTAATTCAACCATTGTGGAAGACAGTGTGGCGATTCCTCAAGGACCTAAAAATAGAAATCCCATTTGACCCAGCAATCCCATTACTGGGTATATATCCAAAGGATTATAAATCATTCTACTACAAGGACACGTGCACACGAATGTTCATTGCAGCACTGTTTACAATAGCAAAGATCTGGAACCAACCCAAATGCCCAACGATGATAGACTGGATAGGGAAAATGTGGTACATATACACCATGGAATATTATGCAGCCATCAAAAACGATGAGTTCACGTCCTTTATAGGGACATGGATGAACCTGGAAACCATCATTCTCAGCAAACTGACACAAGAGCAGAAAATCAAACACCGTATATTCTCGCTCATAGGTGGGTGTTGAACAATGAGAACACATGGACACAGGGAGGGGAGCACTACACACTGGGGTCCGTTGGGGGGAAATGGGGGAGGGGCGGGGGGTGGGGAGGTGGGAAGAGATAGCATGGGGAGAAATGACAGATACAGGTGAGGGGACGGAAGGCAGCAAAGCACACTGCCATGTGTGTACCTATGCAACAATCTTGCATGTTCATCACATGTATCCCAAAACCTAAAATGCAATAAAAAAAAAAAATACTTGGTTGAAGAAACAATCTGTACAACAAACACCCGAGACAAGTTTACCTATGACACAAGCCTGCATATGTACTTCTAAACCTAAAATAAAAGTTTTTTTAAAAGTTGCTTTTTGCCCAAGATCTGTCCCTTGTACACTACTGAACTGGGGAGCATTTTCAAAGGTAACAAACACACAAATGTGGACCTCACTCAGCATGAGACACTTCTTTCAAGGTTTGCATTTTCATTCATTTCTGCTTAATTTTGATCTCTCTTCAATGTCTTCAAACAGTTGTATTAAATTGTGCCTAAAGTTTATGGTTATAATTATCAGGAAGGTGAGCTTGGTATAAGCTATTCTATCATTACTGGGAGGCAAAACATGATTTTTTTAAATTTGATATTTAATCTGGTAGAAATTTATTCCACTGTATTTTGTAAGATAAAACTCTAACTTTGTTTTCTAATAATAAAACTGTAGCACATGATTTACTAATTAATTCTTTTAGCATACCCAAAGTGTCATCTTTTAGATGTCACTTATACACACACACAGACACACACACTTCTGGGCTTTGTATTCTGCTCCATTGCTCTTCTTGACTCGTGTTTTGCAACATTACATGTGTCTCATGCTCTTCTGGAGATAGAAATTTGACCCTTTTCTGATGCACTCAATGTACTCTTCCTTTTCTGGGTTCAATTTCTAAATTTGTATTTCCATAAAATGATCCATCACATGAAGATTTGTAAATTCATTAGCACAGAGGTTATCACAATATTCTCTTTTCGCTTAAAAAAATCCCTCAAATCATCTATTTATTGTATCTCTGCGTAGTGGGATAATGTTTCAAAGTGTTCATTGGTTGTTTTATCACCCTGTCCTCAGCTTTTCTGTGCTTTTGGAATTCCTTTACTTATATCCCAAGAGTCTTCATACCACCTATTCCCTTCCCTTAACTAGTACAACCAGAAATGAGGCTCCCACCCTAGAGGCAGTAAACAAAAGCACGAATGTTTGTTTCAAAAATTGCTGGTCTATGTATAAGGCAGAAATGATCAGACATGCACTTACAAGATGGGTTTTTCTGCTCTTGTAGACTATTTAAGAATTTCCATTAGTTGTGAACAAGAAAAGAAAGAAAAAACTGTTGGCCTAAAATGATTTGTGAATGCCAAGTCCTGTTTTCCTTCTGATATGGTTTTGCTGTGTCCCTACCCAAACCTCATCCTGAATTGTAGGTCTTATAATTCCCACATGTTGTGGAAGGACCTGGTGGGAGATAATTGAATCATGGAGTCAGTTTCTCCCATACTGTTCTCATGGTAATGACTAAGTCCCACAAGATTCGATGGTTTTAAAAGGGGTTTCCCTTTTTGCTTGGCTCTCATTCTCTCTTGTCTTCTGCCATGTAAGACGTGCCTTTCACCTTCCACCACAATTGTGAGGCCTCCCCAGCCACATGGAACTGTGAATCCGTTAAACCTTTTATTCTTTATAAATAGCCAGTCTTGGGTATGTCTTTCTCCACAGTGTGAAAATGGACTAATACACCTTTCTATTGCCACCAAGGAGAGCCACACACATACTCATTGCAACTCCTACCAGGAGGGAGGGTGCATAAACAAAGATTAAAGAAGTAAAGGCAAATCCCTACCTCAATATATTTTCCTAGAGCTGGTTAAGAAAACCCTCAGAATTCCTTTCAGGATTGGTCTGATTTTCTCAGCTTCCCATAAGATGAGGAGACAAGAAGACTATAAGAAGCATTTGCATCTAGCTGGCAGCAGTGGTGACTGAGTTATATATCTGGAAAGGTATTAAAAGAGAGAAAAGGAAGAACCAGTCTCAGCAGGAAAGCTGTGATTTGGGCCAAGAGCAAATTAAAAGCAGGAGCTCAGAGCCTGTGTCCATGAGCCTAAGATACTAGAAATTTGCAGAAATGGGGGCAGGATGTGGACACTGGATTTTCCATAGAATGTGGAAATACAATTTCATTTTTCTGAAATGACAGTTATTTTGTCTTAATATCTGGATTATGCAAATTATTTTTATGAGCCTCTGAATACCACAGGAATTTAGGATACTTGTTACATCTACACTGTAGATTACAGTCTCAATAAACTAGACATGTCCTGGTATAATTGTCAAGAGCTTTCCAGATTTATAATCCAGCCCATCTTCTCTCCTGCATCCAGGATCCTACAGTACTATATCCTCAAGCTCCAGAGCTTTGGGGGACAATATGATCACAATGATGGCCTTTAGGCCCTTGGAGCATATGATATGGTCCATCTACCATTGCCCAATCCTGGATGATTGGTGAACAAAACTGGTAACTGAGGAGCTATGGCCTCAAGCTCTGCTGCTCTGGACTGAGGGTCTTGGAGTCCTGAAACTCCAGGTATCTCATGGACTTGGGTCCATAAAGGGGAATGGTCCTTAGAAGCATCATTTTTGCCCTTCAATCTTCAGCTCCAGGTGGTGCTATCCTGGACTGCATGGCCACTAGGTTGGAAAATTTCTGAGGGTGTCCCTTCTTGAAATTGTGTCTTCTTTCAACTCCAGTGACAACTGAAGCTTTGAACCCATCTACTTCTTAATCTTTAGATCCAAGGGGACAGGTTTCTAAGAAATGGAGCTGCATACAGAACCTGCTGTGAGATCAGCAATTTTGGTTACTGTCACTGCTCAGTCAAAACAAGAAGGGCTGTGATTGTGGCCAAGCCAATCACAAACCAGCCAGGGTAGATTTGATGTCAATTTTGACCCTTATGGAAGTTTCTAGACTGGTCTAAGGGGAACTTGGTAGCCAGGCTATTTGGTCTTGGAGTTGGGAGATTTTCCTTTGACAATGGACTAGAAGAAGAGCAACTGGGGCAGATTATTCACAGAGTTTCTCAGGCCTCTAAAGGCATAAATCATTGAAGGGTTGGGAGGAGGAGGTGAAAATGAAGCTCTGGATTCTCCCTTTTCCCCCAGTTTGCTTGTCTCCAGACCTGAGAATTGTCTCTTCGTATACTCCACCTGAGCAGTTGCTTCCAGTGCTACCATATCCTGACATGGTTGAGGTAGAGTCTGAGATTCAGACCATGGAATAAAAATATGAGATCATCTGTAGCAATATAAAACAAACAAACCAAAATACAAAATATAAAAAATATAAACTTCTTAAAAAAAGAGCTAATTTTTTAAAAGTAAAATCTTGCTGGCCAGATTTGTTAAGCCATAAACAACTCAATATGTACACATCTTTTTTCTTGCACTCTGCTTTCTGTAAGCTTGTACATCCACAAGGAAAATACAAACTCCCAGTACGCACAGCACTAGTTAGATTTTTTTCACTTCTATCATTTACAATAAAGATATTTGTGCTTGAGTTAGTTTTAAGATTTGTGAAGATGTTTATATAATAATGTAAGTTCCAAAATAGTGGCTATTGTGAAAATTTATGAATATTCAAAATTGTATGAGTTGATATAAATGATTCAGCAGTAAAGCTTACCAAGGTTCTTTCTATAGATACATTGTCTAAAAAGCTATAAAAAGCTCAGTGCAAAGTCTTGCTGTTTAAGATGAATGATTTCATCCTTCCTACTGCAGTATGGCTATGTTATTCTTTTTATTTTTAAATAAAGTGATATCCGACAGTTTTTCCTCCAAATCTAAACATAAGGTAAGGTTGTTTGTCACTTATACCTTCATAGTGGAAAATGAAGCAGCCTGATCAGAGTCACCAGCTTCCCCATCACCATACTTCCGTTAGGTTCCCTGTGGCAGGCTCTGCATTCAGGCTACCCAATAGCCATAGCTCACCCTTAGAGAAGAGAAGCCCATCCCCAAAGAGCAAAACATAGTTTGTCCAAGGAAATAACAGTAATTCCCTTAACCTTTACGAATGATTTGCTTAGGGGCAACCCTATGGCCGGTGAGACATGTGGAAAATATTCTGGGAGGCTCTATGATTAAGTTTGGTGTTGAAGATACCATGTAATTAACATTTATTAGACTTTGAGACTATTAAAAGGATTAAGACATGTTTTCTACTCCAGGGATACTCAGTGGAAGAGAGAAATATAAACATACTTACAATATAATTTAATGATTATCATGTACAAAGCACTAAGGAATAATGAAAAGAAAAAAGCAAAATGTTCAAGCATGAAAGGACTTCTCAGAAAAGATGCTTACTGTAGGCACTTGGGACATGTATCTAAGAAATCTTTGTTTATCGTGAGATCAGAGATTACTTCTTACATTTTTTCCTAGAATTATATAGTGTTAGGTTCTACATTTAGGCCTGTGATTCACTTTGAGTTGATATTTGTACATGGTATAAAGTATGGATCAAAGTTTTTCTTTTTTTTTTTCTTACATACAGTTAGCCAGTTGTTCCCAACATTTATTGAAAAAGCAATTCTTGGATAGATCCAAGATAGCTTAATAGGAACAGCTCTGGAGTGCAGTTCCCAGTGAGAACATAGAGGGTAAGGGATCACCGCATTTTCAAATGAGTTTTTACTGCTCACAGACCAGGAGATTCCCAGGCAGAAAAGCATCAGGAGTTTCCAGTACAGCCATTTCAGCTGGCACAGCGTGTTTCCACACAAAAACTCACACAAATCTGGGTGGCTGTTTCAACTGGTGACTGGAACACCTGGGAGACAGAGTCCCCCATTCAACTGGAAAAAAGGGGGCTGAAAGAGGGAGCCAGGTGATCTGGCTTGGTGGGTCCCACCCCTACAAAGACCAGCAATCTGAAATGCTCTGGACTGAGAGTTTCACAGCAAGCATAGCTAGATCTGGGATGGTCCAGCTCTGTGGGGGAAAGAGCATCTGCCATTACTGAGGCAGTCAGCCATTACTGAGGCAGTCCCCCATTACTGAGGCAGTTCACCATTACCGAGGCAATCTGCCATTACCGAGGCAGTCTGCCATTACAGAGGCAGTCCGCCATTACTGAGGCACTTTGCCATTACTGAGGCAGTTCTAACTATACCTTTATAAACAAAACTGCAAGGAACTTCAAACAGCAGCTGGGCAGAGCTTACAGTAGCTCAGCAATGCCTCTGCTGGCAGACTATGATTAGGTTACCTCCTAGCTGGGCAAGGCATTTCTGAAAAAAGGCAGCAGCACATCAGGAACTTATAAATAAAGCCCCACCTTCCCAGGACAGAGCACCTGGGGAAAAAAAGGCAGTTAAGGGTTCTGCTGCAGCAGACTTTAATGTACCTGCCCAGGAGCTCTGAAAAGAACAACAGAGCTCACAGCTCAGCACTTGAGCTCCTAAAAGGGACAGACTGTCTCCTCAAGCAGCTCCCCAACCCCTGTATATCCAAAAAGACACCTCATAAAGGAGAGCCCAGACTGACATTTTGTGGGTATCCTTCTGGGATGAAGATAACAAAAGAAGAAACTGGCAGCAACCCTTACTGTTCTGCAGCCACCACAGGTGATTCCCAGGCAGGGAGGGTCTGGAGTGGACCTCCAGCAGTCCTACAGCAGAGGAGCCTGACTGTTAGAAGGAAAACTAAAAAACAGAAAAGAAATAACTTCATCATCAACAAAAAGGATGTCCACTCAGAGACCCCATTTGAAAGTCACCAACTACAAAGACCACAGGTAGATAAATCCACAAAGATGGGAAGAAACCAGCACAAAAAGGATGAAAACACCCAAAACCAGAACACCGCTCCTCCTTCAAGGGATCACAACACCTCACCAGCAAGGGAAAGAAGCTAGATAGAGAATGAGTCTGATGAATTGACAGAAGCAGGCTTCAGAAAGTGGGTAATAATAAACTTCTCTGAGCTAAAAGAACATGTTCTAACCCAATGCAAAGAAACTAAGAACGTTGAAAAAGGTTTGATGAAATGCTAATGAGAATAAACAGCTTAGAGAAGAAATAAAAATTAATTGATAGAGGTGAAAAACACAGCAAGAGAACTTTGCGAAGCATACACAAGTTTCAATAGCCAAATCCACCAAGCAGAAGAAAGGATATCAGAGATTGAAGAGCAACTCAATGAAATAAAATGAGAAGGCAAAATAAGAAAAAAAAAAAAGAGTAAAATAAATGAACAAAGCCTCCAAAAAATATGGGATTATGTGAAAAGACCTAATCTACATTCGATAGGTGTACCTGAATGTGATGGACGGAATGAATCAAAGCTGGAAAACCACTCATCAGGATATTAACCAGGGGAACCTCACCAGCCTAGCAAGGCAGGCCAACATTCAAGTCCAGGAAATACAGAGAATACCACAAAGATACTTCTCAAGAAGAGCAACCCCAAGGCATATAATCATCAGATTCACCAGGGTTGAAATGAAGGAAAAAATGCTATGGGTAGTCAGACAGAAAGATCAGATTACCCACAAAGGAAGCCCATCAGACTCATGGTGGATCTCTCGGCAGAAACCCGACAAGCCAGAAGAAAGTTGGGGCAAATATTAAACATCCTTAAAGGAAAGAACTTGCAACCTAGAATTTCATATCCAGCCAAACTAAGCTTCATAAGCAAAGGAAAAATAAAATCCTTTACAAACAAGCAATTGCTCAGAGATTTCATCATGACCAGGTCTGCCTTACAAGAGCTCCTGAAAAAAGCACTAAACATAGAAAGGAAAAACCAGTACCAGCCACTCCAAAAATGTACCAAATGGTAAAGAGCATCGACACAATGAATAAACTGTGTCAACTAATGGGCAAAACAACCAGCTAGCATCAAAATGGCAGGATCAAGTTCACACATAAAAATATTAACCCAAAAAGTCAATTGGCTAAATGCCCCAATCAAAAGATACAGACTGGCAAATTGGATAAAATGTCAAAACTCATTGGTGTGCTGTACCCAGGAAACCCATCTCACATGCAAGAACGCACAGGCTCAAAATAAAGGAATGGAGGAAGATTTAACAAGCAAATGGAGAGGAAAAAAAAAGCAGGAGTTGCAATCCTAGTCTCTGATAAAATATACTTTAAACCAACAAAAGTCAAAAGAGAAAAAGAAGGGCATTACATAATGGTAAAAGGATCAATGCAACAAGAAGAGCTAACGATCCTAAATATATATGCAACCAACACAGAAGCAGCCAGATACATAAAGCAAGTTCTTAAAGACCTACAAAGAGACTTAGACTCCCACATAATAATAGTGGGAGACTTTAACACTTCACTGCCAATATTAGACAGATCAACCAGACAGAAAATTAACAAGGATATCCAGGATTTGAACTCAGATCTGGACCAAGCAAACCTTGTAATTGACATTTACAGAACTCTCCACCCCAAATCCACAGAATATACATTCTTCTAGGCACCACATCACACCTACTCTAAAATTGGCCACATAATTGGAAGTAAATCACTCCTCATCAAATGCAAAATAACAGAAATCATAACAAACAGTTTCTCAGACCACAGTGCAATCAAATTAGAACTCAGGATTAAGAAACTAACTCAGAACCACACAATTTCATGGAAACTGAACAACTGGCTCTTGAATGTTGACTGGATAAACAATGAAGTGAAGGCAGAAATTAAGATGTTCTTCAAATCCAATGAGAACAAAGACACAACGTACCAGAATCTCTGGGACACATTTAAAGTAGTATCTAGAGGGAAATTTATAGCAATAAATGCCCACTTGAGAAGCAAGAAAAGATCTAAAAGTGACACCCTATCGTCAAAATTGAAAGAGCTAGAGGAGCAGGATCAAAAAAATTCAAAAGCTAGCAGAAGACAAGAAACAACTAAGATCAGAGCAGAACTGAAGGAGATAGAGACACAAAACACTTCAAGAAATCAATAAATCCAAGAGCTGATTTTTTGAAAAGATCAACAAAAGAGACCACTAGACAGACTAATAAAAAACAAAAGAGACAAGAATCAAATAGATGCAATAAAAGATGATAAAGGGGATATCACCATAGATTCCAAAGAAATACAAACTACTATCAGAGATTACTACAAACAACTCTATGCACATAAACCAGTAAACCTGGAAGAAATTGATATATTCCTGGACACTTGCACCCTCCCAAGCCTAAACCAGAAAGAAATCGAAACCCTGAATAGAACAATAACAAGGGCTGAAGTTGAGGCAGCAATTCATAGCCTACTAACCAAAAAAAGCCCAGGTCCAGATGGGCTCACAGCTGAATTCTACCAGACATACAAAGAGGAGCTGGTACCACTCCTTTTGAAACTATTACAAACCATCCAAAAAGAGGGAATCCTCCCCAAATCATTTTATGAGACCAACATCATCCTGATACCAAAACTCAGCAGAGACTCAACAAGAAAAGAAAACTTCAGGCCAATATCCATAATGAACATAGATGCAAAAATCTTCAATAAAATACTGGCAAACCAATTGCAACAGCACATCAAAAAGCTTATCCATCACGATCAAGTAGGCTTCATCACGGGGATGCAAGGCTGGTTCAACCTATACAAGTTTATTAACGTTATTCACCACATAAACAGAACCAAAGACAAAAACCACATGATTATCTCAATAGATGCAGAGAAGGCCTTTGACAAAATTCAACAGCACTTTATGCTAAAAACTCTCAATAAACGAGTATGGATGGAACATATCTCAAAATAATAAAAGCTATTTATGACAAACCAACAGCCAATATCAAAATGAATGGGCAAAAACTGGAAGCATTCCCTTTGAAATCTGGCACTAGACAAGGATGCCCTCTCTCACCACTCCTATTCAATATAGCATTGAAAATTCTAGCCAGAGCAATCAGGCAAGAAAAAGATATAAAGGGCATTCACTTAGGAAAGGAGGAAGTCAAATTGTCTGTATTTTCAGATGACATGATTGTATATTTAGAAGACTCCATCATCTCAGCCCAAAATCTCCTGAAACTGGTAAGCAACTTAAGCAAAGTCTCATGATACAAAATCAATGTGCAGAAATCACAAGCATTCCTACACATCAATAACAGACTTAAAGAAAGCCAAATCAAGAACAAACTGCAATTCACAATTACTACAAAGAGATAAAATACCTAGGAATACCACTAACAAAGGATGTAAAGACCTCTTCAGAACTACAAACCACTACTCAAGGAAATAAGCGAGGACACAAACAGATGGAAAAACATTCCATGCTCATGGTTAGGAAGAATCAATATTGTGAAAATGCCCATACTGCCCAAAGTAATTTAGAGATTCAATGCTATCCCCATCAAGCTACCTATGATCCTCTTTGTAGAACTGGAAAAAACCAGCTTAAATTTCATATGGAACCAAAAGAGAGCCCATATAGCCAAGACAATCCTAAGCAAAAAGAACAAAGCTAAAGGCATCATGCTACCTGACTTCAAACTATACTACAAGGCTACAGTAATCAAAACAGCATGGTACTGGTACCAAAACAGAGATATAGACCAATGGAACAAAACAGAGGCCTCAGAGGCAACGTCACACATCTACAACCATCTGATCTTTGACAAACCTGACAAAAACAAGCAATGGGGAAAGGATTCCCTGTTTAATAAATGGTGTTGGGAAAACTGGCTAGCCGTGTGCAGAAAGCAGAAACTGGATCCCTTCCTGACACCTTACACTAAAATTAACTCCAGATATATTAAAGACTTGAACATAAGACCTAACATGAAAACCCTAGAAGAAAACCTAGGCAAAACCATTCAGGACATAGGCATAGGCAAGGACTTCATGGCTAAAACACCGAAAGCATTGGCAACAAAAGCCAAATGGGATCTAATTAAACTCCAGAGCTTCTGCACAGTAAAAGAAATAATCATTAGAGTGAACTGCAACCAACAGAATGGGAAAAATTTTTGCAATCTACCCATCTGACAAAAGGCTAATATCCAGAATCTACAAAGAACTAAAACAGATTTACAAGAAAAAAAAAATCCATTCAAAAGTGGGTGAAGGTCATTAACAGACACTTTTCAAAAGAAGACATATATGAGGCCAACAAACATATGAAAAAATGTTTATCATCATGGGTCATTAGAGAAATGCAAATCAAAAGCACATTGAGATACCATCTCATGCCAGTCAGAATGGTGATCATTAAAAAATCTGGAGACAACAGATGCTGGAGAGGATGTGGAGAAATAGGAACACTTTTACACTGTGGCAGGAGTGTAAATTAGTTCAACCATTGTGGAAGACAGTGTGGCACTTCCTCAATGACCTAGAAATAGAAATTCCATTTGACCCAGCAATCCCATTACTGGGTATATATACAAAGGATTATAAATCATTCTACTACAAAGACACATGCACACTTATGTTCACTGTGGCACTGTGTACAATAGCAAAGACCTGGAACCAACCCAAATGCCCATCAATGATAGACTGGACAAGGAAAATGTGGCACATATACATCATGGAATACTATGCAGCCATAAAAAATGATGAGTTCATCTCCTTTGTAGGGACATAAATGAATCTGGAAACCGTAATTCTCAGCGAACTGACACAAGAACAGAAAATCAAACACTTCAAGTTCTCACTCATAGGTGGGTGTTGAACAATGAGAACACATGGACACAGGGAAGTGAGCATTACACACCGGGGTCTGTTGTGGGGGACTTGGGGAGGGACAGCAGGGGGTACGGGGTTGGGGAAAAATAACATGGGGAGAAATGCCAGATATAGGTGATGAGGGGTTGGAGGCAGCAAACCACATTGCCATGTATGTACCTATGCAACAATCCTGAATGTTCTGCACATGTACCCCAGAACCTAGAGTGCAATAAAATATATATATAAATAAATAAAATTCTAATAATTAAAAAAAAGAAAAGGCAATTTTGTCTTCTCTTTGTTGCCTTTACACCTTTGGCAAAATCAGAAAGTCAGTTCATATTCATAAATCACATGATTTATATATATATGTATATATATGTGTGTGTGTATACATGTATATATGTATATACATGTGTGTATGAGTGTGTGTGTATATATATATCTATATATACGTCAATCTCTTTCTAGACTCTATTATGTTCCATTAATCGATTTGTCTATCCTTATACCAACACAACACTATATTAATTATTGTAGCTTTACTGTCTTGAAATCAGGTAGCGTTAGCCTGCCAATTTTGTTCTTTTATAAAGTTGTTTTGTCTACTCTAGTCATTTGCACTTCCATATAGATTTTAGAATCAGCTTTTCAATTTCCACCAAAAAAAGGCAGTTGGGTTCTTTATTGGACTGCATTGACTCTATAGGCCAGTTTGGGGAGAAATGACATTTTAAGGATATTGAATCTTTCAGCTGGTAAACTTGATATCTTTTTATTTATTTAGGTCTTCTGTAGTTTATCTCAGTAATGTTTTGGAGTTTTCAGTGTATGAGTCTTGTACGTGTTTGTCACATTTATTTTTTCAAATATTTTACACTTTTATGCTATTTTAAGTAGTTTTTAGAAATTTTGAGCTTTTGATTGTTCATTGCTAGTGTATAGAAATATAATTGATTTTTGTATATTGATCTTCTATCCTGCAACCTTAGTAAACTCACTTAACATTTCTAGTAGCTAGAGTAGATTTTATTGGATTTTGTATTAGATAATCATGTTACCTGTGAGTAAGAAAGGTTTTACTGTTTTCTTTCAAATCTAGATTATTTCATCCTTCCCAATATGGATGCATTTTGTTTATTTTTCTTGGCTTATTGCACTGCCTAGAACACCAAGTACAACATTAAATAGAAGGGGTGAGAGAGAGCATCCTTGCCCTGTCTGAAATAGGGAAAACCTTTGTTTTTTGAAAGATGTTTTCATTGGCTATGGAATCCTTGGTTGACAGTTTCTCCTAATTATTTAAAGGCATTGCCCCACTGTCTTCTTGCTTGTACCATTTCTTGCTTGCTTTGCTTGCATTGATAAGAAATACGTGTCATTCTTATTTTTGTTCCTCTGTGTATAATATGTTCTGTTTTCTTAGCCTCTTTTAAGATGGTCTCTTTATCATTTATGTTGATTAATTTCACTATAATATGCCTTGGTATAGTTTTCTTCATGTTTCTTGTGTTTAGGATTCATTGAACTTCTTGATTATGTGGCTTTATAGTTTTTAAAATCAAATTTGGATATTTCTCAGTCATGATTTCTTTGAATTTTTTTCCTGTTTCTCCTCCTACACCCTATTCTTTGGGGACTCCAATAAAATGTAGACTGTGTTACTCAAAGTTGCCCCACAGCTCATTGAAGATTTGTTCATTTAAAATTTTTTTGTATATGTTTCATTTGCATAGTTTCTATTGCTACATCTTCAAATTTACTATTTTCTTTCTACTGCAATGTTTATTCTGTTGTGAACCCCATTCAGTGTATTTTGTATCTCATGCACTGGAGTTTTCATTTCTAGTAGCTCAATTTGGATTTAAAAAAAAATCTTTTATGTTTCTACATAGCTTTTGAGCATATACAATAGAGCTCTAATACCTGTTTTAATGTTCTTTTCTGCTAATTCTAACATTTTAGTTCTGTGTCCATTTTGGTTGATTGATTTTTATCCTTATTATAATTGTATTTTCCTGCTTCTTTGTATACCTTACATTTTTTATTGGAAGCCAGACATTGTGAATTGTATCTTGTTAGGGGCTGGATATTTTTGTATTCTTATTAATATTTTTTATTTCTGTTCTGGGGTGCAGTTAATTTGCTAGGGAACAGTTTAATCCTTTTGTGTCTTGCCTTTGAAGTTTGTTAAATGGGTCAGAGCAGTGCTCATTCTAGAGATAATTATTCTCCACTCCCAAGGGAAGACTATTCTAAGCACTCTGCCCAATGCTTCATGAATTATGAGGTTTTTCAGTCTGACTTGTGGGAAGAGGCACTATTCCTGGCCCTGTGGGAGCACCCAGGCACCTTTCTTGTGCTTCTTTCCTTGGCTTTGGTTGTTTCTTCACATATGTGTGCTGATCAGTACTCTTCTGAATACTCAAGAGGAAACTTCTGTAAATCTGTGAACTTTTCTCTGCAGCTCTCTCCTCTCCAGTCCTCTGCATTTTGACAAAATCCCCAGGTGACTTGCATACTTAATAAAGTCTGACAAGCACTGTTGTCAGTGGTATCATATACTTGTTGTCTCAAGTGTAAAACTGTGTCAGAATGCCTTAATGCTTAGAAAATGCATGTTGATGTGTTTAGGGGCAAAGTGCAATGGATGTCTGCAACCGATATTCGAACAGCACAGAAAACAAAAGTGTATGAGATGAAGTAAAGGTTGCATGATGTTAACAGTTGGTATTAGGTTAGTGCAATTAACGGCAAAATCACAGTGAGGGCTATACAAATGCTTATTGCACTATTTTTCGTCTTTTATGTAGATTTTAAATTTCCATAATTTCAAATGGAATGGCCTTAAATTTAAAAATCTATTTTGAGGAAAGTTGACAAAGTGACAATATTGAGTTTTCTCATCAATGAACATGGTATATCACTCCACATAATCAGATTTTCTTCTTTGTCCTACAGCAATGTTGAACAGTTTTCTTCTTATAGATTTTATACATTTATTTTCCATTTACATTTACTCCTAAACATTTTACTGTTTTGTTGTTGCAATTGTGAATAGATTATTCTCAGTTATAATTCTGACTACTGCTAGTATATAGAAAGCTATTTATTTCAGAATATTTTTCTTGTAATTTGTTACCACGCTATAATCTTTCAATTTTCTAATAATTTTTGTTCATTTTCATGGACATTTTAGGAAGACAATTATAGCATCTGAAGACAATACAAAGTTTGTCTTTTCTAACATTTTTAGAGGTTTTTAGAAAACTTTGCTTATTAAATTGGTTTTCTGCACAATATTAAATAGCAGTGACAGTGAGTACAATTGTCTTCTTCCTGACTTTAATGGAATAGCCTCTAGTGTTTCACTGTTAATCTAACATTGCTTTGGATTTCTGTTATGTTGTTTTTATCATAATACTCTCTAATAGCTCTTATTTAATTAGGAATGTCTGTTAAATTATATTATTCTCCTTTTGGCATACTTGAAAATGATTTCACTGTTTTTGTTTCTTGTAATTTATGAATATAATAAATTTCTTTATAATAAGCTATATTTTTATTTCAGAAATAAAAACATCTTTGTCATATATTATTCTTTAACATACTGTTGAATGTAGTCTTACTGACATTTTACTCTTTCAAGCTGTATTCACTAGTGAAATTTATGTATAACATTATTTTCATTTGTTTTCTTTGTTAGGCTTCAGTATGAGTCTTAATATAAATGATAATATTCCTTACCAAATGATAATATTGCTCACTACATGTGGGTATATTGAATGGACTCTGGCTGCTGTGTGATTCACAGTCAGTCTCCTGTTCATCAGTTGCCTAAGGGCCCCAAGCACACACATCTTTAATATTCTGTTGACCCTTGGTAAAATAAGCCAGAAGAAATACCATCAGCTCATTAGCATTAGCTTAGAACCACAGGCATTAAAATACTTCTAGATGAAATACCTTATGGACACAAAATGGCCAACTGGTTTTGGGAAATCAGCTTAATAATATCCCATTGCTAAAAATAAAGACAGATTGAATAGAAACTCTCCTAGTAAAATGGATTAAAGGCTGTAACACAAGTAAAACTTTTAAGGAAGGTAAAAAATTTAGTGCATGAGTAGGAAAGACAGTGATTATTCAAATTAGCTCCCCAAGCACTCAAAGCACATTTGCAAAGTAAAAGTGAATATGAACACCTTCACAGCGAGCATTTTGACTGCTCTGTTCCTTTTTTTGTACCGAGTCTGACCCAGTGCCTCACATCAGACAAGCCCTCAATGAGTACTTTTTGATTGAAAGAAGGAGAGATGATTGGAGAACTTTCACACATTCTATTGCTCTGTCAGATGACACAGGGATGTCCTGAGTTCCTACAAGCCACATCACAGTGCCCTGGAGGCTGAGGAACACAACTGAGAACTGCATGGTCCAGCTCAGATGGGATGAGCTTAGAATACAATGTCAAATAAACCTCTTTTCAATTACAATATGAATATCTGTACCTCAAGGGGAGGCTGTGCTGGTGAGAAGAGGTACGGGGCTCTGTCTCCTCCATAACCAGGGCAGAGCAGGGAGGGCCATAACCAAGGCAGGCCCTCATCTGTGGTGGTTGCTGATGTAGGTGCATCAGGAAGGCTGGCCATGTAATAACTGCTTGGCCAAGTGACAACTCAGGCTGCTCCTGGTTGAGAAGCAGGACCAAGTAATGACTATGTGGGGTACTTTCTAGGGGCAGGGCATTCTGGCAAATACCAGCAGCTATTTCCCCTAAGTGCAACTGTAATTTAAGAATTGAAGGATATGAGTTTAGCTGTGGTTTATACTCACAGTTTATGAGTGATAGACAAGCACACTGGATTCTAGAGGCATTCCCAAATCAGCCTAGCTTCTGGGGAGCCAGAGGAGTCCCTTCTCTGTTTCAGGCTCCCTCTGCAGCTGTTTGGCAGTCGCTGCTGGGAAATCTGGCATGAAAACAGAATTTAAAGGTCTTTGGGGTGACATTGGAAAAAAACTGCCAAATCTGAGAAAATTATATTAAAGTTTCAAAATCTCCCAGTGAGGCATGATCAGTGTCTGTGAGGCATCTGTGACCCAGCAGAAGCCTAGCTCTCGGAATAGCATTTTAAAAGCCAAATGACATGGGGGTAGGAGTGCCTCCCATCTCTTTGATATAGCGAGACATCCAATCTATTACCAAGTTCTCTCTTCTATCTCCTAAATATAGCTTGAATATGTCTATTTTTCTCTAACCCCACTGCTCACTTTTAGTCTAAGTCATAGTTATCTATAGCCTAGACTTTTGCAGGAGCTTCCCCACTGGTGGTTGGGCCATGGCACTGCAGGGCCTCAGGAGGCAATGTGTACGTTGCAGCCTAGGTACATGCACCCCCTGGGGCATATCACCACACACCATAGGTTACAATAAGAAGAAGCCCTTGGATCACGCAGCTTGGAGGCCCTGCTGCTTTCCTCCTCCTTCCTCCCTCCTTCGATCTATTTTCCCTTTGCTATTTATTTTTATTTTTGGAATATTTCAACTACAGGGAAATAGCAAGAATAATATAATAAACACCCGGATGCATCTGCCACCCAACTTTTTCATATTTTAATATTTTACAAATTTTTTGAGCTTGGTCATCTAAATGTTTATTATTTATGACATGTAGCATGCATAGAAAAGACTATATAATATGCAAATGAACATTTTAAAGAACAAATACTCATGTCCCCAGCACTCAGCTTAAGAAATAGAATATTTTGAATCACTTTTGAAGTCTCCCATGTGCAACTTTTCGAACTAGAGACTCTGCTGTGTCCCCCTAGGAGTAACCAGTCTCATGAATTTGGGGGTTAGTGTTTCTTTAAATTTCTTTAATAAATACACACACACACACACACACACACATACACACACACACACATATAGATTCAAATGTTTTGCCTGGTTTTGACTTTTATATAAAGAGAATCAATGGGAATGCATTCTCCTGTGACTTGGTGTTTTTGCTTACTGCTAAGTTTTGGGAGTCATGTCTGGTATTGTAAGGAGCTTATTATTTCTCCCTTTTCCTGCTTTCCAGTCTGCACTCACAGTGTAGCCAGTGCAATGTCTTAGATATAAATTCAATTATTTGTCACTCCACTGCATACAACCCTTCAGTGGCTTCCCAGTACTCCTGGAATAGAATTTCTGATACCTAGTGTGGCCTAAGAACCCTCAGGTGACCAGGCCTTGCCTCCTTTTCCTGGCTCATCTCATTTTCTGGGCTGAGATCACACTATTCGCCTTTCATCTCCCTGATCTCAACAAGCTCTTCCTTTCCTTCTGGCCTTTGTGCACACCTGAGGTCTTCCTTTCTCCCTTCACCTGGCTATTCTAAACTAACTGATTAAATATCACTTCTTTCAATGGGTCTCACTGACCTCCCGATATAAATTAGGTACTTCTTGTTTTGCTTCCTTTTTACCCTTCCTTTCTTCACAGCACTTACCACAGTTTTGTATCATATGTTTATTTGTGCATTTATTTTTATATTTATTTAATGCCCATATACCTTTGAATTTCATTGATGACAGGATCACATATATTTTCCTTATGATGGCTTATCTAGTCCTAACATAGCCCCAGCGTATAGCAGGTACTAAATAATTATCATTCAATGAGAAGTGAAGCCAGCAAAAGTCAATGCAGTCAGAACAAAAAGTGTGTTCAGAGCATGTATTCTGGGTCAATTCACTGCTGGACAAAGATTGTTAGAAGTGAAGGCAAAGCATTTTTCAGGAACACATGTCAGGTACAGTATGATCAGAGGCCGACGGTAAGCTTTGTATTTGTCCTATATGCTGATCTAGAGAAGCTGACCAAAAGGCAGCTCTGTTGCTCTACTATACTTCAAAAATAAAATATGTAACAATAACCAAGACCTATTGAGCACTTACTTGTGCAGGCACTATTCTAAGTGCTTTGCATGAATAAATTGACTTAGTTATCATAATAACCCTAAGAGGAAGGTACTATCATTATTACTATTTTTATATAACAGGAAACTGAAGCACAGAAAGATGAAATAACTTGCCAAAGCTTATATGACTAGTCAGTGGCAAATCTAGGATGGACCCAGACAGTGTTACTCCAGTGATCCTCACCATTAGCAGTATCACATTTTAGTAATTTTTTTCTGTGAATATTTGTGGCAAAAATAAATGAAAAGGTTTATACCAAAAGTTCAAAGTGCCATGGGTCTATGGAATGAGAGAGTTTAATTTTTCATATGGCTGTCTGCCATAGCATCTAGATGGTCCCTGAGAGGCAGATAAGACTCAGAGGAACAGACATGGCAGGATGAGGTCTTCCATACCAGACACATCAACGTAGTGGGAGGCATATATTAGGGAAGACTACGTGATTTGGTGTTGATAGACAACAGGTGGGTGCAAAACGGATGGAAGTTTGTAAAGATAGACTCCTGCCAAGATGTAGAGGGTCTTAAATGAGACTTTTGGAGGTTCGTCATGTTTAAAGCAGGGCTTCATCTTAGACAAAGGCATTGCAGTATTGAATATATAACAGAGTCCTGTTGCAGCAACAACTGGATCTCAGGTGAAGGAGACTGAATGATATTTCTCCCCTTACCTCTTTGTAGCTACTTATTTCCACAAGGGCTGAAAGGTCCCTGCACTTCAGATATATAGAAAAATGTCTGATGGCTGGGGAAGCCTTGGAGGAGGCAGGTTGGTGGGACAGACATCAAGGAACCCTGAAGAGAGTTCAATGTAAGGGCCAGAGGCAAAGAGAACTAGGATCGGCATTGGTGACGAATATCAGAGGGCAGGGCTGGGTCTAGGAGGAGGAGGGCAGCAGGTCACACTGGAACTCATCAGAATCTAATCACCTTTCCAGAGTGTATGCTATAGGAGAGGGGCTGTGGACACTGAAACAGACATGTCCAAATACCCCATTACAGGCCGAGTGTGACCATTGGAGTGATATGGCCCTCGGTGCTTCCAGTTTCACCAGCATTGCATGTTGCACTTTCCCAGCAAAGCCAAACATATGTGTGGTAAGAGTGATGGGCACAGTTATAACCTAAAAAAGCAAGAGTGGATTCCATTCCTGAACATTTGGAAGTATTCCAGGAGTATTCTTGGAGAGAGAGCTGGTACAGGAGACCAGACTTTCTGTAATCACATAGGTGTTAAGTCTGAACCCATGAAACTTGGGAAATAATAGTAATGGGACTAAATCTATTCTCCCTGGATGCTGCATCCTGAAACACTTGGGATATACAGCTCCCCAGCCCAGATTGTTCTACTAAACTGCACATAAGTTATGGTCTGGACTTCTCCACTTGGTTGTTTCACAGCACTGACAACTCAATATGGCCACAACAACATTCCTATTCCCTCTATGCTCCTCTCCTCCACCTGGCTGCCTCCTTATCTTAGTGAAATGGCACCATTTTCTCACAGTTGCTCAAAGCAGAAATTTGTGCATGGTATTTTATTTTACCCCCTATGTGCAATTCACAAAGTCTGTTCTAGTTTACTTTCTCTCACCATCCTCACATCCTATAATTAGATCAGGCCACTATCATCTCCACCTGGGTAATTGCCACAGAATCCCAGCTGGTTTTCCTACCTTCAAATCTGCTTACCCAACCACCCCTCCAATTGATTCTCTACTCCACAAACACCATAACTATTCTAAAATTTAAATCTGGGACGGACATGGTAGCTCACACCTGTAATCCTGGCACTTTGGGAGACCAAGGTGGGTGGGTCGCTTGAGCCCTGGAGTTCAAGATGAGCCTGAGCAACATGGTGAAACCCCATCTCTGCTGAAAATACAAAAATTAGTCAGGCCTGATGGTGTGTGCCTGCAATCCCTGCTACTAGGGAGGCTGAGGTATGATAATTGCTTGAACCTGGGAGGCAGAGGTTGCAGTAAGCTGAGATCACGCCTGGGCAACAGAGTAAAACTCAGTCTCAAAATAAAATAAAATAAAACTAAAATTTGAATCTGAGCATGAACTTTCTTGAACTCCTTAAAACACTTTAACAATGACCTCCTGCTCTCACCATAAAGCTCAATGTCTTTACAAGGTGTGCAGCATTAGTGCCTTGAAGCATGATTGGCACCTAACACATACCCTGTAAATATGTGTGGCATAGAATCTGGAATGAGTTCACATGTCTCCCTATAGCTTGCTGTAAGCACTAATGAGAGTAGGCCTTGACTTCCCTATGTGAAAATAGTCGCTAACATGTTGTTACAAGTTGGTGATTTGTCTTTTTATTTCATCTGTGTATTTTCTGCTATGCTAAAATTTTAAGTTTGATTATAATCGAATCTATAGATCTTTTATTTGTGGTTTTGGGGACTTAAGTTATACTTAGACATTCCTTGCCTGACACTGTTCACAATAGCAAAGACATGGAATAAACCAAATGCCCATCAGTGGTAGACTGGATAAAGATGTGGTACACTGCATAAAGAAGATGTGGTACATATACACCATGCAATACTATGCAATCATAAAAAAGAACAAGATTATGTCTTCGGAGAAACATGGATGGAGGTGGAGACCATTATCATTAGCAAACTAATGTAGGAACAGAAAACCAAATACCATATATTCTCACTTATAAGTGGGAGCCAAATGATGAGAACACATGAACACAAAGAGGGGAACAACAGACCCTAGGGCCTACTGGAAAATGGAAGGTGGGATGAGGGAGAGAAGCAGAAAAAATAACTATTGGGTACTAGGCTTAGTACCTGGGTAAAAAAATAATCTGGACCATGTCGTGGACCGTCCGGGACAGGTAGGCACGTCTGCCAGGAGTCTCTCGACCTGCAAGAGGGTCCCAATACCTGGAAGAGGGAGTGCGCCTGGAAAAATAATAAAGACAGAGAGAGAGAAAGCGAGGCGTCCGGAGGGCTGATAGGCTGTGCCTAAACAGCAAATTTTATTTTTCAAAGGCCAGGAATAAATACACTTTCTTGGCTCTGGTTTACGTCATAGCAAGAGGAAATGCAAATGTATGCCTCACATGACCTATACAATAGAGAGTCAGATATGCAATCAGTGGTTGTAAAAAGTAACAGAATTTCCTGTAATCACAAAGCTTGTTTGCATCCAAACATTATTCACAAAGCTTGTTTACATCCAAACATTATTCCTCCTGGCTGCAGGTATCTCTGGTTTGACCTTGTTTTAGAACCGAGATGTGAAAAGGTTTTCTGGTTTTGCTCATCAGAATATCTTTTAATCAGATTTTCCTTTGTCTGCTCCAGACTCAACTTATCTCAACTTCCTCATTCAGGAATCTCTGAGTCAGGAATCAAAGCCATCCCTTATGGTGGCATTTGCTTTGCAAATATCGACAGTTAAACCATTATCTAGGATACAGGGCAGTCAGGTGGGTAAAGAAAAAGTTTTAAGGCTTATTCTTAGAGTCATAAAAAGGTTAAAAGCAGGAACCGGTTGCCGGCAGGGGGTCACTCGGTCTAGCAGCACCGCATAGTTTTAGGCCCAAACGATATTGTGGTTGATATTAGCAACTGATCATTCATCTTTAAGTTCCTATATTTCCGGATAGCTCGACTGCCTCCAGTAGGAAACTGTGTTTGGGATCAAACTCACCGTATAGTGAGACTCACGCCTTTTGGGGGTCTCACACGGCAATGTTCCCCACAGGACCACAAATCCCTGTGACATGAGTTTATCTAAATAACAAACCTGCATATTTACTCCTGAACTTAAAATAAAAGTTAAGAAAAAAAAAATTATTTGCTGGTTTCATGGTTATAGAAACACTTTCCTATGCTTTGACTTACCACTCTGATTTTATTTTTTATGTTTAAATATTTAATCCATTTAAAGTTATTTGTGCATATGATGTGAGTTAAAAAATTAATTTTGTTGATTGCCCATTCAGTGGTCAATTTCCCCAAATAAATAATCCATTCTTTTCTCACTGATTTAAATGCCACCTTAATAATGTATGAGATTCTCATATACACTGGGTCTGTTTCTAGCCTCTCTCATCTGTTCTGATGGTTCAACTTTTCTATTTCTACACAAATATCATACTATTTATTATTTATGGTTTTTTGACATGCATAAGTTTTGAATATTTTAAGAGTAAAACTTATACTACGAGTTTTCTTCCATTTAAAAGTTCAACCCTTCTATCTTACTTATTGAGATTTGTAAATGAAATAACTTAATTCCACATATGCATTTACTGTACAAGAAAAGATTAATTTAAGCAACCGAATATTTTTACTCTGCCTGTAACAATCGCATGCCTACCACCTCACATAATTTCTTCAGAATCTCTTTTCAAGTATATTAGAAAAGTCATCTTTTTATAACTATAAATAGAGGTATTTTTCAAATTTCCTATAGGGTAATATATTTTAATTACAGAAAGTAATTCCATTACTATTGATGAGAAACAGCCAACAATATTTGTACAGTGTTAGCTTTTGTTTAAACATGAAATGCCTGCAGCTCTGGATCTGTATCACTTCTGGATGTATTTCTTTATTTTTAAATCACCTGTTACAGCTTCTGCAAATTAAAGTCAGAGAAAAATGTTTAAGATTCTCAATTCAGAAATATGATTAGAGTTTATTATAACTCCTCATTGGAGAATTATTTAATATAATGCTTCTATAATTAAACCTATTATTTCTTCCTTTCACATTTAAACACAAAAAGCCACACTAAAAGTTTAATACCAAATGACAAATCATATCTACATCATTATTTTAGTAGTCTTTTTATACATTTCTTAAAGAAAAATAAAATCAAAAATTTATATTTTATATATTTCTGAGCACATAATTAGAAAGTTTATATAATTCTTTATTAAAGCCAGAGTGTGGGAATAAAATAAAACTATTTGTGAGTATAGCAACACAGTTTTTTTTAATAAAGAGTATTTCAAATGCAAAATCTTTAAAGTATTTAAAGCAAATATTACTCAATTATTTTGTGCCAAAACTTGTATGGCTAACATATTGATGTTGGCAACCTCCCTTTTCAGAATTTATTCTATAGCAATGTGCAAATATATATATATATATATATATATATATATATATATATATATATGCAATCTGAAAATCTAACAATGGATGAAAGTTTTGGTAACTCAAGGTATCTGTAGAACAGAATACTATGTAAATGAGTTGCAAAACAATATGTTTAGTTTTATCCTTTTTTTGTGTAAAATTAAACAAACATACCAAAAAAGTATTCTATGATACAGAATGTAACAAGATGAAGATCATGTTAGTTTTTCAGAGCAGGGGGTCCTCAGCCCCCAGCCCAAGGACCAGCTGTTAGGAACCAGGCCACATAGTAGGAGGTGACTGACAGGCAAGCAAGCATTACTGCATTACCACCTAAGCTCTGCCTCCTGTCAGATCAGCAGGGGCATTACATTCTCATAGGAATGCAAACCCTACTGTGAACTGTGCATGTGAGGGATCTAGGATGAATACTCCTTATGAGAATCTAACTAATGCCTGGTGATCTGAGGTGGAACAGTTTCATCCAGAAACCATTCCTCATGCCTCCCCAGTCCATGGAAAAATTGTCTGCCATGAAACTCATCCCTGGTGCCAGAAAGGTTGGGGGTCACTGTTACAGAGGGAGAAATATTTTGATAGTAAAATATCTCAATAAGGTAGCACCAACTGCTTGTGTACTCACATGTCATGGACATCAGCTTGCACTAAAAGTTCATGAAGTTTCTTCATAAGTCTGTAAGAAAAGCTTGCAACTTAAAAGAAATAGAAATTATCCTAGAGCCTTTATTTTTTGGAGTGTAATTTAAGCATTTGTCTGAAGCACAATATTTGCCATTTCTTTCAAGGCATTGTTGTTTATTCTATTCTGAACCACTAGTGAAATGATCTGCTTCGGAAATTTCCTCCCCCAGCAATTTAATAATATCCATTTGTTGTTACATTTGGCTTTCCACCAAAATCATCATCTGTTGGTGTGTCAGATTCTGCTTTATTCCATGTTTGGCTGCTTTGTCTACTGACATTGTTAAGGTGATGCATGTTGGCTAGCTGTTTAAAGTTTCTAAATAAATACTTCTTAGCCTTTGTCCCGAAATTTTTATAAACAGCTCCAAGAGATTGTTTAATTTTTAACAGTTTATCTGTGATTCACGACAATAATAGTCCATAATTCATTATTTCTTTGTTTGTCAAAATTCTGCAATTTTATTAGTGTTCTTAGCTATTCAGAATTCTTTTCCTCTTAACTGATGATTTCCATTTGTTGAGGTTAGAGAAATAAATAGGTCTTAATGTAAAAATGCAAATGCTTACGTGCCTTGCTGTTCATTCTACTCTCTTATCTTTAGATTCTGGAAATTTGATCATTCTTGTCTACACATGCAAGAAAATGTTTGTAGGTCACGGACATTTTCTTTGATGGTCCATTGTTAGGCAGGGCTAATATCTAGAATCTACAAAGAAAATAAACAAATTTACAAGAAAAAAACAACACCATCAAAAAGTGGGCAAAGGATATGAACAAATATTTCTCAAAAGAAGACATTTATGCAGCCAACAAACATATGAAAAAAGCTCATCATCACTGGTTATTAGAGAAATGCAAATCAAAAGCACATTGAGATACCATCTCATGCCAGTTAGAATGATGATCATTAAAAAATCAGGAGACAACAGATGCTGGAGAGGATGTGGAGAAATAGGAATGCTTTTACATTGTTAGTGGGAGTGTAAATTAGTTAAACCATTGTGGAAGACAGTGTGGTGCTTCCTCAAGGATATAGAAATAGATACCATTTGACCCAGCAATCCCATTCCTGGGTATATGCCCAAAGGGTTAGAAATCATTCTATTATAAAGACATATACACACATATGTTTATTGTTGCACTGTTCACAATAGCAAATACTTGGAACCAACCCAAATGCCCATCAATGATAGACTGGATAAAGAAAATGTGACACTTATACACCATGGAATACTATGCAGCCATAAAAAGAATGAGTTCATTTCCTTTGCAAGGACATGGATAAAGCTGGAAACCATCATTCTCAGCACACTGACACAGAACAGAAAACCAAACGCTGCATGTTCCCACTCATAGGTGAGTGTTAAACAATGAGAACACATGGACACAGGAAGCATCACACATCAGGGCCTGTCAGGGGGTAGGGAGCTAGGGGAGAGATAGCAGGGGGTGGGGGGACTCGGGAGAGATGGCATTAGAAGAAATATCTAATGTAGATGATGGGGTGATGGATGCAGCAAACCACCAGTATACCTATGTAACAAGCCTGCACATTCTGCACATGTATCCCAGAACTTAAAGTATAATAATAATAAAAAAAGAATAGAAAAAAGAAAGTGCCTTATTCATCAGGGCTCTGGGTTGCTGTTTGGCATCCCCTATCCAGCTAAGGGAATTGCAACATGGATCCTTGCAAACATATTTTACACAAGACTCCACAATTTCCCATAGTGGAGTCCCATAAACAATTAGATCGTTTATGCTGTATTCTTGTAGAAATGGAAGACAGTTCAATAAAAAAGGAAAGGGCAACATAGAAAACTATTTTTCTTAAGGGTAGATAGATAGATAGATAGATAGTATTATATATAACAGTAATATATATATATATATTACTGTCATCTCTTACTTCCTAATAATTTTGTTTTCTCCTGTCTTGAAATTCTTAAGGATATGATTTTTGTAGATCCTAGTGCATTCCAAACATACTGTTAACCCAAACCTCTCCTCTGTGTTTCAAATCCAAATAGCCAACTATCTACTGAAAAAATTACCTCAGAATCAACCTAACTAAAATGGAGCTTGATATTTTATTGTCAATTAACTATTTCTTATCTCAATCAGTGGCAACAGCATCCGGCCATTTCCCCAAACCAGAGACTACAATACATAAAGCTCCACCTCCCTCACCCTCAATATCAAATTGGTTCCAAGAATTGGCCAATTTTACTAACCTCTTGTAACTACCCTCTGCTCCCCATGCCCTGATTCAGATCTCAGCTACTTGGGCCTGGGCTTTAGCCTCTTAACTGTTCTCCCTATCTGTCATCTCACTCCTCTCATTTCATCCTCCATGTTGCTGACAGAATGATCTTTCTAAAACACGTATAATACTAAGTTTTTACTCTGCCACATGTATGGAGACTGTGGTGTGTGTGTCAGGCTCTGTGGTAATGTGCTGGAGCTAGAAAGATAAACATAACTCTATGTTTGATAAACATGACCCTTAATTTCATAATCTGGTGGAGACAAACAGTTATAATACAATGATAAGTCATAATACAATGATTTTTAAAAAGATCCCTAGGGTCTTCCTTACAAAATAAAGAGGGGCCACATGTCATAGAGGAAGGAGCACCTGATTCTGCCTTGGGAATCACAGGATTCACAGAGAAAATTAAAGGGAAGAGAAACTTGAAGCACTTTACACGATACTGCCTCATATGAGAGGACTTCAAAAAGCTTGCGGGAAAAAAAGGGATTAAAAGATTATATATATATAAAATATTCTTAAAAAGATAATAAAAAAACTTATTTCTTGACATAATCTCCATAGGTTCAAGACATTTTTGTAAGCAATTATACCAGTCATTTAGTCCATCTCTACAGAACCAAGGGTTCTGGGAATTAAACCATGTCAGTACAGTCTTTTACTTTATCAGCTGAAGAAAAATGGATGCCCTTAAAAGATTTTAAGACTGAGAAACAAAAAGAAGTCAGAAGAAGCCAAATCAGTACTGTAAGCTGGGTGCCTAATGATTTCCCATTGAAACTCTTGAAAAATTGCCCTTGTTTGATAAGCAAAATAACCAGGAGCATTGTTGTGCTGGAGGAGGACTCTGGTGAAGATTTCCTAGATATTATTCTGCTAAAGCTTTGGCTCAAAACACTCCCATTAAAAGCAGGTGTTATTATTTATTGACCCTACAGAAGATCAGCAAGCAAAATGCCTTAAACATACCAAAAAATTGTAGCCACTACAGGTCCACTTTTGCTATGACTGGATCACCTCCACCTCTTGGTAGCCATTGCTTTGATTATGCTTTGCCTTTAAGACAGTACCAGGAAAGCCGTGTTTCATCTCCTGTTACAATTTTTTGAATAAATGCTTCAGGATCTTGACCTCGCTTTTTCTCACTTGGATAATTTCCATTGAAATTTCTGCTCTTATTTGTAGCCGATCTGGGCTCAACAGTTCTGATATCTGTCGAGTGGAAAGTTTGCTCAATTTTAACTTTGCAGTCAGAATTGCTTAAGCTGAACTAATTGAGATGTCTATAGTGTTGGCTATTGTTTCTACCATTAATCATCAATTCTCTTCAACTAGGGCATGAATAAGACAAATTTTTTCCTCACAAATCGATGTGGATGGTCTGCCACTGTGGTCTTCATTTTCAACATCCTCTTGCCTCTTCTTAAAACAGATTATCGCCGGGCGCGGTGGCTCAAGCCTGTAATCCCAGCACTTTGGGAGGCTGAGGTGGGTGGATCATGAGGTCGAGAGATCGAGACCATCCTGGTCAACATGGTGAAACCCCGTCTCTACTAAAAATACAAAAAAATAGCTGGGCATGGTGGCACGTGCCTGTAATCCCAGCTACTCAGGAGGCTGAGGCAGGAGAATTGCCTGAACCCAGGAGGCAGAGGTTGCGATGAGCCGAGATCGCACCATTGCACTCCAGCCTGGGTAACAAGAGTGAAACTCTGTCTCAAAACAACAACAACAACAACAACAACAACAACAACAACAACAACAAACAGATTATCCATTTGTAAACTGCTAATTTCCTTAAGGCACTTTCCCTATTCATAAATTGTCATTCTTCCATACAAGCTTTGCCATAAATTTGATGTTTGTTTTTGCTTTAATTTTAACAGCAATTCATGTTTCTCTGATGGGGACTCTTCTCAAACTAAAATCTTATTTTTTTTTTAAGAGCCTCAAACTAGATCCTGTTCAGATATATAACAACTTAGTTTATTTTGGTATGAAAAAATTTTGAAGCCCAGCATAGTTTTCGTAATACTCATTTTCCATGAAGTTCTTCAAGACCCCTCATATATCTCCATGAGCCCGGGTCTCAGAAAGGGTAGGGGCCATGGAATGGGGTGAGTGAAGGACCTCTCTTTGTGGGGAAAGGGAAGAGATGTTTACCAAGATGCCTGCAAGGCTTGTTGATCACTACTGACAAGCAAGCTGAGGTGGGGTGCCAGGCTTTCCAATTTAGAAGCACAGAGCCATGAAGTCTTGGGCTAAGCCATTAGGATTTCTGAGCTGAGCATAAAAGCCTCAGTTCTAATATTTGGGAGGTTTCTGGTGACAGAGAAGGGAGAAAAAGTTCAGGCTCTAGGCGGTCATAGCATTAAAGTCTTGCCATAACCTGAGCTGGGGAGGACCATGGAAACCTTTGTCTCACCTCTGTATCTTATAAATAAGGCATGAGAATATAAAAGAGTTGGACAAATTGCCCCAGATATTCTGCAGTAAGAGTTTTGAGTCCTAGCTCTGCTGTATGGCCTTGGGTGAGACAGTTAACTTGTTTATAAAACAGAATTAATAATGGTCACTATTTTATGGGGTCACTGTGAGGATTAGGTGAGTAATGCATAAAGGATACCTGGCATGTTGAGCCAGGGTGAGTCTCAGTGCCAGTGTGCTATTATAATATTACTACTGATGAGGTCTCACAGCTAACTTAAAGCAGAGATAGGACAAGAACCAAGGGTTAGTATCATATTCTGTTTCCCCACCCATTGAATTCCTTTCTGAAGGGAGAAAAAGAAGAGTATCCTAACAGCAAGAACCTACAGTAAAGTCATCAATGGACAATGACCAGGGCGTGGAGCCAGAAAGGTTGGAAATTCTTAAAACCAATTACAAGAGCTTTCTCCATTTTCTTTCCTTCTCTTTGCCTTCTGGAATGATCAATCTTGTGAGGGAGGGCAATTTAGGGGTAAACAGCTTTGTAGAAGTATGAAAGGCACAAGGGGTACCCACCAGCTGGGTAATTCTAGTTGTCCTAAAACCTAGGCCTTTTGGCAGAAGGAAGAAATAGACTTTGGGACTTCCTTCTACATTAGTCAGCTCTGGTAAGTAGGGAAGGAAAATGGACAGAAATCGTAAAGAAAATCTCTCTTCCTAAATAGAGTGCAGAACCTTACAAGGTATAGCTAGGCAGGGTACAGAAGGAAAAGCTAATTAATTTGCATTTTGGAAGACTAAAAGATGTACATGGTAAACATTTCAAAACATAACAAAGAATACACAGGAAAAATATGTCTCCCACGCACTCCCTAGTTTTTCCTTAGTGACAAACTCTGTTACCAAATTTTAGTTTATTTTTCCAAGGATATTTTGTGCATTTACTAACAAATAGTCATACACATAGACTGTTCATTGAGTACAGTTTTACATGTTAGTGACTTGCTTTTTCCACTTAAAAGATCTATCTTGGAAATTATACTTTGTCAGTAAATTAAAGCTGCCTCTTTCTTTTTATGCCTACATAGTATTGTATTGAATGGATGCACCAAAATACATCCCCTATAAACAGACATTCATATTGTCTCCAAACTCTTGCTTTTACAAATAGACTTGCAATGAATATCTCTGTACATATGTTTCTGTACATGTATGTATATATCTATAAGATAATTGCAGAGAAGTAGAATTGCTTGCAGCAAATTGCTTGCACCCAAAGAAATGGTGCATTTAAAAATTCTGATGACACAATAGTATATTAGATGTGATTTTCCTGTCTTAGATTTTCAGCAAAAGCCTCAAAGACCAAACTCTAAGTAATGAATCACCTACTCAGGACATGAAAAGAGATACTAATATCTGTTTTCTTTCCATCTTTAGCCTCTCCTTTGCCTCCAGGTTACATAAGAGAAGGCTAAGAGTTCGTGGAGAGGTAGAACATTAGAAGACAATGTTTCTTTAGAGCATGAGAGACTGGAGTGTTGTCAGAGCCATGTACTGTTTCTGCTTTTTATAGCTTGTTTCCCCAGAGAACTTGTCATGTTTCCCTTGAAATTTGGGGATACAGACACTTGTATTTGAGTCACTATTAGGAAAGCAGTCTAAAGGCCACGATCTATGACAAAGCTCCCTCCATGAGCAGAGTGAGAAGAGGCTGCCTTGGTGTTCTGTGTTTTCTTAGATTCTGTGTTTGTCTATTTGGCACTACGGGGCCAATTACATTAATTAGATTTTCTTATTTTCTGCATTTTTAATGCTCTAGTATTTGCAGACCTTACAGACCCGGGGAGAGAACTGTCTTCCTACCTCCCAGAGCTTGCTAATTCCTAAAGATAATAACAAATTGCCTTCCTTCGTTGCAGACACAAGAAAAGAAAACCAAACACCGTATGTTATCACTCATAGGTGGTGTTGAACAATTTGAACACATGGACACAGGGAGGGGAGCATCACACACTACGGTCAGTTGGGTGGGGAGATAGGGGAGGGACAGCAGGGGTGGGGAGGGTGGGGAGGGATAATGAGGAGAGAAATACCAGATATAGGTGATGGGGGGATGAAGGCAGCAAACCATTTTGCCATGTATATACCTATGCAACAACCCTGCATGATCTGCTCATGTAACCCAGAACCTAAATTACAATTTAAAAAAAGAACGGACTTGGCTATGTGGACTCTCTTTTTGTTCCATATGAAGTTTAAGGTGTTTTTTTCCAGTTCTGTGAAGAAGGTCATTGGTAGTTTGACGGGGATAGCATTGAATCTATAAATTACTTTGGGCAGTATGGCCATTTTCACAATATTGATTCTTCCTAACCATGAGCATGGAATGTTTTTCCATCTGTTCATGTCCTCTCTTATTTCCTTGAGCAGTGGTTTGTAGTTCTCCTTGAAGAGGTCCTTTATATCCTTTGTTCGTTGTATTCCTAGGCAATTTATCCTCAAAGAGACATCTTACTTAGGAATATTACATGATCTCTTTTCTTATGTCATTATATAGCAGATATTAAAACTTGAAAGTTTTTAACAAAGTACTTAATTCTTGTAATAACCAAGGCTATAATTAATAATTAAACTCAGGAAATCTTTTTTTTTTTCCTGCTACAGCTTTACCAAGAAAACATTTTCTTACAGAACCGCATATCTAAAGTATAAGAAGTAGGAAAACATTTTTAGAAAGTTTAAAATTTCTTATTCTTCCCATTTATGTAAGTGCTTAATATACTAATATTGTTTTAGAAAGCCACTTCAAGGGGGAGTTTATTCCTTTAGATTTCTTTTAACTTTTACTTTGAAATTATTTTAAACTTTCAGAAAAAGTTGCAAAAACAGTACAGAGAGTTTACATATGCCCTTCACCTCTTTCCCTGATGTTACCATCTTACATAAGCATAGTACGATTATCATGACCAAGAAATTGACAGCGATGCAATGTTGTTAATGAAATAACATATTTTATTTAAATTTCACCAGTTTTTCACTAATGTCCTTTTTCTGGTAAAGACCCAATCCAAGACCACATATTGCATAACTGACCTGTGTTCTTAGTGTCTTTCAATTTGAAATAATTCGTCAATCTTTCTTTCACAGAATATAAAAGAAAGAACATTTAAAAATACAATTTATATTGTTTCTGCCCCATCCCTGTAACCAGCCATTTTTCCTTGGTGTCCTAATTTTGTGTGTGTGTATGTGTGTTGTTTTTTGTTGTTTGTTTACTGCCTCTGGATTTTGAGTCTTAGAAAACTGGCTCTAGGGTCTAACTCCTTTCCTTTCCATATCAGTGAGACACAGTATAGCCCTACAGTCTGGTTTCCAAGGGTCAGATTATTCCATATAAAATAATCACAAGGGCTTCCACATGAGGTCTAGTAGAAATGTGCAGGTGAGCATTCACCTCCAAGTTGTATCCTCTTAGAGGCTCCTGTCATTGTGAGACCCTTTGTTTTTTTTTATTAATTTTAATTATCCATTACATAACTATTGACCACACACATACTTCCTAAGGACAGACATTAATTCTCAGGGACTTTAGTGCCTAAATTAATATTCATAAGCAGAAACACTATCTGGATTGTAGCATCCACTCTGCAGCTCCTTCCCAGGACACACTTGGCCCTTCGACATGCAAAGCCCTGGATAGCTCCCTTTCTTTCAGAACATGCTTCAGGGCTTGTTTCAGGGCTATCCACCCTTTAAAATTAAAGCTGTTTTTTATTGAAAAGCAGGATCAAAATCTTTTGCAGAGCCTCTAATTATCTGGTAATCTCTGAAATGGAAGGGAAATGTTCCTATGGGGACATATTCTTCTTCTATCTGTCCCCCCCATGCAAAAAGTCTGTGTATGAGTGACAGTTTTCCTAATTAACCTTAATTGATAGCAATGTTACCTTAATATCAACACAAATGAGAAAATTAGTACCTATATAATTATACATAAAAGCTGTTTCCAGCTATAAAGTCCATTTTGCCATCACACTAAACTAAACCAGAATTCATGAAAATATTTACCAAGTTGACCAAAGTCTTGTGAATATTATCCAATGATATTTTATAGTTAATATCAAGATTAACCATCTCTGGTCAATGTTACCCAACTGCAGCCTTTATGAATGCTGTCTCCTGATCCTTGCAATAGTATTAAGTTCGTTTGCAAGTCTGCAGAAATATTAATAGCCAAGAATATGTATATTTATATACAATCAGTTCCTGCCCATAGAATCAAAAAAAAATCTATAATAGATAAATGAGGGTAAAAACTGACTTTTAGTTGTGCTTGATTCAATTCTCTATAACATGAAAGATCAGAATAGAAAATCTCATATATTTTTTATGGTCCATTTAAATTGAATATCGGTGGTTTTTATTAAAACTTTATATCACACTTATTCAATTTTTATTCTATCATCTGATACTAATTTTTATCAACTTTTATGTCTTGGTTTTAAATTATTTGTTTACTTGCTGTTTTTAAATGACATATATTGGGTGAGTCTAACTTTAACCTTTTAAAACCCTTATAACTTTGACCTAACTGGCCTCTCTTCTATTAATTTTGTTTATTAGTTTAGGCAGAAACTGCTTTTTAATGGTGGGTTCACATTATTTATATGAGATCCAGTGTTTGGCACATATGGTGTTAATTTTTTCAATATATATTAGGCAACTTTATTGTCTCTGGTTATATGGACTATATTTTTCCCTTTATCTTTTAAAACGTTTTAGAAGACAAAAAAAAATCTATTTTAAAGCCTCATGTAAATATCTTGAAATGTTCTGTAAGCATTCTAGTTCTCTTTCCGTAATCAAAAGCCTGTGTACGTCTCTGCAAGAAAAAGGATGCTACTTTTTTTGTCTGCATCTCTTATTCCTTGCATCCAATTTCCCATTCATAATTAAATTATGAATTAAATTAGATATTTCTCACTTTTTTTCTCTTCATGTTTCTTTTATACTTTCTGTGTCTTATTTTAAATAATTACTGCAGTATCAGGAGTAACCCTTCCACAGTTATTTTTACTTCTTTAATTACAGTTGGTATCAATAATTATCACAGGTTCATTTTTTTTTTTAGCCATTATTCATTCAAATTTTTCTCTAATTTTAGCCTTTCATACTATATGTTGTAGTTGTGAGCAATTTTTTCAAAAGAAGCCCCTGGCTGCCACACATTTTTTTTAAGACTGGTCATGTCTGCAAGTATCTCTCTGTTGCCTCCCTATACAAATGGCTTGATGTGGTCCATTATTCTTGACTTGCACTTAATGCCCTCTGTAGACGATGACATCGGATTGTCATCCAGCATTGCTCATTGCAGTGGAAAAAGCCAAAGCTAGTTTGAAATTTTGCTCCATGAAAATGACCTACTTTTTTTTTGCTTGAAAACTTGCAGAATTATTTTTCCCTTTACGGCTTTAACTTTTTATGAAACTGTGCCATGGTGTTGCTTTTTGCTGTTGATTTTTGTGTGGGACTTTGGTAGTTCTCTCTGTAATTTTTTTAAAATAATATTTTCTCTGAAAATTGGTTTTGATTCTTTTGTCTGTTTTTTCACTTTTAGAAACTTCTCTTATTTGGAAATTAGATCTCCAAATTTAACAATTTCTCTTGAGTTATTTTCTTATTTTTAAAGTTGCTTTTCTGTATTGAATATTGTAATTATCGATAAAAAGGAGAGGGCGGGTGAACACATTTTTTTGAGTCCCAGGTCCAGCTTTATTACCTAATACAAGTCCAAACTCTGAAACATTAAAATTCATTATTCCAAAGTTTAATTAAAAACATAATTTACAAATATTTAATATTTTCTGAAAAGCATTTCCAAGTTAAGAATGAAAAAAAAAATTACACAATATGTAATCAAATGCCAGTTGGCTTCAAATCCCATCAAGTCCACACTCAGCAAAATCAATCTTTTTAGGTTCTTCAAAATCTTCTGTTAAATCTACAAAGTTGTTTTCCACAATAAGGCAAGGAATGGAAGCCCTCATTGCTTTTTGAACTCCGTACACACTTACAGTATCACTTGGAGTTACATGCTGTGCAAGTTTTTTAAGATTATTAGTCACTTGTTCAGAGAGATGCATTTCTCCATATAAGGGACCCAAGAGACAGATCATATTGGAAGGAGGTCTGATGTTCAAAAGCTCATCCTCGGCCGGGCGCGGTGGCTCAAGCCTGTAATCCCAGCACTTTGGGAGGCCGAGGCTGGTGGATCACAAGGTCAAGAGATCAAGACCATCCTGGTCAACATGGTGAAACTCTGTCTCTACTAAAAATACAAAAAAGTAGCTGGGCATGGTGGCACATGCCTGTAATCCAAGCTACTCGGGAGGCTGAGGCAGGAGATTTGCCTGAACCCAGGAGACGGAGGTTGCGGTGAGCCGAGATTACGCCATTGCACTCCAGCCTGGGTAACAAGAGCGAAACTCCGTCTCAAAAGAAAAAAAAAAAAAAAAAAAAAAGCTCATCCTGGGCTTCCTGGAGCTCCTTGAACAATTTGGTGGTCTTGTCAAGTTTCTTTTGAACACGTCAGCTTTTTCAGAGTTAAAAACTTCAGCTGGAGTGCCAAAGTTTGTTACTCCTTTCAGTGCTATGAGCCTGTCCTGAGTTTTGGAGTCCAAACATACTGCTGGCTCTATATCTGTAATATCCATTTCATTTGCTGTGTCACATATCCTAGTATGACCATCTTCAGGTGATGACACCTCCTGCACTTGTAGGGTCCTGGAATGTTCTCCTCTTGCTAAAACATTCAGTAAACTATATGCCATAACATATAGATAATCTTGGCATGTGGCCAAAACCTTAGGGATGCTGAAAGCACTTGGAAGATCAGTCTTCCCCAGAGTTTGAATAGACTAAATCAGAATCATCCTTGCTGACATTTGCAAATGTGGGGTCATAATGTGGTGCACAAGAACTGTAGGGTTCATAATTCAAATATAACACTTGAGTTACTTTGTTTCATTTATCCTCTTTGAACCCCTGCAAAGTACTCTCTCCAGACTGAAGTCTTCAGATTGTCATTCCTAGTCTCACAGGACAGTTGCCCTACTCTTAAAATGGGATCCACAAGACAGGGACATCCCAATGTGGTTGTTCCATCTGGTTTTCTTCTTTCAGATTCACGCTATCTACAAGCCACCCGGTCAGCTTTCCTCAGATTCCTTAACTGTACAGTCAGCCTGGTTCTGCCCTCTCTTAAATTACTGCTTTCAAATTCATCTTCAAGCATAATTTTGTCTTTTTACTTTCTTTGCTGGGACTTTTGAAAGCTTGTGTTTCAGCATCTCCAGAATTTTCCCTTTCTTGGCCAGCAGTGAGGCACGCTGGAGATTGCCTTAAATATAAAAGCGCCACACAGAATAACAATCCTCTAACAGAGAGGCCTTATTTTAATGAATATCAATTGGTCTCTGTTTGGCTGAATCAGGAATGACATGACAGCGGACTATTTTATTCATTTTACAAGCAGAGAAAAGAATTACAGATTCTTCCTTTTGGTAAAAGTGGTGAGTGGCTATCGCTAAGCATAAAGTAGGTGGAATATGTAAGTGATCTCACTTTTCTACCGTCTTTGAGGAATTCTTCATATAACTTGCAGAATAGGTCACACGCAGTAAGACAAGGGTTGGTGAGTTTTTGACATGAGGACTCTGGGGATTGTGTCCTAGGATATCTGATGGGAAGAAGGATTTTATCTACCTACTTGGGGTTCAGGGGAAGCCCTAGACCTAGATCCTGGACCAGTGGTCTGTGCTGAACCTAGGGCTGGGAACCCACAGAGATCCAGACTGAGGGACTAGGCCAGTCTAAGGGGAATAAGGGTGGCTGGAGGGCTGGCCATATGCTCCCAGGACTGGCAGCGGTAGGGATGTGAGAAGTAACATGCGAGTGGTCAAGGCTGGGCCTGTTAAGGTGAATTAGGACAGATTATTAATGCAGTCCTTGCCTTGTAGGGGACTGACACAGAAACCAGGGTGGGACTAAGCCTCAGTGGTATATTAGTGGCCTCAGCCAGTGGAAAGGGGTAATAGAAGTCTTTGGGAACATAGCCATAGTTATGAATGTGGAAGATGTAGCCTACTTTTTCCCTATTTTATCTATCAGAGTTGTTTGACAGATCCCTGGAGCAACTATATGTCTTCTCTATAGACTTCAGAACTGGCCTCTCTTCTACAATGCACCAGCAGGTGAAGGCTGTGAAACCAGATGCCACATTTATTGTAAGGATCTTCTTGAGGACACTGTCAATGACATATCTCTTTCCATTTTTTAGAATCATAATAAATTCTTTCAAAGAAAAGTGTGACATCAGAGGAATTACCAGCCCCTTATGGCCTCATTTACCTTGCATTGACTGATGTTCCCATCACATATATCTGCTCACTCTTTGCAAATTTCAATTTCAACTAAGTTACCTTTTTTTTTTTTTTTTTTTTTTTGAGGTGGAGTCTCACTATGTCACCTAGGTTGGAGTGCAGTGATGCGATCTTGGCTCACTGTGACCTTGGCCTCTTGGGTTCAAGTGCTCCTCCCTCCTCAGCCTTGCAAGTAGCTGGGATTACAGGTATGTGCCACCACACCCAGTTAATTTTTATATTTGTAGTAGAGATGGGATTTCACTATGTTGGCCAGGCTGATCTTGAACTCCTGACCTCAAGTGATCCACATGCCTCGGCCTCCCAAAGTGCTGGATTACAGGTGTGAACTGCTGCCCTCAGCGTGAGTTCCTCTTTCTTATATGCGATCCTTTCATTTGAAGCACAGAAAAAGTAAACATAATTTGAATCTAGTTAATAATTTAGGCTTGGATAGCCAGTTCCCACAACTTCCCTATGGACATTGTCTTCAAAGGTGTTACTACATTTCTACTCCTTCAAAATACTTTGACCATAAAGTAACTACAGTTATTTTAGTGAAGGAAAACTGTTCGCTAAGTTCATATTCACATACTTATAATTCTAAGGTCCTCACTTGCTATCATTCAAATTTACTCACTTTTTAAATAGACTTCCACCTTCCAAAGAGGCTTTTATATATTCCATTGTTACTTTTCTGATGTTCCCCACAACTGCTAGGAAGCTGATTTCATGAGAAAAATTATTTTGACAGAACATTAAATTTTCTCCTAACCATAAAAAGTGGGTCTTTGTGATTTGTGTCTTCCCCTGTACACTCATTGCACTTTCTCCTCTAGACCCATGGTTAAAGTTTGAAATTGAGGGTACATGAGAGAAGAGGACTGCATATTAGAAACCCTTTTACCACATCAATATAGAAAATAGGGGCTTGCTACCTTCTGTCCAGAGAACTCAGACACCATCGGGTATCACCAGTGTTGACCTAAGCAAACTGCTCTAGAATCAGGAAAGTTCAGAATGGTTTCATTTTAAAAACCAAACCAAAAGCAAAACTTTATCCCTTTCTGGGATATCACTGGCATTTGTGGGGGCACTTGCTCACCACCCCTCAGGAATTCTGCTGCAGGGCTTTAAGATAATCTTTGAAGGTGACTATGTCATATAAGTCTGAGTTTTTCTCAATCTACAGCTAATATTACCTGAGGGAACACAGGTCTTCCAGAGAGTGGGAGAGAGTAAGAGAAGCTGGGATGTGGGGGAAGGAGTGAATCAGAAAGAGAACACGCTCAGCCAGCCTCAATTTGCTTCTGTTTTCAGGGTGTCAGCCACCACCATCTTCAGTATCAGTAAATGGAAGAGAGAGTGTAGCAAATATATGCCCAAATGCAAACCAAATGCTACCCCAATGTGCAAATCAGAATTCAATTACTTCTTGTAATTCAGTATCCCACAGTGTAGTCTGAGATTAGACGGCTAATGAACCTAATGAAGTTGTTTCCATTTTCACATCTGCCCCCAAGCCATCTTTCCATGCTCAAATCCTAGAGGGCACAAGCAACTTTTCAAGTTCTGATTGGTTTGAAAGAATTTAATGTGTGCAGCATCCTAATGCACAGTTAAATTACAATATATTTTTTAAAAATACATTTTATTTGAGGCACATACGTGCCTCTTTCTAGTCAGGAAAGAGTAGTCTTAGGGAGCTCAAGGGAGAAGAATGAACTAGTCAGGAAAAGTCTATGGGTGCAATCAGTACTGGTGGCTGCTAACTCCTCCTAACCCTACCCACGCCTGTCCTCACTTGAGTATTTATTGTAAAATTCTTAGCACAACAGAACTGTCAGAAACTGAATTGTACAAAATTGTACATACTACTGCTTAGGCACAAGTGGGTATTTTGTTTTAAAATACTCATAGTATATTTCAGGATTTTGTAAAATATCTAAAAAATGCAATGGTTTATACACTTGCTAAGCTAATATGCCCCCACAGATTCACAGTTATTTTTTCTTTCTCCTAAACTCAAATATTGTTAAGTATTCTGTGCCATTAGTTAAAATGTATAAATAGTTAATCACATTCTCCTCTTATACTGTTTCCTCTAAACACTGCGTAAACATGATATGGCTGAAACAAAACACAAAGGGATTTCTGATTTCTTTTTGATCAGTGGTTCCTAATGATATATGGTAAGCATTAGACCCAATCAGTTCATTCTACTTTGCATATCTAGTTTCTGTAATTGATTCATCATGCAGGACAAACATGAAAGACAGCATATACTTCCAAAAACCCTAGACCATGCAATCTTTAAAAATGGTTTGCTATCTTCATCTTTAGAAGTTCTGATTCCAAAGTACATTGTCTCAGAGCACTGGACCTGATATCCTCTCTGGACCCACTTAATCAACATCTGCAGCCATGCTATGTCACAGCAAACGTCCAAGTTCACACACGGCTATTCCTGGGCTCTGGGAACATGCCTTTGGTTTCTTTACAGACTCCTTGGAGCAGCATGTATACTATAATGTCACATCTAGAAAACTTGAATTCTTAATGTATACTATACTCTGGAGTTGATCAGATTTGTTGTTTTCCTTGGATGTTCCAGTCCTTGAATTTTCTTTCAAAGGCTATATTTGCCAACATCAGCTGTCAGTTGGGAACTAAAAAGCCCCAGCGGAAGAGGAACGTGGGAAAAGAGGCTCCAAGTGAAATACCAGAGAATCACATATCACCACTTTCTCCCACCAATTCACAAGGAAAAAAACCCAAACCCACAATTACCAGAGTTTTGCAACCAAGTCCGCTCCAAACATCTCTATTCGCTTTTCCAAATATCTCTATTCACTTTGATACACACACACACACACACACACACACACACACATATGAAGCAATTTTTCAACTTTTATTTTAGAATCTGGAGTGCATGTGCAGGTTTGTTAAAAGGTATATCGCATAATGCTGAGGTTTGGAGTACAGATGAATCTGTCACTCAGGGAGTGAGCACAGTACCTAAGAGGCAATTTTTCAGCTCTTGTCCTTTGCTTTCCCTCCTTCCTCTAGTAGTTCCCAGTATCTATTGTTCCCACCTTTATGACATTGTCTACCCAATATTTAGCTTCCAATTATGAGTGAGAACATGCAGTATTTGGTCTTCTATTTCTGCATTAATTTGCTTAGGATAGTGGCCTCCAGGTACATCCATGTTGCTGCAAAAGACATGATTTTGTTCATTTTAATGGCTTCATGTTATTCCATGATTTATATGTGCCATATTTTCTTTATTAATCCACTGCTGATGGGCACCTGGGTTGATTCTATGTCTTTGATATGGTGAATAGCACTGCAAAGAACATATGGGTGCATGTGTCTTTTTGGTAGAATGGCTTATTTTCCTGTGGGCATATACCCAATAATGCGATTGCTAGGTTAAATGGTAGTTCAACTTTTACCTCTTTGAGAAATCTCCAAACTGTTCTCCACAGTGACTAGACTTAGTTTCATTTCCACCAACAGTGTATAAGTGTTCTCTGCAGCCTTGCCAACATCTGTTTGTTTCTTTGTTTGTTTTTATTTTTTAACAAAAGCCATTCTGACTGGTGTGAGATGGTATCTCATTGTGGTTTTGATTTGCATTTCCCTGCATTCTTTGCACTGCAGCACTATTTACCATAGCAAAGACATGGAATCAACCCAGGTGCCCATCAGCAGTGGATTGAATAAAGAAAATATGGCACATATACACCATGGAATAACATGCAGCCATAAAAAAAAATCATGTCCTTTGCAGCAACATGGGTACACCTAGAGGCCATTATCCTAAGTGAATTAACACAGGAACACAAAACCAAATACTACATATTGTCACTTATAAGTGGGAGTTCAATATTGGGTACATGAGGACATCTCTGATGATTAGTGACAATGAGCATTTTTTATATGTTTGTTGGCTGCTTATGTGTCTTTTGAGAAGTGTCTGTTCATGTTCTTTGCCCCCCCTTTTAATGGGTTGGTTTTTGCTTATTTAGTTCTTTATAGATTCTGAATATTAGCCCATTGTCAGCCCATAATTTGCAAATATTTTCTCCCATTCTGTAGGTTGTCTGTTTACTCCCTTGATAGCTTCTGTTGCTGTGCAGAAGCTCTTTAGTTTAATTAGGTCCCATTTGGCAACTTCTTTTTTTGTTGCAATTGCTTGTAAGGGCTTAGCCATAAATTATTTGCCAAGGTGGATATCAAGTATTTCCTAGGTTTTCTTCAAGGACTTTTATAGCTTGAAGTCTTATATATTTAAGTCTTTAATCTGTCCTAATTTTTATATATGGTAATAGGTAAGGTTCCAGTTAGATTGTGCAGTAGAACACACCTACAATGGAGTTTGCAAAACAAAAGTGTTCCTCAAGCACAATAATTATCTCAAGATAAATATCCATATAACCACCCAGGCCAATAAACAGACATTGCCAGCATCCCAAAGACCCTTTCACCCTCCCCCATCCGCACTCTCTCTCTATTACCCTTCCCTCAATGTTCTGACTGTCATGGCCAACCACTGCCTTGCTTCTCTTTAGATCCCTACTGCCGAAGCACTAAGTGTATCCCTGTGCACTATGGTTTAGTTTTGTGGTTTTAAGATCACATAAATAAAATTATACAACACATTCTCTACTATGACTGATTCACTTCACTCCATATTACATTTGAGTATATATACATATATACAGTCTATGATATTGTATACATTTTCAGTTCATTCATTTTTATAACTCTATATTATGCCATTCTATGACTAGATCATTTATTTGTATTCTCCTATTGATGAATATTGGGTTGTTTCAGTTTGAATCTATTACAAATAAAGCTACACGGTGCACATGTTGCTGTTGTTTATGTACCTAGAAGTGGAGTTGCTGTCCCCTAAGGTATGTTCAACTTCAGTAAACGGTGCCATACTGTTTTCCACAATGGCAGTCGGTATCCATTTAAACTTCCAGTAGTAGTATATTTGTGCCCCCTGTTGCCCCACATCTTCACCAACACTTGGTATTGTCAGGCTTTCCTAACTTTCTTGTGCATCTTATGTTTTTTTGTCTGAATTTCTAATGTGGCTGAGCACCTTTTCATATGTTCATGGGTCATTTAGAAGTCTCGTTTTGTAAAGTGTCTGCTTGAGTCTCTTGTCATTTGCTTTTGAGTTGTTTGTTGCTTGTATTTTTCTCCTGCTGTGTGGCTTACCTTTTAATACTATGAATAGTAACTATTGAGAAAAAGAAGTTCTTGCTAAGCGTGGTGGTGCACACCTATGGTCCCAGCTACTTGTGAGGCTGAGGCAGGAAGATCCCTTGAGCCCAGAAATTAGAGGCTGCAGTGAGCTATGATTGCACAACTGCACTCCAGCCTGGGTGATAGAGTGAGATTCCATCTTTTAAAAAAAGTTCTTAATTTTAATGTTATTATATAATCAATCTGTTCTGTATGGTTGGCATTCTTGCATCCTGTTAAAGAAATCTTTCCCTACCAAGAGATTATGAACATATTCTGCTATATTATATGCTAGAAGCTTTACTGGCCCTTGGTCAAGTTGCCCCAGGTAATCCTGATTTTAAATCCATCAAGAGGGGATGTGAATGCATTGCTGTTTTCCCAGAATGCTCCTGGGCTTCTTATGCAAATTTGCTCATTGTCTAGGACCCAGTAACCTTCAAGTTCCACATATCAGTACTTTTTCTCATACATAAAACCTATGGGACCTCTCTCTATCTCTGTCTCATCTCCCTTTCATCCTTGCAAACTTTTCCCACCAGATATTTTCCCAGATATTTTCTTTCCTTCCTCCAGTGGCTGCCTGCCTTTCCTCATGTGGAGCAGTCCTTTTCTTTCTCTTGCTTCATTACTTCTGCCTCTCGTTCTTTACCTTCATGGTACAGCAGTGGCCCCAGGCAAGCAGAAAGATCCTTCCTTATTGGAGGAGGGCAGTAGGGAGTCATAGGCTCAGTGGTTCCACCACGCAGGGCTTGACTTGGCTATAACATCCAGTCCCAGGAACCAGGGTTCATTCCACTGCTCCGTTGCTCTACCTTGTGTATCCAAGGCTCCACTCTTATTTCATTTATTTATTTACTTGTTCTTTTTATTCTCAGCCTTCATTCCTATTTCCCTCCCCTCAAACTCAAAGACATCTACTCTAATACACTTGATTTGTATCTTCTTATTTATATACATTCATCTTAAAATATGTGTTGGCATTTTGTATGTACACTTTTAAACGTACATAAGTCATATTGCAATGTAGATTTCATTCTGTTTCTTACTTTACTCAGCATCATGTATGGGGCTGGGATAGGAGGGCTGAGTCTACATCTGGCTCATTGAGTTTCACTGTATCTTGGCACAGCGACCAGAGCTTGTCTAAGTGCTGCCTTATAGGACAGGAAAGATCAAGATGGAACTGGGGTATCTTGTTAAAGCAATGATACATTCAGAAATTGCTGTATAATGCTGGAAAAGCAAGGAGGCTAGACTGAGGGAGCAGATCCATCCATCGTTGGCTAAAAAGCAATGAGAATGCCCAACTGAACAAGTAGTCTTGGAAGAATCTTAACTTCCCAGTGATTCTGCATGACACTGCTGTTAACTTTCGTGCAGTCCAATTCCAGTACTTAAGGCAGGATTTTAAAAATGAAAGTGTAAAATATTTAAAGTAAGTGTGATATAAAGAAGCATTTCGCCGGGCGCGGTGGCTCAAGCCTGTAATCCCAGCACTTTGGGAGGCTGAGGCGGGTGGATCACGAGGTCGAGAGATCGAGACCATCCTGGTCAACACGGTGAAACCCCGTCTCTACTAAAAATACAAAAAATTAGCTGGGCATGGTGGCATGTGCCTGTAATCCCAGCTACTCAGGAGGCTGAGGCAGGAGAATTGCCTGAGCCCAGGAGGCGGAGGTTGCGGTGAGCCGAGATCGTGCCATTGCACTCCAGCCTGGGTAACAAGAGCGAAACTCCGTCTCAAAAAAAAAAAAAAAAGAAGCATTTCATCTTTGAGAACACAAGCCCTCCCAAGAACTGGTAACTATTGTTCCTATAGCAGTCAAGGCCTTTGACTTTTGCAAAAACAAGAGATGACATGAATTCCTTTGGCAGCAAATGAGATGTAGCACACTCAGCACTGGCATGCAGACCACACATCTGTACTAACATTCATGGCCACAGGCAGTGGTGTCTTAGCAGGAGTTTCATCCTTAGGACGGCCTTAGTGAGCCAGGAGTTCTTACCAGGTCCAACTGGAGCAGAGAGGAAGAAAATGTATTCTATCAATTTCCTGACTGGAATAGTCACTGAAAGAAGCTAATCATACCTCCTTCTCTAGTGGGTTCTAATAAATTGAGAATTATATGGAAGAAGACAGATGGTAATCAAAGTCAGGGTAATCTTTATACTGTTAATGCTGAATTGGAGAACAAGGCTTTCCTCTCCCTGCTCTCTAAATTGAAGGCAACTGGCAGAGAGGACTGACCTGATGTACCCAGCTAGGTTCACGTAAAACATCTTTAACCCAGAGCAGAAATCCAACTAGCTCTAGCAGAAATAAGTCCTGCTTGCCTAAGTCCAGGTGGTCCAAGAAGAAGAGAGCCAGAGAAGACTGCCCTGCTGCTGTAAGACACCATCGGTAACCTGGGCCACTCAGTTTAGCTCCTCATCAGAGTACAGGAGGAAGTAACAAAGTGAAGGGAAGGGTGGACATTTCCTCACCATCACTTTTGAAAGGGCTGAGCTATTGTATGAAGTACTTTTCTTTATTAGCAGAATAAAGAAGATAGAGAGAGGATGAGAAAGATCCCCCCTGCAAAAGTCTATAAAGCCCATGTGCAAATGTAGCTGGTGACTTAAGAGTGGGAGGAAACCATAAGCCAAAGAAATAATGATTTGTGACTTATATAATTACCTTTTTTCTACACATAGATGTACAGATAGTTTGGGAATCTTAATACATATTTTGGAAGGCCTACTGAAGGGATTCCCACACAGTAAATCTCCATGCTTCTGTGGGGAGTGAGGAACTTTTCCACTTCTCACATCCAATATGACTCCTCCCATGGTGTCCAAATACTTCATGGCTGTGGTCATGGAAAACAGACTGCCCCTTTGTGAGCCTTGAGATGCCAACCAGTGGAGAATGGGGACACGTCTTTGCCTGGTTGGAGCTCCAGCTTGATCAACTGGGGCCCCCTTTGTGCAGTAGAGAGAAGCCAGCCCAGTTCTTTTATAAGCTGTCCAGGAGGTAATACACTGTAAGCTCCCTTGGGAAAGGTCAGGAATGTGTCCTGGAAGCTTGTCTGAAAATCAATGACTTTCATTTACGGGAATGAACTTGTTTCCAGAACTGGGAAGAAAACCTATGGCAGATATCTGCTCCCCTCTCCCCAGAGACTCAGGAGAATTTTCCCTGGAGCAGGACTGAAATGAAAGAAGAGGTGATTTCCTAGGCAGCCCAACCCCATGGTAGAAATACTCAAGAAATGGCAAATTTCTGAGAGACAGAAAATAAAATAAAACCCTAAGATACTAACAGGCTTACCTGGGAGGCTGGAGAATAATCTGTTAAGACACTTCTGAGTATTTGAGTGTGAGGAGAGTAACAGGGATCTAAACTCTAAATACCCCAAAAGGTAGGAAAATAAAACCTCAGCATGTGCACTGATAATGAAAAAACTTGCAATTAGCTGGGCATGTTGGGGCATGCCTGTAATCCCAGTGACTCAGGAGGCTGAGGCAGGAGAATTGCTTAAACATGGGAGGTAGAGGTTGCAGTGAGCCAAGGTTGCACCACTGCTCCAGCCTGGGTGACAGAGCGAGACTTCATCTCAAAAAAACCAAACCAAAACAAACAACAACAACAACAAGACTTTCAAATGGCAAATGAGAGAGAGGGACTTTATGGGGAGGAGTGAAGGATTATGATGGCTAGAGGTTGACTAGAGATTGAAGAGTCTGAGTTTTATTGGTCGGCTGGTTTTGTTCTGTTTTTAGATTAAAGTGCTCCAAGAGGTTGAAGCTGCAGATAAAAGAGAAGACACCTCATGGAACAAAGTGTCCAGAGCGGTGGGAGAAAATGAGATACTGAGTGAATGTGAATGTGGAAAGATTCCCTTGGAAAGGGAAGATGCACCTCTTCCACTGATTGGTGAACTTTCAGGTAAGAACAGAAGCAAATGCAAGTTTGGACCAGAGTCGGGGAGATTAAAGGAGGGCTCTCTCATCACCATTGTTTTTCTGGGGAGTATGCAGGCAGGTCACTGCCTGGAATGAACAGAGTGGAGCTGCAGAGGAAGATGGCAGTGGCAGTTTAAATAGCCACTGGGGAAGACAGGTGACGGTCCAGGGAGGCTGGGCCAGCCAGGGGACAGGGGACATGGCGCAGCATTGACAAGAAGACAGGAGAGCTGATGGTGTGAGCTTGGAGAAGATGGTGACAAGGACTGGAGTGTCACAGCACACTTTTGGTGAAGCTTGGGGTCTGAGCAATGCCCCTTGAAGGGCCCAGATTTCCCCAGCTTCTTTGCTCGCTGATAGGTTAGGTTTGCTGTCACAGGTGAGGGGCCATCACCTTGCAGTGGTGACAGCATTCAGAGTGGACATGCCACCGCAGAGAGCTGGAACCATGGAGACCATTGTGACCTGGGGGCCAAAATGTTGGGAAACACAGAAATCCAGAGGTGAGGGTGTGGGGTTTTCGGTCCAGCTCCTTAGTTAACAGCCAAGGAAACTGAAGCCCAGGGAGATAAAGACAGGGGCAGAGGAGGAATTCTTTCTTAGCAGATCTTCCATTGGTAATTCAGGATTATTTCCAGGGCTCCCAGGTGAGAAAATGGGGAGGGAGAAAACTGAATGAATCTGCTCTTAGAGTCACTGGCCTCCTAGGGGTGGGCTGTTGGCTGTACTCCTGGGCATTTTGCACAACTTTTAATATAAAGTCTTCTCTTTTCTAGGATCTCAGGATGCTTGAATCCTGGGACAAACATAGAGTAAGGAGCTCCTGAGGATGGGGGCAGTGGTGAGAAAACAGGCCACTGAGACAGTGATGCTGTTTGTAGGCAAAGAAGCTACTCATATTTGCCAACCACAACAGGAGTCCGGATTAGGAGTTTACAAGTTTACTGCCCCCAAAAAGCACACAAACAAACATATATTCAGGCTTTGCAATTCTCAGAAGCAACTCTGTCCCATCCCAAGTCATGCCCTACACTGGATCTGTCTTAGAATTCTACGTGCAAACTAGCCCCTGCTACCTATGGCTCCCCAGAGGGCCTGGCCTTCATTCATTCTCCTGTCCAATCACTATCTGGTCCCCAGGGCAAAGTATAGTGTCTATACCCAGAGTGACAGTCTGCAGAGCCTCAGGGAGAAGCCAGTCCCCAGGATGCTCTCCCCAGTGACATAGCTGGTATCTCCAGAGCGCAGGAAGAACGGGGTTCCTGCACAGTCCTCTTGCCCCTACATGGAAAGAGAACAGAACTGAGGCCTCAGCCCATGCTCTGATGAACTCTGACTGCTGGCATTGCTGCTCTGAACATAAGGCCCAGCACCACCTCCAGCCCTGGATCCCACTTCCCAGGCCCCTCACAGGCCTGGGCTCCGTGGAGAGATATAGTACGGCCTCCCTCATGCCCTCCAGATCCCACCTCATTGGCTGTGCATCCCCTGACTCCATGAGAGGACAGGCTGACAGGCGAGGATACAGTTTGAGAGCCCTGTCTCCCCTGGAGAAGACTACCCGCCTCTGCTATCCACAGGGATTTTTAGAGGAGTTTTGCAGAGCTAAATGATCTTTAACCTGAAAAAATTCAGAGGCTCAGTGCTAGACAGAACTGTGACGGGCCAGAGAGAGGCTGCCATGGCAGACTCATGCCCTGTGGGCAGATGGCCCTGCTCAGTGCCGGGTCTGCAATCCCTCGACTGCTCCCACAGAGGACAGCCCTGGTGCTGATACAGGAAGTGAGAGGCTGCTGGTCTTACAGGGACATGTCCAGGCTGGGGAAACTAACAAAGTGGTTGGTGTGGGAGCAGCTGGGAACTGTTGAACCTCATCACTTGGCTGAAGTCAGTTCTTGATGATTCCTGTCAACAGGCAGGGCACCTGGATGGCCTTTGGTGCCAGCTCTGTAGCCAAGGGCTTGGTGAGTCCCCGCAGTGCAGTTTTGCTGGTGGTGTAGGCCTCCAGCATCTAAGAAGGAAATGAAATGGATAAGGTCCACTGCAGTGGAGGAGAGGAGCTCTTGTGCCTGCTCTTACACCTGCATTCACGTTTCTCCCACTCCACTCCTGGAAATTACCAGTGAACAAAATCTGAGCAGGAGCAGAATGAAACCTGGGCTTAAAGAAAAGTCAGGAAGGCAGAGGCTGTTTACCCATGCTCGGCCCAGACAGAATTGCTTAGGGTGCAAAGCCAGGGAACTGCACTAAAGAGACCGATGACCAGATGCCTGCTCCACCATGACTGGTTGCCCTTGGGCAAGTCGCTTTAGATCTCCATATCTCAATCTCCCACTCTGCCACATGGAGTTTATCAGTCCTGCTCTGTGATAGTCACAGGAATATCATGCAGGGACACTGATAGCCTATAGTGCCCCCTGGTGTCAATTTTTTTAAAAAAAACTTTCCTCTGAGCTTAACACGGCCCCACTGGTGCCTGACTTCGTGAGAGCAAATAGTATAGCCATTCTGTTCTTCAGGTGAATGTAGCCCCAAGCCAGAGTATGTGTCTTGTCAAGCAGAGGATGGCCTGGATTTCAGCTCCCACTTGTTTCTAGACTGGGTGACCTTGTGCAGTGAACGAGCTATACAACCACACATGGCAGCCCTGGGGCTGTAGGAACTGAGATAATGGCATAAGTGTGGTTTTAGATCTGAAAAGAACAGGCATACAGTGTTGGGCACTTGGATTTTACTGTCATGCGGGATCAATATTTACCTCCCTCCCACCCTGGCAACCACTCCACTGCCCTATCCCCAAACTCCCCACTAACTGTTTGAGGTGCATAGACAGCAGCAGAGGCAATCAGCACCACAGGCCTCCCCCTGTGAGAAGAGGACAGGCATGACAAGTGGAAGATGAACATAATTAAGAAGCTATATGCTTCCAGAAAATGGGCTTCCAAGTGACTAGGAGGCAGAACTGAGGAAGGGGAAAGAAAGGAAAGTAGGGGCAGTGCCAGGGTCTCTGGGGAGAAGTGAGTTCTTTGGGGAAGTTAGAGCTGAGAAGATTCTGACGCCAGCTCCGCTGCTCAGATGCCCCAGGACTCCCAGGGCCTGGCACCCGGGCAGGGCTGATCATCATCTGGAGCTCTGGAGAACAGGACCTGGGAACATGGAGCCATCAGTGTGAGGCTGCCAGCTGGGAACAGCCACTCCCGCAGGAGCAGAATGCATTGAGAGTGGCCTGGGTTGCAAATCTCATTCCAGAGCAGGAGCAGTAACTGGTTCCTGACTCGGACCCAAGCCCAGATGAATGGCAAAGGTGGAGAGTAGTTCCACCATGAGAGATCCCATCAGGGGACGGACAGAAGGAGCTTCTTTTGGCCTCTCTGAAAAGGTTAGGGGCTCATGATTATCCCGTATGACGCTGTCCCATCCCTTGCAGCTACCACGGACCTGCCGTTCTCAGAGGACAGAGCACATCAGAGGTGATTGGGGCTCCCCTGTGGGTGTGGAGTCTGCCGGCCACATTCTTTCCAAATGTTCCCTTTCACTGTGTTGGTCATATCCTGTGGGGCCCAAGGAGCCTGAAGACGTGGTTCAGGAAGTGACAAGAGAGACTCTGGCATCCAGGGCACACTCCACCCTGTTCTCCTTGGGATATTCCACTTCCTGGGCCCCATCCCCTAGTGCTACCTCAGGGTAGCAGAGAGCAAGGCAGAGTCTCCCCAACTCTCATGGAGCCCTTACCCCATCTTCTCTATATGGGGCAGCAGCTGGCTTGGCAGCAGGGCCAGGGCCTTCGCATTCCTGCTCAGGATCTGAAGTCAGAACAAGGAGGGGAAAGGGGGACTGTCCATTCAGCCGGTGCCTCTGCTCACCTGGAGTCCACGGACCTTACTGAGGGGAGGCACTGAGGGTCTGTGCTGCTGCTCTCCATATGTCCGCCACGTCTTGGAGAAAAAGAGACTTGAGGGATATGCCCTGCCCACCAGGAACACTTGGCTTAACAACCACCTATGTGACTTGCTGCACAGACTCCCCGCAGGGCACAGCACCCTCCAGAAAAAACAAGTTCCTGAAAATAATATCAGGGGAGGATATCGAGAAGGCTAATGTATTCATTCTGCTTTAATGAGTAGAGGTGAGAATTCACAGGGCATAAACACAAGCCCTGTGTGGGGGACTGTTTGGGGCAGGTGTTGAAATTTTAGTTTCTTATAAAAACAAGAGGCTGGCCTGGGCAGAGATGAGCCGGGAAGGCCATGGACTGTGAGAACCACAGAGAGAAAGTGGGGCAGGTGGGGAGAGGGGATAGGTGGTCAGCGGGACGAAGCCTTCCTGAGGACGGGATGGCTCATCCAGGTCACAGGACCCATTCTCTGCCAACAGGGTCAGGTTGGGGAAGATGAGGACTAAGCCCTCACAAGGGAGCACGTCAGGCATGGGGGCTACAGAGGCAGTGGGAGCCCCTGGAATGCTCCTGGATTCTGGCTAGGAAGGGGCCTGGGCAGAGGTCTCTTCTCTCAGCTGTGTCTGTGGGCAGGTGTGGTGTCCCTGTGACAGCCCAGAGGGGGCCCACGGGACAGGGGCTAGTGAGTCCAGACTGAGACAGCTTCAGAAACCTGAGCCAGGAGAGAATCGGGAGTAGAACTGGTGGCAGTTTCTCAGATCTGGGGCTTGGTGTGGGACTGAATTGGATTGACTCCCTCCTAATAAATAGAAAAAGGTAAAAGTGACGGCATGCAACTTTGGGGACTAGGTCAGAAAAAGCACGGAGGCTTCCATCTTGGTTGCCCTCTCAAGCTCTCCTCTCTCTTTCTGCTCCCTTGCTTTGGAGGAGGCCAGCTACACAGAAACGTAGGCAGCCTATGGAGAGCCCCATGTTGTGAAGAGGAAGGCCTCCTGCCAGCGGCCACTTGAGTGAGCCATCGTGGAAGTGGCTCTTCCAGCCCCAGACAAATCTGCAGAACCTAAAGCCCTGCATCACATCCTGATTGGAACCTTATGAGAAACTCTGAGCCCAACCCACCCAGCTAAGCCACTCCTGAGTGCCTGTCCCATAAAAACTGTAAGATAATCAATGGTCATTATCTTAAGCTAGTAGATTTTGGGGTATTTTGTTATAGAGCAATAGATAATATAATTAAGCAAATGAAACTCCCTATATTTCTCCCAAACCTGCTCCATCTGCTGCCTTCCCCTCCTCTGTGGATGGCAGGCAACTCCACCTTTCCAACAGCCCCGGCTCAAGACTTTGGAGTCATCTTCAATTTCTCTCTTTGTCTCACACCCCACATCCAACCTGTCAAAAGATTCTGTTGATTCCATCTTCACTATATATTAAAATGTAACATTGTCACCATTTCTACTGCTACTGTGTAGTGGGGCCACCATCTCCTCTCTCCTTGCCTACCTGAAGTCTAACCTCAACATAGGGTCCGAGTGATCCTTTAAATATGTAGGCCGGAGCAGGTGACTCTTTTCCTTAAAGCCCACAGGAGCTCCCATTGCTCTCAAAGTAAATGCACAAGTCTTACAATGGCCTATAAGGCTCTAAGTGATCCGTGAAGCCCCTGAACCTCTGACCTCACTATTGCTCTCCTCCCGGCCACCCCTGCCTCTTTAAGGTTCTTCAAACATGCTGAGCACACTCCAGCCTGAAGCCTCGTGCACAGCTGTTCTCTCTGCCTGAAATATTTTTCTCCCAGATAGCTACACACCTACCATCCTTCTCTCCTTCAAGTCTTTGCTTAAATGTCTCTTCTCAGTGAAGCCTGATCTGACCACTGTGCTTACAGTTGCAATTTATTCCCACTCCTTCCTGCACTCTGAATCCTTCTTATTCTTTTTCTACCCTACTTATCACCTTCCAACATCCTATGTAATTTACTTATTTAGAGTGTCCATTGTTTATCGTCCATACCCCCTGCTAGAATATGAGCTCCAAGATGGCACAGATCTCTGTCTTTGGTCTCTGGTGTATCTCAAGTGTCTACATCAGTGACTAGCACATAGAAGCACTCAGTAAATAAGTGTTGAATGAATAAATTGGCAATTCTACATGTTCCTACATAACAGCTTTATGCATGGTGCACTTTTAATCTAAAGCTTCCTGTTTCAAAGTTATTACAAATGTTCTCAAGCCTAACATTAATCCTTGAGAACCTCCACTGACCTTCAGCAAGCAGGAGTTAGAAAGTACAGAGCAGAAAGGAAACCATGAACCTTAGATTCAAATGCTCAGATTCAAGGATAGCAAAGGAGCTGCTGCTGATGCAGGTGAAACAGATTGTACCACACAATGTGGATTAGGTGTATCAGAAAATTACTTATAAAGTATTACAGAAAGGGAAGTAAGAAACATGACTTCATACATCCCTGATCTTCTCATGAATGAACTAGAACAGTGCTGGCCAAAATATAATGTGAGCTGTATATTTCAACATGTAATCAATATAAAGACATTAATGATATCTTTAGCTTTTTTTGAGACAGGGTCTCACCTGCTGCCCAGGCTGGAGTGCAGTTGTGCAATCAGGGCTCACTGTAGCCTTGACCTGCTGGGCTCAAGTGATCCTCCTGCCTCAGTCTCAAGTAGCTGGGATTACAGGCACATACCACCGCATCTGGCTAATTTTAAATTTTTTGTAGAGACAGTATCTCCCTATGTTTCCTGGGTTGGTGTCAAACTCCTGGGCTCAAGCAATCCTCCTGCCTCAGCCTCCCAAAGAACTGAGAGTACAGGCATGAACAACCATGCCTGGCCAAACATTTTTTATACTGAAAAATTGTATGTGCATTGTATACTTACAGCAGGCTTCAGTTCAGACTAGCCACATTTCACATGCTATAGTCACATGTTGCTAATGACCATGATATTTAACAATACAGATAAAGCAGCACATGAGAGCAGTACAGACAAAGAAGCCCATGTTCCCATCTTAGTCCAGAAAATGTGTCGATTTTGCTTTAACTCACCCTCCTGAGAGTGATGTCAACCAACAGCATTCTACAAGCATCCATGGGTATCCAAACACTTATACTGATATATCCTAAATCTAGGTCTATGCCTGTTGAAGATTTGTCCTAGTCTCCCGGTTTTCAGTGACACACGATACAAAAGAACCACAATAGCACAAAGCAGCCTTTGTGCTCTGAGCACATACATTGTCTTACTAAAATTAGAGCAAATCCTAATGACCTATACTCTTTGCTAAGACTCTATAAGAACCTCAGCACTTCACCTAAGACTACAGCTTCAAAATAAAACATATGCGCAAGTAACTTTATCATCTTTCTATAATAGCAGAAAAGTGAAAATAACCTAAATTCACAACAAAATTGTGGACATTTTTCCTTGATGGGACTATTCAGATAGTAAAATGGAAGTTTTTAAATAGTTTATAATAGTGTGGGGAAAATGCTTATGTTAAAATGCTAAGTGGAAAATCAAAAAACAACATTGTGTATGGAAATACTGGATAATCAAAATTATGTTAAAATAATACATACAGAAAATAGCAGAAAGTAAACATACCATAATGAGATAAAGATGATAATCTGAGCCACACTCCTGCCTGTCCCTCCACAATATAGCATTAGAAAAAAAAAAAAAAAAAAGGAAAGTTTAGAGGGAAAAGAAAAAAAATCAACAGTGGCACATAAAAACATGAAGTGGTGTTCTTGATGAACCAAAATTTATGAGGAATAGAGTCATACTGAAAGATAAACCATAGCCTAAAATCTTGGAAGAGCAGATTGTATCCTAAGGTAAGAACAGTTATGGTGCCCTGAGTGAGATGGCAGTAGACACGGGAAGGTAGGAGGTGGTCGGGGTAACAGTTTGCAGGTGCTGTGCTGAGAGGAGCTAGCCAAGATGGTCCCTTCCCCAGTACCTACCATCTGACAGGCATCCATCAGCAAAGGTGTTACCCCCATTGTGAGTAATAATGATAAGAATGGAAGGCCACTAACCCAATATACCAGAAGTCAGAAAAGAGATAGCCTTGTAATTAGAAACACAAAAGAAGTTTGCAGGAGCTACTTGTAACTTATTAACAATCCCAATAAATACAAACAAATTGAATTAATATATTAAAAAGAATAATCTTTTAAACTTTATTTTGAAAAACAGTTGCATACAATTTACAAAAGATTCACCTAAAATGAAAAAAAGCAAGACATATGTAAATAAAGGAATGGAGAAAGATACATCTAGTAAAATGCTAACCAAAAGAAAGCAAGCATAGAAATATTAAAATCAGAAAAAGAATTCAAGGCAAAAAAAATATTATAAAGGACAAAGAAGTATGTTGATAAGAGTATGTTCCCTCAAGATCTGTTATGAATATTAGTATATGGATTTAACACATCTGTCTCTGGAATTAACAGTTCAAGAATAAAACCATGGCTTAATGCAATCAAATAGAAATATAATATGAACCACAAATGCAAGCTACATTAATCATTTAAAATTTTCTGGTAGCCACGTTTTTTAAAAAGTAAAAAGAAACAGGTGAAATTACTTTTAATTTATTTTATTTAACTTAACACATCCAAAATACAACCATTAAGTAAATAATCAATATAAAAAGTCATCAATTTTTTCATACCAAGCCTTTAAAACTAGTGTGTGTTTTACACTCAAAGCATATGTCAATTTGGACTACCCACACCTGTTGAACTGTAATCCCCAATGTTGGAGGTGAGGCCTGGTGGGAGATGACTGGATCATGAGGGAAGTTCTAATAGTTTAGCACCATCCCCCCTTGGTACTGTTTAGTGAGTGAGTTATCAGGAGATCTAGTGGTTTAAAAGTGTATAGCACTTCCCTCACCTCTCTCTCTTCCACCTGCTCTGGGCAGGTAAGATGTGCCTGATTCCCCTTCGTCTTCCACCATAATTTTAAGTTTCCTGAGGCCTCCCCAGAATGAGATGCCAGCATCATCAGCCTGAGAAACTGTGAGCCAATTAAACCTATTTTCTTTATCAATTACCTAGTCTCAGATACTTCTTTATAGCAATGTGAGAACAGAGCAGACTAATACATATGGCTACTATATTGGAAAGCAAAAGTGTAGATAGCTAGATAACACAATTTTATCAAATGGTCTTATTAAAATTTTTTCAGTTAAAGAATAAATTAAAATATAAATTATAAATACTTAGAAATGAACAATGCGAACGGGCCACACTTTTAAAGTGTATTCAATATAACCAAGGCAATACTCAGGAAAAAATATAGAGATGTTTAGTTTTAGACATATTCATTGAAAATCATTTAAGAAAGATTGAAAATTATAAAAGCATAATTTTAAACCACGAAGCTCCAGAAAGAATAGCAGATAAACTCAAAATAGAAAGGTCATAAAAAAGATAAAGGCAGAAATTATTGAAATTGAAATGAAATTTACCAAAACTTCAAAAGCAATTTTCTCTGGGTGACAGGGCTTCAAGTATTTGCTTTTCTTTAACTCTCTATTTTTCTTCTCTTACCAACTTTTCTAAGTCTTGCTTTTTTAATATAAAAATCCTATCTTTAAAAATGTTCTGTAACACCACAGAGACTTTGAAAGATTATTTATCTTCAAATGCCAATACTTATTAAAGTTCCAATAGTGAAATTTTGAACAAGTTACACACAAGCAATTGGGCAAATTGTATAAAAACTGGAGTGTTCTTAGATTTGCTGAAAGATTACTATGGCCCAAATCTGCTCTGGAAACTTCTAGCTACATTTCCTAGACATGGAAATCAGTGGGAGACCTCTGGAAGGAGGTTCCTAAGGCAGCAATCCCCAACCTTTTTGGCATCAGGGACTGGTTTCATGGAAGACAATTGTAAGGCCGGTTGCCTAGGCAGGAGCTCAGACATGCCCACTTCTGCACTCGGCACCTAGCCCGCCTTGGAAAACCCCTCTGCCCTCAGCACTAAGCTCTGCACTGGGCACCTAACCCGCCGTTTGAAAATCCCGCCTACCTGCCAATAGCAGCCTGCCCCGACCATGCCCTGTTTCCCCGCAACAATGTTTCCACAGATAAAGCCGGGCAGGGTAAGAGAGGGTGATGGCTTCAGAATGAAACACTTCCACTTCAGATCACCAGGCATTAGATTCTTAAAAGGAATGCACAGCCTAGCCCCCTCACATGTGCAATTCACAATGTGGTTCACGTGTCATGAGAATCTAATGCTGCTGTTGATCTGGCAGGAGGTGGAGCTCTGGCAGTAATACTTGTTCACCCCCTGCTCACCTCCTACTGTGTGGCCCTGTTCCTAACAGGCTGTTACTTCTTAGGGTTGTGGACCCCTGAACTAGGGGATAAGGACAGGCCCTCTTTCCCTCACAGCAGAATGCTGTGGGAGCCCTGACCCAGCCTGACCGTCTGAGGAGAGGAAAGCCTCCAGGACTCAAAGCGAAGCCAGTTCAGTAGTGCCTCAGGCAGTGGCTGTTGGCTTCTGCAGCCCAAGGGATATTTGACTTTTTATCCTCGGGGGAAAAAGTTTGTTTTTAAAGAAAGTTAGTATTCCCTCTAATAAGAACCCTGTAGCCAAAGGATAACGAGGCAGGGTCAGAAGTTGAAGAAGCATGTGTACCTCATGCACATAGGCATATAACCACCGCAGACAGGTTCGTGAGCCCTTTCCTAGCCACATTCCTGGCATCCTGCGGGGCAGGGAGTAAGCTCAGCAAAGGAAGCAGCCTGTCCTCAGAGTCCCAGTCCTAAGGGGATGTTTCCACCCAGTATTCCTAGGAGACAAGTTGCCTTTCTGAAGAGGACAGAACTTTGTGTTACCTGAGGACAGAACCCAACTGCCTTTGCCTCTCATCTATGGAAGGGTTGCTTTGTAATGGCGTCAGTTCCATCCATAAATTCTCAGATGCTGTCTCCCTTGGGTACAAATACTTAAACGTTAGGTTCAACCCCATCCCTTCTTATCTCTTTTTCCTCTTTCTCTGCCTCCAGAATTCAGTTCAGTCTCCCCTCTGACTCCACCTCCTAGTCGTCTTCTTGAGGCATCAGAGTATCAGAATGGACTTGCATTTCCCGCAAAAAACCCATGCATGTGGACCCATGCCACACTCCAATATAGGCCAGCCCCTCAGAATCTGCCTACAGGTGGCTCCATCCTGCACAGAGCTCTTGCCTTAGGGTGAAAGTGGGAAAGGAGGAAGAAATGGGTGTCAGAGGATTATATAACCCACTATTATGTATCATATAATATTGCTATGAGGTTTCTCACTATCATGTATAATAGTGGGAATGCTGCAAAAGGGAAGGGAGGCAAAGCTAGGTCAGGATAATGGGTCAATCATGGGAAGATTTTAAATGTGAGCCCAATGTAAAGAGTAATCATTTGATGTTCAAGCCACCAACACAACCATGATTCTCCTTTTCACTTAATGCACTTTTGTAATGACCATAATTACCTGTTTCAGTTGACAACATATTTATCTGTGTTTCTGATATCACACACGAAATTTCTTCAGGACAGTGACTATGCTTATTCTTAGTGGTATTCCAGCACACCCAGAATATTGTTATTCAATTCTAGCTAACAGAATAAACTGTGCATTAAGTGACAGGGACTCTCTTATTCTCTCCAGAAACACTAATGTCACTTCATATACAATGAACTTTTCCACCATCTTCTCCTTGAATGTCTACTTTTACAAGTTTACAGTTGAGTCTAAGTTCTATGATGGTTTGTTTCACTTTCTAACTAAAAGTCTAATGAGATTTTACAGTAACTTCCAGAAGCAAGCTTCCAGTCTACAAAATATTTTACCATGCAGTGTTTAAAATGTTTTGAAATCCGTGTTGTCTTGGTATTTTTGTTTGGGACTTTAAAAATCCTTAATCCTGAGCAATTCCTCCTGGCACTGTATAGTCTTTAAAAATATGGTTTTTAAAAGATGTATATGCCACCTAATAATACTCCATAATTAATCTAACAATTTTCCTGTTGCTGAATGTTCATGCTGCCCTCAGTTTTTCCTTATTATATATAATGCCATGTTCATCCTTACCAATAAAGCTTTGTTTCTCCACCTGATTATATCTAAAATCAGGTAATCAGAATTAATGTATGAAAGACATAAATATTTTAAAGTCTTAGTGCAGCTGTCAAACTGGTTTTCAGAAAGTCTGTTCCCCTTTATTCTCCTAATAGCAGTATATAAGGCTCATTTCTTTCACTATTTGTCACCCTGTCACAATGTATATTTGAATTTTGCTTATGTGGAGAATGGTGTGAATAGAAATTCAAAGAAGTATGCAAGCCCATTCCAGCCATATTGGGTTATGTGGCCTGACAAAAGGCATCAGGCTGCCTTTTCACTTGGAACATAAAAGTTCATGACTGTTGTATCTTCTACAGGAATAGTAAACTTTAATCAGTTGAAAATATTCCTCTTTCAGGGCATTGCTCCATGAATTGCCTTCTAGCATTTACTATTGCTGACAAGGGATGACAATCTAAGTCTTAGTCTTTCGTATACTTCCTACTATTTTCTCTGTCCAATAAATGGATGGTTAGGTAAATTATGGCATATCCATTCAATGGATTATTATTATTATGCAGCTTAAAAAAACCACACCTATTATTTACCCAAATGAATGTTCCTTATGTATTATTACATGAGAAAAACAAGTTACAGAGAGAGATGCGCCATTTTTAGAAAAGCAAAAATTCTCTACATTTCTAATTATATTTTACATATACTTTTATACATAGAAAAAGATGTCAAAAGGTAAAAATCAGGTAGTTTTAGATTCCTTTTCATTTAGGAGAAGGAATTTAGACTGCTTTTCATTTAGGTGAAGATCATGAGGTGTACTTATAATGCTATTGCATATTTCCTATAATTTGAGTTTTTGTTACTACTAGTCAGGTTGAGGTATCTTTTCATGTTTATTGATCATTTGATTACATTCTTGTGTAAATTTTCTCTTCACATTTTTATCCATTATTTTATCGAGCTATTTGAGGATTTTTGGAAATCAATTTATAGGAACCCTTTGCATATTATAAATTACATGGGTTGCACATATTTGTTCCAAGTTTACTATTTGTCTTTGACTTCGTTTGTGGTATCTTTTGCCATATGAAAAATGTTAAATTGCTATATACCTAGATATATTTACCTTTTTCATTGATGAGCTCTGGGTTTCATGCCATGTTTCAAAATGTCTCAACCACTTCAAGTTTATACCTAAAATTATTCTAAATTTCAATGTTTTCTATATTCAGATCTGTAAATGTAATGGGATATATATACATACACACATATATATATATGATCACACAGATCAGAGAACCAATGTGGAGATTCCTGAAGTTGCTGATTGTGCCTATTATAAGTCGACATTTAGGAATTGGGGAAATAACAATGGGGTGAGTCTATGGAACGACTAGGTACACTATGAGTCACACTTGAGCTCAGACTCTACTGGTCCGCTGACCATTGTAATCCCCTACTTTAATAATAGACCAAAGAGGTGTTTTGGGTCCCCAAGAGTCAATGTCAATTCAGAGGCAATGTCTAGTAATCCTTGCAAGGCCTGAGTATTTTCTTTCTCTAATGAACAGTTACCTAGTAAGTTATCACAGCACATTTGGGGAAGGCTTGAAGGAATATTTATGGTATGTATTTGTAGAAATGATATAGGGTTATTGTTCAAAAGGACTCAACCTCCCCTTTAATCAAGGGGTTCTATATCCATGACTTCACTTAGATTTGGAAACTGAGTGAGAGATCATGACTTTCCACAGTGGTGACTCAAGTCAGGTTTTTGGCTACTGTATCTAGAGTATTTCCTATTACGTAGACCAAACAACAGTTTAGTAGAATGACCATCTATCTTTTTTCTACAGACACAGCAATCAATTGCCCCCGCCAAATATCTCTGTGAGCTGAGGCATTCTAACAATCAGCATGTCCTTGTTGCTCTTTACAACAGCAGTACTTACTTTGATTTTGGAGGTTAAGTGACACCACTAGTTTTCTGATATTCTAAAATCCCATTATCCCCACTGAAATTAGGGAGCCCATCTCAATAGTGAGTGACACTTTCTACAGTCATATCTGGCCAACAAAGAAAACCACTACAGAGATTTGCAAGGATTCTGGTCTTTGCACTAATGTATATCTCAAACCCTTAGTAAAGGGAGTCTCTGAATTTTTCCACAGAACTCTTATCAATACAGGAATAAAAGACATAGGGAGAAGCCACTTCTCCAGGCTAAAACAGAGCCCCTGAGGAAGGAGTGAATCTGGAAGATCCCCTACCCCTAGGGCTTTGATTCAGATATTGTTGGAGGGAGCATTGCATGGCTCATGGCTCACTAGGTGGTGAATAAGCTCATTGAGGTAAGCTGCCAGGAAAAGTGATTAGAAAGCCACCTTCTGGGGTATCAGGAGAACCATCTCAGAAAGATCCTGTGCCCAGGAACTCACTACAAAGCCATCAAGGAAGTACTGGGGGGAGCCATGCACACAGAGGTGCCACACTGTTGGAATTCACTGGGAAACTGCTTTTTGGAGCCCCAGGAGGAGCTGCGCTGCAGGAGCCAGCTGTACCAGGAGAAATGTCCCTTCCTACCCCAGCATCGCTCCAGGGCTCAACACTAACAAAGTTTTTAACACCATACCAGCCGGCACAAAGGCAATGTTTTAGTTCCACAAGCAGGGCCACAAAGGGAGTATTTGCAGCAGAAAGACAATAAATTTAATAACTAACCACAATCTCTAAACAACTAATGACCTCCATCTAATTCTATTCACTTCACTGCTATGTGGGTGTTATACTTTTGTAATATTATTTCAATGATGTCTCTAGAACAAGTGGAGCCAAAATGTGTGCTTGCCATCTTGAACAGGAAGTTTCATTAAAAAAAAATGTCTTTAAAGCTGAGTGGAGAACATATGAAACCTTGGCAATATCTGTGCTGCCAAAGTGAGCATGTGAAACACTGGCAATAGATGTATTTTGAAATTAGGTCACTTGAGATTTAAGTCCACAAAAATTAGCTAAATGGTTAGTTGTTGAACTTAAAACTCTAGTAGCCTAGCTTCAAAAATGCTGCTGTAGGGCTGGGCTGGTCACTACTATAAGCCCAGCCAGTAGTGGGATGCTGAAGCAGAAGGATCAGTTGAGGCCAGGAGTTTGAAACCATCCTGGGCAACATGGAAAAAAACCCATCTCTACCCAAAAAACCCCCAAAAATTAGCTGGGTGTAGTGGCTCATACCTGTAGTCCCAGCTACTTGGGAGTCTGAGGTGGAAGGATTGCTTGTGCTGTGGAGTTCGAGGTTACAGTAAACTATGATGGTGCCACTGCACTCCAGCCTAGGCAACAGAGCAAGACCCAAGACCCTGTCTCAAAAAAAAAAAAAAAAAAAAAAAAAAAAAAAAAAAAAAAAAAAAAAAAAAAGCTACTATACAGAATGCCCTATTTTTAAAATTAAAAAAAAAAAAAAATGCTTTCCTGACAACGCATCTGAATTGACTAAATGATCCAATGGTGTAAAAGTGTCTAGTGTGATAACTGACAATTGAAGGTACTCAATAAATGTTGAGTGAGTGAATAGCAATTATTAAGGAACATCTTCCCCTCTCTTCCACCTTCCAGAGAGATGTGACTGGAATGGCTAGCAGGCAGTGGACAGATACCAAAAACTGTTTTTCTTCTTACAAGTTTCCTAAGATTATTGAGCACTTAATATGCCCTAGGTGATATGCCAGGCTCTAGGAATACACAGAAAAATAACTGAACGTCTCTTCCCCTAAGCAACTTACATCTAATGAACAAGATTGATAAGTAAAAACATATTTCACCATGATGTATATGTGCTATAATAAAGGTAAATCTAAGGTGTGAATATAAGACATAGGAAAGGCTGCCAACCCAAGCTGGAGTGGGCTGGAAAATTAATTCTAGGCTGCATATAGAAGATAAGTAAGAGTTAGCAAGATAAAGAATGATGTATTTTCAGAGCACAGTGGCATATAGGCAAATATATCAGGTAGAAGAAAGTATGGCATATTTGAGGAAGTCCAAATATTTGGTAAGGCAAAAGCATAAAAAGAGATTTGAAGTGGTAAGAGATTACAGTGGAAACATAGGGCAAACAATGGAATTTGGACAAAAGTGATATGCTCTCATTTGCATTTGGGAGAAATCTTTTGCCACATTTGGAGAAAGAATTGAAGAGAAATGAGAGCCTGGATATGAGGAAAACATTTGGAAGCTGCAGCAGTAACCTATGTGAGAAATTGTGAGAACCTAAATCAGACCATTGCTCATCAAGATTTTACTCATTTTGATACCTAGGGATTGGTGCTCCTGGAGCTGTGAAATGCATGGCCTGTGTAGCCCTGGTGAGGGAGATATGGATATGTGGCTACGGATCAGAGAAATATCTGTGAAACATAATCCACAAATTTGATGAGAGGTTAAAAAAGAGGAGTTAGTAATCATACTCAGATTTTTTACAAAAGCAAATGGTTACATGTGGTACCAGTCACCATGATTGGGAACATTAGAAGAGTATAATTGGGTGGATAAACAAAGTTAGATTTGAGAGATGCTGATTTTGAGATGGCTGAGGGATATCTGAAAGGATATATCCAGAAGGCAGTAGACTTTAAATCAGGAGCCTCTAAAGATAAAAGTGTTGAAGTACTCAGTGTATAGACAGCAATAGAAGCTCTAGAAATGAACAAAGTTGCCCAGGGAAAAGTTGTATAGTGAGACAGTGAGAAAGTCAAGAACATAACACTTGGAAGCAAATCATTCTAGAGATAAGCACTGGCCTGAAAGAGAAGAAGAAAATTTTTTAAAGTAGGAACAACCAAAAAGAACAGCGTCTCTCAAAAATCAATGGAGGAAAAAATTATAAACATCACCAAACTCAGTAGAAAGATCTAGCAAGGTAAATATAGAAAAAGATTCATCAGCTTTAGAAACCAGAAAGTCAATGGTTCCAGAACAGTTGCAGAGGAGTGGTGAGGACAAGAGCCAGGCTGCTCTGCAGTGTATGGAAGATTGAGTGGTAGCTACTGCTTCAGTCAGGACCCTTTCTGTTGCAAGTGCCAGAAACCCAACTCAAACTCACTTAACAAAGAAGAAATTTATTGTATATATAAATGGAAAGTATAGAGGTAGAGCTGGCTTCAGTCATAGCTATTAATAGATCCAGGGACATTCAGAAATAGTTTTCAGAAGATGCTTTGGATTTCTCTCTAACTTCTATCTCTCTAACCCCTTTTTCTTCCTCCACTTTATCTTTTAATTCTATTTAAATCTCTGCCTTACTCCCTCCTTATTCAGATGGACTTCTTCCAAGACCACCATAGTTAGCGACTGAATTTCAAATAATCTCAGAATCACAAATCAGAGTGAGAAAATCTTAGCTTTATCACAAGAGTACAGTGAGAATTCTAACTGGCCTATCTTAAGTCATGCACCCATCCCTGAACCAACCCTGTGGCCAAATGAATGGAGAATCCTGATTGCATAGCCTCTAGCAGGTGTGCAGCCAAGAAGTAGGGCAGACATTTTTGCTGATACCCAGGTGCACACAGAGTAGGGAAGGATGTTTCCACCAAAGAAGAGATTCTGGATAGAGGAACAATATATGCCCACTATATCCTACCCCTTAGATGTTTAGCATTCTTTCTTCTCATAGTGTCAGAAATGTCCCCACCTAGTGCAATGCAACCATCCCATTTACAAATGAAAATATCCTAATTCTGAAATAGAAATGACCAAATAATGTTATTATTGCATCCAGCTCCAAGTCTAGATCCTTGAAATATGGGCATTCCTCGGTTTCAAATTTTTCTCCTCATGACTATGCACCCAGTGATTAACTGATATATTTTTCTACCCCAAACAGATATAAAATGGTGAAGGGAAATATAAAATTTTAAAATTAAAACATACTAGCATTTGGAAAAGGAAACAAACAGCAGCCATCCACTCAAAGTACATATTTCTGGGTAGGGATGGCATGGAGTTCATGTCTCAGCAAAGGAGTGAGTTTATTAGTCAGCCAATGTGCCTGCCTGCGGTCCCACTGGGAGACCTCTTTCATCCATGGCCATGCCTGAGAAGGGTATAGAAGAGATCATAAAATAGAAATCCCTTCCAAAGACTGAAACTCTCTAGCAGCCCATTTCCTGCTGACACAGTTGTTTGTTTTTCCAGCTGACACAGTTTATGAGAGGTGGGGGCCTATGGCTGCCTTTGAGGCTGAGAAAATGTAAGTTACCGTTTTGTTTAGGCTTGGAGTTTCACTGATAACCAACTCCCATAAACTCTAGTAGGCATTAGAACCTTTGGGTTCAAAGACCTGTACTCCATCTTCTGTCTCTCTATAGCCTCAGAACTTTGCCCTTAGCCCTAGGCCTAAATTTAATCATTTCCCTCTTGGAAAGTAATAAGGTGAAGGCAATAAACCTCCGGTGAAACACTAGGTGAGGCAACTTGATGTGCACCTGTACCAGCCTGCAGCCCATTGGCTAACCCTGACAAAAAGGAAGAAAGATTCCTTGAATTAGATAGTTTGAGGAAGGAGGTATGTAGGAAAGCCCAAGGACTCCAGCTTCCTTCATTTCTCTGGCCTCTCAGGTATCCCAAATTTATCTCCCTGCTGTGTTTCCCACCTTTTTGCCTTTTATGCTAATTTTTTAAAAAGGGCAGAAATTTTGGTTTTGGCAATTCTGTAAGAAGCATAATTAACTGAGCCTCAGCAGTCTCACCCATAGACAGAGGGGTCTCTATTAGCAAAGTTGTATGTTTTTCCCTTTCTACTTTCAGGCAGGTCAGCTCAGTTCAAAGCTTATCCTTTTGGTTTGTTTTTTGGTAAGACCTTACTAAAGGTGACAAGAAACAGCTGTTATTTTCTAACACCCTGATATTTTCCCACTAAGTTTTCTAAAGCTCCAGGTTTAACAGACATTGGTCTGAGATAGCTAAGCTGCAGTAAGGACAAGTTTAATCATCTTCGTCACTACCACATAACAGGGAAAGAGGGCTTCTCACTCAGCCAATTTCACATTTTAGAGTCAATACCCTTTTAAATCTTGATTTAAAATCAGCCAATTTCACATTATAGAATCAATACCATTTTAAATCAAAGGTCCTTTTTTCTGTCTTATTTTTAGAAACATGCAATAACTTGCAGTGCAATGAAATGTAGAACTTAATTGGGCTTTAAAATTTAAAACCTTTTTCAAGGCTACTAGACAATGATGAACTTTGCAGATAGATTGACTTGAAATTGATGTCCTACATAGAATGTTAGAAAGTGATAAGTGCTAGGAAGAAAAATGAAGCCAGAAAAAAAGTATGATAGAGAGGTGCAGTTTTATAAAGGGTTCAATACAAATGTGACGTTTGAATAAAGACCTGAATGAGGTAAGATTGCAAACCCTGCAGGTAGCTAAGGAAAAAGTGTCCCAAGAAGAGAGATCAGCTAATGCAATTGTCCTAATGCTGGAGCAAGCCTGGACTATTCAAGAAACAGAAAGAGAACAATATGGTTAAAGTACAGTGAGTATAATTGCCCAACAGGTTCTTCCTGCCTGCAGCACAGACAGAACCAATTCACTGAGACTGTGGTATTGCAATAGAAAAAGAATTTAATTATCACAAGGCAGTCTAGTGGAAGGACAGGAGTTATTACTCAAATCAGTGTATCTGGTGACTCAGAAGCTAACATTTTTCAAAGATAGTTTGGTGGGCAGGGGACTAGGGAATGGGTACTGCTGATTGATTGGGGATGAAAACAAAGGGGTGTAGAAAATGGTCCTGTGTGCTGAGTCAGCCTGTAGGTACAGTCCATAAGACTGATTGAGTCATCAGTCAACGATTTGGGTGGAGTCAGTCAGTCTCAGAATGTAAAAGTCTGAAAAAAATCTCAAAAGAACCTACCATTACTATTGTAGAAACTATGATAGTGATATCTATGGGAGCAACTAGGAAAGTTACAAAGCTTGTGACCTCCAGAACAATGGCTGGTTATCATCTAACTGTACCTACATATTATCAGAATTAAGGCCCCTATCATAATCCTAACCTCATGGGCTTTTATTAGTTTTACAAAGGCAGTTTTTGTCTCTGAGCAAGGTGTTTGCAAGGGTTAGTTTTAGGAAAGACTATTATTATCATTGCTTCAAAGTTAAAGTATAAACTAAATTCCTCCCATGGTTAGTGTACAGTTCTAATTAGGGAAAAGGAATCAGGCCGGTTGGGACAAGGGAAAGCAAACAAGTTGTAAGTCTGCCATTCTTCATGGTCCGAGACATATAGCCCTCCTGCACAAATAACTCACAATCTTCCTGTGCCACACTATCACCAAACACCTGCAAATTAGCTCACTGCAACCTTGGCATTATTGATACTGTAAAAAGCCCTCTTCAACAGACAACATAAACGTTATGCTATAAAATCTTCATCAAACCCTTATTTCTTGGAAGTCAGCTTCTCTTCTGTTGACCTGCCTGTTGCCTCCTCACAACGTATTTTCCAACTTTTTCTAATAAATCTATCTTTCTTTACCTACAACTCTCTCGGTAAATTCTCTTACCCCTGTGTCACCAGCCCAAATAGTTGTCACTCACCCAAGACATTTTGGTGGCCCATACAGGAAGTCTCTCTCCTCAATAGGAGCTCTTTCTCCTCTCTGTTTTCTTTTTCCAGCTTGGAACCCTAAGTGGACAGCATCTAAGCATGGAGACAATTTCAGGTCTCTGGCAACGGCTACACTCAGGGTAGGACTAAAAGGTGTCCATGAGAAAGCATCTAACCACCATCATTCATTCAGGTGAGAGATCTTTGTCTATTTATCCTTTTCAGTCTTTCAGCAGCTGGCTTCTAGTATCTCTCTGGTAATCGATGGCATAATAACTGACCAAGCCACTCTCTGGTGTTGCCTGAAGGCTATAAGGTGAACATGGCTGGCTGCCTTGCCCAGAAGAAAGGAAGACTTCTCTCCTATCTTTTGAAAAGTCCCTAATCCCAAATGTGATGCAACTGACAGTGGAAGCTCATTCACAGCAAATTCATCCACATTTTAGGTGAATTAGACCTTCTTTTTCTCACTCTGAATTCTCTTGTGTAGTCAGCCAGTTGTCCTGTTCTGGACATTGCTAAATCAAGTGATCTCAGACAGCCTCAGAATGGTGAGTCTTTCCCTACCCTCCCCCTCTCCTGGACCCACACTAAGCAGAGATCTTCCTTTACCCTTTTCCCCTTGTACCTGGGCTAATTACCCAGCATAAGAGAGTACCTAGACTAGCCATCTAGTGTAAGGCCCCTGAGCAGCCAAGTGGTCTTTTCTAACAGGTGGGATGCCCCTTTAGAAAGTGCAGCCTGGCCAGGTGTGGTGGCTCATGCCTATAATCCCAGCAGTTTGGGAGGCTCAGGCAAGTGGATCATGAGGTCAAGAGATCGAGACCATCCTGGTCAACATGGTGAAACCCTGTCTCTACTAAAAAATACAAAAATTAGCTGGGCATGTTGGTGCGCACCTGTAGTCCCAACTACTCGGGAGGCTGAGCCGGGAGAATTGCTTGAACCCAGGAGGCGGAGGTTGCGGTGAGCCAAGATTCCACCATTGCACTCTAGCCTGGGTAATAAGAGCAAAACTCTGTCTATAAAGAAAAGAAAAGAAAGTGCACCCTGAGTCTCTCAGCTGACATAAGTGAAACACTTTTCATTGGTGAAGTGCCCCCAAGTGAAAGTGCAGTTCAGTTAGCCCCCAGCAATGCATTTTCCAGTCCCACCATGGGAAAAACCCCATTTATTCCTTCTGACTCATCTCTAGGCTGTATTCCAAAGCACTGGAACAAATTTGATCTCCAAACCCTCAAAAAGAAATGTCTACTTTTCTTGCACAGAGCATGGCCTCTACGCAGAAAATCATCAAATTAGCCTCCTCAATCTTTATAACCAACAGCAGAATAAGGAGAATAGGGCTAAGAAAAAAGAAAAATGCAAAGACAAAAGGCAGGCTGAACTGTTGGCTACTTTGGAAACCTCAGCCCCCTCCAGTTAGCTCTAAAAACACTCCTCCAAATAATTGCCACTGTTGCAGAAGGCCAGGCCACTAAAAGACAAACTGCCTCAATGAGATGAATGGGGAAAAGCCCCACACAACTTTCCCCCTCAGCTACAAGCTTGGCCACTGGAAATGGAACTTCTCTGAAAACCAAAGGGTCCCCAACAAAGAATCCCAACTCCCAGTGGCTTTAAGCTGAAGGGACTCTCTGCTCTGGCTAAAAACAGCTTACCTTAACTGGTGACTTGCAAAGGTGGAAAAAATTCATCTCACACTTTGCACATCTAGGATGCTAAGGCTCCTGGATAGAAGAAAAGGGTGGGAGGGGTGCTGGCCCCACACTACACTGTGCAATGGCTGGAAGGCTCACAAGCCATCCTATAAAGCATAACCTTCTCCTCTCCTCTTCATTCTTTTTTCTCTTTTTTTCTGTTCAATCCAGGGGTCCAGCCTTAAAAAGGGGAAGACATTTTCTAACATCTTAACCCCTGATTTTGTTTTTCTCTTTAAAACTCTGGCTGGTTACACATTACGGCCTGCTTTTGTGCACATTTCAAACTGATGGGCAAACTACAACAAGAAAAACTCAAAGCTCGAATGGTTAACCAGCACTGTAGAGTTAAGTCTTTGAAAGCTCTCTCTATCTGCCTCTCTTTTTCCTAACAGCAGATTTCCTGCTTTCAATCTGCTGTTACTAAGCTGTTGGTGCTGAGATAAGACTCATGGTTTATCATTGAACTAAAACGTAAACATTGAAAACTCATTTAAAGTTAAAAAAAAAGTAAAGCAGAATTTTTAATAAGCAAGGTTATAAAAAATTTATAGAAAAAATCTATGGTAAATTCTAAAATAAAATGACATTTTTTTAAAAAGCGATGATTAGAAGAAGTCAGGGAGTCCAAGCGTGTCATAAATGGTCTGTGCAAGTCATTAAACGATTCATAAAAATTTATGAAAAAAATTTTTTCATGTAATTAAGTTGGTTATAATTTTAAAATTATAAATGTTTCTTTAAAACAACAACAAAAACCTCAGAATCATATCTCAAAAGAATCAAATCTCAACTATTAATGTAGGTTCTACTTCAACTTTTGCTTTGTCCTACAGCTTCAGCATTTCTCCCCTAGAAAAGGCCTAAGATAGTAACTTTTTTAGTCTTTGTCAGCTCCTGTTCTGTCATTATAGCCTGGTGCTAAAATGTTTCATCTTGAAGGTCACAATTAAGCAACACACTTTAAGTTTTGTTAAAGTCTTCTTTAACAAAACTTAATTCTGTACTCTTCACGTTTCTTAATATGTCTACATTCTCAATGTAATCAAAAATTTTTCATGCTGTTCCTATAAGTAATATATTCCCTGCTATACTGATAACCCTAAACACACCATTACTGTGTCTAATTAAATACGAACACTTTTCATTAAGTTTAACTTCCAAGTTACCTAAATGGGCTTCCAATAAGAAAAACAATCATACTACAAAAGATTTTTCTTTGCCTTTTTGGTGACTGGCTTTTAAAAAACCACAAAATTTTATCTTCTGAAGTTCAGCAGTCTCACCTTCAAATAATTCTGCAGATGAAACATCAGTCTCTTTCCAATAATGCCTGCTACCTTTATGAATCTCCCCTGAATTCTGCTAGATGCTGGTTTCACCTTAACATTCTCCCCCTCTCTAATGAGTCCCTTCCTCCAGCAATATCCAATATCCCATTTCCCACAATTTGGGACAAAAACCCATGTAACCTCCTAACTGCCCAACAATCCTAGGTAGGGCCAACTCTATGTCCCTGGTCAGCAGGAAGCAGTTAGAACACAAAATCTTCACCCACATGCCAAAGATTTGTCATTGTTGGTCTGTTGGGGGCAGGGGGGAATGTGGAGTCCTAATTAGGGAAAAGGAATCAGGCTAGTAGGAGTGGGGAAAAGCAAAAAGAGAAAGCAGATAAGGTGTAAGTTTGCCTTTCTTCATGGTCCAGGATACTTAGCCCTGTGGCACAAATGACTCACACTCTTCCTGTTCCCAATTATCACCAAACATCTGCAAGTTAGCTCACTGCAACCTTGGCATTATTGATACTACACAAAGCCCTCTTCAACAGACAACATAAACACTATCCTATAAAATTTTCAGCAAACCTTTGTTTCCTAGCAGTCAGCTTCTCTTCTGCTGACGAGCCCATTGCCTCCTTGCAATATATTTTTCTACTTTTTCTGATAAATCTGCCTTTCTTTATCTGCAACTGTCTTAGTAAATTCTTTTACCCCATGCCACTGGACCAGATAGTCGTTGCTCACATGCAACAGTTAGCTTGGCCTGTGCCCAGGAATGAGTGAGGTCAGCCAGTCTCTGAGGCTAGAAGAAAGATGGAGAGTCAGCCATGTTAGACTTCTCTCACTGTCATAATCTTTGCAAAGGCAGTTTCATGAGCAAGAGGGATATAATGAGGATGTTGGTGGAAGTAGAAAGTATATAACTTTTCAGGAAATCAATTTGGCATTGTCTTCATTCAGGAAATCAAGAACCTCAACTATTAATTTAGGTTTCCCACTTATAGAAGTCTAAAGAAATAATTTATAAAATTTTGAGTGTAGACTTATTTACAAAATGCATGTATAGTCATAATTTACTAATCCTATTTGAAGGCATTTGAGAATATTTTGGAAATGTTGGGAATATTTTGATTTTGCAGTGTAGAATTATTTATAAAACAAACAGGATACATGTAATTTACCTACCAATCTTTATTTGGGGGCATTTTGGGTGTTTTCAATATTTTGATTTTATAGATAAATCTATACTCAATATTTTATAAATTATTTCTTTAGTAGAGACCCCTATACATGGGAATCCTAAATTAATAGTTGAGGTTCTTGATTTGTAATGCCAAATTGACTCCTGAAAAGTGTTAAAGTTCCATCAGCATCCTCATTACATCCTCCATCACCATTAAGTATTATCCCTTTAAAATCTTTGTCAACTTGATAAGCAAAAACAAAAATGTATTGCTTTTATTTGTAGTTCTTTGATTACTGTATTAGTCCATTTTTACACTGCTGATAAAGACATTCCCAAGACTAGGCAATTTACAAAAGAAAGAGATTTATTGGACTTACAGTTCCACAAGGCAAGGGAGGCCTCACAATCATGGTAGAAGGTGAAAGCCATGTCTCACATGACAATGAGAGCAAAGCAAAACAGGTTTCCCCTTATCAAACCATCAAATCTTGTGAGATTTATTCACTACCATGAGAACAGTATGGGGGAAATCAACCTCATGATTCAATTATCTCACACTGGGTTCCTCCCACAACACATGGGAATTACGGGAGTACAATTCAAGATGAGATTTGGGTGGAGACACAGCCAAACCATATCATTTCACCCCTGACCCCTCCCGAATCTCATGTCTTCACATTTCAAAACCAATCATGCCTGCCTCGGCTGATTGCCCCCCACTCCCAGCCTGTGTTCATCATTATCCCTGATTGCCCAGTGAAGCTTCCCCAGGACATTAAGCTTCTCTCCTCACCTTGCCATCTTAACTGTTCATGTGATAATATAAATACTCCTCACCCCACCCTGCCATCTTAACTGTTCTTGCTCTGTGAATATCCCTCTGCCCCACCCTATCATCTTAACTACTCTTGTGCCTTACTCCACCTGCCATTGTAACTGAACTTATGGTAATGTATACTGTTTGCCCCTACCCCCATCACTGTAACTGATCTTACTCTGTAACTTTCCACTGCCCACCCCAAACCTATAAAACCAACTCCTATCCCACTGACCTCTGCTGATGCACTTTTCAGCCTCAGCCCACCTGCACCCAGGTGAATAAGCAGCCATGTTGCTCACACAAAGCCTGTTTGGAAGATCTCTTTATTAAATGCATTTAATATTCAGTACTATTGGATGCAAATAACACCAATTTTCTGTATTAGTCTGTTATCGTGCTGCTAATAAAGACATACCCAAGACTGGGCAATTTACAAAGGAAAATGTTTATTAGACTTATAGTTCTACATGGCAGGGGAGGCCTGACAATCATGGCAGAAGGTGAAAGGCACATCTCACATGGCAGCAGCAAGAGAGAGAATGAGAGCAAAGCAAAACAGGTTTCCCCTTATCAGACCCTCAGATCTCATGAGACTTATTCACTAAAATGGGTACAGTATGGGGGAAACCACCCCCATGATTCAGTTAACTCCAACCAGGTCCCTCAAAATTTTACTGTAGAAGACCAGAATATGCCACCCCAAGATATGCCTCTTAAGCAAAAGGATTATTTTGAGCTGGTTATTTTGAGAAACTGCAGACACAGGAGTAGCTCTAAAAAGTTGCCCTTTGTAAGAGAAATTTATATCCTTAAAGGAAATCTACATTTGTGAGGGTGTCTCCCTCTCTGCATCAAGAAGAGAGGGACAACTAAATCACTAGAGACTCTTAATCAGTGGAGAAGGCATTGACTTAAATCTGCATAACAAAACTTGCCTTTGTGTTATGGTTAACTGGGCCTTCCCCCATACTCTTCTTTCTGATTCCAGAGAAGGAGAGTATTTAAGCCTGAAATCTAAGATACTCTTACAGATCTACTCTAGAGATTTACTCATTTCTCTGGCTTTTCATATATATTTTGTTGGTATAAAAGTAATTGCAGTTTCAGACCATGAATTTTGAATCATTATAACTAGGCTCAAACACATTTTTATTAATCAAAATAGGAACCATGACAATCAACACATTTTTGACAACAAGAAGTAAGTTTGCTTATTCCTGTAGCATAAAAATCCATGCCACAGGATTTAACAAACTCTTGGAAATCATTTTCTGCATCCTGCTGGTTGTGGAAGCATTTTCCCTGCAAAAAGTTGTCAAGATGCTTGAAGATGTGGTAGCTGGCTGGCAAGAGGTCACGTGAATATGGCATAGCCCATTTCATTCAACTTATGAAGTGCTGGATGTGCAACATACAGTCATGGAGAAGAACTGGGCCCTTTCTGTTTATCAATGCCTCTGGCAGGAATTGCAGTTTTTGGCACATCTCATTGATTTGCTGAGCATACTTCTCAGATGTAATGGTTTTGCCAGGATTCAGAAAGATGTAGTGGATCAGCACTTGAAGTCAGGAGTTCAAGACCAGCCTGGCCAACATAATGAGGCCCATATCTACTAAAACTATAAAAATTAGTTGAGCATGGTGGCAGACACCTGTAATCCCAGCTACTTAGGAGGCTGAGGCAGGATAATTGCTTGGACCCAGGAGGCAAAGTTTGCAGTGAGCTGTGAGCCAAGACCATGCCACAGCACTTTAGCCTGGGTGACAGAACAAGACTCTGTCTCAAAAAAAAAAAACAAAAACAAAAACAAAAAAAAAAAAAACAAAAAACCTGTAGTGGATCTGACCAGCAGCAGACTGCCAAACAGTGACCATGCTTTTTTGTGTGGGCAAGTTTGGCTTTGGAAAGTGCTTTGGAGCTTCTTCTCGGTCCAGCACTGAGCTGGTCATCTGTTGCCATATAAAATCCACTTTTCATCACACATCACCATCTAATCAAGAAATGATTCATGTTGAATAGAATAAGAGAGGATGACACTTCAAAAATGATAGTTTTTAAAAAAAAAATTTTGGTCAGCTCATGAGGCACCCACTTATCTAGCTTTTTCACCTTTCCAATTTACTTCAAATGCCAAATGACCATAGAATGGTCGACATTGAGTTCTTTGGCAACTTCTCATGTAGTTATGAGAGGATCAGCTTCAATGATTGCTCTCAATTGGTTGTTGTCACTTTCGGTGGCCAGCCACTACACTCCTCATCTTCAAGCCTCTCATCTCTTTTGCAAAACTTCTTGAACTACCACTGCCCTGTACGTACATTTGTTAGCAGTTCCTGGGCCAAAGGCATTGTAGATGTTGCAAATTGTCTCTGCTTACTTTACAACCCATTTTGAACACAAATAAGAAAATTGCTCAAATTTGCTTTTTGTCTAAACATCATTTCCATAGTCTAAAATAAATATAAGGCCGGGCGCGATGGCTTCAGCCTGTAATCCCAGCACTTTGGGAGGCCGAGGCGGGTAGATCACAAGGTCAAGAGATAGAGACCATCCTGGTCAACATGGTGAAACCCTGTCTCTACTAAAAATACAAAAAAAAAGTAGCTGGGCATGGTGGCACATGCCTGTAATCCGAGCTACTCAGGAGGCTGAGGCAGGAGAATTGCCTGAACCCAGGAGGCGGAGGTTGCGGTGAGCCGAGATCGCGCCATTGCACTCCAGCCTGGGTAACAAGAGCGAAACTCCGTCTCAAAAAAATATATATATAAATATAAAATAAACAGCAAGTAATAAGTCATTAGCAAAAAACAAAATGAGAAATGTACATTAAAATGAGAAATGTACATTAAATGTACATTAAAATGTACATAAAAAACTTGGTGTATAACATAACCAAGTTTAAGAATGTATTCCAATATCAAACAGCAAATTTTAACAATGCAAAAAGCACAATTACGTTTGCACCAACTTAATACATGAGGTATATATGTTATTAAACTTCTGCTTGTTTTTTTCTTGTTAATTTGCCTTTTGTTACAGAAAGTCCCAGCTAAGAAATCATGAAGGGTGGAAGAGAAAGTTATTTTTCCTCCCCTATACAGATTTTCTTATCAATTTGCATAACCTCTTTCTTAAGCTCATTAAATCTGACCTGTCATTTTTTGCTGAAACTGCCAAAATAATATGTAGAAGCAACACAGGGTCATGAATATTCTGCTTATCACTTCACCATCACCATAGTGGGAGACTCCACTAAGAAACTGTGGTATGGAAGAACTTGGGCTCATAGTGCAAATATTAGAGTGTACCTTTTGCCTCCCTCTTCTGAGGCCCACAATTCATCCTATCTCCTTCTTCCAACTGCCCTTGCTGTCACTTAGTTCCTTCCTACTACAAGTTCCTCCCTGTTTGCTATTCCACTCATTAATCCATATTTTATATCAGTCTTCCCATTATAATGTGATTTTTTTTTCTTTTACAGTGAAGGTCTTGTTTCTATGGTGATACAAGAGAAAGTCTTTACAGAGTTGTTGCAGCTCGAAGGTTTTACTTACTTTAAGAGCTCATTAAAGCTAGTTGAGGTAAAGGGCGGGTGGAGATCCTGAAACTGCCTAGCAGAGGTTGAAACTTCATACCAAAGTTAAGAGTCAGTAGGAGTGCACAAAGAGCTTCTTTCTTGTCATTGTAATTACCTTGCATAGGCATGAAACTTTTCAGACCTATCTAACATCAACTTTATATATTCATGATATTTTTCACATATAGCCTTAACATTTGGTCTGAGACAACTTTTTAGACAATTTAAACAACTTTCCAAACTATGGTTTTGAGGAAGCAGAATATTATATGGCAGCTACAGGATAATTAAGGATGACTGGAACGTTTTCTTTTCATAAAAAAGAGAACAAACTTTTCTTCACGTGAAAGGTAAACAGAGAAGTTCCACAGCATAATTAATAAAGATGGTTCTACTGCAAAGTCTAATAACCTCTCCTTTTTGTTTGCCTCTGTACACAATAAAAGTGTTAAAATATTTTCAAAAAAGATAACATGACTCATAGAAATATAAAATGAATAGGTTTCAAAGTTTTATTCAACTGATTAATTAATGAGGGAACCAATACGATTTTATAACTGATTTAAAGAGCATTTGAGAAGTTAGGTATTTATAGAAAATATTAGCATAAGATTGCTGGGTTAGAAACTGGTAAAAGTCCAACAAGAAAACAAACCAGAACCTTTGGGATCAATTGCTGTATTAGAAAGAAATTATTCATATCTCAAACAAAAACCAAACATTAACTTTTCCCCAAAGACAATTGAGAACAAAGCCCACTACACTGATAAATGCCCTGTCATCTCTTCTACCTATTTCCAAGTTTAAGAAAATTTTTCTCACAGAGTAAAATTGTTTGCTAAGGGAGGAGGGTATAGATGGCTCTGGCAATAAGGGAGCCAGGAAGGGTTCTGGGAGCCCATATATCCTTCCTCCTGACACAGGATGGGAAATGACTCTTCCAACAGCCTTCCAAACCTGGAGCGAGCTACTGTTTACAGAACTGCCAAAAGGAAGAAATAGAAAAGAAGAAAGGAGCAACAGGTCCAAAGTAAGTCCAAAACCCAACAAGGCAAACAAAACACTGTTTACTCACTAAATATTAAGGCTTGACAATCATCTTATTTGGCTGCATGTCTCCCCTTTAGACACACTGCGGCAGGGGTTGTCTCCCAAGACCCTGAATATTCTCTAAATTTATTCTCTCACAGTTCTGGAGGCTGGGAAGTCGAAGATTAAAATGTGAGCAGAGTCTGTGTCTGGTGAGAGCTTGCTCTCTGTGTCTAAGTTGCTGTAACATCTGGAGGAGATAAATATTGTACCCTCACATGGCAGAAGAAATGAAAGGAAAGAGCTCACTGGTTTTCCTGGGAACATTCCACACTGCAGCTCTCATGGGTTGCAGTCTTGTGCCTTTTGGCTTTCACAGGCTGGAGTTGCATACTTGTGGCTCTACGGTTCTGGGATCTTACTTACTAGCCTCACTCTACCAGAGATTGTTCTGTGGTGGCCCCACTCCTGTGGCAGTTCTCTGCCTGGGCTCTGAGGCTCTCTGGGGCATCCTTTGAAATCTAGGTGGAGGAAGTCATCCCCCCCCACCGCCCAGGTCTTGTGTTCTGTGTACCTGCAGAGTTAACACCCTGTAGAAGCTACCAAAGTTTATTCCTGTGCCTTCTGGAGGGGCAGCCCAACCCACCAACCTCACTTGAGCTGCACCAGAATGTGAGGACTTGAGGCAGTCCTGGACAGAGCTCTGAGGTCCCACAAGTTCCCTGGGCTTCTCCAGCACCATGGGCTCTTCCCTTGAAACCATTCTGCCTTCAAGGCTATAGCACTTTGGCCCTGTGATGGGAGTGGCAGCCTTGAAGATCTCCAAAATGCCTTCAGAGGCATACTTCCATTGTATTGATGAATAGTATCTGGCTTCCTTCTTTTCATTCTAATCTCCTTATCAAATGTTCATTTGGGCACACCATTTGGTGTTCTCTCCTACATATATACCTTTTGTTTCTTTATAACCTACCCAGACTAAGATTTTTCCTGCTCTTTTAAGTTCTATTTCCCTTTTAATGATAAATTCTATCTTTAATTCATTTCTCTTTCTCTCGAATTTTACTCTAAGCAGTCAAGAGAAGCTATGCCGTACCCTCAACACTTTGCTTAGAGATTTCTTCCATTAAATATCCTCATTCATTTCTCTTAAGTTCTGCCTTCCACAAACTACTAGGACATGGACACTGCTCAGCTAAGTTCTTTGCCAATTTGTAACAAGAATGGCCTTTCCTCCAATTTCCAATAAGGTATTCCTCATTTCCATCTGAGACCTCCTCAGAATGGCCTTTACTGTCCATATTCTGTTTACTACATTCTGTTCATGACCTCTTACATAATCTCTAAGGAGATTGAGGCTGTCTCCACAGCTCCCTCTTCTGAGTCCTAATCAAAATAGCCCTTTATGGTTCAACCTCTACTCATTACCCAGTTCCAAAGCTGCTTCTACAGTTTTAGGTGTTTGTTACAGAAGCACCCCACTTCTTGGAGATAGGGACAAGAGGCAGGGAAATTCTGGGCAGAAGCGGGTGGGTCATGGTGAGGGCCCCACCCTCAAGCTGAAAAGCCTAATACCACGGCCCAAAGTGAGAACTTTACATTCCTGTTTTCCTACTCAAATGTTGCCTTTTCTAAAGCCACCCATGGCCTGCCCTACCCGCCCCCCGCATCCTATTCCCATAAAAACCCCAGGCTCTACCAGAAGAGGGAGGAGAAGAGGAGAAGCAGCTGGACATCAGAGACTATGGTTGGACATTGGAGAGAAGCAACTTGACTTCAGAGGGATGGCTTGATGGCATTGCTTTGGAGAGGAGTTCAGCCAGGGATAGCTGGACTCTGGTGGAAGATTATTTTCCCACACCAGCCACTTTTTAGCTCCCCCACCGACAGCCACTTTCATCAGCAATAAAATCCCCCACATATACCATCTCCAATTTGTTTGTGCAACCTCATTCCTCCTGGACACTGAACAAGAACTCAGGTATTGGTACAAAAGACTGTCACACTGACCCTCCACTGAGCTATTAACACTTAAGCCATCCACAAATGGCAAAGCTAAAAGAGCACTGATTATAACACTCTTTCTAGGGCTTCAGGGGTCATGGGCATACCCCTAGACACTACTGCAGGGCCACATGAAGTCTTGCTCCTGCCAGTGCCCAAAAGCATTCACTCTGGCTCCTGCACCCACTCACCTGTGCTCCCCCTCCTATGAGGGGTGGAACGCAGTGGGACTAAGCAAGTGGAGTCCACCCTGCTGGCACCAAAGCAGCCATCTAGTTCTAGTGCCTATGCACTCCAGTTTCTGCCCACGAAAAAGTCAGGGAAATTTCCTGCTTCACTGGTACCAATTTATATCTTAGTCCATTTCTGCTGCTATCACAAAATATCTTAGACTGGTTAACTTATAAACAACATAAATTTATTATCTCACAGCTCTGGAGGCTAGGAAGTCTACTATCAGGGAGCCAGCAGATTTGGTGTCTGGTAAGGGCTTACTCTCTGTGTCCAAGTTGCTGCAACCTCTGGAGGGAACAAACACCATGTCTACACATGACAGAAGGGATGGAAGGGATGAACTCACTCTTTTATAAAGGCATTAATCCCATTCATGAGAGTGGAATCCTCATGGCCTAATCACCTCCTAAAAGTTCTACCTCATAATACTGTTGCACTGGGGACTAAGTTTCAACATGAATTCTTGATGCACACAAACATTTGAAGCACAGCAACAGCATTCATTTGTGGGAGGGGGTGAGGAAAGAAGAGAACTCCTTACAGTTAGATTTATAAGGCAGTGGGAGAAGCCAGATAATTCTATCTCCTCTATGAAGAGGAAAGATGAGGTCGTGAAGGAGCAGGCTTCAGAAGACTGATGTCCTGGACTAATTGTTTCTATCTGCCAACCCCTCAACCCCACCACCCATTCATACATTGAAGTCCTAACCCCAAGTATCTCAAAATGTGAGGTATTTGGAGGTGGGGTCTTTAGAGAGGTAAGGATAGTTAAATGAGGTCATTGAGGTGGGCCCTAATCCAATGTAACCAATATCCTTATGAGAAGAAGAGATTAGGACCTAGACATACATGGGGAAAAACCACGTGAAGACAAAGGGAGAAGATGGCCATCTAGAAGCAGGGAGAAAGGCCTCAGAAGAAATCAGCCCTGAAAACACCCTGATCCTGAACTTCTAGCTTTCACAACTCTGAGAAAACAAATGTATGTTGTTTAAGTCACCTAGACTATGGTGCTTTGTTACAGCAGCCTACTGTGGTTTGAATGTGTCTCCTAAATTTCTTTTGTTGGAACCTTAATCCCCAAATTCATATGTTGATGACATTTGGAGGTAAGCCATTGGGAGATAATTAGGATGAGATAAAGTCATCAGGGTTTGATTCCATGATGGGACTGGTGGCTTTATAAAGAGAAGACGGACCTGAGCTGATCTGCTCTTACCCCCTTGACATGCGATACCCTGTGTCTTGTTATGATGCAATAAGAAGATCCTCATTAGATGTGACGCCTCAGGACTTCCCAGCCTCCAGAACTGGAAGAAATAAATTTCTTTCTAAAATAAATTACCTAGTCTGTGGTGTTCTGTTAATAGCAACAGAAAATGGACTCAGACAGAGCTTTACCAAACTAATACAATTGGTGAAGGTTTAAATATCTGTTGATGGGGAAGGGAAGTGCCTGGGTAGGATCAAGTGGAAAGGGTGCCAAGTGATATCAAAAGTCAAAATTACATTAAAAGCCAAAATTTTTAAGTGAATTTCTGCAACTTTCTACAACTTAGCTATAGAAGAAAAGACATTTGGATTGATCAGACACAAATATTCTCCCACAGGTGTACAGTGGAAAAGAAGTGAGAAAAGCAATTAAAGAACTTACAAGAACTGAAAGGATATATTGTGAAGTCTAGGCTATACAAAGAAGGAAATAAAATGAGAGAGGGAATTTACAGATTAGGACAATACAGAGAGGTCAGGGAATAAGAATTCTCCATAATGTTGAAGAGCCAATTTAAGAGGAAATAGAGCAGAAACCAGTGGAAAAGCAGGAATTTGTGGCCAGAGAGTAGGATGTATACATTTAATATTTCAAGATAGAAGGGACCTGGATGATGACAAATCTAAGTTACCAACACAATTTGAAGTGGCTGAAGTAAAGTTAAGCTGAAGCTCACTGGAACTGAGGATATCAAAAACTTATAAGGCTAAATATTAAATTAGTTGAACAAAGAATTCACCCAGGATGAAGATAAGAGTTCAGGTAAAGAGGAATCTTGAGTTAGTTTTCCATGAATGGGAGGAATGATGGTAGGTTTTTTATTCAGTAAACATTTATGGAGCATTTTTCATAAACCAAGTTCCACAGATATGGCAGCAACTAATATTGAATGCTCCCCATGATCTTGGTGGTCTTCCAATTGAAGTGTTCACCCTCTGGTGAAGAAATGGAAGATGGTGATGAGTGGTTGAAGGCCTGAGGGCATGAACTTATGAGAAATACATTTATACATGATAGTGGAGAAGTAATGAATTAGAAGTATCATTGGGGAATTAAGAGATTACACCATTGCACTCCAGCTTGAGCAACAAGAGCAAAACTTCATCTCCAAAAAAAAAATTAAGTATTTTTTAATCATTTAAAAATTAGAAAAAAACAAAATGAAGGTTTGCTTCCAGGAATAAAGGGGTAAGACCCCACCAGGTGACTGTCCCATAGAAAACAACAACATTAGAAGATAATTTTTTTAAAAAAGCAGCTCCCTGAAGTCACTAGAGAATGAAGAGAAGACAGACTCTGATGGGAAGTACACCTTTGGAATGGGGAGAAGATGAGTCATACTAAGAAAGTTCCTTTCTTTATGACTTCTAGCCTGGAACTAAGTGGAGTTACCATAACACTCATGAAGTGATAGGAGCTTGAGTAAAAAGCCAAATTTTTTCTGGATGAGAAAACAGAAAACTGAACCTAGTTAAACTGACAACTAAAATGAATGTAAGAATCCTAGAAGTAAAAGATCCAGAGAGGGGAATTCCCAAATTATGTCACTAATTTACCCCAAGCCCTGCATGTAAGAATAGATTCAAAGCAGCTCAGCTAAGGACCAAAGATCTAATTTTGGACCAGAACTGTCACCAGAAAAACAGAGTTTGTGGGTCAAGTCTAATCCAAACATTTGCCAGCGAAAATAAATAACATTGCACATCAGGAAAAAAAAAATAATAGATGCCAGAATATCCACAACTTAAAATTAATAATGCTCAGAATATAAATACAAAATGAGTCAATATGCTGAAGATTAATCATTAGATGTGGAAAAAAAGAACAAAGAGGTGAAACACATATTCAAGAGAAAAGCACATCAGCTGATTCCAGCTCTGAAATGAACCAACTGTTGAAACAAACACATAAGAATTGCAAAGCAACTATTATAAGTGTCCTAAATACAGTTTTTAAAAATGTTCACAATGAATGAAAAGACAGAAAATATCAGCAAAGAGTTTTTAAAATAAAAATTCCATTCCTATTTACCATAGAAAAATGAAGACATGCCCACACAAAGACTTCAAAATGAATAGTGACAAAAAGTATAATTATAATAAGCAAAAACTGGAAACAACTCAAGTGTACATCAGCAGGTGAACAAAGATATTGTGGTATATCATAGAATGGAATATTGTTAAGCAATAGAATGAAAAGAATTACTGATATACACAATAAAGGTGAATCTTAAAAGCATTATGCTAGGCAAAAGACGCCAGACATCAAGAGTATATATAAACCATATGACTTCATTTATAGAAAACCTAGAAAAAAATATATAATCTATCATGACAGACAATCAATGGTTGCCTTGGGCCATTGGCAGGGGTGTCAAATGGAATGGGGCACAAGAGAATTTGGGGGGGCAATGGAAATGTTCTGTATTTTCATTATGGTAGTACTCATAGGTATGTAAAAATTTAACACTCAATGAAGAGTTTGCTTGAAGTGCATCAGATTTACTGTATACAAGCTATATGTAAATGGTTTTCTTAAGGAAAAGATATGGAGATAACACTGATATTTTCAAACTGAACAACCAAGGAGATTTTAATTTAAAATTACTTAGAAAAGTGGCAGAAGGAGTAAAAAAAAAAAATGAAATTACTTAGAAATAAGTAAACAGGATTTAGTGCAACCAACAAGGTACAGTGCCGTACTCCTGGGCTAGCAACAGCAGGGAGCCATTACCACCTCTAGGCCTAAAGGGACAAGAGAGTGGAAGGTGCTGCCTGACAAGAGCCATAGTCTTCGGTGGATACGGCCCTCACATGGTAACCAGATAATAAGGGAGCCTGAGAAACAAATTCCCTGGCCTCACTCTCCTGTGCCCTCCAATCTCCTGCAAGTGCATCCCTTTGACCAAACCCAACTGGAAGCCAGAGGTTAATGACTGTGGATGCACCTCTACAGGTCAGCCTCCCAGGGCACAGAGGAGAAAAGACACGTAGAGAGTGGATCTGGAGGGGAAGATGGAAAGTATCCAGCCCAATTTATAATTTCCTGGGAAAGAAATGAAGGAAAGTAGGGATGGATAAAAAGTCTTAGGGAATGAGGCAAGAGACTGCCAAGAATAAGACTTCTAGGCCAAGGGACTGCTCATCTATCACTAGCCAAACAGAAATGAGCTGAGATTAGAAGTGGCCAAACATGTTTGTTTCCAAAAGGAAAGTTTCAAACACCTTGCCTTCCTTCTCATTTCCTAAGCAAGTTTCCTGACATGACCCTGGACCCTAATGACACTCTAAGGCTCTCCACTTCCATATTTCCTAAGCCCCCCCGATTTTCCACGGAGGACCATGGCCTCACTCTTTTAACCACATACTGTCTTCACAGCTTAGAGAAGTAGCTGGCCACTACGATGTTCTCCCAGGTAATGGAGGACATGTGGAGAGCACAGGAAGGACACGATTCCTGCACAGCCCTCCAGCTCCCCAAACCTGAGGGAAGAGAGCAGAGCTGAGGGCTCAGCCTTCGCAGTGTTGATCTCTGACCTCAGATCCTGCTGCCCCGGAGTGCCTAGCATTCACCCCATCAACCCATACCTCACCAGGCTCCACAGGGGGCTCATGCCCACCCTCCAGCCCAGGACTGTGATGTCTTCAGACTTCAGAGAGGGGAACAGCTAGTAGACTGGAAGATCAGTCTTCTTAAAACTTGAAACTGAACTTTCCCTCAAGTAGACACAGACCACTAAAGCCCCAAGTCCCACCTACCGCTGCAATACATGGACTTTGTTAAAGCCGGGTAGCAAATACAGCAATGTTTTCTCCTGAGGAAAGATTTCAGGTCAATGTTAGGCAGATGGACTGTTGGCAGGAGCAGGGAATATTGGGGGGCACTAGTAGCAGGGAAGAGTTGCGAGTTGGGAAGGGCACCATGGGAGACCAAGTCCGCTGTGGGAGGGTGACCTTGTTTGGGCAAGAAGGGTGAGGTAGGACTCTGGTCTGCTCCCAGAAAGGACAGAGCCCCCCATGATTCTGTAGGAAAGGGAGAGGTTGTGGGTCCCAAAGGCTGCAGGCCAGAGCCTCTGAGTGATAGGCCTAGGCTGGGGCTCCAGCCTGAGTGTGCAGGTATCTGTGGGCCTCAGTTCAGCTGGAAGCCTGGCTGGGGAAGGGACCTGTGGGACCATGGGGGCAGGGAGTGGGAGCAGGAGCCACAGTGACCCCAGCCACTTGTATAAAGTGAGTGTTGATTATTCCTGGCACCAGTCAGTTTAACCAGATGTCTTTTGGAGCCAGCTGCATTGCCAGAGGCTTAGAGAGGCCCAGCAGGGCTGTTTTGCTGGTGTTGTAGGCTCCCAGCTTGTGAAATTCAAAAGGAGGCAGACAAAGTGGATTGGCAATACAGGGATGGACAATTAACTGAACAACCAAAGCTGTGAATCTGGGTCACAGAATAAGAAGATATGCCTGACTCTAGCCCTGAACTAAAATGCCTTCCCCTACCCTTCACCAGCCCATAATAATCTTCAAGGACTGAAATTCTGAGATAGCAGGGCTCTTCCAGGCTTAGGGAAATGTTGAGTTGCTGCCATGTGTGTCCAAGGCTTGACAGAGAAAGCTGCACTGTGCTTTTGAACATTCAGTGAGGAAGCTGGAATTAAGAGACCCGGGTCCCAGTCCTTGAAGTAACACAAACTGACTATTCTTACTCTGGGCACATGACTTAATGTCCTTGGGTATTAGATCCCTTATGGCAAAGTGAGATTATACCTGGTCTGTAGCAGTCAGGGTGTTACGCTAGTGTTAACACATCTCTTTTTATTTTTATCTTTTTAATAGAGACAGGGTCTTGCTATGCTGCCCAGGCTGGACTTGAACTCCTGGGTTCAAGCGATTCACCTGTCCCAGCCTCCCAAAGTGCTGAGATTACAGATGTGAGCCACCACATTCATTTTATCTGGGATTAACAGCCAATTTTCCCACACCCCCCTGCAGGGCCTCACAAGAAAACAGTTGAAAAGAAAGAGAGATGAGAAGAAATGAAAGTTCAAGAAAGAGACCAGGTGAGCTAGGAAATTGTATCTTCATGCTACAAGGAAACCAGCTCAGGGTTCAGGGTGAAAACAATTTGGAACATTAGAGAGAAGCTGGACATCTAACTTAGTGGATACCGAGGCCACTGGTGGGGTCAATGCCACCCAATACACACAACCAGAGTGGCATCCCTTGGGGCAGGGCCCCAGGGCTAAGGGGCAGCTCTCCTGGAGAGCAGAGCCAAGTGATGCTCTTGTGTCACAGAGACCCCCATGAAGTCTGGGCATCACTAATGAGTCCCAGCCTGGCCTGCCCCTGGGCGGCCACAGGACACAGGACAGCCAGGCTCTGTATGGAAAGGTAAAGCGAGGCAAACTCACAGGGCCTCTGACTAGAAAGGAAACAGATGACATGCCTACAGATGAGGGCAAAAGTAACTGGAGATGGCGGCTCCAGGGACTTTACTCTGGCCCCTTCATCCCTGCAGCCACTCCTGTAGGGGCAAGGTCCACGCCACTCCCTGGGATGAAAGAAACAAGAGCCAGTGAAAGGTCCTTTGAAGACCTGGAAGGCAGGCCCTGCCCCTCCCCAGCAAATGTTTCATCTTCATCACAACTGCTACACCCCATGGGGAAGAAGGCCTACCATCTGCCCTGCCATCCTCTACTTCCTGAATCCCTGCCCAAGTGCTTCCAGTGGTGAGGGGGTAGAAAAGACCAATGCACTTAGACCCCAGTGCCCACTAGCCCCGCTCATGCCCTCACCCCCTGTTCTCCATGTGGGTCAACAGCTGGGTCAGCAGCAGGGCTGGGGTCTCCATGTTCATGCCCAGGATCAGAAATGAGAATGAATCCAGAGGCAGGGGATAGGGAGAGATGAGGTCTGTCCAGGGTCCATCTCACTGGTCACGTGGAGACCTGTGGCCAGAGCAAGAATGAAGCTGGGTGACTGTGACAAGTGCTGGGACACTGTGTTCCTTACCATGTGTGCAGGAAAAGGGATCAGAGGTTCCAGTCCTGCCCAGGTCATAGCGGGGCCACCAATAATCTGTGACTTAGGGAACCCTCTCACCGTTGGTCCCCACACAACCTCTCTCCAGTCAATATTCCCCTCCAGAGAGGAGGCTGGGAAAATGCAGGTGAGGGAGGGAATTCAGGATAACTTAGTGGGTGCCATTAGGTAGGTGCAATGAAAGAAAGGGAATCCAGACTGAGCACTTAGTCTATGTCAAGAAAGCTTTGGAACCAGGATTTAAAAAAAAAAACAAAAACAAAAACAAAAAGAACCCAGAAGAGCCTGAGTGTGGCTGAAGGGAGAGGAGGGAGAATTGATGAGTCTGGAAGGCCATGGAATGTGAGACTCACAGAGAGAAGGCGGGGCAGTCTCTACCAGAAGGGGAGGGGTCGTCAGTGGGATGAAGGCTCCCTGAGGAGGGGATGGCTCACACAGATCACAGGACCAAGTCTCTGCCAACACTGATGAGCCCTCAAAGGGGAGCCCATCAGGACAGCAGGGGCAGGGAATCTCCAGAGGTGGTGGGAGCCCCTGGAATGCCCCATGGATTGGGTGGGACCGTGGGCCTGAGCAGGGGTCCCTTCTCTCAGCTGTGTCTGTGAGCAAGTGAGGTATCTCTATGACAGCCCAGATGGGGCTCATGGGACAGGCAGAATGAAGGGACTGGCACATGTGCCAGTGAGTCCAGACTGAGCAGCCTCAGAAACCTGAGCCAATGGGGGTCCTTACCATGGATAGACCGAGAAATCTCTGGCATCTCAGCTCTCTGCAGCAGTGATGGCTACAAGGAGAGTCGGGGTAGGGGATGCTGCTGCAGCCTCGTCTAGACTGGGCACAGTCAGTGCCTGTTGAATTTACTGATAGGCAGCTTGTCCCAGGGAGTCCCAGCCCACACTCATCACAGTCAGTGTTCAGGTGGGGAGGGAGGGCATGTGAGAGCTGAGGTACTCCGTGTGCATATGAATGAGTGCAGAAATGGAGGACAGAGCCAGGCAGGAAGTGATCCTACCCCCGGTCCTCACCTTGTCCCGGACCGGCTCACTGGCTCCCAGCATGCTCCCCACCAAGAGATTGACCCCTGCCATGCACACCAGGAAGTCACCGCCTCCACTGTGCTCCATTTCCTGTGAAGGAAATGACGGAGGATGTGGAGGAGGGAATGGAGGAGAGGTGGTGACAAACCAGGGCAAAGGGACAAACGCCTGCCGGAGGCCATCCTGCAGCATCCCTGGTGTGCTGGCAGATCCTGGCCATCAGAGGTCAGTGAAATATTTGTTTCTCAACGCCTTGGAGGCATCGAATTCCTGCCCGTGTGATGCCTGGTTGACTCCCAGGCCCTCTCCAGTCCAGATCTGCACTTACCTTCTACATTTCTAATCAATATTTTCTCACTTCTCCCTCCATTCTGGAATCACATCAAGAGCCCATTCTCTGCAATATGCAGCTGCCCACTGCATGCTCCTTCAGATTCTGCGTCACAACTCACCCCTTCCAGGGTGGTCACGCACAAAGAGCTCTTACCCAGTGGGGTCCCCAGCACAGCACCTGGGGGTGCACTAGAGCTGTGCTCTCAAACTTCAACAACTACACAGTTCACTGGCAGACCATGTGCAAAGATGGCCTCCATTCAAGCAGCCTCAGCTAGATCTGAACTTTCGGGTCTCCAGCAAGCTCCCAGACCAGGCCACCCTTTGGTTAGCATTGCTCTAGGCCAGCCCGTGAGAACTCCCTCCTGCCAGGAACATCTCTCCTTGGACACATCTGGTTGTCCATTTGCTTCATCTCCTGGGCAGGGCCCTGTCCTGGGCTGCACATATTGTTGGCCTAGATACGACTGCTAGAAGCCTCAGCCATGTCAGGGCTGGATCTGGATATCCCATCTTCTCCTCCTCCCACTGCCTGCCCCCTCACCATGGCCACCAGCCACCCCGGTCCTCCACCTTCCCCATGTGGCACACCATGCCCACCACGCTCAGCCCCTCCCTCTGCAGTGTAGCCATGGCCCCACCCACTTTCTGCTGCTTCTGGCCACTGAAGACCACGTGGGCCCCATCCTTGGCCAGATGCCCAGTGATGGCAAAGCTGATCCTGGGGGCAGGGATGGCGTGATGGCTTCCACCCTCCCCACTCTCCTCCTGGGAGCCTGATCTTGAGACACAAATTGAGTCCCCTGGTGTTGTCTGAAGCGACCTCCAAATCCTTCCAATCAGGGAAGAGGAACTGAGTGGCTAATACTTATCAGGCCTTCACAAAGGCTACCCCATTTAATTCTCACAACTTCATGCATCATTATATTTTATAGATTAGGAAATGTTCACATCAGTTTTGTTAAAGGAGTTTTTAAAAAGTAATGCTTCATCAAAACAGTTAACTTGCTGGGTACCCGGCCTGCAATTGTAAAGAATCTTTTTAACTGCCCAGTGTATTTTCTTTTTGTTCTAGCCAAAAGCCTCTGGTATAAATTACAGTTTCTCTAAGCTTAACAGTTTCCCTATGCTCTGCAGTTGAAACACTTTCATGTTGAAGAACGCATTCTCCCCTCTGCATTTCCTTACTTTAAGGGGATCTGATGCACTGTTAATGGGGCTGGCTAAACCCCTGCCATAAAGGAGGAGCAGAAGGCACATTTCCTCTTTGTTGTACAAACTAGCTGCATAGCTCGGAATGTTTTAAAGTATTCATTTTTTATGAAGGTCAGGTCTTGGGAGCACCCACAAAGATTTAAAACATCAGGGTATCAGGGAAGTCTAGAATGATTAAACAATTCTGAAATACAATGGCCTAAATTGGTGAAGTTATAGACCATGAAAGGTCAAAAGGAAGATCGTGCCCCTGAAGCACCCAGCACCAGAAACTCGGCCTCCTGCCAGTGGTAATGGCTCACTACAGCTTATGGCTTATGATGGCAGTTAGAGCATGAGTGGAATTGGAGGGACATGGGAAGAAATGTGACAATGAGAAGAGGTTCACCTATGAAAATTCCCTGAGCTGGTCCTGAGATTTTGCCCTGCTCATTCCCCTGGTGCCACTGGGCATCCTCCAGTCAGTGAAATCCTTGAGTCTGAGAGACAAATAGGTCTCAGGCTTCTCCCTATTAGACTAGGATCCTAAAAGGCCACAGTGGATGGAAGTTGAGGAGAGAAGGATGTCCTGGTGATAAGAAGATAAATATCTTAGGACTACTGAGCCAGTAGGTAGGTAGGCAAGATTCAAGCACTGCTCTCATTGACCCAGAAAGCAGTTGGCTTCCCAACCACATCATTCTTAGAGCTCAGAAACCAAATATTTTAAGGAAAGATGCTGAGATTTGGAGTGAATTATAAATTTCAGAACAGTGTGAAGAAGTGGGAACATTGGGCAGGGATGTGTGAGATGGCCGTTGACTGCAGAACCCATTCTGGAAGAGAACACTGACATCTCCTAGTCATGAGCCAGCCAGGGACTCCCATTCACTCACCCTCTTGTGGACCCAGTGATTACAGCCACTTTATTAGCCAGAGCACTGCTCTTCTCTGTTCTTTTGCTGAATATTCTTGCAGAGAGAGGGGCAATGAAGACCCCCAAATGCCCCTGACACAGCCTTGAACATTGCAGTCACTGTCTGGTCTACCTCCCTCTGGACCCAAAGCTAAGGAAGAACCTGGGAAGACATTCACGTTACTGAATGCATTAGGAGATGTGCCTCCATGCATCCTCCATGGAAGCTCCACTGAGGCCTCTGACAGATGTCCCACCATTCTCCAAACTTTCCAGAAAAGTACAGGGCTGGCCATGTTCCACAGCCTATTCCCCTAAAAGGGCTTCCCCACCATAGTGAACTGCAGCACCACAGCAGACATGGCCAGGCATGGCGCTGGGCCCCCAGCAAGTGCCTGCCTGATATTTGCCTGGCTCACCTCTACATCCATCATCTGAGCATTGAACTTGTTCTCAACAGCAGACCTTTCCTCAGTCTGCTGAAGCCTCCCCTCAGCTCCCCACCTAAAGTAACAGCAATAGCCCCCTCCTCAGATATTAAACTTGTAACATTTTTGACAGGCAAGTTGCTTTTCTTCATCACAATGACTCCCTTCCAACTCTAGATAAATTCCAGTCACTCCCTTCTGATTCCAATAAAGTCAAGCCACTCTTTTCTGGTTCCAAAAAAAATTCACAGAGCCTCTTCCCTCACCTTCTCCAGATGCCCAGGCCTTCCTGTCCAGGCCAACCTGCCCAAACAGCCCACAGCACCTGGTGTCACTGTAACTGCAATGGCAGCATCTCGTATCTGAAACAATTTTCCACACACACCTTTTATCTCAAACCCCCTTACTATTCAGTGGGGAGACCAAGAAACAATAATTATCCTAGGTTGGCTCTCCTACGAGGTATACTGAGAAGCAAGTAGTTTTTCTGGAGATGGCCCTGGGCAGCAATGTTAGGAGACTGGAGGGAGCGAGATGGAACAGAAGATAGCCCACGAAAAGTATGTGATTAATCAGGTTACCTCTGAAGACACTGAAGTTCAATCTGCTGAGGAACTCTGAGCATCTGCCTCAAATTTCAAGAGAACTGGGGACTTAAGGTGACCCTCCCAGTCTTCCTGCACTCCAGGAAACCCCCCAGTCCCAGGCAAACCAGGACAGCTGGTCAACTCTTGTCAGTAACTGTTGAGGGCTGCTCCTAAGCGGCATTAAATTCCTTAGCACTGCCAGCTTGCCCCACCTGTGCACAGAGCAGTTTCCAGGAACCAGAAAAACCCGGAGAAAGTCACAGGTGCGAGCTGTTGGACGTTGGGTTGAATACAGAAAGGTGAGTGCTGAGAAGACTTAGGCAGGATACCAATAGCATCTGCTGCATAGTTCACATGTGTTGATCATTATGTTCTAAGCACAGTGCTATGCAATTTTCATAATTTTTTCATGTAATAGTTATTTAGCCTTTTGAGGTAGTCACTGTTATTATCCACATTTTATAGAACTGGAAACAGAAGTACAGAGAAATAAATTTTTCAATTTCTCACAACCAGTAAAAAGCTCAGGTTCAAACCCAGGTCTACTGAATAGAAAATCTGCAGTCTTAGTATCTAAACTATACTGGCTTCTATGACTCCTCTCGGGAAGGTACTACTTGCTCTGAGCCCACAGGACTTTTATATTTGTCTTGGATACCCTCAAACTTCACTTGGGTTTATAATAATCAAGATACTGTGGTATTGACAGAAGAATAGGCACACAGATAGATGGAACAGAACAGAACACCCAGTAATAGACCCATAAAAGTACAGCAAACAGGTTTTTGACAAAGGTGCAAGAACAATCCAATGAGAAAGGATAGTCTTTTAAACAAATGACACTGGAGCAATTGGACATCCATAGGGGAAGAAAATGAGCCTCAAACTAAACCTCACACTTTATTTAAAAAAAAAAAAAAAAAGCCAGATGCGGTGGCTTATACCTATAATCCCAGCATTTTGGGAGGCCAAGGTAGGAGAATCACTTGAGCCCAGGAGTAGAGACAGGCCTGAGCAACATAGCAAGATTCTCATCTCTACAAAATAAAAAAATTAGCCAGGTGTGGTGGCACACGCCTGTGGTCCCAGTTACTCAGGAGGCTGAGGTGGGAGGGTCACTTGAGACTGAGATGTCCAGCCTGGATGACAGACCAAGACCCTGTCTAAAAAAAAAAAAAAAAAAAAAAAAAAAAAACCCTCAAAATGGATCATAGATTGAGATATAAAACTATGAAACTCTTTACAGAAAACATAGGCTGAAATCTTCAGGACAAAGGACTAAGTGAAGAGCTCTTAGACATGGCACAAAAGCATGATCCATAAAAGAAAAAAATGAATCAGATTTCCTCAAAATAAAAGCATTTTCTCTGTGAAAGACCCTCTTAAGAGAATGAAAAGTCAAGTTATAGACTCGTAGGAAAATATTTGCAAACCACATCTGACCAAAAAAACCTCATATTCAGAATATATGAAGAACCCTGAAAATCAACAGTAAAAATGCAATTCAACTAAAAAGTGAGAAAAATATTTGTGCATTCATCAAAGAGGATATATGCATGCCAAATAAACACATAAAAAGATGTTGAAAATCATTATCAATTAGGGAAATGCAAATTTAAACCACAATGAAATATTACTATTCATGTATTAGAACAGCTAAAATAAGAAAAACATCAAATATTGGTAAGGATGTGGGGAAAGTGGGTCTCTCCTACATCGCTGATGGGAACATAACATGGTACAGCCACTCTGAGAAAAAGCTTGGCAGTTTCCTTTAAAAAGTAAACATATGCCATATGACCCAGTTACTGTACTCCTGGATTTTATCCCAGAATCGAAAACATATGCTCACACAAAATCATGTACATGAATGTTTATAGCAGCTTCATTTGTACATATTAGTCAAAACTGGGAACAACTCAAATGTTCTTCAGTGGCTGAATGGTTAAGCAAACTGTAGTATATCCATCCCGTGGGCTACCATGAGACAGTTGTGCCATATCCCAAACATGCATTCAGTATTTGTCCGAGGTTCCTGGCACAGATTTCTGTGGAATTTCCTGAGTGGCAGGAGTGTCTTTTGCTATTCATAATGAGCCCTTTTCAATCATACCTGAGTATATACTACAGAGGTGACTTTAAGTGGGACCTCTAGATAGTCTCAGGATGGAACTGGTCACCAGAGTGACTAAAGGGCCAGAATTTGCAGTTCCACCCACTGACCTCCAGGAAAGGGAGAAGGGGTCTGGAGATTGAGCCTTGTAAAAACTCATGAATGATGACATGTAGAGGGCTTCCAAGTTGGTGAAGACATTGGGGTGCTAGGAGGGTGGTGCACCCAGAGACAGTAAGGAAGACAGACACACACACACACAGTGTACCTTGCCCTATGCATCTGTTCCATTTGGCTGGTTTTGAGCTGTATCCTTTAGAACAAACCAGTAGGTGTAAATAAAGAGATTTCCTGAGTTGTTTGAGCCATTCCAGCAAATTATCGAACCTCAGGAATCCCTGAGTTGTAGTTAGTCAGTCAGAAATATGGGTGGTCTTGGGGCTTGCGACTGACATCTGAAATAGGGGCAATCGGTGAGACTGAACCACTGAACCTGCGGAATCTGATGCCACTGCCAGCTAGAGTCAGAGTTGGATTGAACTGTGGGGTGCCAGCTGGTGTTAGAAAAGTGGAGTGTGAGAAAACACTCCAGAGCAATAAAGAACAAAATACTGATAAGTGCAACAATTTGTATGGATCTCAAGAGGGTTCTGCTGAGTCAAAATAGTTGATTCCAAAAAGTTGTGTACCATAGGGTCCCATATATTCTTGAGATGGGCTGGGCGCGGTGGCTCAAGCCTGTAATCCCAGCACTTTGGGAGTCTGAGGCGGGTGGATCACAAGGTCAAGAGATAGAGACCATCCTGGCCAACATGGTGAAACCCCGTCTCTACTAAAAACACATAAAAAATTAGCTGGGCATGGTGGCGCGTGCCTGTAATCCCAGCTACTCAGGAGGCTGAGGCAGGAGAATTCCCTGAACCCAGGAGGCGGAGGTTGTGGTGAGCCAAGATCACGCCATTGCACTCCAGCCTGGGTAACAAGAGCGAAACTCTGTCTCAATAATATATATATATATTCTTGAGATGATAAAATTATGGAAATGTAGAAAAGATTTGTGGTTGCCAGAGGTTAGAGATGGGCTAAGGGGAGGCAGATGAGTATGACTACAAAGGGGTGGCCTGAGGGATCTTTGTGGTGACGGAACAGTTCTGTGTCTCAACTGTGGTGGTGGCCACACAAATCAACATGTGATAAAACATCCAGAACTACACACACACACACACACACACACACACACACACACACAAGTGCATATAAAACTGATGAGATCTGAGTAAAATTTGCGTGGATTGTATCAATGTCAATTTCCTGGTTTTGATATTACACGTCGTTATGGAAGACATTATTAAATTATTATAATACCATTGGAACTACTGGAGAAAAGACACATGAGACCTCTCTCTACTATTTTTGCAACTTTCTCTGAACCTAAAATTATTTAAAACTAAAAGTTTCTTTTAAAAATTCACTTAGCTTTGACTTGTAGAACACAATTGGACTAAGAGCTATAAAAGAACAAAATATAAATTAATCAGGCTCAATTTCTGGGACCACTTTAAAGCAATTTTTTATTAAAGAAGACATCTACACTCTCATATTTACCCTTGCTTCTTAATAAGTGAGGCATATCCCAACATTCTTTGTGATTTCACAAGTAGTACTTGGGGACAGAGCTTAGACATGTGTAAAATTTGGCTTGTGAGACATGTGGGAACCAAAACAGTGCTCTTCTCAAGGTAACCATGTAAGACATCAAAGATCATTGATCGTTGTAAGGACAGAGTGATAGACCTGGCTGGAGGGGAGACAGACAGAAAGAGAGACAGACAGAGAGACAGAGAGAAAGGGCTTGTGAAGAAAATGGGATAGAGCTTTAGGTTAAAGCAGGCTGTGTTTTTGCAACGAGGTACAGACTCCAGTGGGCCTGGGCATGAAGTGGAACAGAGAAATGGCATTGATAGAGCAGAGAGCCTGGTATAATACTTTTATAATATTGTGCTTTAAGTGTACCTTTCCTGTGTTTAGCTAGATACACTAGTCCTTACCACTGTGTTATAATTGGCTGCAGTATTCAATATAGTACCATGCTGTAGGGGTTTGCAGCCTAGGAACAATAGGCTATACCATAAAGCCTAGATGCATAGCAAGCGATGCCATCTAGGTTTCTGTAAGTACACTCTATGATGATCCCGCTGTGGCAAAAATCGCCTAATGTTGCATTTCTCAGAACATATCCCCAACCTTAAGCAACACATGACTGTATTTGCATTCACAGGAGCAAGGCCCTTAGGTGTCTTCTGCAAATCACTATCATTTTGCCAGGCACCTCATGAGAAAAAGTATCAGTCCCTGGGAAGATAACTGTGAGAAGGCTAGAAGAAATTTGGATTAGTAGAATGCAATGAAGGAAAAAAGAGAAAAAAAGCTTAATAAATAAGAAACACAAAATAAGATTTCAGAAATAAGTCCAAATGTATATGGATGTTCACAATAGATGTGAGCGGGTTAAGTTCATGTATTAAAAGATGGAGTCTCTTTTTAAAACCCAGTTAAATACAGTTTGTAAGAGACATAGCTAGGACAGCCACCAAAGGAAGATTGAAAATAAAGGAGTAGAAGGTCACATATCAGGCAAATGTTAATAAAATGAAGGCAGGTATGACAATATTATAATAAGAAAAAATATAATTCAAGGAAAAGGGCATTAAAGTGGAAAAAGATAATTATATTATTAAAAAATATATAAAACAAAAATTACAATAGTCACTAACTTTTATGTCTATCACACATAAGTTTAAAGTTGGCAAATATGCAAGTCAGTGAGTAACTTTAACATGTATCCCTATGAAATCAACATATTAATGAACAAAATCTAAGAATAAAGATTTAAAATAATTAATAAAATGTTAAATTCCAAAGAGTAGAAGTCATGTGAGTCATTCACAGTCACTGACCTATATGTAATAAATACAGAAAAAGAGCATAAAAGTATAGAATCCAAAAAATATCATTTACCTGGAAATTTTAAATCACCTTATATAATAGCTTTTAAAAGAGAAAAATCACAGCAGAAATCACTACTTAGAAATGTAAAACAAAGCCAGGCATAGTGGCCACACCTGTAATCTCAATACTTTGGGAGGCTGAGGTGGGAGGATCACTTGAGACTAGGAGTAGGAGTTCAAGATCAGCCTGGGTAACAGAGTGAGACCCCCACCACCCCTGCCCCGGAATTCCCATCTCTCTCTCTCTCTCTCTCTCTCTCTCTCTCTCTCTCTTTTTAATTACCAGCCGTGTTGGTGAGTACCTGTAGTCCTAATTACTAGGAAGGCTAAGATAGGAGGATTGCTTAAGCCCAGGAGTTGGAGGCTACAGTGAGCTATGATGTGCCACTGCACTCCATCCTAGGTGACAGAGTGAGGCCCTGTCTTGAAAGAAAAAGGAAAGGAAAGGAAAGAAAGAGACAGACAGAGAGAGAGAGAAGTGAAAAAGGAAGGAAGGGAGGAAGGGAGGGAGGGAGGGAAAACAAAGAAAGGAAGGGAAGCAGGGAGGGAGGAAGGGAAGGAGGGAGAGAGAGAATGGAAGGAAAGAAAGGAAGGAAGGAAGGAAAAGGGAAATAAAGAACGAAAGGAAAGAAAGGAAGGAAGGAAAAACAATATAAGGACCTTGCAGGAAAGTAAAATCATGTAGGATGTTATCAAAGCAATACACATGGACTACAGCAGTCTTAAATACACTCAAGGAGGTGGGGAGAGATAGCATGGGGAGAAATGTCAGAAATCGGTGAAGGGGAAGAAGGCAGCAAATCACACTGCCATGTGTGTACCTATTCAACAATCTTGCATGTTTTTCACATGTACCCCAAAACATAAAATGCAATTTAAAAAAAACATTAAGGGAAGCTGGGTGAAGGATATACAGGAACTCTCTCTGCTACATTTGCAACTTTCACAAATCTACAATTATTACAAAACTAAAAGTTTTGGGGTTTTTTTCTTTTTATATAAATTCTAAGAGATTAGAAACAATTCTCTCACTCGCTCTCTCGTTTTTGTTTGCTTTTGAAACAGGGTCTTATTTTGTCATCTAGGCTGGAGTTCAGTGGTGTGATCTCAGCTCGCTGCAGCCTCAACCTCCCAAGCTCAGGTGATCCTCCTGCCTCAGCCTCCCAAGTAGCTAGGCCCACAGGTGCATGCCACCACACCTGGCTGATTTTTTTTTTAATATTATTTTTCTGCAGAGACAGGGTCTCATTATATTGTCCAAGCTGGTCTGAACTCCTGGGCTCAATCAATCCTCCCATCTTGGCCTCTCAAAGTGTTGGGATTACAGGCGTGAGCTACCTGTTATTTTAAAATGACCAACCACACACAGCTCAGAGAATTTTCAAAGTCTGTTTCTTAAACTTTAAATGTAGAATTTGGCAATGATTATTAAAGTTGTGAATGGTAAAATCTATTATTAAAATTTCACAACTTTAAATTAGCAGTGCACTTAGAGCTTTTGTATAAAAATTGGGCTATTCTTAAATTTTCTGAATTAATATGTTCCAGTTTCATAGCAGAAACCATCAGACATGCTTCCAAGACGGTAGAATTCACAGGACAGCCCCAGGCAGAACCCTCTCATCACTCCCATCCCTAATCCTGGGGAGCCTTCCTAGCCCAAGGAGCAAAGCCCAGGGTCTCTAAGAGTGGGGATAGCTCAGCCCACTGGTGTCTTTGGCAGGGCTGATACTTGCTACCATGGCAGGGAATAGGGATTTGGCCTTTTATCTCTGGGGACAAAAGAAATAAGGAAATTAGCACTTCCTCTGATAAGGATTTGAGTCCAGGCCTTAAAACTGCCCCTGTAGCCGGGCGCGGTGGCTCAAGCCTGTAATCCCAGCACTTTGGGAGGCCGAGGCGGGTGGATCACGAGGTCAAGAGATGGAGACCATCCTGGTCAACATGGTGAAACCTCGTCTCTACTAAAAATACAAAAAATTAGCTGGGCATGGTGGCGCGTGCCTGTAATCCCAGCTACTCAGGAGGCTGAGGCAGGAGAATTGCCTGAACCCAGGAGGCAGAGGTTGCGGTGAGCCGAGATCGCGCCATTGCACTCCAGCCTGGGTAACAAGAGCGAAACTCCGTCTCAAAAACAAACAAACAAAAAAACTGCCCCTGTCTACACTCTGGCACTCCTGGTGGTGACCAATACATGTTACTGACCACTGGGTCCTCTGGGAGCCAAACTTAACCCTTCCAAACAAGGGCTGTGCTAAGAAAAGGTATGTGTCTCCTAGAGGACTCTGGCCTCTCCAGTTTCAACAGCCCATTGTCTCCAGGGGGACCCCTGAAGGAAACAGACATGCCTACCTGGGACCTCCGAACTCAGGTGCTTACCTCGGATTCCTGAGCAGAAGCCTGGGGCTGCCGAAGTCCTGGAGCTGTGCTGATTGCCCTGAGTATTCTGTTATATAAGAGTTCTAGCCCGTTTCCTCTTGTCTTTCAGACACTCCTTTTAAGCTCACCCTGTTCCTTTCTCACCACACTCCCAAGCTGTTTGTTGAGTCGTAAAAACATCTAAGCAGGCCAGCGCGGTGACTCACGCCTCTAATACTAGTACTTTGGGAGGCTGAGGCGGGTGGATCACAAGGTCAGGAGTTTAAGACCAGCCTGGCCAAGATGGTGAAAACCTGTCTCTACTAAAATTAGAGAAATTTGCCAGGTGTGGTGACACATGTCTGTGTAAGGTTTATTGCTGGTGTAAAATGAGGAAACTGAGGCAAGTATGAGAAAATGAGAAGCTTATCTAACTTCTGGGCGAGGTTTTGCGGTCTAGGAAGGGGCTATAGAAGTTACGCCTAGCTGCTTAGGTTATGAGGTTTTATTGGGGTGGAAGGGGATTGATTGGCTATTGGGGAAACAAAGCAAAGGCAATTTTATTGGCTGTTAGGAAGCAGGAAGTGTCTGGAGCTAGCGGTTATGGGTAGGCAGGCAGGACCTTGGGCCTTGATTGACTGTTGGGGAACAAAGTGAAGGCAATTTTATTGGCTATTAAGAAGCAGGAAATGTTTGGAGCTAGTGGTTATGGGTAGGCAGGTTTTTTGGGGGCATACGGAGCAGACAGCTACTGGGCAGGGTCTGACGGGGTTACTTTAAAAAATTTCTTGCAGGGTTTATTAACAGCGAGCTGGGGGTTGAATGTATAATTTAGTGCTGAATGTGGGCTTGGGTCTGGTATGCCGAGGCGAGTGCAGAGAAGCCGAGCAGCAAGGCCAGATAACGAGCTCGGGTGATGACGTAGTTATTAGATTCGGAGAGATGGATGTGTCAGCTTAACCTTCTGCGAGGCAGCTGGCCTTACAGTCTGTAATCCCTGCTACTCAGGAGGCTGAGGCAGAATTGCTTGAACCCCGGAGACAGAGGTTGCAGTGAGCCAAGATCACACCACTGCACTCCAGCCTGGATGACAGAGCAAGACTTCGTCTCAAAAAAAAAAAAAAAAAAAAAAAAAAGCAAATTGTGGTGTCCTTAAAGCCACCTGTAGTATCCCTGAACAACCCCTCAAAGCAATATTCTGCCTCCTAAGCTGCCCCAGCTGGGTTCCTGGTAACAAAAGATCCTGGAGGAATACAGGTGTTCTCTATTTCCAAAGAGCGCAGAGGAGGCATGGAGGGACAGTTTCAGTAAGAGGGAGAAGACCTTGGAGAAGGAGTAGAGAGTAATTGAGTCATGTGTGTGCACTCATGTATGTGTGTGCATTGCCTAGCACTTAGGAGACCGTCGATATCTATTTGTTAAATATTTATATATCACACAATAAAAAGAGAGGTATGTACCTAAATGCCTCTTTATGGAGAGAGAGAGCCCAGAGCAAAGCAGAGTCACTGAACTACTGGAGAGCTACAGCCACAGGGAAAGTTTAGTAAGTTTTTATCAAATTCAACCCATTCTAGATCAAGCCACCAGCATCATCTCCAACTCCTCTTGAGGAATGTTTGTCATGATGCATTGTAAGTTTCCACCAGTGGCATGTTCATATTTCTGTCATCTGTTTTGAAATTCTGCTCATTCTCTGCAGATGCCCTAATGGAGCACTGTTATACAACTTCTAGGTGCTCTAGAAATGCTTGCAAACTGACAGGCTGACAATGAACAGTGGGGTTACATGAGTTTTTAAAAATGTGTTTAGCTGTTCTCTGAGAGTGCTGTTATCCCTATTTATGCCACAGACTTCTATGGTGAAATATTTATTTTGAATGTATGAAAAAGAACAGTATACTATAGCCAACACCCACATTTAACAAATATTAACATTTTGCCTTATATTCTCTAACTTTTATTAAGAAATAAAACATTGTAAGCCCAGCACAGTGGCTTACACCTATAATCCCAGCACTTTGGGAGGCCAAGGCCAGCGGATCACTTGAGTCCAGGAGTTCAAGACCAGCCTGGCCAACATAGCAAAAGCCTGACTCTATTAAAAATACAAAATAAATAAATAATTAATTAACCAGGCGTGATGGTGTGTGCCTGTAATCCCACCTACCTGGGAGGCTGAGGTATAAGAATCACCTGGGAGGCAGAGGTGAACCAAGATTGCACCACTGCATTCCAGCCTGGGCAACAGAGTGAGACTCGGTCTCAAAATAAACAAACAAATAAATAAATATTACAAATTGAACAGAAACTCCCTTTTGTGCTTCTTCCAGATTCCATTCTCCTCTCTCTGCCCTCCCCAGAGGTGGCTACTGTTCAGAAGTTGTAATTTTTACTACATTTTTACATTTTTACTACATTTTAAATCTGTTTTTAAACTTTACCAAAGGTGGTTTTATCACATTGTATCTATCATTATGCAACTTACTGATTTTCAGTAACCTTATGTTTTTGGAATTGACCCGCAACATACGCATCTCTAGTTCCTTCATTTGCACCACCATGGAATATTCTCATTGCGTGACTATACACAATCTACTTAGCTATTTTCCTGTTGATGGATATTTAGGTTGTTTTCATTTTTATCTATTACACATAATGCTTCCATAAATATCCTGTGCACATCTCCTTGCACCACACGTGTGAAATTTTCCCAGAGTTTATATCTGAAAGGAAGAAGCTGGGTAAAAGATCACAGGCATCTTGATTTTTACTTTATATTACCAAATTTGTTTTCCAAAGCTATCATAGTAATTTACACGCGTATGAAAACTCCTATTCCTCCCATTCCCAGTGCTGGTCTCTCATGCATTTTCATCTGTGTCATTTGGTAGGTGTGAAAGAGCATCTTGTCTTGCTTTGCATTTTTCTGATTTGTGGTGAGGTTGATCCTCTTTGCCTGCTGGGCCATCCAGGGTTCCTCCTCTGTAAGTTGTCTGCTCATTCTCTGTAATGGGATTGCTGGGTCAAATGGAATTTCTATTTCTAGGTCCTTAAGGAATCGCCACACTGTCTTCCATAATGGTTGAGCTAATTTACACTCCCACCAACAGTGTAAAAGTGTTCCTATTTCTCCACATCCTCTCCAGCATCTGTTGTCTCTAGATTTTTTAATGATCACCACTCGAACTGGCATGAGATGGTATCTCAAGGTAGTTTTGATTTGCATTTCTCTAATGACCACTGATGATGAGCATTTTTTCATATGTTTGTTGGCCTCATGTATGTCTTCTTTTATAAAGTGTCTGTTCATATTCTTTGCCCACTTTTGAATGGGCTTGTTTGTTTTTTTTCTTGTAAATCTGTTTTAGTTCTTTGTAAATTCTGGATATCAGCCCCTTGTTAGATGGGTAGATTGCAAAAATTTTTTCCCATTCTGTTGGTTGCCGATTCACTCTAATGACTGTTTCTTTTGCTGTGCAGAAGCTGTGGAGTTTGATTAGGTCCCATTTGTCTATTTTGGCTTTTGTTGCCAATGCTTTTGGTGTTTTGGTCATGAAGTTCTTGCCTATGCCTATGTCCTGAATGGTTTTGCCTAGATTTTCTTCTAGGGTTTTTATGGTATTAGGTCTTATGTTTAAGTTTTTAATCCATCTGGAGTTAATTTTAGTGTAAGGTGTCAGGAAGGAATCCAGTTTCTGCTTTGTGAATACACTTATATTGCAGGTGTGTGCTCAAAATTCATTAATTGAGTATTTAAAAATGTTGGAGACCACAGTTCTAGGCAAAATAACATAACAAAGAATATTGGGTCAGGGGCTATTCAATGAGTAATGAAACTATGCTAACCTTCTTGTGTTTTTAAATGAAAGAATAGAAATATAGAAAAAATAGGATTTCATTAGAAAATTTTATGAGTATAGATGGTATAAGTCACAGTACTTACTAAATTAGTGTAAATATCCATAGCTTCTGAACAAACAGAAATAAAAAAAAAAGATATACTATAGAAAACCTTAGCAGTCTGACATTAGTCAAAAAAAGGAGTTAAAAAAGGAAGCAAATATATAGAATAAAAATAATGTTCTTATTTTGCCCAGGTTGGCCTTGAACACATAGTCTCACCTCCTCAAGCACCAGGACAACTGGCCCGAGCCACCGGGCCTCCCGTTACTGGGTATATATCCAAAGGATTATAAATCATTCTACTATAAGGACACATGCACACGAATGTTCATAGCAGCACTGTTTACAATAGCAAAGACCTGGAACCAACCCAAATGCCCATCGATGATAGACTGGACAGGGAAAATGTGGCACATATGCACCATATACACCAATATTATGCAGCCATTAAAAACGATGAGTTCGTGTCCTTTGTAGGGACATGGATGAACCTGGAAACCATCATTCTCAGCAAACTGACACAAGAGCAGAAAATCAAACACCACATATTCTCACTCATAGGTGGGTGTTGAACAATGAGAACACATGGACACAGGGAGGGGAGCACTACACACTGGGATCTGTTGGGGGGAAATGGGGGAGGGACAGTAGGGGGTGGGGAGTTGGGGAGAGATAGCATGGGGAGAAATGCCAGATATAGGTGAAGGGGAGGAAGGCAGCAAATCACACTGCCATGTGTGTACCTATGCAACTATCTTGCATGTTCTTCAAATGTACCCCAAAACCTAAAATGCAATAAAAATAAATAAATAAAAATAAGTGTATTCACTTATTTATAAATTATAGACATGCATTCCTTATCAACATATTGTATAACTTTTCAAATATATACAAATACATATATATATAATGAAATAGAATATAAAGATGAAAGTTCTAGTATTTTCTTTTTGATTACTAAGAGACTATTTTGCTAACCATCTGGGGTGCATACACCCCATTTGAATACCATTTGCATAGAGATGTTATTTTACTATGAGAAAAAAACACAAAAAGTATATTAAGAAATTTACTATCGATTCTTAATTACATTTGCTAAAATACTTTACAAAATTCAATCATACCATCACTTTTTGCTTCCTACATCTTCCTTCTCATTTGCCTTCACTCAGTAATTTAGTCTTCTAGATTATCCAGTAGACATATTTCGAGCTTTTCAGTCGATTTCCTTTTCTTGTTTTATATGCCTCTGTGCTACAAAATATCCTGCACTCTCCTCCAATTCCCTTATTCTCTCTTTGACTTTTCATTTGCAAGTATTTGTTCTTTTTTCTAATTCTACTTTTAACCTAGCAGTAGACTGTGATTAAGCCTGGGGAATCAACCACTACTCTGCTTTGAATCTCTGTTCTACCAGTGATTCCTGTGAGAGGGGCAAGCTATTTCACCTCATATCCCTCATTTGTATATGACTGATAATAATAGTACCTATTTCATGGGACCATTGTTCTGATTAAATGGAATATAATAACAATATATTTAAAGCATCTAGACTGGTGCCTGACACCTATTAAGTACTTAATAAAGTTAGCTATTTTAATTCCTAATTTTTCAGAAATAGTCAAAGAATGTAGTTGATCCTCTACTCTTCTGTTTTTCTTTCTCTCCCTCCCTTGAGGATTGAAATTTTTATTCACATTTCATCTGTGGCTTTATGTTTGAAAAAATTTTGTGGAAATATTCCTGTGTATGTGCTTTGCAGATTGAAGACGTGAAAACAAAGCCAGGACCAACTCTCCCCCAATAACTAGAAAAACGACAAAATATTATAACGTATTTGAAAGCATCAGAAAACTATCAAAAGTTATTAGGCTTGAATCCTGGAGATCAATAGAAGGGTGAGTAAATAAAATGTGAAATATATACATAAAAGGAAAAACTATACAGTATTAAAATGGAGTGACTAGATTCATATGCACTGACATGGATGACTTCAAAAACATTTGGTAAAAAAGTACAATATGCAAAATATTATTTGTAGTCTGATATTAATTATGTAAAACACCACACATACATTATGCATTTTCTTTGAGTACTTTTTTTTTTTTAGGTCTGGAAGGAAAAATACTAAATTCATGAGTGTAGTTAACTCGTTTCTAAGGAGAGAGATTAGAGAACAGGAGCATTTGCCCAAAGGGATTTCAGGGGTATCTACGATGTTCAAACTTGTAAAAGACTAAACAATTTTTTGAAGGCTAAAATGAAGTTAGAGTAAAACAAATAATTATGATACGCTTAACTGTATATAAACTAAGCTCCATTAGAAGCAGAAAAGAGGAATAATACCCTGTTCCCTGGGGGGCTGGGCCAAGCTCTCCACAGCCCTGTCTGCTGTCAGGAACGGGAGCCACAGGCAGGAGCCACTGGAACTGGCAGTTGGCTTGCTAATAACACAGTTATGCTATGAGGGCATATTATGTGCAAGTCGCAAGCTCGCAGGCAGTAAAGCTATCATGTGAATCCAGGCACATCTGACCCCTGAGCTCAGATTTCTAACCACTCTGCTGCAGTGTATGTGTGTGCTGGTAAACTGAAGTAACATGTCCACACACGTATCATAAAGTTAAGGTTCAATGAAACGCAATCACTGTGGTAAGAGTACGTGGAATGCTTATTCATTAACATGATGATGTCCTTATCCCCAGAAAGATGCAACTTACAGAATTCTGCCCTCTGAGATTTAAACTAGTGAAAATAAATATTTAATGAATGAGAGTAGCTATCTAAAAAATTCACCTTAGGAAACAGACCAAAGAGGAAGAGAGGAGTTGATGCCACACGTCAATCAATATGTCTGGAGTGAAGTCACATGAAGGCATAATTGCTGAGAGTAATTTGGATTTTTAAATGTTTATATTCTTTGATGCAGTGATTCTACTTTTTGGAAAATATACTAGGAGCATAATACTAACTACCTAAAGAACTTTTTGCATAAATATATTCACCATAAAATGATTTATAGTAAAATGAAAAACAATCTAAATAGTCAACACTAGTGAAGTGGTTAGGAAAATGGACCTTGCATATGGTGGAATTATGAGACACACATACAATGTGCATATACAGGCAGAGTTACCCTCCTGCTACAAATATACAGATATGCTAAATAATGTATAGTAATATTTAAAATAATATAGTTAAGGCAGGAAATAAAGGAAATTAATAAAAGGATATTATATTATAAAATAATAGGACCATAATAAATAATACGAAATCCTCAAGTCCCAGAAAGGAATAAAGAACCCAAAGCTAATGTGGTAAGAGTGAGATGAAACTAGAGCAGTCAGGCCAGGCATGAGGGCTCATGCCTATAATTCCAGCACTTTGAAAGGCTGAAGTGAGAGGATCACTTGAGGCCAGCAGTTCAAGATCAGTCTGGGCAACATAGCAAAATCCTGTGTCTATAAAAAGTTTAAAAATTAGCCAGGTGTAGTGGTGCACACCTATAGTCCCAGCTATTCAGAAGGCTGAGGTAGGAGGATCACTTGAGTCTAGAAGATTGAGGCTGTGTGAGCAATCATCACACCACTGTGCTCCAGCCTAGGTGAGAGTGAGACCCTGTCTCTAAAAATAAAAACAAAAGTAAAAGAAACTAGAGCCATCAGTGGAGTGCTGGACCTGGAGATAGGTCCCTTAGGCTAAATGACTGAGAGTTTAATATGCACCTGAGGAGGGCAATCAGGCCTTCGTTCCACAAAAGACAGGGACCTTGGCCCCATTCTCTGTAAAGCAGATGCTGAGGCAAGGATGAAAGAGCTGAAGCCTTACTTGATGTATTAGTCTGGGTTCTCCAAAGAAGCAGAACCAATAGGAAATGTATTTACACAGAAAAAGATTTATTTTAAGGAGTGGGCTCAAAAAACTATGAAGGCTGGCAAATCCAAAGTCTGTAGGCTGGAGACCCAGGGAAGGGTCCATGCCACAGTTCAAGCCTAATGCCCTCTGCTACAGAAGTCCTTGCTCATGGAGATTAGTCTTTTGTTCTATCCTTCAGTTGACTGACTTCAATGTAGATCCACCCACATTATGGAGGATCATCTGCTTTACTCAGTCTTCCAATGTCAACCTGAATATTACTTATAAACACCCTCCCCAAAACATCCCGAATTACATTTGACCACATATCTGGGCCCAGCCAAACTGACACCTAAAATTAATATTACACTTGGAAAATTAATATTACACTTGGAAAGTGCAAAGAGAAGGCATCAAGGACAAAGACAAAGACCCTTAATGACAAGCCTCAAGGATCATAGCAGAGCATGTTACTCAGCAAGCATGTCTGTTTAACACAGGGGTCTCCTCCAAACAGGCTGCAAAGAGAAAGGACACTTCGGTGTAGGCCATGGGGCCGAGATAAAGATTTTATCTGCCAATCTCCTTCCCATTTCTGGTTTCCTGTTAGTCAAGGTTTAGTCACAGGAGTTAATTCCCCAGCACCTCCCGGTGTGGTTAGGTGGCCCCTTCTGCAGTGAGAGTTACTGTGGTGTTTCATCCAAGTCTGGAAGTAGTTGAAAGAGCCAGAAACTCGAGATTTGTGAATGGTTAATACAGCTGCATGGTTGAGGTCAAGAGGAAAGACCCACTCTTCCCAGAGAACGTGATGGTCCACGCCCGCTAGTGTCAGCAGGCTCCATCATGGAGACAGACTTGACTCCAGTGTAACCCACCCCTTGCGCCATTCACATCCACTCATTCTCTCCCATTATATTGACTCTTACGCTATATTATGGCAATTCTGGGTTTGTTTTGTTTTTGTGTGCATACAAGACACCCTCACTTCTTCCCTAAGAGGGAGATACAGGTCCAATCAGTTACAGTTGAAATCCCCTGGGAGAATTCAGGCACGAGGGTCAGTGAAACAAGAGTCCTTAATAGACATTTATCATCCATCATCTCTCTCCTGGTTGATTGCCTCGTGGAGTAACCCAGCCCTTCAGGCCCCTTGTTCTCCCTGCACTTGGTGGATTGCTGCAACTCCCATTGACTGTAATTATAGGACATAGAAGTACCGGGAGTTATCCAAATACATTACCTGAATTTTGGAAATTCTTTTTACTGATCTCTTATACAGAATGAATTCTAGTTCCTCATGCTAATCAAAATTGATTACCCAACCAGTACAATAAAATAAGTCCTTCCTTTATTTGCCCATTCACTGTGGTCAAGTGGAAAAGTGGCCAGATGATATCTCTCATGCATGTCTGGTTTGGGGAACCCGGCTCTCTGCAAAGGTCACATTTCGGCCAGCTGACCCTGTCCACACAACTACTTCCTCTCAGTTCCAGTAACTGCTCCCTGCCCTTGTCCTTTGTGGTAGCCAAATAGTAATTCCCAAGGGCATCCACATCCTAATTCCCAGAACCTGTGACTATGTAAGGTTATAGGACACAGGGAGAATTAAGGTTGAAGATGGAATTAATGTTGTTAAGCATATGATTTTAAGGAGATGAGTGTAGATTATTCAGGTGGTATCAATATAATCACAAGAGTCTTTTACATCTGGCGGGGGAAGCAGAAGTCAGAATGAGAAAGACAGTATTACAAAAGGACTCAACCAGCCATTGTGGGCTTTGAAGATGGGAAGGGTCCAAGAACCAAGGAATGCAGGTGACCTCTAGAAGCTGGAAAAGGCAAAGAAAGGATTCTCCCTTGGAGCTTCGGTAAGGAATACAGTCCTGGTAACACCTTAATTTTGACCCAGTGGGACCCATTTCTGATCCCCCGAGATTGTAGGATAATGAGTGTGTTGTTTTAAGCCAATACATCTATGGTAATTTGTACAAATAGGTAACTGATACACCCCTTTAGACTTAGGGGTGACAATGGGTCCCACTATTGCAGACCCCAACGCACTGCACCATCCCTAGTTGGTTTCCTAAACCCACCCATGCCTCTGAAGGGATTTACAGCTTGAGTTGTTACCAGTTTCCTGCTGAGACCCTAAACTGAGACAGAGCCCTAGGCATTACTGCCCGGATTTGAGTATCCTCAGCCATGGGAAGGGAGAATATGTTTGTCTAAAGACGTAGAAGGGCAGCTAAATAAAGTTCTTTCTGAAGTATCCTGAAGGCTCCAGTGAAGAGCAGAGCCCTTGGGTGATCAAAGAACCTAAGTGGAGATTTATTTCCTCTCCTCCAAATCTGTCGCCTCCTCCAGCTTCCTTCCTTCAGTCCCGGGGAAAGCACCTTGGACCAGAAATTGGGAGTTCTGGTTTATGATGCAGTTTCTGCTATCGAGTGTCTTCAGGAAGCAGCAGCTAATTCCTCTGAGCCACGATTGCTTCATCTGTTAAAAGGTAGGCTTGGAGTAATATTTCCTCGGTAAGCAAGTCCATCTCTGACATTATTAATCTGCATGATTTAATATTACCCTGGACACCCCATCCTCTTCTTGTGTGACCCACACAACTTCAAGGTTCTTTGACAAGGTCCTCTTGGCTGCATTAGTTTAGGCCGTGTATGCTACAATAGCGAAAAGGTCGATGGTTTAGAGAATAAGATATCGATGTCTTTTAAGGCAGTTCCAGGTCAGAAGGGATGAGTTGAGGATGGGGGTGGGAATTCTGCTTCATACAGTGGGTCACTTGGGTGACCTGGCACACTTGGGTACCCAGATTGATGGCAACTCTGACACCTGCAATGTGTGGCTTTCAGGATTGATGTGGTTGTTTCCACCCCAGGCAGCCAGAAGCAGGGAAAAGAGTACAGGAAAGCAGCTGTGTGAAGTGTTTTATTTGCTAGGACTGGGAGAAGTATACATCATTTCTGTTCTCATTCCATTGTCTAGAACTCAATCACATAGACACATCTAACTGCAAGGGTGACAATATCACTTGAAGCCTAGAAAAGAAGGCTCAGATTTAGGTGTATCTGCCACAAAACTCACACTAACTGCCTTTATTTCTCAACTTAAAGTCCTATGAAGGGCCCAGGAAGCCGACCAGGGCTGGGCCCTACACCTGTCTCTGCTCTACTCTAATTTCCTGCCACGTTCCTTCTCATTCACTATACCTGGTCTCACCGGCCTTCTTTCAATTCCTGAATCCTGCCAAGTCGTTGTGTTTGCTCTTCCTTCTACCTGGATCCCTCCTTTTACAGATCATTTAGGTCTCGGCTCCCATATCATCTCCTCAGAGACCTTTTCTTGACCATCCTGTGCAATGTTGTCCCCACCTCCCAGACACCTTCCCACAGAATCCCTCATAAAAGCAGGCCCTGGTGGCCAGGTATCCCCAGACATGTACTGAATACTAGCAGAGTTTAGGCTCAAACAGGAGTGCCCAGAAATGTTCCCTCCCAACCCTGCAGCACATGCATAAGGAGTCCTGTCTGCAGTGATCAGGTTATTGTCTCCACCTCCCAGACATTGCTCTGTTGAGGAATAATGGTGTTCAGAATTGAAGGAAAACACTGAATCTCAAGTAATGTAATTAAAGACAAATCCACACTTCTACTGGAGACATCATAGTGCAATTCCAGAACATCAAAGAGAAAGAATGACTTGAAATAACTTCAAAAGTATTACTTTAGCAAGAAAGAATATGAGCCATAGGGGGAATGGGATGTAAGGAGCAGTAGTGGGCCAAGAGAGCAATAAAACATGTTGGCAAATCTAATAATTGATGAATAATAAGTCATAACTACTGAGAGGTTAAAAGCATGGAGATCAGCTTTGGGAGTGGTGTGCACCTGTAGTCCCAGCTACTCAGGAGACTGCTGTGCACTCAGGAGTTCAAGGCTCCGATGGGCTGAGATCGTGCCACTGCATTTCACCCTGGGTGACAGAGAGGGACCCTGTCTCTTAAAAACAAAACAAACAAACCAATAATGGAGGAGGAACTAAAATTCCAGGTGATATTCCACTATAAAATTACATGAATTTCATATAATTTCGTGATTTGGAAGCTAGGGGGAAAGAGAGTGTAGAGGAAAATTAAGTTCAGGCAGGACCACTACGCTCATGGATTCTTGAAGGCCCTCTGCACAGGGTAAGGTGTATCCTCTGTACCTTTGCTTTCAGTGTCTTGTCTTCTCCTCCATGGACACTGCCTGTATTAGGATCGTTTCTCCTGTGACAAGAAGATGGAAACTCTGCCCCAATCAAAGTACATTCCACCCCCAACTTGCCCCCATTTCTTCACAATGATCACTGCAAACAATAGGGTTCCTTATGTATGGGCTGCAGGTCGGGAGGGAACAGTTAGGAGCATCCCTGCCTGAGTCTGAACTCTGCTAGGATTCAGGGCATGTCTGGGCATGCCTGGCCACAGGGCTTGCTTTTGTGAGTGATTCCATGGTAAGGGCACAAAAGACCACTGGGCACTATGGCAGGCAGGGGTTGTGGGGGCAGAATTAAGGACACAGAACAATAAGATTTACCTTCTGGCCCTGACTCATGGCAAAAAGAGTGATGGCACTATTAATCGCCATGACCTCTGGAAGACACAGGGACAGACTTTACTCTGTACTTGTGCCCTGTGGCCAAATGTCCCATGAGCTGTACAAGGTTAGAAATAACCAGGTCCCTGCACATTTGTGGCTTTCCACAATGTCAGACTTTTATTGACGCTGTCTCAAACATAAAAACTATGAGCTAAGTGGGATTCAGCAAGGAGGCAATTCTCCTTAGTACTTCTCATTCACTCAGTTGTCAGAGCCATGGCCACATAGGCTCAAGCCACTCCACAAATCAGTCGACATTGTAAACCATACATAATAGTATATTTGATCAATATGCAAATGCTATAAATTAAACATTCCACAACGAACAAAGTAACATTAAACATCAAGAAAGAAGGGATAGAAAAAAATACTAATGAACCAGTCCAGGGAGACCAATGTAGACAAAAATAATCTTCTGGTCTGGCCTGGGGTGGCTGTTGGTCTTGCAAGGAAGTCTTTGACATGGGCAGAGCTTTGGGTGGCAAATGTCAGATGCATATCATGAGTGACAGCAAGACAGTGCCTCTTACGGTGGGCTTTTTGAGCTGCTGAGGACTCCCCAGAGTCCTCTGGTGAGAACTGATAGTGGAAGAGTGTGCTTGGTTATATCTTTATTTGGTTGGATGTAGTCCTTATTGATCAGGCAAAATATCTGTTCTTTTTTGGCAAGGTGCCTTTTGAAATGTAAGATGGAGCCTTTTTCTGAGATGGAGTTACTTATGTCACAGGTGCTCTATACAAAGTATCACACTTAAAACCTTAGAGGGATTCTCTCCCATGGAATACAACTCTATGGAGCATGAGTCCATGAAACATAGCTTACATTGACAGCTGAGAGGACATGCAGGATGACATCAATAGGTGTGGTGGCTAGCTCTAAGATGGTCCTAGTAGTCCCTGTCTCTTAGTATTCACATCCTTGTTCCCTCCCACATTGTACCATGATTAATCTGTGTAACCAATAGCATATGGCAGGTGGGATGGCATGTCACTTCCAAGGCTAAGACATAAAGGACATCATGGCTTCTTTCTTGCTCTCTTGAAGAGAGTAAGTTGCTGTGTCTTGAGCAGCCTTATGGAGAAGCCTACTTGATGAGAAACTGAGGTCTCCTGATAACAGCCAGAGAGTGACCCATCTTGGAAGTAGCTCCTACAGCCCATCAAGACTTCAGATGACTGTAGCCCTGGCTGTCTTCTTGACTGCAACCTCACAGGAGACCCTGAGCTAGAACCACCCAGCTAAACCAGTCTAGGATATCTGATCTTCAGAAATTACGTGAGATAACAAACATTATCATAAGCCATTGTAGCAACAGATAACTAATAAAACAACATTTTCCTAGCACAATTCTAAGCAAATGGAATTAAATGTAATAAATCCTGTATAAATGGGGATAAAACTCTAAATGTGTGAAATGAAAGTAAATGTTTAATAATACTAAGATATATTCAATAGCATGGTGGGGGAAATGTATTATGCAAGAGATATATTGGGAGAATGTATGAGATTTCTTTGGAGAATACTGATAATTTCTCACTCCCTCACCTCCAGGAAGAGAATAAGAAGCTACTTTCCAACATAAACCTATTGAGGGGGAGCTTCCAGGGCACAGAGAGAGAGCTTAGTGTGTGTTCTCTGCAGCTGGGAAGGGGAGATCTTAGACTCCTGCTGAACTGAGGCCTGAGAAAGCTGAAGTTGCTTGTGGCCAAAAGACAGATGACTTGCATTTCCAGGGTTTGTTGGAGGGTTGAAGGTTTTCCATAGAACAGATATTTGCCACTTGGCATAGGGAAAGCTAGCCTGGAGCTATTTTAAGTTCTTCCCAGGAACATCAAATGAAGAGTAAAATTTGGGCCAGGTGTGGTGGCTCATGCCTGTTTTCCCAGCACTTTGGGAGGCCGAGGCAGGCAGATCACAAGGTCAAGGGATCAAGACCTTCCTGGTCAACATGGTGAAACTCCATCTCTACTAAAAAATATAAAAATTAGCTGGGTGTGGTAGTGCACACCTGTAGTCTCAACTACACAGGAGACTGAGAAGGAGAATCACTTGAACCTGGGAGGTAGAAGTTGCAGTGAGCTGAGATCACCCCACTGCACTCAAAAAAAAAAAAAAAAAGATTTGTTGGTACATTGTGGATCACCAGATTAGGGCTGGTGGCGGAATCAGTGGTGGCAGCTGGAGAAACAGAATCCATTGCCCACATCACAGATTGTGTTGGGCTCTGACAAACCCAAGGGTTACAAGAGTCTGTTTCAGACATCGGCCAGGTCAGACAGCAGGCCAAGTAAGAACTGTCCTGTCCTCTGACTCTTTTCAACCTGGTAGGAGGGGAGTTGAATGAAGAAGAAGCAGATGCCACTGCAAACTCCTTCCTAGATTACAGACTCTCACTGCTGGCCGTGGCTGGCGAGCAGAGGGGGAGGAGAAGGAGGAGTCTTACCTATGGATGAAGTGTGAAGTGCTGATTATTATCTTGGCTAGACAGTTCTTCTAAGTTTTTCATTATGAGAGTTGTCAAGCATAAAGGAAGGTGTCCATCACCTAGATGTAATGATTGTTAATGCGTCGCATATTCGCTTCATCTTGTTTTTGCTGAAGTGTTTGGGGTAGATTGAAGATGTGGTGTTTCATATTTCTGGATACTTCAGACTACCTCTTCAGAGACTAAAGATGTTTTTCTGCATGCTGCAGCAATGCTGTGGAATTAATGATGATTTTGAGTCTCCTGATGCCTGTGCCTATGTGGGTTTCCTGTCTCTGAGGTGTGTTTTTATATACAGTTAGCTTATTCATGCCAAGAAAGAAAAACTGGATACTTAACATCTAAACTGAGGCTGTTAATTTGTGACTTAAAATCACTCAGAACTGTTCCCAAAGAAAAACCATAATAATTTCATTCAGGAGTGAAGGAATTTTATCTCTGCTGAATAAAGCTGAAAGACATGACAGAAAACAAGAGGAAAATGCGTATTCTCATAATTTCAAAAACAAGAAAAGTTTATGTCTTGTAAGGTGACAGGCACTGCTGGAAAGATGCTATAAGTTTATTCACGTCTTTGTAACCCAGATGTTTAAAAACTGCACAGGAACCTTATGCATTGCTGATATGCATGCAAATTGGTACAAATTCTATGCAGGGTGCTGCAGCTGTATCTATCAGCAATTTTAAGGCATACGTTCTTTGATATGGCAATGCCTTCCTATAAATAAATTCCTATGGAATTTATTCTGTACATATCCTTACCAGTGAAATGACAGTAAAAGGACGTGCCTTGAAGCATTGTTTGTAATAGCAGAGGATTGGAAACCATCTTAAAAGGCCATCAGTGAGGAACTAGTTGAATATATGGTTGTATATATTGTTATTTTTGTGATATATTATGTGTGTGGGTGTGTGTGTGTGGTGTGTTGGCTCAGGCTGTCATAACAAAATACCATAAACTGGGTGGCTTAAACAAAAGACATTTCTTTCCTACCAGTTCTGGAGACTGGGAAGTTCAAGATCAAGGTTCCTGCTGCTTGGGTTTCTGATGATGGCTCAATTCCTGGCCTGCAAACTACCACCTTCTGGCTGAGTCCTCACATGGCAGAGAGCTCTGGTGTCTCCTCTTAACAAGCCTTATTCTAGGCATCACCCTTATGGCCTCACTTAACTTTAATGACTTCCTCATTCCAAATACAGTTACACTGGGTGTTAGGACTTCAACATATAATTAGGGTGGGGGTCACAATTCAGTCCCTCACATGTGGCATGGTATTCCACAACAGGAATACAACAGAATAAGCTAGCAGAAAGAATGAGGCTATATGTACAGATAGACTGTGAAGTGGAAAACAGCAAAGAACAGGATGAGGTGCTGAGTGCCCACATTTGCCCTCCTTATCCACTCTTGGCCCTTTCCCAGCTGCTTCCTGCCCCAGAGCGACCTCTTTAAACTGCATCAATAGACTCTTGTTCTCTGGCTCAGGTTGAGTTCAGCCCATGAGGTGCTGTAGCAAAAGATCAGAGGGAAGAGAGGAAGGACAGGTGATTATGCCCCTGCCCCTCCCTGGAATGCTCCTCAGCTGGCTGTGTTGCTCACACTATGTCGCTGTGCCCTCTCACTCAACTGTTGCTGGCCTTGGGCTTTTCCCTGACCTTGGTAAACAGTCCATAAATGAAGCTCTACTCAAATGACTCACTTTGTGTATGCCATCTGTTTTCTGTCAGGACTCTCGTTGATACAGTACATTAGCATGTGTGTTTTTGAAAAAACAACTGGTAAGCGTGTTTGGAGCGTGGGGTATATGCACTTATTTACACTTAGAATATCTCTGGAAAACTGCAGAAGAAACTGGTAACAGTGGTTGCCTCGAGGGAAGGAAACTGGGTGGCTGGGAGTAGGGGGAGAAGAGGAAGTGATATTTATATTTACTGCACCCTTTTTGTTCATTTTAAATTTTGTACTCTATGCATGTATTATTTATTCAAAAATCTTAATTATTTAAAAAATAAAAAACAAAAAGTGAGGAGGGACTTGGTGCCAGAAAGCTTCACAGGCAGCAGTCCCTGTAGCACCCGGGTCCCTCCTTCCCTAGGAGCGGCTGCCTTTCCTGGCAGATACTCCAACCAACCAACTAAACACAAACACAAACAAAAGCATGATTAACAGGCTTCTTCCACTCTGCACCATATAGATGAGAGGTGCAAAGTTCTGAAACACTTTGGTGCATTAACTCAGACCATTTCCTGATACTCATTGGCAGGCAAGAAGTTCCTACTAAAGGCCGTAACTCAAAACCACCATCAGCATGTATGCTGACCACCTTTGTCCCTCCCCTGATGGAGGTCAGAGCCACAGTGAACAGGGTACAGCCTGCTAGGGATTTTCACTTAGACCCACCCTCTCACCCCTCTCAGACATCTTTGCCACACTAGAGATTCAAAACCATCTATGCCTTCGTTGAGCGATAGCAAGAAAGTAGGGGATCTGGCTTGAAGACCACACAGGGAGGCCTTGTCCGCCTCCTCTGGGCTTGGCTCTTTCTCCTGCTCTTCACCAATGGCCGCTGACCTGTTATTTAGCAATGTCTCTATTTTTATCGTGCTCATTATACTGCAGTGCTCTTCATTTTCATCTCATTATTGTTGGCGGGGTCATCCAGCGGCTTTGTCGCCCCGGGAGACAGGGAGGGAGCTGCGCACTCAGCTCTCTTCCCCAGGCTTGGCTAATCCATCGTCTGACAGTATATTGTCAGGTCTCGGTCTTCCAGTTGTAGGGTGGCTGCCGGAGCCTGTCAGTCCTTCCAGCTCTTCTTCTTGCCAGAGATGTCTAGTTTAATCACAGTTCCCTGCATCGATCCTTCCCTGCTTAGACAGAAAAACATATCTATATTTTATAGACAGATATATAATTGACAGAGAAAACAGAACATGCATACAAATCCTTTGTATGACTCTTTTGGGGGAGTAGTGTCTCAAGGTAGCTGACTGCAGTATTGGAAGCACATAGGATAGAGTCACTCCTGCCCTAAAGAACATATGTTGCTGCTATTTCCCCAGCTAACATGACACAAGGGTGGTGGATAGAAGTCCCCAGGACATTTTTGCAAAAGGGCTACCTTAATTTTGCACCAGTTCTGCAGCATCATAAAACTGGTTAGGATATCAAGGAGGTGACCACAGGAAAGGAATGGACAAGGCACTCCTGTGAGGGGAACTGAGGAATTCCCTCAGTTCCCTGAGGGTCTTGCCCCTCTCTCCTCACATTCTGCTCTCCAGACCCATAGTGGAGACATAGGGCTCCAAGCCCCAAGCCCTCCCACCCTGTGCCTTTTCTCATATGATAAGTCTGCTGGAACTGCTCCCTCTCATTCTGTGAAACCCAGATGTCCCCTGCTGCCTCTGTGGTGAACACTTCCTGGATCCCTCCCTTATACTCATCCATACCCTTCCAGCAAATTGAAACCTACTTTCCTCCGTGGTCCTGTAGCCCTTGGCTCCTGGGATTGTTGCAGTTGGTTGTCCACTGTCTGACTCTCCCATTGCTTGTGCATCATCAGATTTTACTGGGTATCTAATGCACAGAACATAGCTTAGCTGAATAGTACTACATCCAGAATGCTAATTAGAGATACTTACGTAAAGCACTGTCTTAGTCAGTTTGGGCTGTTATAACAAATGCCATAGATTGGGTGGTTTAAACAACAAACATTTACTTCTCGCAGTTCTAGAGGCCGGCAGCCTTGGGTTCTCGGTGAGATCCCTCTTCCTGGCGAATAGACAGTTGCCTCCTTGTTGTGTCTTCACAAGGAGACAGAGAGCTGTGGTCCCTTCATTTCCTTATAAGGGTTACCCATCATGGGTGATCCACCCTCATGAACTCATCTATACCTATTTACCTTCCAAAACTGCTCCCCCCTGCCCGCTTCCAACTGCCATCACATCAGGGATTACATCAATATGTGAATTTTGGAGGCACATAAACAGCCCAGGGCAAGCATCTGACAACTGATGGTTTCCTTTGTGCCAGGCACTATGCTGAGAACTTCACAGGCACTATCTCACTTATCCCTCACCACAAGCTACAGAGTCTTCCCCTCCAGCAGCTAGAAGACTAGGGATAGAAGAGGGTAAGTAACTTACTCAAGGCTACATGGCTAGAAATTGATAGCAACTGGACTTACATCCAAGTCTGACTCCACAGGATTTATTTCTCAAATTTTTAAAATTCAAATGTAATACCTACATATGGTAAGGAATAAAAAGAATGTAACTCCCTTAAAAGATAAAAAGTGTTCCTGCTACCCAGATCAACGATACCTCTCCCAAAAACAATCGCTGTTAACTCCCTTTTTCTTTCTAAAATTGGTCTATACATATACTCTTCTGTTTGCTTTTACACAGTAGCATATGCTAGATATTCTTCTATACCTTACTTTTTTTTCTACTTTACTTATATCTTGGAGATTATTCCATTATCAATGGCTAAAGACCTAGCCTCACTTTTTTAACAAATGCAGAGCATTCTAGAAATTGTTATACCTTATTTAATCAACCCCTGTCGATGGGTATTCAGTGGTTTCCCGTCTTTTGCCATTATACTGGGACTATAAAGTGTATCCTTGTCCATAAGTCTTGGCTCAAGTTCCACTGCATTTAAATCTTTGTTACTTCTGGAATTTTTAGCATAACAAATGAGGTTCAGAATGAGTAAAGCATGTGCTCTTGACCACTATACAATGGCCAAATATCTTACCTGGCACACAGCAGGTAAATGCTTGTAAATGGTTGCCAGTAACAATGACAATGGTGATACTCCCAGCAGCATCCACGAAAGCACATCCTTGAGGAATGTTGTTGAATATATGAAGAGGCAGTTAGTTCACAGCATTAAGGAGGACTAACTGGAAATCTTCTCACCCTCAGTGGGACTATCCCTAATAGTCACTTACCCATCAAAATGAATGAGTTTGCAGAACTTTCCTGCAAGTCATCTTTGACATGGTGAGGGAAGAAAGATGTCACAAGCATACAGTTGTGGGATGCAGCCAAAGGGTTCTGACCCAAGATGGAGGCACTTCTAAAGAAGTACTCTTGGAATTCGTTTAAGGAACTACTAGTGCACAGTTCAGAAGAACCACTGTCTGCACAATATTCAGTGGGTGCAGGCTAACAGGGATGGCCAAGTGCCAGAGGGAATGGGGTCAGGTACTTGTGTTAGGAGAGGTGATGGGTGAGAAGGCAAAGCCAGCAGAGGTCAGACCAAGTGTCTGAACACAGAACAGACCCTTCGGTTGCATGACAACACACAGGGCTTATGGCGAGCAGTAAGAGGCTCCTGTTTGGGTTTGGGTGATGAGGTACCTTCACTCCCCAGACAATTAGTATCACAGTGCAAGAGCAGGCAGACGCTGCTCTTTAGCCATAGAGTTGATAGTAACAAACCAACCCCCTGCTGGGTGGAGGTTGGGGTGTCACAGAGAATAACTGATCAGTAGGGTGTGTCCCCATGCTCAGTATGAAGACTTGGTATTAAGACATCATTATAACAGCTAATATCAATCATAAACTAGTACCAGATGTTCATTCATTTTCTTCTCACAACAGCCCTACAAGTTTACCCATTTTACACCTGAGAAAACTGAGTCACAAAGAAGTTGACCCTCTAGAATTGGAGTCATATAACTTGTGTCTATTATCAAAATTTGGACATCAGTTCTGCTCTAAGAGATGTACTTACAGATGGCTGGCTGTCCCCTAAGATGCAGTCTTCACAAGGAGAGCCCCCAGCAGGATGATCAGGCCTTCGGTCACACCTGTGCCTTTTTTAAGCCACTTGACCCCACTCCAGAGACTGGCAGATGTCAGTGCTGCTCTGCTCCTTCCTGGTGCTCCTGGATGAGGACTGCAGTGAAGGCACAAGCTGCTTCTATGAATAATGCAACCATGGAATAGTGGGAGTAAGAGCACTGGACAGGGAGTCAGGAAGCCCAGATCAGCAGATGGATGAGAGAGCCCAGGAGGAAGGAAGGAGACAGGCAAGACTCCTGACCCAGCTCTGCAAGAAACCAGCTGTGGGTGAACACAGAGGTCACCAGATCCACCCGCATCAGGCAGGATCCAGTAGAAGTCAGCAAACACAGGGGTCAAGAAGGGAGGGTGTGGCAGGCCTCTGGCTTTACACCACAAAGTCTGCTGATTAGATGAGCCAGGATGTGCCAACACAGGGATCAGGACTTGCTTCTGCTTCAATTTGTCAGCAAGCCCTTGCCTTCTCCATCCTGGGGCAGGTGGGCTGACTCCTGTGAAAGGCCCTTGGGTCATCTTTCAGGGGGATGCTGCTTCCTCCTCCCGCCCCACCCCCTATCCAGGGCTCGTTGAATTTTCTGTTCTCTGGTTTTGCCATGTCTCCAGATATCTACCAGCTGGCCTGGCCAGAGACGAGCAAAATGTGAAGTCAGAAAAGAACAAAGCCAGTTTCCTTAAGCAGCCCAAGACTTTGACCTTGCCAGCCCCGAGCCTCACCCCTCACACCCATTTCTATCTCACTGATAGAGGAAGGGAGTTCCCCTTTATCAGCTGCACTTGTGAGAAACACAATGTCTTCGGGTCCCTGTTGGGGCTCTCGTCTGAGGGGTGCTTTGAGCTGTCCGTCTACCCTAGCAGGTTGTCATGGTGCCTGCTGCTCCAACTCTCCATTGGATGGAGCAGCAGATTGTCTCCATGGTGATCAAAAGGTTCTGTGCAGAAAGGATATTTAGCCTTGGAAATGAACTCATGGAAACACTCCTGGGAAATAAGCCTTTTCCGGTGGTGTCAGAAGAGATTCTCCTCCTTTTGACACAGTTCTTCAGCCATTCCACTGGCCCAGAGAGTTTAGCTTTCTAACAGTTGGTGCCATCATCTATGTTAACATTATAGCCATAGAGGATGCCAACTCCAGATTCCTGGCTGTGCCAAGTAACACTTGCAAGTCAGCAAAGTATAGCTGAGATGCCGAAAAGCACTTGCCCTTTCAGTGCTCTGTGGCAGCGCCCCCTGCACACCTTCCTCCCCAGTCTCTGTGGAGCCTGGCTTCTCTTCCACTCTGACAAGACAATGGTCCCGCTTCTTCCTCATAGGGTCTGAGCTGATACAGCTGAAAACAATGCTCTTCCCTCACCCCGCCCCTAAAAAGTCAGCATTTTAGGAGAACCTTTGATAACAAATAGGTCTCTACTATTGCCCAGCCGTCTCTGGTAGACATTTCTCTGCCTCATGTGTGTGTATTTCTTTTCTGCCTTTCATACCTCGAATCTTGGCTTTTGCACAGTGCAAGCTCACAGTATATCAGGGAGGTCACTAGGGCTCTTTGAAACACCTAGTTCCTTGCTAATCTGCTACTCGCATTCCTGGAATCAGGCTGGGCTAGGTCAAGAGAGATTGGCTTTTCTCGCTTTGCCTTTCTGGCAGGCACCATTTCCCTACCTTCCTCAGGCACCCTGCAACTTCTTGTCTCTCCCTGTCAATACTTGCTTTCAAAGAATGATCAGAAACCCATTCACATCTGAATGTGACTAATCACAGATTAAAGTATATCTTCCCTCAGGGAAATCAGAGGTTAAATCGTAAGGAATAAGTTCTTAAGTGGAATTCAGGTACCAGCTCAAGGATCAGTGCTACAAGAGTACCGTGTGAACATGATTCTCAGAAAAAAGAAATGATATGGGTCTTTTTTCTCCAAAGCATTTCTTTATACTTGCTGACTCCCTTGGATGATAAAGGGAGTTTGTTTTGTTTCAGCTGCTATTTCTAAAGCCTAGGAATGTGAGTTTTCATAAAGTTCTGCCACACTGAAGCTAGATATAGCAGCACCATAGAGGATGTCCACTGCGCAATGTCACTGCTTCCCTCTCAGCTGCCCGGCCTGAGGGCACAAGCATGATGGTATCATCAGAATATTCAAGTGGGGCAGCCCGCCATGGGCAACCACTCCCCCAGCTGCCTCCTCATCTTCACCTCCTCTTCATGACCGTGGGTTTCTCCTGGGATGTCTCACTCAAAGTAAATCAAAAAGCCTTTTTCAGATACACCTCAGTTCAAGTATGACTTCACCATATATGTCACTGAGTGGCTGTCTGCTCCAAAAGTAGTGCCTAGGACAGGTACATCCTTTCTGATGTGACTTTGGGAGACAGCAGTGAAGGGGCAGGGAGAGAGAGGTAGGTCGGCAAGCGGAGTGACATAAATAAGGAAGCAACGTGGGGTCTCTGCTGTGGGCAACAGGATTCGTTCCACCAGGACCCACTGAGAAACTAACAGAATGCTTTCCCACCCATAGGAGGGAAACTATGCTCTGTTCCATGCTCTTTAACCCTGTGCTTCTGACTGGCGCATGTTTGAGTTGAGTCTGGGCTCCCTGGGAACTGTCCATCTGGGCTGAGCTGGGGGTGCCGCTTAGGCAGGTTACTGACTGTTTCTGGAATCTAGGTTCTTCACAGGTAAGCCTCTGTCTGATAGAGCTGTTACAATCTATAAATGAGAGAATTCCTGAGACGCACGTAGCACAGTGCCTGACCAAGAATAAAGGCTCAATAAATAGCAGCTACTATTCCCGTGCTGCGACTGGAGACACGGGGAGCACCCGTGTTGAGCCCTAAGGCTCTGAGAGTGCAGTCCTCACCACACCCCCATCTCTCTGGCAGGACTCAGATTGGGTGGGACTGGAAGTGACACAGAAAGTGGCCACTGAGGAAGCAAGCTGAGTTCTACATCTAGGAAACTCTGACAAGTTTTTATTTCTCAAAAGAAAGACAGCCCCAGTAGGGCCCAGAGTGCATGAGGCAGAGAGATCTATAGCTCTGGAGTGGCCAGGAGGGTGACATCCTCCACTTTTTTTTTTCTTTTTTAAAGAAGGAACAGTTTTCTACTATGGTTTGCCACTGCCAATGCACCAGCCTGACTCTTCAGAAGAGGCATTCATTCATTCAGAATTCATTCATTTATTCAACAAGCCTTCACTGAGGACTTCCTGTGTGCCAAGCTTCTTGTTGGAAGCCGGGCCTTCAGAAACGAAAGATAATCCCCGAGCTAAGAGCAGAAAGGTATGGCAATGATGCCCATGAACTGTGACAAGTGCCACACTAGAGGCTGCCCTGGAAGGTGGGTTCCACCAAAGCGAGCAGCCTGCAAAGGCTTCTTGACAAGACAGGACACAGCACGTAGCACTCATGGGACACTATAAGGCATTTAATGGGCAGCAGTGATGCTCCTAAGGACAAGTAATATTTATTTTTTAAAAAATTTTTAAAAGATTGACCAGGGAAGCAGAGGTTAGGAACTGAGAGGAGTTGTCTGCCACACAAAGGAATTTGGCTTCATCCTAAAGCTGATGGAAAGCTACCCCAAAGAATCTATTCAGTACCCCTCAGTCCATCCCCCCTGCTATGGTTTGAATGTGTCTCCTCTAAAATTCAGGTGTTGAAACTTTTTTTTTTTTTTTGAAACAGAGTTTCACTCTGGTTGCCTAGGCTGAAGTGTGGTGGTATGATCTTGGCTCACTTCCGCCTCCGCCTCCTGGGTTCAAGCAATTTTCCTGCCTCAGCCTCCTAAGTAGCTGGGATTACAAGTGCATGCCACCATGCCTGGCTAATTTTGTATTTTTAGTAGAGACAGTTTTTCACCATGTTGGTCAAGCTGGTCTCAAACTCCTGACCTCCACTGATCTGCCCACCTTGGCCTCCCAAAGTGCTAGGATTACAGGCATGAGCCACCATGCCCACCCAGGTGTTGAAACTTAATGGCCAGTGTGATGGTATTGAAGTGGAGGACTCTGCCCTTTGTAAATGGGATTAAGGCCCTTATAAAAGGGTCTTCACTAGCATTCAGCTCTCTTGCCCTTCCTCCTGTCCTGTGAGGATACAGCGTTCCTCCCCTCCAGGGGATGTAGCACCAAGGAGCCATCTTGGAAGAAGAGAGACCCAATCCTCTGTAGCCAACACTTTGATCTGGAACTTCCCAGCCTCCAGAACTGTGAGAAACTGTCCTTTACAGATGACCTCATCTCAGATATTTTGTTATAATAGCACAAATGGACTAAGACACCTCTCATTTGTCATAAATGCTGCAACTTCTACAACAACAGTGATGTTCTAATCTATAAGTGAAGGCAAATCAAAAGCAACAAGTAGGCCTCTCTGCAAACAAACTTTTGGTAGCTGTTTAAAATCACCACCAACAATCAAAAGCGTTCTCCCCTTGCCTTTGCTGATTGAAAAAATGTTGGCCAGGTACAGTGGCTCATGCCTGTAATCCCAGCACTGTGGAAGGTTGAGGCAGGCAGATCACTTCAGCCAGAAGTTCAAGAACAGTTTGGCCAACATGGCGAAACCCCATCCCTACTAAAAAGATAAAAATTAGCCAGGCATAGAGGTGCATGCCTGTAGTCCTAGCTACTTGGGAGGCTGAGGCATGAGACTCATTTGAACCTGACAGGCAGAGGTTGCTGTGAGCTAAGATGGCAGCACTGCACTCCAGCCTGGGCTACAGAGCAAAACTCTCTCAAAAGGAAAAAAAAAAAGAAAGAAAAACTGTTCATACACTATCCTGAGTTGCCTTTATACTTTCACTAAGAAGTTCATAGCATTGCTGTGGAGTCCCAGGTACAATACTGTGATGGTTAATACTGAGTATCAACTCGATTGGATTGAAGGATACAAAATATTGATCCTGGGTGTGTCTGTGAGGGTGTTGCCAAAAGAGATTAACATTTGAGTCAGTGGGCTGGGGAAGGCAGACCCACCCTTAGTCTGGTGGGCACAATCTAATCAGCTGCCAGGGAATATAAAGCAGGCAGAAAAAGAGGAAAAGGAGAGACTGGCTTAGCATCCCCGAGTCTACATCTTTCTCCCATGTGGGATGCTTCCTGCCCTCGAACACTGGACTCCACATTCTTCAGTTTTGGGACTCTGACTGGCTCTCCTCGCTCCTCTGATTACAGTCTATTGTGGGATCTCGTGATTGTGTAAGTTAATACTTAATAAAATCCCATTAACATGTGTGCGTGTGTGTGTGTGTATCCCATTAGTTCTGTCCCTCTAAAAAAAAACCTGGACTAATACAAATACATACTGAGTGAATAGGTGGATTAAAAGGGGGACAATGGTAATAATGACAAATGCGATGAGCAGCTAATAAGCAACTATGCATTCCTGCTTGCACAGACATAGACAGTTTGTAGTAACAGTGATTGCCTCCAGGGAGGGCAGTTGAATTCTAGAGTTTGAGGATAAAAAAGAGACTTACTTTCCACTTTTTACCCTTTCAAAGTACTTAAATTTGTCACAAAATTACTTCATCCAAAGAAATGTTTAAGTAAATGTAAGTGCTGTCAATACCCTCCAGCCAGACACCACCAGGAACACAACTGTAGTCAAATAAAACTGGTTTTATTGACTTGCCGCAATGAGGGAGAACACACACCATGGGGATCTGCAGAGCATCTCGGCAAGAGAGTGTTAGAAAGGATTTATAGGATTTAGCCTGTGTCAGGAGATTTTGAGGAGGATTCAAGGAAGCAAGGCTTTACCCTGGATCAGATCCTGCAGGGAAGCAGGGGTAACTCTCTGATTAGAATATTAACTCAATCTTAACAGTTTGAATCTAGAAAGAGAGAGGAAAGGAGCAAAGTTAAAGGTGCTCTTGATGAAACAGCAGCAGCCACTCATATAGGCTGGGGAATGGGTGTTTGGTCATTTTTGTAGTTTGGATGATATATTTAATCCATTCTCACATTGCTATAAAGAACTACCCAAGACTGGGTAATTTATAAAGAAAAGAGGTTTGATTGGCTCATGGTTCTGCAGGCTATACAGGTAGCATGTCTGAGGAGGCCTCAAGAAACTTAAAATCATGGCAGAAGGCAAAAGGGAAGCAAGCATGTCTTCACAAGGCAGAGCAGGAGAGAGAGCGCACTGAGGAAGGTGCCACACACTTTGAAACAGCCAGATCTCATGAGAACTCTATCCTGAAACAGCACTAGGGGGATGGTGTAAACCATCAGAAACCTCCCAATGATCTAATCACCTCCCACCAGGCCCCACCTCCAACACTGGGAATTACAAGTCTACATGAGATTTGGGTGGGGACACAGAGCTGAACCATATCAGGTAATAATTTATTTTGCCTGTGTTCAGACATGATTACAGAGTAATCTTATTTTTGCCTTTATTCATCAAGTTAACAGAGTGACCTTGTCTAAAGGTGGTATTTCCTGAAATTGTTTATGTTCAATAGAGCACCTTCATTTAGCTATAGGGCCAGGACAGCTCCTATTAACACTAAGGACTGGCTGCCTGGTTGCTCTTCTCTTTTTCAGTGACTTCAAACTAAGGAGTACAGATATTAATTCAATCAGTTACTTTTACTATACTGCATGAGTGGTACAGAAATTGACCTGATTTTTTTTTAAATTATTGATTGAATACTAAGTAAGGATCACTTCAGCAACTTTTTGAGACACCAAAGTCCTTTAATAGAAGATATTCTAGAACTCCACTGAGCAGGAGCTTTAGGGATAGGACTGCTGTTGGCTGGGATGCAGTGGGGATTAGCCAGGCTCTCTGACCACCATCAGTATGACAGTGAAGTCATTTGGGCTTATAGGTGGGCTGGCAGAGGTTAATGCCAGCTGGGCCATCCCATCTTCAAGAACTATTCTTATTCAAATCCAGATGCTCCTGCCCTGATGAGTGGGGGTGGGGGGGTGCTTCTTAAAGGATCATCAATTCAGGAGACCAAGAAAGCAGGGGAACCTTGCTTGGGGCTTTCTCATGGATAAGCCCACACTGGGAATTAAGGAACCTGATTTCTGGATAATTTCTCCCACCAGCCCTCCACATTGTCAAATCCCTTGCCCCTCTGTGGCCCTCAGTTTCCTTGTCTGTAAAATGGCAGGGGAGATGAAAGGTGGGGGGAAATTAGACTTTTGTCATATCTTTTCCAGTTCTCTCTTCTTTAATTCTGGGGTGTAGCTGCTCCCAAGGCAGGTGATGGGCAGGTTTCAACCTCTCCTTGAAAAGGTTAGAGACCAGGTGCACTGGAGGAAAACCAGCAGATTTGGCAGGAAAAACACAGCTTTCATGATAGGCATGTGGGCTTACATCAGATGAATCCTCAGGCAGTTACACTTCCCCACAGCTACGTAAATGCTTAACCCAACAAGGGAAGCAGGGCAGTAGGAGAACTGAGCCTTCCTGAACGGTTTGGCAGAAAGTTAGCTCGTAAACTTCAGGAGAATAGGGAAGAGAAGAAAGGAGTTAGAGAAGGATTCTGGAAATGGCTCTATCTGATGTAGGCTGTTTTGTAGTTGGGGGTTAGAGGGTCCTATGATCTGAATGTAGCCACTGAAATTGTTATGCTAAAACTTAATGGCTAGTGTGATAATATTAAGAGGTGGGATCTTCAAGAGATGATAAAGTCATGAGTGCAGAGCCCTGATGGGTGGGATTAGGGCCCTTATAAAAAGGCTTGAGATAGCGAGTTCATGTTCTTCTGCTCTTCCAGCATGTGAGGGCACAGCCACAGGGTGCCATCTTGGAGGCAGAAAGCAGCCCACACCATACACAGAATGTTGGCACATTGCTCTTGGACTTCTTATGCTCCAGAACTGTGAGAAATAAATGTCTGCTCTTTATCAATTACCCAGTCTGCAGTATTTTATTACAGCAACATGAACAGACTAAGATAGAAAGTGATGGTTTGTTTTGCTTGGCATCCCATACTCCCTCCTCTTGCCTGTTAAAAGAACCCCTCCAGATATGGGCCAACTGTACTGTCAGTAAACTGTTCAGTTGGCCCAGGGAACCATTTGCTTTAGATGGAAGGACAGCTCATTTTTCTGATAAAATCTGACCCAGGACATTTGAGACCCAACTGCCTGGCACTCTGGCCGAGGTTACTGCTGAGGTTTCCAGGCATCAAATCCACACTTGGGGTGCTTCAGGTCTCCAGGGGTCCACCATTACCATGAGCATCCTTTGCAAATTGTCTCCAGAAGGCAAGTCACCTGAAACGGGACAAGAGAAGGCCCTGTATCCCTCCACTTCCCAGGGTCTCACGTTGTAAAACTGTCCTGTTAGTTACTTAGGGAGAAGCCAAGGGAGTTTTAAGATCAGCATTTAAACTTTATAGTATTAATTGTTGTATTTAAATAATTCTATTTACAACAAATAGAACATTCAGTTTTGAAAGACCCCAAGCTCTTTTTATGAGTCTGGTTAATTAAGGGTTTTTTCTCTGATCCTTCTTTCCTGTGTTTTCTTCCTTTTAATTCTCTGGTTTCTTTCGGTAACCCCAAGAGACAGCCACAGGGGACTGCTCAAACCATTAATGACAGATTTGAGATTGGGCAGCCTGAAAGCCTCCCATGAAAATTTCTAAACTGTATCCCTTGGGAGAAGTGGACTAATTGTCATTTTGTGCATAGGAAAGATTCCGTTTCTCCCTGGAGTCTCACAGGAGCAATGGATTGAGTGTTTTATCCTTAAATATATTTGAGCCCATGAACTGTTCCTTCCTAGAGACCATGTAGCAGATGTATTGGGTTCCCTGACTCACGCCCTCTTGCCCTCATCCTGATCTCAGACATGGCTGGGGTGGGCCGTTTCCTGTGGATCTCAATTCATTGCACTGTGGATGCATCTTCCTCTTTGACTGGGGGAAGTGTGGAGGAGCTGATGACCCTGAGACAACCTTTGATAGGTGGGAAATGAGAACCCATGGATGAATGCTCTGTCTGCCATCCCACACTTCCAGAGGTATCCCACACTCCTCGTAAGAGATCCTAGAGGGATGGGCATGTAGTGGCTTTCCTACCTCCCTGACTCTCTCACCACTCCCCACCCCTTACTCCTGCTCCCTCCCATATCTTATCCAAATATTGAAAGCCTCAGGCTCTGATTTCAAGAGACAGAACAGTAAAAAATAGCCAGAGGAAAGAACTGGGTTGATAGAGGCTTGGCCATCATTTTATCATGGAGGGTAGTTAAGAAAAACTCAGATTCAAATCCCAGCTTTGCCGATTGCAAGCTGTGTATGTATATCCGCAAATTAACTTCTCTGGAGTGCGTAGCAATTAGAAAATATCAAAAGTCATAGATAAAATGATCAGCAAGGGGAGTCATTTTACTCACTAGGATTCATAAGAATGGTTCCTGCCTAGGGGACAGCATCTTTAAACCTTCAAGGGCTAAAAGGACAGAAACTCTAAACCTGAGTCCAGCCACTAAGGGCACACAAAACAGTCATGGCCTGCAGCGCTCCTTCAGGTCCCTCCACCTGCCCCGACACACTGTCCCAGCACTACATTTAAGAAGGCATGAGGCATACTGTGGCTTGCGGCCTTCATTCTGAACCTTGGCATGTGACCACTCCTTTCCTCCATTTCCATCCTACTCCTGTTATTCCTTTACTTTGTCAATGAGCCAGTGCTTACCCTCACTATATAACTAGCCAATGGCACGATTTACTTTGGAAGGACAACTCATCTTCTTGGTAAAATCTAATCCAGGATGTTTGTTGCTAAAGTCAGCAGTGAATAAACACTGCTTTAGTCATGCACCCATTTCTGTCCTCACCTGACTCCACAGAACCAAGCCTCCGTAAGACCTCACGTTCTGTTCTTCAGCACAGCCACACTGTCTCAAGCCACCCTGAGACTACCGCTGCTGCTCCAATGTAACACTGCATTCCTCACCCTGGCACTGCCCAGACCTCCCTCCTACTGGGTGAGCCCAGCCTCACAAGTGGAATGTGGGCAGGGATAGCTGAAGAGATGCAGTGCAGGAGTGACTGCTACATTGCAGTGGACAAGAAAACCTCCCCCAACTGTCGCAGTGGTCCAGAAAAAGCAAAAACTGGATCAGGGGCTGCAGCTTGCCTTTTTTATTTGAGGGGGTGGGGATAACATCCAAACAAGCATGGGTTACCTGGGGAGTCACCAGAGAACCCTTGGGCTGGAATGCCATCACCCCAGTTTACCAGGATGCTTATCTGTGGCCATCCCTGCACACTCTAGAATTCCCCATTGCCCTGGGACTTTTGCCCTTTTCTCTTAAGGGATCAGAGATAAGGGGATTAACCTAAAATGTATATATAGGCAAGAGCGTGCTCCCAAAGTGGAGAGTCTGCTATTCTGACTCCAGCACCCAGAGTCTGGCCCATCCTGAGGTGCTCTGCCCACAGCTGAAGAGCTGTAAGCTCACTGCCTTTCATCACTTCCAGGGTTCTGTTTCCTCCTCCTTCCCAGCACAGACTCTTCCAAGCCAGCAGAAACCCTCTGGCTGTTGTTTTGTTTTTTGTTTCTCACTGATTAGTCCAGATAAAAGGGTCTCAGTACCGCCCAAGGCTACTGTAAACCAAATAAATACTGAGGTGATTTATCCCAAGGAAGCACATGTGCATGCTTATCCACAACCCATAGCCTCTGTGCTGGAAACTTGGCCTGAGAAAGACTATGGGAGACTCAACCAGTCCCAGCCCTTGTCCTCACCCTACCCAGTTAGGCCACAAGACGCTGCCCTCTGTCCACTTAGAGGGCTGTGAGGCACAGGGCAGCCCAAGGAGCATGGCAGGGTGGAGGAGCTGAGTCAGAGCACAGAGGCTTTCCCTTCTCTCTGTCCCCTACTCCCCTCCCAGCTAGGGTTACCCCCCTCCCTGGAAGGCTGGGCACAGCTTGGGCCCAGGATGGGTATTTCCATAAAGGAAGATGCAAAAGCCATCAGTTGAGTGCAAATCCCCCTCCACACCTCTCATATTCTCACCTATCCTTTCTCCAGCACTTCCCTTTGCTAAGGTCAGTCCCACTGTACCATACACACACGATGCACATACATGTGCACACACACAAACACACAACATGTTATCAGGACTCCAAATCCTCCCCTTGAGCGTTGCTTGGCTATATGCAAAGTCCTCTTCTCCCCACTGTGTACAGAGATGGGGCTTTCTGTCTTGGTGACATCTCTCTGCTCTTACCTAGGAAGTCCAAATTTTCTCTATTCTCATTGCAGGAAAGACAGAGTCAGTCCCCTGCACTGCTTTCAAACTGCAGATCCACCAGCCTCTCTATAGCCAATCTCTCCACTCTCAGTGTCTCCCCTGCAAGCCTACAGGACACTGTCCCATTTTGCTTGGTTACTTTCCCTGCACTCAGCCCTGAAGGTGTAGGAGAAGGTCATGGTGCTGGAGTTTGGGTGGCAGAGCCACATTCACTGCCTTGGCGGTTCCAGAGCTGTGGAACCTTTGAATGAGCCACCTCTCTGAGCCTGCGCTTCTCACCTGGAGAATTCAGCCTTCCATTGTCTGCTGCATCTCCTACTACACCTTGCTCTGCCTCCCCAGCTCATCCAGGCCTGTAGAAACTTCCCCACACTGACTGAAGCCTCGGTGCTGAGCCCTTATGCTTTTGGGTCACTGATGAACTCAGATCCCCACTATTCTCTGCACTGAGATCCAATCCCTCCTTTGGGCCACTTCAGGTGACATCCTGGCATGAACTGTGGCCTGGACATGTCCCAAACCCAGAAAGACCTTGTTATTCATTTTCCTCCATCCTCACTCCAGAGTTGCTGACTTTGGCTAGAAAAAGCATGTGTCTATGTTGCCTGATTTCACTATAAATTCATCCACTGGAACAGGTATGGGGCACTGGGTGACTCAGACAACATTCTGTTCAGTCCTGATTCTTTTTAAGTTCCATCTAGCCCAGTAGCTGGTTCAAATCTCCCTTGGGACCCTGGGATGTCCCCAAACACTGCCATAGGAGGGATTCAGCCCCATTTGCTGCATGAAGAAGGGCTGTGAACCAAATATTAGATGAGACTCACACACCTTGAAGTCAGGAAGGATTTGGGGGGACCCCCATTTCTTGGAAACTGCGGGTCCCAATCTTTTTTTTTTTTTTTTATAATAAGAAAAAGAATAAAGAAGAGGAAGAAAGAGAAAGAGGAAGAGGGAGAGAGAATGGGGGTATTGCTTTGCTGCCCGGGCTAGAATGCAGTCTAAATATGGGTATGCCTATAATTGTCCTTAATAATGGAGACATGAAGGAAAATGAGGGAAGAGAGTAACAAACAAGGAGCCAACCAACATTTCGTTTAAGCTTCTAAGTTGATATAATGTGGTACTGATAAGAGTGTATATTTTGTGTAAAGTGGAGAATTCTATAAATGTTAATTACGTTTACTTGTTCCAGATCTGAGTTCAAGTCCTGGATATCGTTGTTAATTTTCTGTCTCATTGATCTGTCTAATATTAATATTGAAGTCTCCCACTATTATTGTGTGGGAGTCTAAGTCTCTTTATAAGTCTTGTGTGTCTGGGTATTCCTGCATTGGGTGCATGTATATTTAGGACCTTTAACTCTTCTTGTTGTTGCATTGATCCTTTTATCATTATATAATGTCCTTCTTTGCTTCTTTTGATCTTTGTTGCTTTAAATACTATTTTATCAGAGGCAAAAATTGTAACTTCTGCTTTTTATTTATTTATTTTTGCTCTCTGGTTGGTTGGTAAGTCTCTCTCCATCCTTTGTTTTGAGTCTTTGTGTATCCTTGAATGTGAGATGGGTCTGGATGCAGCATACAGTTTTAGTTTTTTGTCCAAATTGCCTGTCTTTGAATTGAGGAATTTAGTCAATTTAAATTTAGAATTAATAATGATATATGTGAGTTTAATACTGTCATTTAATATTAGCTGGCTATTTTGCCCATTAGTTGATGTAAATTCTTCATTATATTGATGTTCTTTACTTTTTGGTATTTTTTAGAAAGGCTGATACTGTTTGTTCCTTTCTATGTGTAGTGGTTCTTTCAGAAGCTCTTGTAAAGCAGGCCTGGTGGTGATGAATTCTCTGAGTGCTTGCTTGTTCACAAAAAACTTTATTTTTCCTTCACTTATGAAGCTTAGTTTGGCTGGATGTGAAATTCTTGGTTGAAAGTTCTTTTCTTTAAGGATGTTGAATATTGGTCCCCACTCTCTTCTGGCTTGTAGGGTTTCTGCTGAGAGATCTGCTGTAAGTCTGATAGGCTTCCCTTTGTGGGTAACCTGACCTTTCTCTCTGGCTGCCCTTAGTATTTTCTCCTTCATTTCAACCCTGGTGAATCTGACAATTATGTGCCTTGGAGTTGCTCTTCTTGAGGAATATCTTTGTGGTGTTCTCTGTATTACCTGGAGTTGAATATTATCCTGCCTTACTAAGTTGGGAAAATTTTCCTGAATAATATCCTGAAGCATATTTTCCAGCTTGGATTCATTCTCTTCGTCACATTCAGGTACACCTATCAAGTGTAGATTAGATCTTTTCACATAGTCCCATATTTCTTGGAGACTTTGCTCATTCCTTTTTATCCTTTTTTCTCTAGTCTTGTCTTCTTGTTTTATTTCATTGAGTTGGTCTTCGACCTCTGATATCCTTTCTTCTGCTTGATCAATTCGGCTGTTAAAACTTGTGCATACTTCACGTAGTTCTCGTATTGTGTTTTTCAATTCCATCAATTCACTTATTTTCCTCTCTAAATTTTGTATTCTTGTTGACATTTCGTCAAACCTTTTTTCAAAGTTCTTAGTTTCTTTAGATTGTGTTAGAACAAGTTCTTTTAATTCACAGAAGTTTCTTATTATCCACGTTTTGAAGCCTGCTTCTGTAATTAGAACACACTCGTTCTCCATCAAGCCTTGTTTCGTTGCTGATGAGGAATTGGGATTCCCTGCTGAGGAAGAGGCGTTTTGATCTTGGGTATTCTCAGCCTTTTTTGACTGCTTTCTTCCCTTTCTTGTAGATTTATCCATCTGTGGTCTTTATAATTACCGTCTTTGTAATTGGGTTTCTGAGTGGACGTCCAGCTTATTGATTCTCAGCGCCGAAATCTGAGCAACCCACTGCGCCGACCAAATCAGCGGCGTTAAGATTGATGGTGCTTTTCTGACTCTGCACCAAGAACCGACGCTCTGAGGTGCCGGCAAAACCGCCTCGCCGGTCACAAGAGTCGCGCTGGCGACCCGTGGGGCTCCTCCGCTGGGAATCTCCTGGTGCATGAGCAACAAGAATTCATGTGAAGGTGTGGCGTCCTCTCGTTCTTTGCGTTTTCAGTGGGAGCTACAATCCCGAGCTGCTAGTGATCAGCCATCTTGGATCTCTCCTCATGCGGCTCCCAATCTTACTGCCCAGTTAGGGAAGGTTTGGGGCAAGGACTCCACCAGGGGACTTACTCCAAGCAGTGACGATGCCACCAGCAAGGCTCATGGAGGGCTACAGAATGGAGCCCATGTTTGAATTCTAGCTCTTCCTGTCTTCTCCAGAAGCCACAGGAGCCTTGACATCCAGCTCTGCTTTCTGGAGAACCAGGCTGAGGGGTGTGCTTCCATAAGAATACATTCCTTCAGCAGCCCATCGAGGTGGATGGCCTGAGGCAATGCATGGTAGTGCCCACCTTCCAGGGCGGGCAGCCGGGATATGGCACAGATGTCCAGGCAGGGAGAGCTGGTGTTAGAAAGGCCCAGCACAGAGGCTGCAGGTGGCCCAATTCCATGAGGAAGGAGGGAGAAAATAAGACAGTGGGAAGAGAAGGAGCAACGGACAGGGCCAGGCACTGCTCAGCCAGAGGACCCTCCCCCATCAACATCCAGAAACAGGTTTGGAAATAGGGACATTGGGGAGCTGTAAAAAGTGGTCTCTGCTCCAGTGAGAAATTACCACTCACCTCCAAGTGACTGCATTCCTCTTCCTTTCCATGGAGTTCTTGGGAAGGAGTAGGAGCCTGGCTGCAGAAGGCCAGGAGGAGGGAGGTGATGCTCAGGGGGTCCCAGGCACCTCCAGAGATCTGCTTGCATTTACCTCTTTTCTACTGCACGGCCTGGGCCACACAGGAAGCAATTCTGGGGCCCCTCCTATGTCAGCTCTTCACCCTTTGGCTGCTGAGTCATAGGAATGCCCAGAGGAACCCAAGGAAGAGGCCAGGGCAGCCTGGATGGGGATGGTTGGAAATATTTCAGTAGTTAAACCTATCAGGGTTGCCTCATTCTGACCTGGCTATGGCTTCCCTGTCAGGCCACATTCAAAGAAGTAATTGAAGAGAATGGAATGAAGGAATAGTAGGTGGGCAAGATTAAAGGAACCAGCAAAGGGTAGTGAAGCAGCCAGGAACCAGCAACAGTGATTCCTAGCCTGCAGGGGCCAGGGAGGGAGCCAGTTGGTGGTTGGGGGGTGGGAATGGCCTCACAGGAGCTATCATCCTAGATGGACACAGCCACTGCCTTCAGGGAGGAGGCCAGAGAAACATGTGGCCTCCCAGTTCTACCGTGGACTGGAAGCCTGAGGGCAAGGGAGCCTTCATGATTCGTTGCAGAGGTCAGCCTGGCACCATGCAGGGCAGAGAAGGGTGGGGAGTGGATCTGGAGGGCCAAAAATACATCCAGACTCTGGTCTTGTCCATTACTATAATATCTCTGCCTATGTCTTGAGGAGCCCAGAAGTGTGCTTATCCCTTCACCACTAACAGTCCCACCAGTTCAGATCCTGGCCTTCTCACAGAAAGACAGCATTCCTGCAACCCAATTTGTTCTTATGTTTAATGGGTAGGTCTCAGCCCCAATGGCACCTCCACCAGCTTTACTAGAAGCCATGGTCCATGATCCCATGATGATTTGCATATGATATGCCTACCCTGGCTTGCCCACCACCCCCACACCCTCAACTCCTCTGCCCTACTCTTTATCTTTTTTATTCTGTACCTACCAACACTATGTATTTTATTTTTAATATGTTTGTTATTTCTTGTAGTCTCTCCTATCATGTGAGCTCATAGGGCGGCAATCTTTGTTGTGTTCACAGCTATACCCTAAGCTCCTAGAACAGTGCCTGGCACAGAGTGGTACTCAGTAAATGTATCAAATGAATAAACATGTTCTGGCTCATTTTCTGAGGAGCGTTCTACCTTCTGTTTTCCCACGAGACTGAAGGAACTGGAGGGAGGTTGGGTCTTATTTATGTTTGTGTTCTCCAGGTTACCTGGCACAATGCATAGCTGTAGTAAGATGCACAAATGCTTTTGTAATTTAACTATCCACACTACAAGGACCCGTTCCCCGGGTGGTGTGGAGAGGAGGCATTGTCGAAGGGCTTCCATGAGACCAAGGCCAAGGGTCAGCTTGGAAGCCTTGTCTCAGTTCCTCCCTCTGCACTGGTTCACGACAACACTTACAGGTGGCAAGAGAGGTACTCAGGGCCACAGATGACTCATGGGCCACTGTTCCCTCTCCACTGTTCTGAGCCTGGGTATGCATACACAGAGGGTGGTGTCCCTGAGTATGACTCAGGACAATACACAGGGCCTTTTCCAAGACAGCCATGTGTTCACCCCAAGAGGAACATCAGCTCTGACTACTCTCCTCTAACTGGAATTATGCAGAAGATTTGTTTTAACTGGGCTGAGCATGGTGGCTCACACATGTAATCCCAGCATTTTGAGAGGCCGAGGAGGGTGGATCACCTGAGGTCAGGAGTTTGAGACCAGCCTGAGCAACATGGAGAAACCCCATCTCTACTAAAAATACATAATTAGCCTGGTGTGGTGGCCCTTGCCTGTAATCCCAACTACTGGGGATGCTGAGGCAGGAGAATTGCTTGAATCCAGGAGGTAGAGGTTGCGGTGAGCAGAGATCATGCAATTACACTTCAGCCTGGGCAACAAGAGTGAAACTCCGTCTCACCAAAAAAAAAAAAAAAAAAGATTCAGTGTAACTGTTTTCTCTAGGTTCTCAAAGGCCTGTGTGGCCCAGAAAATGTTAAGAAGTGCTAGCCTTGGAGGACCCCTGGGAGAACTCCAGAATCTTTCCACTATCGCCGACCGCCATCTTGCTGAGCCCCCAGCAGGCCCAGTTCAGAGAACGGAGCACACGCAAAGCCTCTGTGAGGCACTGCACTCACTCCCACCACCATGTGTCTGTGACAAGCTCAGGGCAGCTGGCGGTAGAGGCCTTTCCACCATGATGCCCTGGGCTCCACTCTTCACAGATGCTTCCAGACTTGAGGATAAATTTGAGTTTATTTTAGGGGAAAAAAAAAACTTAAAGCACGAATTACAGAGAGAAGGAGCTAAGATCCTTCAGAGGCCTGAGCTTCTACTCCTTTCCCTTAAGGTTCCTTCAAAGCACCAGCCCCACACCAAGAACCCCACACATTGATTGGATCAGTCAAATCTACAACAGTCATGCAGAGAGATCCTAAGGAGAATAGTTAAGAGTTTTTCTTCTCCTTAAGCCTAGTATGAGTAAGCCCCCAAATTCTGGCAGAACAGCAGACTCTGTCTCCAGATCCAAATGATCACCTAGAAACCCCCTCAGGCTCCTGGGCCTGGGACCACAGCTGCACAGCCACCCCCACCCCTCTCAGAGCCGACAGGAGAAGCCGGCCACCACAATGTTCTCCCCCGTGATGTAGCTGGCATCTGGAGAGCACAGGAAGGACACGATTCCTGCACAGTCCTCCGGCTTCCCAATCCTGGATGGAAGGAGGACACAGTGTTAGGCATCTTTCACTCTGGTTCTGCTGCTCTGGGGCTCATGGACAATAGGTGGGAGTGGGCTCCATGGGGAACAAGGTGGATATAGCAAGGCTACTTGCACCTTCCAGGGCAGTGTAGACTCCAGGTTTTAGCAAAAGGAATGGCCAGAAGACAGGGAGGAATCTGCCCTTGCAATAGACTCAACTGCCCCTGCCCAGCCACACACGGACCACCAAATCTCCAAACCCCACTTGCCTCTGCAGCTGATGACGTTCACTGAAGGATTTCCAGAAAGCCTCATTCTCATAAATCTGGGCAAAGGGAAGAGATGAGAGTCAGTGCTGCTAAAACAAGGAGATGGACAGGGCCCCGGGAAGGCCACCAGGCAGGGCACCTAGAGCAGGTTTGCCCTTCTCAAAAGAAGCAGCATCTTCTCAGGATGGATGGACTGTACCGTGGCTGAGTTCAGAGGACAATAAGGACCTCAGTCATAGGCATGCTGACCTGAGGATTCAGTGACCCTTTTCTCCCTTAGCCACTGGGAAGGGTTCCCCTGAGCCAGACTGGAATATGGAAGATACACCCCAATCCTCACCACTTTGCTGAAGTTAGTCTTGATTACTCCTGGAACCAGGCAGTTTACCCGGATGTTCTTGGGGGCCAGCTCCAATGCTAGTGTCCTGGTGAGACCCAGCAGTGCTGTCTTGCTGATGTTGTAGACACCCAGCTCCTGGGAAGGGAATTGAGAGAGTGATTAGGATATGGGAGAGTGGAGGAAAGCAGCCACTGGGTTTCTCACCTACAGGGATCTTACAGGCCCAGCAGCCCTCCCACCCATGTGGAGACAAGCTCAGCCCAGGGCAGCAGGAGGATGGTGGGCATCTGTCCCAGGCATTTTCCCTGTGAGACTCTAAGGAAGAGAACAAAGTTACCCTTCACCCTACACCACTCAGGAGCACAAGGACCAAGCACTTACCACTTTTGGGATATAAGCTGAAACGGAAGAGACCAGGATGACAGCACCCCTCCTGAGATGAGAGAAGCACAAGAGAAGCTGAAGCTAATGACCTACCACTAATGGCGAAACTATCATGCGGTCATTAAATGATGCAACCCTCACAGAAGCAACATAGGTCCTGTTACTATCCCCATCTCACAGCTCAGGAAACTGAGGCTCAGAGAGGTTTAGTACCAGCCAATATGTGGCAGAGCTGGGATTCCATCCCTGTTTCTCATAAATACAGTGTCCATGCTCAGAACGCTTGTATTCTGCTTCCTCTCTTGCCAGGTGCTTGAAAAAGAGAGCAGAGTGGGCATGGTGAAGAGGCACCCAAGGCTAATAGTGAGTGCCTGCCTATCAATGGGTGACCTCTAAGGAGCAGATGGAGCAGGGGAGACCAGAAGTGACAGTCAGGAACTTTCCTTGTACTGAAGACAGCCCCTAGCCAGTTCCTAAGGGTGTGTCTATGAGGAGTACAGTCAGATCTGCAGGACCTGGTACACAGGCAAGGTCCCTGGAGACCAAGAGCGGGCATGAGGAGAGCTCTGGGATAGGCTTTTTCCTATGGGGAGGAACAGGGCTAACCCTGTCATGAGTTTTAAGTTGGTAAGAACAGAAAGCAGGGAAGGTGAGAATGACCAGCCCACAAGGTCAAGGAGCTAAAGCACAGCCTTGTCCCAAACCTGCTGATGTCAAGGCCAAGGAGACTATGCCTGGGCCCCTGGAATACTGCTCTCATTCTGCAGCCACTGGGATTGGGAATGGCAGCCTCACAGAGGTGAGGCAGGACAAGAAGATGAGGGATGTGGAGATCCCAGAGAGACCTTTTATGTCCTCCACCCACTACTGCCTGTTCCCGACTCCACTCCTGTGCCCACCTCAGGTCCCCAACTCCCACTGCTCCCCACTCCCACCCTGCAGTACCTCTTCTCCATGTAGGGCAGCAACTGGCTCAGCAGCAGGGCTGGGGACTTCAGGTTCACACTTAGGATCTAAAATCAGAGCAGAGCATGGGCGAGGGCAGAGAAACACGGTCAGCCCAGGTCCTGCTCTCATAAGACACATGGAGCTATATAATTTGTGCAGCAGACCCAATTTATGTGCAGATGTGAGAGACTGATCCCCTTCTCACTGGTGCAAGAGGTGTTTCCAATTTGCGAATGGTTTCATAGGCAGACAGGCTAAATCACAGACCTGTGAGCAGAGCCCTGAAAATGTGAATTGTTCGGGACTGACATGAGGAAGGGAATGTTCAGGCCTTTTAAAGAAAATGGGGCCAGGGGGCAGTGGGTCATGCCTGTAATCCCAGCCCTTTAGGAGGCCAAGGTAGGGGAATCACTCAAGGCAAAAGTTCAAGAACAGCCTGAGCAACATAGTGAAACCCTGTTTCTACAAGAAATTTTTAAAATAATTGGCCTGGTGTGGTGGTGCACACCTGTAATCCTAGCTACTCAGGAGGCTGAGTCAGGAGGATCTGTTAAGCCCAGGAGTTTGAGGCTGCAGAGCACCATGATCATGCCACTGCACTCCAGCCTGGGGGACAGAGTGAGACAACAACACACTGTAAGCAGAGGCCTCTGGAGAAAGACTGAAGACAGCCTGATGGGGGAGAAGCAGGTGCTAGGAGCAAGGGAGATTTCTGGAAGAGCCTCTTTTGTCTCTCTCTGCTTTCATTTGCTTGTGCTCTTGCCTTGTCCCCACAGAATTTAAGGCATACTCACAATGCAACAGGATAAAACAAATCAAGTAGGTACTATGCGTAAAGAAATGGAGAATAGGGCCGGGCGCGGTGGCTCAAGCCTATAATCCCAGCACTTTGGGAGGCCAAGGCGGGTGGATCACAAGGTCGAGAGATCAAAACCATCCTGGTCAACATGGTGAAACCCCGTCTCTACTAAAAATACAAAAAATTAGCTGGGCATGGTGACGCGTGCCTGTAATCCGAGCTACTCAGGAAGCTGAGGCAGGAGAATTGCCTGAACCCAGGAGGCGGAGGTTGCAGTGAGCCGAGATCGCGCCATTGCACTCCAGCCTGGGTAACAAGAGCGAAACTCTGTCTCAAAAAAAAAAAAAAAAAAAAAAAAGAAATGGAGAATAGGAAAAATCAGTGTAGAAAAATAAGAAAAAGCAAGAGTGAGGTTGGTGCCTACAGTTCATAGCATGTGATAAGGACCAAGCATTTATTCTATTATTCAGTCACAGAAATGCAGGCTGTGAGGGCCTACACATGCCAGTTATTGCAGACTTGGCTCTGAGCTTTCCTGTAGCCGCCACAAAGTGAGACACAACAGAGAACCACCACTCTGGGAGCTAGATGTCTATGCTGATCCTCCTTGTGACTAAAGTCTGAATCTGGGCTAAGTCACACAGATCCTGACACTTTGGAAACTCTGTCAGATGGGTCTGGGAATGGGGAGAAGTGAGAGAGGAACTGGCAGGAAGGATGCAGAGGCAGAGCCGGTGACCTAGGGCAGTCCAGGTGGGACTGATGTGGCACCAGGAATCCCTCCTGTGGGGATCTGTCTTGATGGAGGTCAGCTGCATCCTGTATCTCTAGGGAATGAGACTGCACATCTGCAACTGACCAGGACTGTCCACTGTTTTTTCCACTCCCCGATCCCACGCCCACTCAATTCCTTGGATGTGGGAAGGGGAAATACTTCAGCTGAATGTTGCTGTGGCCCACTTGATGACAGGTTTCCAGTGTGGGGGATGATCCGCCCATGACTGCAAGAAGTGGCCCACATGTCAGAAAGGGGGTACCAACATGAGATCCCTAATAAGAAGGAATTGAGGATTAGGTTAGCCCTAAGGGCTTCCTGGTCAAAATAGACTCCAGCTGGCCCACAGGATGTCTGTCCAAAATTCCATGTGCATCGGGCTGAGTGACGGGCTGAGGTAAGGCCTCTCCTAGACTCGGGAACAAAACCCAAGCCAAAGAAAAGGTGAGACTCCTTCCTTTGATGAAGAAAACTGCCCCATTCAAAAGTAAGGGAGAGTAGCTGTGTGTGCCAAGTAGTCCTGAGCAGAGAACTATTCATGAGCCTGAAAGAGGGCGCACACTGGAGAGTCACCGGGCCAGGAGAAGGATGGAGGCAAAGTGGTTGTGGTGGTGTAACAGATTACAAGTTTCCCAACCTGCTCGAGAGAAGGAGGGCTCTGCCTGGAGATGGCCTCAAAACTGGCTCAAGAATAAGATGAGTGGTAAGGAATTCTCCCTACAGGACTCCTACTGAAAACTGCATTCAGTTAAAAGCAGAGCATCTGGTAAATTCTAAACTCATTCTGTGACAATTTCACCTCCGAGGTGATGGCAGATGTGATTGGGGACAAGTCATCAATGATTTCTGTCCAGTGATGCAGAATTGCTCACTGAATGCCAAGTCCTTGGAGAACAGGGGAGAATCTGAGAAAGTAAGGTCAATTGTTGGCATGTGCCCCCAGATTCAGGAGGGATCACTGCAAACAGTTTCAGGAAAAAGAGTCATGATCCTGTGAACGGAGACACTAAACAGGAAAATGATTCAGGAGGGTTAGCAGACTGTCAGCAATAAAATCCCAGCTGTAAACTCACAAATGATCCTTTGGAGGCATTAAGAACATAGCTAAAGAGCCTGGGGAAGCTGCTCAGCAGGGGCTGCAGGGAGCTCAGATTTCAGATCATCTCTGAGGATGTAGCCAAGGGCACCCAGCCAAGGGCAGATAGAAGGGAGGGGACAGCCTGAAGATGATGTTGGCAAATGAGAGTGCAGGAGCTAGGGAAGGCAGAACACACTAAGGCCAGCAGGCAGGAAACGCTTCGACCCAGCGTTTAGGGCAGAGTGGGGAATGCTCACAATGGCAGAAAGAATGAAATTCACCACCATGCATTCTGGCAGAGAGAACAGAGAACAAAACACGAGAGTGAAAGGCATAGGAGTCATTGAGGAACAACTAAGCCCAAGATGGGCTTTAAGGCATTTCACAAGGTCTCTCCCAGACCCTGGCTGACAAGGTGGCAGAATCCTTAAGTGGACTTGCAGCAGACTGGGATGTCTGCGCCCCCAGAATGCTGATAGCTGGATCCAGTCCTGACAGCAGGTTTGTGTGAGACTTGGTGAGGAGGCCCCCTCCAGGAGAGACAGAGTCTCCGCAGGAGGCACAGGTCACCAAAGAGAAACACACTACCCATATCTGCCCCCACAAAAGGGTGGAACACATAGAAGTGCTTGACTCTTACAGAGATTCTGACTATCCATTCACAGCTGTATCTCTAGAGCCTGGAATGGTGGCACCTGGCACACAGCAATAAATATCTGCTGAATGATTAAATGCAAGAGGGATGAAAAGAATAAAGCAGAAAGTGTGGGGGCCAGATTTAAGAACGAACAAGCCAGAAAGTAGCATCCAGGCACATTCTGGGGGACAGCTGGCCAGGCAGGACTACCACCTGCAGCCTGCTTCTCCAGTAACCTCCAGAGGGAAGCAGAGAGTCTTGGTGGGCATAGGCATGTGCTGGAGCCTAGAACAGAGCTGGCCTCAGACCCTCAGCTGCCTCTCTGGGGAGCCCTCTCACCTTGTCCCAGATCTGCTCACTGGTCCCCAGAGTGCTCCCCACCAGAGGGTTGACTGCTGCGTTGCACACCAGGAAGTCAACGGCCCCACACTGCTCCAGGGCCTGCGGAGAAAGGCTTGGGTGAGTATGGAGATGGCCTGAGGAGGCCTCTCCCTCCCAGAGCAGTGGAGGTCGTAGGGCCTTCAGGCAAAGCTTGCAGAGCAGATGCTTCAGCCAGGAATGATTACAAGGCTCCGCAGAAAACCAAACTCAAGGAAAGTGACCTAGGTGGCCCAAGGGCAGGCTCCTGGGGCCAGTCCCCAAGGGAAGAAGGTCTCCTCCAGGAGTCCCTCTGGAGACATCCCTCACCCCCTTCAGACTCTTCCTCAACTTCTCCCAGGGCCTGGGGATAGGGTGAGCATCCTCTCACAAACAGGCCACTTTCCTGACAGACCTTCTGGGTGATGAGGTCGGTTCGGGCAGCCTGGGCACAGTCATGGTCTCAGGACACATTCTAGACCCCCACCTCCTCCCAGGGCTGAGCAGCGAAGGAAAGGTTCTTCATGTTCCCCTCTCTGTGTCCTTCCACTGCCTTCCCCCTCACCTTGGCCACCAGCCGCTCCCGGTCCTCAGCCTTCTCCACATGGCACACGGTGCCTGTAACACTCAGCCCCTCCCTCTGCAGCTCACCCACAGCCCGATCCACATTCTGCTGCTTCCGGCTGCTGATGACCACATGGGCCCCATCCTGGGCCAGACGCTGGGCAATAGAGAAGCCGATCCTATGGACAGAGTTGGAGGGCATGAGTCAGTGTCAGCCCCTCCCCACTGTCCTTCCTCTACCCAGCCCTGGAAATCAGCAAAGAAGGCTGGATCTTGCTCTGCAACGCTGAGTCCTTGTGGAAGCCAGGGACCCTGTGAGGGGCCAAGACCCATGGGCAATCCACCACTCACCCACTGGTGGACCCCGTGATCACAGCTACCCGGTTAGCCAGGATGCCCTTCCGGTCTACCACAGTGCTGCTCATCCTCACAGAATGCCTAGCATTGGGATAAAACAGGCCCCGTTGGCCCCAGATCACTGCTGGCAGCATGGTGATTGGTGTCTGGGATGCTTCCTGCTGAATCAGGCCTGGGAGGGAAAATCAATTTCACTTATTACTGATACAGTCAGTGAGCATGAAGGTAATCTACCCTGCCCCTTCCTCCAGACAGACAAGGCCAGCAGGTATAGAGATTTATTATTTTTCAACAGGAAAAGACAAAACTCTCAAAGAACGTGAAGACTTGTTAATTGACAATACCATTTTTGTTAATGTTAAAGGATAGAGAAATGTAAATGAAATCTCAAAACAGCAGGCAGGATGGGAGAAATGCCTAGAACAGTGGTGCCAATGGCTCTGGCCTCACACACGCCCTGAAGCGTGTTTACACAGCAGCACACCCACACCTGCTGCCCAGCTGACTGCCGCACGTGCCCGCTCCTGCCATTTCTCCACAAAACCCAGGACCATGACCACTATCCAGTACCTGAGAGCCACTTCTTTAGAAACAAGGAAGTTACTAGCTTAAGCAATCTAAATTTGGTCTTGCAAATGCAGTTTTTAGAACTGATGTAAACAGTTACATGCAACTGCACTTTGTTTGAGATCCTGTGCTTTGCTTCCCGTTTTATGTTCCATAACCCACAGATCAACTTAAAAATCTAAGTCTATCTACATTGAATGTTAAGTGTCTTACTCGTGACTATATCTAAACTATTAATACAACTTTGGCCTGAACACTCTCTCATGCTCATACAACTATTTCTTCTGCTCTATCTCGAGAAATCAAAAGAAACTGAATAACTGAAAGAGAAATGAAAATAGGATTTCAAACAAACACAGAAAATCTCAGTTCCCATTCATTTAAACAATCTCACTTGTTTAAATTACTGTGGATACATCTTCTATCCATCATATTAAAATCTTTAATCACAAATTTAACATACACACTTAAGGGAGAAAAACTACTCACTCAAGAACTACCTGAGGCCAGGCACCATAGCTCACACCTGTAATCCCAGCACTTTGGGAGGCCAAGGTGGGCAGATCCATTGAGCTCAGGAGTTTGAGACCAGCCTGGGCAACATGGTGAAACGTTATCTCTACAAAAATTAGCCAGGTGTGGTGGTACATACCTGTAGTTGCAGCTACTCAGGAGACTAAGATGGGACGATTGCTTGAGCCCAGAAGGTCAAGGCTGCGGTGAGCTAAGATTGTGTCACTGTACTCCAGGGAAACAGAGCAAGACCCTGTCTCAACAAACAAACAAAAAGAACGACCTGAGACTGGGTTGACTCACAATTCCACAGGCTACACAGGAAGCATGGCTTGGAAAGCCTCAGGAAACTTACAATTGCAACAGTAGGTGAAAGGAAAGCAGGCACATTTAACACAGCTGGAGCAGGAGGAAGAGAGAGCAAAGGGGGAGGTGTTACACACTTTTAAACAACCAGATCTCGTGAGAACTCACTGTCACAAGAACAGCAAGGGTTCAGCCCCCATGATCCAATTACCTTACACTAGGCCCCTTATCCAATATTGGGGATTACGATTCAAAATGAGATTTGGGCAGGGACACAGACCCAAACCATATCAAAGTCTATATGCCTATTAAAGGTGGAATGGATAAACAGATCGTGGTGCATTTCTATAATGAAATACTATAAAATAATGAAAATGAATGACCTGAAGCTACACTGAGCAATATAAAGGAATCTAAAAAAATATGTTGTTGAGTGAAAGAATTCAGACACAAAAGAATACATACTATGTGAGTCCACAAGTTTTACCTGTTGTTGAAACCTGTGGACTCAGTATGCAATCTTTTGCGTGTGACCATGTTGCTTAAGAGGCAAACAGGTAACAGAATATGTTGCTTAATTCTGTGTTGCTTAAGAAGGCAAGCAGGTAACAAAAATACAGCGAAATGCAGGGCAGTGATCACAAAAGTCAGGAGAGTGGGTATTCCTGGGGTAAAGCTGTGTGGAGGCACTTACAATTCAGAAGGGGAAAACAGGTTAGGCGCGGTGGTTCATGCCTGTAATCCCAGCACTTTGGAGGTCGAGGCAGGTGGATCATTTGAGGTCAGGAGTTGGAGACCAGCCTAGCCAACATAGTAAAATCTCATCTCTACTAAAAATATAAAAATTAACTAGGCATGGTGGCATGTGCCTATAGTCCAAGCTACTTGGGATGCTGAGGAAGGAGAATCGCTTGAACCCAGGAGTTGGAAGTTGCAGTGAGCCAAAATTGCACCACTGCACTGCATCCAGGGTGACAGAAAAAAGAAGATGGGGCAGGTGAAGCTCCTCGACTTCTGGGCCAGCCTCCATGGCCAGGTCCCGGGACTGCTGGACTGGGACATGGAGAATGACCTCTTTCTGGCCTTCACCACATCTCACCTCTCCTTAGCCGAGCAGAAACTTGCCAGGTATAAACTCTGAATTGTTAAGCCACTAAAATTACCCCTAGAGAAAAAACCCAACCCTGATATGGATGGTCCAGATTATGAGCCCAACCTGTGAATGTGGGTAAACCCCAACATCGTGTATCCCCCTGGAAAGCTGGAGGTCCCAGGACTTACGAAGAGGGAAGATCTGACAAGCACGCTCCCCTCCTCTCAGCCATTCCAGAAGGAGGAAGATGCCAGCTGCTCAGACCCCACAGGGATGGAATCGCTGTCCCAGTCCTCCAGCGAGCGGTCATCCCTCAGAAGCAGTTTGCCTTTTCCCCCAGCACCTGGGAGATGTGATGCCCTTCCTCTTTGACCTTTATCCCCAAGAAGAGAGTGCTAGCTAATGCTTTATTAAATTTACACTTAGCAGGAAAAAAAAAAAGAAGGGGTAAACTAAAGAGCTTCTAGGGTGCTGGCAATGTTGTATTTTATGAGTGTAAATACATACATTTCATAAAGTGATGCTTACATGGTGTCCATGAGATATATTATATCACCTATGTATTTGTATACTTTTTGTGGATGTGTTATAGTTCACACAATTTAAAAGTAAAGATCTGCTTATGGTAAATTTTAAAATTCAAGCAGTTTAAAACTAATTCAAAAATTAAATCATCCAGTTCCCTTCGCAGAAGCAAATTTGCCAGCATCTCAGATACTTTCTCAGAGATGTTCTATGCAAAAGGCTTTGCCTTAAATAAGCAAAAGCTTTCTGGTTTTAAACGTTCAATTAACAAAGGGCTTCCATGGAGTATCCTAGCCAGGAAGCAGAGGATCAGGAATGAGTGTTATGTGAGTTCCTTGAACGCAGACTATACTCCTCCCTCTGGGGGCCCAGGGCCTGAAACACAGGAGTGCTCAATAAGACTGGTGAGCTAATCAGGCTGGGAAAGTTGCAGGTAAATAGGACCTGGAAGACTGAGAAGATTTTGAAAGGGGCAGCAACAGGATAGACGCTCCTGTTAGGGGGAACAGGCTGAGAGGAGGAATGGAGCGTGTGCATGCCCAGGGTGTTTGGGAGAGAGCAGGGATTCCTATGTGCCTGGAGGGCAGAGAATTGCGGGGGCTCATGCCTGAGAAAGCAGACTGCAGTTCTGAATGACTCCACCAGGCTGGTGCTGATTGAAGCTCTCTGAAGGGAGGTCTATTGAGCCCGGCAGGTTAAAGCAGCCACATCCAGGCTGCTGTGTGGAGACCCGTGCCCTCAGGAGGCCCTTCGGAAGAGAAAGGTGTGCCTCTGTAGCTATGTGAAGATGTGAAGACAGGGAGAGGATCTGGCGTAGGAGACTCAGGTATGAAAATATTTTACCATGAACTGGAAAATGCCAGGGATGCTTGTCTAGGGGACCCTCTTTCACCCAAATCCGAATTTCCCAGCTCCACATTCATATTAGCCCAGAGGCTCCTGCCTCGCTCCATGTGGGATTCCCATTGGCCTGCCCTCCACTACTGTTATGGAAGAACCTGATCAGTTTCCTGCTGAGAGAGGGAGGGAGGGAGTCGTTCCAGCAAGGAGTTAGCAGGCCACTCAGGGACTTGGGGGTGTGCCTTTCTTGTGGGACGGGACAGTGCCAGAAAGGTGAAGAGAGGCAGGCTCTGGCAGCTCTGGGTCAAAGGGCCAACAGGTGTGAACTTTCAGGAGGCTCTGGCATGAGATGACTCTGTCTACAGACTTCGTCAGTTCCAGACTTGCTCTGGCCACTCCATCACCGAGGGACTCCTGGTTACTAAGCAACCCCTGCCTTACCTACTGCATCTCCCCTTGTTCCTTAGCAACCCTTGCATAATTCAATTCCCTCGAGTTAGGGGTCTATATCTATAAATCATAAGTGAATGGGTGCTGCTCAAGAATTGTGGAGAAATTTTTTTTAATCAAATATCAGTCTGTACTCAGTGACAAAATGCAGGCGACCAAATGCTCTGCTTTGGGAAGGAAGCCTTAATTTCCAGTTTGTCTATTCTGATTTTGTATTTCCAAAAACAGTCTTTGCCGGTCCTAGACGTCCTCCCTCTTTCCTCCCAGCTGTTTCCACTCTGCCTGCTGTTGCTCTCGCTTACTCTCTCACACGCCCTCTCTCCTTCCTTGCAAGGTCATATTTACAGCCTTGCATTTTGTGGAGACGAGAGATTTCAGCTTCTGATTGATCTACCTTTTCCAAACAGGACACTAGATTCTGAACACTGTTATACCCCCTGGGGAACTCCTCTCGCTCCCCTGTGAGCATAGATTAACCCTCTTTTGAGGTTGAGGGGAATCCAGTCTCCTTGGCTGGGAGGACAGCAGGAAAATGAGTACTCGCCTTTTGTCGGGACAGGACGCCCCCTGCTGGAAGACTGGAGTAACAGCACCTCTGAGAAGTGTTTCTATCTCAGCAAGTCTCGCTGTCCCCTTTCCGGCCTATAACTTCTCACTAAGCCCTGCTTGTCTGAACGTGCCTCAACGTGGTTTGCAGGAAAGCTGACCTATGTAATGAAAGGCAACTCTGTCTGACCTGTTGCAGGTAAACCATCTGCAGAGATGAAGTAAGGACTCCTCTGTCTCCCCTGCTTCCCCTACCCATGCAAAGCCCCTCTTGTGGCTGGGGGAATGGGAAGACTGAGCAGCTTCCAAGGCCTCTAGTTCACCCTTTCTCACTCACTCATACTTTCCCCCAGTCAGCTGGGCCGGCTGGAGCAGAGCTGACCACAGGTCCTGGGAGCTTAGGGTAGCCCCTGAGCCTGGCACTGCCCACTCTGATACCCCTTTCCATGCAGATCAATTCAGATGCCCAAATTTGGGGGTGGAGAAGCTGAATGGACACACCCTTAACCCACTCCCATCTTGGTTGTGGATGGTCTTCAGCACTGGTCCAAAGAGAGAAGGGAAAAGGAAAGGAACAGGGAAGAAAACAAAGATTGGAAGAGAGAGAATGAGAGACATAGAAGAGTTAGAAACATTGAAAATCAGAAAAGAGAGACTAATGTAAACTGGAAATAGAATTCGAAGTTCCCCAACCGACTGAATGCACTTCCTCTTGGCAAAGGGCATTCCAAAGTCAACCTAATACCTTTTTTTTTTTTTTTTTTTTTTGCCCAGGCTGGAGTGCAGTGGCACAATCTCAGCTCACTGCAACCTCCACCTCCTGTGTTCAAGTGATTCTCCTGCCTCCGCTTCCTGAGTAGCTGGGATTACAGGTGCATGCCATCTCATCCAGCTAATTTTTGTATTTCTAGTAAAGATGAAGTTTTGCCATTTTGGCCAGGCTGGTCTTGAACTCCTGACCTTGTGATCTCATGATCTGCCCACCTCAGCCTCCCAAAGTGCTGGGATTATAGACGTGAGCCACCGTGCCCAGCCTAAGATAACAAATTCTGACCTGACTCTAGTATAGCATCATATGACAGATAGCAGGTCCTGAAAGAAATTGAAGTATTTTACACCAAAATACATTTCTTTGACATTTTTTGAAATGGCCCTGCAAAACTATCTCTTGTGAGGAAAATTTACATTCTATAGAAAATCCCCTTCTCTTTCCAGGTCTTTTCCTGATCCAAGAGAGATTTAACTAAGAGTCTGGTACCTTTTAGGGTATGATAAAAGACATTTACAGTCTATTCTCTATGAAGCCTGCTGCCTGGAGGCTTGATCTAAATAAGAAGAACGTTGGCTTCCACAACTCCCCTAATCTTAACAACAAACGTTTCTTTCTGTTGACCTCAACTCTTTAGGAAGAGCTTAACCCTTTCAACCAATTGCCAATCCGAAAAATCTCTAAATCTACCTATGATTTGGAAGCCCCCACTTCAAGATGTCCAGCCTTTCTGGGCCAAAACAATATAATCCTTACATGTATTGATTTATATCTCTGCCTGTAGCATCTGTTCTCCTAAAATGTATAAAATCAAGCTGTAACCCAACCACCTTGAGCATATATTCTCAGGAACCCCTGGACCTATGTGATGGGTCATGGTCCTCACATTTGGTTCAGAATAAATCTCTTCAAATATTTTACAGCTTGACTCTTTTTCATCAGCACTAAGGAGATGTTAACAGAAGACGTGTGATCTTGAGAGCAAGTCTGTTCCCCTCCCTCGCCTCCATCTGTATCGCAGTAAAATAAGGGGTTGACTTGGGTGGTCCTAAGGGCTCTGATGGCCCCACGAGCTTGGTAATGATAATCAAAGAAGAAATAGACTGAGCTGCAGACATACAGCCAGGAAGAAAGAAGCATCAACATAAAAAGTAAACAGTAGGCAGTTCCAGTCATTATAGACCCAAACACAAGGCAGGGAGGCAGCTCCAGCCTGAACCACATCCTGCCTGCCCTAGGCAGTGATGATGCTGGCCCAGGCTTACCTGACTGTGTACCTGTCTGTCTGGAGCGCTAGTCAGGAGCCCTCTGTCAGGCAGTCTGCAGCTGAGTGTGAGGATGTGAGTGAGCAGCAGGCTGGATTTAAGGCTCTGCAGATTCTATCTTACCAACTCAAAGATTCCTAGAATTTATGGCCCCAGAATTCAGAAAGATGGGAGGAGTGTTTCGGAAAAGGCCACACCCATGGCTGGGGAGGAAACCTGGTGAAGGTGCAGGACCTGTTGTCTGAGTAATATTCTGCAGAATGCTGCACATACCACTTAACAAGCATAACCGGCAAAAAAAGTCCAGCTGCTTGCCACTTGTGGAAAGAAGTCAAAATGATAATAGTTATGATAGGAGGGAACAAGATTTCTTTATTATCCATGCTAGCAGGGGAAGAGTGGAAAGCAATTCCACTCTTCAATTTGTGGAGGGAACATAGGGGTTTTCAAAGAAAGGGTTTGGAATGCAGAATACGACCAATTACATAGTATTGATAATATAATAATTATTATTTAAATCATTATAACTAGGCTCAAACACATTTTTAGTAATCAAAATAGGAACCATTACAATCAACACATTTTTGCAAATGAGAAATAAGTTTGTTTATTCCTGTAGCATAAAAATTCATGCTTTGGGATTCAGTGAATTCTTGGAAAGCATTTTCTGCATCCTGCTGGTTGTGGAAGTGTTTTTCCAGCAGAAAGTTGTCGAGATGCTTGAAGAAGTGGTAGGCAGTTGGCAAGAGGTCAGGTGAATATGACAGATGAGACAAAACTTCAAAGCCCAATGCGTTTAACTTTTGAAATGTTGGTTGTGCAACGTGTGGTTGGATGTTGTCGTGGAGAATTGGGCCCTTTTGGGCTGCAGGTGTTGCAGTTTTCAGTGTATCTCATCAATTTGCTGAGCATTCTTCTCAGAAGTAATGTTTTTGCCAGGATTCAGAAAAGCTGTAGTGGATCAGACCAGCAGCAGACCACAAAACAGTGACCAGGACCCTTTCTTGGTGCAAGTTTAGCTTTGGGAAGTGCTTTGGAGCTTCTCAGTCCAACCACGGTGCTGGTCATTGCTGGTTGTTACATAAAATTCACTTTTCATTGTATATCACAATCCAATCTTAATCAGTTTGACCATAAGGTAAGATTTTTATAAACCTTTTATAACTCTTTACAATTTTCTGTTAAAGAACAGAACAATGCTCTAAGAAAACCATGTTGTGCTTTTATTCCAATGTCCAATTTGTGGATAAACTGAATAATGTCCCTTCAATTTTTAGCTACTATGTTCATACACAGAATTTCTTTTATAAGATTAGTCTTCCACAGACCTTCTACAACTTGCTCAAAACTTCAGTTTTATTCTAACTTAAAACTATTATTTAACCCTCTAAACTAGGCAAAAATATCTATATTCCATGCCTTCTTATAATGTTTTACCGAAAGTACTTTCTATTTTCCTCATATACCTTGCATGTAAAACTGTTTTTCAGCCAGATGTGGTGGCTCACACCTGTAATCCTAGCACTTTGAGAGGGTGAGGTGGGTGGATCTGAGATCAGGAGTTCAAGATCAGACTGGCCAACATGGTGAAATCCCTTCTCTACTAAAGATACAAAAAGGTAGATGAGCATGATGGCAAGCACCTGTAATACCAGATACTTAGAAGGCTGAGGCAGGAGAATTGCTTGTTGTGGTAAGCTGAGATCACATGAGCCTGGGCAACAGGGCAAGACTCCATCTCAAAAAAAAGAAAAAAAAAAAGCACTTGTTTTTCCAAACATGTTACACAGTTAACTCAGCAACTTTTACTTTTGGTGAAAGTCCTAGTAAGTAAGCTGCTCTAATTATGTGCTAGGTTTGAAGCCTAGGACACCAGGCAGAAGTGCAGATAAGGTTTGACTTATCACAGCTAGGGACTTGCACAGCTAGGGACATGGCTGATTCTGTATGTTAGCAGACCTTGCTTAGAATTCAATAGCTCTAAAGCAGGCAAGTTGTACCGTTAAGAGTAATGGTAATTGCTTATGACTTTAAAGCATTTAGTAGACCTACTAACTTTTAAAATTATTTAACATTTCTTTCATAAATTCCCTTTCAGAAATCTTTTTACAACTCACACAAACCATTTACAACATTCTTGGACTTTCTGACTCGTCCTAAATGTCTCTTTTCCTAAACAACCAGTCATTTTACTTTAGGACAAGAATTTACTATTCAAGAACCTTTCTCATATAAAATCTCTTTTCTTTATAACCTTCCTCACCAAAAATACCTCTTTATCTTTATAACCTTTGAATTAAACAAAAGTAATTTTCCTTTGTTATAAAGTTAAGGGTTGTACTGCATATTGCTGCATGAGTCCCGTGAAAAGGGAGCAGATAAAAAGATTGTCTACATACTTTAAAAGTTATCCCTCTCAAGAGATTGCTCAGTTAGTTTTTTTTTTTTTTGTTTTTTTTTTTTGGCTGGGGCTTGTTTGAGTAAGAGTGGGCTATTTCTAAACCCCTGAAGTAGGAATGTTTAGGTTGAAGTTATTGGTTAAAGATTTAGGTAGCTTTTTGGTAGAAATAGGGCTATTATAGGGAAAGATGAATTCAAAGATTGAGTAAATATTAAGACATCCATCTTGGAAAGTATATTTTTGCCCCAAGGAGATGTGGAGTATTTAGACATTACCAGAGATTGGTGAGAGAATGGTAATTGGTTCCTCAAGTAGTATAAAGGTGTGTGGATCCCAACAGGATTTGGAGAAGAATTGCTTAGACAAGGAGATTAGCACAGAGTATGCAGCTCTTAAACTCAAAAGGGAAACTTTAAATTTTACTTGCCACCTTCACAGTTGCCCTTGGCTTTGTCCTGTTGGTGACAATGTCTGATTTGGAAACAAGCTGGAATGGAGAGCCCTTTCAGCTCAGGGCCAACAGGGGTTGGGATTCTGTCTCAGGGGCCCTTCAGCCTTCAGGACAGTCCCATTTCCAGTGGTCAAGCTTGTAGCAGACAGGGCAAGACATGTGGGCCTTTTTCCCATTTATCCCATTGAGGCAGTTTGCCTTCCAGTGACCTGGCTTTCTGTACCAATGGCACTTACCTGGAGGATTATCCTTAGGGCAATTGGGAAGGGGCTGGTGGGCTTGCAAAGCAGCCAATAGTTGAGCCTGCCTCTAGTCCCTGCATTTCTCTTTCTCCCTAGCCCTGTCCTCCTTATTCTGCTCTCAGTTATAAAAGACTAAGGAGGCTAATTTGAGGATTTCCTGCATAAAGGCACTAAGTTCTAAGGGCTGACTTTTGTAATTTTTTTCCAGTTTATTTTTAGACTAAACAATATTTTAAAGAAAAACTAGGTTTTTTTTTTGTTTTAAGGCTTAGGAGAATGAAACTTTTTCCAGTTTGGCAAATGCATCCAAGGGGCATGTCCTGTGGTCTGGAGACACAATTACCCATCTGCAAAGTGAGAAAAGAGGAGGAAAAAGTAAAAAGATGGCACCCTTTCTTACTTTTCTATTATCCTGAATAGGGTGTCTCCCATTTGTCCTTAGGGTTCTGGAATAAATTGGTCTTACCATGTACCCTTAACCTTGGTCCCATCTTATCACAAGTACCCACTTGTGAACAGAGGAGATGCTGGAGTGAACAGGGAGCCCCCTGTTCATCCTTGGGGTTCTGGAACGAACTGATCTTACCGTGGACCCCTAACCTTGCCTTTGTCTCTGTTCTAATGATAATCTGTTAGCCTAGGACCAGCCTTCATCTATGTCCTGTGGGTCTCTTGCTCCTGCAGTCTTGGGCTGGCCTATATCCTTGTCTCATGACCTTATAGTGACTCTTGCTCAGAACATTCCAGCAACAAAATGATTCTCTCTTTTCTCAGAGTCCCATTTCCCATGTTCTTTAAGTAGATGAGAAGCCCGGTTTTCAGCTAACTGCTACAAGGGGCTGGACTTCCCTCCCTTTTAATATGACCTTGAAGGTCTTGATACATCTTGACAAGGGCGTGGAAGTGATTAGCAAAATGGAGCCTACAGGAGGAAGTGGAAGGAAGCAAGGAATACTCAGGGAAAGCCTTTTTATGTTCACAAAAATATCAGCCCTTGGATTTGAGAGGGGAACATTTATTTGCCCTCTTGACATAAAAAGTAACCCCCACAGGACTTGGAGCTTGGGGTAAGGACACACAAATGGCAAAAGAAGAATTTCCCTTCTCCCAAAGGAGTGCTAACTCAAAAAATAAAATTAAATTAAATTTAAAAAGCAGAGTGAGGTCCTATGCAGGCAGATAAACTGCTTCAAAAGCCACCAGAAAACTTGGCCCTGGGGTGTAAAAGGAATGGAGAGCATATGGTAAGTCATAAGGAGCTGGCAGAGCCAGAGTTCCAATTAATGTCTGTCCCAGCCATGAGCCGGCAGACAGGGGAAGGGTTGGAAGTCATCTGTGCTGGTAGAGTAAAAACAAGTATAAATCTCAGGGGATAATCACAAAGAGAGCCCATGTCTTTGCTGCTGAACAGTTGCAGCAAGAGCTGGGGGCACACAAATAACAGGGAGTGTGTGTTTTAAGGCAGAGAAAACAGTAACATAGCATGCGAAGTGAAACCAGAGAAGAGACAGACTTGCCCCTGAGGCGGACAGTCAGTGGGTGTGCAAGGCCATTTCAGAATACACACGGGGAAAACAAGAGAATAGACAGTGCAGATTTTTTGGAAAAGAGTGGATTTTAGTTGACAAAGCAGAGGCAACCCCAGATATTGCACCATTTTAGGCTTTAGCCCTGCCACTCTTGTGAGCTTCCTCACCTGGAGGGCCATTACTGCCTCAGATGTACTCAGTGCAGACTCCAAGGACCTTCCCACCCCCTGGAGCCACCCGTCAGGGTGAGCTGAGAGATCAGCTGGGGTAGCAGAGCCTCTGTGGCTGAGAGGAATCATTCTGAGGGTTGGCTATTAGACGGGAGAGTGAAAGGAGAGAAGGAAACTGCATATAGGAGTTGAACACCTCCAGCTGAAGAAGGTGAGATGCAGAGATTTCTTACCACTAGAAAAGGTAACCGAGCCACATGGCACCAAATTATGTTAGCAGCAGTGAATCCATACAGGTCTGCAGCAACCTCAATTCTTGCCTCCTCAGAAGAAAAAATTCAACTGAGGGACATAAGGCAGAATGAGAGACCAAGGCAAGTGTTAGAGCAGGAGTCAAAGGTTATTAAAAAGCATTAGAGCAGGAACTAAAGGAAGTAAAGTTCTCTAGAAAGAGGGCCAAGTGAGCAACTTGAGAGGTCAAGTGCCAGGTTTCACCTCGGACTTGGGTTCTTACTTATTGGCATTCTGCCCATGCAGTGGCCTCCCAGCACCTGGGAGGGGCTACATGTGCAATGTGTTTACTGGAGTTGTATGCATGCTTACTTTAGGCATTCTTCCCTTACCAGTTGAGTGTTTCTAGAAGGTCATATACCAGTTAAACTCCGCCACTTTGCCTCTTGATGTGCATGCTTGAGTTCACTCACTCAACTCCTGAGATCTCATGTGGAAGCTGCTGACCACCAGCTTCAGGTGTTTCTATAAACTGGGAGATGGCCTTTCCCTGGCACCATCTGTGGCCAATTATTATTTTAGAGACACAGTGTAACAACTGATATTTCTGCTGTGGGGTGGGGAGTCCTCTCCTCTGCTCACATCTGCCTACCTATTGCAACAAAGCTTCTAAGGAAATATATGAGAGAGTATGGTGTGTGCTTAACAAGTATTTTGGTAAATAAATGTGCAGTAGGTGTGGGAGCATAGCGTGGGAAAGGAAAGGGAGCAGAGGTTCACGGCACATTCTGAGATTGTATTTCCGAATGAAAGGTAAAACATACACAGTTTGTCTCAAAGTTATATCTTGAGACTGGGAGGAGGAAGAGGGAAAGGAAAAGAAGGAAAAAAGCACAAAGCAAAGTTTGAGGACCCATTCTTGGCAGTCTGGCTGTCCCTAAAGATGCTGTCACATGATAGAAACAGATGGACCCATGAGTCCACAGCCCCAAACTCAAGCAGGCTCCAGACCCCACTTCATACTAGGCATCCAGTACACAAAAATAATGAAGACATAGTCCCTACCCTCAATAAGCTTATAGAAATAAATAAATATCAGTCTAATGGAGAAATCAGATAAATGCAATGCAGGGATACATGTCAAAATAGAAGTAGGTCTAAGGTTCTATGCACCCCAGTAAAGCATAGTAAAAGCCATGGAGATCACTATGGGATATTTCAGAGGAGGTACCCCTGCAGTTGGATAAATAGTTCTGGAGCTCAAGACTGAGCGATAAGGAGAATGATTTGGGGATTATTGGTCATAGGTAGAAGCAGCCTCATTAAATGGATGAGCACTCCCAGGAGCATGAATAAAGCAAAATGAGAAGAGAACCAGGATTTAGAACTGTGGGAGCCAGCCTCTAGATGGCCTCTGTGATCCCTGCCCACTGGCACTCGCACCCGTGTAAGCTCCTCACACCACACCAGAGTTGCCAGAGGTAATGATCCATCATGTCCGAGGTTAGGATGTAAGAAACGGAGCGTTCTGCGCTCGCTTGCGCGCTCTCTCTCTCTCTCTCTCTCTCTCTCTCTCTCTCTCTCTCTCTCTCTCTTGCTCTCTTGCTCTCTCTCTCTCTCTCCCCCTGTCTCTCTCTCTCTGTCTCCACTCTGGCTCCATATTGGGAGCATCCCTATTGCAAACCCATGTGGCAAAGACGTCACTCCTCCACCCTACAGCCAGTGAGGAACTAAGGCCTGTTTGCTCAATCATTTGAGTGAGATTGGAAGCGCATCTCTCAGCCCCAGTCAAGTCTTGAGACAAATACAGCCCTGCTGACAGCATAGCTGCAACCTCATGAGAGATCCTAAGGCAGAACCACCCAGCTACACTGTTCCCAGATTCCTGACTCTCAGAAAGTGTGAGATAACACGCTTTCAACCTGTTAAGTTTTAGGATAATTTGTTATGCAGCAATAGATAACTAATATAGGAATCTTGGTGAAAGGTAACCCATTGAAGAGACAGAGCAGAAAATTCTAAAATATGAGACATTTTAAAAATAAACCAACCACAATTAAAATAGTATTGTGCTTCCTGCGTCCGCAGCTGGCTCCGGTACTGTCGGCTTGGGTGGCAGCGATTCGGGCGGTTGCCTGGCTGTTCCTCAGGGCAGCAACCTGGCTCACACGCGGCCGGCCACGGCCTTCACTACCCAAGCTCTGACGCCGGCATAAGGGCCAAGTGTTCTGAAATTACTCTGAGACGAGAGGTTTTGAAAGATGGTTTCCACAGAGACCTTTTAACAAACGTGAAGTTTGGAGAAGGCATTGAGGACTTACAGAGGTGCCGACTCTTAATTAAACAGTACATTCCTACAGGACTTTTTGTGGAACCATATGAGTTGGCTTCATTACGAGAGAGAAACATAACAGAGGCAATGATGGTTTCGGAAAATTTTGATATAGAGGCCTCTAACTATTTGTCCAAGGAATCTGAAGTTCTCATTTATGCCAGACAAGATTCACAGTGCATTGATTGTTTTCAAGCCTTTTTGCCTGTGTACTACCGCTATCATCGGCCACATAGTAAAGATGGAGAAACCTTTACTGAGCCATATTTGTTGATGTATTGTGAGACCAAGAGTTCCAGATTTTGAAATGCTGGGCCCACCCAGAAGTGGCAGCTCTTTGTGCTTTGGAGAATGAGGATATCTGCCAGTGAAACAAGATGAAGTATAAATCAGTATAAAAGAATGTGACTCTGCAGGTTCCAGTGGGACTGAATATACATACCTCTTTAGTATGTTCTGTGACTCGGCTCATTACAATCCTGTGCTCTACTTTGATCCTTGTAACAGTTTTCAAATATGGCCATTTTTCCCTATAAGTTTTATGTAGTTAAATGCTTCCTAGAAACTTAAATAAGATCTATTCTGATGAGAGGTGTTCTTCTAGAATTGAGCTAATAACTTTTATCGTTTGTCTTCATTTGTGGCCAAAATTATGTTTACTAGAGGAAATCTGGGATCATTCTCAGCTGATTCCAAAATTTAGTGCTCTATTGCATAGATCCTCGGTAATCCTCAAGCATCAAATGCCATATGAGGAAACTTAATTCTGCTAAATTGGTGTTTATTTTGTGACAAGTGACTTTATCTTCATTTGGGATAGAAAAATTATTTCTTTATATAGTAGAGACAAATTATTCTCATTTTGTGAATACTTTCCATTTAAGCTACAAATTGTGAAAACCATACATATAAGAATAAAATAGGCCAGGCACAGTGGCTCACGCCTTTAATCCCAGCACTTTGGGAGGCCGAGGTGGGTGGATCACCTGAGGACTGGAGTTCGAGATTACCTTGGTGAAACCCTGTCTCTACTAAAAACACAAAAATTAGCTGGGTGTGGTGGTGGGTACCTTTAGTCCTAGCTAATTGGGAGGGAGATGTGGGAGAATCACTTGCACCTGGGAGGCAGAGGTTCCAGGGAGCCAAGATTGCACCACTGCACTCTGGTTTGGGCTATAGAGTGAGACCCTATCTCCAAAGGAAAAAAAAAAAGAATAAAATCACTTGAGATGAAAATCATGTTTATTCAATTTTTTTTTTTTTTTAGAGAAAGAAAGAGAAAGTAAAAGGGAGAGAGAGAACAGGATTCTTGCTCTATTGCCCAGGCTGGAATGCAATCTAAAAATAGGTAATAAAAACCTCTTTTATGCCAATAATTGTACTTAACAACGGAGACAGGAAGGAATAAGGGAAGAAAATAGCAAACAAACAAACAAACAATATTTCATTTAAGTCTGTGAGGTACTATGCAAATGCTAAAGAGTGGTTTACTTCCAATTATGTAGTCACTTTCAGAATAGGTGTAATATGATACAGAGAAAAATGTATGTTCTGTAGACCTGAGGTGGTGAATTCTATAAATATTCACTAAGTTTGCTTATTCCAGGTCTAAATTCAGATCATAGATGTCCCTATTAATTTTCTATCTCAGGCCGGGCGCGGTGGCTCAAGCTTGTAATCCCAGCACTTTGGGAGGCCGAGGCGGGTGGATCACGAGGTCAAGAGATCGAGACCATCCTGGTCAACATGGTGAAACCCCGTCTCTACTAAAAATACAAAAAATTAGCTGGGCATGGTGGCGTGTGCCTGTAATCCCAGCCACTCAGGAGGCTGAGGCAGGAGAATTGCCTGAACCCAGGAGGCGGAGGTTGCGGTGAGCTGAGATCGCTCCAGCCTGGGTAACAAGAGCGAAACTCCGTCTCAAAAAAAAAAAAAAAAAAAAAAAAAAAAAAAAAAAAAAATTTCTATCTCATTGATCAGTCAAATATTAACAATGTGGTGTCAAAAACTCCCACAATTATTGTGCGGGAGTCCAGGTCTCTTTATAAGTCATTAAGAACTTGTCTTATGTATCTGGGTGCTTCTATATTGTGTGTATATATATTTATGATCATTAACTCCTGTCGTTGCATTGATCCTTTTACCATTATGTAATGTCCTTCTTTGTTTCCTTTAGTCTTTGTAACTATTAAAGTCTATTTTGTCGAAGACAAAAGTTACAACTCCTGGTTTTTTTGTTTGTTTGTTTTTTGTTTTTTGTTGTTGTTGTTGTTGTTGTTTGCTCTCCGTTTGATTGATAAATCTTCCTTCATCCCTTTGTTTTGAGTCTTTGTGTGTCGTTGCTTGTGAGATAGATCTGGATACAGTGTACCGATGGGTTTTGACTTTTTATTCAATTTGCCTGTCTGTGTCTTTAATTAGGGCATTTAATCGATTTAAATTTAGGATTAATATTAATATTTGAGAGTTCCATATTGTGATTTAATGCTAGCTGGCTATTTTGCCCATTAGTTGATGTAGGCTCTTCATTATAGAGATACTCTTTACGTTTTGGTAAGTTTTGGGGATGACTGATACTGGTTGTTCCTTTCTGTTTGCAGTGCTTCTTTCAGAAGCTCTTGTAAAGCAGGCCTGGTGGTGATGAAATCTCTGAGTGCTTGCTTGTTTGCAAAAAAATTTATTTTTCCTTCACTTATGAAGCTTAGTTTGGCTGGTTATGAGATTCTAGGTCGAAAATTCTTTTCTTTGAGGATATTGAATATTGACCCCCACTCTCTTCTGGTTTGTAGGGTTTCTGCTGAGACGTCTGCTGTGAGTCTGATAGGCTTGCCTTTATGGGTAATCTGACCTTTCTCTCTAGCTGCCCTTAGAATTTTCTCCTTTATTTCAACCCTAGTAAATCTAGCGATTATGTGTCTTGGAGTTGCTCTACTTGAGGAATATCTTTATGGTGTTCTCTGGATTACCTGGAGTTGAATATTGTCCTGCCTTACTAGGTTAGGAAAGTTTTCCTGAATAATATCCTGAAGAATATTTTCCAACTTGAGTTGATTCTCTTCATGACATTCGGGTACACCTATCAATCATAAATTAGGTCTTTTCACATAGTCCCATATTTTTTGGAGACTTTACTCATTCCTTTTTACTGTTTCTTCTCAAATCTTGTCTTCTCATTTCATTAAGTTGGTCTTCGACCTCTGATATCCTTTCTTCTGCTTGATCAATTCGACTGTTAAAACCTGTGCATACTTTGCGAAGTTCTTGTATTGTATTCTTCAGTTCCATTAATTCACTTATTTTCGTTTCTAAATTGTCTATTCTTGTTAGCACTTCATCAAACCTTTTTCCAAGGTTCTTAGTTTCTTTACATTGGGCTAGAACATTTTTTTTAGCTCACAAAAGTTCCTTATTATCCATCTTCTGAAGCTTAATTCTGTTAATGGAACACACTCATTCTATATCAGGCCTCGTTCCTGTGTTGATGAGGAACTGTGATCCCCTGTAGAAGGAGAGGCACTCTGATTTTGGGTATTCTTGGCCTTTTTATGCTGGTTTCTTCCCATCATTGTGAGTTCATCCACCTGTCATCTTTGTAATTGCCAACTTTCAAATTAGGTCTCTGAGTGGACGTCCAACTTGTTGATTCCCAGCCCCGAAATCTGAGCAACCCACTGTGCAGGCTAAAACAGTGGCATTAAGATTCGTGGTGCTTTTCTGCCCAGAAACCTCTGGTCTGGCTTCCTGCTTGAATCCCCTTTTCAATCAGGTGAATGGGCGACTCTGCCTTCCCAGAGCTCCAAACATTGATCAAAACGGAACTCAGTCCCATTCACTCTGCACCGAGAACCGCCACACTGGGGCACCAACAAAACTGCCACACCAGCCACAAGAGTCACGCTGGCGACCCATGGGGTACCTCCGCTGGGAATCTCCTGGTCTGTGGGCAACAAAAATTTGTCCAAAAGTGTGGTGTCCTCTCATTCTGTGCGCTTTCTCTGGGAGCTCCAATCCTGAGCTGCTAGTGGTCAGCCATCTTGTATCTCTCTGCCCCTATTTAAATATTAATGTCATGAGAATATTAAAGACATTTGCCAGGGTTTCAACAAAAATCATTAAAGTAGGACAGCTAAGAAATTATTAATGTTAATATCAAAAGTATTGATAATCTTAAATTGTTGATTATTCCTTAAGGTACTCCATTCTCCTTTTACATTTTATAATGTTTCTTTTGAATATATGAATTGGCAAATGGCTTGCTGAAACTGAGTACTAAGATTTAGTACAGAGTGTGTCAAGAAGAGAACTCAGATTGCCATTTTAAAGTTGTACATTAACAATAATTGGAATCAGGTAATTTTTTAAAACAAAGGTTCTTAATTTATTGTGATACTTGGGAAAAAATTAGAAAATAAAGCAAGTGCCATAGGCTAATTAAAAAATAAAACTTTAGAGCAAGCGTGTTCCAGAAGAGAAGCCATCAAACCAGGGTATGTTGGCATTATTTGTTTTATATAGAGTATTGAAATGTGATAAACCTTTATATATGCTATCGCTCCTCAATTTCCTGAAACATTTTGGTGTTTTCATGGGACCATATCTTGTATAATTTGACATGTGCGACTTGACTAGTCATAACAGTTCTTTTTAAAGGTGTATTTGAGACTTAAATATTGGAAAAGGCAACCCAGTGCCATAAAGCAGAAATAGTAACCTTTAAAATGACTAAAATTTCAACCCAATGTAGTTTCATGCCTATTTCATGCTTTCTCATAAAGAATTTCATGTTTTAGAAACATTTACTTCACTATGGGATTAATAATACAACATTGAAATGGAATTATATGTCAGTTAAAATTCACTAACATTGACAGGCAACATTTTGGCATATGGTTAGACAGGTAGGGGAACATGGTACTGTTTAACATCTTAAGAGTATGGGCCAGGCGCGGTGGCTCATGCCTATAATCCCAGCACTTTGGGAGGCCGAGACAGGCGATGACGAGGTCAAGAGATCGAGACCATCCTGGCCAACGTAGTGAAACCCCATCTCTACTAAAATATAAAAAAAATTAGCTGGGCATGGTGGTGCACGTCTGTAGTCCCAGCTACTCAGGAGGCTGAGGCAGAAGACTTGCCTGAACCCCAGAGGCAAAGGTTGCAGTGAGCCAAGATTGCGCTACTGCACTCTAGCCTGGTGCCGGGCAACAGAGCAAAAATGTGTCTAAAAAAAAAAGTATGTGAGGCATGTGTATATAGAATGTTTTTACTTTTGCTCATCACAACCAGGTTTCATCAGTATTTAAAATAAGATTGTGACTTGGAATGTGGTTCAGCCATTTACTCACTTATAAAAATATTCAGAAGTGTAATAAAAATGTGAATGAAGAAAGCTTTGATATGACTCTTCTTGCCTGGATAAATGGTTGCAGATGACATCACTTTTAGTATAACAGAACATTTCTGGTTTTGATCTCTTTATATTATCTTCTTTGGATACTTAAACAATAAACAAATGCTTATTTTAAAATTAAAAAAAAGAGTATTGTACTGAGACATGAATAAACACATCAAAGGAGCAGAAAGGTGGCTCCAGAAATACACCCAAGAACACTTCGTAATTTAGTATATGGTAAATGTGGCATTTAAACCAATGAGAAAAAAAAAAAAGACACCTTTATCAATAGACGATGTTGAAACAACCAGGTAGCTCTCTGGGAGAAAATAAATGAAATTAGATCTTTGCCTTTCACACACTATACCAAAATAAGTGTCAGGTGAATCCAATTTGAATATTTAAAAAAATAAAACTGCAAAAATTCTTTTTACTCCCACATGAGGAAAAAACTATGTAAAGTCAAAAGAAAAGAATAATTTATATAAAGTTCTAGGATAGACAAAACTCAGCTATACTGATATAAATCACATCAGTGATGTGATTCCCAAAAACAAGGAATTTTGCTAGAGTGATGAAAATGTTCTATATCTTGATTGGGCAGTACACCTCAATAGAGTTGATTTTTAAAAGAAAGAAAACTGAGAGCAAACACCAGTAGGTCTGACATTTTAAAAAAGCAAAATCTCTCCCTGAGAATTAAGATCCCTGGATCCTGACCTGCCCCCAACCACTGACTTCTCCAATGATGACCTTTCCCAGCCTCCCCTAAGCCTAGATGTTCAAGGCTGACTTCCTACCACAGAAAGGACTGTCTTCACAGAGTTGAGGTCTGTACATAATACAGTATTACTTTGCTTTGGTCTCTGTACCAGTTTCAAGCATTCCCTCCCATCTTTGTCTCTGGGATGAGTTAGTTGACTGGCTGAGTAGTTGGCTGATTGGCTGGTTGGTAGATTGGTTGGTTGATTCACAAATTGGAAAGATGAAAAAGCAAGAGATTTCTCTATGGCAAAATCTGAAAGAGAGAAACGAGGTAAAAAACTAAAAAAGAAGAAAAAACCCTAGGAAAAAAGAAACTAAGGGTTTATACCAGGCATCCCCAAACTACGGCCCATGGGCTGCATGCGGCCCCCTGAAGCCATTTATCCGGCCCCCCACCACACTTCAGGAAGGGGCACCTCTTTAATTGGTGGTAGGTGAGAGGAGCACAGTATGTGGTGGCCCTCCAACGGTCTGAGGGACAGTGAACTGGCCCTCTGTGTAAAAAGTTGGGGGATGCCTGGTTTATACATTTGAGGAAGTATTGACTATGGTGAAATTTCATAAGACAAAAAAGTGTGGAAAAGCAAGTGGGGGAAATGGTGTATGTACATCTCCCTGAGGGGAAGAAAATAAGGTGGGAAAAAAGTTCTTGCAATAACCTTTTACCATCTCAAGGAAATAGTAGCCATGGCCTTTGATAGCCATGGGGTAATGTAGAAAGATAGGGGCCTTATTAGAGCCCAGAAACACAGGAAATATTACCAACCTTATGGTGGCTACAGGAGAGTTATGCAAGCCCAACTCCAAGGGTTACATTTTGTGCAAGACTTGTATGTGTTTAAATGCAAAGCCAAATGCCAATTGCAACATTTTACAACCTTCCTCCAACTCTATCCCCACTCTCATTGTCATAATATCTCACTAACTTGACCAGCCACAGAGACATTGATGAGGAGAAAAGTTGGCTTGCCAACCTGACTTTGCCCCCAATATCCTCCTGACAGAGCTTCTTTATCCTCTGGTGAGCTCTGGTTGTCAAAGATGGCATATGACACACTTTGGTTAACATTAGCAAGTTGCCAATGGATCTGGGTTCTACTCCACATCTCAGCATCAAAGCGCCCCTCCATATCCACTTTATAAGGTTGCCAGACATGCAAATCATAATGCAGAATGCCAGGTTAAATTTGATTTCACGTATACAACAAATAACCTTTTAGTACAAGTATGTCCCAAAAATTGAATAGGGCATACTTATACAAAAACAAAACAAAACAAAACAAAACAAAAAACCTGATTTGTTTTATTTGCAAACTTAACTGGGTATCCTGTATTTTATCCAGCAACCATACTCCTTTGCCTTTGCCGTAGTAAGGATTCTGCAGAGAACAATAACAATTAATTGATCTAAAAATATATCAAAATTGTATAAATTTATACATCATCCAGAAGAAAAGTGAAGACAAAATACCCTTTATAAAATAGATTTAAATGACATCAGTAATAATGAGTACATTCTCCTTGTAACCATTTAGAAAATGCAAAGCAAAAGTTCTCCAACATTAAGCCAGCAGATCCCTGTACTCTTCCCGAAAGTCAGCACAGTTAATAGTGTGTTCTTCTAGAGCTTTTCTATGCATTTGAATATATATATACACACACACACACACACACACATATATATATTTATATGTAAGTATAGAATATGTAGGCTTGTTCTGTGTGTTTCATACTGCAAACGCTGTTGCATTGTACAACTTGTGGCATGTCAGTATATATCTACCTCATTGCTTTTAAAGCTGTGTAACATTCCACAGAATAAATACTACCCTTTTTTAACAGTTATCAAAGTGTAGTTAGGGAACTCTTTGTAGGGTTCCAAGAGGTCAAAATTATTTTCATAGTAAGAGCAGGACACTATTTGCCTTTTGCACCCTCACTCTCTCTCAAACGTACAGTAGAGTTTTCCAGAGGTTACTTGGCAGGTGATGACGCCTCTACTCTGACAGCTAATGAAATGTGTATGTATATGTTGTTTTCCAAAGTTTTCTAAATAAGTAGATTTAGGGTACAAATATATTCATGTTTGGAGATAACTCAGTTTTTTCTTGCATTCTTATTGTGTTCTTCTTAGCTATCTTCAGTTATACTTACTATAATTGCAATACTATCATTCCATAAATTTTTAAATATATTTTATTGCATTTTAGGTTTTGGGGTACATGTGAAGAACATGCAAGATTGTTAGATAGGTACATACATGGCAATATGGTTTTCTGCCTTCCTCCCCATCATCTATATCTGACATTTCTCCCCATGTTATCCCCCCTCAACTCCCCAACACCTACTGTTGGGGAATTGTCCTTCCCCAACTTCCTCCCCACAGACCCCAGTGTGTGATGTTCCCCTCCCTGTGTCCATGTGTTATTGTTCAACATCCGCCTATGACTGAGAACATGTGGTGTTTGATTTTCTGTTCTTGTGTCAGTTTGCTTAGAATTATGATTTCCAGGTTCATACATGTCCTTACAAAGGACACGAACTCATCAATTTTTATGGCTGCATAGTATTCCATGGTGTATATGTGCTACATTTTCCTGTCCAGTCTATCATTGATGGGCATTTGCGTTGATTCTAAGTCTTTGCTGTTGTAAATAGTGCTGCAATGAACATTCGTGTGCATGTGTCCTTATAATAGAATGATTAATAATCCTTTGGATATATACCCAGTAATGGGATTGCTGGGTCAAATGGAACTTCTATTTCTAGGTCCTTGAGGAATCGCCACACTGTATTCCACAATGGTTGAACTAATTTACACTCCCACCAACAGTGTAAAAGTGTTCCTATTTCTCCACATCCTCTCCAGCATCTGTTGTCTCCAGATTTTTTAATGATCGCCATTCTAACTGGCATGAGATGGTATCTCAATGTAGTTTTGATTTGCATTTCTCTAATGGCCAGTAATGATGAGTATTTTTTCATATGTTGGCCTCATGTATGTCTTCTTTTGTAAAGTGTCTGTTCATATCCTTCTTTTGAATGGGCTTGTTTGTTTTTTTCTTGTAAATCTGTTTTAGTTCTTTGTAGATTCTGGATATTAGCCTTTTGTGAGATGGGTAGATTTCAAAAATTTTTTTCCCATTCTGTTGATTGCTGATTCACTCTAATGATTGTTCCTTTTGCCATGCAGAAGTTCTGGAGTTTAATTAGGTCCCATTTGTCTATTTTGGCTTTTGTAGCCAATGCTTTTAGTGTTTTAGTCATGAAGTCCTTGCCTATGCCTATGTCCTGAATGGTTTTGCCTAGATTTTCTTATAGAGTTTTTATGGTGTTAGAACTTCAGTTTAAGTCTGTAATCCATCTGGAGTTAATTTTAGTGTAAGGTGTCAGGAAGGGGTCCAGTTTCTGCTTTCTGCACATGGCTAGCCAGTTTTCCCAACACCATTTATTAAATAGGGAATCCTTTCCCCATTGCTTGTTTTTGTCAGGTTTGTCAAAGATCAGATGGTTGTAGATGTGTGGTGTTGCCTCCGAGGCCTCTGTTCTGTTCCATTGGTCTATATCTCTGTTTTGGTACCAGTACCATGCTGTTTTGATTACTGTAGCCTTGTAGTATAGTTTGAAGTCAGGTAGTGTGATGCCTCCAGCTTTGTTCTTTTTGCTTAAAATTGACTTGGCTATGTGGCTCTCTTTTGGTTCCATATGAATTTTAAGGTGGTTTTTCCAGTTCTGTGAAGAAGGTCATTGGTAGCTTGATAGGGATAGCTTTGAATCTATAAATTAAATTACTTTGGGCAGTATGGCCATTTTCACGATATTGATTCTTCCTAACCATGAGCATGGAATGTTTCTCCATCTGTTTGCGTCCTCTCTTATTTCGTTGAACAGTGGTTTGTAGTTCTCCTTGAAGAGGTCCTTTACGTTCCTTGTTAATTGTATTCCTAGGTATTTTATTCTCTTTCTGGCAATTGTGAATGGCAGTTCATTCTTGATTTGGCTCTCTTTAAGTCTGTAATTGGTGTATAGGAATGTTTGTAATTTTTGCACGTTGATTTTGTATCCTGAGATTTTGCTGAAGTTGCTTATTAGTTTCAGGAGATTTTGGGCTGAGACAATGGAGTCTTTTCAATATCCAATCATGTCATCTGCAAATAGAGACAATTTGACTTTCTCCTTTCCTAGTTGAATGCCCTTTATTTCTTTTTCTTGCCTGATGGCTCTGGCTAGAATTTCCAATACTATTTTGAATAGGAGTGGTGAGAGAGGGCATCCTTGTCTAGTGCCAGATTTCAAAGGGAATGCTTCCAGTTTTTGCCCATTCAGTATGATATTGGCTGTTGGTTCATCATAAATAGCTTTTATTATTTTGAGATGCATTCCATCAATACCTAGTTTATTGAGAGTTTTTAGCATAAAGGCTGTTGAATTTTGTCAAAGGCCTTCTCTGCATCTATAGAGATAATCATGTGGTTTTTGTCTTTTGTTCTGTTTATGTGGTGAATTATGTTTATAGACTTGTGTATGCTGAACAAGCCTTGCATCCCCGGGATGAAGCCTACTTGATCATGATGGATAAGTTTTTGATGTGCTGTTGCAATCAGTTTGCCAGTATGATAGTCTCATAAAATGATTTGGGAAGGATTCCTTCTTTTTGGATTGTTTGGAATAGTTTCAGAAAGAATTGTACCAGCTCCTCTTTGTATGTCTGGCAGAATTTGGCTGTGAACCCATCTGGACCTGGGCTTTGTTGGTGGGTAGATTGTTAATTGCGCCCTCAACTTCAGTCCTTGTAATTGGTCTATTCAGGGTTTTGACTTCTTCCTGGTTTAGTCTTGGGAGGATGCAAGTGTCCAGGAATTTATCCATTTCTTCCAGGTTTACTGGTTTATGTGCATAGAGTTGTTTGTAGGAATCTCTGATGGTGGTTTGTATTTCTGTGGCATCTGTGGTGATATTCCCTTTTTCGTTTTTTATTGCATCTATTTGATTATTCTCTTTTCTTTTTTATTCATCTGGCTAGTTGTCTGTCTATTTTGTTGATCTTTTCAAAATACCAGCTCCTGGATTCATTGATTTTTTGAAGGTTTTTTTGGTGTCTTTATCTCCTTCAGTTCTGCTTTGATCTTAGTTGTTTCTTGTCTTCTGCTAGGTTTTGAGGTTTTTTTAAATCTTGCTTCTCTAGCTGTTTCAATTTTGATGATAGGATGTTGATTTTAGATCTTTCCTTGCTTCTCACGTGGGCATTTATTGTTATATGTTTTCCTCTAGACACTGCTTTAAATGTGTCTCAGAGTTTCTGGTATGTTGTGTCTTTATTCTCTTTGGTTTCGAAGAACATCTTTATTTCTGCTTTCATTTCATTGTTTATCCAGTCAACATTAAAGAGCCAGTTCAGTTTCCATGAAGCTGTGTGGTTCTGAGTTAGTTTCTGAATTCTGAGTTCTAACTTGATTGCACTGTGGTCTGAGAGACTGTTTGTTATGATTTCCATTATTTTGCATTTGCTGAGGAGTGATTTACTTCCAATTATATGGTCAGTTTTAGAGTAGGTATGATGTGGTGCTGAGAAGAATGTATATTATGTGGATTTGGAGTGGAGAGTTCTGTAAATGTCTATTAGGTTTGCTTGGTCCAGGACTGAGTTCCAGTCCTGGATATCCTTGTTAATTATCTGTCTTGTTGATCTGTCTAATATTGACAGTGGAGTGTTAAACTCTCCCACTATTATTGCATGGGAGTCCAAGTCTCTTGTAAGTCATTAAGAACTTGCTTTATGTATCTGGGTGCTCCTGTATTGGGTGCGTATATATTTAGGATAATTAGCTCTTCTTGTTGCACTGATCATTTTACCATTATGTAATGCCCTTCTTTTTCTCTTTTTACTTTTGTTGGTTTAAAGTTTATTTTATCAGAGACTAGGATTGCAACTCCTGCTTTTTTTTTTTTTCTCTCCATTTGCTGGGTAAATCTTCCTCCATCCCTTTATTTTGAGCCTCTGTGTATCCTTGCATGTGAGATGGGTTTCCTGGATACAGCACACCAATGGGTTTTGGCTTTTTATCCAATTTGCCAGTCTGTGTCTTTTGATTGGGGCATTTAGCCCATTGATATTTAGGGTTAATATTGTTATGTGTAAACTTGATCCTGCCATTTTGATGCTAGCTGGTTGTTTTGCCTGTTAGTTGATGCAATTTCTTCATTGTGTCGATGCTTTTTACCATTTGGTATGTTTTTGGAGTGGCTGGTACTGGTTGTTCCTATGTTTAGTGCTTCTTTCAGGAGCTCCTGTAAAGCAAGCCTGGTGGTGATGAAATCTCTGAGTAATTGCTTGTTTATAAAGGATTTTATTTCTCCTTTGCTTATGAAACGTAGTTTGGCTGGATATGAAATACTAGGCTGAAAGTTTTTTTCTTTAAGGATATTGAATATTGGCCCCCACTCTCTTCTGGCTTGTAGGGTTTCTGTTGAGAGAGCCACTGTGAGTCTGATGGACTTCCCTTTGTGGGTGACCCAACCTTTCTCTCTGGCCGCCCTTAGCATTTCTCCTTCATTTCAACCCTGGTGAATCTGATGATTATGTGCCTTGGGGGTGCTCTTCTTGAGGAATATCTTTGTGGTGTTCTATTTCCTGGACTTGAATGTTGGCCTGACTTGCTAGGTGGGGGAAGTTTTCCTGGATAATATCCTGAAGAGTGTTTTCCAGCTTAGATTCATTCTCTCCATCACATTCAGGTACACTTATAAAACGTAGATTAGGTCTGTTCACATAACCCCGTATTTCTTGGAGGCCTTGTTCATTTCTTTTTACCCTATTTTCTCTAATCTTGCCTTCTCATTTTATTTCATTGAGTTGATCTTCGACCTCTGATATCCTTTCTTCTGCTTGGTCAATTCAGCTATTGAAACTTGTGTATGCTTCGCAAAGTTCTAGTGTTGTGTTTTTCAGCTCCATCAATTCATTTATCTTCCTCTCCAAGCTGTTTATTCTTGTTAGCATTTCATTAAACCTTTTCTCAAGGTTCTTAGTTTCTTTGCATTGGGTTAGAGCATGTTCTTTTAGCTCAGAGAAGTTTCTTATTACCCACCTTTTGAAGCCTGTTTCTGTCAATTCATCAGACTCATTCTCCATCCAGCCTCATTTGTTCCCTTGCTGGTGAGGAGTTGTGATCCCTTGGAGGAGATGTATTCTGGTTTTGGGTGTTTTCTTCCTTTTTGCACTGGTTTCTTCCCATCTTTGTGGATTTACTTACCTGTGATCTTTGTAGTTAGTGACTTCCAGATGGGGTTTCTGAGTGGACGTCCTGTTCGTCGATGATGAAGTTATTTCTTTCTGTTTCTTAGTTTTCATTCTACCAGTCAGGCCCCTCTGCTGTAGGACTGCTGCAGGTCCATTCCAGACCCTGCTTGCTTGGGGCTCACCTGCAGTGGCTGCAGAACAGTGAGGGTTGCTGCCAGTTTCTTCTTCTGCTATCTTTGTCCCAGAAGGATACCTGCCAGATGTCAGTCTGAGTGCTCCTTTATGAGGTGACTTTTTGGATATACAGGGGTCAGGGAGCTGCTTGAGGAGACAGTCTGTCCTTTATAGGAGCTCCAGTGCTGAGCTGTGAGCTCTGTTGTTCCATTCAGACCTGCTGGGCAGGTATGTTTAAGTCTGCTGCAGCAGAACTCATAACAGCCTTTTTTTCCTAGGTGCTCTGTCCCGGGAAGGTAGGGCTTTATTTATAAGTTTCTGTCATGCTGCTGCCTTTTTTCAGGGCTGCCCTGCCCAGCAAGGAGTCAGCCTTGTCACAGCCTGCCAGCAGAGGCTTTGCTGATCCACTGTGGTCTCCACCCAGCTGCTGTGTGAACTTCCCTGCAGTCCTGTTTGTAGGGCTATAGTTAGAACTGCCTCAGCAATGGCGGCCCACCTCTGTAATGGCAGACTCTCTATGTAATGGCAGACTGCCTTGGCAATGGCAGGCTTCCTCAGTAATGGTGGACTACCTCAGCAATGGCACACCGCTTCAGTAATGGTGGACTACCTGGGTAGTGGTGGACTGCCTCAGTAATGGCGGATGCCCCTCCCCCACAGAGCTGGATGGTCCCAGGTTCAGCTGTGCTTGCTGTTAAACTCTCAATCCAGGGCATTTCAGATTGCTGGTCTTTGTAGGGGTGGGACTGTCTGTGCCTGATCACCTGGCTCCCTGCCTCAGACTCCTTTGTTTTAGTTGAACTGAAGAAAAGACGCTGTCTCCCAGGTGTTTCAGTCAACAGTTGAAACAGCACCCAGATTTGTGTGAGTTCTTGTGCAGAGACCCACTGTGCCAGCTGAAACAGCCACACTGGGGGCTTGTGGTGCTTTTTCACCTGGGAATCTCCTGGCCTGGCTCCCTGTTTCAGTCCCCTTTTTTTCAGTTGAATGGGCTACTCTGTCTCCCAGGCATTCCAGTCACCAGTTGAAAATGTGCCCAGATTTGTGTGAGATTTTGTGTGGAGACCCATTGCGCCAGCTATGCTGGAGGCGCTTTTCCGCCTGGGAATCTCCTGGCCTGGCTCTCTGTTTCAGTCCCCTTTTTATATGTTGAATGGGCAACTCTGTCTCCCGGGCATTCCAGTCACCTGTTGAAACAGTGCCCGGATTTGTGTCAGATTTTGTGTGGAGACCCGCTGCGCTGGCTGAAACAGCCACACTGGAGACTCATGGTGCTTTTTCACTCGGGAATCTCCTGGTCTTGCTCCCTATTTCAGTCCCCTTTTTATCAGTTGAATGAGTGACCCTATCTCCCAGGCACTCCAGTCACCAGCTGAAATGGCGCCCAGGCCCATGTGAGTTTTTTGAGTGGATAGCTGCCACGCTGGCTGAAACAGCCACACTGAAGACCCATGGTGCTCCTCTGCCCAGGAATCTCCTGGTCTGTGTGCAATAAAAATCCATCTGGAAATATGGCAACCACTCACCTCTGGGCGCTCGCTGGAAGCTGCAGTCCAGAGCTGCTCCTACTCGGCCATCTTGGATCCCCTCCCTCCCAATAAATTTTTAGTTTGAAATTCTGAAGTTTTTCTTACACCTGTCTAAACACACAAGAAACAATACGCTTTGTCTTGTTTTATAATAACATTTTAAAATATTGTTTAAACTAATGAATTGTGTAATTTTATCCAAAATTGTTATCAGACCATTTCTTTATAATATTTATTCTTATAGTCAAGGATTTATTATTGGCATGAGATGAATCAATTAGATTTGCTTTCTCAATCCACAGCTGCACTCTTTCAGTATAAAAATGCTGAAAAAAAATGAAACTAGACCAGGTAGAGTTGCTTACACCTATAATCCTGGCACTTTGGGAGGTGAAGGCAGGGGGATTGCTTAAGGCCAGGTGTTCAAGACCAGCCTGGGCAACACGGCAAGACCCCACCTCTATTTATTTTTTGTGTTGATTTAATTAAAAACTAAAATAAATAAATGATAAATTTTTTAAAAGATTAAATCAGCATGTCAGAGAGTTCTGACTAGCTGAATGGAGGGATTTTCTCCAAAGAAACTGTGAAAAACTGAATAAAAACCAAATGTATAGTGTAATCTATATTTCCCTCATCTCCATGTATAGTAATAGTTTAACTTATTATGTCTTATTCAGCAGAATATTTTGAAGAGTATTTTAGCAATACTATTACTAAACTTAATTGTTTACTATTAATAGCTAGTTGCAGCATCATTTTGAGATCAATCATTCAGAGTTTAGAGAAAGGAATTAACTACGTTAAATGTAGAAATGATGAGCTCTTTAAAATCCAAAAGTTGTTAGCTTTTCAAACTGGCCATGAAAAAGTTACTGAAGCTTCTTACAGGGTAAGTTAGTGTATTGCATTAGCTGGAGAAGCCCACACAAAGGCTGAGAGATAATAAAACCTTATTCACTGACATCACTGAAAGCCTGCTGGATAAAAACTCAGTGAAAGAAATCCTGGGGCCTGCCACTTTTCAATGACACAATCACTTGTCAAATTAAAGGTGTAGCTGCAAACATGAAGACTGAGTTAACCTCTTGTCTAAAGAATTGTACTTGTGCCTCACACATGGAAACTTGCTGTTCTCTTGTATTTATCCAGTATCAGCACCAACTAATCATTAAAGATCTTCTTTTATGTGAATACTTGGCAAAAAAACAAAAACCTGCATAGGATGGTAGAATTTTCAGTGCTGACTTTTTAAAATTTCATGGTTTTTTTTCTGGAACAACAGCTTTGATATTTTCTTTGATGACACAAAAGCAATGGTGGGTAAAATTGCTGGCATTTAGCACAAATCAAAGCAGTGGCACCAAACTGTCCCAGTAGTCATCTTATTCCTTACTGCCACACACTTGCAATGAGGGGGAAAAGCCAGTTTCACTTCTGATTATTTTCTTAAATCTTGATCCATGAGAACGTGTCTTTTCAACAATCTTTGTGAAGAAATGGGAAGTACACACCACTAAACATTTCTGCTGCGTACTAAAGAACAATGGTATCTCAAGAAACAGTATTTGTGCAATCATGTGAGATGGCTGAACTGTCTGCATTTTTTAATGAAACACTTTTTATAGGAAAGAATGACAAACTATGATTATTCAGGTCTGAGTATTTGGCAGGCACTTTCTTAGAAATGAAAAGAGACTTTCACTTCAAAGAAATTAGTTGATAATATTTGCTGCCAATGATAAAATTTGAATGTTCCAGCAAAAATTAGAATTGTGAAAAATTTGTATCTGCCCTCATGAACTTGACAACTGGCTGATTCTCCCAATGAGATCTTCCAGTGATTTGCAGTGGTTTGTACATGTGAAGCACCTAGCAGCATACCAGGAACACATCAGGCAGTGATAGGATGGTAAATCCCTCTCTTCTCTTTCTTTTGTTTTTCTTTCTTTCTTTTTTTTTTTTTTTTTTTTTTTTTTTTTTTTTTTGAGACAGAGTCTTGCTCTCTCACCCAGGCTAGAGTGCAATTTCACAATCTCAGCTCACTGCAAACTTCACCGCCCAGGTTTAAGCAATTATCCTGTTTTAGCCTCCTGAGTAGCTGGGATTACAGGTGCCTGCCATCACACCCAGCTAATTTTTGTATTTTTAGTGGATATAAGGTTTCATCATGTTGACCAGGCTGGTCTCAAATGCCTGACCTCAACTGATCCACCCACCTTGGCCTCTCCAAGTACTGAGATTACAGGCATGAGCCACTGTGCCCAGCCCTTTCTCCTTTCTTTTCCCGTTTATTACATGCCTGGCCTGGAATACTTCAGGCCACCCTACACCAGAGCAGAAGACCCAGTCCCAGACTCACTTGTATCCCCACCCTGACACTCACAATTCCGGGGTGGTAAGGGATGGCAAGATGAGGCAGTCTGGTGCCTTACAAAAGATGAGAGAAGGGAATCTGGCAACATCACTGCCAAACTCCCAGGGACTCATTTTGAGGGGCCTTCCAATTTCCCTAAGCCTTTAACCTATTTCCCAACCTGTACCTGCATGTCTTCCTGAACCCACATGTCCCTCTCCCCTACAATGCCTTCCCACCCTTAGCCTCCCAGGTCTGAGTCACCCACTCAGCAACCAGAGGGGCAGAGCAGTAGGTTTGAGATTGCCCTAAGGGCATCCAGGGCTGGCTGGGCATTGCCATGCAGAGAAGGACAAATAACTAGGCCCCTGGACAGAGCTTCCCCCGGATCCCCATCACCATGCCCTGAGGAAATTGACACAGAGAGCACTCCCACACAGCCACCCACTTCTCACCATCCCATGCCAGCAGGCAAAGAGCTCCAGTTTCTTCCACTGGGACACCCCACCTAACCAAGGGTCTATCCATTCCTATCCACCCCCAAGGACTCCCAGGTGAGTACAGCTCAGGCTCCTGGAAACTCGAGGCTAATTTATGGAAAGATTTATGGTATGTCCTCCAAGGTTTCATTCCAAGGACGTCCAGGAGCCTTTTCTCCCATCCCCTTCTTTCCTGAGGATATATTCTTAGTACTAGCTATTGATTCAATAAACTGTTCCCAAATCATAAATTATCTTTTGAGGAATTGGTAAGGTGTTTATTTCATAATATAAAACACAGAATGTCCCCAGGACTCTCTTCCACCCTCTCTGCTCCTTCCTGCCCTCCCTTTCCCTATGCTCCCTCCTGGGTTCCAGTACCAGGGCTGTTGATTAAGTCAGCCTCCCCATAAACCTTGCACATTACACAGAAATTAGCTCAATATGGAGCAGACTTAAAGGTGAAACATGAAAGTATAAAACATTTAGAAGAAAAAATACGATGGGGAGCAGTGCCTTACGTCTATAATCCCAGCACTTTGGGAAGCCAAGGCAGGTGGATCGTGAGGTCAGGAGTTTGACACCAGTCAGGCCAAGATGGTAAAACTGTGTCTCTACTAAAAATACAAAAATTAGCCAGGTGTAGTTGTGGGCACCTGTAATCCCAGCTATTCAGGAGGCCGAGGCAGGAGAATCACTTGAACCCAGGAGGTGGAGGTTCAGTATGCTGAGATTGCACCACTGTACTCTAGCCTGGGCAACAGAGCAAGATGCCATCTCAAAAAAAAAAAAAAGAAAGAAAGAAAGAAAAGAAAAGAAAAAATAGTCTGTTAGTATGGTAAATTGCATGGACTGGTTTTTGAATATTGAATGAGATTTGCATGGTTGGCTATGGTATAGTCTACTTTTTATAAATTGCTGAACTCTATTTGCTAATATTTTGTTAAGGGTTTTTACACCTATATACATGAGGGATATTGGACTGTGGTTTTTTCTTCCTTTTTTTTTGGTACTGTTTTTATTTGGTTTTAATATCAGCATATAAGTAGTTTTATAAGATGAATTGGAAAGTATTCCCTCCTCTTTCGTTTTCTGGAAGAGATTACGTAGAATCGGGCAGATCACTCTAGTACATTACAGAAGGGACAAGTGTTTTTTTCTTTCTTTGTTTAACAATGGTTAATGATTATCTTATGGAAATGAGCCACTTATCTAATATAAGGTTCAATTCTACCCTATTTGTTTGTTGGCATTTCGAGATGAGGTCTCACTCTGTCCCCCATGCTAGAGTACAATGGCATGATCATAGCTCAGTGCAACCTCAAACTCCTGGGTTCAAGCAACTCTCCTGCCTCAGCCTCCCGAGTAGCTAGGACTATGGACATGCATCACCACAACGGGCTAATTGTTTACCTGTTTGTAGAGACATTGTCTTGCTATGTTGCCCAAGCTAATCTCAAGTTCCTGGCCTCATACAATCTCCCACCTCAGCCTCCGAAGGTGCTGGGATTACAGGCATGAGTCACCACACGTGGCCTATCTTATTTGTTTTCATATATCTGTGATTCTAGCATAGCTTTACCATGTGCCAGAAACTAAGGCACTTTGTAAATGTTAAATCTTTTATTCTTTATACAACAATTTGAGATAGGTACTAGGATTGTTCTGATTTTACAGATGAGAAAACTGAGACACAGAGAGATAAAGTAACTGGCACATGGTCACATAGCTAGTAAAAAGCAGAGTTGAAATGTAAGCCCAGGCATCTCTCCCCTTAACCATAATGCTCTTCTACGTATTATTATTTTCATACTCTAGATAAGGAAACTGAAGCCCAGAGAGCTGAAGTGACTTGCTCAGCTGAACATAACCAAAGTAGGGTTCTTGATTCCCACCCACCCTCTCTCCACATCTCTCATCTCTGAAAGGTGTTCTAGACAAAAATTTGAGAGTTGCCCTTGAATTTTCTCTTCACCTTACCTTCTGCTTCTAATCTATCAGTCAATCTTGTAGATTTTGCCTCCAAAATATGAATCCAATTCTCCACTTCTCTCCATCTCTGCTGTGCTCTCTCATCTGACCCCATCATTCCACCCATACATACTCACAAGCTATTCTCCCTCCACCTGTAGGCACCATTAGCATTTTAAGCATCAGTCTCCCATGGTTCAGAGGATTAATCTGTCAACTACGTGTGAGATGAATTGGAATGAAACTTGTGTGGGGTAATACCCATTACAAGATCATATCTATAATCTATAATCTAGGCAAGAGGTCATGGTGGCACAACCCCAGATGATGGTGCTGGGAAGGAAAGTAGAAAATAGTTGCAAAGTCTTGCAGAGAAAGAGCTGGTTTGTCCTTCTTTCCTTCCTTCCTTCCTTCCTTCCTTCCTTCCTTCCTTCCTTTCTTAAGTCTCACTCTGTCGCCCAGACTGGAGAGAAGTGGCACAATTTCAGCTCACTGCAACCTCCACCTCCCTGGTTCAAGCTATTCCTGCCTCAGCCTCCTGAGTAGCTGGGATTATAGGCATATGCCACCACATCCAGCTAATTTTTTTGTATTTTTAATAGAGATGGGGTTTCACTATGTTGGCCAGGCTGGTCTCGAACTCTTGACCTCAGGCAGTCAACCCACCTCGGCCTCCCAAAGTGCTGGGATTATAGGCATGAACCACTGCGCCAGGCCAGAGCTGGTCTTTCTAAGTGTTTTGATGTGGGAGGAAAGAGACAGAGAGGATCCAAACATGAAGCCAGGGAGAATGGTGGCATTGCCAACAGAAATGGGTAACAGAGGAGAAGAAACGAGGTTGTTAGAAAATATGAATTCTACCTATTCACAGGGTGATTTTGAGATAAAGGGAAGGCTTCTAAATGGAGTTGTTAAGCAGGCAGTTAGAAATGCAAGACTGATAAAAGAAGTCAAGCATGGAGCTGTAGATCTCTGCATTGTCTACAGAGATGTGACAGAAGCCATGGCTGCAGATAGGATTACTAAGGGAGGGAGGGCAGAGACAGAAGAGGAAAAGGCCAAGGCAAGATACTTGGAAGTTGGAACTTGGAAGTTGTGCTATTTGCCTGTTGTCTCTTAGCCCCATGCCACCCTCCTCTGTGGTGCAAGGGCCAAGGGGCTGCCAACAGCCTTTCCCAGACTCTCTCTTGCCAGCTGGCTTCCTTTTCAGTTCTGCTACTTAGAGGCACTGAGACGTGACTGAAAGGACACAGGGTGCGAGAAGGATCTTCCTCCTGTTTCCAGCTCCTGTCAACGTCTCTCCAGGAGGGCTCTAGCCTAGGGCTTGGCAAACTTTTTCTGCAAAGAGCTAGCTATTAGGTATTTTAAGCTTTGCAGGCCACACGCTCTCTGTTATAACTCCTCAACTCTATCATTGTAAGGCAAGAGCAGCCATAAACAATATATAAATGAACAAGCATGACTGCATTACAATGAAACTTCATTTATGGACACTGGAGTTTGAATGTTTTATAATTTTCATGTGATATATCTTCCTTTTCATTATTTTTTCCCCAGCCATTTTTAAAATGTGAGGAATATTCTCTTTTTTGTTGTTGTTTTTCTTTTTGAGATGAACTTTTGCTCTGTCACCCAGTCTGGAGTGCAATGGTGTGACCTCAGCTCACTGCAACCTCCACCTCCTGACTTCAAGTTATTCTCCTGCCTCAGCCTCCCAAGTAGCTGAGACTACAAGTGTCCACCATCATGCCTGGCTAATTTTTTTTTCTTTTTTATTTTTTCTTTTGTATTTTTAGTAGAGACAGGGTTTCACCATGTTGACCAGGCTGGTCATGAGTTCCTTACCTCAGACCATCTACCTGCCTCAGCCTCCCAAATTTCTGGGATTACAGGTGTGAGCTACCACACCCAGCCAAAATGTGAAGAACATTCTTAGCTCATGGGCCATGGAGAAACAGGTGGCAGTTGAATTTGGCCTATGGCCTGTAGGTTGCCTGTGCTAACTCCTAATTCTTCAGACACTCCTGGCAGGAGCTGAACTGCACCTCCAGGAGATACCAGCACCCCAGAGGCCCACACCCCATCACAGGGCATCCTCAGGCAGGAAAATGGCTTGAACTCAGGAGGTCTGAGCATGGGCCAGGCAAGGCTGAGCCTAGAGGCTCTGGTGGTACCACTTCTTCTCTTCTGTCCCTCTGGCTCTAAGGAGGAACTCCTATCGTTACCATATCTGGTCACTGCGGCATCACCATTTGCCCTTCCAACCCTCCAACACTGGAGTAGTCAGTTCCCTGAATATATCCCTTCTGTGAGAAATGCTTGCATGGAATCGTTTTCCTGCTTGGACTCTGACTGACACAGACATCCTTCCATTTTAGGGACAGGAAGAAGAAAGGGAAGCCAGAAGGGAGAAGTCAGAGAGAGAAGAGGCAAATTAGGAGTGTCCCCACACTGAAGGGAAAAGAAGCTCAGGAAGAAGGGCACAGGGGCAGCAGTTGCCATTGCTAAGAGGTGAAGAGGATGCCTGTGAAGAGGGAGATGAGCTGAGGAGCTACCAGAAGTCATCCTCAGGGGATGACAGGGGCCCGGGAGTGAGCTGGAGGCAGACACAGCCTCCTCGTGTGAGAGCATGTGAGAGCGTGTGAGAGGCAGAGTCTGAGGCTGTCCCTTATGATGCAGGAGAGAAGCATGGCATTGGCACTGCCCATGTCAGGACTATCAATCCTCCCTGTTGGCAAACACATGGAACCCAGGGGTGGCCCCCTCCCCTCCTGATAATCCTCCCTACTCTGCACTTTCCCGGCCCTGCCTCTGATCACAGAACACACCTGAGCACTGGCTGAGGGTCCCTGCTCCTGTAGATCTTCTTGTGATGGCCCCTGCCCTGCGGGGTAAGCAAGCACAGGTGAATTACCTCTGGCCACCTCAGCCCTTGCAAAGGGCTGACCAGAGTATGACAGCCAGGGATACTTCTGCAAGAGCTGTCTTGTGGGCGCAGAGGATTGTGGGTGTTTAAACATCTTCAAGACATTAATTAATCCAGCAAATATGTATTCACCACCTCCTATATACCGGGCACTACTCTAGGTGCTATGGATACAGCAGTGAGTTTAAAAAAAAAAAAGTCTATGCCTTTAAGGAGATTACATTCTTGTGGGACAGACAGATAATAAACAAGTAGACATAAAAATGGCAGATGCTGAGAAGTGCTCTGAAGAAAAACACAACAAGGTGAGGACAGGGAGTGTGGAATGTGAGTGATTTTTTTCCATGGGCCATATGAGGATGGCCTCTCTGAAGATCTGACAAGTGAGCAGATTCTTTCACTTCTCAAGTGAAAGAATCAAGTGAAAGAATCAAGAATGGCCCAGGCAGTGGGAAAAACCAAGGCAGAAGCAGGAGGTAAGAGGCTGTTTGGCACAGTTTGAGGAACAGCAAGGAGGCTTCTTGTACCTGGAGTGAATGGGCTAAAAGAAAGGGATAGGAATTAACTCAGAGAGGGTTAGGGTTTGAGTCACGATGAGGACTTAGCTGTTACTCTGAGAAAAGGTGTTGAACACAGAAGTGACACATCTGATTTTCATGTAAAAGGTTGACCATGACAACTACAGGGAGAAGAAACTGCAAGATGACCCACCCTCTGTTCTGAGAACGAAGTTGCTCTTCTGAAAGTAGGGCTAGAAAGTCAAATCCCACAAGTGTAGGTTGGTGCTCAAGTGGCTGAGTACCAGAATAATAGAAGAAAAGCTGTGAGTCAGAGTTGGCCACACCTAAACACGAATTAGGAGTGTCATCTCGTGGGAAAAGCCCAAAATCCAGACAATCCTGGCATGCGTTGCTATAGCCATCGGACACGCAAAGACTGGGACAGTGACTCTACATGTTCAGCATAGATGGGCTTCCTGCCATGCCTTCTGTTTGCAATGCTCCCCACCTGTCCTGCAGCCCTGCTTCCCTCCACCAGCGCTTCCTCCCAGTGTATTTCCTCCTCTTCTGGCTGTGTCTTTTGCACTGTCATTTGTTCAGCAACTACCACATGTAAAACTTAATGAGCAGTGCCATGGGAGAGTCTCTGATAAGTGCTTGGAGCTCAAATCCTTTGTTAGCTGCATCTAGAGAGCTATGTCTGCTGTTGGCACAGATCTCTCTTGTTGGCCCCTTCAGGTTTATCCTCTAACTGAGAGCTTTTCTCCACTTCTTACAACTGTACTCTTGGTGGATTTTCCTATTTATGAAGCTCTATGGAATATATGCCCTGCCAGAAAAAAAGGTCTTCTCTACTGCCAAGAATACTGGATTTGGCTAGGTCAGGACTGACAACCTAGCCTCTGTGGGTAGACAGTGAAGACAATCAGGGCTAGGGCTGGCAGAATTGTTCAGGGAGTCAATGTGTCATCTTTAACGCCTCTACGCTCACCTCTAAGTAGGACCCTTTTTTTCTAGCAAGCAAAGGCCCTATGTGAATCAGTGCAAGGCTTAAGCTTGAAGTACCTATAGCCAATCCCTGTCCCCTATCCTGACAGGTAATGGCATCCAGAAAGAACGAAGCCTTGAAGCAGGAGACATCAGGTGGCTGAGTCTGGGTGTGGGACTTGAGCAAGTTTCCAGTCAGCAAAGATCAGGAAGTAAGCACCCTCTCCCTCTTCCCCAGCTTAGAGATGCCATGAAGACTCAGAGGGGTCTCTGGCCTGGCACTCAGCCTCCCTCTCCAGAGCCCCAGGGACGGTACTGGGGACTGAAAGCACCAAGCCAAAGGCTCTGAGAGGCCACAGTAGCTGGGGATTGTGGCTCTGAGCCGAGAAACTTTGACAGACAGTACATGGTAGCTCCATAACCACCAACTCCCTGGAACTACAGGAAAGGAGTGAAGGGAGGCCAGGTCCAAGAACTCCTAGACCAGTCCTGGTGGTGCACATCCTCAGGTACTTTCCCATGTAATTTTCTTAACAACCTGTGAGGTATTATCAGTAGTATTTGAACCAGAGCGACTCCATCTGAAATAGGGGCTGAGTTAAATAAGGCTGAGACCTCCTGGGCTGCACTCCCAGGAGGTTAAGGCATTCTTAGCCACAAAATGCCATAGAAGATCAGCACAAGATACAGGTCACAAAGACGTTGCTGATAAAACAGGATGCACTAAAGAAGCCAGCTAGGTGGGATACAGTGGCTCATACCTGTAATCCCAGCATTTTGGGAGGCCTTTTACCCTTTTCAGGTAACAGTGTCATGACACCCTTTTTAACAGGTAAGAAAAACTGAGTTTCAGTGAGGTTGCACAACTTCCATAAAGACACACAAGCTACACAACCTGGCAGGGCCCACCTGACTCCTGAGCCTGCTCAGATGTGCTGGAAAGAGCCCTCAGCCGCCTCATTAAAGGCCCAGTAGCCTGTGAGGAACTGGTGGATAAACTCTGACCTAACACAAAAGTTGTTATCTAGAGAGGCAACTGCGGTCTGCAGAAGATAGGTTACTGGCCTAACCACAAATTTCACCTTTGCTTCCTCCCCTTCAGACACCCCACACCTTCTGATCTTTCCACCCTAAAGCCCATCAGGTCCCAAACCCATTTGACATGGGATGGGTATCTCTTTTCTTTCCTTTCCTTTCCTTTTCTTTTCTTCTCTTCTCTTTTCTTTTCTTTTCTGTTGCATAAAAATGCTATGAACCTCTAAATCTACTTTATGACAGGGTACTAATTAGCATAAATGCATTCCAAAAGGTAAGTGGGTCCAGTTCAGATGGGCTTCCAGAAACCTCTTCCCTGTAACTTCTGGTGCTTCGGGTACCCCTCCCCAACACCTCCCTTCCTTTCTGACCAGATTCCTTTTGCCAGAGCCTGGCTCAAGCAATGGCCCTCTGCTCCCAGCACAGTTCTGCAGAGCTCCTGCACTCCATCTACCCTCTCCCTGATGGTCTCCTCCCTGCCCACTGTGGCCATTTAGCTACAATAGCTTGAGCTTTGAATTTCAGGACAAATCTAGAAAACCAGGACTCTAATACCTGGACTCTGGTAACCCAGCAGGGCCTGAGGCAGGGCTAGCAGCCCCTGGGGTCGTGTAGGTCATGTAACAGCCTGTAGCTTTTTTTTTTTTTTTTTTTTGAAATGGAGTCTTACTCTGTCACCCTGGCTGGAGTGCAGTGGTGTGATCTCAGCTCACTGCAATCTCTGCCTCCTGGATTCAAGCAGTTCTCCTGCCTCAACCTCCTGAGTAGCTGGGATTACAGGTACCCACCACCACATCTGGTTAATTTTTGTATAATTTTTAGTAGAGACAGGGTTTTGCCATGTTGGCCAGGCTGGTCTCTTGACCTCAGGTAACCCACCCACATTGGCCTCCCAAAGTACTGGGATTATAGGTGTGAGCCACTGCACCTGGCCGATAGCCTATAGCTTTTAGTCATCACTGTCAGGCTTTGCTTAGCACTGGGAATGGGCCCCTGCCCCCTAGGGCCTAGGGGTCAGGTAGGGGCAGCACAACCACAGATAAGACAATGTAAGAAACTCCTTAGCTGCAGAGGAACCAAGTCCTGTGGGATTCCAAAGGGAAGAGCCACTAGTTCTGCTGGGAGAGTGATCCAGAAACTGGTGAGAATATGTTAGGAAAGAGGGGTGCTCACAGTAAGCTCATGGAGACAAGAGCACAGAAGTCAGACCTGAACAAGAACAAGGACCAGAGGTCCCTGGCGTGTCATCAGTCAAGGCAAAAATGGTCAGAAATCTTTCCAAAGTTGTTGGGGGTCTCTTGCAGAGGGTTTGGGGCCCATCCTACTGCTGCCAACCCTTCAACCATCCTTCTTGTCCACAGCCTGAGGTCACCACTGTCACTGATGTCTGAAGGCCAGAAATAGAAATGAGTCACTTGGCCTTCTAAAGTGCTTCATCTAATGCTTGCTTTATTAAAGATGAAACAGTGGCCTTTTGCGTGGGAGCCTTACTAGGCACCTGAGCTGCTGCATGTGGTTTCTGGGTCCCAGCATTCATGTTATGCCTGCATGTTATTTCTGCTATAAAACAGGGTCACCCTACCTCTTCAGTCAAGCCCCAAGACTTTGCTCTGTCAGGGGAGGGATCACCACTAAATATTAGTTCAGTTAATGTTACCCTACTTTCCTTTTCCTGTAGCTTATCAGCAAAGAGACACAGTAGTTGTTGGAGGTGAAGGGAAGCCCTCCTCCAAGAATGAGATTATGACCTTAGAACATGCACCCCAGAGGAAGAAATCCCCACCGTCGCTCTGAACATATTCAGGACAGCTCCTGTGTCAGCATAAACAGAGTGCTGGTCAAGCAGGAAGAGACCTGTCAATACCAGTCAGCAGGTGGTCAGTACAAAAGAGTGTTGATGTCAGGGACCCACAAGCAGGATCTTCAGTCATTATGTGATCTGGAGCATGAAGCCACAAGGTCAAATCCAGAGGCACAAAAGAGCCCCAGGATCATCACAAGACCAGCAGCCACATGGTCTTGAAGACAAACTATCAAATTACTTCTGTGGGTTCCTTCCATCCACTGGGTAGGAGCAGGTCAGCCCTCAGAATCAAGGACAGAGGAGACGGTAGAATGGTGTCATTAGGAAGATATTCCTGACAGGGTAAGAGAGTGTCTTAGTCTGTTCAGACTGCTATAACCAAGTATTTGGATGGCTTACAAACAACAGAAATTTACTTTTTTTTTTTTTTTTTGACAGGGTCTCACTCTGTCACCCAGGCTGGAGAGCACTGGCACAATCTTTGCTCACTGCAACCTCTGCCTCTCAGGTTCAAGCAATTCTCCTGCCTCAGCCTCCCAAGTAGCTGGGACTACAGGTGCGCACCATCATGCCTGGCTACAGAAATTTGTTTCTTACAGTTCTAGAAGCTGGAAGTCCAAGATCAACGTGCCGGCAGACTCTGTGTCTGGTGAGAGCACACTTCCTGGTTCACAGATAGCACCTTCTCATTATGTCCTCCCATGGTAGAAGAGGCAAGGCAGCTTTCTAATCACCTCCCAAGCCCCACCTCCTAATGCCACCAGGAGATTGGAGATGAAGTTTTAACATACGAATCTTAGGGGGACACATTCAGACCATAGCACAGAGCCATGAGGAAAAAGAGCTGGGAAGCTAGGGCAAGTCTTCCCAGAAAGAGAGAAAGCTATAGGTACAATTAGGGTGAACAGAGGGAGGCTGGCTGCCTGCTTCACCCAGTTCATCTCCCATCAAGGACAGGGTTTGGGGGAAGCTACATAGAAAAGTCTGTAATGAGGGCAGCATGTGCAGTAGTTTAAAAAACATAGGTTTTAGGGGAAAAAAGGAACATGACCCTATACTTCTCAGCTGTATGGCCAAGGGCAGTGTTCCTCAAAATGTGGCCAGTAACATCAGCCTCACCTGGGAATGTGCTGGAGAGGAAAATTCTTGGTCCCCACCACAGACTACTGAATCACACTCTGGGGGTGAGGTTCCACACACTGTTTTAACAAGCTCTGCCACTAATTTTATTGTACGCCAAAGTTTGAGAGCCATTGACCTAAGACATAGCTGCCAACCTCTAATCCACAGTGCTCTTATCTGTAAAATGGGTTTACATGTAAAATGGGCTCAAATATAAATAGTGCTTACCTCATAAGGCTTTTTTGAGAATTAAATGAGATACTGCAAGTACAGAACTTAGCACAGGGCTTGGTTCATAGTAAGCCTTCAATGAATGCCAGTTATTATCACTGTTATTTCCCACCTAATCTGCAAAGCAAAAAGAATCCACAGCCTAGTGGTGCCCTCTTCTTGGGGCATCTGGTCAGTGTACTCTCTCAAGCACTCATAGCATTGAAAAGAAGACATGGGGCGTATCTCCCTCCCATGTAGTCAGAGAGGGAGAGCTGAGAACTTCTGAGAGATACCGTGGTTGAAGCCCCACTCCAGAACTACCAAGTGTGTGGAGCATGACCTGCCAGGTGTGACACCCTTTATGTCTCCCACACAAGGGAACAGGGCACATGCTGGCTGCTCAGTCCTCACTCAAGAGTGAAATCAACCTCAACTGCTCCATATTCCATGTAATGATCAGGCTTTACCACCACCTATTTCAGGGTTGTTGGAAAGCTATGTAGTCAAATAACTGATTGGAAAGGTCAATGTACTTATGCAAACAAAGATTTCATTAGGGAAATGTAAGGCTAAGGGTTAACCTCACCGTGTGAACACCTTACATTTGTACAAGGGCAAATGCTGGTGGAGAGCTGCTCAAGTATAAACAGCAGGAGCTGAGTTCCTAGTAGCCTTGTCTGGAAGAAGGTGTCACACAAAGGCAAAGGGAGGAAAGGGGTGGGGCATCTGCTGGCCCCATGGGGCAGAATATGAAGCTTCGTTACCTGAAAATGGATTTCACAAATCCTGAAATTTCCTGCATTTATTTTTGGCATACACCATTCTGAACAGCTGTTCCCATTTTTCTTCAAATATATTGCTTTAAAAATATGTTTTTCAATTTTTCTCTTTTTATCAGTCAACTAGATGTTAATACGTCTTTAACATCTGCTAATTTCTAGTTTTATAAGGATGTTCTATGCAAAGTAACAGCCGCGACTGTTAGAAGTAAAATTCTGGCCAAGCACAGTGGCTCACACCTGTAATCTGTAATCCCAGCACTTTGGGAGGCCGAGGCACGTGGATCACCTGAGGTCAGGAGTTTAAAGACCAGCCTGGCCAACACAGTTAAGCCCTGTCTCTACTAAAACTACAAAAAATAACTGGGCATGGTGGTGCACGCCTATAATCCCAGCTACTCAAGAGACTGAGGAAGGAGAATCACTCAAACCCGGGAGGCGGAGGTTGCAGTGAGCCAAAACAGCACCATTACACTCCAGCCTGGGTGACAGCATGACTCCGTCTCAAAAAAAAAAAAAAGTGAGATTGAGGTGGTCAACCAGCTTCCCCACCATCTTGGATTCCCTGGCAGGAGATCTGTCCCTGTTTCAACACTGGGAAAGCACTGGAAGTCCCCAGAGGGAGAAATATCTCAGAGACAAAGTGGACAGGTGGTACTAGCATCCCCAAACACCAGAACTCTGCTCTGTAACTCAGCCAAAGGAGATATCAAATAAGAGTAGCTGTTCAGCAGCACCACACTCCAGGAAGCTCACTCACAAGTCCCTGGGCATGATTCTTTAGGCAGCCTTCCTACACTGCACTACCTTTGGGACCTCCCCCATTCTTAACCTACACAATAGTACCAAAAAGGAGGCAGTGACCTAGCAGGGAAAAAAGAAGTAAGAAAATCAACAGGTAAATTACAAAGAATTCCTAAGCAAACATGCTCAATAAAAACCAAAACAATGAGAGATAAAATATATTTAGGAAAAAAAAAGGCAGACAGAGAAGACTGGAATAAATAATGAATCATTAAATGCTTAGACATAGACATACACACGTAAGAAACAACAGCAAACTGAGAATCATGACCTCCTCAAATGGGCAAAGAGAGGAACCAGTGACTGACCCTAATGAGACAGCAGTATGTTTGAACTCTCTGGCCAAGAATTCAAAATAACAGTTTTAAGGAAACTCAGTGATCACCAAGATAACACAGAACAACAATTCAGAATTTTTCTTCTTTTTTTCTCTAATCCATTATGACTGATAACAATTCTGAAATTTATCACAGAAAATATACAAGAGTTTGAAATAATAAAAAGCAAATAAATCTTGAACGTGAGAAATATATTTGCTAAACTGAAAAATTCAATAGAGGCTCACAAAAGCTGAATGAATCAAGGAGAGGAAAGAATCAGTGAGCTTGATGACAGGTTATTTGAAATTACAGTCAGAGGACAAAAAAGAAAAAAGAATGAAAAGGAACAAAGATCACCTATAAGATACCGAAAATTGTCCAGGCCCAGTGGCTCATGCCTATAATCCCAGCACCTTGGGAGGCCCAGATGGGTGTATTGTTTGAGCTCAGGAGTTCAAGACAAGCCTAGGCAACATGGTGAAATCTCCATCTCTATAAAAAATTGTAAAAATTAGCTGTATATGGTAGCACATGCCTGTACTGTAGTCCTACCTACTTGGGAGGCTGAAGTGGGAGGATCACTTGAGCCCAGGAGGTCAAGGCTGCAGTGAGCCAAGTGCCACTGCATTCCAGCCTGTGTGACAAAGTGAGATCCTGTTCCAAAACAAGGAAAAGATACGGACTGTGCGCAGTGGCTCACACCTGTAATTCTAGCACTTTGGGAGGCTGAGGCAGGCAGATTGCCTGAGCTCAGGAGTTCGAGACCAGCCTGGGCAACATGGTGAAACCCGCCTCTACTAAAATACAAAAAAATAGCCAGATGTGGTGGCATGTGCCTGTAGTCCTAGCTACTCAGGAGGCTGAGGAAGGAGAATCACTTGAACCAGGGAGGCAGAAATTGCAGTGAGCCAAGATCACACCACTGCACTCCAGCCTGATGACAGAGTGAGATTCCGTTTCCAAAAAAAAAAAAAAAAAGATATAGAAAATTACCTCAAAAGATCAACCAAATCTAAAAATTATTCGTGTTCAAGAGGGAGTTGAGTAAGAACAAGGGGTAGAAAGCTTATTCCAAAAAAATGACAGAAAACTTTCCAAAACTTGAGAAAGCAATAAATACTAAGGTACAAAAAAGTCAGAGAACACCAAAGAGATTCAGCCCAAACAAGACTGTTCCAAAGCATATAATAATCAAACTCTGAAAGATCAAGAACAAAGAGAGGATCCTAAAAGCAGCAAGAGAAAAGAAGTAAATAACGTATAAAGGAATTCCAATTCACCTGGCAACAGACTTCCAAAACAGAAACCATACAGGCCATACAGGTGTGAGTCATCCCTGGCCAACTATTTCTACTTTTTGATATTGATTTTTTTTTTTTTTGCTATAAAATTCCCTATTAGCACTGCTTTTGCTGTGTTCTATAGATTTTGATTTTGATATGTTGTATTTCCATTTTCATTTGTTTCAAGAAATTTTAAATGTCTTTCTTTTTTTTTTTTTTTTTTTTTTTGAGACGGAGTTTCGCTCTTGTTACCCAGGCTGGAGTGCAATGGCGCGATCTCGGCTCACCGCAACCTCCACCTCCCGGGTTCAGGCAATTCTCCTGCCTCAGCCTCCTGAGTAGCTGGGATTACAGGCACGCACCACCATGCCCAGCTAATTTTTTGTATTTTTAGTAGAGACGGGGTTTCACCGTGTTGACCAGGATGGTCTCGATCTCTCGACCTCGTGATCCGCCCGCCTCGGCCTCCCAGAGTGCTGGGATTACAGGCTTGAGCCACCACGCCCGGCTTAAATGTCTTTCTTAATTTCTTCATTGACCATTGACTGTTTAGGAGCCTGTTTAATTTTCTTGTGTTTGTGTGTTTTCTGAGGTTCCTCTTGTTATTGATTTCAAGTTTTATTCCATGGTGGTCAGAAAGGATATTTGATATGATTTTTACTTTTTTTAGTTTGTTAAGACTTGTTTTGTGGCGTAAGGTATGATCTATCCTGGAGAATGTTTCATGTACTGGTCAAAAGAATGTGTATCCTGCAGCAGATGGGTAAAATGTTCTTTAAAAAATATTTTGTAGAGATAGGGTCTTGCTATGCTGCTCAGGCTAGGCCTCAACTCCTGGGCTCAAGTGAACCTCCTGCTTCAGCTTGCCAAAGTATTGGTATTACAGGTGTGAGCCACTGCACCTGGCCAAAATGTTCTTTAAATGTCAGTTAGGCCTATTTGATCTAGTGTATAGTTTAACTCTGATATTTCTTTTTTTTTTTTTTTTTGACTATTACAAAAGTTTATTTAGCAAAAAGTATAATATGAAAATGTACATGACCTAATTTTTACATCATAGTAAAACAGGCCCTATGGAAAGAGGACATGGGTTTCTCCGCTGAACAGCCATTATTTATACTCATTCCAAGGCTTCTAACATGATGATACTATTTCCTCATATTACTACCATTCCAATATTGTTCTGTTGTCCACTAGTCGCCATCTCCACACATTCATCTATCACAAGATTCATAAAGGGATCAAATTCCCGCAATATTCCTTGGGCATGCCTGCCACCATTTAATTTCAATGATAACTTCTTGTCCATAAATTTTTTCAACTCAGGAGGGTGAGCTTTGCTCATGATGGCTACTCCGCGGGCACACAAAGGCCTTGGAATGGAATGCATGGCCTACTCTTAACTCTGATATTTCTTTGTTCATTTCCTGTCTGGATTATCTGTCCATTACTGAGAATGGGAGGTTGAAGTCCCCTGCTATTTTTGTATTGAAGTCTATATGTCCCTTCAGATCAATTAATGTTTGCTTTATATTCCTAGGGGAGCTCCATTCGGGGGTGCATAGACATTTATAATTTTTTTTTTTTTCAAGGCGGAGTGCACTCCAGCCTGGGCAACAAGAGTGAAACTCTGTCTCAAAACAAAACAAAAATAGCTCCAAATACCAGCATACCAAGACCACTGGCCGTGGTGGCCATACTATGGGTGTGTCCAAGAAATGTCTGTAGGCCTTGTCTGTTAATAAATAGTTTTAGGCCGGGCGTGGTGGCTCAAGCTTGTAATCCCAGCACTTTGGGAGGCCGAGGCGGGTGGATCACGAGGTTGAGAGATCGAGACCATCCTGGTCAACATGGTGAAACCCCGTCTCTACTAAAAATACAAAAAATTAGCTGGGCATGGTGGCACGTGCCTGTAATCCCAGCTACTCAGGAGGCTGAGGCAGGAGAATTGCCTGATCCCAGGAGGCGGAGGTTGCGGTGAGCCGAGATCGCACCATTGCACTCCAGCCTGGGTAACAAGAGTGAAACTCCGTCTCAAAAAAAAAAAAATAAATAAATAAATAAATAAATAGTTTTATACCACCCCCCCCAAAAAATAGCTACAAGAGAATAACTTAAATGTTTCTAGCATAAGAAAAAGACAAATATCTAAGGTGATGGATAACCCAATTACACAGATTTGATTTTTACAAATATGTAAATGTATTAAATTATCACAAATGTACACATATTGTACACATATTCTGTATCAGTAAAAAATACAATATATTCTGTATCAGTAAAAAATACAATAATTTTCTGGGCATGGTGGCTCACACCTGTAATCCCAGCACTTTGGGAGGCTGAGGTGGGTGGATCACGTGAGGTCCGGAGTTCGAGACCAGCCTGGCTGACATGGTGAAATCCTGTCTCTACTCAAACTATGAGAAAAAAAATTAGTTGGGTGATGGGCACCTAAGTCCCAGCTACTCGGGAGGCTGAGGCAGGGGAACTGCTTAAACCCCGGAGGCAAAGGTTTCAGTGAGCCAAGATCGCACCACTGCACTCCAGCCTGGGCAACAGAATGAGACTCCATCTCAAAAAAGTAACTAATTAATTAAATTAAGTAATTTTTAAAAGAAACCAAGAACTCCAAAACCTAAAGCTGAATTCCCTGTACTCACATATGTATGATAACTGTAGTTAACCAACAGGCCTCTGCTGTCTGCCTACTCCTCTTCATGCAGCTGCAAAACAGGGATTTGGGTAAATCACCACCATTTGCTATAATGATCATCACCATTTGCTGTGTCCTCAAGTTATCTGGTTTTTTTTGCTCTTGTTGCCCAGGCTGGAGTGGAATGGTGCGATCTCGGCTCACTGCAACTTCCTCTTCCCAGGTTCTAGCGACTCTCCTGCCTCAGCCTCCCAAGTAGCTGGGATTACAGGCATGTGCCACCACTCCCAGCTAATTTTGTATTTTTAGAAGGGATAGGGTTTCTCCATGTTGGTCAGGCTGGTCTGAACTCCCGACGTCAGATAGTCCGACCACTGTGGCCTCCCAAAGTGCTGGGATTACAGGTGTGAGCCACCACACCCGACTTTTTTTTTTTTTTTTTTTTTTAAGAGAAAGGGTAACCTCAAACTATGGGGCTTAAGTGATCCTCCCACCTCAGCCTCAGGTGTAGCTGGGACTACAGGAGCACACCACCACACCTGGCTAGTTTGTTGTTTTGGTTTTTTTTTAATTGTTTTTGTTTTTGTTTTTTGTTTTTGTTTGAGACAAAGTCTCACTAGAGTGCAATGGCGCAATCTCAGCTCACTGCAACCTCTGCCTCCCAGACTCAAGCAATCCTCCCACCTTAGCCTACTAAGTCGCTGAGAACTCAGCTGTGCATCACTACATCTGGCTAGTTTTGGGGGTTTTTGTAAAGATGGTGTTTTGTCATGTTGCCCAGGCTGGTCTCAAACACCTGGGCTCAAGTGTTTTCTTAAATTTTTTGTAGAGATAGGATCTCACCATGTTGCCCAGGCTGCTCTCAAATTCCCAGCCTTGAGCAATCCTCCCACCTGTATCTCCCAAAGTGCTAGGATGACAGGAAGGGGCCACTGTGCCCAGCCTTAGTTTATGTACAAATATAAATCATTGCTATGAGATAAAACGAAGCACTAGTATGGGATTTAGAAATGCTTAGTTTTTTTCTTCATATCTGATGTGCTGAACAACTCTGGCCTTGACCCTCAGCCTCACCAAGCCCCCAGCTCCTCTTCTTGCTGTAGAGCAAGGCTGCGTTGCTCTCAGACTCTCGTGAGTTCTAATCGCACATCCCACCTACACTTGCACAGGAGTTAATACTTAGATCAAGTTGTAGCAAATAAGTCTTTATTTTGCTTTATTAAGACTAAAATAACAAAATAAGCAGTACCCCAGCAGAAAGTAACCTGAATGCTTATTACATTTTGGGCATCTTGCTCATGCCACTGCGCAGGGCTCAGAGATACAGGCTCCAAGACCACTAGCTTGAGATCAGCCTTCTTCCCTCGTCCTCTGCTCCCTGGACCTAGTCATTAACAGCACACAAGCATGTGCACATCAGTATGAAGCAGGGCACCTCATTGTCTACCTCGATCCAGTATAGCCACGATGGTTGCCCAGGGGGTTGACAATATTGTCCACTTTCCCTTTACCAGTCCATCCCACCCCAGGGAAAATTTACATTCTTTTCTCAATTCCATTGGGTGAGGAGGAAGGTTCAAACCCTTAGCCTGACCCCCAAGACCACCTGTTTCCAACAGCAAGCTGCTCCCTTTGCAGCCATCATAGGAAGCAAACAGGCTTAGGAGGGAGGAGGGGTACCAAAGATGCTAGACTTTGGGGCCATGAATCTCACAAAGCTATTGTTCTCTCCCCAGATGGAGAAAAAGGAGATGCATATCTTATTTGCCCAATTTCAGAGGGTTCACAGTCCCTAAGGCCTGTCCTTGGGTCTCTCAGTTCATGGATCTCAGGTTAAAAATCCCCATGCCATAGTGAACCGAGTCCCACAGAGATGTGTGGAGAAACAAAGCAATACCAAGTTATACATCCAGGGTGGTATCTGTCAGGCAGATTCCCTTTTCAGCAAGCCAAACCTGGGAGCAGTGAGAGGAGAGACAGTCAGACAGGGAAGGCCAGCCATGAAGAACATTCTGGAATCATGATCTGATGAGCAGAGGGGAGCTGTGAAACCAACCGGCAGTGGCCAGAGGAAATGCAGTGTCTGGCAGCTGGCCATCTTCACCCTTTCCCATCAGCAGCATCTCTGGCCCCATCCTGACATCTGGTGGCTGCTTATGAGATGAGGAGGAAAATCTTTTCAAGCTCCTTCCAGCTCTAAGGATAGGGGGAAGCTTGCAGGTCCCGGCGCAGATGAAAAGCCCCATCCTCCCACCTCCACCCCTATAGGCCTCAGCTGGGGTCCCCAGGAGGTGCCAGCATGTTTAGGGCACCTTCAGGAGGATTTGCTCCACTGGAGTCATCAGATGCCTTCTTGATATAAGCCCAGCAATCAATGAAACAAGTGTATACTGTATAAAGCACTTTTCGGCTCACCCTTGTAATCCCAGCACTTTGGGAGGCTGGGGCGGGCAGATCACCTGAGGTCAGGATTTCGAGGTCAGCCTGGCCAACACGGCGAAACCCTGTCTCTACTAAATATACAAAAATTATCCAGGCGTGGTGGCGTGCACCTGTAATCCCAGCAACTTGGGACACTGAGGCAAAGAGAATCACTTGAACCTAGGAGGCAGAGGTTGTAGTGAGCCAAGATCATGCCATTACACTCCAGCCTGGGCGACAGAGTGAGACTCTGTCTCAAAAAAAAAAAAAAAAAAAAGCACTTTTCACCTATCGAGTTGGCAAAAATGTGTGTGTGTGTGTGTGTGTGTCTATCTCTGTGTGTGTGTGTTACAACTAAAGATCAATGCAAATCAAGGTGCAATAAGACCAGTACTCTCATGAACAATTGGTGAGAGTGTAAATTTGTACAACCTTTCTAGCAGTAATGCTGGTAAAGTAAAGCCAAAATTTTTCAGTGTGAGCCGGGCGCGGTGGCTCAAGCCTGTAATCCCAGCACTTTGGGAGGCCGAGGCGGGTGGATCACGAGGTCAAGAGATCGAGACCATCCTGGTCAACATGGTGAAACCCCGTCTCTACTACAAATACAAAAATTAGCTGGGCGTGGTGGCGCGTGCCTGTAATCCCAGCTACTTAGGAAGCTGAGGCAGGAGAATTGCCTGAGCCCAGGAGGCGGAGGTTGCGGTGAGCCGAGATCGCGCCATTGCACTCCAGCCTGGGTAACAAGAGCGAAACTCCGTCTCAAAAAAAAAAAAAAAAATTTCAGTGTTTCTATCCTGTGACCCTATGTTAAGAATCCAGCCTGAAGAAATCAATAGACTGATATAACATGATACCTGGAATTTGAAATAAATGAGGGAGGGAGGAGAAAACAAGATTTACCAAAAGCAAGAATTACTGCAGCCAGTTAATAGGCACATGGGGGGTTCTTTATTCTATTTTGTTTACTTTGGTATATGTTTGAAATTTTCCATAATAAAACTTTTTTTAATAAAACTTTTTAAAGAAAGTATCAGAGGCTGGACATGGTGGCTTACAGCTGTAATCCCAACACTTTGGGAAGTCAAGGCAGGAGGATTGCTTGAGCTCAGGAGTTCAAGACCAGCCTGGGCAACATGACAAAACCCTGTCTCTACAAAAATATATATATTAAAAAAATTAGCCAGGCATCGTGGTGCACACCTGTGGTCCCAGCTACTTGTTCCCAGGAGGCTGAGGCTGCAGTGAGCTATAATCATGCCACTGCACTCCAACCTGGGTGACAAAGCAAGACCCCTCAAAAAAAAAAAAGAAAGCTCTCTCCAGTGCGTGCCTTCAAGATGACAAAGTAAAGAAGGAACAACAGTCGTGCCACAAAGGGCCGCAGCCACATGGAGCCTATTCGGTGCACTAACGGTGCCTGATGCGTACCCAAGGATTTTTTTTTTAATGTTTTAATTTTTTTTTTTAATCAGAAGAAAAGCATGAGTATAATATAGCCTGAATTTTATTCAACTTTTTACCAGTACAATAATAAAATACAACTTTTTAAAAAAAAGTCAAGAAGCATCTCATGGAAGTTGGAATGTAGCTCTGCTTACCCACAGCTCTGGGCTCAGGTAAGAAACATCTTACCTGGCAGGCATTGTACAGGAGCTGATGTTCGAATTTCTTGATCCCAAGAATGTTCTGGAACATCTCGTAGAGTTGCTCCTTGCTCAGAATCAGCTCAGAGGCTGCGCTGGCCGTCATCCGGGGCTGCTGCTTCCGAGGGTCCTCTTCCCCACGGTAGATGGCATCAAACTTGGCTATCCAGGAAATTCGTCATTCGAAACATAGTGGAGGCCACAGCAGTCAAGGACATTTCTGAAGCGAGCGTCTTCGATGTGTATGTACTTCCCAAGCTCTATGTGAAGCTGCATTACTGTGTGAGTTGTGCAATTCATAGCAAAGTAGTCAGGAACCGATCTCGTGAAGCCCGAAAGGACAGAACACCCCTACCCTGATTTAGACCAGCAGGTGCTGTCCCATGACCCCCACCAAAATCCATGTAGGGAGCTGAATCCTTAAAAGACTGAAGACGACTATTCTCTGGAGAAAAATAAAATGGAAATTGTACTAAAAAAAAAAAAAAGAAACCATCAAAGATACAAAGATTTGTATACAAACATGTTAATTTTTAATAGCAAAAAAGTACAAACAGTGTAAAAGTGCTATGCTAGAATAAACAAATGATTGTGCATCCAAACATTGGAATATTATATAGCCATTTAAAAATCAAGGATGTTTTAATGACATGGAAAATGCTTCCAATGTGTCTGGGTGCGGTGGCTCACACCTGTAATCCCAGCACTTTGGGAGGCGGAGGCGGGTGGATCACCTGAGGTCAGGAGTTTGAGACCAGCCTGAACAACATGGTGAAACTCTGTCTCTACTAAAAATACAAAGTTAGTCAGCCTTGGTGGTGCCCGCCTATCATCCCAGCTATTCAGAGGCTGAGGCAGAAGAATCACTTGAACCTGCAAGGTGGAGGTTGCAGTGAGCTGAGATCGCACCATTGCACTCCTGCCTGGGGGACAAGAGCAAGACTATGTCTCAAAGAAAAAAAAAAAAAAAAAAAAAACAGCCAGCCATGGTGACGGGAGCCTGTAATCCCTCCTACTTAAGAGGCTGAGGCAGAATTGCTTGAACCTTGGAGGTGAAGGTGGTAGTGGGCTGAGATCGCACCACTGCGCTACAGCCTGAAAGACAGAACAAGATTCCATCTTAAAAAAAAAAAAATGCTTACAATGAAAAGCTAAGTGAGTAAGTAGGACACAAAATTGTATATGCAGCATTTAATCAATTATGTTAAAAGTACATAGAAGGCTA